>NC_133227.1:14584583-15817500 GCF_040436345.1 Pagrus major | reverse complement strand
GTAGTGTGTCGAGCAAATGCCTCAGACTTTACTGAAATAACTTCCTAATTTACAGAGAAGCCTTCTTGCTTGTTGCAAAAGAGCAGGGTTGATTAATCAGTCGCAGTTTCTCTACCCTAATCTGGATGTGTATGCGAGTGGGTATGTGGGAGTGTTGAGAGAGTACACCCTGGATAATGTCACATTAGCATACTTCTATCCCCTTGCTGTCACTCAGTGTAAAATAGAAGACATACCTGTAGAGTCAGCCCTATATGGACTCCACAAATACGTCTCTAATGTCATCAGGAGTCAGCCATGTGTTTCACCACAGCGGCTGACATAACAACCCAGTGTAACTCACCGTGGGCGGAACAGGGGAATGGATACATTAGCTTTAATGGAATACAAAAGCTACGGTTCAGCCAAGTAAAACACAACGGGGTGTAAGTTCACATTTTCTGCTAATGTCACACAAAAAAAGTTAGGCATGAGAGGTGTGAATGCAGCGCTGTCAAGGTCTGAAGGCTGAAGGTATGCTGCCATCAGGTCTGAAACAAGTTCTATTAACAAGCAAATTCCTTCTCTGAGATATTTTAGCCAGTTGACACAGCACCCAGACACCAAACTGAAGGACTTGGATTCTAGGATGATGCCAGTGTAGCTTTCCCCCATATATAATATGGTTAAGGCAAATGTTCATATTTATATGAAATAATGATTCAAGCTCCATTCAAATTGTAAAAGTCCATAATCTGATATTACTGTTCTGATTCATATCCATACATGTCGGCTTATAGTTCACCATGATACTGACTGAATTATTGGTCTCAGGAGTTGTTATCTATGCCGTATGGAATTAAATGGAAAACCAGAATATTTTGTTAAGGAAAAGCTCACCCAAAAAATTAAAAAGCGTATCAATGGAAAGCGTGGTGAAGTTGGGTTTTCCATAACACATGCCTCGACCTTCACAGTGACACAGTACTGCAGCATTGTCCTAAACAACTGAAGTAGATTGGGTCTTGTTTTAAAACAAAGAAAAAATAAATTAAAAAAATCCCAAAATGGCTCATCCAGCCTAATCCAAATCTCCTGAAGCCTGGAGATCTCAAATTGATTTGAAAAGGTGCTATTTACACCTGTTTTAAGCTGAAATCTTCACTGTAGCTGCTAAGCTAAAAGCATGTGTGCACCCTGTCTTAAGTGGGTGCACAAACTTGAAAATACGCCAAGGGGGTTTGAGGGGGTTAAATCTATTCCACGCCCTCCCTATTAAAAGTGATCATGTAAAATGAGACTTTTTGCCACAGTGAAATTCTTGTATTTGGTAGAAGCTCTATTCCTCCCAGCAGGAAGTGATAAGTTGATATTTAAACACTGTGTAAACTCTCCTGAACACCAAATATAAGTGTCTCATCTTTGGGCTCTATTCTTTCTTTGGTGTAAAACATCACAGACCAGGCCAGGCTGGTAAACACGAGCTCACTGTGTGCTGTTTACAGACTAAACTTCAAACAGCTGGTAAGCCATTACTGTGAAAGTGAAGCTGTCAGTTACACTTCACAAAGCTGCATCAGAATGCTAATATCGTGCTCTTAAGAAAGGTTTAAAGTCAGAATGAAAACTGGCACGACTCCTTGCTAGAAATGTAACATATAACAGGCTGTAAGCTAGTGTTAAAACAAAGTATTCATGGGTATGCCACCAGCATGTTGAAATGTCGGGTTGTGAGTGAAATATCCCTACAGCTGTTCAATGGGGTGCCATGAAATTTGGTACAGATATTCAAGGATATGAAAGGAGGCATTTTAATACCTTTGGTGGTCCTCTGACTGTTCATCTATTGCCACCAGCAGGTAAAAATGTTCACTTGCCTATTGAAATATCTCAATGTCCACAAAGTGGATTGGCCCAAACATTTGCACAGACATTTGTGAGCCCAAGATGATGTATTGTAATGACTTAAGTGATCCCTTAACTGTTCTACATGTGCTACAATCATACAATCACATCCATATTAACATGTCCAAAAATAAACCTGAAAACGACCTGTAGACAGTCATTTCGACATCATACCAGCATTTCACCACAGGTTTTCTTGTCCGTTTGTGTAGAATATGTCACAGATATGAAGAGAATACACACAACAGGTGAGGGCCAGTTTCCTCACTTTTATCTTTCTTTCACTTTTCTTCTACTTTCACTCTCCCTCCCTCTCTTTCCCCCTCGTGCTCATTCAAAGGGGATAAAGGAAAATCGTGTCATCATATTTATTGATAATAATCAAATGAAACTCCATGTAAACAGATAGGGAAGGCAGGAGTCACACTGCAGCAGCAATACAACCTATGTGAACACAAACACGCAAGTGAGCAGCAGCAGCTCAGCAACGCAGCCGCCACGCAGTACACAGGCATCCAGTGTGTCCAGCCTGTAATACTACCAGCACCATGCCTGACAGTAGGTTTGGTGTTCTTGGGGCTAAAGGTCTCACCTTCTCTCCTCCAAACATATTGCTGCTCATTGTGGTCAAACAACTCAGTTTTTGTTTCCTCTGACCACAGAGTTTTCCTCCAGAAGGTTTTTCTTTGTCCATGTGATCAGCAGCAAACTTCAGTTGAGCTTTAAGGTGCCTCGTCTGGATCAAGAGCTTCTTTCTAACACAGCAGCCTCTCAGCCCATGTTGATGTAAAACACACCTGACTGTGGACACTGACACCTGTCTTCCAGCAGCTTCTAATTCACTGCAGACTTGCTTTTTGGTGGTTTTTGGTTGACTCTTGACCATCCTGACCAGTTTTCTCTCAGCAGCAGGTGATAGTTTGTGTTTTCTTCCTGATGGTGGCAGTGACACAACTGTGCCATGCACTTTATACTTACAAACAGTTGTTTGTACAGTTGATCTCGGGACCTGTTACTGCTTTGAAATGGCTCCAAGTGTATTTTTTGACTCGTTCAAATCAGTAATGTGCTCTTTCAGATTAATGCTGAGCTCCTTAGACTTTCCCATTGTGGCTGAGTCTAATGGCTGTATCAAACAGGTCCTATTAAAATGGGCCAAGAAAAGTAACCAGCTGTTATCAATCAGAATCACTCAGAAGAAGTTAAGAGGCCATGCTACAAAGAACATTTGATTCACACAACTTTCTATAATCACCAAAATTGATCATTCAATTTGTTATATGTATATTTTTGGTCATATTAACAGAAGACCTATAATAAATTCATTATTGAACCAAACTTCATGACAGAAACATGAGAGATGTAGAAATCATTGGAACTCAAGACTGCCATGATATACATTTTATTTTCAAACTATTGATCACAACTGTACATATATTGAAAGTAAAAGTATTGAAGTCATAATTAAAAACATCCATGTCAAAAATTCTAGGCATTATTCTAAGAATGTTCCTCATTATACAGTTCATAACATAATATGTAAATCAGTTTTATCATTAGTTGTTCACACTGAATACATAGTTTAAATGAACAATTTGTGAGATACAGACAGAATTTTTGTTTGAAACGTTTAAATGAACTAATTAAACTCACAAAATATCAAGAAATTAAATACTCTTACATGTGTTTTCATCACTCATCAGAAAAATGCAACCATACACCTTCTGAATTCAAATTTTACTGAACTAAGACAAGCATAATTGCCTCTTTAACTCATGAGCAAACATACTTCCTTTAAATGGACTTGAACAAAATAAAACTTCACCAACAAAGTGTTGGATTGTCTTTCCATGATCACCTCTGATTTGGCTGAACTAGGTCTTCAGTTCACTGGTAAAGGCAATTTTGTGCCTTTGCTGGTGTGATCATAGAACTCGAGTTCACCTGTTAGTTTTAAGAATGCTTTCTAATGACAAGGACAGCAGTTGATTGTGCAAATCACTAAAGGATGTAGACACATTTTCATGCGATTCTCCAGATACCCTATCAAGCACTGGTTAAGAGAGCTGTGCACCTTGACATGAGAACCAGAGGATCAACACAGGCTGCTTATTTTGAAACCAGAGCTGAGTGCTTTTATTTGTGAGGACTCCTGTGTTAAATCATCTTTTCAATTCCTGTCCGTTCAAACCCTTTTTCCAGTGTGCAGCTGAGAGGCCACAGCACAGGCACATCAATGTAGAAAGGGGAGAAGAAAAATGATTTGCTTGAGATGTCTGTTTACATGACAATAACAGATTACCATGTGTCAGGCGAAGCTGATCATTTATTCATATCATGGGATTTTAGACCCATCAGGCTGCCAGCATGCATTTAATATTAAACCAGGTAACAACGAGGATAGGCACAGACTAAAAAACATTCCATTGTGGTGGCTGATTCAATAGAAGAAGACGTTTCATTAACATTTCTCTAAATTTTTGCAACATGGTCACATGAATCAGGAACTTTTCCCTTTAACATCGAGGCAGTGATAATGTTTCCCCACCACAGCTACCTGCTGATCTGTGTACCAGGAGTCTGTGTACTTCTCAAGATATACTAAATGGATATGCACGCTAGCCTGTATCTTCCAAATTAAGATTAAGCATAATTTCATTTGGTAACCAGATCAAATTATGTCAAGTCTTCTCTGAAGGCAAGCTGCAGTCTGAAAAATAGCATCCTCACTCATAAAACACCCCAAAGAGGTAACAGGAGTAGGGATGTAACGATTCACTCAACTCACGATTCGATTCGATTCACGATCTTTTGTTCACGATTCGATTTTCTCACGATTTTTTTTTTATTATAAAAATGAGCTACAGACAAATTATGACCAAATAAAATGATCTTTTATTCGTAGCAAAAACATCTTAGAGGTGCTTTCTTTACAGAAACTCTGTAAAACAGTTTGTGTCCTCTTATAAAAAGTGCAACTTGCATGGTCATCTTAAACAATATCTCCTTTCTTTGGAAACAATCTCACAAATAAACTGAAACACTTGATGTGCGGTGCCAGCCCGGCTTCCCTCACTGCCACATCCATATTTCTCGCGTTGTCGGTGACTACTGCGATGCTTTGTTGTTGCCTTTCCAGCTGCCATTCCGCCACCGCCTCCTTTAGCACTTCGGCTATGTTAGCCCCTGTATGTGACTCCAAAAGAGGTCGCGTCTGAAGCACAAAGCCAGCCAACTCCCACTCGGCATTGATCACATGAGCAGTTATAGTGATATAACTCTGCGTGGCTCTAGATGTCCACCTGTCGGTTGTGATAGACACAGTATCAGCCTCCCGGAGAATCTCAACCACATTACCTCCTGGTAGAGTTTTGGCACCACCACCTGACTGAAGTGCTGTCGTGACGGGATGCAGTATCTTGGCTCTAGCGTGTTCATCAACAGCCGAAAGCCCTCGTTTTCAACAACGGAAAACGGCCTCAAATCTTTTCCAATAAAATAACCAATTGCCTTGGTGATTTCTTGCGCTCTTGCGTTGTGATGATGGAGAGGAGCTGCAAAACCTCCCGTCAGAGTAGTTTGCCCCCTCGGCAATTTTCGCTGAGGTGGCGTAACTTCACTTTGCTTCTCACTGTGGTGGCGGCTAATATGCTGCTGCATGTTGCTCGTGTTGCGGTTGTATGGTAGCAGTCTCCTGCAATATTTGCATGCTGTTTTGGTTTTGTCTGTCCATTTCTCACCGGTTGTCTTTGAGTATATGGGGAATCCGAAATGCTGCCACACAGGTGACTTAAGACCGCGCTGTGCATCCTCTATGTCAAAGTCACTGCCTACTGTCGACATTTCTTCCCTTGTTCTGTGCCCGTACCTAGTCACATGACTTGACGTCTGACGTTGAACAAATGAGTCGCCAACCAGTGACTTTTTTTAAAAAGATAACGTGACCTTTTTTTTTAAAAAAAAAAAAAGAACTCTCCTATTTGCAAATCGATTCATTTTTTCTGTCAACCGATGCGAATCGTCACGCATTTGAATCGATTTTTAATCGAGTCGCGATGCATCGTTACATCCCTAAACAGGAGCGCATGTGTTTGAGAGCATCAGTTCTGAGTGATGAGAATTGAAAAAATAAATAGTTTGCCAGTGCATTTGAAAAAGAAAATTCCATGATCAGATACATCAAATTGTGTTTTTCTTTTATTCACCACTGTCCACTAGCTAAATGAGGTTTAATTCCAAACGAAGAAGCAAGAGACAAGTGATGAAGTAAAGCTTTATGCGAGGCAATCAGTCTTTAGCTTACTCGAACAAAGTATACTTTATTGGCCAGGTGAACTAGGTTCTGTGTGTCAGTAAAACAGATTACACCCTAAAGTGTACCCAGCAAACATTCTGACTTTGGATACTTCATATAGCAGCCAGCAAAACACAGGAAGCACAGTATCAGTGTAAATACAGCACCTTCTTTTGTATTTGTGCCCTTTATCATCGGCCATAGCTGCTACCTAATTATTTTGTGATATCCCTGTGATCAATGATTTTCTGGAATCAATTGAAATTTCTTGGAATATTTAAATTTAGAGTTTTACACTGTCAAAAAACATGTTACTAATTTGACACAGATTGAGCTACAGATTAAAATAGCATTGCTTGTAAACCCTTCGGAATTTAGTATTGGCAGTAATAATTTACCCAGTATACATTTTGGCCATTTATTTGTTTTTACCAATCACTTTTCCAAGACCACAAAAATACTGGTATTTTAATGTTTATCATAGCGTGTTGCACAGCATGCAGCTAAATGACTGGCACATAGGCTACCAAACACAAATAGCAATCTTAATTCCCACTCACTGTCTTGCGATCATTGCGACTTGGATGTGCACACTGTGACTAGTGTTCCACTGTTGTCACTGCATTGTCCTACCCATGCTCCAGTTCTGCTTCGGTATTATCTGATTGATCACTTGGCACAAAGCATACATATCACTCATCATCAGCTGTTTCAGCTAATTTTTCATTTACAAAATGACTGCAATATCACGGTACAGTGATGGTACACAAACACAAACAAACAAGGCGAAACATTTCCCGCTACTACTTGCTACATACCTTACTTGAATTTGAACACCTAACATTTTCATACCAGAATTTGTAGTACAAGTAGTTAAAGGAATAGCAGGCAGTTTGGACAAAATTGAACAAAATGAATGTAAAAGATGAATGTATTTGGTCAAATATGTAATACTAGGTGTTTTAGTGTTTTTATGGTTTGACAATAGAGGTAACAATGCATCCCAGCACAACTGTACCCAATTTGGTCTTGTTTAGTATAGTTAAATTTATTTAATAATGGACAGTGCAGCCTCACAAAAGACATGCTACTTAATGAGTAAAAATACCAGAAGTGGGCAGAAAGTTATTTTACATCTGTGCCAAGCAAAGGCAGTTAATCAATAGCTGGTAATTTCTTTTATACATTAAATTATTTCCAAACTATTTCTGTCTAACTTCCCACTAAAAAAAAGTGAGTTGTTGCATTCCAAATTAAAATCGCATGATCAGCAGATGTTAGCCAGAAACAAGTTGGAAATTAGGCTGCTATAATTCACTTCAATTCAGTGGCCTGCTGAGGGTCATTGAGACAGAAAGTTGAAAAATAAAAATGGCATGATCAGCAGAAGTTGGTAGTTTCCCAGACATGTATTAAAGAAATGAACAACTTATTGGAAAATAGTAAAATATTATTAAAACTGTCCTTTACCAGATGATATTAGACAACAGCCACCCCAGCCATAGTCTGTTCACCCTGCTGCCATCTGGAAAAAGACACAGTAGTACTGACTGCCATACCACCAGACTATAGAGCAGTCATATTACTCAGGCTGTGACACTCTTCAATACATACTCCACACCCCACCATGTAAAATAGTTTGTTTTGTTTTTGCTTTTTTTTTGTGACGTTTTGCAGTCCCGGTGTTGTAAAATGATAAATAAACCTTGTACCTTGTTATGTTAAATAAATTTCAAATATGTTACCTTGTATAATACCTATGTTATTATCACCGTATTCACATGAAATTTGAAGGCCAGGAAAATGAAATGTTACAGACTTTTTTCATGGGGAAGGAGTTACTGAGCTTTAAAATTTTGCCTGCAGTTAAGTCACCCTGTCACAAGCTGCTCTGAGTTGCCTCTCCGACTCTTCTTCAGTGATATATCATGCTGGATATTAAGCCAATCTCATGCATCGCCAGAGAAAAGTGTTTTGTAGCCCACAGGACCAGATTCAAGGTAATGTTCCTTCATTTTTGACCAGATACACTCGACAGAATTTGGTGCACAGCAGTTTTAACGTTTATATGCAAGAGAAAATACAAGATGCCACAATGAGTTAGCGTGGTCCTTAGAGTGTGGAGTGATGTTTATTTTGTTACCTTTTCCACTCCCTGAAACAGTAACTGCCGCAGACCACAGAAATGAATGAGTGCACTCTCCGAACAATTGCTTACACTAATGGATCAATTTAGCTCGGAGGAGAAGTGAAAAGCAAGCCACAGCTGATAGAGGTTTACTGCAAAAGTGCTGACAATTTCTGAGGTGATCACAGTATAACAGGAACACGCTTCCAGTGCTGATAAGTGCGCGTCCTGCATCTCGGATGCATTAAAATCCAAAAGGACAATGTTAACTCACTATCCATGCATCCAGGGGACGCACCATACTTTATCCCTGAAAATGCTACATTGTGAACAACAAATCCATGTTGGACTAATAATGAAAGGAAACTTGATGTGAAGAAAGAAAATAATCTGCTGGTCACTGTTTCCTTCCATCACTGTGCTGTGTGCATATCTTAATCATTGTTACATGATACTTTCTGCTGCAACAAGACCAGTCCTTAACACAGATTTCAAGTGAACGATCAAAACTACAAACTTGGTATCGGTGAATAAACTTTTGGACCACTGTCAAAAATATTCAGCTCTGATCGATTCTATAACCTATTTAGTTGTGTTGATGATTATTGTCCAGTGACGCACCGTTGAAGACAAGTGTAACATGATGATGTGATAGAGCTGTACTCAACTCAGGTTTCTTGTCAGTAGAATCGGGTTTGGCTGTTCAATAAAAAGATTAAACTGTTCTTCATCTTTTTTTCAGTTTAGCGCAGCACTAAACTTCTTTACCAGCCTACTGCAGTTTAAAAACATCATATGTAATAACACTTACCCTAACCCTATTCAAATAAAGTAAGTACCAAGTTTGCATCCTGCTCATAGTTTAGTTATATATGTCTCTCTTGCCGGGCTGCTGATAGTGCTGCCAGAGCAGCGCCAGTTCTAGAAAATAGGATTTGGTGCCCCTAAATTGCAGCTTTTCTCATCAGTTAACCACCATAGTGTGGCAGCTAATATAAAAGCATATTCATGGTTCCTTTTATGTATAACTCCTCATGGAGATATGCATTTTTGTGAGCTTCTATGTTTTATAGTTCTATGACTGCCAAAATCAGTCTCCAACTGACTGGCTCATTGACTTTCAGGGTTCAGCCGTAGATGTGCCAATGTTTAGTTTTCAGATTTGGGCTTTTATTTGTCTTTTATTTATTTCATTTTCAAATACATTTTCAACATAAAAAGGTATAGAACAATGACTATAACCATATAACATCAAACGCGTGTTTGGATATTTAGTTTAGTTTAGTGGGGTGGCTGTGGCTCAGGGGTAGAGCCAGCATCTTGTTATTGGAAGGTCGCTGGTTCGATTCACCTGGTCTGCATGTTTAAGTGTCCTTGGGCAAGATACTGAACCCCAAACTGCTCCTGATGTGCTGGTCGGCACCTTGCATGGCAGCCACCGCCATCAGTGTATGAATTACTGTAAGTTGGTTTGGACAAAAGCGTCTGCTAAATGCCCTAAAATGTAAGCATGGGCAGTGTGTATATATTGTTTAAACACAACAGACACACTTATTGCTCTCTGTCAGCTCGGTGCTCTGATGACTTCACAGCTGCAGCCTGCTGCACTGTGTTGGTAACTCATCTCTAAATATTAGCGGTCAGTGCGATTGGAAAACCATCCTCCTGCAGCAGCTTCTGTCTTTATGCTGCTTTGAACAGTCATGTGGAGGAGTGACTGTGGTAGAATAACAGAGCGCCAGCAGACCTGGGACCAGCTGACCAACTCTTAACGTATTGTCCACAAATGTATTTTATATTTAAGGATAAAGGCCCCATCTCCCCCTCGTGTTAAAATGGGTGTCAATATTTGCAACTGAGAGATGAGAGTATGAAGTGTAATTATCCTTCTGGTCATGAGAAGAGGAAAACACAGCAACAACAGGTTTTATTTGACTATTTTGAGACATAAAGCTGCAGCCACAGCCTATAGGCCTATGTTTACATTGTATGGCTCAAAGCTATTTGTATATTATTGTGAGAACTGAACTGATTACCAGGCAGCAGAGCCAAAACTCAGTCTTTTATTTAATTATCATTTACATTAATTATTTTCTTAAATTTCTTATTTGTGTCACTGTTGCTATTCATTGATCGTAAGATTCTATAGAAAGTAATTTATTTAATAAATATTGCTTGTTTATACCTCATTCTCTTCTGTGTAGGTCTAGTTATTTTTATTCCATCAGATGAAGCATACTCATTCGAGGGAGGATTGTAGTGGAAGCACTGGGGTGTCAGGGGTGACTGTGCGGCAATGGCAAAGGTTTACATGGCTCACAGGTCAGGTAGGGAGGCCCCTAATCAGAATCATGCTTAAGGCCCAGGTTTACATGGCTCACAGGTCAGGTAGGGAGGCCCCTATTCAGAATCATGCTTAGGGCCCAGGTTTACATGGCTCACAGGTCAGGTAGGGAGGCCCCTAATCAGAATCATGCTTAGGGTCCAGGGAGGTCAGGACCAGCTCTGGCTGGGGGCGACAAAACAACTGCCCAGAGGTTAACGCCCAGAAATGTCCCAAACATAGCAAAATACGAAATGCAGGAAGAGGTCAGGTTCTCTGCAGATACACTGCCACACACTTCTAGTTGGTCATAAGTGATGATTGAGAGGGATTTCTTTTGTTTGACCCTGTGTTTAGAGCCTTAGCAAATCTGATGTACTTGCATGTTTCATGAAACAGATAATCTCTAATTTTAATCTAAGCAACTGTCTGTGCAGGCTTCTGTCTCAAATGTGTCTAATGGGTGTAACCAGCCTGAAGCATCTCAAGTCTATTTTCTACAATACATTGATAGATGTGAGGCTGATGCCCAATGAAAAAGCACTGAAGAAAACGTTTTTATCTACATTTTCCAACATAGGTGGAACTTAGTTGCTGCTTGTTTGTAATCCATCAGATTCTCCCTTCACTTTGCCCAGCGAGTAAGACATACCTTTCACAGCTTCACTGCTATTCTTTTCTTCTACCCCAACACTAAACTTAACCCAACAGTGTATGCCCTGAGTGCAGCCACCGTCATCTCTCTCTCTCAACAACACACTTGTTACACACACACACTACAAGGAGCCATGATACTTTTGTAACACAATCATACACCGATCAGCCACAACCACCTGCTAAATATGGAGCAAAATTTGACAAGACACACCAGTACAGACAGTTTATTCAGTGTTGTTTTTTGGATAAATTCTACTCCTACTGTCTTTAATCCTTGTCTGCACCAAAGGACCTCCTGTGATTTGTGATTTTATTCCCACATATGTTTTGTCGGACACATTTGCAGGATTAATGAAGCCTATGTTTTACTCAATTTTGCAGATTTGAGCTTACTCTTCTTACTTCACTGAATGAATCTCTAGGCTGAGATGAGCCTCTGGAATTCACTTGCAAAATACTATCAAAGCTCACATTTATAATTTTCACTGCTGCCATAATCTCAACCTAAAAAAAGGCCTTAAATATTAAATAATTTTGGAAGAACTAAGAAAACTAATGACAGACATGCTGATTCATATTATAACCCACCAGACAGCTGGGGCCTTTGCCCTGGTGTTTGCATGTTCTTCCTATGCTTGTGTGTTTTTTCTCCAGGTGCTCCAGTTTCCTCACACTGTCTGAATACTCGTGGGCTAGGATAAATTGTGATTTTAAAGTGTGAATGTGAATATGAATGGTTTTCTATCTCAATGTGTCAGCCCTGTGATTGACTGATGAACTGCCTAGGGTGTATTGCGTCCCTCGCCCAATGTCAGCTGGGATCATCTCCAGCCCCATGTGTCCTTCTAAAGGGTAAGCAGGTAACACTAATGGATACATAGATGGGTGGATGTTTAAACTTCTAAAAGTCTCTATGTTTTTCTCCTTTAATCATTTGGTTAAAGTTGTACCAATAATGTTGTCGATAGTGTAAGTAATACCTGACATGCATTTATGTCGACATAAATGCATGTCAGTTGATTTATAAGCACAGAAAGGGTGGGAACTCTTGTTTGTTTGCCTTTGGCCCATGTGAAGCTCTAAATTAGCCCTTTGTGCTTGAACAGCAAAGCACACTGTACTGTAGAAAGGACATTATTTCATGGAATACACAAATATAACACAAGTGATATCAAAAAGCATTTCTGAGAATCTCTAAACTCTTGGGTAATAGATGTGCATATTACACAAGGTTGTCAAAGACAAATGTTTACAGGTAGCATTTCTTTTTTAATTCTGTGTGTAATGAAGGGATTTTTATTAGAATGTTGTCACAGTTTTTGATGCAAAGGCCTCTATTGTCAGGTATTTCCAGAATGATTAAGTGAGGACAGGTGGACCACATTTTATAAGCATTAGGAGGGAGCGCCAGCTGATTTGGCAAATCAACACAGACAGGTCTGAGTTATTTAGTGGTTGCTGGAAAGCTTTCATTTATATGCAAAGTGCAGGGTAATCAAATACATATGAATAGATAGTAAATGGTGAGTCAATAAATAGCACTTTTGGCAAGATTATATTCTCTCTTATATTTTCAGTATAATTGAGTAGTAGTATAAATATTAACAATATCTTTCATGTACTTAGTATTTTAGGTTTATCATCTAATTGTTATTGTTATCATATTTTATCATAGTTATACTCTACATTCTATATCTAACCTTAACTAATCATATTCAAGGGGGAATGTATTTGGTGATAAATACAATGAGCCTCTTTTACCAGCTGTGGGTCATTTTTCAAAAAATATGAAACCCTGTTGATAGAGAGATAAAGTATGACTTGACTCATCTCAAATGCAAAATAATATAAATTTTTTCTTAGTCAGATGTAACTTATATTTTTATCATAATTCAAAATTTGATGAATACCAACCTTAGAGTAATTTCATTAAATCTAGATAATCTTATAACTGATGGTCTTTTTTGGCTCCACTTCACACCTCACTGGAGTTCTCAAGCCCATTACATGTAATAATATGTTTCTCACTCCCAGACATAATGGCAGGCATAAGGAAAGTACTTGGCAGCACAGGATGACATTAAACATAATGAGAAATCTCTGCAGCATCGATATGTAACATATCACGTATTCTGTGGATTTAGCTGAAAGGTTACAGAGACCTGCTAAAAAAGGCTCACTATGGTACAAATTAATCACTGTGATGAGGTGAAAGAGAAGTAAAAAATGTAATAGTTTGTGCCATTGTGTCTTTGAGCAAAGCATCAGAATACCAACAGTTGGATGTTGTGACTGTGTTGGATAGCTCTTCCTGCCAAATCCTACTTCACTAAACTAATTTACTCTCCAATTATTCATGATTCTCTATTTTGAATGCTGGCATTCTTGTAAGGTCCTTCCAATAAGCATTATTTCCAAGGTAATAAGGCCCTTATAAGTCCTTAAGAGTAATGGGTAACAGCTCATTACATTAGCTCATTACATTACAAGATTACTGCCACTAAAAAGTAACTTGTTACATTACTGCATTATCTTATCACTGTCTTATACCAAAAATTATGGTAAAACCCCTTTGCGACTTGTTGCATTGTTCAGACGGCTTAGCCAACTACACATATACCTTCTGAATATATTGACTATACTGTCATTTTGTAGTCTTAACTACCCACATCTGTAACTCCGCAGCCTAATAGGAATGACAGATGCAATATAACATTTACAGCTCTTTATTTAGCTAACAATCTGACAGTGAACTGTGTATTAGGCACAGCTGTTCACATGAAAACACTACAACACGGGCTCTTTAGCTTAGTATATGATTAAAAATGCAACTAGTGAACCCGTAAACTATGAGTGCTTACATAGAAACGATAAAAGCACAAATACGGCAGTTAGGCTTTTCAAACACACAGACTCACCCAACCAATGTTCTGTTCTCTCTATTTTACTCTACTGTAAAGCAGTGATTGTAACGCAGGAGACAGACGGTTCCTCTTGGGGCTAAGGACAAACCAAGGCCAAAAAGCCTCTTCGTGGGTGCACTGGATGGCAGCAATTTTTCCAGTAATGGATTACTTTAATGAAAAACTAACTAAATAACGGATTACTTGAAATGCAGAACTAACACGTTACATCACTCGTTACAACAAAAAAGTAATTAGAGTACTCTAACGGATCACTTTGTAACAAGTTACCCCCAACACATGTCTTAAGATGCTTAGTTGCATATAAACATTATTACGACTAAGTCTGAGTGGGACTGGGTGTTAAAACTGCTGTAAGCAATGTCGTCCACTTTGCAGTTAGCCATCCTCCTCTCTACGTTACCACAAGAACGTGCAGCAGTAATCGCCAGACATAGCAGCAAACAGTAATTATTGTTTGAATAGAGAGGTATTTAACACTCATTTCAATTAAAATATATCACTTACTGCAGCTTTAAAATAGCATCATAAGAATAATAAAAGAATAATAAAAGTCTTATGACTTTCATATAGTTGTTTAGCATCAGAAACACATTTATTTAGTCCAACTAACGTGCCGATTATTCAATTGTTAACCTTAATTAAGTTTTTTTGATGCTTTTTCAAGATTAATACATACTTTATAAGGCATTTATTCGGAGTTAACTAAGAACTTATTAACAGTTAACTGAACAGTTAAAATGAATGTGTTTATCATCTTAGTAATGTTTATTTGCACCTTGCAGGCCTTTATTACCTATTAACTAACAGTTATTACAAGGACCATAATATAAAGCCTTACTCCTGCTTGGTTGAAGATGTCCTAATAACCAGTGATTGAAAAAGAATTCAGATAATTTGCTGAAGAACAAGTTGCAATGCCACACAATTAAAATACTGCATAGCATAGCATAGCAATGCATAGTCCCTGACATTATTAGTCTGAACATTTGCAGGGTGTTTTCATCGCTATCATTTTCTATTGTGGGGTATAGGTGTAAATTGTGTGTGGATGTGATGCCAAAAAGATCAATGATCAGGCTTCAAACTGGTACTGGTCCATATAGTGTTGGCTACCAGGCCACAAAGATGTTATTAGATGAGGATGGACATCTTGTGCCCACTGTCTACTACCCGCACCTCCTGCCATTGTGAAGAACAAGTAAATACAGTACAGTACTCTTCAACGACACACCTGTGGTCAGCCACAAAAAAAAAAGACAGACAGCATATACAGAATCTACATGTATATATAGCCTAGACATCACACATGGTGCTGACTGCCTTACTCATATTTCTGTTTTAATAATAATAAAATCATGATTCTGGTGTGCATATTCATGTAGAGTCAGCCTGTTTCCTTCTGAATAAACAGTACCTGGGTAATCAAAGGTTTCAAAGGAGTGAACATACTGTAGGTCCACATCTCGTAGCTGGGCACATTTTTCCTACGGCCTTATGAAAAGTTTTTGGCCTGTCAAAGTTCCTTTGTGGCCTTTTGGCAAGTGCATGGTGTCATGCTGAGAATTGTTAATTTTCTTCCAAATTACAAATTTCCTATGTTTAACAGACAACTAAATGGAAATTCAGATTACTCCTCCAAAAATCTAGGCAGTGGAAGGCATTGATGAATTACGAGCAATCCATTAACTTCATTTTAATAAGATATCCAATCATCAGGGCAGGAGAGCACAGGCGTGCAACTGTGGTGTTGCTAATGACAATTATTGGTAGTTTGCATTGGCCCAGTCTGAGCCTAGTGGAACACAAAACAAATCTTTTGCAATCTTGCATTCTGCTGGGGGAGAATGGCTCTTAAATGCAAGATTAATTTGGATGTGCATCTCCGCAGCACCAATCACTGAGAGTGGGAACATGGTTAAATTACAAGGGGAGAGAAGGTACATAAACCTCACCTGGTCAACACACATCAGTGACAGTTAATTAATTCGGGAGATGGGGTAAACAGCATATTAAAACATCTTTAATGGCAGCCCACGCAGATTTTGTCATCCAGCCTGATAGTTGTAAATAAAGATTCACAAGTACAGCAGTAAAGCCTCACCTCCAACCGGTGTTTCATGTTTACTATGATTTATAATCCTTATCTTGAGCTCCAAGTTATTGTAGTAAAAGACAATAGCGTCAATACGTTTTTAAAATTGATCTGAATTCTGAGTTTGCTCAGCATGGAGAGTAAACACTGCTTTCAGAAGCTTATCTATAGGGCTTAATGGCATTGCAGTGTGTTTTAAGGAAATAACAGTGGCAACTGATTTGCTGTTAGTTTCAAATGAGAACATATTCTAACATCCCTAACACACCTATTGTACACGATGTGAGCAAAGTTGGAGTATGAAGTATTAAGGGACAGTCAAGAAAACTGTGTACATTAGGCTTTGTTTGATGCCGATTAATTACCCACAGTAATAGGTTTGGTGCTGAAAACAGTTTTGTCAGGTTGCTATTTATGCAACTTAATATACTAACGCAGCTCATCTGGCTCTGTCGTTAACATTACACAAAAGCTGCTCCATGATCCTTGCATGTGTGTCTGTTGCTGCTGGCCGTAAATGTAGCCTACTTGATAGACAAACCCTGGGCCATGCTGACTATTGTACTTCCATAAATATTCTTTGGGTTTTCGACAAATACTGTTGAGATAAATAATACAACCACTTGTCTAACTCTGAGAATGAATCACATTACATTTACTAACTAATCTACATTGCCTCCAGAAAAAAATACTGTACACAACATATTTTAACATGACATTAAATGACAGCAATAGTTTGAGCTTTTATCCATCCATGTAGGGCTTGCTGATATGGCCTTAAATAATATATCAATATTTTCAGGCTATATCTCAATACACTACAATATATATCTCAATATTTTGAAATCTCCTCAAAAGCACTTCATAAATGCTAGGACTGGGCGACAAACTCAAATATCATGATATTTCTGATCAGATACCTTGTTATGAATATTTAGACATATTGATGGGATAACTATTGGTATTTAGACAAAAATATTAGCAAAATGAGGTTTGTGATCAAAAATCATTAGTAATGCGGATATAATGACTATTGAATAATTAATAATGAATATTAGAAGAAGTAGAACAGTCTGGTTTAAGTTCAGAGAATAACAACACTATACTTTACTTACAACACTTACAGCATATTACTATATAACCATATTCCAAAATCTGAGATGATATGTATAGTCTCATATCATTCATGCACAAAACATGACACTCATGCAATAATCATTTGCATTAGTTGTTAAGTTTTTTTCTGAGGTTATTTTAATGTGAGACCTGCCACAAAGGACTCTTCCACCAAACTAGAGATTTTGTGATTTTCTCAAATCAGAAGTGATTTGTGACCTTTACTGCAGTACCAAAGAAATTACTGTATAGAAGTTGGCTTAGTACACTTTTTTTCAGTATTATACATTTTGCTGTTAGTACACCAAAAAATCAATATACATAACAATACATTTCTGGATGCATGTCATACTAAGACGCTGAGCTGTCATTGCCAGTTGAACTTCACAAATAAAAGTAAAAAATGTTTCCTTAGAGATTTAATTATTATTTTCTGTTTTTTTTTTTTTAAGTGTTAAAAACTACTTAACCACTGTTCACAATTAATACCTCTTCCATTGTTTTTGTGAACAAGTATTAACATGTATCATGGGTGTGGATCCATCTATAGTCCTATCAAAATAAAGCATTTAAGTTAGTGAACATTATTCTCACTTGTTCAGTTTAAACACACTACACACACTCAAAATTATAGTGTAGAATGGACCGCTGTCTTCATCTATTCATTGTCTGCTATACACTGATGCCATGATGCAATACTGGTTACAACAAGCTGTTTTTATCCATTACAGGTAATATACAAGAAATGCACTGTATGTAGTTATCTGTTTTGTACAAACACTAAATTGTAAGAGCATTGCAATGAAGGACATTATTCAGCTGTGATATTGGCAAATTGCTGACAATTTCTATTTTCCAAACTAAATAATAAGCAACACGTTTCTCCTTGTATTCATTTATTTTTCATTATGTGAGCACTTGTTGGCTTTTCCAGGTTTTTCCAGCTGTGAGTATTTTTTTTTTCTTGTATTTTGCATTGTGGGACGATATTGTCCATCAACAACACCTCAGTCAAAAATCAAGCACTCTCACTCTACGCCTCTTAAGAATGTTTGATTGAGTCATCTTTTACTCATGAAATACAGTTAGAATTAGATGATATTGTTCAACTGGGACAAAGCTGACATTTTTGTCTTCATGCCTACCCACTTTGCCTCTTTTTGTCAATTTTGAGCTACTGTGGCCCATATCCCTATGAATATTATCAAAATTGAATGTTTCCACTCCTCTCAATTTATGTTCAGTGCCACTGAACTCATTGTGGATCTATGAAAATGAGGCTGCGGATGTCAGGGTGGTCAATGGATGTGTGTTTGATGCAGGAGACCACAGTTCATGGCTTGTCAAAGGACAGCAATTAATATTGGCCTTTTTATTAATCATGACCACAATCTTAAGAAGGTTCAGGTTCATTGTCATTCTACAACACAGGGTTGTAAAACAGAATGCAATCTGGATTCCCAGTATGCCACACAAGAAGAAGAAAACAAGTGTTGAGGATGAATTCAGGAGTCTCAACTGAGGATAGAAGCTGCTCTGTAGTTTGGTGGCATGGCAGCTGATACTGATGTATCTGCTGCCAGGTGGCAGCAGGGTGAACAGACTGTGGCTGGGGTGGGTGTTGTCTTTTAGTATCCTTTGGGCTCTGTGCAGACATCTTTCTTCAGGGATATCACTGATTCTCGGTAGATCAGTATCAGTGATGTTCTGGGCAGTTTTAACCATCCGCTGTAGAGCCTTCCTGTCCTAGGCTGTGCATTAACCATGCCAGTTTATGATGTTTCCAGTCAGGATGCTTTCTATCACTCTGCTGTAAAAGTTGAGCAGAACGTGGTACCAGAATTTAACCTTTTCAAGTGTTTTTTTTTTTCACCAGGATGGTGATGTGTGAGGACCAAGAGAGATTCTCATTGATGGTAGTTCACAAGGAACCTAAAACTGTTCCCCTGCTTCACCTCAGCTCCACTGATGTAGACAAGGGTGTGTGTCTTTATCTCCTTCTTTCTGAAATCAACAATTTGCTCCTTGGTTTTGCTGACGTTGTGCAGTAGATTGTTCACTCTGCACGATTGTTGATTTTCTCATCAAACTCTCATTGCTGTTTATAATGCTGTCAATGATGGTGGTGGCATCCCAATACTTCACTATAGAGTTCTCTTGTTGTCTGGGAGCGCAGGTGTACAGTTTGAACAGGAGGGGGCTGAGCACACAGCCCTGGGGTGCTCCAGTGTTGAGCACTAAAGTAGAGGAGGTATGACTGTCGATCTTCACTGTCAACATTAACATTAACAATAATGCAGCTGCATTGACAAACACATTTCATAATCACTATCCAAATCAGGGGAGATTTGAATGTGACGTTTAAAAGCAAGAAATTTTAGCACATGAATGGTTCAGATATTGGTATTCACCAACAGCCCCCTCATCTCCCTTTGTTGATGTACACTACTGCAGTCGTTATGTGTGTGTGTGTATATGTGTGTATATATATATATATATATATACACACACATACACATATATATATATATATATATATGTGTATATATATATATATATATATATATATATATATATATATATATATATATATATATATATATATATATATGTGTATATATATACACATATATATATATATATATATATATATATATATATATATATATATATATATATATATATAGGGTCCGAAATTAACACCCGCCAAGCGCCAAAGGCGGGTAAATTTTCTGTTTGGCGAGTAAATCGCGGAGGTTATCCGCCACTCTGGCGGGTAAATGTTTGTACCACAATAGTAGTAAAACTAAGAGTCTACTGCATTTTGGGACGCGCGCACACACACACACACACACACACACACACACACACACAAAAACTGTGTGAAAGTCTCAGATGCGGCGAGGGGTGAAATTTCCCTCCGCCTCTGATGCGCCTCCGGAGGTAGATCAGAGGCGCATTATTGCCGAAACGATCCAGTATGAACGGATAGGCCCGCGGCGCGGAGCGAGGGTGTGTCGATCTGATGGTGTTCACTGTCTGATAACTAAACAGGTCCAACACTCAACAAAATAAATGTCCAACAAAGCAACGTAGTAACTGGTCTTGTCTTGGGCAACTTATATGAGGAAAAAAATACCGCAGTTATTAGTGGAGAAGTGTCTGTCCTACTGACTCTTCGTCACATTTCTGCCCGAAAAACAGCGTCTGTCCCCGTCATAACCATGATGCGTACTGTCACGCCCCCTTTGAAGCCGCAGCGCTGGCTTGCTGTGTGAATTATACTCTGGTTCATCTTTTACGCCGGAGCTGCTCGGCTCTGTGTGAACAACCAACGGCGGAGAATATGCGAACTGCTGCTGCTGCAATAATACGGAGACTCTGTGTGAAAAGGCCTCGGCTCTGGTGATGAGCTGTTCGGTGTGTCGCCAGTATACCAAAGAAAAAAACCGAGACATAGAACAATTGATAGATAGATTTTCTTGCTTTAACTCCTGTTGATAGCAAATGCATTCATCAATATGTTAAAAAATAATTACGCTTCAACTTTGCTCTGGCCTCTTCTTTAAGTTTGTATTCAACATAATACTTTATCTCAATGAAATGTATGGAAATGAATGTTTATGTAACACAAAAAGGCAATTTATTATTTTGGCCGGTAAAAAATATGCTTGGCCGGTGGATTTTTTCATCTACCAGTCCACTTGGCTGGTGAGTCAAAAAGTTAATTTCGGACCCTGTATATGTATGTATATGTATGTATGTGTATATATATATATATATATATATATATATATATATATGTATGTGTATATATATATATATATATATATATATATATATATATATATATATATATATATATATATATATATACACACATATATATATATATATATATATGTATGTATATATATATACATATACATATATATATATATATATATATATACATATATATATATATATATATATATAACAAATTGTTGTTATTTACAATTTTATAAGATTTGTCATAATTACCACATAATGCAAGCATATTGTGCAAGACCTTTCATTTTATTCTGATAAAGCTGCCACTTGTATGTAGGCTGCACTGCCTATTGCACTCATCCACAACAGTTCTACGTCAGCGTTTCTCAATGACTCCATTCAGGATGCAGCCTGGTCTTATCAGAGTGGAGCATTGAGTGCTTCCCATGTGGTGAAGTGAAACTGTGGATAAGATGACTTGCTGAGTTGATGATACAATTACACCAGGCCCCTCAGGAAGCTGCTCTGATGAAGCAGTGATATAACTTTGTTTGGAGTTACTGTAGCAGAGTTTATAATGAAGTCCGGGAATACGAGATTAGCACATGCCATTTGACGATGTCAACATATTGTTTTATCAGTTGCAGTTTAATTATTATTTTATAATGCTTAGCGTACACTTTAGGCTTGGCTTTCACAGGGGGAAAGAAAGGGAAGTGAGGGGAGAAAAGGACACAATTAGAATCCTTAAGAAGACAGAGTGAAAGAAAATCTAATATTTTGCATTTTTTCCCTTTTAGGATTATTCTAGGGGGTGATCATGGAATTATGTCAGTGATCAATAATGAACAGAGTGCTTAGTCGCACTCAGATTCATAAATTGCACTTTTTGGAGTCTCATTATTCAGAACAACCATGGCAACATGTGAGTAATTACCATCTTCTAATTAGACTTGCGGTGTTGGAAAGCTTTATATGATTTCATCTCCAGGAATATTTATCACATTTCCATACTGGTATTCGGATAATTCTCTCTCCCCATCTGCTGCATACAGCCGGCGCACACATAAAAAACACACACACACAAAAATCTGTTGAGTGGAAAATAGATATGACACCAGCAAGAAGCAAACCAGTTTTGTTTTTGTGTGTTTGTTTGTTATCCTCTGGTTTTAATGGGCTCAATACTGGCTGAAAGGGACATCAGAGTTTATGAGACATATTCACATCTTCAATAAATCAATAGCCTGACCAAAGCTTAGGGGCTGAAGGTTGACTCACAAATGAACCCAAATATACGTGCCATTCAAATGAGGTGAGCCCCTTCAGGGCTCCTAAATGTGCCACTTTAAAGTGAAACACAGTGGAGCAGAAGGCATTGAATTCTCAGCAGGTGTGTCCTTCACTTAGCGTTTTGTTGACATTGCTGCGTTATTGGAGGAGATGGAGTGATTGCAGAGTGGTGCACACTGCCATTTTATGATCTCCAGCAAAGATTATTTTCATACCATCTTGTGTGGTCTGCAAGCAAAGCCTTAAGCACAGTATGGACTGAAACAGTTTCTGAACACATTTTGGCTGTTACTATAGCAACATATTTTAAATACTTCATTTATAATATGCTATGCTCCTATGATATCACATTTTTCTTTTTCAAATGTGACTGACATTGGCCATCTCAGGGGCTACTTTATATGATTTAATGCCTAAATGTGTATGATTCTCAATTCATATAAGATAATGAGGAGAGATCAGTGTTGCTACATGCTATCATAAACAATGTCACAAATATGCAGATGAGATCCAGAGCTGGTGATATATTTAAATGTAACCCCAGTCCCATGTAGCTAGTAAATATTGACTGACAAATAATTAGGGTGTTATAGTACAATGGGACGGGGCCTGAGTTCGTCTAAAAATGGCGCTATATACCTGTGATAACGGTGATAGTGTTGTAAAATAACTTGGCGGTGCCTCCAATAACTTTTAAGAAGTAAACACAAAATTTGGTACTTCCCCTTTAAAATAAAAGTTCACTTTAACCTGTTAATCACTTATTTATACAGAAAGTATCACCTTTGCAATTACAACACAGGATTTAGTTGAAACAACAAGCCCTAAAAGTTACAAATTGGTCATTTGGAAATTAGTTAACTGGTTCACTGTTGACCTTTAAGTATGCACTGATAACAGTATTCAAAACTCATTCCATGCTCTGGGAGGTTTGACTCACAAATGACTCCTGATGAACCCAAAGAGAAAAGGTAAAATCAAAATGACCAGGAAAACTCAAGTGTCCACAGCCCACACTCACACACACATTCACACAGGGCTATTACATGTACGTGAAGCAAAACGTGGCAGGCCCGGTAGAGGCTTGTGAACGTGGAGGCCGAAAACAAATGGCCGCTTCACTGGGTTTACCCAGCATAAACAAAAAGGCACGTGCAAAGTGTTATAGGTGTACTCACAAGTCCAACAACAGTCAGAGATAGAGATGGGGGGGGGGCAAGGGAATGGGGCGTGTAGCAACACGGGGCGGTGAACCAGCGTTCAAGTACAGCAGCTACAGTCTCTCTCCAATGGTCCAGGGCTCTCCCGGTCCTCACTCTCTCCCTCTTATGGCAAATGTCCGGTCCTGAATCACATAATTCCTCTTAGTAACTAAGCTATAGGCTAATTGATGGCGAAAAACCCACAGTATGTCTTAAACAAATGAGCAATTGCTAGCTGCAATGCGTAATTAACAGTGTGAAAGTCTATTAGCAGGCTAAGCTAAAGGCTAGCAGCGATTAGCAATTCAGCTTGTCTTTTACACATTACAATCAAACAACAGCACCGAGTACATCAAAACACATGTATTTACCTCTGGCAGCTTCTCAGAGTTCACATACATCAACCACAGGACGACTCTCCGTCAGTCTTGGAAGTTAGGAGTGTTGTTACGTTACTTTTACAGTTTACAGCTATCCTGCTCGGACGCCGATCACGCCGCTTCTGCTGTTGCTAACCTTACTGCGCACATAGGTGACGCTAAGCCCCTCCTCCCTGAACAAGGTGAGGACAGGATTGGCTAAGGACTACAGACATACCAACAGAGATGAGAGAATAAAAGATGCTTCACGGCCCCACAAACAAACATGGTCTTCTGGTATCTGTGCAGACAACCAACTATGAATGTTTTTTAGAACTAACACCACTCTTTTTCTTCTCTGACTTTTAACTGTATATATACTGAATGTTTTAACATGTTATAATCCAACACATTTTAACCACATTTACACTCCATGAACTGTTATTTTTTAACAACATAAACATTTTAATTTCTACATATAAATGAATGAAAATAAGGACCACAGGGCTACATAAAGGTTACCACCCATGTATTGACAAGCTATGAGTCCAATCCCTCCACAGATCACTGTATGAATCCAGCACATATTCTTAATCATATTCACACATGAACCTGTGACTAATGAGACTTGAGTTTCTCAACTCAGTGATCTCCAAATAATCTTATGTGATATTGAGTTTTGTAGGAATCTTGGTGCTGAGATACAAGGCTGGCAAAGTGTGTGCACACACAACTATTAATTAAATGTGTTGAAATTTGTTCCTACACAGTCAATACATGCAAGCTATAATTTGATCCAGAGAAAATGGCTCTCAGCGGTAATGCTTGGTTGTTGAATGATTATGGGCAGGAAGTATGGCAAGTAGTCTGAGTGAAAACAAACTTCATTTAAAACCCTGCTCTGGTGTGAAATGGTGTGAAAAATACCATAGCGCAATGTGAGTACTAAACGGGGCGGCTGTAGCTCAAGAGCTAAAGGGGGTCGCCCAGTTGCTGGTTTGAATCCCCGGCTGCACATCGAGAAATCCTTGAGCAAGATACTGAACCCAAATTGCTCCTGATGAACAGCACTATAGAAATAAAAGTCCATTCCATTTGCCATAAACATGGGCCCTGTTCTTTTTTTATTTTATATGTTCAGTGTGTAGGATTTAGTGGCATCTAGTGGTGTGGTTGCAGATTGCAACCAACTGATTACCCATTGCCTCACATTCCTTACCTACTGTAGCTGTTAAATTGCAAAAAACAACGTCTTGCCAGTTGAAGAAGGCTGCAGCAAATGTGCCTGTTCCAAAAATATTGGCAGCAAATGTATTAATTTTCTGTATACGACCTGTGCTATGATTATTATGATCTTAACAAAATTGAAATGGAGTACTATATTTGTATATGCAATTGAATTATTCATGCATTCAAAACAATCCATTCAATATGTGGAATTACATGTTTCAGTTTTTCATTAAGAAAGTTTTTGTTAATATACATCACAGTATAAGGAGGACATTGTCTTTATCATAATGTCTGAAATCCTTTTTTTCAAATTAGATATTTGCTAACTTTTATTTTTAGATAACTCCGAGCTCGATTTCCTGATTTTGTTTTTCTTTAATATAGGTAAACTGCAAATATCCAGTAGTGTATACCATCAGTGAATTCACTTTTAAAAACTATTAAATCTACTTAAACAAAAAACATTTTCAGAGGTAATGAAAACACATTCTTTTAATTTGCCAGAGACTATCTACATAGATAGATAGATAGATAGATAGATAGATAGATAGATAGATAGATAGATAGATAGATAGATAGATAGATAGATAGATAGATAGATAGAGCCTACACACTGGATCTTCAAAATGACTAATGAGCATGTGGCGAGTACAATTGCTAACGGTTCCCAAAGAGACAAATACCCTGAATGCTTCAGTATTTATTTATCATTCTTAAGATGACAGTAGCTAAACTTTATCAACTGCGATACACTGACAGTATTTTCATGCAGTTTCTCTGTTTGATGTTGTTTATAGATGAAACGGCGAGTAGACAGACAAGTTATGAAGAAAACATCAATTCCCTTTTTGTCTGTACTTCTATATCATTCTGAAACAAAGTATGGTCTGCTAGATGTTCTCTAAGAGTCTTTATGAATTTAGTCCTGTCATTTGAGTTTACTTTGTCCTAGATGTGATGGTTCTATTGCTCAGATCACCTAAATTAAAGATGAACGTTGTGTAAAAATATATCGATTTTTATTGACAGCTCAGAGGAATCAACACTTCCTGAGTAAGTCTTGAGTCTTGTTGTTTGTTTTCTCATTTTAACAAATATGTGAAAGGCAAAGTCATTTTATTTGCTGGGACTTGTGATTGCTGTGTTTTTGTGCTCTTTGGGTGTGAGTGTTTATCCAGAAAGCACTGCAGGAGAGCTGACTCACATCATGTGCTCCTGACAGGTACAGATTTGAAAAATGCACAATGGCAATCTGGCATGTGGTTTTCTTTCTGCTTGACCTCACTGTTGGCCGAGTTCCCATGTCCTTGAACCTGACATCCACAGATTGAATATTCTCTAAGTCATGCCACAAAGCTCTGACAAATAAAATTGACTGCAGTTTTTTCAACAGTAGGTTATAACATCCCTGTAATTACAGGCTTATGGTCACTACATGTATTGGCTTGGCAGGCCATATAATTGCTATTACAGATAAATAAGGAAACAGTGTGAACGAGCCAATTATAAGTTGTTGCTTGCAAACAGAAAGTAAAGGTTTCAACTGAGTGCCCTGTCCTTCATGGTTTGATAATTTATAAAACAGGTTGCAGAATTTGCTTCCTGATAATGTTAAATAAATAATAATAAAAAAATAAACATGAGGGAAAGGCTTGGTGTGTTTACTGTGAGAAGTGGTGGCAAGCTTCCATCACGTTCATGATGTGTCAATAGTCAAAGCTTCAACGGTAAAATACATTTGAAAATCCATTAATGAAATACCCTTTGAGAGCAAACAAACCAGCTAACAGGTCTCCTCCTAACAGAACATTTTTAACTCGATGCTGTTCTCTGTCTCTTTAATGTCTAAAAACAGTTGGTCATTAAGATGCAGACTTAGTGGTCAAGCTGTCATTTGCTTTTAAGAATAACCAACAGTTGGCACATGAAGCAGTTTGTATCGTTCTCTGCATGGCTACTGAATAAATCTCACTTTGTTCACTTTGTTTTTTCTCACCAAGGGGACACCTTTGGCCTGAACATGATATGAACCCAGCTCTTCTAATGACAGTATTAATGGGCTTCACACATGCAGGTGAAGTGCTGCAGAGTGCTAATGGAATGCACAGCACAAGTCAGACTGCTCAGCTCAGGGCCCTGTTGGCTTGGAGAGAGAGGGGGAAGTCTGCTTCCTGACACAATAATTCATTTCCGTTTACCATAGCTCGGGAGCAAGGAGCTCCAGCAATAAGAGAGGCATAAATCCAGGCTGAAATCTCTCAGATTGCATCCGAATGGCCCTTTAAACAACCGGCACGGCTGCCACCGTGACTCCATCGGAGCAATCTATCGTCTAACGGGCCCCGCGTGAGCCTCCTTTCCAATCACAGATAACTGTGAAGGCAGGTACTCCTGGAAAATTATGTGAGAGGCTCTTTTCCTCTTTGCCTTCGCACTTATGGGTGTAATATACAAAGAAAATTAATTGTCACGCACACACACACACACACACACACACACACACACACACACAGCTCATTTGCTTGTCATCTGTCTGAGTGGAAGATTAGTCAAGGTCAAAGCTTAAGAGAAAGTGAGTGGGCATTTCTCATGTATGCAACAGTAGAGCATCGCAAGTGTTTAATGTTCTGCATGTCATCATCTCAAACACGGTCACGGATGTGTCACACACTCACTATTTCTCAGCCTCCAGGGTCTATTTATGCAACGCACACTTGTTGGAGTGTTTGTGATGTCGACGTGTTTGAGAAGTTCATATAAACAGCAAAGTGTTTTCCTGTTTTCATGTGATTTCTGCTGAAGCACATAACACTTTGTTAGGCATTCTCGAGCAGGCATTTGCTGACTTAACAGCAAATGGCATGAAAGTGCACTGTTTGGGAATATCTTGTATTGCAGTTTAAGAGGCACTAATTGAAATTTGAAAGCAGGCGATAAACTGAATTAAATATGTCTATTCTTGGAGGGTTTGAATGGGGAAGAAACCTATTAAAGGAAGGCAAATTGCAAGCAGGCAGTTTTTCTGGAAAGAACTCTCATCGTTGATGCAAACATAAACTAAAGGCACTAGTGCTGTGGCAGCTTTACTGTTGGTCATTGTGACCATGCTGCCTATATTTTCATCCAAATTTTCAGTGGATCCAATAAGTCTGGTCTTGTGTTTAGTGATGTGTCCTTGAAAACTACTGCGCCAATAAGAGCTTTGGTGACAGGATTAAGAATGGGCATGACAATTACTAAAGCCAGAGCCAGAAAAATCTTAATGACAGATAAATGGTCACAAAAGTGGCAACAAGCGTGGATGAGTTCAGCACAGCTGTATATATTTCTGCACATGGACTTTCAGAAACTCTTACATCTGCAAATGTCTGTGATTGTTGTACAAACGTTGACTGTTCTTACAGTAGCAATCACTACTGCAGCATCGATGGTAACACATTACTTGGCACTTGGTAAGGGCAAAACAAACAAGATGTCAGGCTTAATGTATGATGTGAAACCAAAGTGCAATTCAATATGATGATCAGGTTAGTCATGATTCAGGTTTGCAAGATTTCTTCAGACGACAAAATCACATGTAGTGTACTTTATGTTGTAGCAGTAGACAGATTTTGACAGGGAGAGCAAGAAAAACAGGAGCTCATTAAGCAAACACATTTTTTAGTTGCACAGTAACTAATGTCAGTGAAAGGAAAAATGCAATAGGTCCCCGATATTATAAATAATTCAGGCACACTTAATGGCTTCAAGAGAGATGTGGTATGAAATTGCTTTATGCCTTGTTATAACAAAAAAGATCAAGACCCTCTGAAACATATGTTGTAATTTAGAATTTTATAAGTGTTACCATATTTATAGAAAATGGATTCAGCTAATAACTGGGGCTTTAATTGCCATCTACTGTATTTGATAGTCTGTAAAGAATTACAAATCAAGGTCAACAGTGATGGAAAGACAATCTTAACTTTATTTTTACCCCCACACACTGAGTGGGGTTCATTTTTAAATGGAATTGTTAAAATCGTCCTCTGTAGAAATGAATAGGATATTGTCAATATTTAAGCATCTATTTATTAAAAGTGCTGAAGTGAAAAAAAATGTAAGTAATAACAGATGCAGCTATGCATTCAAACAAAGCAGCATAGATTTAAGAGTTTATGACGTGCACCAAAACCATTCATGAGCAACAAACTCCAAAACAGACAGCGTATTTTTTTATGACATGACTATTCTGGTACAAATATTTATCAGCCAGTATGGTGGATAACCGTATGAAAGTTACTTGCCAAATGGAAAATATGCCCACATTTGGTGCTTGGCTGACTCTGTTTCCTACTCAGACATGTACTTAGAGCTAGATTTACTCTAATTGTAGTTGTGTATTATTCAAAATCAGCAACATTATGTACCTGCTATTTAGGAGATGACAGCAAATTCTCCAGTGTAAGGTTAATGAAGGAAACTACATTGTGTATTCAACACCACTAATCATTTTTGACAATTAAAAATGTATCTCAAAATAGGAAACATTACACGTCATAAAGTATTATAGTCTCCATAACACAAGGTTTAGACAGGGACCGGATCTGGACTGACTTGCTGTTCGGTCAGGATGTGACTGGAACAGACAGACTCAAACATCAGAAATACACCTTGACATCTAAAATACACCCAAACAAATGAAACACACCAGAACAAATGAAAGGCACCCAAACATCTGAGCACACTCACATATCCATGACATCTCCATTGCACACACTTGCATTTTAAAGCAAATGGAGCACATCCATGTAGCCATTAGGGTAAAGGTATCCATCTGCCCTCTTACTAGAACAGCTGTGTGCCTACTGCGGCTGTGTGCTTCGTGTCACACTGTACCTGACTGCCATATGGCACAGACCCCAACCCCCGCCGTATAGCCCATTTAATAGGAATAAATTGGACTCATTTGTCTGTCCAGTTGGCGTGGTCTAAAACAACGTATACATTCTTCAACAGAAATTAATTATGGGGAAACTTCTGGCCCATTTTTCCTGTTCAGTGATGAATTTTTGCTGCTGTAGCTGCTGCTAATGGATAAGGCAGTGTCCTTTCTAATGAGGTGTACCTCGCCTCATCCTTTTGGGTTGCTTTGGTCTTGCACAGATTGTTGGTAACTATGATTTTAATCAATGAAAAGTATGAATTGATCTCAGGGGAAATCAATGGCTAGTTATGTACATTTTTTTTAAACAAATGGCCTTATTTGAATGTTGCTTGGAATAACTGCCAAATGATCAAGGACCTGACTTTACTCTTTAGGATGTGGGACATTGATTGTCGACTAAAGTATGTGTTACTTGTTTATGCCTCTTGCTGAGAGTTTAGCTTAGATCATCCAGCTCATCCTCAAAAATGACCATATGGGTTTCTTTTCACCACTCTCTAAATCAGCAAACAAAAGCAATGCCCTGAAGTCAAAACCCAAAAGTACATGGATGACACTGTCATTCTTGCACATGGTAAAGACAGGTCATGCTTTTTTTGGCAGCGATGATATATCATTTTGATAGTGACTGGCAATAAAGTGACCTATTCAGTCCTTCAGGCACGTGGATGTGTTGCATAATCTTTACTGCCCAGTAATCAATAAATATGGACAGTGTCATTGTAATGCCATACATCCACACAGGACTGACCACATATTATAGATATTTGTATGTGTAAAGGTCAAACCAATTCCTACTTCAAAACTAATTTAGTGTAATGGCTTACACATAATGGCATTATGTGGTCTTATTTGGGCACTATTATTTTTCAGTTTCTTCATCATTTGCTTAAGAAGGCTTTATTCAGCTTATTAACCTTAATCTAAGTACTCAAAGACAGTCCAATCGAGTCCTTATTGAAACTATAAGAACATTGCAATAAACAGGCCATAAGAAGAGGCCAGGGGTTGAAAAGAGTGATGGTTGCCCAGCAGAACGGTGTAGATTGTGATGATCAGTGTGCAAAAATCTCAGATAGGAATCAAATTCTTGCTAATGCTGTCGGCTCCAGCACGCACCATTATGAGCAGATTGTTTCATTCTGATGGGTAGAGTGGTATTATAGTAGTATTATAGCTTGCAGTGGGAGATTATATTCCATTAGGTCTTATGTTTTATCTAGATGGCCTCTGCATGCATCAAAATTTCAACACAATACATGTCAAGCTGAATAAACTATGAAAAGCCAGCATTACAGAAAATCTCATCTGCTCATGTACCATTTAAGGTTTTGATTTAATGATCAAGCCAATGTGTTGTACCACAAGTATGCCTGCTGATGATGTGGGGGTGTGCATTTTATCATTTCTTTTTTCTCCCTCTTACCTTAGGTGGATTCTCCAGTAGCTTTCACAGAGCAAATAGCATTTCTCTACTGATGCTCCCAATTTTATCTGCCAGACAAGGACATATTGATCTGTGTTTGCTTCTAAATCTAAGTAGCACAAGAAAGGTATTGCAGTTGAATATTTTCGCCATGGAACAGCAAAGGGTGCACAGTGGGTAGCTTCAAAAGCATACAGTCGTTGTTATTTTTGGATAAACTGTTGGCAATTTTTGGACAACAAAGAGCACACCATCACTCTTCCGTCACTTTGAAATTTTGGCATGGCAACAAATAAAATTAAAGAAAAAGAAAGGCAATATGAAAAAGTCTAATTTTTCCTTCCACTCCTCAGTGCTAACGCCTATGTTATCTGAGGATAGTAGTTAAAGTTACGCGCATGACAGGATGTGGATAAAGCGGCTCTGTGTGTCTTTATTGCTGTGCACCCTGTTTGTGTGTTATTCAGCAGCATCTAGCTGGCCAGCCCTCTAAAGAGCATCTCAAGCTGCCTAGATTGGGTTCAATAGACTCATCAGCCGCAGTTTGCTTCCAAAGCTCGCTTCCCAGGGTCGGAGGGCCCTCAGGCACTCAAACACTCAGCATGTGCTTTGTCTCAATATCACACATACTGTTATCCAGAGCAGACATAAGACTTACCACCAACAGGCGAGGAATGTGTACCAATATTTTATTTTTTTTATTTTTCATTGATTATGTTTTGTGCATATATCCACATCCTATCCAAAATAATGACAAGAATGCCATGTTTCCCCAAGGATAACAAATACTCTTTAACAGTGCTCCAGCCCTTATGGATAACTATACTCTCCAGTTAAGTTGCAACTTTTATCTTTTCACATTTGCAAGGCACCGGTATGGCAACAGCATAACTATCTCTGCATTAAGAGAAGCAAAGCATCCACAGGATCTCTTTTACTCTCTGTACCTGTCTCTGCTGAGTCCACTGAGAATTTTACAGGTACTCATAATACTTTGTAGATTTTAGTTGTTTTGTATTTTACTCATTCAGATAGCCATTGCTTTCAATTATTTCCTATACACTTTGAAGTCACTCAGCAGAGTGTTTAGACTTGATTGAGTTGGGTAATCTATTTTAGTAAACAGAATTTCTCATACATTTTTTAATTAAGATTGGATGCAACAGTTTGCAGGTATTACCTCCTCATTATTATGTACCTTTGACAAAAATGTGTGTTCACTATGATGGATTACACAACACAAGCAAGTTTCAAGACTCTGCCAATCTGATTCCTTAAATTCTGCATTTTCATTTTTATGTGTTCTATCCTAAAACACAAAAGATAAGTCTGACCACTTCAGACTGGTTTCCGCAACTTTGGTCAATTTGAACATTTGGTCAGTGCAGCTATATTAGTATTCAATATATAAAAGCTTCATCATTGTATTGATTTGTAAAAAAAAATCATAATTTGGGAGAGATACAACAAAACATAATGGAACAATACCAGTGGGAATTAGTGAGATAGAGTTGGATAAGAACACAATAAAATCATCCATGCACCCCCATTAGTTCATGCTCTGGCGCACCATGAATATGCTAGTATAGTTTCTACTTTTTCATTCCCTTAAGGGAAGAAGAGACATGTTTCACAGAGAGTTGTGCAGACGGCCACAGCCTCAGAGATGGATGGTATTGACCGGCCGCTATCGGATTTTTAATAAACGGACAAAATCATCCCAATTTATCACCCTTTCCCCACTGTGTACTGTACATGTGATTGAGTGCTTTTCCCTTAGTGTCTACATTGGGTTTTATGTAGCGCTGCGTGTTTGCAGGAGTCTTCACCTTAGTGAACATGGAAAAAAAAAAAAAAACAAGACATCCAACAGACAGCTTGAATACATGTGACTGCAGAAATGATTTCTTACAAAGAAGATACCAAAAGATAAATATTTAAGCTGAAAATGAAATGTTGGTTAACGCCATAAATAAGGTCAGGGCTCTGTGACTTTACGCTTTCAATTCTTCTTCATGAGAAAATGTCTGACTGCAGCTATATGCTCTCAGTCCTCTGTATATCCTCATCTTATTTTACCTATTTCTCTGTTACCTATTTCTTTTTTTTGTTTGTCTGTTTCTTTTTAACCAGCCCCACACCTTGCATTCGTGTTTGACAGCAGCACACAGTCTCATCAATAATGCATTGCTGTGATGCAACATCTCTTTGCTATGCATACTCTGACTAACTTCGGAAGGCAATCACCCACAGAGGTCTCTGAGGTTGTTAAAGGTCAAGTGTGTAGGACTAAGTTACATCTAGTGGTGAGGCTGCAGATTGGAATTACCTGGAATTTGGTACTTGATTGTCTTTGATAATAAAAATGTAATTTCAGTTGTAAAAAACATAAGTTACCAAATACAACTGATATGCTTCAAAGAAGGAAACTGTTCAAAGACCTGGAAGCAGCTGGAGAAACTGTTTCAACTCTGTGCACAAGACCAAAATGTAGAAACTAATTTCAGCACAGTAGTGAATTTTATAAAAAAAATATAATCCACTACTGTGCTGATATAAAAGATATAACTGTCTAAAGGAGCATTAATATCAAGCTATACAGAAGAGGAAGAAAGACTGGCATTTTTGTTATGTGGTTGTTATGATTACAACAGTGGCAGAGCTTTGACAAAGGTTAGTACAAAAGGCAAAGAAAATGTCAACCAAGACAGTAATAAAAGCCCAATTTCTCCAACAACACTTTCTCCAGCCATCTAATTAATTGTATAGAGATATCGATGAAGTTGTTGATGCCTCGTCAATCATTTAGAAAGGTTCAACTCTTCGTGACCGAGCGCTGCGCTGGCTGCAGGCATGCTAACATCAGCTACAGCTGCTGCAGGGGACCTGGCTTTAAGGCAAACACAGTGCACTCTTCAGCTTTTAGATATCTTTTATGTTTGACAAGGTGCTTCCTCAGGTTAGACGTGTTGTCCTGGTCAGTTTTGTATTTTGCAGATAGTGTGACCCTGATCTCATTCTTGTTGCAGTCAGTGCGGCCATGTGAGCAGCTTTTAATGGTTGGCTGTCGTGAAACAGTATCTGATTTTCTTACAGCCCCGGGTTATCCTTTTCACAGTATGATATCTTGTGATTTTGATAGATATTTGTTAAAATGCAGGCACAAGCAGCACACGTCCTCCTACACAGCTCAACGCATTCACAGTTTTGTTGTGGACAAGGAGCGAAAAGAATAAGTAACAGTTCAAGCACTATCTTGTTGCGGAAACACATAAGGTCAATACTTGTCTTCAGTTCATTCCAAGCAAATCACTGCATCAGCTCCTGTCCGATACTTACACACACTTATGGCTGTAGAACAGAAGAATGGCCATGAGAGAATGTGCATCCCTATAAGATGTGTGTGTCCAGGTTAGTAGGCACTCTTACACAACCTTTGACAGCATTTCTCTGAAAACACACATCTCAAGATGTTAGATGTTAGTATAACTGAGAGGTGAGTGGAATGTGTTTTGTTTCCTGGGGCCTCCAATCCAAACATGATATGCAAAAAGGAAGCCCTTCCCCATGGTGGAATGTTCTTTACTTATCAAAGGAATTAATTTATCGTATCTGTTCTACTGAAAAATCATTTCTAGTTAGCCTGTACTTAAAGACTTCCTTAGATATGAAATATTAAACATACCCCTCAAATGATAGCTGACTTGGTTCCCTGCCTGCAGACTATCCGGATGGAAGAGGTTAAAAAAGGATACGCAAATCTCAAAAGACAAATCAATTGATGTTCAACCCCACTAAGTGATGGATGCTGAATTGATTGAAGGTGCTTCACTGGGGATTGCCTGTACCCTGCAGAGAGGTATGGCCATAGCAGCAGCTCTGTTGGAGGTACCTCTGTACATCTCAAAGGGGGGAAAACACGAATAAATAGATTTTTCCCTGTTGCTCTTGCACCCGGTTCCCAAGGCTCACTCGGCCAGGGGTGAGGTGTTCCCTCTGATACATTTCCACAGCTGACACCAATAATCTGTCTTCCCCAAGATTTGGATTAATGTACAGAAATGATCCCTCTCTGTTTCCTTGTAGGAGGATGCTGCAGCTATGAGTTATTTCATTGTGCCATGCATTATGTGGCTGGCTACAACTCTTAGCATTCATTATCCTATACTGTATATCATGACAAGACATGTTGTTGATGTGGAGTGGCAAGTTTGCAAGTTTAATGGATTTATGTCAGTGGCAGCTCCTAGAAGGCCACTGAAGAGACTACTGTGAAATAAAGAATTTCTCTCAGGAATGGACTGGCCCATATAGATGAGCTGTTGTAGCAACATTAGCACATACTACACGAGTTTTTAGAATTTGGTTTATAATTTCTGCAATAATTTAAAGTTAATATGGCCCATCTGAGTTGGGAAGAAACATCTGTGGTGTTGCGACACTGTGAATAAATATCCACTGGTCCCTATAGAATGCCAATTGTTTCTCCTCCTGTTTTGCTCAGCGCCTCGTTTCTCTAGCAATGCTGGAATCAGTTAAATCTCCATTTCCATTTTTTACTCCTGTTAAAAAAGTCTGAGGTCTGTTTACTATGTGACCATTTTAGGAGACATTTGCACATCTGGGCTGCTGCTTAATCCTGATGGTTTATTTAGATCTCTCGGATGACAGAATTTCAAACTGGAAACTCACTTGTGATACAGGAAGGATGAACCTGATATGAGAGATTAATGAGAGTCTAAGGTCGTCATTATGACAGCATTTGAAGAGTCTAAATATAAATATACGTTGCAATTAACAGATGCCTTTGTTTTCTCATTATGTAAGGCTCTCAGTGTTAACATAAGATTTCCGTAGTCGCTCATGATGGTAATTGTTCTAATCACGTCTTTCCGTGGGTGGATACAGCCACTTCAGAAGCATTCAATCTTGCTGTTTGAATATTTAAAAAAAAACAGACAAACAAAAGCTGAAGCCAATAATGACATTCGGTAAGAAAGCTGTCATTCTTAGTTGCATTTGTCAGCAAAATATAAGGTGACCTGTGCAGCCATTTTCTCACACTACATACTCCTGTCTTTACTTTGTCATATGAAGTCGGGCCCACTATGGTGGCATTTGTAATCTGATTACTAAAACACATTGACATCAATGAACTTCATTGACTTTTTTTATATTTATAGCCCACTCAATGTTGAGATGAGGAATAACTTTTGTTTCAGTAAGCTGATCTGTGCAGCTTGGCCTCTGGATGGTGTTTCACTCAGTGTCCCACAACATGCTGACTGTCTCCACTCACTGCCATTGTACTTGAAATTCAATAAGTGTTTACACCAGACACTTCATTTCAATTGCACAGTGCTTAGCATAATAAGCTAATTAAAGGTACTTCACTCATGACAATAACATTTTTAGATTAAGGTGCAATAAAATGCAATGTAGTCAATCTTCTTTATAGACTTTCAGTATATTTATAACTTGCTGGTTGCTTACATAAACTGCAATTGCTTTCAGTTCCATTATATTAATAAGGCTGAAGTACAGTAGGCCTTTATTAGAGTGGTGCAGTCCTCCACTCTCCATCTAGATACTCTAAACAGCCACAGTGGGATTCATTTATCAAGGTCTACAGACATTTAAACAGGAAACATTGTGAATGTATGCAATCAAACAAGATTCAACAGCAAAGAAGCACTATATTTAACAAATGTTTATATTTACATTATGCTCTGTTTACACCAAACCCTGGTGTGAGGGTTTAATTCCCTCTATATAATGGAAATATTCAAGGGGCATAAAAGACAGCACGTTGTGGGAGTTCGGTCAATCTGTTGGCTTATGTAATATATTCAATGAAATTCACCTGTTTATTTAGATACAAACACTTGAGTGTGACCCTTGAGTCATTCAAAAACAAAGCTGTCAAAGGTTCCCATGAAAACGTCACAGCAAAGATGTGTTGGTGGGCTCTCGGACCAAAATCAGCCCTATGTTGAAACCATGCTGTCTGCGGCTCTCAGCCTTAAGCCCACCAATTTCTACTGGGGACGTAAATCTACAAAAAACATTTCATTTCATGTCTTTCCTTTTTTATTTAAAAAAAGCTCATTCATTTCCACAAACAACTGAAAATGTTGCACATTTGGTGCTCTGATGAGTAGTTGCAACAGTAGGACAGTGTGTGTGTGTGTGTGTGTGTGTGTGTGTGTGTGTGCGTGTGTGTGTGTGTGTGTGTGTTGATAATAAGTTTAATAATAGTGGAGCCTGACTCCGTTTTTGTTATTATTATTATTATTCACTTTTGTTTTGCAACCCTGGTGATGTAAAATGATCAGTGTAAACCTTGTACCTATGGCACAGAGGAATAAGATATATCAGGCTGTGATACACACACAATACTTGTACACATACATTGATGGTTTGGGTTATTTTCATAGGATTTGTTAACAATAAGAAACGTATACAAGACTGATCCTTTAAGTAATTGTATGAAGACAGTTTTGCCAAATTTTAATGGTCATTTTTAAATGCCTTTATTTGCAAAACATGTTTGATTTAACTAAATTATTTAATTGAATATTCATTAATTAACCTGCATCCTCATCTACACTTACTGCCTGCATGCTAAAAGATTAACACAAGCTCCCAGGAAGTCTATGTATTCCTTCAGCTGCCAAGAAGCTCTCCTTTTTATGTCATACTTGCAAATCTGCACTTTATGTTCTTTGCTTAATTTACTTATAAATCACAAGGTGCTGGAGTATGGAGATGGAGATAATCCACCGGGACAGGAGGCAGAGTGCAGGTTTCAGAGCACTTGCAAGATCGCTTTTTAACATAAGGACATCAGTCACAGATAATCTCCCTGCTGATGTGCCATGTCAAAGATTAGAGTCTCATGCCTCGTGCCAATGCATAGCAGGGCAGTGTTATTTAAAAAAAAAAAAAAAAACCCTTATGCTGCTGCTTCAGAAGTCAGATTGCATTAGTGGTTCACATGGTGTTTTGCACAGGTGTTTAGTGAGTAATAAATCAATGTCAATAAAGGAGTGTGAAGTGGTTTAACCTGTCCGTTACATAATTAATCAGCTGAAATTATTGGCAGCTTTTTTATACATCCACGCTGGCGATAGTTGTGGCCGGAGGCATTATGTTTTCTGTCTGTCCGTCCGTCCTATCCTTGTGACCGTGATTGTTCAAAAGTGAGGGCATTTCTTCACATGTGGCACTATAGTTTGTTTGGACTCAAGGATAACCTGAATACATTTTGGTAGTCAAAGGTTGAAGGTCAAGGTCACTGTGTCCTTACAAAATACATTTTTGGCCATTACTTAACAATATAAATGTTTAATGTGTCCAAAAAATGTCAAAGGGTTAGCACTACACTAACACTAACACTTGCCCTGGTCTGATAGGCATGAGTTTCCCCAACCTTATGAAAGTGGTCTCTTACTTAAGAGGTCTGCTGTTATATATAAAATGAACCTCCTATAAAGGTAACCACCTGCACTGTTGTGAGGAGAGCAGAGGGGTGATACTGCAGGTTAGTTGTCTGAGGATTTTTAAAAATGTTATTATTAGATGTGAAAGACCTTGGTGCCTGAAAATAGCTGAACGATGTCTGATTCTCCCTCTGGCACAAATTAAGCCCTGCTTATGTCATCTACTCCTCTGCTTTCGAGGCGAATATCCATATTTAAGCTGCAACAGTCTTTCCATCTAGCCCTCTTTCAGTTGGTAAAAGACAGCTATTCCACCCTGCACTCTAACAATCCTTCTGCATAGCTGGGGACACCACACACACCCTTAGAGGAGAAAATAGATCCCCTTGCCTGCAACATCTTTTTTTCATTTTTCTGTCTTCTGTGTTGTCACCTTTCTGTGGCTTGGTGCCGGGTGAACCTTTGCCAGGCTCACTACAACCACTTTATTAATCCTCTCAGTTTGTAGAGGGTGGAGAACCAGGAAGAAATGAGACTGGTGCCCTTTCCCTCCTGCTGTGGGGCAAATGAATAGGAAAACGGTAGCACAACATTAGCACCCAGGCTACTGCTGCCGAGTGTGTTGCTGTGAATAGGAAACGACACAGACTCTCAAAGCTGTTGTGAAAATGAGTCACTTTCTGGCTTCTTTTGATCTTCTCATCCATTCCGTCAGCATGACTTGAGGGTTGTGGAATTAGGTGCTTTATGGGTGGGCCAGTTTCTCTGGAACCCTCAATGTCAATGAAGAAGGGATTAGAGAAAAAATTAAATAAATACAAAGAGAAAAGGCTCAATCTTCCTGATTTGGAGAGGACATTCTCATGAGGGTCACTATGAGGATGAGATAGCCACTTGATAGAATAGTCTTGGGCTCATCAATCTTAGCTATTGAATTATTTGCAGCTCTACTGTCCTCTAGAGGAAATTGAAGCACATTACAAGCGTATCTCCTCTGTAGACTCGACAAAAGCAAAACTGTATGACAGCCCAAGGACGTTTGGAGAGGAGAGGGCGTTGGTTAGAATGGCTGGACACAGAAAAATGACTCCTTCACTTTCCTTTATATCAAAGATTTCATTACATCTCTCACTCACTCTCCTATATTCACTCACTTTTCTTTCTAGCACTTCTGTCAAAGAGACAGCACAATGCAGGATGATATGTGTTGGCACACATTTTACAAGATTTGTGCAGCATGACTCATTGATCAGCTCAGTGTGTCTGCACACACTGAAGTTTGGAAGTTTTGTTTCGCTTAATCGGCTCCAACCATCTTTATACTATAACGTCTTAATGTTCAGGCTTTATCACACCAGTCTTTACCTGAGGATAAAGCAGAGGTCACTGACCTTTAGAAGAAGCTCTGGCCTGTAGGAGTTGATACCAAATGTGCTGTCTATGCAAGCCTGTGTGTACATTTTAGAAGCCTGTAATGACATGCCCATTTAAATACATAAAGCACACACATTAAACACATATTATTTATATATTTTGACCTTGATGCTGACACAAAAGACTGCATATGAGTAAAAAACAATTTAAATGCAGGTTTGTAGATATGACACTCGTGATTGTCTAAGGTTGCTCCTTGTTTCAACTTGTTTTGGTTGATAATAAGCCTACTATATGTTCAGTGTACCACTTTTGGCAGTTGACTGATTACAGCATGTTTCAGTGTAGTAAATGTGTATGCTCTAGTAAACTGCACAGTGTCACCATTGGAGAATCTTGTAAAACACATTTCAACATTTACTCTTCACATTTCACACATTTTGATGCTGCAAGCCTTAATTACATTTGTTTTTTTTAGTCCTGCATGAATCACTGCAACTCAATTACAATGGTGATACAATCTGTGATTAGTCCTGCAACCTGTCCAGGACTCCAATAGTCCTGAAAGCCCACTAAGAGAACAGTGGTCATATAGCAAAATGGTTTTAACATTGAGTGTCTTGTACATGGTCATGATTACAGTGGAGAATATCAGCCTTTGAACTGAGTTACAAGTTAATTAGGATATGTTGAATACACTGCACTGCTACCCTCAAATAGAGTTGATCTACTGTATATTGCTATAAACATGTCTATCCTACTGAAATTGACGAGCCAGTGCTACTTTCAGTATATAAGGGCTAATAATATTTCCATTTATCTGCCCACAGTGAAATGTGGTATGGATTTGAAGTGGTGTTTGTCGTGGATAATTTATACAGACAGCTAAGACAATGCAGATGCAAAACGAGTCTCGTCATTTCTTTTCAAATGTAATGCTATAAAGGTTCAGTCACAACGTGTTATATTTAGAGCAGTCATGAATATGAGATTCAACATCTAAGATGAAGAAGTTACACTGTAACTTGATCTTTGCAGGTCATTGCAAAGGCAGTATGTGATGGATGCAGCAGCAGATACGTCTGAGAATCTTTTCGCCCTGCAGCAGATAAACTGAGCAGTACACAAGTGAGGATCATGGGCTGATAGTGAGTGACACTGATTCTACACTGCTGAGTTCATAACTTAGCAATTTGGAATTTTCTCTTGAAAAGTGAATTCTACACATTTACAGTATGTACACTGTCGAAAAACATTTGTTTGTTTTGGCCGGGATTTCGGGGGTCCTATCCCTGTTGGTAGGAAGGAACCTTGTAACTCCAGTTTTGTCTATTTCGCTGTGGGCTGTCATTGCCCTCTCTGATTAAAAGTTTGAAGTTTGTGGGTGTGGTTGGGCCAGAACACACCCTTGAGTACACTACTGCATGACTGTAGCAAGATGAGGTCAGCAAAACCAAGATTTTCTTGGAGATACTCTTTAATGCTTCATAACATAAAGAGCACATGTGCAGCATTGTTTCTAGTAGCTTGGTGAACATATCACATCGATCGTCCCTTACATGTCATGTTCCTTTTAAAATGCCTCCGAGAATTTCTCCCACTTCTGTTTCAAACAGCTGCTCTATTGCTCAGGGAGGATTTTATCTTTACACAGCTTAGGAATATTGTACATATGTACTGTACAGTATATTTAAAAATTCCCTGACGGATCAATGGTGGAGACTTCACAGAACAATGCTCATTACCGCCTCTGCCATGAAGACTTTCCACTGCTCTCATAGCTTTTGTAGCTTAGCAACAGCTTGAGTAAGTGGCTCGGAGCTGGAGGATATAGGAGGGAGGGTTAATGGACCAGCATGTAGTCTCTTGCTCCCATGTGCCTCCCAATATTATTGTCTGTCTAATTTGACACAGTTTAATTGTGTAGCTGGGTCTTAATGACACATACATCATTCTGTCAGTGAGCAAATACAAATATGAGCATGGCCTTTAGCACTGCTGACAGTTCATTGTTGGAGAGAGGATCTTTTTTTAGCAATCGGGAGAGAAAAGTTGACTTTTCATACCGCGGAGGCGCAAACTGTTATTTCTCTGTGGCCTATTTAAATTTAGCCCTCATGCCATTGTTTTTGTTACCGCTGTTAAATACAACATGCCATTTGGGAGACTGGAACACAAATAGATTTGTTATATTTATAGTGTTAACAAACATTTACTGCCACAATTTCAGACAGACGCAGAGCTCCTTTAGGCACTAACAGGGCGCAGACAATTACCTATTTATCATTATCAGTCAGTTTGGCCTGTCATAGCCACTAGGCATCATGTTTCAACTTATTTCTCACTCCAGGCTCTGTGATCTAAATTTGGTAATTTACTGCATGAGGAGGGGTGATTCCCCACCGACAAAATGACTTCTCTTATGGAGCATGCAGAAGGAAAGACAATCTCCCACACCCACAGAGGCCCAGATCCTGCTCTCAGCAGGTGTACATCAGCAATTTGCTGTTTGCAGGTGAGCAACCAGTAAGAGACCTTGTTCCTGATGCTGCAGTAGAAACTGCGACCGTTTGTTCAGAATGTCTGCTCAGTAGGAGAGCCTCAGCATGTATGAAGCTCTAAAGGGGACAAAGATCAACTGATCGCTCTGGGTGTACCAGGGGCATACATTTTATACAGGATAACAGTGAGGTCAACAGACCCACAATAAGGTTGGAAACTATTGTGATTATGGTTAAGGCTTGATGCGGTAGTGGTTGTTCCTGGTGTTGCACAGTGATCAGACAGACCCTGATTACATTACTTACCCACCAGCCCCTTTCTTTTTTAATCAATACATAATCGGATGACGGACACTACGGTTACAAAGTGCTGCAGGTGTCAGGGGGGCCGGGAGCAGAGTGGAAGCATGGAGTAGCACACTCACGTTTTTTTATAACATGATGAGAGTAAGGACACCTGACTGACAAAATGATGGCGGAGGATTTGTTGTTGAAGCGAAAAGCTAAAGCGCTTATTTGGCAATATTTTAGACCCAGTGCTTACAGGCAACCTGATAATGTTAATGCGAGAGAACGAGTTGGTTACCTTACTAAGAAGTTTGGAGGTGTGCAGCTTGTCGCCTGCAGCTCTTCAGTTAACAGCTATTCTTGCTCCATTACTCCCACAGACTGTATAAAACTACTCCCTGACATATTTCAAACTTATCCGCAGTCAATAAATGCTGAAAATGACCCCTGTTTGCTCCATACAGGTATTTTTGATGAACGATAGCAGTGCTTAACTCACCGCATGCATTTCCTGCAAGGACAGATGGGAGGTAGAGAGGATTGCTGCCAAATTTTGTTGTCTCTATGTTGCCTTGAAAGTCTTTTCAGACTGTTTCTATTGAGAGAAGCATATGAATTGACAGCATAGTGCACCGCTCTCTCTCTTATTAAAAGTGAATCTAGCTCATTCAGCAGTCAATCTCTCTCTCTCTCTCTGTCTCTCTCTGTCTCTCTCTCTCTCTGTCTCTCTCTCTCTCTCTCTGTCTCTCTCCCTGCAATCAACAAATAAAAAATATAGTCCTGTCGGATAATGATTATCCATTAACATCAGGTCTACAGAATCTCCAGCAAAAAAAATCATAAATGTGCAAAATAGAAAGTGTAACATCAAGTAATATAAGATGGTAGCACATGTATCTGCACTTACTGTTAGTACAGCATTTGAGATTTAGTTACATTCAACCACCACTCAGCTGTAAAATGTACTGTATGCACTTGTCTCTGCCCCAAGACACTGTTTGTCTCTTTGTGTGTGGCACCGGTTCTGTTACATGTAAATGAGAAACAGATTTTTGTAATGTTGGTGGAGGGGGCTGTTCATTTCTTTTACCAAAGGAAAAAAGGAAGAAACATAAGATACATGCATACAACATGTCACATATGTCATATTTATTTACCTGATTCTCATTGTTCAAGAGATTCATTATGAAAAAAGTCTTTGGTTTTGCATCATACTGCCGCCTTTAAGCACGGTGTGATTCCATTAAAAAAATATATCGATCGAATGTCTTGAAATTACATTTAGCCTCACCGTATTTGCTCGACACAGCACAAATCTGGTCACTGAGCCAGAGCGTGGCCTTCGATCCTGCTGGTACCGGTCTGTGGAAGGCAGCAATGCACCTCTTGAATTTATTCAGTAAATCTTGAGTGTGCTGATAAGCTGCGAGATCAGCGGGAGATGAATCACAGGCAACAGTACGCTCCAAAGCTGTGTGTGAATATGGGCAGAAATTCAGCTGAGAGGAGACGGTGTGTAAAGGCCCCGCAAGAATGATCACGAACACAAAATCCATTTCAGCGTTCTCAGTAATTGTACAAAAAAACAAAGATATTAAGTTTTGAGTTGAGATGATTTATGGGCATGGTGGCATTTAATGTTACATCAAAAGAGTCACCGTTGTGTAGTCCTTTAAATCCAAGCCAAGACTTATTTTCCTGCAGCAGTAGGCCTTTAATAAGACTGGAACATCTTTTTTCTGAGCAGTGAATTCCGAGCACACACTTCTCATATATGTATCAGGTCCAGCAGACAGTCGAGACTGCTTTGCCTACTTCCCAGAGTAAATCACTACTTAAAATGTCTTCCCTTTTTCACTGGATCAGTCATAATTCTCATTTTTCTACTTTTTAAAAACCCATCATCCTCTAAAGTGTATCATTATCTGCTTTGAAGACGTTGAGAGTGTGAGGCAAAGGGTAAAAGCATGAAAAAAGCCAGCCGCATTAGTGTTGGAAAAACGGTATTACTTTAGAAAAGGTGTGCATCTTCCCTCCCCATCTGTCTGAAGCAATCCATGAAGACAGCATGCAGTGTATGGTGTTGCAGAGGCTCACTCCCAGACTGAGAATAATGAGTTCCACTTGTGAACTAATGTGTGAAAACAATCATCATATGCTGTATTGTTTGTGTGTGAAAAAGTATATTTTTACTCCACTGGATTATTGTAATCTGTGTCTAAAATATTGACACTTAAATATTCCCCTCATAGCAGTGTGTTTATTCAGTGACAGAGAAATGAAATGCGAGACATGCACATTTTTTTTTTTTTTTCTATAGAAATGCTAATGTGGAAAGGCCATTTTTACTGCAGAAATTTAAACGCACCAGAGCTTGCACTGCCAGCGGGTGTAAAGTGTTCCATGGGCTGCATTTGTATGAATCATAACAAGGTCAGTCCTACATTGCACTCTAAGGTAAAAGGTACCTCATAGTCAAGCTAATCTTCCCCCCTCAAACGGCTGCCAAAGGGCTTTCCTGACTGACCAGTGTGCAGGTGATAAAAAAGATAGTAGAGAGCACTAGTAGTTTTGCCAGAGGCCTCATGAGGAAAGCTTTTCTTTTTCTTTTTTAAAGCCATTTCCATAACCTCTTTTCACCCTGTTCCATAGTGTGGCAAAAACATTTATATCCATTCGAGTAACTCGGGACATTTAAGTAAAAGGACTGGGTTAAAGCAGACGAAGTTGGATTGGAGGTGGATATGCAGTGAATGCTTTATGTTGCGTTGGAGTTCACCTCGATAGACAAATTGTTCACACAGTTGTGTAGCCATGAAATGCAAAGATATAAAATACTTTCAAGTTGTGATAAATAATGGTTCAGGAATGGTTGATATGTGAAACAAAATTAGTATAGTAAAGTATAATAGCTTTAATGGTTTGAAGTTTGAAAAAAACAAACTTACAAAATGTGTTTAAGGCTTTAATTCCAGATCTTAATAGACCTGAGACTTGTCTGACAGACTTGAGACGTTCATTGGATCTGTTTTAAATGACTTGAGACTTACGGACTTGGGACATGATTTTGTTTTGATGAGAAGATGTGAGACTGGTCCAAAAGACTTCCATCAGTGCTGATTTCTGTGAGGGATTTAGAAACTTTGAGTGTCACATGAAATGTACATGAGTATAAACCACCTAAGGAGAAAGTATGTGTGTTTTTAATGATCCCTGCATTTGTGTCTCACAGTATCTACCATATGAACATACCCATGCTGGGCACACAGCTGATTCAGTTTAAAAAAACACATGTACTTACAATTTAGACCAGAGCCTCCATCCCCGTTCCCCTCCGCTGCTTGTCTGCACATATTCAAAACTTCAAAGTGTCTGTTTATTAGGTTATTTACTTACCACTTCCTCCAGGGTACAGTTCTGTTAGCTGGATTTTATGTTAATAAATGCTGTTTGTCTTTTCTCACCCAACAAAAAAGATGTTGAGAGTGAGAGCAAAAGAGTGCACGCACCCATTCTTTCATTCATAATGTATACACGAATTAGACACAATTCTCTGGTCCCCTTCAGCTATCTGACACTGCAGAATAAATGCTGTTTCTCTGAGTCTAGTTATCATGCGATAGGGAGATCCAGGCATGCCCTCCTTTCATTTTCAATTTGACCACTGGTTATAGTATGAAGAATGTTATTGCCTGTCAGAGACTCTGATAGACTTTGATTGAATGCTATGGCTAAATAACACAATAAGTATTGCAAACTCAGCAACAAAGCAGAGAGAAAAAGGCCTGACAAACCTGAAGATATTTCTTATAGAGCACCAGCCCCATCTTCTGTCTCTGCCAGGCAAAGGCAATGCTATTTATCTTCATAACATGGACACAAACAGAACTGTCTGGGACTGAAGCAGGAAAAATGAATTTTATTTTGGTTTGCATATTCCATAAATCAATGACTGGTCAATACTGTGCCATTTCAATCAAGCTGTCTGACATGATAATGAGACGTTTGTTTGCAGGCATTTGCGTGGATAGAGAAAAATCATCAGAACTAATGTAGCATTATCTGAACGTGCTGTGGCATGTTGATTTGGTCAAGCTTAGTGACGGCTGTCATAAATATAAAAATAAATCCCAGACTTTATTATATATATATATATATATATATATATATATAGATAGATAGATAGATAGATAGATAGATAGATAGATAGATAGATAGATAGATAGATAGATAGATAAATACATACATTTATTTCTGGGGAGGTGTTGTCAGGCTATGGTGTAGGGCAAGCACCTATGCAGAGCCTATGCTCAGCAGCGTTTAGTCATATGCTGCTGGTCAAGGGGCATAAAACTCATAAGACCCCTGAACTAAACAAATAAGTTATAAAGGGAAATCTCAATTAATCTGGAAACAAGAAATATTCAAATATTCAAATGAATAACTAAAACAACAAAATCTTCCCAAAAAAGTGCTGTCTGGGGAGTTTCCAACACAGCTTCATTTCTTTTCCACTTCTGATTTCAAGATAGTCAGTTAATGGAAGAAAACTTTCTGCAAATGGTTTGGAAATGAGCGGAATCTTTTTCTTTTTTCCAGAATGAGTTTCCACTTTTTAAATTCAGAGACAGAGACTGAAAGAAATGATTTTTCATGATGGACATTTGTTGCAGTGTGAGAGTGATACACTGAATGTTCTACCATTACTTTCCACACGCTAAATTAACTGCTTGTTCATGTGAGGAGCCAAAGCCTGAAAGAGCAGCTTATGGTAATGAAGATGTATAGTGGTTTGACACTGTGAGATGCAAAGAAAGTTTGTAGCACTTCAAACTTCCATCATGCATCATCGTAGAGAATGGATCCCAAACTCGTACGTTTTCTAGCTACTTTTCTACTGGGAGAAAAAAAACATTGCAGGCCCAGTTAGTGAAGTTCAATGACGTAGAGACTATTATCATTCATCAGGCCTGGGACAAGCCAACACATCATCAAAGCCTCAGCCTCAGCCCGACTGTCTCTCTCTCTCTGGGATCTGGGAAACATTTTAATATTTAATGATTGGCAGGATAGCTTCAGAGTAAAAATCAAATCCGTTTCATGTCAGGCTTTCTTTGTCTCATTGTCAGTGGTGTATCATTTCAATATTGATTCGGTTTTTCTAATTCAAACATCTAATTTAAATTTTAATCAGTTGGATGACACCATGTGATTAAGCTCTCTCCCTTGACTTTTTTTTTTTTTGGATTGTGGAGAGGAAAGATCATCTTCACATTTATTAAGATGGAGCACTCAGTTTAACCATCCTCTGCCAGCATAGCACTCAGTCCCAGTTTCAACAGCAGCTAATCACACTGGATCCATCTTCAGCCTCATCCTGTGGCCTGTTAGCTCATTGCAGTGGGATTTCCCCTGGTGTTACTCAAGTTGAAAGCCACCGTTTATTCTGCCCAGATCCTCCTCTGCTAACATACTGCTTTTTTAACAAGCTGCACATACATAGCAGCTGAACATATAGCCAGTTCAGACAGAGTTCATTATAGACTGGGTGGCAAATGACAAATTAGCTTGGGGCCACTGCTGGTATTGTCATCACGTAGGAGGGCCACTACAGCATTCAAGTACAACAAGAAAGCCCTTTGATAACAGAGAGCCTAATAACATCAGTGAAGGAAAAGCAGTTGTTACCTCACTGAAGTTGGTGTGCAGCCTGTTGCTTGCAGCTCTTCCTCAGGCAGCTCCTTCTTGTTCAGTACTCCCACAGACTGCATAAAACTACTTCCTGACATTTAAAATTGATCCACTGTACATGCACTTTTGATGAACGATGGCAGCACTAACTGAACACATTGCATTTCCTGTGATGAGTCTACTTCAAAATAAAAGTCAACTCGTGTTTTTTAAACATAGAATTGTGTTTTTAATTTCAATAGCATATGAAGGTGTAGTTTAAATTGGGCCGGCAGTTTTAGACCCTATTGTGTAGAGTATCCACGTCATCATTATCATGCCCCAAATAGGTAATATGTAGGTCTATAACTCCAGTGGTGATACACAGACAGTGACAGTTTAAGATGAGAAGACTAGCCAAGAAATACTTCGAATGTATTAAAAAGCTTCTTATGATTGAAGTTTTGTGAAATGAAAAAATTCCCTCAAGACATGCAAAGAAGCAAGTGTTGTAACCAAAATGAAACATGTCAGATACTTGGCATTTTTTTCTTGTCAGTAGGTCCCATGAACAGACCCAAACCAACACCAAGTTGTGTCTGTGTATCCAGGCCCTTATACTGTATATGACATCCATCTCTTCCATAGAGCACCAGTGTTAACTAAATCTATTAAAAACACACTGATGAGCCACACTGTTGCTCTGGGTAACATGTTCTACTATTACCAGGGAAATACTAGAATACAGAATAGAAAATAGGCATACAAAGGGGTTTTTGATATCATTCTCTGTCCAGTGAGTTACATCGATTAGTGAGTCTGTTGTTGTACTCACCTAGCATAATACAATCAGCACACTCAGCCTCTCTGTCCTACTATAACCAGTCCACTCTGCATGTCTGTACCACTGCGCTACTCAAAGTTTTTAACAACTTTTAAGCTTAATGAGCGCTCGGCAGTCAGGAATCAGGAATTATCAAAAGTAGACTGAATTCCTCAGTAAATGTGGAAGTCATCACTATGAGCGTCTTAGCATTCAGTATTTTAACCAGATCCAGCACTCACCTGTTGGTCAACCAGCATAGTGGGTGTCTTTGATTTGGGTTAAAAGTTAAACTTGTTTGAGTTGTGCGTTGAGCCAGTAATTGAGGTATGAAGGTAAATGTAACTTAGAAAGAAAAAAAATGAATTGCATTTATCCAACAATGAAAACAATCCCCCACTGTGCACTGTGTCCTCCTTTTGGTTTAACGTTTGCTAGAAACTACACTGGCCAGCTGTTTGATTAAATTACTGCCTTTTTAAACAATTCAATTATATTTTTGTGAGCCATTTTTAAAGATTTACATCTTCAGTAGAACCAATGGATTTGGGGCTGAGAGCCACAGAAATGGTAGGGAAGTCATATGGCCCTGTCTTACACGCAGCGCAAAGAGGAGCACAGTGTAGCATAAGTGTCATTGCTAGTTTCCAACCAACACAGCTGTCATTTTCACACCCAACACCCATGTTGTGTAAGTACAAAATGTACTGTGCTTATCTGTGCGCCCATGGGCTTGTTGGTCTTAAAATGAGATGTGGTCAGACACATTGCTAGCTTGAGGCAGCAGAAAGCAATTGCACCATTGACAAACCTGGTCTGAAGGCAATGGTTCAGTTTTTGTCCAGCTATTTTAAGGTACCATTTTTCAGATGAACATGTGCCCACAGACAGTTTCACAACATGTGTTTCACACTGGTGATGCATGGATTGACTGTGACATCATCCAAATCTGCATGAACATTTTCTATCCAGCCGTCACCCAACTGAGTAAAATTTGGTTTCCATTTCCATTTTCATAGAGACCTGCAGCCCGATGGACATTTCACTCCATTTCAACTGGTCCTTTTGGGCTATATTGCCTTTTTCAATCTAGCAGTTTGAGCTATCCAGGTGATTTCTTTGTTGTCATAGTCATATAGTCGTTTGAGTTAGCTTTTTTAGTGATTTACTTTGATGATGAGGGAAGCCACTTGCAGTCATTTTAAATGTTCCCATGCATTCAGTAATGTCACTGCAGCAAATATCGTGGCATATTTTAGCAGCATAACTAAATAACCATAGCTATAAACTTGACAGGACAGAGGAAATTCTCAAGAGGAAACAGAATTAAACTTTTAGCTTCTGAAATATTTGAACCTGCATTGTGGTTGTGAACATTTGGATGTTTAGAAGAACAGAACATTAACAATATCCACACAAACACAATATTTATTCCTTACGTCGCAGGAATATCTGAGAAACTCAGGAGAATCTTCAGTAAACCTCCTACCAACACGCTGAGGCAGAAACTTGTCCATCCTATGGACAAAACTCCCAGACATAAACAGAGTAATATAGTTTATGCTGTTCAATGCAGCTAGGACTGCACAGATTTGTACATTGGGGACAAAGACAACCTCGCCATAAAGGAATGGCACAACACAGGAGGGCCAACTCCTCAGGTCAAGACTCTGCTGTCTTGACCTGAGGAGCCAGAGAAGACAGATGGTTTGAAAGAGGAGTAAAATTATCCAACTATGTCAAACTGGAACGACCGTCTTTGAACAGAGGAGGTGGCCTAAGACATTGCTTATCACCCACCTACAATGCAGTACTGAGTTCCCTCCCCAGACAGCTTAACAACCATTCACTCCTGGGTTCACCTAGCCCTAGCAACCCACATGAAGGCCGGTTGGGTCACTGACCCACAAGTGGCCCTAACGACTCTGAAACTCAGAGCTCAGAGTGTCCTTAACAACTCCGTAAGGACACTCCCACACAGAGTTTAACAGCCTGCAACTCCCCTCCAGTTAGTTAGAACTGAAGAAGCCTCTTGGATGAGAGATGAAACGGCTTCAAGAAACTGAAACAAGTCCAGCTGCCTATGATACAGCACTTAGAATTACCATGACCTGGATGACTGAGAACCTTCTTCAACAATATATATTGACAGATCAAACAATCAAACAAGAAAAAGAACTTGTGCTTACAAATGCTGACAAATAAGTATCCACTATATAACAGCACTATACAAGCATCACTAACTTGATTAGAAATGTATCCAGGAAGCACATGCAGGCGTCAGGAAGGTGGTGCTGAGCTCGGTTAGTGCTGTAGCATCATCATTAAAAATGGATTTCCAGGCTATTTGTGGATGGGGAGGAAGCCAGATGATGTGTTCTATATTAATTACATTACCTGAGACGATCCTACAGAAGCAGAAACAATATGTGTACTGTATCTCTCCCTTTACATGCACATTTACGCATGAGGAACAGCGGATAAACATCATTGATTGTTTAAAACTCCTGACTCGCCAACAGGATTGGTAGGTATTTCATGTTTATTGATGTTCTGTGTTCTTCTACACATCAAGGTCACAAACACATTCCAGGTTCATACCGTAAAATAGTTTATTGTGAAGCAGCTGTCTTCCTGATAAATCCTGAGATCCTGTCTAAAAATATTTTTTTCAGAAGATTAAAGTTGGATTCTGTTTCCACTGGACAGTTTCCTCTTCAGCTTTTTGTTATGTGCCATGACATGTGTTACAGTGACATTACTGCATGTCTGGACAAACATTTAAAATGATTGAAAGCAGCCTCTCTAATCATAAAACCAGAGTGTATGTGTGTTTTGAACCTGCCCGTGTCGGCATTATTTTCTTTGACAATACATTGTGTGGATGTGCTGGGATGATGGGATGATGGGTGAATCACCTGGGGTCATCAAGGGCTCTATCTTATGCCTGGCACAAAGCGACACACAGTTGTCATTTTTACGCCTAGCGCCCATGTTGTGTCAATGTACTTGCGCACACCTGTGCACAATGGCGTAAGATATAGCCCCAGGAGTTTTACGTTGCAATTTTGTTTATGCCATTGTTTCAGTAAGAAGAGTCTGTAGTGTAGGTCGGTGGTTTGAATTCAACCTCTGATGAACAAAAACACTGTCTCTATCATAATTGCTTAAGACTGTGGACCATTATATGATCAGCTCAGGCACAGAGTAAATAAGTTTCCACCCACATGTGTATGTGATGCCAGACAGCTTGCTTTAGGTTTAGATTTCTACTTGGACCTTTCTATGCAGAAATTGTTTCTAAGTGATATAAACTAGACGTTGTAAAGAATGATTTATTACACCCAACTTCTTCAACCTCTGAATCATAGTTGTTTTATTGCTTCTAGCACAGTGCCGGCCCTGTAAAATGTCTGCAAGGAAAAAATGATTGTTTTACTGTTCAGTTCAGTATGTAACCTAGCTTTACTGTAGCCTGTTAATTGCAGTGCTGTTGTGAGCTCAGTCCCCTCAGTTTAATGCTGCATCCTAATTTTGGCCTGCATGCAATTTCGATTCATCATCTTCATTTTAGAGGCACCTTCAAGACTCAAGTAAAGTTTTAATTAATTCTGTATTTAGTTTTGGACCAGTCTAATACACTAGCAAAGAGTCCAGGATGATGCTGTAGCTATTATGTATTTCAGAATAACATGATATGTGCAGGGAAAAAAAGAAAAATTGTGCAAAAACTACTGATGGATTAATGACATGTAAAATACACAAATAAGATAACTAAACTGGTGTCACTGCTTAATGAAGCATATTGCACTAATACTATTAGTTTATTTTCCCCCCATTGACTGACAACGTGGGACATGATTTATTATTACTGTAGGGAATCCATAACCCACTGCACCAGCTATGTGTAGATTCTGTCTTAAGTTAGTTTGCAAAGTCAACATTCAACAATATGTTGAAACTAGTTAGTTTAATGCCAAAGCTGTGTCTATGTGTGGTTGCACCACGGAGACATAAGGTTCTGGAGTGCAGTCGAAACTACCAAATATTGTCACAGAAAAGTTTTCACTTCCTGTGGCCAATCAGTGAAAAAACTAATGCAGTTTTTGTTACTGTACTGTCTCTCTCAAGTGTCACACACACACTTTGAGGCAAACAGCCTAAAATAGTTAACATTTGTCACCAAACAACAACCAAAATGCAAGTAAACCAGAACAAAGCAAATTAGGAGATAACTACAAGTATACAAGCTCATTTATAGCCAGTGCAAAATATTAATAGTGACGTTAAGTGTTGAAGTACAACCTGGAGAAGTGTTATAAATGAGTAGTTGTTAACACAACTATAATAATAAGAAATGTATCAAACCTTCAATATTGGCTTGCTAACACTATAATATCAGTGTTTAAAGTGTGATCAGTGTTTTAATTTGCTCCTCTGCGCTCTGCAAGTTATCCAACCTTTCAAAATGATGCACCATGCAAACTGTTATTTTATGGAGGACTTAAAACCTGCTGAGGCGTAGGTGTAAGATTTATGTTTAAACTTGTGCTTATGTTGGAACAATTTCAGCTGGTGCACCCCACAAAATGTTAGTAGCACATAAACCCTGTACTAAGTAGGGCTGTTCTGTATGGACAAAAAACGTATTGCGATTATTTTGACAGATATTTTGATTGCGATATGATTCACCATTTGTGGGAATGATAATTTTTGCATCACAACGTTCATTTTCCTTTAAAAAACGAATAAAATCATGATGATGTGATATTTGTTGGGAGATTGTAGGCCAGGGCATCTCTGCAGCGCTTCATTAATTAATTATGCCGTTTTGTGACACATCCTACCTTTATCAAAAAATTGCTTTTTAAAAAAAAAAAAAAATAATAATTTTAATATTACAATTAGCCACATTGCTACTTCAATTAATTGTGCTGCCCCAGTCCTAAGGTAGAATTTACGTTTAAACTACACGTTTGAACTTATGCATAGCTGGTGCAACCCAGTTCAGGCAAATACAGCTATGAATTCCAGCTCCATCTTTTTCTGGGACAATTCCCAGGTTAGCATCTGAAAGTCACTGTTTAACATACATTGTGTTTTAAAGACAGCTGAAGGCAAATTTGTAGCCCTTAAGCTTAATCGCATCTGACACACAAAATTATGAAAATATTTGTCAGGCCCTCTGAGCACAGATTTCTCCTCTCTGAATCTCAAATTCTAAGCATGATCCACTGTCACCAAATGGCCTCCCCACCACGTTGGCCTTGAGGCAGAACCCTTCCACCCTAGATTGCCTGTCCTCCATCCCTGAAAGCATCCATTCACTCCAAGTCCCATTCATTAGAGCAGATCATACCACACCACAAGCCAGCCAGCCAGGTCTCTGAAAGGCCAAGGGAGTCATCCTGTGCATCCCCTCCTTCAGTTATTAGAACAAGACCTCACTCTGCAGAGGAGCAAGGGAGGGAGCAAAACCCATTACTCTTCCTCACCTAATCTTCATCAGGATCCCTCCCCCACACCTCCCTATTCATCTGACAGCATGACACTCTGCATGTGGTGTTTGGCCGGGAATTAAAAACCTCTGAGTCCACCTTTAGGGGGAAAAAATTGGAATTAACTGAGGCTCAGTATTATCAGCCTACCTGCCATAGGTGGCCGTGAGTCTATCAGCCCCCAGGAAAACGACTTAATAACAGCCTCATTAAGAGCATAGTCCATTACTGATAAGGGTCCACCTGAGACACGCTAATTAAAAGCAAAGGGGTATGTCAGAGTGGGCAAATTGGACACAGTCAGTGAAACTTTAAGTTTTTATGGCGAAACAAAAGCCTGGCTAATCTGGCTTCCTCCTGTGTAAGGCTTTGTGTCTGCCCCAATGCACCTTACCAGGGTGCTGCAGGTATGTCTTACTGCTGGCCGTATTAAGATTTAAAAAGGGTGACTTTGCACAACGATCCTGCCAAATTAGATTTTTCTATGTGTGTGTATCAAAAGCGTGTGTGTGTGTGTGTGTGTGTGTGTGTGTGCATTTTTAAAACTGATCTAGATTGTAGTTGCCCACTTGGTGGCAGAAGAGCTCTACTGTACTGCACTACTGTCTCTCTTTGTTGCTCCTTCACTGTGCAGGAAAAAAAGACTCCTGTCTCAGTGGTGGTAGGACACAGGAAATCAGTGGTATATGTCATGAGTATCTCACTAGTTTCTGTACAGACTGACATTCCCACTCTGCTATTTTCACTATGTCAAATAAGTTGATGATGTATTACGAAGGAAGACAATGAAATGTTCCAACTGGGATTTCATGACAGGATGTTAGAAAATTATAGAGTCAATGTTGCAGTTCTGACTCGAATGACATCTTGTTTTCAGGGAGGTATGCTGTCTGATGTGGGTGCTGGTGTCTGGATTGTGGATATATGTTCTTGAATTAATCCCTCAGCAAGTTGACAGATATTTGACTGTCTCTAAATCTAATGTTACTTTTGAAATGGGTTTTAATAGCAAGTACATTTTCAATGCAAGTCCCAGGATAAATGTTGTCACTGTATGTTTTTGCAAAACCACAGATAAGTTTAAACTTTCTTTTTCTTACTTCTCTTTATTTACCAACTCTTTTATAATTTCTACTTTTTCTCTTGTCACAATGCTGTACATATGCTCTGGTTACATTTAGGCAGAAAAACCACTTGGTTAGGGCTAAGAAAAGATCATGTTTTGTCAGATATTTTCAGATTAAGATTTTTATTTACTCTTGACCACACATCATAGTAAGGAGTATGTACATAAAACAAACCCATAGTACAATGATAAACAACCAGAACAGATTTGCAGAACATGGCTGGAAATTGTCCTGAGGTCTCCTCAAATATATCCAGTGGTTTCACACTTACATACTGAAACACACATTCTGACATTCTCACAGAAGTCGGGTCATAAACATGTAATGTGAACATTATGTAGAACTTTCAATATGGTACATGGCCAATGACACGTACAAATCTGAATGTATCTGTGGTTTGCATAAATGTTTCCTGACAACTTTATATCCTGGCAACTAGGCTGACTTGTAGACCCTAAGACTGTACGCACAACATGAGTGAAGTAAAAAGTGCACTGCCATTGCTGGAAAACACAATTAATCTGTGTCATACGTTAAAAGCATTTTGACCATAGAGCAACAGCCATTTACGCCACTCTGAAAAGGCAGGAGGGAATGATTAGGCTTATAGAAGCCATGTCGCCCATCAAAACTCCATTCTATTTTTGTGGCACTGTTTCACACACATAAAAAGCCCTACCTCAGTGGATTTCATGTTGGGGGATATAATGTTTCTGAAATTACTTTCATCCTTGAAAAGCACAAGATTAAGTGACTGTCAGATAATATTGTGCTTTGCGGTCCACGTGCATGTGCCATGCGGTCCTATTTGGAAATAAACATGCATGCCTAATAGAATGGCTCGAGCAAGCAGAAAATACATTTCCTGCTCTGTGCACTCCCGTTGTATCTGGTTTCATCCTTATCCATTTCAGTGCAGCTGCTGGTGCTGTCGTTGATGGTAAGGGCAAGGACTGCTCATACACAAACCATTTCTCCTGTGGGAAGAATTGATTTAATGACAACATCCAGTGGCCACAATCGATGGGGCAGAGGGAAAGGTACATTATGAGGAAAGGAAGACAGATAATGGAGGATCACAGAGCCATTTCCATCACTCTAACTAGCATCCTTGAACACTCCTCTCCTCCTTATTCCAGAAGTACCCGGTGGAACAGGCCAGTGTGTCTCAACTAGTCTCATTTTCTTTCCCACAGTATCTTGTCGTCACACCCCTTTACCTTTGACCCACTGGCTCCTTGCCACCCAGCAGAGTCACATCTGGGATCTCAGTGGCATGCATTACTTGATGATGATCGTTTTAGTTTACAGCCCCACTGTTTTACCCCATGTGGCTACTCAGCTAGCTGATATAACTGAGGATGTGATAGACACTAAGAGATGCTATTGTCTTGCCTCCACTTGTTTTTAAAGTCAAGCAAGCACACTGCATTTACGGACCAGCTGCTTGTTTAAAATCGTCTCAACTTGAGAAGTGAAGCGTCTCTCTCTCTCTCCCCCCCCATCCACCCTCTCAAATCTGCATCTAAGGACCACATCCACTCAGCACATTTGATGAGCTGTCTTATCAAACTGAGGAGGCTTAATTCTTCTCACAGTGTAAAGATGCATTGTGGGTCCACACCCACCATGACATTGTTTATGAGCTACAAAAAGCTCCAGTTGCTTTCAAGATAATGAATGTCAATCTGCAGGGCTTAGATTTTGTTTTCACTTGTCCCAGATATTGTGACTTCTATTTTTATATCCTTTACCACACTGCACATTTTTACAAAATATTTTTTCTCACTTCTGTATCCTCAACTCACTCCTTCTACTACTGTGTAGTGTGATGGAAAGCTAGAGTTAGTGACACGTTGGGAATGATTCAAAGGGCCTAAGTAAAATAAATTCATGAATAAACTGCCATGCCATCAGAGAGCAGATACAGGTTAACACATATCTGATCGAGTGTATGTGGGATATGCAAGAACAAGTCTGAGCCTTGAGCTTGTTGTCCCATTCCTCAGGCCATTCCTGAGCAGTATTTGTGGTGTGTCCTGCCGGGGGGGTCACTGCCATCGAGAAGAACTGTTGTCATGAAGGGGTGTACTTGGTCTTTAGTGATGTCTGCGTGGGGTGATAAAGTCTGACAAGACCTGTCTGTTCACATAGATTTGAGTAGTTATTTAACTGATAACCCAGGTCTAGGATTTCTCACCTCAGGCAGGTCATTCTGAAGCCTTGGGGCCCTCACTGCTGAGGCCAGGTCACCTGCTGTCTTTAGTCTCCACTTATGAAAGCCAACAGAGCACTGCCTGAGGACATGAGGCTGTGCTCAGGCTCCTTATTGGTTCAAAGGTCTAAGATATAGCTCCGAGCGAGGCCTGGAAGGATCGTCAGAGAAATCAGTATAATCTTCGCATCAGCTCTAAAACTGACAGGCAACCCATGTGATGCCTGGGACAGTAATGGATTTTACTTTGTGAAAGTTATAATCTGTCCCCAGTCAAAGCCCCTTTTTTTAATACTATTTATGGCTGTCAATTGTTTTTTTAGCAACTGACATTCAGTGTATGTGCATTTCCTAACTGCCTCTGTGTGTTGTCGTAGTTGTTTTTTGGTCCAACTACTGCATGTGGGATTCAAATTGCATAGACAGAAGCTGGTGCATGCGTTATTGTCTTCTAATGTGAAGGAAAACATTGTTGACTCTTTAACTAAACAATGTGATGCAATGAATCCTCTGAGCTAACAGTTTGTTTGGTTGAGACATTAATCAGCCCAGTTGCTACTACATTCTGTACTGATATGCTTGATACATTAAATTTGCTTGTCGTTACACCCCTTTACCTTAGATTAGCTTGATTTTGGGTGATTCTGCCCCTCACAGTTTACATACATTGCCAGTGTTCAGTGCAAATGCAAGAAGTAATGTGCCCCCTGTGTAGCAAATTACAAGAGATGCGTTCAGGTGGAGGTGGTGGATAGGTGTGTAGCACATCTCTCTGTCACGCAAGAGAGTGGGGGAGAGCAATAAAGGCTGTTGTTTTTTAGTTTTTTTTTGTTTTAACCACAATCTATCCCCAATGTGAACCAAGTGTCCCTGTTGCATAATCCTATTGCCTTTCCCTAACCTTATTGACAATCCTAGGTGCCAAGTGCAGAACTTCAGAAAGTGAGAATCTGAAAAGTATCATGGATATTATCCAAGGTTTTGCAGCACTGTAAAATATTGCAATCTTGTCCAGCAATAGGAAAGCAAGAAATTGATGTTGTGTTGTTTTGTTTTATTTACGAGTCCTTGATAGATCAGCCAGTAAACTATACTATACTATATAAAAATCCTGGCTATGGTGGAGTAGAATAGCATACATTCAATGCATGTTGAACATTGCTCAGTTTATCCAGCCACATACAAATTTCCCCAAAAACAAACAGCAAGATTTCACTTATCCATCACAAGTGAAAGTCAGAGTTGAGGTTTTCAGTGGTCAAGCAAAGTCCTGTATAATAACTCCACAGTGTGACTGTTTCTGCTCTGACTAGACTGCCTGCAGCTCTCCCCTTGCCTCTTCATTTCTTGTTGAAAATGAATGACTTCCGGGTGGCAATCACTTACTGCGTGTAATGGCCCTTAAGGTGAGCCATCATACTTTACTTTCAGTGAGGCCATGATGTATGGAGAGTTGATAGCACAGTAGTGATGATTTCTTGCAGCTACTGACAGAACAAGGGCTACCTCTGCACTCCACATAATAAGCACTCTAGTCTCAACTGAAACATTAATTGTTTTCTTTTTCTTCAAAACAAAAATTGCATTTAAACATTTCTTCTATTTAGAAAGAGGTAATTGGAACTTGTAGCAGTCTATCTAATCTGTAATTACATTTGAATGCTTGTCAGAATGCACAAAATCCTTCATCTGTCTGTGCTTTCATCCTAATAACCCCTAACAACACCCCACTGCTTCTTTCACTGTCACATAACAGCTGATCTTTAGCTGTGCTGTCAGACAATGCAGGCAGTATTCCAAACTTTCCTCAAGTCCACTTGGCTAGTTGAAAGCTGCCATTGGCTGTTGTGGTTGTGTTTCTCTTCCCTTTATTCCCTGAGCACTCAGGAGCCCAGGTGTTGGCAGTGAGCAGCTTGCGTGGCAGCAAAGCGATATTTTGATGAGACGGCAGTCAGCTTGCTTTGCTATTCTGCTGTGCACCACAGCATTGTGGCCCTGCGCTCCAGTGGGACAGTCAGATCCATGGGTCTACACAGCTGGCATCAGCTCCTGCCAACTGCGGCAGCTCCTCATCACAGATGTTCATGCAGCCACCACATTGGCGGCATCTAGCCCTTTGTGTTGACCTTATTCAAGAGCACAGCGAGCCACAAATGAAAAATGTAATGTTGCCGCCTGTCAAAGGAATATACTGAGTTTATTGAAGATTAGCTTGTTGGAGAAGTGTAAATAAAGCGAACAGAGACACCAACATGATCCATGGCTTTCCAGTATTGCCCATGCTAACACATTAACATATGTCAAGTATTAGCAGCCATGGCAACTGACAGGTGCCTGACCTTTGTCTGGTGAAGTTGTGGGTGCTCTCTATTAAATGGTCCTGTCTGTGTGGGATTGTGGGATCTTTGTGTCCCCAGTAGCTCAGCTGACAAACTGTCCAGTAATAGTTGCATTTATAGTATAAATAAATATAACTCTACATGTAGTGAGCAAATCTTTCAAACATTGATTTTCCTTTATTCTTTCATTTGAACATTTGCTATAAAGGTAGAATTGCACATTGTTTCATATGAAAAAAGCAAATAATTAAGATGAGATTAAAAAATAGCAACATATTTGTCTGTTTTTAATAGGGATGTAACAATATACTGAATTTTGCGATACAAAAATGCTGCATTACCACTGTGTGTCTGTGACGATATCTGCCAACGTATCACATGGTTATTTTGCTTGTAAAGCTCATGGATTTAACAAGGGATATCAGTATAAATGCTCTCTACTACCTCTCCTTGTCATTGTTCTGTTCTGTTTGAACAGCAGTTTGTTCTCTGATCTTGACTCAAACTGTTAATCCACACAGCAGGTCAGGTAATTTCTGTTTTTGGCGTTGTTGGAGCTGTGGGTTTGCAGAGAAACACTGGAGCATCGTATTTCATTTATTTGTGCTTTTATCATTTCTATGCAAGCACTCATAGGTTACTGGTTCATGACATCATTTTTAATCATCATATACTAAGCCTTTCCCATAGAAGACAAAAGGCAGATGTTGGTGGATATTAGTGCATGTTCCAGTGTGGCGGTTATTACACACTTATTATATGTACAAACAGCATATATCTCTTACTTTGACAGCGAGGAGTCCTTTCTGCTGTATCCCCAAATCTTCACTGAATGTGAACTTTAACATTTGTTCTTTAAAGCATGATGCCCATGATAATCCCTTGACAATGAGAAGAGATTCATTTTAAAAATGTATCAGATGATGGTGGGGTTACAAGATCTATTATGTGGTTAAACAGATGTCATTTTCTAACGGTTTAAATCTTGTTGTTTCCTAAAAATTCTTGCTGTTTGCTTAAGGAGATTCTAGGGGATACACAAACATCATCACTACCACTACAGTCAACATCACTATCCCCCTGCCACCCCCAATGCCTCCAATCTCATATGCACAGAGGCAGATGCAATTATTTTCACAGAGATAGAGGGAAATGTCATCAGGACTCTCCAAAAGCCTCCACATTCTGTCACCTTCTCTTCCTTTTTTTCCATTTCCATGATTCCCTTTATCAATTAAGTCTGCTCTCAAGATTGTCTCCGGCAATTTCATTACAGTCAATTAGCCTGGAGAGAGAGAGCGAGACAGAGGAGAGCTTTTCAGTCAACCAGGGAGCTGCAGATGAACAACATGCATCTCAGCCTCTGCATACCAAACAGTGGCAGGAGGAGGTTGCTGGCCAAAAGGCCCTCAGACTATCTGAGGACAGTTACCTCTCAAGCCTAATAATGTTTCTGAGACCGCACAGACACACTGCTGGGGATTTGTGCATACATGTGTTTTTATAAAGAAAGCTTGTGATGGACACGTTGCTGACTGTAAATGTGAAATGCCCTCCTGGACTGTGTAACACAAGCTTAAGTCAACATTCAAACGTGCAGTGGGCAGTAACACAGCTCAACAGAGAGTATTCCTCAATTTAGATTTTTGGCTCTGGAGGACAGGCTCTGTGATCTGTCAGCAATGTGGTATGTACTGTATGGGGAAACATTTTTCCCCATTCATTTTATTGCTGAGATCAAGAGGCGCTTAGTAAAAACGTAATAATCTAAAAACAACTCAGGTTGGGGGAAAAGAATACACTGTCGATGAAGAATATGTTGTAGATGAAGAATGTGCTCTAAATGAAGAAAATGGCAAATAGATTTTGGCTACAATATGCTCCTGTATATACAGTATACAACTTACTATTAAAGTGTCCCAGAACTCAGGACCTCTTGTTCTTTCCATTATTTTCCAGCTTCTCTACCTTTACCTCCTCAAGGAATACCTACGCATATTTGTTCATTTGTTCAACAACACGTATGTGTTCTATAGAGACGATCATGTAACACTTTTAACTATCCTATTTAACATTTATGTGGATAATAAATGTTTTTTAACACATTATAATGTCAGTGCAAGCAAATTCAGAGACTTTTTTTAGGTGTTTATTAATGGACGTGTATAACTGGAAGTCTTTTTGAATTATCTATAACTGGTATAAAAACAGTTAATGACTGATAAGTTACCATAAGTAAGTAATTATAAGCAGTGTCGGGGTCATTACTCATCAAAAGCAATGCATTTCACATAGTCTTCACTTTTTTTTTAAAGTAATGCATTACTTTACTTATTTACTCTGTAGAATGTAATTGGTTACACTATCATTTCATTACTTTTGTTTAGCTCTGCAATGTGATGTAGTTGCCAGTTAAGAATATAATGTTAAACATAACACATACTGTATCTATGAGGTGGAAGTAACAAAAAAAAGAGATAAAATGGAGATGGTGAAAATGCATGTAAAAATGAATGGATTGATAAATTATCAACTGATGTGATTAATTTAAAGCCAAGTTGATTAATAGTTTATTAAACTCAGGGTTGGGTACCGTTCACAGCCAATACTGGTTCCAATATCGGTACCTGAAATTCAATACCGGTACCCAATGGTACCTTTTTTCGGTACTTTACTCTCTCTGTAACAACAAAAAAAGAAATTTCAGTTCCAACCAGTTGATTCATTCACTTCTAGAGACAATAGATCATGAGTCATATTTGCAGTAACAATGCACATCACATGTCAGTCAGTCTTTCTAAGTTTTATTTTAGTAGCATCTGGCTATACTGCATATAAAATACCTTTTTGAAGTAAACCACTGCATTTAGCTGTTCCTGCTCATTAACCTACTGCTATAAGAATACATGTAATAGAAAACGTGCACACAGCATCTCCAGTAGTGATGGCTGTATTTGAAATCGATTGGGAATTTATGAAGTCAGCAGTTATAATTTAGTTTCCAAAGCATATCAACCACTATATATGCCTGTGAATATGAGCACACGTGTCGTTTAATGTTAAGTACTTGAATTAAAACGTATCGTTTAAATATACTTTTATTGCGGTAGCGTTGCTAACCCCTGTTAGCGCGTTAATGGGAATTCCATTATGTGTTAGCATTGAGCTAGCGGGCTGAGTGCTTGTTATTTAAAAACGATTCGGGAATCAAAGAATGCGTACTGTAATATTTCCTCGTAGACAGTATTCAGTTCACATGCTATTGGTTTCATATCGAGATTTCGGACATACTAAAAACCTAGCATGGATAGGGGATTTCAGACACAGTTAGTCGCTGAGTTTTGGGGAGACATCTCACTCTCTCTCTCTGTAACGTTACTGTAAAGATGTGCTCTCAGATTGATTTATTATGAATCGCTACTTGGTAGTACCGAATGTAAGGTCGGTACCCTTAAAAGTACACAGTTTGGTACCCAACCCTACAAATTATACAGCTGTTTTTCAATGTTACGATTCATTCAATATGACATTCATGGACTCTATAGAAAAGCAGTTACAAAATAATCAAAACCTTAAAATGTTGCTTGTATATGTTAAACCATCTCTTTGTAACAATTTGTAGCAATTTACATGTATCTCTTTTTTTGTTGGCCATATAGGAGATGACCTTCTTCATCTCAGTTTCCTATGATTTGTTGAAGTTGTTTAATTCTGCTGGACAGTGGATTTCTTTGTAAAGGGTTCCAGTCAGATTTTCCGCGACAGTCCAAAGGATGTGACTTTATGCATGTTCTCGAGTGCCTCGTCTCAGTGCCTCTTGCCACTCAGCTAACAGAGAGCAACAGTTAATGTTAGTTTAGAAGTCCACTAAAATAAACTAACAGTAAAGTGTGACCAAAATATAGAATTCCTTGACATGTTTTGAATCCTTTTCAACATGATAAAAGTCACTTGGTATGACAACATTCACCAGGCATTGTTTCTTACATATAAGACATATTAGTGTTTGAATGAAACGATTCTGCTGGTGTGTACCATCTCTACCATCTGTGGTACATCAGGTATAACCAGGGCATTCCCTTTAATGACATCAAAACATATGGCTAAGCCGCAGCTGGCTTACTCTTCTGCAGCAGATAAGCCTGCCAGAACTCCAGGGAATCCACATGGGTTCTTGGGGAATAGCCAACATATGCCTGACTATGCAACATTACCTGTATTCTGTTTTTTTTAATCTTGCTCCCCATGTGGTGGTTAAACCTGGTGGTGTTGAACTATAACCGTGTCAAACTGGTTTATATTCTTGAGCTCATAGGCTGGTTTAAAATATCAGCAGTAACTGGTTACTCGACGGGTAGTGTTTAGATGAACATAATTTAACGTGTTAACGTTTTAACATCACAAGGACATACGATTATTTTTTTTGTAAGTTGAAGGTTGGGATCAGTGGACATTTTATGTTTTTAGCAAAGATATTAACAGCCACAAGGTGGAAAGGTAGGCAGCATAGTATTTTACTTATTTAAGGTTGTCATTCTGGATGGAAATCAATTCGACTATTTTCCTGTTGTAATTGATTAAAACAAACCAATCTTTCAAAATGTGCGTACATTGCTAAGAAAATCACTATAAGATGATTTAATTTCATTAATGTAACTTGTGATAAGGAAGACTGTGTTAAAATAATTCTGCGTTAATTTAGAACTGGAGGAAGGAGATCGGAGTCAGCTCAAAGTTCAAACAAGGTTTTAATCTTGTACAAGAGGAGCATTCACAGAGCAACACACAGGTCAGTTACAAAGTGAAGACTCAATTTCTGAGGAGGAAACCTTAGCTATTTATCTATTTCTGTGGATGTGTTTTCACTCTGACAGTTACTAATTATGCCCTCCTGCACTTAAAGAAATAATTCACAGAGAAGGAAGTGTTAACCTTCAGTGATTATTCAATACATGGGTCATAAAACAACATAAAGCTAGTCATAAAACAAGGTCACAGGTAACAGGTCACAGTTCACGTTAAACAGTTACTTTGAATAGGGCTGTGTAAGACTTCAATTCACATGCCTGTACTTGAAATACAAAATTCTCATCACAGACTGCACATTTAAAATTGCTTTCATTTGCCATTTTCTGTTATGATTCCTGTTAATACCATACTTTTTCTTTTTTTTTTTTCAAGGAAACTGTGGGTGGTAGACTGCTGCTTTGTGCTGCTTCTCACCCACACAGCAATTACAGAAGTAACATATGGCCCATGAAGAGGGTATATTAACCCCAGATTATTGCACCAGAAACAGTGTCCTTGAGTTTTGTGACATCAACATGGTGCATGTGCAGTGCGGGTTGTCTAAATGTCTTATGATCACAGTATCTCAAAAACAGAAAGAGGTTGACAGAAATATGCTTGTATTACAGATAACTCCTACATCATAGAAGATCTGTTCACATTTCAAATTACTGAAATATAAATAATAAGATAATTTCATGTAACCACCATATCTTCTAAATGTTGAGATTTCTAATTATATCCCACATGAGTGGTATGAAGACAGGGGTGCTCACAGAGAAATATTCACTTATTCATGCATTAATCAGATGGATGACATGATATGTTTTATTAACTGTAATTAAAGGAGAGCAATGGCTGTGCCACCTGACTTGACTTGCAGGAATTACCATCTTCTTACTTAGAGATGGCTCCTACATGAACACACAATAATCTGCCAAAATTAAAACAGTTTTGGTTTTATACATAGGAGATTTCTGTGTTTCACTGCTATGTTGGCTTTGTTGGCTAAGAGCTGTCTGCTCTGAGCTTAGCCACCGACTGTCGCTCTCCACTCACACACTACAAACTGCCTTGTTCATAAAGAAGCCACACCACTCTTACCACACCAGAAGCCAAGCTTGGTGGGTTCTACTGTTGTCCATTCCATTTAACAACAGCTAATTTTTAGTTAAAAGTTTAACCACAAAATGAAATTATTTGTCATAAATTACAAAACATTTTCAGCAAAGATCTTAAAAATATCAAAACACATTGAAGTGGGGCTTCAAAAAACGCCCAGATGGAACTGTTGATTGGAGCACTGCTTTGTGCAAGGAATTTTTTGAACCATCGGAGTTCAAGCTTTATTCATTGATTCACTCATCTATCAAAATACATTTGCATTGAAATATTTTAATTGCTTATGATAAATATTGGCATGTTTGATTAATCTAGATTAAGTGAGCACAAAGCTTGTGATTAATTAGATTATTGTTTTTAAGCTATTGACAGCCCTGGTTGTGATTGACCTGGCCTGGTCAGCTGGTGAGTTAGCCGTCACCTTACCAGCTACAGCAGTTCACCATTAAAGAAGTCCCTCCGGCAAGCTTTGCGAACCGTGTTTTTCACGAAGGCATGCATATTTATTTCCCTACCATTTGATAAATTATAATTAACTATGTTTTTGTTGAGTTTTGAAGCCAAGTTTTCAGGGACATTTATTTCTTTGAGATGCTTGTCTGAGGACCTATTGGCATAGTTTTTCTAACACAACACACAGGATTTGGTTTCTCTTCTCTTCCTCCATCTTATTCAATTAGAATCCTGGAAACCAGCCAAGACAACCTGAAATTCTCAACAATAACAAGAAGTGATGAGACATGAAAATTTCACTTGCCCTCCAATTGTAGACTGTATGACAGACTTTCCAGTCTTGCCCTTCTCTCTCTCTCTCTCTCTCTCTCTCTGTCTCTCTCTCGCTCGCTCTCTACCTGCTGGAAATGTCCACTTCAGGCTCACCGGTTGTCCACATATGCCATGCTCTGCAGGTATGGTTTGATTTCTGAAATTAGTCACACCCCTGTCTGCATTGTGTTTGAGTCTGCTGGAGGCAAATTTGTCTTGAAAGTACCTGCAAACAAACCAGCATCTTCAAACAGTGTGCAAGGTGAGATATTTTCGGTGGATTTCCACTCACTTATCTGAACAACAGTGAAATCACAGAAGTTGCTCATGTGTTGCATCCTTCACTGCGATTAAATGTGGATAGCAATTTCTCTACATAATGCAGAACTAAGTGAATCCTTCAAAACCCTCAGTTTGGCAGCAGCAGCTGCTTAAAAAAGATTGCCAAAGTTTTCATGGATATGCTTCTCTAACTGAGGCAAGTGAATGAGCCAAGCCAATAGTTTTTTAGGTCTTTTCAAAGGGTCAACATAAAGAAAGCAACTGACTGAAAATTGCTATGGAAATCGAACTGGCAGAGTGTCAATAGTTTGTGCTGGATGATTTTGTCACATTCAGTGTGGAGCTTGCCTGTTTAAGACATACATACGTGCAAATGGAATGGACCCATTTTGAGAACCTGCAACAGTGTGTTTACATCAATCAGCAGTGCTGTTGTTTGCTCCTTTGCCCCCTCTTAGCATTTTTGCAAAGGTGCCAGTTTTGTTGGGCCTCAAACAGAGACAGGCAAAAGAAACGCGACAAGCTTTCTTCACCCCACCACCACCCACCACCATCACCACCACCCACTCAAGTGCTCTTCATGAATATCCACACTGTTCTTAGTTTCTTCTTCCTGTGCTCATACAAATTATGCATCAAGTTTTTAATTGATCCCTCTGGGGTGGGATTCTCACAGTTGGGGGAGACACAATGGTATGAACCTCGATCCAGTGATTTCTAAGCAAACACAACGTTTTGAATACCTAGCTCCAGGCAGCATTAATTGGTTTTGCATAGATACTCATGCTTCCACATTACAGAGACCTTCAGTGGAGGATGGGATGTTTTGCTGTTATCTGAGTAGTTCAATTGCAGGAGATGTGTTTAAGATGTACTACCATGCCATAAACAATCAGGTTTTGCGGTATACCTGGTAGTGTTTGGACTGTTTATTTTTGATTGACACAATTAACTGCAAACATCACACCACGTCCTTTTAGTCATTCAAATTTAAACAAACAGACATCACACACAGCTGCACAGTCGAGTCAAGTCAGTTTTTCATATACAGTATAATGATAATAAAAATAATAACAAAACTTAGTACAGTTATACAGGTTGGGGCCCTGAATATTTAATGATCAAGGATTACAGTGTTACCATGTACAATATCATAAACTGTTCAGGTGAATAATTCATTCTCGCGATGTCACTGAGTTCATCTATCATCGAACTATTCACCTGAACAGTCAATGATGCCATATATGTTATCATTGTATTCCTTGACCAGCAAAACATGGGGGCAGATATCACCTTTTCTGTGTTATCATGTTTGGTCAAGAGATAATGATGCAAAATACATAATTCAGTTAAGGCAGAAAGTAAAATGGCAGCTGTGGCTGCCCCAAGAAGTTTTTGCAATGACTCCATTTCTGGAAATGTTCAAGGCCTCAAACTGTAGAACTGCACCAAGTTTCATGCTTTTAATGAAAAAGTGGGACATATCACCTCAATCAGAACTCTTTATAGTGATGGAACTGTAAACCCATCCGCTTAGAAACAAGGTGCTGTGTGTAAGTTCAAATCTTGCATTATAATGATCACATCCAGACTTTTCCTTCTCTGTCAAAGTAATGCAGTTGTTTGCTGTTTTGTCAGGACATTCCATGATGCAGATTTGCAAAAATAGTTCAATAATCAGACATTCTGCCAAGTTCATCCTCAACAACTTTTCATCAGTTTTTCTCCAGATTTGCTGTTGAGCGCAGAATAAAGTTTGACTGATGTTTCACAGCTGTTATTTTTTTACATGGTGATCTGATATAGAAGCTCAGCAATGTGCGTGACAGTTGACAGGAGCTTACGGGCTGAAGTTAGAGACATCTCAAAACTGCATGCAAAATAGCCTGTCTCTCTCTCTCTCTCTCTCTCTCAACCAACTTTATTTTCATCTGAACCTTAAAAACATAAGAAATATTAACATAAGAAATGCATGCATGATTTGTGAAGATTTGTGAACAAGTGAATTTACCAACCTTATAATCTTACCTGACAAGAAACCTTAAAATAAGTTTAACAAGGTTTGAGAGGTTTGAAATAAGTAAATCAATGCTGTTTTTTTTTTTTTAGATCAAATTACTTGAGATCAGACTTGCAACAGCACAGTAGTAAGTCCAAACAACAATCACTTTATGTCTTCAACTATAGGATGGATTATAATGTAATTGTGTACAGATATGTATGGCCCTCAGCAGATCGGTGATCCCGACTATGCCTCTCACACCAACAGCAGGTCAGAATTTCAAATTGTCCAATACTTTGGTTTATGACCAAATACCCCCTTAAAACTCATAACATTCCCATCAGAGTTCATTGTATTTTGTGTTCTAGTAATAAGTATCAGATGTTACCGTGCTAAAACACTACACTTGATTGACTTTATACTTATCAAACATCAGCATTGTCACTGTGTGCATGTTAGCCTCACAGACCCACTAGCATGGCTTCTGATGACACATTTGACTAATAATTAGTTTAATTACGTTCAAACACTTGAATCACTTCAAAGTAAATCTTCATGTGCCCAGCACATCTTTTTTCTGTGGATGTCTGATGGATGACATTATTGTCATAATCAGTAAAGGCTGTTAGATCTAATGATTTTTTTGAGAGTATAGTTTTGTTTATTTTATAACTGAATGGGATGTAAATCATCTGACACACCATTGTTATCAGTGGAATGCAACAAAATGAATGAACTTTGAATGGGAGCCTAAAACTTGAAATGAGATATTTTGTCCCAAAAATGTATCCTCAAAATGTAATTCTAAGGTAAGAGATGATCTCACTTAGCTAGTAATATAGTGCTTGAAAGGGGAGGTTTTTGTCTTGACATACTCGTGATTAAAATAATTCTTCTACCCTTGAAGTGGATGTTATACAGACAGTCAGTGTATCTAAATAAAAAAATAACTAAAATAAAGACAAAGTTACTGATCAGGCAACAGGCAAGTTGAATTAAGTTATAGTATTCCTTTGAAGCATGATGCATTTATACTACATTTTTGTAGGTCTTCTGTTTTTGCAGTGAACCAGGTGTTCCATCTAAATGTCATCTCAAAGTCAGGACAGAATGTAGAACCAGGCTACTAGTGTTGATGTAAACATTCTTATTTTAGGGTTTCTGTAGAAGGGTCTGAACTCCGCAGCCTCTTTTTTGCATACACTCATCCTTCTGGGGTATTAAATGTCCTCATCCTCGTCCTCGGACTCTTTGATAGCAGATGATCCTCATTAATTGTGCCCGGATGGAGGGCATGTGTCTTTGCAGCCTCTCCTGTCCTCACACTAAGAAACCCAATCTGACAAATCCTCTTATAAAGATACCATTCTCCCACCACCCCATCCCGACCCCGTCCTCGTCAGACATCGATGCTGATTTGTCCTTCCTTATTTGCACATGGCATTGATCATGTGAGAGCAGCAGTGAAAGTAGGACAGGCGGAGTGAGTGAGTGAGTCCCAGAATTTTTTTTGGCACATGAAGTATGATAATCACAGTAAGCATCGTCTCACCAGCATGTAGATGAAGGGTCAGTCTGCATCAATAAATAAATTAACTGTCGTCTGAAACAACAGTATTTCCCAGTTACCTTCTTGAATTCCCCTTTCTTGTGTATTCAATTAAAATGTCCTGTTTTTTTTTTCCTGTTTTTATTTGCTCCGCTAACTTGAATGCTGTTTAAAAGTTCGCTGACAGTGAACAAGATCTACAGCCATGTTTTATCAGATGAAAGCTACGTGTTGATGAAAGAGCAGTTCAAGAGAGATCAAGGCACTCAACCTATAAATGTGAGCAGATGACAACCCACCTATTTTTTCAGTTACTTCCTTCGATTTAAACCCATCTCTGCTGCTCGGCTGCTGATGCCTCGCACAGATCACAGCTGTTCTATATTGTGGGCTCAGAGCGTGGATGACACCTCAAGGTAACCGATTCACTAGCTGCTGCTGTGGAAGATCAATTTGCTGTGATAACATCATGATGCGAAGGCAGAATCTGAATTCCTTTGGAAAATATTCAGTGTCAAGGAATTTTATTTGTGTTCAGCAAAGAGGTTGTGGGTGTAGCAGCTCTGTCCTCCTGCCTGCACTACATGCTGCATCCTTGGATAAAGAACATTTCTAATGGTGTATGGAGTTGTAAAGCTGTAGATTACTGAACGTCTGGGATCTCATTAATCTTTAGAAAAATAAGTATGCCTTATGGTTTGTAGTGCTTCAGCTCAGTGAACTTTCGTTTAGTGAAACCATTCAGTCATTTCCTTTCACTTAAAGAGTGTCTTTTGACATTTCCTGAACAGACTTATGTTGCAGTGTGCAGAGGTCAGTGCCCAAAGCTGCAAAGCTTTTCATTTCTCAACAGTGTATGAAATCATAATTAGGATGACTGGAAGATGACTCCTCTTCCAAGAAGCAAAAAAAAAAAGAAAGAAAAGTGGCACAACCCCCAGAATACCAGAATAAATGTTGGCGCTGTGTGATTCTATGTTGTGACAATGCTCTGCTTATGATCTGGTGATGTCAAGGCACAAAAAACACATGGTTGCATCAGGAAAAGATCCTGGTTTGGCTTATATTACCTGTTTTGATTGCTGCAAACAGAGCTGGAGATGTACCGACTTCTTGTCATACTGTACACCAGACCACTGTTTGTGTCCAGTGTGAAAGCAGAAGTCAGCAGTGAGTTCTTTTAAAGCTATGGTCTACGATTTGAAAGATTGATCATTATTATTAACATTATTTAGATGGTGGTTATGGCCCAATAGTATGACCTACACAATGTGAAGAGTAAAAGGAACCAAATAAATCCATTCTCTCTAGCGCCTGCAAAACTGAAAAGAAATTGACCAATAGGAGTCATGCGGCCCGCATGGCTCCTATTGGTCAATTTTCCCATCCATTCCCCTCGCGCACTCTCCTGCTCACGCCTCGTCCCGACCCACTTCCGCATTTGAAACTACAAGCGGACAAGAGGTTTGTTTTGCCCTGAGCAGTTCAGGTACGGAGGGAAAGCAGAGCTTGCCCCACCGGCAAAGGCTGAAAGAAAGCGAAAGTCTGTCACTGAAAAGACAGACACAAAGCGGAGATGTAAACAAAGAGGGCTCATACCCGAGTAAACATTGGATCATCATTTGAACGGTGGCGAAAGCTCCGTGAAGATATGGACCTGATGCTGATACAGCCGAGTGTCTGTTGAACAGGTAAATCTTTTGTCTTGGTTGTGGATGTTGTGACACAGATAACTTTCATGCCGATGCTGGCTTATGACTGTGAAAGCTGCCGTTAGTTTTTTTCTGTGTTATTAGACGGTGTCGAGACAATTTCTGTCTCTGCAGTATTGTCAACACTTGTTTATTTGTTCGATGGAGACGTTAGCCTCTATGTTAGCATTGTAAGCTAACAACAAGCTAACATTGCTATCATGTTTACACCAAATCAGCCTATTTATTTGCTCGTGGCAGCTAAATGAAGCAGCAATGCAAGTAAGATGAATGAAACCCTCCGCTTCACGTTGGGGTTTCATTCATCCTGTCCGGATTTATTTCTCCATAAAAACCTCTTGCCCGGTCACTACTCAACTGTTTTGCTAACCCTCCTCCCGGTCTTGTCCGTTTGTTTTCAACGAAGCCTTTGCTAAATCAATATGATGGATTATCATATAGGCGTTACGATGTGTGTATTTGTGTGTCTTATCTGTCATAAACAAGAGATTACGGTTTACGGGGCACGTTTGTGTCGCGGTCGTGGTGCCACTCAGACAACAGCTGGGACACAGCTGGTCTGAGGCTCATGCAGGTTTATTTTTCAGCCACAATGTGGAAGCGATCGTTACGATTAAAGCTAACGGCAGCATCTGTTAGTCTCTTGGCCCTCAATAACTTTTAAAAGTGGCTAACTTAGCTGTTGATAAATAGTAACTTATTACCTAGCTGTAACGTAACGTAGCTGTAACATGCTAATGACGTTACACTAGCTTGGCTGTGGAGCTTAGCTGTGGACATTGTAATGACTTACAAGATTTACGTTAGTTTCAACGTGCATTGTAGTAACTTTACCTGTGAATCCGACATCGTTACTCCGCATTCAAGCTGGCACTGTATTTGGTTTCTGCCGGCCGGCTTGTCGCTCTTGTTGCTTGTTGCGGGAGGGGGTGTGTCGCGGGAGGCTCCGAGGGGAGAGCGATACGAGCTCGGAGGGGAGGGATTAAGGAGCACAGAGGGGAGGGGTGTGTGTGTGGAGGGATGCTTTTTTCAAATCCTTCTCAGATCGTAGACCAGAGCTTTAACTTAACTGAAGTAACGTTGCTGACATAACCTAAGTTATTAAGGTAAGTAAGTTCCATTTGTAACAGAGGTTACAGAAGTAATAATAATTTTAACCAGAAACAAAATGTTTTCCAAAACCTAACCAAGTACTTTTAGCTACACATGTGCGACATGTACGAGATCCTGTATGTGCGTCGGTGCCGGTATGCTGCAACAGTCATGTTGTTTTGGGAACGGTGATGTATGTCATTTTAGGAGACGGTGACAAAGGACCTACCTGTGTATAAAATATGCCTGGTATGTAAAATAAGTTTAGAATTTACATCAGATTCAAATTCTGGATTGGGTCACAGATTGGCCATATAAATAAACAATACAGTCAAAACTTTAAACATGAATGTACTTATCAATATAAGTCTGTAGCATATAGGTCTGTCAGAAAACAGAGAGGCGAGAGAATATCACTGATTTGACTTTTGCACAAGCACTGCCAAATTTTCATGCATAAAATGAAGTACAGTCAATTTAAAATTAATTTTGCTTTATCTCAGTGTTAATTCACTTGAGACTGTAGAGAGGAAAAAGCAAAATCAAGGTTATCTTCAAAACATTTATTCTTCTCTGATGTTGCTGATGTGAGAATACACCTTGGGATGTCACTTTATGAAAAAGCTTCATAAACCTTGAATGTTTCGAATGAGGATAGGGAATGTTTTAGTGCTGCTATTCATCTTTAAACTGTTTACTTATAACTCCATGCTCTTTAATATATACCTCTCTAGAGGATAAAAGACCACTTGATCACTATGACAGTCTTATAGAAATCACACAAGAACAAATGAAGTCTTAAACATTGGATATCAGTTGGTTGGGAGAAAAACAGGGGGAAGAAGTGAAAATAAATGCCAAATGTAGGGAGAGAAAGTGAGACGGAGGAGTACAATGTAAACACTCACAAGTAGAGCTCTTTACATGAGTGTGTTTGAAAGGTGGAGTATCACCTGAATTCCTCCAAAGGTGGCAGCAGGCAGATTAACACAGAGAGAGGCAGAGGGAAGGAGAGAGAGTGATAATTAAACAGGAAGAAATATGCTGTCATATACACATGTAATAAGTCATTTTAATGTCCACGGGCAGCAGTTTTCTTGACATCCCCCAGCTCTCCGCTTATTTCCATTAATCCTCAGCCTTCAGCCTGAAAAAACATCCCGGATACTTCGACTGCCATCTGCTCTGATTGGCTAATAAAAGCAACACCATCAAACTGTTAAATTATGCCCTTTTATGATTATGATGGGAGACTGTTATTATTGCTGTAGACAGCCCTATGGTAGACTCTCACTATCTGCCTGTTTTTTTCTTTAATAACTACTAGTGCAGTGCTCATTCTAAACATGCTGTTCAAAAGGGGCCGATTGGTTGGTCTGTGGTATTTGGAGAAAAGCTCAATCAAAAAAGAATTTCACCTGCTTCCTTGGATACTCCTGACAATCCGAGGAGAAATCTAGTCTGGGTCCGGCAAAGATTATCCATTAATGTGAGGGGTTTAAAGATTCAGTCTAAAGCCTCCTGAACTGCTTACAGACTCATCGGGGCAGCCCCAATAATATCAAACATGTTTGATTTTTACAATTTAAAATTTGGATGATTACGTACATCAGTACTTTCCAAGCCAGACCATAACAACCAGTAAGAGAGGCATCCCAGAGCAGCTGACGGTGCGACCGGGCTTCAGCTTCAGTCTGCAGAGCCATGAAACCAGAGCACTGAAGTCATGCCGCCTGCTGCACAGAGCAGTGTTCACATGTCCAAGTTGCACCAACTTCCTTGGGTCCTCAGCAACACACCTGCCAAGTTTGAAGTTGGACATACAGACAGAGAGACGGAGATTCCCTGCTTTATAGTTAACGTTATGTTTAGTTTTAGCTCTCTCTTTCTCCTCGCCCAAACTGAATTTTTCCTTGAGGAGATTTAGACCTTGGAAGTTACATTACTGAGCCGTCTTGTTGGTGTTTGTTTTGAGATCATCTGTCGCAGCCAAATGCTGTTACTCTCAACAACAACAATTGGAGCCATTTTGGCTCACCCTTTGATGTAGATACTGATGTGAAGTAGATAATGCAGTCCTGTCAGAAGTTTCTTTAAGAGGATATACTGCAAGGACTACATACAGGAGAAATGTCAGTGTGATAAATGCCCACAGTCCATCATGAAAACATTTCAAAACTTGGTCGGGTCCCAAGGCTGTGAAATGTGTCTCTACAGCACCCAGCAGAGTCGCCCACATTACCCCAGCAAAGAGCCATGGTGAAAGATGGATGCGAGCGTCATGGTGCTCATTGTCGCACAGAGCATACAGGTTGACCAAGGAGGAGGGGGGTGGGGGATGGGGGGGTCAGTCCAGGTCTTGGCTGCCCACAGCTTTTGTATGTCTGTCTCATTTCACAATTCATCAGCCGAGCGTGACTGTCAGGCGAGCCTTCAGCTCCAGCGATCCATCAGGACCTGTCACCCAGCCATCACAACTGAGAGATGAGGCCCCGGCATTCGAATTCCATTAGCCCCATCAGCCCCGGCTATACGCGAGCAGCCCAGTCAGCCAGCCAGCACCTTGTTCAGGACTCAAAGAGATAATAAAACTGTATCAGCAAATCTGAAACAGGTGCCGTCTCCCTCCAACCACTGCCACTCCCTCCGACTTCCCCTGGGATATACGTACGCTGCTGTATTAATGCCACATTGACTGACATTACTTTTCTTCTCTGTCCTTTCACATTTTCTCCTTCAAATGAAATATTTCTGCTTCTTCTAACTCTCTTTCCTTGGATCAGCGTTTTACTTCTGATCTGTAAAAAAAAAAGAAAACAAAAGAACAAGTAGCTGTCAGCTGCACATTGACAGGGAGTCTGTGGTGATGGGCTGCATCATTAGTCCTGGATGTAAAGAACAACATTTCTGTAATCATGGCGATCATGGTGTGGTATTAATTTATTAGGGTCAGCTAACACTATTCTGTGAGGGCAGACACTGATTTCTCTGTATTGAAACTGCTAATACCTGATATTTAAATATTACAATATTAATAAGGATATTCTTCCAATAACATCATATAGCAAATATATAAATAGTTCATTTGTAAAATTGAATTTCTTAAAATGATTGAACCATAACCAGTTGGAAATATCGGATATATAATAACGGAAATAATGGAAATATCTATTTGTTGCAAAAGAAAACATCAGATGTCAAATTAAACCTTCATAATATACTGTGTTCTATTGCTATTTGTTAAATTATGCAAGACTTAATGAGTAAAACAAAAACTTAAATCATTAATGGTAAAATGAAAGCACCCTGTGGCCGGCTACAGCAGGAATACCACCCAGGAATTCATTTAATATACAGTATGCATTCACATACCAGCTGCTTTACTCCATACATGCTTTGTTCTGAAATCTTTGAAAATATAATCTTTTACATTGATAGCCCAATATCTCAAATTTGCCTCAAGGGGCTTTACAATCTGTAGAGCACATAACATCCTCTGTCCTTAGAGCCTTTATCTGGATTAGGAAATCTCCCCCAAAAAACTTTTAACAGTGAAAAATGGAAGAAAACTCAGGAATAGAGAAGGAATCCCTCTTCCAGGATGAACAGACATGCCAAAGATTTTGTAAAATCAAAGTACGTGCGATCAGGATGGCACAACTGTTGCTAAATTGTAAACATACATGAAGAGTATGGATTTTGGAAGACAACCAGAAAGTTCCAGGTGTTGTCAGGCCACACAACTTCCTTTCCTCCGATGTAATGAGAGGAAAAGGAGTAGAACAAAAAGGAAGAGAGAGGGAGAAGAGACAGAGGCTGTGTTCGAAATCACATACTAATGTACTGCCTACAACATACTCAACCAGAATATACTACATACTGACTACTCAACAAACTTGTAAGTATGTAGCAGACCGTTCACACTAGACTATACTGTATATCTTAAGTATATCTTCTCAGCATCACACGACTTAATTGATTACATTACTGTCCCCTCCATACATCCAACTGCCAGCGAACCATGGCTGTAGCCAGCTATGAGGTCACCGAGCTCCAGACCTCAGTAATTATATCCTTAAGAAAAAGATTTTTTAAAATGATAAATTTTATTACTGCACTATATAACTGTATAATCAGGAGTTTAAATGCCTGGTCAATCCTTGGTCACTTGGTCAAGTCTCTGTGTGGCAGCACTACTTTTATTAATTATTTTGTAATGTATGTATAAATGTATGCTGGCACTCTGTTATTCTACCACAGCCAAACATCTGTATGCCATGAGCATAATGGCAGAAGATGCAGTATGGTATGGTGTATGGTGTTTTAAATAGTGCTAACTGCTAATATCTACAAGCAAATTAACAGTGAACAGTGCAGCAGGCTGCAGCTGTAAAGTCATCAGAGCACCCGGCTGACAGAGCAGTGTGTCCATTGTGTTAAAACTTATAGGGCTGATGCGATGCGTCAACGTGATCAATGTAATCGATTACGTAAATAAGTTGATTTACGTAGTGTGTGGACTTGGAGGATGTAAGCAGTACTACCGCCATGCTAGAGCACTTGAAGCGGAAGCATCCCAGGGTGGATAGATTCACATTGGTTCCCGGGCTGCGTTTCTCCAAAACGTTGAGTCAGCTGCAATGTTTCCGCCTCAGCCGGCTGTGTTTTTTTGAGGAACCCCCAAAATGGACTACCGTCATTAAAATGAATGGGGCAACCTGCGTTTTCGCTGCAACGCCAGATCCAATGTGAATATAAGTACTGTTTATTTTTTGTCCCCACCCAAACATAATATATATTAGGATTACACAGATTACCAGTTAAGACTGGGCAATTTTTTGTTGGGGAATAATGCCCTGCAGTGCATACTTTGTCAAATTTGTCTGTTGATGATTGAATTCGATTGAATAAAATATTGAAAAATGACAAGTTTTAAAATGTTACTTTGGGTAAATTCATTGTTATATTAATGGAGTAATAAAAACAAGTTAGATTAATCGAAAAATTAATTGATAGATTAATCATTAAAAAAATAATGGTTAGGTGCAGCCCTAAAAACTACATTTAATATATACTGTACACACTGTACAGACCACTTCAAAACTACTATTACTATCACTCCTGCTTCTGCCCTAATGCAGCTAAATATTCAAGCTAACGTGTGCATTTAATTAGTCACGCTCAGTGGTGTAGTCTGATGAAGAGAACAGAGCACATGAAACAAAGACAAACTACTGATGTAATGTTTCAACCACAGAGGGTCTTCAGGTAAAAGTGAAGACATGAAGTCAGATGAGTCATCTGATATGAGACATTTTCAGAAAGATAACAGACTGATGTGGCCACATCTCTGATCTTATTGTCTTCATGTGATTGGACAGACCAGATGTGGTCACACTGGGACTTGGGACATCTATACTGGATTTATCAAAGGACACTGCAACATGTTGACACTCTTCATATTTATTTTTTGGCAAAAGACATGGTCTATTATGCACATACACACAATTTGCTAATTCATTTTCCAAATCATATATAATATAAAGAGACAACAAGAACATAACATAATTTCAACTTAATAGAGTATGATAATAATGTAATATTTGTTCGCAAAAAAATAATATCCGTGTGTGTGTGTGTGTGTACTATTTTATCTTACCAGGAGATGATGATTTGTCATTTCATCACAAATAAATACAGATGTCTCTTTACCTTTACCCATAGAAGACCATCTGTGGTTAAAATAATCAGATCAGTCAGATCCACATCAAATTAAAGACAGTAGTGTGCTTGGTGTTTTTTTATTTTTTATTTCTGAAGTTACTCGCGTCTCAAGTTGTCTTTTGAGTCTATTTTAAGTAGTTATTTTGATCACTGTCTTTACTGCTACTTGAAGAGGCCAAATTGTTTTTGCAGTGATGGTACTTATACTTGAGAACAGTTTTTGGCTACTCTACCCACGTCTCTCCTCACTGTCTCTGCACAGTAAACTGACAGCTCTCAATAAGACAGCAAACTGTGCAGGGTAGACTTAATGAAGAATAAGACAATGAAGAATAAGACAACAAGAGTCAGGTATTAACAGATAACAGTTCCAGTTCCTGGACCTCACTAGTTTCTAAACCCTGGCTACGGCCCTATCAGCCATTGAATAAACATGGTTTATCACAAATTTAAATCAACATTACAGTATGTCCACCACTCAATGCAGCCTTCTATTTCCCAGTATTATTTTAAGGCAAACTTGAAATAAAGGATTAAGAGATGTGGTCAAGGCATGTTTGATTTTTCAGTAAAAAGTATTGAGGTGAAATAACTATTAAGATCAAAGATGGACAGAGCAATGTTAGCAGCTACTGTCGGTATGCTTTAATGAGCAGAAGAGCAGGCTGCTGAGGCGATTGAGAGTGAAAAGAGCCAGGAGGAGGATGAGGAGGAGGAGGATTTGTGTCTCTGGCTCTGTAAGTTATCTTATAAAGTTTACCTACAGCAGCGCTTAACTTAAAAAATGGAATGCATTGCCTGCAGTGGTCTGTGTGACCGCTGAAAGAGGGGTCTATAAATTGACCAGCAAGGCAATTAGCCGGTGGTCAGATGGCTACCCCACAGACATGTGTGGAGCTCCTCAACTCCGAAAAAGTTGGAGCATATTTTCAATCCGCCATCAATTTTCATAAAATTGCTCATATTTAAAACCTACATAGTTGATTTCACATGTAGAAAGTGATAAAAGTTAGTGATTAAAATAAATATGAAAATTGTAAATAAAGTCCAGTGTGGTACTTGAACTGTCTGCCTCCCAGTCTGCCATTGAACAGTCTGAACAGGTGCAATGCATTCTGGGGTGGCGAAGTGTGTGCAGTAAGCTCCCGCTGCATAATTTAAATTCTTGCCAATGTAGTATACATCCAGGTATTTTTCACGTACACAAAATCTGGATATTATGCAGTTTAAACGCACAACATACTCATCTTGACACAACACAGACAGCTGTCACATCCAGAAGTTCTCGGATTATACAGCCATCGTTGGATGTATTTCAAAACAACAAACTGGAATACAAGGGGGCCCCCAAAAATGTTGTTGACTGGTGTGAGCTCAACCATCGTCACATAAATGCTAGCAAGACAAAGGAGATGGTGATAGACTTCTGCAGGAAAACACCCCAGATTACACCAATGAACATTCAGGGATTTGAGATTGAGAGGGTGAGAACATACAAATACCTGGGTGTTCACCTTAACAATAAACTGGATTTGTCAGACAATACAGATGACCTACACGAAAAGGGCCGTTGTTGTGTTCACATGTTGAGGAGACTTAGATCCTTTGGCATGTGCATGACACAGTAACAAACATTGTGTAACAAACTCCTAACCTGGAGTGCGTAGAAAAGGGTGGAAACGAGGAAAGAAGTACATTTAGCAGGAACTGGTTGCCAAGACTGGAGAAACAATTGAGTGGTTAGCTCACCTGCGAGGGGCAGCTAGCATGTTAACAGCTCCATCATCAAAAGCCTCAACAGTGCTGGTCTTTACTTCCGTGAACGGCGTGCCCCATTGTTGTCTCATAGTTCAGGTTAGGTTTGTGATGGTTTGACTCCCAAAAATAAACAAAGCTGGCTGTCCATGTGCAGAAGGTGGGTATCACTGATAGGGTCCAGTAGCACTCTCTCGACACAAACTGGCATCTCTGCGTGTTAACTCAACAGTCCCCCTTGACTCCCTCAACCTCCGTCTTTTTCTTAGGTGAGCCTCGTTATGTATATTAGGGAGTTTCAGAAACTGCTGCGCGCACACCTCACAGACGAGAGACCTCATATCACAATGACTGACCATCAATTTGAAAGACTGAACAAATGTATAAGCTAACAATCGATTAGATGCACTCCCAACTTTTCCAGCATACCCAACACGTGCTCATCCCTGTGACAGGGTGTCTGCAATAACATTTCCTTTGCCACGCAAATGCACTACCATCAGGTTATATGGTTGCAGGATCAAACTCCAACAGAACACTCGCTGACTGGACATCTTGAACTTTGCCAGAAATGTAAGTGGGCTGTGATCTGTGAGAACCACTAGATCACCTCCAGCACTAGAGACATACACTTCAAAGTGTTGGACTGCCAGGACAAGAGCCAGGGCCTCCTTCTCTGTAGTCGAATACCGCTTTTGATGACGATCCAGTTTCTTTGAGAAGTAGGCCACAGGCCTGTCTGTCCTTGACACATCAGTCTGCAATAGCACTGCCCCACTCCCACGTCACAGGTGTCCAATGGCTGTCCTTGGCCTTACTGAACCTTGACCCACCTGGTGCCCCAAGTATGTGACTTGCCCCTTTCTAATCTCGCATTTAGGCAAGTTGATTACAAACCATGCTTCCTGAAGATGCTCAAACAGCTGTCTTATGTGTTCCATGTGATCAGCCCATGAAAAACTATAACAAACCACATCATCTGAATAGGTTACCGTTTTCTGCAATCCGGAGGTTACCGAAGTCATTAACCTCTGAAAGGTTGCTGCCGCATTTTTCTTGCCAAACAGAAGAACCTGACAGCAATACAAACACTCCGGCGTCAAAAATGCAGAAACATCTTTTTCCCTTTCTGTCAACAGCACTTGCTAATAGCCCTTTAACAAGTCAAATTTTTCGTCACATACCGTGCATTGCCGATCTTATCGATACAGTCCTCTAGCCTGGGTATAGGATATGCATGATCCCTGACTGCTTCATCCTCACATTTTTGGTTCCAACATGGATTACAATGTTCCTTAAGCCAGTGATGTTGTGTGCCTTGGTGCCCTGATTCTCTGCAAGTGATGCCAGAACCATCAGATTAGCCTCTATGTCAGTATCTCTGGCCCCCCGACACAGAGGTATTGGCTCCTAAGAAATTAACAGTGACTGGAGATGCTATTCATGGGCAATTGAGTCTGCTATTACCTGCTTGTGTTGTTTAAATCTGTCAGGGGGGTAGAGGAGGCATTAGGCATATGGGACTACCAATGGGGCTGGCAAGGGTCAGTTTGTGGGCTGGGGGGTTGACTCCAGACCATGGCACAAAAATGGTTACTTGCTCTTGCATACCACACAGCTGAACATAGCTAAACTTTGCATCATCTTCTGAAAAGGCTGCTATTGCTATTACTAACAGACCTGCCATCAAGCCTGTGGCTGAAGCTATCTGGAGTGCCTATGACATCTAATGTAATGTCAGCAGAGATGAGCTCTTTTAACTGATGGTGTTGTCTCCAGAAAAGGCACCCTATCTGCAGAGCCAAAGGCAGAACATACAGAACACAAACCACTGTAACACAGTTCACAAGGGTTGCGTTAGATGTAGGTAAGGTGAGCTACAGTGTTAGGCTTGGGTAATAGTGATAGCTTAGCAACTCAAGAAAAAGACTGCAAAAATGGGAGAAGTTGTCCTTTCAAACAAGTGTTTAACATGATGAAATGGTATATTTGAAACCAAACCATGTTTTCCTCAACCTAACCAAGTAGTCTTGTTCCCTAAACCTAACCAAACAGCATCCTACACCAACACCAACAGAAATTGCATAGCCATGACATCACAACGGCCTGATTGGTCAGTTGCAATGATCTGGATGATTCTGGAGCAACATTAATGATGATGTTCTAGGAACAACACAAACACAGCTGTATCAGAAGCACCCACACTGTCGTAGCACCTGACTTAGTTTCCTCTTCTTTCCTGAGTATTATGCTGTACTCCGTACAAGGTGTGCTTGCATACCAAACATAAAAATCTTATTGAGGACAATCAAAAACTCACAATTCCAAAGTGACTTTGCCTTATATATGACTTTGATCCACTTACTACTTTGCTCTACTTTCTGTTGTACATTGAGGACATTGATCCAAGTAAGTATATGCCCTCCCATTTTACCAACAATACCCCGGGTGACAGGATTATGTCTTGTCACGCTGCCTTCTCTTTCTTTAGCCAAACTCCAGTATTTTCAGAGAACCCTGGGTTTTTTTAGTAGGTAGAGAAGATGAGCAATGTTGTCTCATCTCCAGCATTGGCATCATTGCCTTTCTCCTTAATCCTTCAGGCAGTCAATTTGCAGCCAGCGAAGTGTGAAGCTTTATAATGATGGGTTATTGACCCGTTTGCTGTTTGGCAACGAGGACAGAGGCAAACTGAAAGGATAGTTCCTGTTTTCCATGTGATATTCAGATGGCTTCTTGGCGCTGAGGATAATGTAACTGAAACTGATAGCTGGGTTGCCTGATAATGACCATACAAATGTCAGCAAATATTTGCCAGCAGTAATGCTTAGTGTATTGGTGTGCAATTCTATCATCCTCTCTTAAATTCGCATCCTCTCTTCCAGCAATGCGGTTGATTTAGGGCATATTTTTGTTAATTTAAAACTGTTCTAACCACCCTGTAGCACGAAGCTGACTTTGAATACTCTGAATGCAGTAACTAACTCTGGTTATGTGCTTGAAGCCATAATGAAGACACATTTGTAGAATGGCTTGGAAATCTGAGAAGAATTAAAACGGTAATACTGCATTCTAGTCTCATGCAAAAAAGACACACTATCAAAAAATGTTGGTAAAGTAATAAGTAAAGTAATAAAATGTCTGTCCGACACAGTCGGGAACATTGGTTTACTACTACCATTGAGGTTCTTGTTCACTTGCTTAAGAATTAAAGCTTTTTTATACACAGTCAAGGACACAATGTTATTAAAAAGTTAGCATTAACTGCTGCTAGAACCACCAAAGGGGGGATGCAAAGACAACATTATCTCCATGTCCATCTTCAGTACTTTTAAATAAAATCACACTTAATGTGTATTATTTTTTGCAAGAAAAATGACATTGAGGCCATGATATCTTGATAATTCATCTTGACAAATGACATAATCTGGCCTTCCTAGAAAGCAAGTTTATTTTTTTTGTGGCACCTTTTTGTCTGTCTCTGTTTTTTCTCTGTGGTTCTGTTTCAGTCTCTCTTTCCACCTCTCTCTCTGCTTCCCATGAGGTTCTAGTGGTTATCTATCTTGACATGAGGGAGGGAAAGCCTCAGGGTAATGCTTGACAGGGAGTCCTCTCCATGATTCCTGGCAGCTCTCTCCATTCTCCCGCTGTCAATGTAGGGGAATATAAGGGAGTCATAAAAGAATGCTGTCATGTCACCGTCACAAACACTGTATGGAACTGAGACGTCTGGCAAAAATGCCGACTGTGAGCTGCAGAATGTGGTTTTGTGTGTGTGTGTGTGTGTGTGTGTGTGTGTGTGTGTGTGTGTGTGTGTGTGTGTGTGTGTGCTTGCGGGCTTGCATTTGTGTGGTTTGTGTTTTCTGATAAGGGCAAAGGTAAGAAATATTTCTGTGTTTACCTGCCAGTTTGAGTTTTCTTATGGCAAGTTCTGGTCTAAACTTCCACATAGTACCATATCAAAATAATGTGTAACATTAGAAACATCAGAAATAACTGTCTATTTTGCTCATTTTAAAGGACACTTCTGGTTGAAAGATTCAGCGTGTAGGATTTAGGGGGACTTAGGAGCAAAAATGGACTATACTATTGTCAGAAATGGAAAATACCATATATATGCTTTCAGTGCATTATCTCCTGATACTAAGAATTGTTGTATTTGTGTTAGCTTAAAATTAGCCTTTATATCTACAGAGGGCTTGGTTCATCTTCTGTAGCGTCTGTAAGACACATTTTGCCACACTGCCTCGGGGTGTTTAGAAGGTTGAAAGCTTCAACTTCAATGCTAGAGCCACTAAATCCTACACACTGGACCTTTAATACAACTTATTTTGAGTTTTGGTTTGGGTAATTATCTGGGTTATCAAGAGCTGAAGTTGCTCCCTGAGCACCAGGGAGCCGGCAATTGCTCCTCAGATATGGGTTAAATGAAAAGAACAAGTGCATTGTACGAATTGTGATTGTATATATGATAACGATTGTTCTTCTAAACAAAATTTCTGGGAACTAAGATCTTGGAACACAATGACATTGCTACAACAAAGGCCTATGGGCAAGATATATTAGCTGGAAGACAATCAGACAAGCTGTAAACAACCCTGTTGAATGACATGAAGATTGATATTGGCCAATTCAGCAAAAAGTACATCCAATGCCAACATTTCTGAAATTCTCATTTTCTATAAAATCAGAAAATGCACCTCTTTCCCTCAGAAATTATGTTTATAGACTACATCAAATACATTTTTAAGGAAATCCATGAATCCATCCATATTACACTTTCTATCAACTTAATGATGGAATGTTAATTAATGTGTCTGGCAAGTTGTGAAAATGTTGATGCCAAACGTTTCAGTGAAATGTTCTTTGACAATATTTTTTTTTTTGCAAAATATCAAATCTCACAATACAATAACCACTTGTAGAGACTACAGAATTATTCAACCTTTTATGGTTATTTTTGCGCACTCACAGCGCTGTTAAGGTTAGGGAAAGATCACGGTCTTGTTGAATACAGAAAAACTGAAAAGTGACTTGAATCATCAACAGTTAAATGAAACCACATTGTTCCCTAAAGTTAACTAAAGTTCTTTTGTTGCCTGAACTCAGGATGTGAGCCCTGGGTCTCAAAAGTCAAGATCCTGCACTTTTTATATCCATCATCCATCTCACAATGACTCCTGTGAAGTGTATAAATGCTGCACTTCATTCACTTCCTTAGAAACACTTTTCTTTTACTCATGAGAACTTTGCCTGTGACTATAACTTGGAAAACAATTTAGTAGCATATCAACCTACATTTTAGGAGATAGATTTGACAAAAGGGTAATATTTGTGGATAATGTTAAGGAAGTATTGTGGTTAATGCAAATAAATCAGTTAAATTCATTAAGGTTAGTATTAGGGAAGTCTTGGTTAAGGTTAGGGAAAGACTGTAGTTACACTTAATACAATGGAAATCTTTGGCTACAGGTCTGTGACAATACACAGTTTATCGTCTCTTGCATGAAAGCCTGACATGCTACTCATCCATCCACCAATTTGACCTGCTGGCCTTACTTTACATTTTTTACATAAAGGACATATTACTTCAGGTGCTGGTACTGTATAATGGCATTTTAAATGTAATGAAATGTAATTTACAGAGTTTTGATAAGAATTTTACCATTTACCTTTTTCTCTTTTATGTAAACATGGCAAATGTTGGGGTTTGCCATGTTTTCTTTGTTTCAAGATTTGCTGTTAACTTGGTAAATACACTGTTATCATTTCCAAAAGGAATGAAGTGCAAAACTTTTGGAGGTTATAATCCACCAAAATCTAACCTTAAAGCTCGAGTGTGTAGGATTTAGGGGGATTTCAGAGGATCTATTGGCAGAGATTGTAAAGAGACAGCAGGTAGTTTTCCATGATGTCAGCCATGTTTCTACAGTAACCCAGAATGGACACCGACCGCAACAACCAAAGACTGGTTGGTGACTGTTGACTTAGACTGTTGTTTCTGCATTCAGAGAAAATGGCTCACTTCTAATCTGTCTGGTCAAAACATAGGTTAAGATGATGGCAACAACACAGGAAATTCTCAAACAAACTAGTTCAATGGACAGTCATTGTTTGACCTCTTCAAATTTAAAGAGGGCAAAGTAAGTCACCCCTACCTCAGTACAAACCAAGTTGCCCATAGTGAACTGGTGGACCTTGAGTAAAATAAAGCATTTGTGTGGTGAAGCAACTGCATTATGGGTTAGACAGTCCATAGAACACTGTGCCATATTGTGTGTCTCATTTTAGATTTGACTATTTGCCTGAAATCAGAATCTACAGTAAGCACAACAAGCTACAGGGTCTTGATGAATTCCACAGTGGCTGTGGTCTGTGTAGACATGAGGAATTTCTGATTTACAGTTGGAGATTGTAATGAGGAGCTGTTATGTAAATGTTGAACAAAGGCACCATGCCTCAGGGCTCTTTCTTTCATGTAACAAAATGGTTTTACAGTAATTACAGTTGAATAGTGGAACAAAATGATCTGCTATTGGCAAAACAGGAAAAGAGCAAATGTCATGGAGTATTAATATGTTAATCTAGCAGTTTTGGAAGGGAGAAGTGAAACACTATCATGATTCCAAAGCCAAAAGTGAAATCATTCAACACATAAACAGCTCACAGTGCACTGATGTCCTGTATTATATCAGCATGTCTCGCAGCTTTTAATACTCTGAAAGATATATTACAGAGGGCAGGCTTCCACTTGAGGAAAGTTTATCACAGTTCGTCTTCACTCATTACTGAGTGTTTTTTGGTTTTTTTTACAACAGTGAGCTTCTTTTTTTCTCCAGGGCCCAACACTTGGTTTAATGATAAGGCAATAAACCTCAGCATCGCATCCATCTGTCCTTACTTGTGTGCACTTAGTCCCAATGACCTTTGCAGCTTCTAGAGTTGGTACTTAGTGCAGGTGACTTTCCTCTGCATGGCTGCATTCAGCAATCCATCGCCGCAGCACCAGCAGCAGCCCCTGATGACTTCCTGACATACAAGAAGTTTTTCATTTGCCAAATGGCCGCCTGTGTTGCTATGCACCTTGAATTTGTAATTCTCTCTCTCTCTGTCACCTTGACTTACCCACACCCATTCTGCAGATCGTCTAATAACCGTGTATAGGGGGAACCGTTTCATGCAAATGGGCTCCTGCTCTAAGTTTAGATGGCAGAGGAAGAGGCTGGACTGGTATATAACAGTGGCGGGAAACCTTTACCAAGGAAGGAACATCAAATTCAATTAGCAACAGAGGCAGTGGCTGTGGCTCCTGGATGTGTCTGGAGGCGACAAACGCTCAACTCGGACTGTGTGATCCATCAGGAATCCAAGGCTTACCATGCACAACCTCCCAGCAACATGTACCAGTCCACATATCTAATACTGATGACATATTTTTCTTTGATCTCTTCAAAAGAAACCCCCAACACAGCCGCTTTGCATGGAATTCAAATGATTTTGAGAAATGTAGGCCAAAAATGTACAAGTCCGACCCTGCAAAACAGTTTTCAGAAGAACAGAAATTAAAAAAAAAAAATTTAGTTGGTATACACATAAAGGTTGAATCGGCTTTAATGAAATGAAGAATGAATGAAGTGTAAGATATTGGATTGTTTAACAGTTGTCATCAAGGGATTATTGACAGTTCTGCCAGGGGTCAAGCCAGCTCACTGACCTGGACGGAGCTGCGATCAACTCAGAAAAGACTAGCATGATTATGAAACACAACTGAGGGATGTCAGACGTCACCTTGGGTTGACTTTGTTTTTGGATCGATTGCAGAGAGATTGCACATGACTTCATATTTTTAATTGAGCACTACCACGACCTCACTCACCCCATTGTAAGTGCCAGGAGCCAGCAAAGCAGGGAGAAAGAAATAAATTGGGCCAAGGTTGTGGGAAAAGGAGCATGTATTTAGTGTATTGAGAATGTCGGAGGAAAAAAAATCTGAGAAAGTGTTCCTCTTCCCTGTGACTGCAAGTAATAAAAGATGGATGTTATGTGTGTGTGATGCCACAGAGCTTTGACAGCCTAAGCTCGTTTACTTGTCAAACAAGGATTGCAGTGTCTTCTTCTCCTCTAAAACTGGAAATAAAAAGCCCAGTGTTGGGTATCAGTTGCAGTGCCGAGAGATAGATGCACTGTGGTTTATGCATTATTACTGCTGGTGATAGTGAAGAGAGCTTGTTATCTCTGCAACATGTATGACCTCTCACAGGAAATTCACCCTGTAATGACCATGGACGATGTGTATGAGTACTGAAATGCATCCTTGATAGTTCACCACGTGTGCCAAATTATGGATGGACTAAATCCTTTTTTCCCCTTTCTCTCTCTCACCCTCATTTAATGCATAATGGGTTGAGCTTATTGGTTTTGGTGGAATTTTTAGTCCTTTATAATAAGCAATTTAGTAAGATGGTAGCTTTGAATAACATCTTGAAGTATGTTTGGTGAAGGATGATTGCTGCATGATTGCATATTTTTGTAATTCCCTTTCTTATAAATAATAATGAATACTGCAGACTTATATTTGCATACTATGCATGCTCACTCAAATATGACATCTATACCTGTAGCTCATGATAATTTCCTTTTAATTGCATTGCCCTTGATCTGTGTCATTAGTCCTTGTCAAGAAGATAATCTCAGCAGCCATGATGTTGATATGCTCGTGGTTACAACCATTATACAGTGTAATGGCTCATTTGGCTCTCATCATTCCCCATCTACAGAGATAAAGTGGTTACCCCATGTGGAATTCAAATTTGTTAGGCAAAGAACACTGGCATATTGTGTGCCATGCTGGCTGAATTCCGAAGGCAGTATGATTTAGAATAAAATATTAAATTTGTTTTCGAGTCTTCCTGCAGTACCGGAGTACAAGGGTTGTTATATTTAGCACATTGTGTAAGTAATGTGGGAATACTTTACATTTTACACCACAAAGGCAAAGATATAACTTCTATTATGAATTTCAGACTGCAGAGCTTGCAGTATGCTGCTTTTCTATGTCTGAACTCTCCAGAAACCTTTTTAAAAAATCCTTATCAAGGCCATTCCCAAATGGCATTTCAAGTTCCAGTGGGTTATTTAATGTTATTAATTCATTGCACCATTATCAGGCTTCCTCACAGCTTTAATTATGAGGACAGGTCCACAGGATAATACCTCAGCAGACAGAGAATGGGGTCCATTCAGCTACTGAATGTGGCCTTGTGGTGAGCCGAGTAAATGAGAACTGAAATGTATGAATTGAAATGAATAAAAGTAGCCAATGTACATTTTTACATTTGTAAAGTGAAATGACATTAACAAAGGTCCAGCATACTAGCTGTATAACTGGAACTTAATACTTCAACTCTCAAAAACCTTCTTCAGAGTACACAAAGGTTAAAAAACATTAGCGTTAATCAGCCATCTGAGCTAAGTGATTAAAAAAAAGATATTATAATCATCTGTAGGACACACTCCCACTATTAAATCAAGAGTTTGTTGGCTATAGGCTTCATTCCTACACCTAAACATATACCATCATGTGTCACAACACCTTAAACAGACAGACATCATCGGTGTGTCAGAAAAATAGCTGTACATCCCCACAGTTACAGAAATTGTTGTGCTGTTATTACTTTTGTCATCATAAAGTGTGTAGGCTCAGTTTACAGTATCATAGTTAGTTATAATAGGCTCTATTGTGTTTGCTGCCACAGAAGATCAATTAAAAATCCATGTCAATGAAACATTACTATGGTATCTTCCTGCATTCTTCACAGCAGAGTTGGTCCAGACTGTGAAAAGTAATGGGGCTTTTCCATACACATGTGCTGGCTCAGCTTGATTTGGCATGTCAGTCCAGCATGGCAGGGATTTACATTTCTGTCACAACAGGGATAACTGCTGGAATATGTGTCTTTAACCAATGACACATGTTGAGTAGTAGTCAACAGAGCGATATAAAAACTTTTCCTCCCTGCAGTATTGTCGTAGAATTCCCTCTAACAAATCTCCACCAATTCAATGATAAGCACGTTTCCTATAAATCATTCACAATAAAGTCCACTGTTATTAAGTTATTTAAAAGATTTTATTATAATGTAGCAAAATCAGACAATGTTGGGTTTCCACCAGCAGTAACTTAACATGACTTCAACAATTAAATTAAAAATTCCAATAACCAATAACCTGAGGTCTATGAACTGTTCAGAGCTGTAGCTCTGGAAAGGTAACGTGCAATCATGTGAATCAGTGGATCAAATGATTGATCACGGAATGGATTGTTTGATTTGATTTTGTTTGCGGTGCAAAATGTTACCAGCTGAAACGCTATCTAATTCAGAATATCCTTACTTACAATTGTGTGTGCTAAAATGTTAGCACTGATTGCTAAAGCCATCTGGAAGATTTCGGTGTCCAAGCTGTTTAAGTTAAGTTCACCAATATCACCAAGAGCGATAGATTTCCCCCATCTGCTGCGGGTTTGAGCCTCTTCACCCTTTTTGAGCATCTTGGGCTGACATCAAACATACTGTCAGAGAGCGAGAATGGCCGTGCAGCAGGCTCTGCTGGCTGTCCCCCGACTCTGTGTCCATATCTGAGGGCAGATAGATGGAAGAACACTCTAGGATTGTTGTCCTCACTGTTTATCTGGCCACTGTCAAGTAGGGCTTGCTTCAAAGAGAAACCATTTTGTTTATTTGCTAAATACTTCAGAAATATTCCTTTTCAGAACAAGCAATTATGTAGCAAGTGTATTTACAGTGCAGTTCTGGCCCTGAAGCTCAAAAAGTGAACAGAATAATTATTCTCCAAATATTCACTGGAGACTTCCTGGCGAGGGAGCTTGTGTACGCAGCATTTCTTCAGTAACATTATTGTCTTGTGTGTCTGTTCATTTCACTCTTGTTAACACAGTAGTGCTATAGGTCTAGCAACTGTTGCACTTAAAGAAGTGTAAGTCTAAGTGATGTTTTTAGTGCTGAAAGAATTTGTTTGAGTGTCTGTGTTGGGGACGGATGAGTATAGACCATACAGTTAATGTTACCGATAACAGAAGGAGGACAAATAATGGATGCTGCCTTGTTGAATGGGAGTACCTGCAGAAGAGCTTTCTCCTATAAATTGAGTTCAGTGAGTCCTACAGAGGATGCTGGAGACCTGTAAACCTGCAGTGTAGCCTGGTATCAATCCATCCTCCTCTCTAAATTTCTGTCTCTCTTTTAACCATTTAGAAGTTTTCTTGGGAAACAAATATAGATGGAGAAGTAGATGAGGTTCATTAGTGCAGGATATTATGCTACTACTTCATGGTGAGAGTGTCTCTTTAAATGAATAATTTCTTCCTGTAGGACTTATGCATATTTTCTTATGCAAAAACTGACCTTTTTTCCAAGTGTATGTGTCTTTAGGTGCAGAGCTCAATTTTCTTCACTCCACACAAAATATCCATTGAATGCTCACTCCTTGTCCCAGTTGCCTTTGAGAGAAGAAGTCCCAGCTGGCAGCAAGGACAAGTGCAGCTCCTTCTAAGAGCACAGGTGTCATATGTTGGGAAACCACACAGATGCCCCGGGGGCAGCCATGACTTTCTACTATCTGACACACTCAGACCTAATTCCTCTTCTGCTTAACGAGCCACTTGATCATCCTGCCAACTTGTGCCGCCAGATCAATTTGAGCAGAAGCAGGAAAAAACAAGGGTAACATTTCTCCCTGCTGGAGATATTTGAAGCTGCTTATCAACAACAGGCAATAGAGCAAGACAGGCACTGCTGACCCCAGTGCCCCCTGTGCAATATGGTAGACTGTAGTTAGAGCTTGTTTCTGTTGAGACTGGTGAGGGAGGTTGTTCTGTAGCTGAGTAGGGGGTCACTAGACATTTTACTTCTGAACAACAGAGAATCTGCAGAATGTTTAATTTTGTTATACCATCGGGCTTTAGAGAAAGCATAAAAATCCTCACAATATCAGTATTTACCAATGGTGTATCTGATAACGCTTTGTTCCCGTAGAAAGATAGCTGATTATTGAGTCTCATCCCCAGGTCGTCAAATACCGAAGCTTTGGGTTGGGATCTAACCCAAGGTGCCAACCCATAGCTTCTACTCAAAGTATTTGATGATTTAGGGACAGTAGGTGATTTGAGGGGGGATGAGGGGGGATGCCGTCCCCCTTGTTAGCAAAATTACCTAAAATATTCCCCTTGTTAACCTGCCATCACTCTCCATCCCCTAGTAGCAGAAAGTGTGTTACAAATCACAAGCGGCCGCGATCAGCTCCGACGCACAGTGGAGTCGAGCCGTGCACAGCTGCTTTGCGTTCCGGCTGCCTGGTCGATTTTTGACGGAAGCCGCAACAAGCTGCACAGAGCAGATCGCGCCGGCAGGAAGTCAGAGACACAGGAACCATAGAACATTCGGTCAATTTTCAAAATAAAACACCCTGTGCAGACTCCCGATTGTATAAAAACGAAAAATAACCAGAACAACAAAATCTGAGCAACTCAACAAAATCGGGCAGACCAAAGGCTCGGCTTCTGAAACGTTCCCGCTGGGTTCTCTTTATACATTCATGGTATGATGCCGTGAGGGCGGAACAAAACCTGTAGCAGACGCGACGTCATAGAGCAGCTTCCGGTGGATTCCCAACGCGTCTCTCGTGTAGAGGAGCACAACAAGTTTGCTTGTTCTAAAACTAAAATGTGACTTTTTGTAAGTGTTTTTAGTGTGTCTGTTCAGAACATGGTGGCTTATGTTATGTTGGTAATTGTCATTTTTGTGCTGGTTTATAGTTTAACCATTAGTGAGGTAGCTGTTACATTTCCTGTTTTATCCCCCGTTGAAGCGCACTCTGCTGGACAAACTATGTCATTACACCAATTTTAAATTACCCCAAGCATGTTTTTCTGCATTATAGTTTCTAAATATAAGGTTTTCATAGCGGTGCATATCGGACAATATACCGATACTGATATATCTGTGATAGGCTAATATCGGCCGATAAAATCGGCCTACCGATAAATCGGTCAGGCTCTACTATTTTGCACAATGTTCATTGTGGGTCCTTCAAGGAATTTAGATGGTAAAAAATTCCAAGGAGTCATGTAACTTAAAATGACCCTGCTTGTAGTGTATTGTGAGAAACATGAGAAAACCCTGCCTGAATAAACTCAGTCCACTGCATACAATTTAATGGTGTATTTACTTTACTTTAATACAGTTATAATAAAAAGACAATTGTAGTAGGGAGAGAAGGAAGATAACTGGGTAAAATGGAATTGGAGAATTAGAAATGTCACAGTTATGGTTAAGGCGTCCTGCAACAATGTCCTTTGGGAGGTGTACATAGGTGTGTCGGGGCAGGGTGCTGCTCCCATTGTGCCATCCCCCCTGTTAAAAATTAACAAATCACCTACTGTGTAGGGATGAGACTCCACAATCAACTATCTTTCTACAGGGAGTTACATTTTGTTGCTTTAAATATGATATTCCAGGTACAATATCAGATCATGCATTTGCCAACATTGCTTTGCTCCGTTCCTATCTCCTTAGAAACGTACAGTCATTTGCATTGTTGTTGACAGGTCATACCTTTTTGACACGATGTAATGCTGCATTGTTGTGCCTGCATTTATGCTTTTAGCGCTGAGGCCTTGGATGCGTTCATATTCAGCAAGAAGCTACTCTGCTCTTTAGTGAAAATGCCCAGCCTTGACACAAGCTTTACAATAAGCACACTGGCACAACTCTGCACATCAGCATATACCTTATGTTCTACAAAAACCAAGGTTAGCATGTCATTGGGAAGCTTTGTGTTTTATCAGAATATAGCGGAATCCAGTGGGAGGTTGAATGCTTTGTTTGAACTTAAAACATAGAGATATGCATTAAGGTATACCTGCTCTCGCTCCTTTGCATGGATCTAAAGATAGTCTCTCGAGATGCCACTTATGCCACAAAACCTGAAAAAGGCATTTTTAATGAAGATTTATTTGGTTGGCTCTTATATCCAGCATTTTGCTTCACTTTATGGGGCTAAAGTCGTACATGTGTGCAAGTACCTGGTATTTGCCATTTAACAAAGAGGCCTGCCTGTGTTTGTCTAGTCAATTCTTGTTTGCTAAGTTAATTAATATGAAGGAGGTAGGTGAGAATGAAGAGAGGCACAGGGATTATTTGGGATCCATTTTGCATTAGAGAGAATATCTGAGGACCACAAATACTGAACAAATATAAAGCATGTGCTGACTTCATAATTGTGTATTCAGCTGTATTCAACACCAGCCTGCAGTACAATTGATTTGTTTTTCTGTCTGTCTTGCCATAAAAAAAAAAATCAAATTAGTTGTCTAACAATTCTGATAAGTGGTGGAATGATGGGGATAAAGTCTATCATTGGGCATTTTGGTCATTGCACCACTCAAGTCTTTGACAAATGTAAGACAGTATGGGACAGTAAGGGGACAGCACTGGACAGTATGAGAAAACGAGTAAGTTTTTTGAGCACTAAAGCATACAGTATAAACCTATTCTAGTAGTAACCCAAAACAGATTATTAACCTCAACATTAGTACAATATGCCTCCTTTAATTGTGTTTTCAAAATCGGTTTGGCATTTAAAACACAATAAAGTACAGTACAGTAGTACACTTCAGCTTTAGTTTGCAGCACACAATTTATCTGTAGGTCAGAATAGGTTTATGACCATTTCTTATCCAATTTGTAACTCATTTTTTAAGCTGGCCTAATTCATGCCATTTAAGGCAACCTCATTTTCCCTGTCCACGTGTATATTTGACAGAATTATCCCATGGGAAAATTGCACCTTCAAACCGTCACACCAAGGTCTTTTATAGGGGACTGCAGTGGTATTTAACTAACCCTCATTAGCTTGGCCTTATTTCTAAGACTAATGCCTCTTTACTGATTTTAGCTCTTTGCCTTCAACACTTGAAAGGGACCGTTTCTTTGGGGAAATTGCCACAATCTGCAGTTAATAATTGAGCATGTGAATGGTGACAAAGTCTCTTTTCACTTTTCTTTCTCAAGTGTTAGACCCATTTAAATATGGGTGAGTGATATGGCAGACCACTGCAGAGAAGGAGTTACAGCTCTGCTGTTCTCTGTGCCACACCCAACTTAAGTGCCACCATCACAAATATCTGATGGAACGTTTGGTTGTGTCTTTTTCTGCAGTCGTTCATGTTAGCCATGAATACAGTCTGTCAGGATGTCTCTCTCTCTGGTCTCTGATCCTTGACCCCTGTGTGCGAAGTGTTGGGGTAACGCATGACAAACGAATGTATTATCACAATCAAAGTACATTTATCAGAAACACATCAATGTCCTAAATTCAGTAATCACATTACAGTTACTATTCTGACAATTTGGTTGTTACTTGTGTTACTTAAGTTCTTCAATTCATTTTCTGCTTATTAGGCAAAAAAAATCATCAAATGTGCCTCTTCATGCAGGCTTGCGCAGCAATGCTCTGCTGACTTTGAGGAGGAACAGACAACTTGAGAGACTCCTCCACATGAGGAAACCACTGCTTTGTTGATAAACATGTCATATTTGTACTAAGCGGTGGAAGGCCAACCCATTTTGAGGACTGTGAGAGGACAATGCATACCACCATCTACCTAGATTGCTGTCTGAGAGCTTAGTGTTCATTTCCTCTGTCAATGCAAACCGGCTAATTATACAGCATTATTTACTCAAAGCTCTCAGTTTTAAAAAGGTTAGATTTTGCAGCTTTAATACCGCTATTACTAAGCAATAATCAGTGCCATTATCATGAGGGTTTGTGTTTATATGAGTTAATGTCTTCAGATAAGAGATGATGCTGCTGACAGCTCTGTGGTTCAGATCAATTCAGGAATGGAGGAGACAAAACTTAAAGTTCATGTTCAGCCAGAGAGCCATGGATCAATGAAGTAAGACAGGAAATTGGTAGCAGCACTGTTGATGTATCAGATTAGTAATTATGTGTTTGTTAGCAGCACTCTTTAGTCTGAAAGCACTGCGAGGTGTATTGTGCCTATTTTTTCATGCCTGTAGTGGAGTTTTAACTTTTTTACGGGCTTTGCTTTCAACACATGAACACAAAACTTTCCATTATAATCCTTTGATGAAAAATGTCCAGTGATGACTTAATTTTTTTCACACATGAGAGCTGTTTTTCAGTTACAGTGCACACTTTTTGCATTTTAAAAATTATAAAATCATTGTTTAAATAATCACTAGAAACAAACACAGTGATTGCTGAAATTGGCAGCCTATTCAGCAACAAGCTTTGTTCAGGCTGCTCTGTTGAATTTCGCAGAAATTCTGCCCGAATAATCGATTGAATAATGACACAAAACTTGACACAAAACACAAAACTATTATATGCTGTTTTCCTGCCCTGTAAATGGAGATAAAGCTGTCAACATTTGTGGCAACTGGTGGAAGAACTTCAGAAAAGACAAACAGAAGTCTTATGACCTGAGAGGCAAAATCTTCCCGCCATCCTGAGACAGGAAGAAAAGCCTGTAGATGAAGCACAATGGTTAAGGGAGTATAGGGGAAAGTTGAGAATATCTACAACGGCCACATCAGATGACACTATGAGAACGTAGACTTGGCTGTCCACACTATCTTCAGGCAGTGATTTGAAGACTACACCAATCAGCCACGACATTAAAACGACTTACTTAACATTGTGCAAGTTCCCCTTGTGCAGCCAAAACGGCTCTGACCTGTCAAGGCATGGTCATAGGACCTCTGGGGCCATCGGAGAACGCCGTGGCAATGAGGGGGCGTACTTGGTTCACAACAGTGTTTGGATGGGTGGTGTGTGTCAAGAGGACCCAAGGTTTCCCAGCAGAACATTGCATTGTAACACGATGATCTTCACATCACCTGTCGGTGATTGGTGTATTAAGAGACTTCAGAGGAGACATTCTGTGGCTCTAGTGTGATCTGTAACAACTTGAGCCAACTCTCCACAGACAAAGAGAGAGAGAGAGAGAGAGAGAGAGAGAGAGAGAGAGAGAGAGAGAGAGATTGTCAGCACTTTGCTTTCCTTTGGTATGAAGAATCAGTGAAACTTACCCGATGCCTGCATTTTGAATTTGACACTGCAATGTCTTGTTAATTTTAAGTACATTTTTAATAGATGTGAACGTTATATTTAATAACAATAATAATAATAATAATAATAATAATAATTATTATTATTATTATTATTATTATTATTATCAATAATACTATTATCATCAGTATTATTATTATTATAATAACAATACCAATAAACTAATTTTGCAGTGGGTGAAGGTCACTTGATCTCTAAACAAGTCAGGATGTCCAGCTGAAGTCTTAAAATTAGACCAAAATGGCTCATTTCAGTGGATTCTTGGCATGTGCATTTAATTTCATTCAAAGCACCTGACCCTGACTAACGGTTCTTTGCAAGACCTGTATGAAGTCTGGCACAAGCTGTTTTTGATCCACAGACCCTCTAGTTAGATATACTAACCACAGAGCTGTAGTCATGTAAGTCAGCCAGTGCAACATTTATTGTATGGACTGAAATATTTCAACCAAAGAATGTTTTATTTTTGCCTCCAGGTATAAGAGTTAAGATTTGAGTTAAGGCATCTGGAGGATCATGGGCATGTCTCTTGTATCTGGCTAAGAACAGTCACAAACAAGATAGCCTTTCTAATTAACACCAGACGTCGACTTAAATGTGGTCAGTCTTTTACAGTCAGCATAGATCTAATACATCAAAACACGTCAGATGAATTAGTTGATTTAATTCAGTGATTTATAAGAACATTAATCTTTCACATCTGTAATTTGTTTTGGCAAGACAACACTCCAGGCCCTTTGTTTGAAATCTTCTGAATCAAGGGCATGCGATTGAAATATAATTGTAATGAGCACATGCATATGAATTATGCATTCTGTGAATTTAAATGAATCCTGTTGTCATTGGCAATGACAAAAATCAGTTATTGTTTTGTTGATTGCTGCTGCTTCCTCTGTGTCCTACCTAACCCCACCTCTACTCATATTTTGTGCTTTTGGAAACCATCATGGTAACATAGGTTTTAGGTCAGGTTGTGGGGCAGATCTGAAGATCAGAGAGAATGCATCTCAAAGACATATTATATCCTGTAGCCAAAAATCTGCTGCTATACAACATCTTGAATTTTTATGATCTGCACTGACTGGGCTGTGGATCCAGCTGAAATCATTTGTGTAGAGCTCACTGCTGACTAGAATTGGAATTTTTCAGTTGTGCCCATGTGGGAGTGAAGACTGGGTGCAGAAACTGAGCTTCTTCTCTCAACCAACCCGAATAAATGTTGGCAATGTATGTTTCTGCTAACTACAGATATGTTGAAACGATATATTAAATGTCCAGACTTCTTGACTTTTTTGCTTGAAAATATCCAGTGGTGACACATATCTCACACTACGGACTGGAAATTTTCACTTGTGCCTGGCTGGAGGTGAAGAGTCGATATACACAGACTGTGCCTTTAGAAACCAGCATAGATGGGACGTGTGGATGTGTATATCAATATAACATCAATGAAGGTGATGGATTGACTGCAACATGAGCTCAGATATAAATATTTAAAGGAGGGTCTTTACAGTTTGCCTCAGAATTCCCAAAGTGGAGTGAAGACACTTTTATTGTGGAATCGACTCTGCAGCTTTAGTTGACCTCCACGTTATTGCTCAGGGACCGAAAGACGCCAACGGTCTTATATGTTCATATTCAGATTGTATCTATTTTGGCCAACAGAGAAATCGATGGTCTTACAAGTCTTGTGATGCAGTTATTAATACAGTGTGGAAATATTCTATTGTAAGCAGCTAATAGATCAAAGGCCAAGGACAGCTCTGTGCAGTGATTTAACAATCTGATGAAAAGACGAGATCCCTGAATCACGTGTAGCAAAGCACCACCCATGCACGCTTCAACGAGGACTTGGGGGTGGGTGGGTGTGGGGTGGGAATGCAGGTAAATCAAAAGGGGCTGCTGTGTGGATTTCCTAAACCAAACAAGTTGTTCCAAGCCGTGTGTAATTCACCCCACAGATGATGGGTTTTACAGCCTTTTCGCCTGTATTCTATCCAGTGGGGATCTGTAAATCTGTCAAGGAGAGAGTCAATTCCATTCCCCCTGCCATAATCTCATTTGCCTCTGGTGCCAATGGTGCATCAAATGTCGTCGCTGGCTCCTGTGGTTGGGTGCAGAGCCTGTCTGACGCAGTGCCGAGTCGAGCCTGGGAGTAAATCCCACCTGTCCCACATGAGGTGCTCCATCAACCACAAAAATTCATTATCCCAGAATGTTTTAAGGGGCTAATGGAATCCTTATCTTTATTTTTCACTGGAAGAATTTAATTACATGCTGTAGAAAAGGTTCCCCCAGTTTATCAGCCCTACATGCATATCTGTCCTTTTTCTCAGGTCTCAGGCTGTTTGTAAGGATGTTCCCGAGCTGATGTCTGTGTTTTACAGTACTCACTGCCAGTCACAGGATGCAATCATATTATTGTTCCATCATGAGTTAACCTCTTCTCTATTTTTAGCCTCTACCAATCAGGTAAGATGAAATGAAAGCAGTTAGTAATGTCCTCATCCTCCTACACATCCTTAGTGAACAACATTTAGCATTTCCCTGCAAATTTGTGGCGTGTTAAGAAGAAGAAGCTGTGTTTGTGCACATTTTACAATAATGTGTACAGTGGAAATTTAATCAAATGGTTGCTTTTACTTTGTTTTTCTCTCAGCATGGCAATTTTATAACAAGCTAACTTTCCCTCAATTGTAATTGTTTGGGACTGTGCGTACGAGTGTGTGTGTGTGTGTGTGTGTATGTGGATGGAGGGGGTTGCATGTCATACTCAATCCGTAAATGGTAGGGTTTTGTTAAGGAAGCCATTATGTGGAGATATGTTTTGTTTCCACATTGTTTCGAAGAATATCTTTGATGACAAGCCTTTTTAAGTGGAAGCTGCAAAAGTAACAGTTGGAGCTCGTTAAAGCCAAGCATTTCTATGCTCCAATGTCGAGGGTCACGTGATTAGGGAGAGAGCTAAAGAGGTGTTGCTGTAGCCTCTCGCTGCAGAACATTTCCTACCACATAATTTAAGGCGGCAAAGTCGCCTTCAACCACAGATAGTCACTGCAAGATAATAATTACAGATAATTTCACCAAATTGTGGTGACGTAAGATAAATAAGTAAAAGTCTGTAGCTGCCAAGGTTTGTCATTAGGGCAAGTTATTAGCACAGTTTAGTTTTTGTTGATTTATGATTCTTTTCATCACATATTTTCATATGTGCTGTGGATTCTCCATTTGGTAACTCTTTGATTGAATACTTAGTACTGAAAAACATAACAAAATTATAATTTCATAATAACCACATCAGAAACAGTCATCATATGTATTTGAATAATTATAATGTAATTGTAGTGTCAAAATGTATCATCTTATGAACATACTGTATGAAGTAAGTTGGATCAAATCAGACTAGTTAACCCAGTTATACAACTGCTTACTAGTGCAGCAATACATCTCCATTCAGAAGTGATTTTTTATGAACTAAGTAACATTACACAAATGGCTCCAAACACCAACATTTCCAGACTGACACTTAAGGGTGGAAAGGGAGAAAACACAGGATAAAGCTATGTGTACATCCCATTTCACTGAATTGTATCCACGTTTCCCTCACTTGCGTCATTTCCTTGCGTCTTAGTCCCACCAAGCATTCGTGGAGAAACGTGAGGAAACCATGGGAGGAGAGAGGAATCAAGGAAATATGATTTAGGAGAAATGAGGCATCCTTTCCTCTGAAGCATCACATGAAGCAACGTCGTTTTTGATGATCAGCTGTCAGCTTTAACAGCTAGACAGCTAAGACTTTTGATGAATTTGTGCCAAAAATGCCTGATCTATACATGTTTTTAAATAATAACACAAACTAATAATTGTTGAGATATTTAAATAATCAATAAAGTGTATGTACTGATGTACCGCGGGCGTAATTGCGCAAAGCTCTGTAAATGGAGAGACACACTTATATTGTTTCTTATAGTGCAGGTAATATAATGTTTTCCTCATTAATGACATGTATTATTACACCCACCAACAACCCATCTGATATTAATCACAATGTTTATTTTTATGACCTGGACCGCCCAATCCACAGATTTTCCACGGTGTCCATGGATATACCTCTGAAGCGCACATCAGAATCAGAATTCCTTTATTTGTAAAAATAAAGATATTTCTTTTGCAGTTATCCACATGCTCTACATTATTTAACCTGCTGTCTACATTATAATAAATCCTGTGCTTTGTACAAGTTTAAATATCTTTAAAGCAGACAGCAAACAGTTTTGCTGGATGATCACTTTATTTATAATGGCTGATCTCAAGAGAAACTCTACCAGCTGGATCTGCGTCTGCTTTGCTGTCTGGTTGTGTGTTTTGTGTGAGTTCAGTTCCTGTTTCATTCTCACAATCTTATGACTCATTGGACACATTAGTCGGGATATGATGCACCTGCTGATATCCTGATTATTAATTTTGTGCAAACGAAGCTTCTGTTATCCACATTAAACTTCTTCTGGATTTCTTTTTTGAACCCACAATCGTAAAGTTCAAACTGTGGCTGTGATTTTCTGTCTCTTACTTATTCAATAAACTCCTGCGCATGAATAACAATCTGTATTTATACTGTGTACTTTGTCCTGATCAGAGGCACAGGAACCATTTCAACTAACAGAATTTGTTTAAACTGGAAACTTTGGAAAAAATGAGACGCAGCTTACCTGTGGTTGTTAGTTGAATCTGATTGAATGAGTCTAGCAATCATTTTTCTTACAACAAGTGTTTTTGAATGAATTAAGCAGAACAAAGCCACGGTGAAATTTTACCCGGTGAGCTGGCTAGATGTAATGCTGTATTAAAGTTAAAATGTTTTTCATTGGAATAAGCTTCTTTTCTTGCTATTAGTTATACTGAAAGAAGTAAGAATTGTAAAATTCATACAGCTAGTTTTCTTGCGATGGAAAATTCATTTTGATTTATTATTTTGATAAGTATGTCATTTTTAAATTGACCAAAATAATTTCAGGTTAACCATTTGTTTTAAGGCTATGTCAAATTGTATTTTTGTTGATAATATTTAGACATGTTAGACATATTTGAGTAATATTTGGATGAAATTGCATTTTTTTTTGTGTGGCTGATAAAAGTAGAATAAGATACATATGTACCTGTGTAATGTCTTCCAGCCTATATTTAAAACTAACAAGCAAAAAAATCTTTTCATGGGCATCCTTGAAATATTTTCAAGCAACCTCTGTTGCACCAGGACCATTTACCCTTAACATCTGTTCATTCATTCATCCATCTTTATTTTATGTGTGCATGTGTGTATTTATTCAGGTTTGAGCAGTGTGTAGGATTTGGTGGTTGCACTGGGACTGTTTTGGGGCCACCAACAAAATCTTGTTTAGGGCCACCAGAACTCTAGGGGTGGCCCTGACCACAACCCTGATGTATTAACAGATCTTCCTGTGGACAGCTTAACACCCAACCACCAGCCGTTTCCATGTTCCTCTGTCATGCAATTAAAGTTAATTGCATTGACTGAACATTGGCACTGAACATACTGTATGTCATGTGCTTTATTGGTTTGTGTTTAGTTTTTCACCTGAGCTTTTTTGAATGTTTTGAGCACCACAAATCATTCACCTCCATTCACGTTGATAGAATAACACTATAAAGTTAGAATTACTGCCACTTATTCTAACTGATGTTGGTAAACTAACCCTGATGAACGCCATCTTTCTGCTGGAGGCACCACAACATTCCTTTACTTGTTTATTCATTATAATCTGGATTTCAATAACATTACACTGAAAGACCTGACAGGGGCACTAAAGTTATGGGTTAAAATCTGTAACTGCCTTGCCCCATTGGGGACGGCATCATCTTCAGGGTATGGCATGTTTACGGGTGGCTTGTTAAGGAAATAAATTTGAGCTGTGAAGGTGTAAAAGTGAAACAGTTGGATAAACTAGTGTTGATTTCTTTTTATTTTTTGTCAGTGAAATGTCATTTGCAGCAGACTATGTTATTTCACACAGATGGCATGTGAACACCCAAGGACACTACACAGTGCAGATAAATTTAGAGCCCATTAAAGATGACTAAAGAGAATACATTTAAAGGGGCTGAAAGCATTAAGATAGCTGCCGCAGCTATCCATAAACCACTATAGGTTGTCAAAAGTAGAAAAGCCAATCAGCAGTTGCAGTGAATCAGGCAATTACTGTCCCTTGTTGTTTTGTTTATCTTTTCAATAAAACCCTGCTGTCTATACTTAATCTCTGCTTAGCTCTTATTTATTTCCTGACACTTATCGGATGTGCACAAGGGATACAAGAATATTGTCTGGGTGCTGTCGCTCTCAGCATTGAAATCTTCATTAGTTGTTTATAAAATTGCTTTTCTAAAAAGATTTTCTGCTGGAGCATTGTACAAGCACCAGTTAAAAGTCCAAAAATCGATCTGTCTTAAAATAATCTCTGCAATGGTATGTCTCTCTGGTGTTGTGTGTTTAATTGTATTTAAACAGTGTTGTATATCTTTCATTTAGACTATAATTTGGAAGCAGCAAAATGTGTAAGAATATTAACTATTAATGCATTCATATGTATGTAGAAGAGAAACAGCTTCTTGTGTGAGAGAATTCATAAAACAGCTTTGTTTTGCGGTTGCTAATTCAATTAGATAGATCACAGCTCATGTATTTTTTTAACTACATTGCTATCAGCAGGAACCGAGCCATTCTTTAATCAATTTTGGCTAGTATGAAAGAAAATGTCACCAATCCAGGGACTGCCCTTTCTCTTGTTTTGGCTCTATTGATAACATCTGGTGGCAATAAAACTGCACTTTCAATTTTAAAATCTAAATGTCAGTGAAGCTAGGGAGTCATAAACAGTATTAATGTGCAAATAATGTTCCAAGTTTTAATTTGAAGGTTATTGTTCATAATGAAAACACTATATCCTATTTTGGCTTTCTGGTGATGGACCAACAGATAAACCTAAGTTACTTTGCAATATGGTTTAGAAATATGCATTCAAACAGCATATACAGTCGTGGTCAAAACTTTACATACACTTGTAAGAACATGTAGATCGTGGCAGCCTTGAGTTCCAATGATTTCTACAGCTCTCATTTTTCTGTGATGAAAGAGTTCAAGTTCAATAATGAATTTATCATAGGTCTTCTGTAATTGTGACCAAATCTGCTGGGTCAAAAATATTCATACAGTAATTCTAATATTTGCTTTAATGTCCTTAAGGCATTTTCACTTCAACTAGATGCTTTGGTAGCCATCCACAAGCTTCTGGCCATCCTCTGGCTGAATATTTAACCACTTTCTTGATAGAATCGGTAAAGTTCAACTAAATTTGTCTTCAGCATGGTCCACGTGTTCTTCATGGGGTTCAAGTCAGGACTTTGGGAAGACCATTCCAAAACCTCAATTTTAGCCTGATTTAAGCATTCCTTTACCACTTTTGATATGTGTTAGAGATCATTGTCCTGTTGGAGGACCCAACTGCACCCAAGACCCAATCTTTTGCTGATGATTTTAGGTTTTTCTGAAGAATCTGGAGCTTGAGGTAGCAACTGATTGAATGAGATGCTGATATTATAAGCCGAGTAAACAATCAACAAACCAACATCAGGTAATTCATTTTATTATGTGGGATATTGGACTAGTCCAGACTGGTACAGTATATGCCATTAACGTTTGTACTGTCATCCATGGTCACAGGATGATTCCTGCTGACTTTGATGATATCAGGACTTTTCCTCAATTACCACAATGAGATTGACATTTGTGGTCCAAATGACGGCCCTCCTGCGTTAGCAGGGCGTGCTGTGTGTGCTTCCCTTGGTCTGTTGTTGTGTCTGTTCCCTTGCAGGTCCCTGGTAGCTAGGGTTCATTTGAGTTTACTTTTTACACCTTCCACTCATCACTTGAGCACTCATCCATCTGCTGACACACTGATAATACTGACTAAACACACCTCAATAATTGAAATATGCTTTGGACTCTCCCGCTCGTTGTGGCTCACAAGCCAGGTCATGACACTCAACAACACATCATGGATTGCCATAGGTGATATTAGAGGTTCCTATGATAAATCCTTATGACTTTGGTTTTCCCGTAATGTTTCATCTAGCAATTATCATCAGGTCAAGATTTAAGTTTGTTCAATCAGTGTTCCCCATGGGTTAACTTGTGGTGGTGGGTGGTGTGGCAAGTCATGTTCAGTCATAAACTAGTCAGACAAAAAGAATAACTCTTTTCATCGCAAGCAAATAACTACTTAAAATAAATAATTAATTACAAATTATAATACATTTTCTGTTCTCAAAATATATAAGAACAAACAGATTTAAACAAAAATAACTCTTTATAAATATAAAAACTTTATAAAAACTTGTAAAAAATGTCATAATAAAATAAATTTCCCCTTTTTCAAAATGTATTCAAGAGATCTTAAACACTTTAATTCTCCTTTTGGTCCAGCATTGTTCTCCTCAGCATTTTGTCCCTGTTGGACCATCTAACTTTCTTGCTTTGAAAAAAACAAACATTTCCCATGCCTGTCTGAATGGGTATGCTTCAGGGGCAATCCTAACCCCTTCTGAAAAGAAAAGCTGAAGTGCAGGCAAAGGTCTAGCTCATCTAATAGGCTAGTCTATAAAAGCATAGCTAAGCAAGCTTTCTGTTCCTTCAGGCAATGTGAATGCAGCTTATTATGGCAGAAGACCAGCAACCAATTTGTATGGTGGACGGTTTTAAGGCATTCTACTCAATGAATGGTTTGCTGTCGTGAATCAATCAACGCACCTTAAATTTGACAGCTTTGATCATGAAGGTCTGCTGGTCTGCCTGCATCAATTGTGTGTCTTGATTGGAAAGATCTAATCTTCTTTATCTACCTGCATATCAGAATCAGAACCAGAAATGTTTTTATTGCCAAGTAAGTTTACACATACAAGGAATTTGCTGTTGTCTGTAGGTGCAAAACAACAAACAATACAAAAAGTACTTAAAATACATAATAAACTATAAAATATAAATACAGTGTGAGTGTAGAGTAGGTGAAAACAGTCCAGATTTGTCCAGTAGTGCAAAAAGTTTAAACTGAATTGTGCACGCTCGCAGTAGATACTGATATTGCAATGTGCAAAATAAGAGTGTCTGCTGACTAAAACTTACATTAATGCAATGTAAGTGAAGGGGGAGAATAGAATAGAATAGAATAGAATAGATATACTTTATTGATCCCAAGCTGGGAAATTAAGGTGTAGCAGCAGCATTACACACAGAGACGAATGACAACACAGTGAAATAAAAAGAACAACCTAGACATAGTAACATAGCAATATAAAATGTAATATAAAAAATGTATATATATAAAAAATATGTATAAAAATGTATAAATGAGCAGTGTTGATGTATACACAAGCAGTATTAATTGTAGTGCAAAATAAAGTATAAGGTGCAGTGAACAGATGAGGTGCAGAACAGTGTAAAAACATATAAAGTGCGTAGAGACTGTATGTTATGACCAGAGTTTTAGCTGTTATTATACAGGGGAGCTAACTAGTTAGCCAATTTCAAGCTGACTTCACCATACTCGTAGGCAACTGTAAATACTATCAAACCGTGGCGACACTTACCTGTGGCTCGGGTGCAGTTGCTGGGTCCCGTATGGTTGGGACTGATCCTTTTACGAGGGTCAGTGTTGAGGCAAAGCCAGCTTTGTACTGACCCTCGTTACTGAAGCAGTCCGATGTGAAGTGGTTAGCATACACAAACAAACTTACAGGAACGGTAGCCGGCACGTTGTCGTTAAAAATGAAACGCAACCACTGTCTCTTCTGTTCTTCTGTAGCTGGGACAGAATATAGGCACTTATGTTGAGTTATACAACCAACAACAGAGCAATTTGCGTGTCTAGCTCTGAGCGACGACATTATGAAACAGTGCTATCTTACCGCTGGACACACCAAACTTCACCTCCGGGATGAACGCCCCCCTCTGGGATGTCTCCGGGGAGAGGGGGGAGTGTTTTCGCGCAGAGCAGCCCGGCCTGTAGGAGCCCCGTTTTACCAGTGGGTGGGCTGCAGAGACCATGCAGCACTCGTTTGCTTTCCTCATCCTGGGCGTTGGTAGGCTCAGGGAGGACCAGTTTATATATGTAGAGACCAGAGAGAACGTGTTTTCATAATATGGGACCTTTATAGGTTGGAAATTGGTTTCATGTGTTAGCCAACCTCTGACTGGATAAGCTCTAACTTCTTTTAAGGAAGGACAAAAAGTACACACACACACACACAAGCACATTTACGCGCACATACACTACATATGCGCATCCGGACTGTTAAGGAGGTGTCCAGGTGCCCTTCACTGCCTGACTGAGCAAGAGGATTATTTCTGGGGCTGGTCATGGGGAGTTATATGGTGGCAGCTGCTGACACGGCAAAAAGTGGGGGGAGGAAAGACAATCTTTAAGTATTGTGGAGGGAGCCGGACCCTCTCAAAGTACATAGGAACTGTGTCCCAGATTTTCAACATATAATCAATTTTACATCAGTGTTAAACAGTTTTCAATTTTTTTCCATTTCATACCATAATTCCCCAAACTGAGCAACTGAGCCAAACAGTAGTTTAGGGTAAGGTAGCAGTTCTTTTTATTTATTTTTAAATTTTTATTTCTTTGTATTTATTTTTTGTCATATCAAAAATACATTAAATGAGAAAAAATAGAAAGAGAGCAGTCTTATACTTAGGTTAAAGTCAGAGTGAATTGCTGTGATAACATATTTCGCAAACATGGATTCATTAAAGATGCATATTGATTTGAACCCCTGTATCCTGAATATTTTACTTCACCTCTTGTCCAGCACTGCTCACTGTTACCCACAGGCACATGCCTCCACACTACAGAGCCATAGTATTTGTTGGCAGAGAGGAGAGCAGCTGACACACTTGTGCTTCTATTTCAGCACAATCCCTCACTCTCCCACTGCCTTGACAGGCCTCATCAACTAAGAGGCAGCTCTGAGGTTGGCATTTAATTTCAATGACCCCTCTGCCATGGCACAAGACGCAAGTAACACAGCACCTGTATCATCTTTAGATAGGTGAGAAGTATTGATGGGTAACCTAGAAGTGTCCAGTGTGTGTGTGTGTGTGTGTGTGTGTGTGTGGTCTAGCACTGACTGCTGCCATGCTCCTACTATCATCTCATTCCCAGTTTCTCACTTGGCACTTCTTTTGCATTTTACGTCCAGTGTTTCACAGAGGTTTCCAGGTTTGTCACTGTTGTTTGGGTGCATATGTCTGTGTTTTGCCCAGTTGTCACTAGTGTACTGTGTCACTTCCAAAAATGCAACAGTTTAAGCTCAAGCAGAAAGATAATCCAGAGTGCTGAGCCAAGCCATGGGGGGAAAATGAATCCATGACCTTGACCTAGAGGTGTGTAGTTGATGCAACCCTCAAGCTGCCGATTAATATTTTTGTGCTCACTTCCACCTTTAGCAGTAAAGTAAAAAACGGCCATAAAAGGCTGAGGCACATCAGACAGATCAGGAAGTTGAGACCTCAAGTGTCGGTCTGGCTAATTTAAAGTAAGTATGGATGTTTTTAACACAATTCTTTTTTTGTTCACTGTGAACTCAGACAGAACTCAGGAAGTTTAGTTTGTTTTTCTCTTTGTTTTTCTTTTATTAAGAATTATGTAATAGGATGTTTTAGATGTTATATGATTTTTTTGTCTTCAACTGACCTTTCATAGGCAAGTTACAGCTATTTATTATAATATTATCTTAGGTGTTTTTCAGTGAAAAACAAGCCTGTCCAAAGAAAAATGACCATATAAAAGAAAAAAAGAAGCAGTTCATTATGACTTTTATTTACGTTTATTGTTAGGTGGTGACCATATCAGCTGTAGTATTTATTATAGCTGTAGTGAAAGAAGTGACGAGAAATAGTTTAAAGAGTGACAACTCAATACAGGGAGGAGGGAGGAGGTTGGAGGTGGTAGATACAAGTACAGAACTATCATTCAGGAGACCACTGTTCGTGCCCGGTGTGAAACCAAAAATCAACAGTGAGTTATTTTACTTACTAATGCAGTGAAGTAACATAATGTACATGACGTAACATACAGGTGGCATAAAGGTGAGTTGCAGTTGCAGTGTAAGAAATATATATTTTTTTTTTCTATGATATGAATTGCAATGATAAGATAATGTAATATGGTAAGGAACATTTAATTTTTCGAACAAATGCAACATCATCCATATACTGCAACTGCAATATTAGCTCCTCTCTACCTTACTTCATATGTTTCATCTACACACTGACTGTCAGTGCTTGACTAAGCAAAGATGACTTCATGAGGCTACATGTGCACGTTATATCATCTAACAGAAAACAGGGAAGCTGTTTCTGTGAAGTATTACACTCTCAGTATTGGATTAAGAGGCAGTTAAGGTCTATTTATCTTGTTTTGTTGTGATGGCACATTGCATTTGGAGTTCATAATTTCTTCTGCAACTGGGCAGTAGGTTCCAGGGACACCAACCCATCCTCAGTGCTGCAGAAGATAAACAATCAAATATATCATGTGAGAGAAAGGCATTAATAGTACAAAGTGTGTTATGTGTACTGTGGTCAAGGTCAAAAACCACACACTGCAGTGGCATCCAAGCAGTATTTTATCAGTCATGGTACAAAATAGTGACACTCTCCAATTCAACAGGAACACTTTAATTTAGCTTCCTATTCTGCAGTTAAAAGCAGTATATACACAGTAAATAAATGGTTTACAACAGAATAAGTGTGTTTATTAATTTATTTGTGACAATTATAACTCCTCTTTTTAAGCATCCCTCACTGTATGAACATATAACGTATGTAATTTGTAGCACAGTGTAACATTGATGCAATCATATATAATCATATGCCTTCATTAGTTTTGAACAAACTTTTGAGCAGTTTAAACTTGCTGAACATCTGTACACACATTAAATACATACTTTTGAACACTAAGGATGGTAGGTTATTCTGAACACACTTTGTTACATTTGTGTAAATCTCTCAACGTCCTTACAGCAGTCAATAAATCAAATGTCCTGACAAATAAAATAAAATAAAATTGTAGAATCTGTGGCAGCTGCAGGCCTCCGAGCCTATCAAAACATGTCATTTGGCCTATATGAAAAGATTGGATAGCCTACCTGTCTGTCGACCTATGTTTCTGCCTGCTCACACTGAGTAACTGTACATTTATTGAGCATGATGGGAGTCTTCCATAAGGCTATGTGGATGCATTGCTAAAGCTAGTTAGCTAGCAAGCTAGTTGTACAAGAATGTCAGAGAAAGTGCAGACAAAATTTCCCAATACTAACCTGCTAGTTTGACACGGTGAGTACTAATAATAGCCATGTCTATTGTTTACGTTCATAATGATGATGTTAGATGTTCTATTACATGCAAGCATTTGACATCCCCAAGAGGAAGTGACCGTTCCTTTCTAATGAAGAGAGTGAAGCAGACGAAGTTGCCTTTATCACCTCTTGACAATGACTTTCTGACTCCAAGACTTGTGCACTTTTGTAGAAACATGTCCTCAGCCATCAAAGTGGAATACGTAGTTGAATACCTTTAACGATGACAACGATGTGCTGAGCCAGCAGCACACAGCCTCTGAGCAAGCAGTTCAACAGCTCACTCAGTAGCACTAAGCACACAGCCAAAGAACAAGTGAGCATAAGTGGCCGTGACAGACTGTTGTTCAGCCACTAACCTAATATATGGACTTGCATTTCTAAAGTGTTTTTACAGTCTACTGACCGCTCAAAGTGCTTTAAATGAGGAGCAATGTTGGGCTTAGTATCTTGCTCAAAGATAATTTAATGTGCAGATAGGGAACCAGGGAATCAAACCAGCAACCTTCCAATTACTGGATGACCCGCTCTACCTCCTGAGCCACAGCCACTTCCACAAAGCACACAGCCCCTGAGCCCAAAAAAAGAGCCACTGTGGTAGCAACGCACTCCTTTAGCGGCTAACGTCAAGACAAAGCACACAGCCCCTGAGCCAAAGAACAGAGCTGCAGTGGCAGCAACAGCCTCTTTAGCATAAAACACACACCTACAGCAGTGAGGGGAAACTTGACTTGTTAAAGTCACTGTCTTAACAAATCTCCACCATTACTAGGAGTACAGTAATATCATGATATCATCATCTGTTGATGGCCAAAATACCAAAATAAGACCCAATTCATAATAAACCAGAAATATCCTTATTATAAAAACCTGAAACACTGATCGGTGCTGCTCCTCTTTCCTTTATTATGCCCATGTCCTATGATATTGTTATAAACAAAAGCATGCAAAATGCTTGAGTCACAGCTTAGTACAGTCATCACACGTTTCAATAAACTTTTTCCTCTTGAATATGCATGAAAAACCTCTGCCTAAAAAAGTCAAAAGTTTGGGTTGCTACAAGGCTTTGCATATTTCTTTGGTTAATGTGTTATTAGTCACAGTAAGCTCCTTTTCCCACTCCCGTAGGAGAGCTCATAGAGCCTTGATATTGTCAACAAAAAGAATATAACTACATAATAATTAGATGGGTGCACCTTTCTGCCTTAAGCTGACACTTTTATAAAGCTTTTCTGAAAAAAAAAAACTCCCTAGACCAGCAGAAAATATGTTTATTAAAGTGCCTGCACTCAAGGGAGCAAAGTGCGTGTGTGTTAGTGTGTGTGTATGTGTCTCCCCCTCAAAAAAAAGTGCTGAGACAAATAAACAAACATGCCCACACCATTGCCATTAATAATTACTGAGCTGTTCCCCAGCCATCCACATTATTAAGACATCTGAAGATAAAGTGGCTTTCTCATTTTTGTGCGTTTATGCCTTATATTGCTTTGACCTGTGTGAATTAGTGAGTCTATCGACTGGAGAGAGATTTCCTTTAACATTGCTCGGGGTGGCCACATGTAGTTGTTTGTTTGGATATGTTGCTGTATGATATATGGCCTCAAATCCATTTCCCTTCTACACAGAGCACTCATATGGAGGCAAGGAACAAAATGAGATGTTTGTGAAAAGACGGTGCTGAATGGAATGTGTATTTCCATGGTGGGGGGGGCACATTTGATAGCTGAGGACGTGTTACTGCAAAAGTGCACTTAACATGCCTTGCAGTCAGAAAGCCATTGCTAAGGGGTGATGAAGACGACTTTGCCGGCATCAATCTCTTTATTAGAAAGTAATGGTCACTTCCTCTTGGGGATGTCTGACACAAGGGCCACTTTGGTATTGATTGCTCAAGCCCACTGTGATTAAGATCTTGGCAAATGCTCGCTCTTAGTGAGTGTTGGGGATGAGGGGTGGAGCGGAACGTAAGCCTCCGGGTGCAAATGTCCTCTGATTCGCTGCCAATTGGAAACCTCTCCCAGACCACAAGTAGCCAGCTTCACAGCCACTCAACCACAGTATCTCTCACATAGCTGTTATCACCACTGTTTGTTCACTCCTAATTATTGTTTTTTTTTCCAAGAGCCCAAACCCCAAGCCAAGTGCTTCCTGTCCGCACATCTGCAAGTGCTCCAGCACAATTACTTAGACATGTAATCACTCGCATACAATGGGGAAATCTTGCAAAAACACATTCACATTGTCATTTTTTTTTCTTACCAGGCTCTCTTGAGATCCAATTATATTGTGAGCTTAATTCTACACTAGGATAAATGTGTGTGATTTATGTGTGAACCATTTACCAGTCGTTTTTAAGTCATCAAGATTTTCCAGTGGTATTCTCAGCGTTTCACCACAGTAGGTCGAGCTGTCCATCTGACTTCCTGGCTGAGATTCTCCTGCCGCATTTCTCCCTCCAGTCTGCAAGGTGATATTTCATTAATGCCAATGACAAAGACCTCATTACACCAGCTTCCCTTGTGGACAAAGAGAGTCTTAAAGATGGAGGATGACCATCTGGAAGTCATCAAGAGGGATCACAGTGCAGAGCGGCAGAGATAACCGTTTAACTCGCTGTCCAGAACAGCAGCATGATCCATTTCATGCGCATCTGCCCTGTGGCTCCCAACATAAGTGTAAATTACACTTTGAACGGTGCTGCAGACTGCAGCTGATCGGGGCTGATCGTTTTTTTTGTTGTTGCCTGATGCTGTTTTGAGTTTGTTCCTGTCATTTTCTCAGTACCTAATGCATGTGGGTTTCTTTCTCAATAATCTAAAAACTTATTTCAACTTTTCATTAATTTGTTGTCAAGACAACCAATGGCAATGTCTTCAATGATGGGTTCAGTTAATTTCTCTTTGATTATATGGTATGGTGTTTGGGAAGATTGCAAAGCACCTGTATGCACCAGCATAAATAAAGTCACAAATTGCTGTTATGATGCAAGGCTTGCAGTAAAAATAAGGAGGACATTTCTAATACAAAATCTTAGTTGATCTTGGTTTTGTAGGAAAAAGGGTTAGAACAATAAAAATCATCATAGGACAGTTAAGCCAGTATTTACAGCAAATGTCTACTATTTTCTCAAGAGTAACCATGTCTGAAGGTAGACAGGTACCAGATAAAAAGAGTGACAGCACTAAATTATCAGTTGCCTTCCACTAAAGCAGGCTATGTATGCTGTTTTATAGGTTGAAAAATGTAATGGTCAGTAGGTGGTAATTACCAGGTAACAAATTTGAAATTTCTTTGAAATTACCCCCGAATTACACAATAATTTCCTCAAAATGGACATGGACAACATTCTCTAATAATAATATTCTGCATTTTTTTCCAACAAGCAGTTAATAAATACCTGTTAATTTCTTTATACATCCCAAAGAAACTTCCCACTGGTTTCTGCTTAACTTCTGCTGATCTTGCCATTTTGATTTCAAACTCGTTTTTGTCTAACTTCCCCTCAGCATGATCAGCATATGTTAGAAACAAGTGATTAAGCTGTGAGAACTCACTTCAATTGAATTGCCTGCTGAGGGGAAGTGAAACAGTTGGAAACTGAAAGCACTTAGCAAAAAAAATTAATTAACAAACGTCATCAACAGAGACAGTATTAGCTGAAACACACAGCTAACGGCAAGTCAAAGTCGCTGAAAAACTGAGTTTCATTTGAATTACAAAAACAGACAGACAGACATTGATGAACATGAGAATCTCAACTGAAGGTCAGTTGACTAGTTTGGTGGTCATGGAGATTGCTCAGTTGTCATGGAAATTCCTTGGATGTTTGTGAACGAACGTCATTATCAACACCGACGTTGTAGCATTGAGAGTCAAAATCATAGACCATGAGTCAACTGACGGCTGACGGACACCTTTCTCCACATCCGACACAAAAAACAACTTTGAACTCGATGATTTGACGACTACTGAGCCATTTCCATCGGAGTCACTTGATGCTTTGACCTGCAGTTTGCAGGACGTTTCATCAACATTTTTATACCTCTGCACCGGAGCTATAGTGCATTGGGGTCATGAAATAATTCAGCTAGACTCGTGAGGCAGAGCTGGTCTAAAGATGTGAACCATCACCATTTTAGCCTCTGGTCCACTCACCACAAACATAACAAAATCCATATCCATCCAATTATAATATTAAATAGCATTCAAAATATTTGGAATTGCCTGTTCAAAATCATTGATGATTTTCTTTGTTCCTTCAGTAATGGATATTCTAACATAGATAAAATACTATGATTTACCCCCCAAAAGAAGAATAATTATATCACTGAAACTTCCCTTTCATTGTGTGTCCCCACAGTGTTGCTTGACAGGGGATAACACCTTTGTAATCATTTTTCTCCCGTGTTTTCCAGTCCACAAAAATGTAACTGACCCTCAATCACTATTGAACTAAATAAATTGTGATCTTACAGTCCATAGTGAGCATAGTATGTGATTCAATTCTAACAGGCCAACCTTCTAGTTCTATTTTTCTTTTCTGTTTTTTAATAACAGCTTTGTTAAAGCAACACACCTGATAATCTCAGTTTGTAATATACGTTATTGTGCACTTGACACTAAAGCCTGTTCCTGTTTAAATCTGCACAGATTTGGATGCTCAGCTCCAGTTGATTATACAAATTACTCGTGGTTTCTTATATTTCTTTTTAACTGCAGAGGAATCTTCGTCTCTTGTTGTTGTTGTTGTTGTTGTCAGTCTGGCTGAAGAATTGTACAGTGTTTTTGTTGTTTTATCACTTTTTTTGCTAAGCCTTCACACAAAATAACATTTTTTGTAAAGAGAACTTTCTACAACCTAAATACATGGAAGACTATTAAAAAATCTGGAGTTGTCCTCATTTCACTGTACCAAATCAAGATTTTGTGACATGCAATTTCCGACTTTTGAACGGTTGTGTAAAGTGTCTAAATAACCATATCTGAATGATTTTGGAGCCTGAATGTATCAAGCAACACTTGAAGAACATGTAGTCTGGCATTAATGCTTTATGTGATTAAATGGTGCATATCTTGTTTTATAATACATCTCTTCATAACCATTAATGCACACATGCTCTGGAATCTCTCTCTGATTAGTAACATTGTTTGGTGCCAGCTTGGGTCAAACTTCAGGAGATCAAAGATGTAGATTATGTTAGATGATGTCAGGTTTTGATGAGGCTTTCTGCATGTTCCAAGTGAATGTGGGTTGTTTTTGGTAGTTGTCGCTCTAAGAACCTGCAGGCACGAGGAAGGTGTTCCAGTGTTAACCTGTGAAACGTTTTGACGCTACAAGCAAATTAAATCAAAGAGAAAACAAAACAATCAACCATCTATAACCTGATTCACTTCCACAACACATACCCTGTTTTTATCGCTGTGAAGCGCATTTGTTACTCCAAAGGCAGAGCCTGTTTATGTGACCTGTACTTTACCTTTCCATATCTGCAGCTCCGAAGCATTGTTGAGAGACCTACAGTTTTTAAGCAAGTTTAATTAACTTTATAATTTTTTTGTACCAACTGAGCTGTGAAGAATGCAGGAAGATGCTGTGGTAATGCTGAATGAACAATGACATTATTTCTCTTCTGTGGCAGCGAACACAATACGTGGCTCTTCAGTAACTATTATGCTGCAGCTGAACTTATGTAAACACTCTTCTGCTGACTAATGAAACAATGTGGCTAAATGCTGGTTAACGTTAAAAAGTGGGGATTATCCTGATATACAATACTCTCATGTGTATGGTTGCTGTAGGGCATCACATGGAACCCATTACTGCTGAAAATAGGCCTACACAGTAGTATCCCCTTTTAATGTGTGGAGGATTGCCTGAATGGTTATTAAAATGATTATGCTGATTAGCAAGTCAGTCCTATAGAGAGCTGATGAGCAGTGACATCATGACACGCTAAACATCGATGACATTCATCTGTTAGTCTTTTTCATGCATACTCTTCATTCATTCATTCCTCTTTACAATGGATAAAAGGTTCTTTGTTATGAGTTTTTAAAGACCTGAATTCTGCTTTAACAACAGAATGTCAGCTTACCTTAAGGTAGAGAGCGAGACTGTGCTGAGTAAATGTGTTTTTAGAGTGACACACTGCTTAACACTGGGTCATGGCAGGAAGCTGTCCAGTTTGCTCCAGTGGAGTCGACAGAGGTTAAGCACTTTGCTCAATGACATCTCGACAGTATTTGAAGCAGGAGTGTCATTTACTGCATTCAACCAGCTTTTCCCCATGGCCCTCTGACTCAAACCACCCAATTAGGCCTGCATGATTACCATTAGTTTACTTAGACATCATCATCACCAAGTAGATGGGGGCTTGTTTTCACTCTTGTTAGCTCCTTACACAGCCTGTTCAAGGCAGGAATGCTGTGCTGTTATTCTGCCATGCTGTTTTCTATAAAACATAGGAACATGAAATTGGCGAAGCTACCATAGACACACAATATATATAATATATCTCTATTTGTATCTATTTGTATCATCATTTTAAAGAACCCAAATACCTGAGGATTTTACACTCTGCTTTCAGCTTTTTTCCTGTCATATACAACAACAAATTATTAAATATGACTAATTTGCTTTTCCCAAAAACAGGGTGTGTGGATACTTTTCACTGACACTGACAATATGAAATCCAGAGTGTTATATTACAATGGGGAAGTCGGGGTAGATGGTTGGGAGTACAAAGCACAAGACTTGGACACAGCAGAACAGAGATTATATTCTGCATCCTGTGTGAGAGTTTTAGGCAATTGAAACACTTGATCAACATTAGGTATAGATTGCGGGTTTTGCTTAATTGTTGAAAAAGGCATTCTGTCTCCAGAGATTTTTGTAGGTTTTTCTGCTTGAATAATTGAACACAATAAATAACCATGTTTCATTGACCTGTTCTCTCATGTGTTCAGGTGCCATCCCTAATTTACTGACTTAGCAAACGTTGATCCAAATGGTGATTGTGAGTGATTGACTAAACAGGTGTTTCAGATGGAGAACATTAGATGTCACCGCAGGAGGCTTTACCTCGCTCATTCATTTACTTGACAACTTCATTCAGGTGAGATGGAGGATTGCAGAGCAGTGGCATTTATAGTCTGTGTAGAGGTGGAACCTCGATTACGAGCTGCAGCGCTCCGAGCGAGTCAAGTGACGTGGCTGTATAGCTTCCTGGCAATGTGCTGCCTGGAGGCTCGTTGTTCTGGATGGTGACATCTCATTCTCTTCCTTTCAAGATCTGGACTATAAAATAGCTTTCGTGCTGTCAAGCCTGAAGAACACCCACTTCCTCTAGCCTTATAACACACTGCTGGCGGGGAGGAATTTGATAGAGTATAGTGTCCATATTATCCATAGAATATCTCTGCAAACTAAATTTGACATGTTTTTACATTTCTAAACTGCAGTTGAGAGAGCACAAATTATGCTTTTGCAGATGGAGAAAAGTGTCAGAAAGGCTTTGAATTCAATCCAGTAATGCTGGTTGTCATATTAGGATGTATAATGGATTTTGACATATATTGGCCAGGCGGAGCTTCTTGGGGCCTTTCAGGCACAGACACAAATGACTAACTCACACCCTGAGAGTCACACTAATTAAAACTTATTGTCATTCCTGCCATGTAGATACCTCATTCAGAACATTTGGAAACCTCATCATAGAGTAGATTATTCCAGATTTTAATGATGTCAAATTGATGAAAATATATGCATAATATGATAAAAAATATTGGGCATAAGAAAATCAAGTTGTACATTCACCAGTAATATATTTTTGATTGCAACTCTTGTGATTCATGTGTTGATTTCATTACCTTCACAGTGTGACAAACTGAGGTAAATGTGCTGAGAGGGAGAAATATTAGGTATTGAAAAGCACAAGGATTAAATGAGTGAGGGTACTAGCTGTTGTGAGCACAGGACTGAATAATTACACGCTGACTCTTTTCAGCGGGGCTGTCATATGTCAGGAGGCTGCTATGAGGCTGCTGGCAGTCAGAGAACCTGCATTAGTTAGGCTAAACCAAGCAAGCATAAATGTTTGTGATTATTAGAGAAGCAGCCTCTCCACTCGCCCATGTTTCATTACATCAGACACATATAAGTATGGATCAAAAATAGAAACATCTCCTCTTGTGCTCCACATGCTTCTATAAAGGATGTAGTCTTTATCACAAAGGAAAAACAAAATCAGCATTTACAGAAAATAAATGTTTCCAGCCACTGGGTACTGTGATATTGGGTGTAGTGACTCATTGATCACAAACCTGGTATCTGATGAGTAGAATTAAACCAAAACCATCTCTTTGTCTCAAGGAGACAGCTCAGTCTAACATGTGTGCCAATGCTTTATTGGCAGTACAGAAAGTAGAAGATAGACCTTTAAGGGATCCAAAATTTGTACTGGTGTTAATTCTGTGGGTTGTGGATTCTTAACTGTGGCATGAAAATCTCCATCTTCTGAACATCACAGTGACTCAGCAGTGCAAACACTGTCGCTGTCTGGTAAAAGAACACTGCTTGTTCTTCTGTCAATGGAAAACAAAGACGGAGAAACGAAAAAAGACAATACAGGCTTGGAACCTTGAGGTCGAGAAATCTTTGTATTATTATTGTCAGATTCTGATGTCAATTAAACCATTCGTCTTAACCTTTTAATTTAAACAGACAAACATTATGTTAGATTAGTATGTTCTGTTTCATGGGCTATGAGGTCCCACATGAACACACGACTTTAGACAATAGATTTCTGTGTTTGTGTTGTAGTCTTTTCTTTTCTCAGTGATTTCAGGGTCAGCTAGGAAAAGGTGGTGTCATTTATTTCCATCTACCAGAGTTTACCAACATTATAAATCAAAATGTGATTAAGACTATATTTTTTAAAGTTTTGGTTTTTGTGAAGTTTGGTGGGGCTTTGAAATTTCCTCAAGGAATATTTTTTTGTAGAATAAGCATGTCTTAGACTTTTTAATCCTTTATAACCGATAGCAGAGAGAGTTGAAAGGAAAAAATAGAGAAAATCAACAAAGGTTCTCAGCCAGACACGGGAGCGTGGATGATGGCTATATTTCGTATGGATTCGGTTATGCATTAAGAGCTCAGCACAAAAATTAGCCCCAAATTACTAACCTCTAGAATTTTCAAGAAATGTTTCTGTCTTCAGAGGTCGTTTCACTTGTAAAAGTGAGGATAATTACAGGTTTATCAGCATCCTACCTACAATGTCCAAGGTTGCAGAAAATTGATAAATGAGCAAATCATTTGACATCTGAATACAAGCTCAGTTACCATGGAAATGCTATTTGGCTTCAGCTCCAATAATTCAACTGAGACAGCCAAATGTTTTTTTTTCCTTTTTTTCCCCCACAGAACAAATTCAATCTCTAGTGGATGAACGTGGTGTTGTCGAGCTATGTTCCTTGACCTTAAGAAGGCATTTGACAATCTTTTGTAAATCATAGAATACCCATGTCAAAGTTATGTACCTTCGATTTTTCTTCAGTCACGCTTAAATAGAATCAGATCTGTTAAATTGTTCTCAGTAAGTCCAAACACAATGAACAATCTGCTGCTCTCTCTACAGGTGTCCCAAAAAGATCTATTGTGTGCCCATATGTGTAAAAGATTTATCATCTCTATGGTTGGCCACCAACATTAAAATGTATGAGGCTGACATAATTCATACCCATCTAACAGCATGGCAAAAACAATGTGTTTTTTTTTCCAACTAAATCTGTCTGAAACAGTAATTCTGTTTTTCACCAAGACAAACAGATCTAGTGCAGAGTCAGACCTGTTTACATCATTTTTGATGAAATGGTTAATCAGCACTCTGTCACTACTAAAAATCAGTTGCACCGACTGACTTCAGTCTGTCTGTGCGGTGAACTGTCGAGTTTTTTTCACGAACATGAATACCCTTTTTTCTTTTAATGATTGTTCTGCACACTTGAGAAATGAATTGCACTAAATTTGCAATGTTAATCTTATATTCTGTTAGGGTTAATGTTAACTGTGGTGCATTCACAGCAGTGTTTATTGTACACGTTCACTATTGAACAAACCAATCAATAACAAATCAAATAAAACTAAATAAGTTCAACCAATGGGCCAAACACTAAAACTGAACTGAAGACACACTGAAGGAAAAAATAAAAAAATAATAAATAAAAATACATACCGCTTATAGCTTCGCAGCAGCAGTTACAAAATGGACATTGTGGCATTGTATAGGTATGACACAAAGAACCTATATAGAGACTGTGACTCACTGGCTTAGAGATGTTTAGATCACCTGCATGCCTATGAACCATACACTGCAGCTGCTTTCTCTTTCTCGTGTTCAGCATCACATACTTCACAGTTCACAATTATGGAGGTTGGTAACATTGTAGCCTATAATCACCTCACTTCTCTCTTGTGCAGTTCCCAAGTGCTGCCATGACAACCGTGTTGTCTCATTCTCCTTTTTCTCAAACATTGTCTTGATGCACAGCTTACACCTGCTTAGAACATGTGTTGTTTATGATCGCCTATTGATGCAGATGAGGATTAGAGAACAACAATAATAGTAATAATAGTAATAATAATAATAATAATAATAATAATACATATTATTTTGCAAGTGCCTTTCAAGTCACCCAATGGCACTTAACAATGCACAAAAAGGATGGTGCTATCTGGTGTTGGTCTGTTGCTGAGTTGTCTAAACCTGAGAGCAGGATGAACACAGGTCACACAGGTCATGACTGCACCTCTGTTCTTTATGTTGCCTGGTCTCAGGATAAAACCTTGTCTTGGTCCTGTGTACCACTTGACATCTCCATTGTAAAAAATGGGACACTGCCATGATTTAATTATTTCAAGAAAAAAAGGTTTGGCCTGTTTCCAGGTTTTAACCCTTTTTTTATACCTTCAAAGTTTGTATTTTTTATTGCTTACTTTATGAACTGTGGATGACAGTATCTTCATGGTTTATTAAGATGAAATCAGCGTAATCAAGCCTTGATTGCGCCGGACAGTTCCAGAGAGAACCAAGAAAAGAATACAAGTGCTCAATACAAAGCTAACATCTCAGGCTAGCAGCTACCTCTATTACAAGCAGCATGGCTTCAGTCTGAAACTGAATTGAACAGGAATTTGCAATGAAAAGTGTGAATCATAAAACATAATATATGCATGGTGTGTCTGAATGAGACAAAGATAAAGAATTTCGGGCTGAGTTTTTTTTTTCTGCAATCATCCTTTTCTTTTTCAATGAAATTTGTTGCTCAATAATAAAATAAAGATAATAATTCAGGATATTAATATTTAATGGCAACAAGAGGCCATTCAGATGTTGCATCTAAACACGTGGAAAACAGCAGCCATTATACTTTCATCCTTTTGTACAAGGTGCTTTAGAGGTTTTGTTATGTCAAGCCTGCCGTTACAAAGCAACCAATTAGCATTGCCAGCAATTAGTAACTAGTAATGTGTAAACAGTGTATCATCAGGCTCACCAGTTCTCATCCCAAGTTCTCAGATGATATGTCTTCAGGCGTTCTTCCTTTTGTTGGGGTAAGAATTTGACAGGTCATACTCATGAGGCTAATGAGACTTGATTTGTATTTTATCTCAGGAGAAAAATCATGAGGGGCTGGCTAGCATACAAAATTCACACTATATAACAGTAACTTTTTAAGTATCTCTACTAGTCATGTGCTGTATCTGTTATATCTGTAATCCGACTATGTAACTTCTGAGCCACCAGAGGCAATTGAAGGGATAATGGTGCAAGCTCACATGTAGTGAAACAGCAGCACTAGTAGAGAAAAGTAATCTCTGTTAAGACCATGATATATCACACGAAACAATCATCAAACAGCAGCTCAAATGATTTGTGCTTTATCTACCACAAGCTACTGGTGATACCAGAACAAGCAAGGCAGTGGGGGAGGCCACTGGTTGTAATGAATTCAAGAAGGGTTATCATTGCTTAGTTCAACTTGTCATTTGTAAGAGAAAGAATGTGCCATTTATTCATTCAGAATTTATGCAGCCCCCCTTTAAATCACAGTGATTGTGCTGGTTTTCATATAATGCAGTATGCAAGTTAGCCTCAAGGAAAGTGTTTCTGTCGTAAAGAGCAGCCAACGTTTAGAGAAGCAGCTTGCATACTGAATTATCTTTTTTTGTGTGTGGAGGTTGTTGTTCTTTCTGAGGTCATTCTTTTTAAAGATTTACTGTAAAGATAGAGCATCATCGATTAGAGCTGCAATGCTGATAAGTCATTTAGTTGATCAATGGAAAATCACTCGGCAAATATTTTGATAATGGATTAGTTATTTAAGTCACGTTTTAAGAAAAATGCTCCAAATTCTCTGGTTCCAGCTTTTCAAATGTATTATTATTATTATTACTATTATTATTATTATTATTACTTTGCTGCTTTTCATGGTCTTGGTTATGACATAAAACTTTTTTTTTTTGAGTTTTGAACTGCTGTTGGACACAGAACAAACAATCTGAACATGTCAGCAAGGGCTTTTGGAAACTCTAATTCTAACATCACTGAGAGCATTATTAACAAATGAATGAAAATATTATAAAATACAAAAGACTTAGTTGCAGCCCTATAACAGATGGCTCTAGCCCACTTTCTGCAGGGTTCTGCATTTGTTTACTGCCATTTCTTATGATAAATACTGTTCCACAATACACGGGGAATTGTATAATATATGGATATAATTGGAATAAGAGATGGAAATAAACAACAGTTTATAGCCTAACTCACTGCTGATGTACCAATGCAAAGTAACATTCCAAATAATCCATAAAAGCACTATATACAATACAATATCAGGGTATATTTGATGCAAATGTGAATCCATTTTGCTCTCACCACTGCCCCAACTGTCCATCTCTGACGTAGGCAGACGGAAAGTGCTCATAACAGAGAGCACCGGCAGACTCAACTCATTGACAGCCGATGCAAATCGCAAACTTGCATCTCAGTCTGTTTTCTATACCTGCCTCTGGCTTTTTCTTGTTCGCCTGGTGTTTAGGCTTCAGATTAACAGTTGAAATATATCCTGAAGGATTTTTATTCTCGCTTCTTATTACTTCTTATGATAAGAAAAAAGAAAAAAGAAACACTTGGTAAAGAGTTGGAGACGTCTAAACCGCCACAGTGATAAGGGATTATTTTTCAAAAGCAATAAACAGTGGGTGTTTTACAGTGCAGGCAGATAGGGTCGAGTCTCTCCTCCCCTGCACACCGCGGGTACCTGACGGCCAGATCTGGATTAAGACTAATGAACTGGGGGTAAATAATCTCCACGGGACCGTTGACGGGACGAAAAACCGACTCATTGTCTCGCTGTGGGATTTTGTCTCTCCACTTGTTCATGCTGAGGACGATGTCTCTCCGGGGATACTTTGTCGCTTTTTCAAAATGCACACTAGTGCTCTCTCTGAGGATTTTGCTTCTTGTGCCTGCAGGGTTGCCAGTCCGCAGCCAAGGGGATTCTCAATCCGACAACAAAGTGATGGACAATATCACCGTGCGACAAGGAGAGACGGTCTTCCTCAGGTGAGTCAACACATTTCTTTTCTTCTTCTTTTCCCTCCTCACGCTGCTGCTCCTCAACAACATGCCCGAAGTTGAGCGCTGTCTGCGGGCTGTGGTAATTGAAGCATTTAGCGGAGGGGAGCGACAGAAACATGACTGAAGTGTTGTCTGTTTTATCATGTTCCCGCCTTGGAAAAAAAAGGGGGATTTCAGAGGATTAGTCTCTGGAAAACACTCAATCCAGAAGCGATACTCTCCTAATCTTCAGCAGCTGTTAACGAGAGACTTAGCGGTTTTAATTGTTGTGTAACGGTGCAGAACTAAAGGTGGAGGGAAAAAAGTGTGTGTCTGGGAGGAGAGAAAGAGCAAAAACAGCCGTCAAGTGTGTGCTGAGGGCTGAGGGCTGAGGGACGAGGACGCATGTGGACAAAACAAGACAAACACACAGTACAGAGGCTGCTGCAGGCGCTGCGATGGACTGACGAGCAATTCCTCAGGATGGGAGATTGTCTGTGCTGACCTTTCCCCCCCATGCGCCTTCAGAGGCTTACTGGACATAGAAGGATTTATGTTGCTTTCAAGTGCTGTCGGGAATGTGAAATGTGACATGAGCAATAATCACAATGGTCAAAAGGAAGGGATTTTCTTTGATACCAGTGTGGGTGAGGTGTGGTGTGCGGGACGTGGAGGGTATGGGAGCAGTGTTAACAGTTGATGGTTAAAGTGTTGCTGTACACTTGTGCATTCACACCGTACGGATATACTGCAGCCTTAATAAGGATGGGTTTACAAGAAGTGTCAGGCAAGCCTTTCTGAGGCCATACTGACACCATGAATGATTTCTGCAGGCTTTTCTCGCTAACAGTAATTTTCAGACTTTTCTTTTGAGGTCAGACTGAGACTGTCCACTGCCACTGCAAAAAATACCCCGGTGATTCATATTGAAGTTTAGGCCTACCATGTCCAATCACAGCTTTCCAGAGACACGTGGTCACATCATTACATCATTGTTTTTTTGTTTTGTTTTGTTTGTTTTCTCAATAACTTCCTTCAGGTTGGTGCATGTGTTTCCCTGCCAGCGATTCCAGAAATTAACAAATCAGCCAAATTGATGGCCCTGTGTGTAGTCTGACAGAATCATTCTCCCTCAATACCTTTTGTGTCCTGAAAGCTGACATGTTTTCATGTAGGTCATAAGTGTCAAAAATATTGAAACATTGATGCATATCGATTCTGAATATTTTAACCGGTTCAATACCTATTTTTCACATTATACTGACACACCAGTTCTAACTGCATTTAGTTTCGTTCTATGCTCTGACAAAGCCCTACCTCATCCAGAATGAAATGAACTTAGATGCTGTTGTGCTTAACATACAGTACACAAACCTTGTTATATTGATCATTTAATAAAAACCTAACATTTTATGTCCTAGATGTTGTGTCAGGTTTTCCCCCGTGATATGAAAGGGCTGCAAGATATGGGAAAAAAAAAAATCTTATTGTGATTCTTTTAATAGGGATTGCAATATAATTCACGATTACTGAAAAGGATAACTTTTGGATCACAATTTTAATTTTCATTGAAATAAACCACTAAAATCATGACAATGTGACATCTGTTGGGGTCTGTGCAAACAAACATGTTTTCTTACATTTGAAGAACAAGATTCTGAGGCCAGGACATCTCTGCAGCGCCACAGTTCTTCATTATAGTAATGCTATGTCACACATTTTACATTTACCAACAAATTGCAGCTTCCTGCGATGTTGATCCTGCGCTAGCCATTTTGATAATATCAGTAATATTGCTATTAATTGTGCATCCTCAGTACGTGGTATATATTGACCTTTCCAAGGTATTGTACAGAAGCAAGTAATTCTATTATTGTGACTCATAACACTCTACACAACCCTTCACAGTGCTGCAAAAATCACATAAGAACTTCTTTAGAGCTACTCTTGATGCAAGGTCTTATCTGACATCATTTCCAAACAAATACTCTCATTAACGTAACATGTTGTACCTAGAACCTGGACATTTGGAATTCTTTTGTTAGCTCACACTAACCGATTTTACATGGACCCTAATATTCCTCTAATAATCAGAAGAACCACCTTAATTGGAAGAGACGGATCAGATCCAGCCTGATGGGAAATAATTTTCAGTCAGATCGAGAGAGTTATAATGCCTTATAACCATGTTAACACTCAATCTGATCGTTTCTCTCTGGTCGGAATATAATATATATGTTGATGAAGGTTCTGAGTCATCCAGGTCATGGTAATTATAAGTGCTGTATCGTAGGCAGCTGGACTATACTATACCGTTGGGTTACGTCTGTGGCAAACATTTTTGTTAACTGAATGAGTGAATGAATGAACGACTTGATGAAAAAAACATATTTTCTTCTTCATCTATTGTATTTCCTGTAGATTAGACACTTCACAGCGGGCAGAACCACTTTGCACATATCAAAAAAGTTACCTTCTGATTAAATGCTTTGGGCCATGTAAAGTCACATCTTATTGGATCACTTTATTTAGCGTCCATGTAAACAGTTCATTCAGAATCTCTGAATGATTTCAGTTGGATAGAAGAAGTACTGTCTGTTAGGGATGGGCATTTCAAGCAAAAGTGTTACTGGTTTTTCACTGGGAACTATGCAACCATTATTCGAAGATTGACCCTAGCCCCTCCCCGTATGCAAGCATGCACCCACGCAAGCAGATGATATGGTATGTGATATGTTACGGCAGATGATATGTGATAACGAGTCTTGTCACAAAGTCTTTGTCGCATAGACTCTACAGGGAGATTTTGTGATTGATGGGCGTCTGCCCTGAGCAGCAGCAAGAAGAATCCCCCCATGGAGTTACCACACTGGTAGCGGTGGTGGCTGATGACTCTTCTGAGACAGTTAGGCTTATGAAACGATGAAGCTAGTGAATTTGCGAAGACTGGGCAGTGATGGGGAGGCAGAGGGCGTAAAATAGCAACATGAATGAACTAAAGGCAGGGAGACAATCATAATTAAAAAGCAGCAGCAAGATGATATGCTAACTGTGAAGGTGTGTTGATGTGCTTTTGGATAGATGTGACCAGCTGATTTGAGCAGCTGATATCAATTAACAGCCCCAGATAATGACAGGCAATTATGAGTGAGCATGAGAGAGGAGGAAATGAAAGGATGGTAGGAGAAATTAACAAAGGACTGAGCATGCTAAAGAGTTGTCTTCCTGTCTGAACTTTCGCTAGAGCTTCATTACAGACGATGGTAAAAACAAGGGCAAATGACAAAGACAAAACCATAGCCACGGGAACTATTTGAATTTTTATAATTCAATGACTGAATTTGCCTATCTAACCACTGCTACTGATTCATAATCTGGTGTCCAGGGATCCTGAGTGGTCCTTTGACTTCCAGCAGGTCATCTGTAAAGTGAGGAGGAGCTCATCTTGGCTGTTGTTTCATTTACTGTGAGCACAAACAGTGAGCAAATAAGACAGGGTGACTGCTCAGGATACCAACAACAGTATAGTGAGACTAACTGAATCAGACGGGAGTCAGCAATGTGCTGATCTGGGTTCTTTTAGATGTATTTGGTTTATGAATCTCTGTCCTTGTCCATGCTAACAATGATAATTACCTGTATCAGGTTGGGTCAGGGAAGCAATTCTGTTTATGTGTTAGGAATGCAGTGTATTGCATCAGTTTTCTGCTTAAACATTGTTCTGCTGGGACACTCAGGGGTGAGTTACATTTGAAATATCTGTAATGTAGACTATACTGAACTTAAAAGAACTTTTTTAAAATTAGTATTTAACAAAAACAAATGCAAATGTAAAATAACTGCATTTAGAATTAGAAGCAAACGAGGGACCATAGTAGTAGGCTCTTGTTGAAGTACTTGACAGTTCTGGTCAAGTACTGTCCTGGCTTTCAGCCCTCACTACTGACCCTCTTCAGGAACAAGGACAGTGCTGCCATGTCCATAATTGCAGGCTGTAAGTGGTAGCAGTCAGAGAGCATGTCTGTGGCAATCCTATGTTTCTGCTGTATGTCAAAGCTCATTATTTTGTCGGATCAGTTGCATATTACTGCATAGGCTAGTCTTCAAAGGAATGCTTGTACCATAGATGGAAAACCAAACTTTTGTCATTGCAGTTTTGCTCCTATCCTCCCTAAATCGTCAAGCACTGTCATTAGTACTCCACTGTTCAGCCTTGCACATGTCAATGGGACTGGCAAGTTGGAACTTGCCATGATGTGCATCAGTCCTCCAGCCTGAGCAGTAATGGATGTTTCAATGTGAAATTGATTCACACTTTCTGTGGCCGTACTTTTCTTTCATCTTCTTGATGAGTGCCCACTCATACAGTCACATTGGTTGAAAAGGCATTTGAATCTAGAGTGCATGCTGTTTTGAGACTGGATGCTCAACTTGTAATACTGTCCAGCTGTCTATAGTGGCTGCTTCACATTAAAAGCATTTAACTGGTGAAACCACCCAGTTCTCCCTCCCAACGCTGCCCGGTCAGTGGCCCAATGCTTCTTAGTTTGATGCTGTAGTTACCCCTGTAGTGTCACTTCTTGAAGCACCCCTCTCGTGCAGTACTGTAAAGAATGAGAAAGGTCCAAGGAGAGGGGTAGTCTGGGTGGTAGGAAGAGTCAAACACTGGACTTTCTTCCTGGAGGAACCTCACTTACTACTACTCAGCTACTGTAACCAAAAGTATGATCTTTCCTGAACCTTACAAAGTGATTTATGTGCCTAAGCCTAACCAAACCCTGACCGTTTCACAATGTTAATAACAGTCCAGAAGTTGTGCGCATCATATTTGCATGGCTTTTGCTGGCAGGAAAGGTACATTTGATTTAACTTTAGGACTATGGGGATTTTCATGAGCAGTAATAGGTTTGGAATTAAAAATACATTTGATTTAAATATTTGTTTCACCTTTTTTTTCTGTATTTTTCCATATACCTCTGACACATGCTGAAGCCAGGTCTCTATGTGGGACAGTGGACTATCCAGTACTTGATCAGGCCACCTGCCAGCTAGTCAAGACTGGGTTCCAGCTCCCACCCAGGACACCTTCTAATAGCTTTTCTTCAGCATTCACAGCAGACTCCTTTTCACTCTGTTAATATAGTTAACTGACATCCTGAGTTGCAACCTCAGTAACCTTTAACCCTGCTGTATTTAAATAGAACTTTAAAACACATAGCTGTGATTACTAAAGTTTTTTTCTATAACAGTGTAGTGGGATTACAAAACAGCAAATAAGAGAGAGAGAACATGAAAATTCAACAGCACATTTGAAGCACAAGGGAAATAAGAGAAAGGTTAAAAGCCCAAAGTATTTTCAGTAGCATACATGATGCTGGTAGGCCACCCTCCTTCAGCTAGCTGAGCCAATTTGTATTACCTTTATAGTCCTTGGGAAAATTTGGACGTATTGCATTCCTCTGGCACAAATGATGTTATGGATGTGGGACTCACCACCCCTGTTGTGCACTGTGCTAACAAGCTCCCCTTTGCCCTTTTTGACAACTGCCAAAACTGAGGGTGATATCACATTTTAAATGAAAGAAAGTCAGAGCTGCTATTTCCTTTGTATTTGTGTTGTTTTCAGTGTTGTGGCCTGATTTGTGCAGATGATGCATAAATAACTAATTATCAGTTTATCTCAATGTGATGTGAGCTCTGACTCCCCAGTTGATCCGTTGCCAAAACTTCCTGTGGAGAGAGTCTAGCAAAACTGCTGTATTACAGCATAAAATGTGGGCACATACATACATAAAAGCACATGTTTTACACCAATGTGACTCATTTTAAATATTGTTAAAATATAGAAGTTTTTTCCTTACATTTTCTAACAGTATTTGAAGAAAGAAATCAACTGTATTCCCTTTTGTTGATTACATACCAAAAAAACAAGTGTCTGGAGAAGATTATTATGATGGGAAGTGTCCAATTTCCAATTAGTGACTGGAAATGTCCGCTGTCTTATCTTCACAATACATTTTCTGTTGTAAATGTGCTTTGGAAAATGTAGTTAAACATTACAAAAGGGCAAACATTTAGCTTCAGTTAACTGCAAATATAATATAAAAAAGATTACAGGTTAAAAGGTTAAACCTGACTAAAATGGCAGTACTCATACCATTTTCTTACAAAAATTATTTCAAAGCATAAAAATAAAGGCACATATGAAAAGGCACATGACTGAGGCTTTAACAGCCCTTTGTTTTGTACGGAGCCCCAGACATGACATAGTCAAAAAAAATGTAATTGTGGCCACAATATAGCTATAACGTGCGCACAAAATACTAATTCATGGCCACAAAATACTAATTCATGGCCACAAAATAGGTACAATGTGCACACCAAATACCAATTAATAATATTAATATCATTCCTGGACAGCTGGGTAAGCAAAACGAGCGCACCTTCTCTAGAAACTGCAATAGCCTACATGAGTGTCTTTTCTTATTCTAGTCAATATCTTGTTATCCCACATTTAGGCAGTTATTTAATTAGGCCTATGTTTGATACTTTGTTACAACAGGTAGCCCCTCAACTGCCTCTACCTTAGACCTTAGAGAAGGTGCGCTTGATTTGCTTACCCAGCTGTCCAAGAATGATATTAATATTATTAATAGTATTTCGTGCACACATTATACCTACTTCGTGGCCACAATTTAGTATTTTGTGGCCATGAATTAGTATTTCGTGCGCACGTTATAGCTATTTTGTGGCCACAATTTAATTTTTTTTGACCATGTCATGTCTGGGGCTCCGCAGTTTTGTCACTTTATTGGAAAAACTCTGCTTTCCTTTTTCTCCTCCATTCCTGGCTTTCTGTTGACCAGCTGCTTTTGGTTCTGGATGCGTCTCTCCATGAAATGTAAGGACAGCAGTCAAGGGCACAGATGTGTGACTGTATAGAAAGGGTGAATTTCTTTCACAAGCGAGATGGAGAATTAAGCTTGCTAACGCATGCCATTGAATTCTGAGCTGTGGGAGGCTGAACTTTGCTTCATGTCAAAATCTGTTGATGTCATATATGTTAATGTATGGGCAGTGCTTTACATAAAACAGACTATTGTTACTGGTTTAAATAAAAAAGCTGATTAATTTCCCATCCAAACAGACCTAAAAAGAGACACGCAGCCACCTGAGACTGCAATTAATGAATGTCGGCACGACAGTGGCCAAGGTGGGCTGACAACCTCCTGAGACGCTTATCTACCTGTGCAGACCATGCTGGTCTCAGAGCCACATCATGTTAACATTTATTCCTTTCTCTTCTAGCTGCCTGAGGAACACATTCAGGTTAAATGTTTAAGGGACAAGGGTCTATTCCAAGCAAGGATATGTTTTTAATTGCCTTGATATTTAGTTTAGCATGCAGGATGTCCATTTGACAAATGTAATGTATGAAGTTGTATTGATACTCGGCCTTCAGCATATTTGCTGCATCAATGTTGTGAATGAAACCACAGTTCCCAAAGCTTTGCTGTCAGCCTTGAAGATTTTCCTATCCAGTCCATGTCAGGAGTTTAAGCAGCTCTCTTTTACGAGTCCATTCATTTTATTCCTCATATGCCATGGGCCAAGATTGGAAAGCTGATAATTTGATTTCACAGAGGGATGCTAACGATTCTCTCTGTAATTCCATTTTCTTTCACCTTGCATCATCTAGCCAGGCTGCCATCCATCAGTCCTGTGTTTTTCACCTATTGTCTTCAATGTTACTGTCCCAGACAGGGGTTTTCATCGTCAAAATGAAGAGGCTCTGATGGCGAGAGTTCCAACAGAATAGGATCACTCTACGATTTCATCAGTTAACAAGATTTTGAGATATTGAGTCCTTCCTAATAGAGTTGTAATATAGCTGAAAGCATTTTTCTAATTTAATCAGGCAGTGTTAGATAGATTTTTTGATAGATCGTTTTGTCTTAGTGTTAGTGGTAAAGAGTGGTAAAGACTGGTAAAGAGTGAAGTCAGGTTGTATTGTCAGTGAAATAAACACAAACATACACACTCCATAATTTCCCTTCCAGTGTTATATCTACCATATAGTATGAGGGGATTGTAACTGTTTGTGTACAGTGTGGATATCACCATGAATTAGGTGCGGTGGAGTGCTGAGATATTTGATAATTTTGACTTAATTTATTGCCTGTTAATTTAATATGGTGAATGTATTAGCAGGCAGTTGCTTATTAATGCATTCAGGAGCAACATAATCATTCATTTGGGGTCATGTTTGTGTCCCCCTGATGAATGTTAGTCTAATGTTCACTCTTTTTTTTAGCTCTGTTTTTGGTCTCTACCAACTCCTGATGTTAAACATGTGGCTCTTCAGCTGCTATATGCTCCACTACCTTAATTTACTAGTATTTATTCTTCAAGTAAATAGCAGAAGTTTTAAAATCGATTCTTGTGGGACATCTTCAACACATATCTGGGGACTTGATTTGAAGACATTGTGGTGGAACACTTACTAAAAGGCAATTATAACATGGTCTGAGTGAATCCTCGATTCAATTAGCTGTAGGGTGTCCTCTAACTGCTGATATACAGACACCTCTGCCCAATCCAAAATGAATGTGCTATAGCCTGTATCTAAAATGGATGGTATTGGCATAAGTTGGCTGCAGACACCTTGACATTAGAAATAAATTCAGTGAAACCCACCCTCAAAACTGGATATCTTATTAACAACACTCATTGCAGTGCACCTTCATTGCATCATCCCTCTGAGCACCACAGGATGGTGCCTGTAACACACAAGCTTGGGAAGTAGCCTACACTGTCTCTCTGAACACATGCGATCGTCTCACATCCTATTAGCAATTCAACTCACTACTTCAGACTGCTGCCGACAGTACACGTTTTTTGTTTATAAAAGTCTTGATATGGATTTGGGACAGTGACATGGCTGTAGAACTAGCTTGTCTTGTTGTTAAACATACTGTCAGATGGTGTACTGTTTGTCAATTGTATGCAGATTTACTGACATTGAATCTTGCTAGCATGACGTTAGCTTTCTTGATAATAGCTGAGCCAGAGGCTTCTATGAGCTGAGCTAACTAGTTCATCTTCTGTTGCTAAGTAATATCAAAGGTTTTTCCTATTTAATGGAATGGTGAACAAAGAACCTTATGGTATGTAGCATCGCCATGACACTGGAATTTCTAACTCTGCTATAATACCTTGTAAAATATCGATATTTGATACCACGTGGGAAAAATTAAGTGCAAAACTTTTTTTAAATGTATCCAAAGATTGTTTTTATAACAAGGCTTGAGTACTGTGTGTTCAGCACACCAGCACTTAAGATAAATTACATCTGACCATAGAGTGGGAGGAGGCAGGCCTGTGGACACTGTGTGTTGACTCGATGTAGGAGACAAGAGAGAGCGAGAAAGCACAGCTGTTGTCAGTATTGATACTGTGGAAAATGAGTATTTAAACAGGTTCAAATATGCAGTATTGATATTTATCGATATTTTCACCAACGATAATGGGATGGTAATAATTGTTCCGGCTATTAGTCAAACTCTCAGATGTTAGCAGGGAAACAGAGTTATTGTTTGTGAAAAACTTTATTTTTCAAAATGCTTTAAAATATAAATTAATGGTCTTAATTCTTTCTTTGGTAAGTGTGTGTGTGTGTGTGTGTGTGTGGGGGGGGGGGGGTTCTTTTCAGCAAGTGAAAAGAACTTGAATAAAGTTAAAAGGGCATTAATTTCAGTATGATTTGCCAAGTTAGACTTGTATAATTAGGCATCCAACAGCTAAAAGGCAGCAGGTTGAAAAGTGTTAGGTCATGTCAGGTGCTGCAATCACACATTTCATCAACACATTGTAATGGAAAAAAGACCAATGAGTTGTCTGGTGTTGTACTTGATGACATTAACTTGTGCAGATGCTCTGGGAAAGGGCTTGGCCTACATTTACAGGCTCTGTCTATTGTTGATGAGAATAATCTCCTATCTCCAGTGGATTACAGAGTGAGGACTTGCTGAACTGTGGAACAGCAGCGGTTCATTGTCAGTAATTTCAGAAAGATATCTTCTCTCTCTCTCTCTCTCTCTCTCCCCCCCCCCTCTCTCTCTGTCTCCCCTCTCACACTTGTCTTGCTTTGAAGTGATTTAATTCCGCCTTGAATGCTGTCCAGGAAATTACAAAGCCACTGTAATGAAGTGTGGCTGATTGGACAAGTGCCCTTGTGTGAACATTCATTTTTTGTTATCCAGGAATTTTGAAATGAGTATAGGCAGGTTGGATTGTGCAGATGGATTTTTCTAGCCTTAACCCCCAGCAATTTGAAGCTTTCTGGTACCAATTCTGTTAAGTTAATAATCTTCTGATGGTGCTGTTTCTCAAATAACCAAGCTGAAGCTAATGCTTTAGTCATTTCAAGCAGCTCAAAAATGCAGTTGTACCTCGAATAAACTCTTCCCGGTGAAAGATTCTGTTGTGTTTCTGTTGTGAAGTTATTCCAGCTATGTTAAGAACCAGATACAAAAAATAAACCCTGCACCTTCTCAAAGTTTCTCTCCTTTCCTGAACTAAGAGGAGCTTAATTGCCTTGTTAACGCTCCATAAAACACACTTCAGTCAGACTCAACATAAACTAAATAAAACTCACCAAAACAGTCTTGTTTTGTCTTTGCACAATCACCTCTTGTTTGGTCGAAATAAATCCTTAATTCACAGAGTAAGATGTGAAAATATGCCTGCTCTACACAACATATTCACGTACTGCTGATGCCTCTCCTCTCTCTGCCTGCCATGTCTTGTCGTCCCCAAAGTCATAGTCCTGGTCAGAGACGCTGTAAATCACCTCTGTACTGGAGCCCCTGTAATTAGACTGACCTCTGTCGGTCTTTGAGGCTGTATTTTTAATCCAAAAAGGAACTCCTAATTTACTCCTATGACAATTTATAATGAACAAAAATTAACAACAACATTTGTGCTGTTATTATGAAAATAAAACAAATTAAATCACATTTCATAATAATGAATTGAATTTCATAATTTTTACATCATGTATGTATTCATACATGTATACTGAAATGTATTCATTTCAGTATATATTTCAAAATGTGTATTGATTTCATATTGAACAGTCGGGGCTCATTATGTTTGTGCTACCAGCATGGCCAAAGCAATACTCATTTTAGTGTGTGACTGCAGTAAACAGACTGACCCATGGGCAGCAGGAGCAGAGCTTTGCTGCAGTGTCTCGTCGAGTTTAGGAGGGCTCCAGTCCTGTCTGGGTATTAGATGGGGAGATGGGTGGGAGAGAGGTGGAGTGCTCAGGATTATGTGCTTAAAAGATTCTCTGCTCCACCTCTCCTTTAGCGCCAAGATATCAATACTTCAGGGCAGCGTGCTCGTGTGCACACACATAGACACACACAAATGAGCTGTTTACTAACACAAGGCTTAGTTATAGATATACCCCACCATTGCTTTGGCAGACCAGACACAGGCACAGTGCAATAAACAGAGCTCCAATAGAGGTCATACAATCTGCAAAGACATGAAACATCATTGTTCATTAAAATATGAACAAGCAAAAAGTTGTTTTGGGAAAAGAGTTTGAGCCATACTCTGAAAACACTGGAACAAAATGTACATTAGCTGCACCAGAACCACAGGGATAAGTAATGCTTTCAGCTTTGAGTTGTAGGAGTGTAAGGTCTTAAGAAATATGGACTTCAATAAAGAAACTGTATATCCATTTTAGAGGTGAATGGAATATTGTCAAACTATCACACTAATAATCAATAGATCTTTTAGTATTTTTTCAATCAAAAATAACTAAGAAATACCAAAGATTTCCAGGAGGAGTTTCTTTTCTTTGTCTTATGTGATAGTACATTGAATATATTTGGGTTTCTGACTGTTGGTGGGACAAGACAAGATATTTGAAGACATTACCTTTAGCTTTAGGGAATTGTAACAGCCATTTTTCATTATTTGCTGTGGTTCTATCAGCAGATTAATAGATAATGAAAACAATTACTAGTTGCTTCCCTAAGACAGTTTGCAAAGTTGGTTTTAGGCTACAAACAGGCAGAAGCTTGTGCCTCTGTTTAACTATGGTACATGAATAAACCGATCATATGATAATCAGGGATGAGGTGAAATAATGTGAAAGCCATTATCCTGCTCTGACATGTTTCGTTAAATATGCGTCTTGTTGACCATTTAGTTAGCGTTGGACTATATTTTATTAAGTTTAGACGGTTTATTATTTTTATTTTTGTTCCCATATACAATTAAACACGTGAGAAGTTAAAAAAGAAAAAACCTTCCTCAACTGATACTTGTTATCTGTTCTGCAGGTGTCCGTCATGTTGGCACTAGTTTCACAACAGGACTAAGTGGATAAATTATACTGGCAGCTCTGTGAGGAGGTACTTAAACACAACAGTGCTTTGAACTAAATACTAAAGTCAGCATGCTAACACGTTCACTATGACAATGATAATATGCTGATGTTCAGCAGGTTTAATGTTAGCCGTGCTCACTTAGGTTAATGTACAAATATGTGTGGAAAATAGAGTCCATCCCCAGCAGGGAGAGCCGGGTAGGTCCCGATGTTTGCTGATGTTGATTATGTGATGTGAAAACAATCACAGTTGTCAATGTTATGATGTCTACGCAACTTGATGTGTCTTATAGCCAGCGTTCAGGACGTCATTTTGTGTGTTTTGTTACACTGGGAATGCTTTAAAAATGACAGCCGCTCCGGAGCGCTATAGTGAAACATAGAACAGGTGTTTCACTCTGGACCAAAGTCGACTGGCCAACCAGTTGACTAACATTGCCATCCCTAGAGCCATGCTATGGCTAAAAATTCAAAGGAGGTATTAAACATAAAGATGAGCAACTGATATATGGATTTTAAGGATTCACCTTTCGAGAGGTACACGTGAGTTTTTTCCTCTGACATCCACATGCACGTGCAGCAGCACATTGACTGCTGGCCAGTGTGGGACTGATTTTAGAAACACCTGTCCATTTCATTTCAGTTTTTAAAAATCTATTAACAGCTTACACTGCAGTCATTCTCCAATATAAACTGACTTTCATGTATGGTTCAAAGTAATGTAAGTTCAATAAATGAAAAGTCTGGAAGATATACCGTAAAAATAGGAACAAAAGCTTGATGTCCTTGCATCTGTGAAGGGTTCCATAAAACATGTCATCGATGATAAACGGCAGCATCAGTAGTAAACATACACTGTAGCTGCAAGATAGCATCTCCCTCTCATGAGCAATTGGTGAGAACAAATGAATGATCGAATGAGCGCATCCAACTGATGTGAATACCTTACCTCTGCTTTCACTCAGAAGCCAGATGGTATTTAGGTGTGAAACAAATGCCTTTATTTATTTTTCAGCAGTAATTGTGCACACCCAACATCTCCTCTGGCTAAAATAAGTTTTACTGACTTTACACTTCAAAGTGGAGAGATGGGCAAAGTGCAGTTAGAACAGGCAGGGCTCCGGGCTAAAGCTCCAACACACTCTTCATGGCTGATCAGACAGTCTGCCTGTCAGTATGTGTGTGTATGTGTGTGTGTGTGTGTGTGTGTGTGTGTGTGTGTGTGTGGTGGTAATATCTCTGTGCTTATGTAGAATGGTGTCCTCATGATTTTACACAAGGTAGGAAATCCACAAGTTTGGGATTAAGATTTGGTTCAGTTAAGGTCATTTTAGAGTTAGGACTAGGGTTCAAGGTTTTAGTTGAAAGAAGGATCTGCACTATGAGGTGCAGTCAAAATATTCTGCCATCAGGACATGTGTTTGATGTTACAGGAATCAGAAAGCATAACCCGAACTGTAACAAGTACAGTTTTTTAGAGCTGCTTGATATGGAATAAAACAATCATATTGTGATTATTTTGACAGATGTTACAATACGGTTCCTGATTAGGAATGATCATTTTTGCATCACTATTTCTATTTTCACTGAAAAACAATAAATCATGATGATGTAACATTTGCTGGGGTCTGTACCAAACAAGGAATTGTAGGTCAGGACATCTCTGCAGTACTACAGTACTTCACTATAATGCAGTTTGTCACACAGTCTACCTTCATCAAAAAGTTGCCACGCGATTTGGATATTGCACTTATTGCATATTGCCGTATTGCGATTTCAAAAGTGTTTTGATTAATACAAATAATTATCAATACTGCAAAGTTATAGTGCAGTGGTAGCTTCCTGACCATTTACCTAAATGTTGCAGTCAGTGCAGTAAAATGATACTTAAATAATATTTCTGTTTGTCTTATCTATTAAAAACAAAATGTCTTCCTCATCCTGACTGGAAGGATTGGTGAAAAAAAAAGTGTTGCTGCATCGTAAAATATCCTCATATAGTGGGTGTCCTCTCTGTGTGAGAGCTTCCTGTTTAATTTAACTACAGAGGTCAATGGAGATATTGGATGTGATGAACTCACTGTACTCTGCTGGTGATGGGAAGTGTGTATAGAGTGTGGAGTGTGTGTGCTGGGAAGGGATGCGGGGTGCAAGGTCAACAACAGGTACCAAGTGTTATTTACCATCATAAAACAACAAGATTTATTTGACAGGCAATTTCACTATGGGTGCATGAACATGTAATACAATCTGTGTGCTAAATCACAGTTATTCAGGTGTGGGAGGGAGGATGGAAAACATGGTTGTTGTGGTTTCACCCCTATCAGAGAAGTGCGCTGCAAGTTATAGGAGCTGAAGATTAGGTCTTAAGGTCTTCTGTCCAACATGAGAATCCCATAGAATTAATATTTGTGGTTTTGGTGTTCCCCAGATCCTTGCTTTCTCTGAACCAACACTTTGTTTCCATAATGTTGTGTATTTGAAATGTCTTAATTGCATCCACATGTACCTGTCTTTTCTTGTGTCTCACTCTTGAGCATGAGCAATGCAATAAAACAATGATTTTCTGTATTTATATTTGTTAGAGATCAGTCAAACCAGTCTGTAAGTGGACTGCTCCAAAACTAAATGATGATTAGTCATTTTGGCAGCAATATGTAAAGATTTGTGTCTGCATTTGTTGAAAAAATATAGATTTCTGATGAATTACGAAAGTTGTTTATGTTCTCTAGATCAGGTTGATTCAGATGGTGAGACAGAAAACAAGAAACAAAAAACACAAACATCTGAACCGGAAGCTGTAGTCTAGAATTACACATAAACTGGTTGTGTTGTTTGTATTAAGCTGTGATTTTAGCTTTACAGGAGCCACATCAGCTGCTGCTCAATCAACAGATTTCAAAGCGGTTTGTCAGTCCAGTTCAGCTGGTCTTGTGTATCCTCCGTCAAGCTTCCTCAAACCCTCCTCCTCCTCCTGGCTTCCCTGCTCTTTTACAAACAAAATAAGAGCACTGAAACCAGAGGTGGAGTGCTATTTGTTTAAGTACCAGGGCACAACTGTAAAGCAAACAAATGTGTACACACATAATCAAATGTGAGACTGACTTTATGAAAAGTTTCATCATGTTGAGAATATTTGAAGACACCTAGCCAAACATCTAGCTAGGCAGTATTCTGTGTTACCATGGAAGTATTAGGTGGTAGTAAGCAGAGCATTAAGCAATATAGCTGAATGGACACAGGCACATACTTTTTGTTTTGAATTATTTATTTTATTACTGACCATTGGAAGCTGCATTCAAGCATTCCATTCATGATGATAAGTTTCAGTCCAGGCAGAGGTGAAGCTAATCGAAAAAAGCTAATCTATGAAAACGTAGTTAAACTAGCTTTTTTTGCCTCCAGGCATAATGTTTGCAGCACAAGCTGGCCAAGCTTAACAAGGCTGCCTCTGTTTCTTTGCAAAGGCATCACAAATAAAGAAACTGTGAGGGGCGCTCAATGGCCATGGCTTAGGAGGTAGAGCGGGTGGTCTTATAATCAAAAGGTCAGCGGTTTGATCCCCAGATCCTCGCTGCACATCGAAGTAGCCTTGGACAAGATACCGAACCCCTAATTGCTCCCGATTGCTGTTCTGTCAGTGTGTGAGTGTGTATGTATGACTGAGCATAAAAATATTGTGGTCGGCTTTGGATCGGAAGCGCTTTGTCACTCCTGATGAGCAGGTCTTTGCAGTTTCTATCATCAGTGTATGAATATGTATATGCATGGGTGAATGTGACAGTCCGCTTTGAGTTGTCGGTAAAAAGTTCATTATAATGCAGAGAGTTAATGACGAATGAAAGGAAGGTTTTACTATCTTTTGATCATGAATAGTTAATGTTAGCTAGCAATAACATAACATTAGCTACTGGAACAAAATACATGAATGAATTGTTAAAAGGCTACTGGCATCTACAGGCAATTTTTAATATGGTATATTTTCTTGCATGATGCTCAGTGCATTAGTTGACTTTGTGAATTGATCAATGCTCTTTAAATGTCAATATGACAACTTTGACCATTCCATTTGTATTATTGGCTCTCTTGCATGACATACACTTTGGTGATGTTTCGATGTTCAAGCACTTATAAGGACAAAGACCATAATGCATTAAAACAACAGAGTTCTCATAACCCTTGGTTTGAATTGTGCATCTGAAAAACCTCTGTTTGGAGGGCCATGTAGCCCTAACACTTCAATCAATCAATCAATCAATCAGTCATTCAAACTTTATTTAAACCCACTCACTTCACCCTTCCCCTTTATCCTAACAGGAATGAGGACATGCTACTGTACCTCTAGGCACTAATGCACAAAATACAGGAGCAGGGGCAAGCGGTAGGGGCAAGAGGGTATATTGGGTGGCTTGGGATTGGGTCAAAATATCAAATTTAACTTTTATGATTTTAATGAACCCATGGCCTTTCCTCATAGTGTGAAGCTGAGGAAAGAAATGATGTTTGCACAGCTGCGATATTTCAATTCAACAGAGGTATTGTGGTTGAATGAACATTGCACAGACAAGAAGTTAGATTTACTTGCCTTTTTTTCCTACATATATTCTGTTTATGATTAGAATTTTTTATTTTAAATGAACTGAATCACATATTCTTGTAAACGACAGACCATCTTGTTTGATTTAACAAGGTGGACTGGACATGTCACTTTTTCCCCATTTTTATCAAGGTCTTAAAACATTCTGCCCCCCTCATATTTGATGATATACTCACATTTTTACTACAAATTTAAGTAATCTCTTTCATGAATATTAGCTAGATGAGAGTGAGGTTTAACTTATGGATAATAGGAAGAATGAAGTGAGTGTACAGTAAAAATATCAATATTCCTTTTGTAAAATGTTTTCTTTCGTTGAATTGATTGTTCCCAAATGCCAAGCTTGTCACAGATGGAACTTGTATATGCATACATACCATTTATGTACAATGCCCCAGATGCCTTATTATATTTAGGTCAGTTCACAAGTCTATGATTTGTTTGTTCCCAAAGCTGTCAGTCTGCAACAAGGACATGCTCTATTCCTCCTGGGCAAATAGAGAGGCAACACAAGCTATCTTCCTAAGGATGAATTGAAATCAGGTGGTATTCAAAGCAGATTATCTTCCCCTGAGCAGCCGTTCACCTCCCTTACCTAAAGCGCTCAGATGTGTGATTCTATAGTGGGAGTAGAGATCTACTGTACTAGAGATTAGGAAATTCTTCATCGTTAATGCACCAGGGAGCTTTAAAGAAGAGGTAAAGCAGGGATGTTCCTGCTCACCACTACTTTTCTTCACAGACTCTTCCTTCATGTCTGAGAGCGTCTCACAGTCTCACAGTGTAGCACAATATATCGGTGCAGGTATAGAGCCGCAGCAGCTTTGGGTTCATTCAGAGAGAGATTCTCTCCTGGTGTTTCCATTCATCCCTGTAATACAGTATGAAATGAAATACAGAGAGCCCTAGAGTGCGCCATTTAGTTCTGCTTGCTTCTTTTAAAAGTATCTATCTTCATTTTTTGTTAGAAAATTGCTGAAGTAAAAATATTTCTGGTTATCACAGCATGGCAAGGAGTGCATTGAGTGAGTGAAGCACATCATTACATTTTTTCTACAAATCTCTTTCTGAATACTTGTTCAAATGTTTGGACAACAATTACTGGTTCTACATCAAGACAAATCACTTCAATAAAATCAAAGTTCTACATCAGTTCACACATAGCATGATAAAAGTTTTGCGCAGTTGGCCATTTGGTGCCTGCCATTATGTCCAGGTTATAGCTGTGCCTTATGCCCTGTGCAGTCTACTTTAATCCACATTTCAAGAACAAATATACAATGATGGTATGCTGAATCCTGTGTGGACGGTTCTATCTCCCAAGATTGTAGAGGTCCAGCACTTGCCTTCAGTTCTCTGATATATGTTGATAGAAGCACTATGGAATGCAGGTCTTAATGTTTATAATTAATATATTAACAATCAATATTGTCCACAGGGTAGATCAGGGACCAGCTCAGTGTCTCTGTTGTTGTTGCCTCCAATAGTGCATTCTGATTCACCACTTTGGCATGCTGGGTTGATTGCAAGGTGTGTCCTCTCAGACCTGGTCCACAGTTTGACAAGCTGTCAATGTCAGTGGAGTTGAAGCATATCTCTGATGGCTGTACCTGTGTGTGTGTGTGTGTGTGTGTGTGTGTGTGTGTGTGTGTGTGTGTGTGTGTGTATGTGTGTGTGTGTGTGTGTGTTTGGGTGAGAGAGAGACAGAGAGAGAGAAAATGAGAGCTAGAGACAGACAGAGAACTTTTGTTTCTTTTGTCAGCACTCGCCTTGAATGCCATTTGTGAGTGCTATTATCATCTGTTTAAGAAGACAGAAACATGTGCTTTATAAAGGCAGCTTTGTCATTTTGCACTTAAGGAAATGTTTAACAATTACTCTGTACCAGTCAGAATAGCAAGGTTTTTTTCATAGTACATATTATAGAAATTATGATACTAATTTTAGATCAAACCAAACATTTTGACAGAACAATTTTAACAGGGTGAGTTTTGTATGGCAATTTACAGTTTATTGTAACATACTGTAGGCCTACTTTATTGTAAGATAATCAGTTAACTGTGACATGCTTTGAAATATATTCATATACAAACTAAGGGTGTTGCCGATAACCAATAACAGACATTCATGGTTACTCTCCACCTCCCCACACTGTCTTAACAGACAAAACACAAGTGAACATGAATTTTACTGAGAGCATTAGCTAGCACATTAGCAATGGTTTGTCGGGCCAAAACCTGGCTGGAGATGCAGCGACCTCCCAGTTCAAAATACCTGGGTTTATCGGCATAAAACACGCCAAGGATGCTGTGACCTCCCACTCAAAAACACCCGACTTTGTTGCCACAAAAAAGCCTGGAAATTGCCCCTTGGTCTCCTTAAAAATATTCACTAGTTTCACAATCACAAATGTTGAAACGCAGTCTCAAACTGCAGTCACTGACTTGACAACTTTCTCTCCTATAACTCCACCGTCACTTCCATCTTTCTACATGAAAGTCAGGTCATAAACATGTAATGTGAAGGTGATATGACACGTTTTATAGAAATGTGAAAATGATGTGAACGTGTAAGTGGTTTACAGAAACATGAGCTGGCTACATTTTATCCTGGCAACTGGGCTGTTACCAGAGGCATTTTTATCTAATACTCAACTACTCAATCACTTCTTCACTGATACTCCTCTCCAACGGTCTGCCGAGTTGGGATACAATGGTTTTATAAGAGGGGGTGGGGTGGCTGGTGACGCAACTGGTCCCCCGTGATCCTCTAATAACAAAATTATACTGCAATAGCCAGGTTTCAACCTCTAGAGGGTATTCTCATGCATATTGATAACATGTAGAATTCAAATACTTTGCACTAAATGTCAAGATACAGACCTGAATCAATCAACAACACTACTAGACACCCATATACATTGTTTTTCAGCTGCAGAAAAGTGGTTTTGGGGTTTAGTTACTCTTTAAATGATGGAAAAAAGTGTTTCAGCATAGAGAATTTAAATTTGAAATTGTAAAATAAGTTCCTGTCATGACCAAACCTGACCATGTCAGTAAAATCTGTTTCAAGAGTACTGTGTATCTCTGCCAACTGTGGAGTCACACTAGGGGTGTGTGTTGAAGAGACATCATAGCAGGATGATATGCTACTGTAGCTCATTAGTTTCTTGCTGCAAGAAGTTTAATTTATATGATAAACAAGATGCTGAAAATGTGTCTGGTCTGACTGAAAGCTGAAACAGGACTGATGAGTTTGGTAATGGAGACTGAGAGTGTTTTACTGTGTTACACAACCAAAGGCTTTAATCTTGTCTTTTCATAGAAATATTAACCATACCCATTAATGCTGCAACTATTTAACAAAAAGTCAATTGACAGAAAATGAATCGCCAACGCTTTTTAGAATTAATGAGTCGTGTCAGTCATTTTTTCAAGCAAAAATGTCAAACATTTGCTGCTTCCAGCTTCTAAGATGTGATGATGTGCTGCTTGTCTTTGTCATTTATGACAGTAAATGAAGAGTCTTTGGGTTTTGGACTGTTGGTTGGACAAAAGAAACTATTTAAAGATGTCACATTGTGATGAGCATTTTTCACATTCTTTTGACATATTAATCTGCTAATCATGAAAATAATTGTTATTATTACTAGTTGTTGCAGCCCATATAGGAATCCATTGTTAGAACACATTTATATTTTACATTTAATTCAGCCAGATCAACTTGCGAGCACCCTTACTGTGTACTGAACAGATCATTCCTAGCACATTTTCACCTGTTTAGCACAGTAGATATTTCCCACTTTGGGAAGGCTAAATGAGTCCAGCTGCAGTTCTGTTGTGCAACTAAATAAGACCTGAGTTGGTGTTGCGTTGCACGTTTTTTACACCATATGGCAATGTCAAGCACAAAAGCAGTTGGTTCAAGGGATACTTTTGCAACTATATGCTGTAAGCTGTAGGCCCGTGTGAGGATTTATGTAACACATCTGTGATTTGAATTCTACGTCAAAAACAGAAAAACAGTTAGATTGCTGCTTTTTTCCTTGTGGTGCTGAGTGGATGATTTTAATACTATTATTTACATTTCTCAGTGCCTTATTTATTGAAATTTAAGCCCAGTATCCCTCTCTCCCTTTCTCTGTCTCTCTCACCATGTTTAGACCCAGCTACAGCCTCAGCTACAGTTTGCTTCTCTGAAAAAGAACAATACATATTGCATCAACACAAACGTTAAATTACCAGCGGTGCCGCTTTCCTACCATTTTACCTGTGCAAAACCTTGGAAGCCCAGTAGTAATTTTTTGTCATTGCCTCTGGTTCCTATAGGTAGATGGGGTCTTGAGAATCTGCTTACGATCGGGTTATAATTATTATATAAATTATGTGTCAAGCTTCTTTTAAGAAGGTGGCAATAAAAAAGGAGAGTCTACAAGCAAAAAAAATCAATCTAGGCATTTCCACATCACACAAGCCCTCGAGAAAGCTACTCAACACACCGAGAATCTGATGAAGACGATGACGAGGGCCCATATGGCCCAGCAGAATGCTTCTAATCAGTGATGCCCTTACTGATGGTAAAAGGCCATCTTTGTTCGCTTATCTTCATTAGAACATCTCCAATCTGCAAGCTCTACAGTCTTTCTCATTTGCTGCATTAACAGTTCATTACATGATTTTCCACCTACATACCTCTTCTGGGGATATTCATCAAAAATAACTGCACTGCTGACCTTGCAGTCTTTTAGTTGTGAGTTACACATCACGGATGTTTTATGAGGGGATTCACAAAGAAATGAAAAAACATCAAATCTGTATAAACTGTAGGTTAAGAATGATAATATTAGCTTTTCTTGTCCTCTTCTTATTGTATAGATGGACATAAAAAATGAGAAAATGAGAGTAAGTTAAATCTCATAGTTTGGAGGTTACTACCACTCGTTTGACACCAGTTCTCGTGCTGTGGTCAGAAACACAGTGTGTTGTGTGTTTTGTTCGCTGGCAATACCATAGAAGGACACAATAGCAATGGCATATCAGATGAAAGTGGTTAGATATACAGAGCTAGCAGCCTAGGCAGAGGATCACAACAAAGTGCTGCGGAGAGACCATTTCAAGGTCTACCTCTGAGGACCAGACCTAAAGATCGCAGGTGTGTGGGGCATCAGATTAGCTGATGAAGACTGTAAACCAGGGATACAGACTCAAGTTTGCATGCACTCTTTACAAAGGGATATTGTCGTTGTAAGCTCAGGGATATAAAGCTCATATTTTGCAGGAAGAAATCACTACTGCAGCTGGTTCCAGCGACTGGCTGGGGGTTAGAAGAAAGGTGATTGAGTGGGGCTGAGATAGGTGCAGAATCTTGAAACTATTAACTCATGATGTAAGTCAAAAGTCAAAGTCAAAGTCACCTTTATTGTCAATTCTGCCACATGTACAGGACATACAGAGGATTGAAATGCTGTTCCCTCAGATTTAAAAAAATATATAGAAATATAAAGTGTAAAGAAAACAAGGCACAAGCAAGAACTTAAGTATATATATTCATCAAAGAATAAATATATGTATATATATATATATATATATATATATATATATATACATATATATATATATATATATATACACACACATTGAGATTTCAAGTATGGTAGGTTCATAGTGCAGAACAGAAATACTAAACAGTGTATGTCTTATTGTTTGATGGGATGAGGTAGCTGAAGAGGATTGGTCAGCTTGTTTGGCTGGTTAGACCACACGCTGTCAGTGCTGGCACCATGCTAGGTATCTTGGCACATTAGTTAGCTTAGCTTAGCTTTGGCATTAGTTGTTTGCTTAGTCATGGCAAAGCATCACTTAGACATTTTCAAGGCCATAAAACATGGTCATTAGATATCATGCTTGGTGATGCTTGGTTTGATAGCATGGGTGCTTTGATGACTGGTGAGGAAAGGCCTTTTGATGCTCTGTCCTAATTCCATACTACATTATATGCCCTCTAGTATAATGGTTTTGCAGTTAGTATACAAAATCTTTCTGGAAAGACACTGTGAGCAGCTCCTTTGTCACCTTGTATTGCATTATTGGAGAATAGAGTCCATTGGTAAATCAGTATGTAGTGTGAAAACACTACACAGTGTGTGGTATGGGTTGGGGACACACCTTGAGACTGATACTAGCCAATTAATGTTAGCAAGCTTGCTTGCTTCTTTTGAAGGCTGTGTTGAGTGTGCCTGCACTCTGAAACTCACACATAACTTCATATTGTAAACAGTTCATAAATAATGAATACATTGCTTATTCTGAATTTGATGGCAGCAACAACTATCAAAGATGTTTGGACAGGGGCAACCAAAGACTGGGAACATTGTGGAATGCTCCAAAAACACCTGTTCAGTAACTTCCACAGGTAAACAGGTTCATTGGAAACAGGTAGTATCATGATTGGGTATGAAAGGGGCGTCCTCCAAAGGCTCACTCATTCACAATTATGGGGCGGGGTTCACCACTTTGTGAAACATGGTCATACAAACGTGCTACACAACCAGACTTAAAAACAGTTTTTATCCACAGGCTATCAGGCTGCTGGATGACACTAACACACTCATAACAACTCTGTATACACAACTACTCAACACTGGGAACTATATTCACCTGTGAACTACATTTGCACTATGTACATATCCAATGCATATATTATGTACATATCCAATAATAATACTCATGTCCAATGTATATATTCAATATTCTTATATTTCAATGTCTTTCAGTGCCTTCTGCTGTATATGCAAACATTGCACATGCTAACATGCTTTTTTTTTCTTATAGTTTATTTATTTATCTATTTTTTTTCTTTTAAGTATATTTTGTGTGCTGTATGCCATCCAGTCTGCTTAGACCACTGCATAACTATATCTAAGGAATTCAAAGCATGGACTATGTTATTATCACTCCTTTAATTAGCAGACAGTATCAGCATTGATCAGTTTTTTTGGTTTATGATCACTTAGGCTTATTGTATTTCAAAAGGCCTATGAAAAATCACACAATGGAAACTTTCCTTTAGAGTTAATAACTATATTTTGCCTTATAACATGAACATACAGCTACAATATATAGCAAGTATTGAGGCCCTACTTTCCTACACAGCCAGCAGCTGGTGGCAGCTGAACCTGGACTGTAAGATTACCTGACCATTTTTAAAGTCATGGCAAAGCCAGCACTATGTGAACAAGTGTGGCACTCAAACACTCGTGTGTTCAGAATATTCGGCCAACGCCAATCTAATCAAGCAAGCTACCATTAGATAGCTAATTTTTCTGAGCTAAACATGTTTGCTAACCGTCCATAGATGCTAACGTTAACTTTTACAACTAACTTACTGACCTATCCACATTTGTTTTCAGGTGCCTGATAAATTTTGACGTGGTCGATCCAGCGTCCTTTATTTTGATTTTGCAGACATCGCATTTGCATTTAGTGTGAAGTCTTTGCAGCCAAAGGTGATGACAAACGACATAGCAGCTGCTAGCGTGCCCGCCGTGGTGTTGTTTTGAGCTTTGTTTTTGCTGTACTATACATCCCTGGCCGTGGGAAGGAGGGAGAGGGAATGACGGTCAGCTCACCAGACTTACTGACTTGTTCATTAGTCCCAGATTACAAGTACGAGTCGAGTCTCAAGTCTTTTAAGTACGAGTCCAAGTCAGGTCTCAAATCTCTGTGTGTGGCAACTGAAGTGCAACTTGAATCCCCATCTCTGCGTCCATGTTGCATATGCTTTCCAAATGTTATTGGACTAAGTGGATCAAATTATGACAGTGAATTGAGTCATTTCGCATTGTGACGCTCACAAAATGTATCCACCGTTTTAGAGATGCTTCTTTCAAAATGTAAGCTTATGGGAAAAAGTCTTTTTGGGCCACAGTGCATCACGTGACGATGTAATTACACAGTTTGGCCACTGCAAAAATTGGCTTCAAAGCCTGGCATTCTTCCTGGGGACTTGAATGACACATTCAGTTTCTGCAAGATGAAGTGCCACTATGGTAAACAAATGTGTGTTTGTAATGATAGCTAGGTACAACCCACTTTAAACAACTCATGAAACATTCCGGTTTAATAGTGAAAATAATGATAGTTATCGTTAATGCCTTTCACCAGGTCAGATTCAGGATAAATGATAAAATCAGAACTATTATGTTTGGTAGAGTACTGAGGATGTAGTGAGGAAAGAAACTGCTCTGTAGTCTGGTGGTAAAGTAAAGCACAAAAACAAAATTTAATTTACCAAGTTAACTTATTAAGTTAAGAATAAAATAGGGCTGGATATCGAACCTCAGTAGCCTTCTTTTTGAGTGCCGGCACTTGACAGATTATAGAAAGCAGAAAATCCCCATGGTGAAGTTAGTTTGGATATTCAACATTCACTCAGTTTGCAGTAAGAGGACGGTTAGCTCGCCACCGAGACCTTGCTTTTTACCACAGGGCTTTTACTTAGGGACCATAAATACATTAGTTATTTTCAGTACCTTCATGCTGACTTGCCAATATCAGTGGTGAAAATTATGTTAAAGAAATATACTAAATTGGTCTAATGTAGTACAACTATTTTTATTTTGTTGATTGACAATGTGTGTATTTTATTTTATTTCATTTTATTTTATTTACATTTTAACATAAATATGTAAATAAAAGATAATTGCAGTAAGACACACATTTCTTATTTGATTTTAGTGCTTCTTTTATTTTTTTTGTATTGTTAAATTTAGCATTTGACCCACCTTTTGGCATCTGTTCACTGGTCACATTGAAAACCTCTTCATCATTCTTCTCCTAACTTCTAAGACTCCATGTCCTTTTGTCCTTTTCTGTCCCTTTCCTTTGTCTTCCCTCAAGTTGAAAAGCAAAAACCAACAATGTAATTTTTTTTAACTTAAACCATGGCAGCCATAACAACATGAACGACGTGCACATACTCCTGGCCTTGCCAAGTTTAACTAAAAAAAATCCTGGAAAACCCCTGATGGTGTCGCTTGTCACAGGGCCCAATGAATTTATGTTGGCACACAGTCCGATACCCACTTCCATTTGAAGGCTTGCCTAATTTTGGCAAATTTTACCATGTGTATTCATAAATGAAAATAGATAAATAAATAAATGAAAATCTCTCAGTAGTGAATGAACCTTGCTGCATAGGAACCGCTTTTGGTCAGGGATAAATCTAACAAGTTAAGTTATTATCAGATGTTTAAGGGTGCTCTGTTAGTTAGTGAGAAAGAAAAAAAGCATGTTAAATATCACTAGCTATTGAGGATATGCAATAAATGTCTTTGTATTCTGTTGAGGAAGTCCAGCCATTGTTTTCATTTCTGCCCTGTAACCCATCCTCTGTTCTGCATGTTTCATTATCTAAATATTCTCTGAGCAAGAGCCTTATATTAGTTGGTATAATTTGGGATCCACCAGAGGGTTAGCTCTCACCTCTTGTTCTCCTCGTTCTACCTGTATTTAAATATGTATGAGGCATCTGTCTTTGTTGAGAGTATTTTTTTCTCCCTCTGTTTTACCAGAGTGCAGTTCGCACTTCCTCACATTGGAACCATTTATCAGTTGGGAAGTGTAATTCAGGCAGGCGGGCTCCATGTCTACATCTGATACTTATTTATTGTCAGCAGGACTGTGGTTGGTGGGCCACAAAGTCAAGCATGTCGGCATTTTTATTTGAGTGATACCTGATCTCATTCTCAAGGTCAGGTGCTAGCTTCATTGGATGTGTTTGTGTGACATTTCATCATTTTTCCTGTAGTTGTATCACACAAAAGACAAAGAGAGCCAATCTAAGGAAACTGTGAATGTGTGTAATGGTTTCCTACAAGTCAACAAGTGAAGAATGGGAATCATTGAGGCAACAAGAATTTCCTTACTCGGCTTGGTTGTAGCATATGTGTTGAAAGAAAGTAATAATTGTATGTTGTAATAATAATAATAATGTAATAATGTAATTTTAATTCATAAATATCAGCTAATTTAGTGTTTATTTGGACATGGAATGGGCATATCTTACATTGTTGCAGCCAAGAAAATAATAAGCCTCGGGATATTCCCTACGAAGTAGTTTAGCAGAGGTGGTAAGCGCTTCAAAATTTTATGAGAATCCATCCATCCATCCATCCATCCATCCATCCATCCATCCATCCATCCATCCATCATCGTCTGCTTATCTGTGGCAGCAGGATCAGTAGGGTATTCCAGACGTCCCTCTCCCCAGCAACCCTTTCCAACTCCTCCTGGGGGATCCCGAAGCATTCCCAGGCCAGATGAGATATATTATCTCTCCAGTGAGTTCTGGGTCAGCCCCAGGTTCCCCTCCAGGTTGGTCGTGCTCAGAAAACTTCCATAGAGAGGCACCTGGGAGGCATCCTAGTCAGATGCCCGAACCACCTCAACTAGCTCCTTTCGACACAAAGGAACAGCGGCTCTACTCTTTATACTCTTATACTTATACTCTTTTTAGCCGCTTGCATCTATGATCTTGTTCAATACCCACAGCTCATGGCTATATGTGAGGGTTGGAATGTAAATGGACTGATAAATCGAGAGCTTTGCCTTCTGGCTCAGTTCCCTCTTCATCATGGTCGCCTGGTGCAACACCTGCAGTACCGCTGACACCTCACCAGTCCGGCTTCACTTGTGAACAAGATAACATTTGTGATAAGAATGAGATACCCCCTTGGGGCAGGAGCTCACCCCCCAACCGGAGGGGGCAATCCACTGTTTTTTGGCAGAGAACAATGGCTTCAGACTTAGAGGTGCTGACCCTCATCCAAACGGCTTCACACTACAGCTGCAAACCACCCCATTGCCACTTCTCAACACATCGGTATATGCAGTCACTTTAGTGTCACGTGAACACTGTTGTCACATGGACACTGTAGTGACAACTCAAGTTTGGACATGGCGTAAGGACACAATACTGTCCAATGGCTGGTAGCTGTGTTTAATCATGTACGGTAGAGAACAGAAAAACTTAACCTTAAGACATGGAACAATATTGTTCAGGGAACCTTGTGAGAAGAAAGACTTGCACTCTTTGAATACAAATCTATGCTAAAAATCATTATACAAAAAAGTCTGTCTCCAAAGGAAGTATTCAGCATACAAAGCACCCTTGTACTGTACATCACAGACTTAAGTGTGTAAAGATAACATAGGTACGGGTTATCAGGTGCAAAGTGACTTCAGACACATTTATTTTTAATACTTATTTTTCTGTGTGGTTGGAATGGCTGCTCAATGAGGCAGGGGCCTTGGTTGACATTCCAAACAAAGGAATGAATGTATCTTATCTGAAGGTAATGTCTCTTAGATGGCTACTGACAATGATATTGTGTTTTTGATGGCTGCAGTTGACATACCATTTCAGCTTTATTGTACTGCATTTAATAGGCCTTTTAAAATTAGTCACAAATGGATTTAGAAGTGGGTTTCAGGACGGATTCTGAGTTGGGAAATAAGAAAGCATTGTCCTGCCCCAGGGCTCATAATTGGCTTAATGTGTCTACAGGGGTTAGTATGGTTATTGGTCAATAGCAGTAAATCAGTGATAATTTTACCTGGAGCTGAGAGGTCTGGCTTTAGGCTGTGCAGGGAAACAGATGGTGCAGAGAAATGTTTAAAAATGCTCTTACTTTTTCCTAAGCTATCTTTGAATTAAGATTACTTGGTCACACTACTATTTTATATCTGCCTACAGCCTTTATCTATCTGTCTGTTTGTCTATGCTAATCCGTCTGTCTCTGTCCAATTATCTCTATCTGTATTTGTCAATCTCTGTCGATGTTGTAAAGGTATAAGTTTGTGCTCAGTTAAGGACTGAAGTATTCGATGTTGTTTTGTTTTGTCTTTTTTTTTACCTCTTCAATCTTGAGTCAGTTTACAGTACCTATTATCTGCCACCTTTTTGTTGCTGATGCTGAAATCTCAGCACTGGCTTTAGTATGTGAACTGTGTTCCCGGTGAAATGGATGGCACAGTCACTCCACACTGTTGTAACTTTCCTGAGGAAAACACTGTAATGGAGGAGACAAGCTCATGTCTGAAAACAACCGCTGAAATAATCAAGATTTGTAAAGCCAAATTTAATTACTTATTGAAAACTGCCTCAAATCTTCTTAGTCTTCATCCATCTGTGGTGCCACATTTGTATTTGGCAAACATGTACTGCCATATTGAAAGAATACTGTATGTATCATAAAACCATAGGTACATTTAGACAGGATGGACATGGATGTGACAAGAAAGACAAATCATTTACATGACACTCTCGTGGATCCTTGTCTTTGAATAAGAGTCTGAAAATTAAGAGTGGTAGCTCTGACTTGTCTTCTTTCTTCTTCTGTCTTCCTGTTTGGGAAGTCATTTCAGGTGACATGTTGAAACGGAGAGAGCTTTATTGATCTGGATGTCTCCTGAGATCTGTTGTTAGTTGGAACTGACATTGACTAAATGAGGAATTAACTTAGTGTGATTCTATCACCATTATGTATTCCTCTTCTCTTTGAAATTATTTAGAGCCTCTGCATGTGTGTATTCAAATGTAAGCTGACATCAAGTCCACAGGTTTTCCTGTCATCCCATTGTCTTTTGCATTTCTGCAGAATTCTCCTATAATTTTCATTTTTCTTTTTCATGTTATTTTTATATTTCTTTTTCTAAGGTGTTTATTTATGCAGTGCAGCAGGAGGTAGAAGTCTTTATTTGGGTAAAACAATGAATTTCTTCAGGGTAGTCTAGAAATAACAGTCGAAGCGCTACAGCAGCCCATACAGCTTGTGAGAAGAATGACAGCCAGTACATTTGCCTTTAGAAATATGGAAATCGTGAACAGTATGCCAACGCTCCTTGTTCTTAACAGGGCTTGAGAGTTTAGAAGAAGTTTGACATCTGACATCATCATTCAAACTTATGTTGCTGCTTTTCAAAGGTACTTTTAAGTAGTTACAGTACTTACATATATGTATCCCATGCCCTAGGACTGGGTGATTTAACAATATATACCATACAGTATATACCATACCCACACACTTGAGGCAGGTGGGAAATTCAAAGGACACTCCCGTGGGTGACTAGGGTTTGAGTCCTGTGTGAAAAGAATAATCAGTGGTGATTGTGACTGTTCAGGAAGAAATTTTGAATGAAACCATGATCTTTACCGAAACCTAACCAAGAAGTTTTTGTCCCTTTGAAAGTGTAACTGGACATTTCATGGTTATTATTGCTAACTTGACCACAGAATGAAACCATGTTGTTTTTCATGAGAAAAGGCCAAACACAAGTGTAACATGGTGGACCAGGGGGTTAAACAGTCATGAACTCTCTGAGTGAAAAGCCAGATTCTGTGGGTGTTAGTCCAGTTCACTGCTGAAAGTAAAATACAGGAAGATTATTGAAAATTTTTGCTGTTTCATGTTTTCTTTGTTTTTTCTCAATTATTAATAGTAGAACAGTGGTCCAGTGGTGAAATTCCTGTGCTTGTTTACCTGGACCATCCACCCCGACCTCCTCCCGATACGGACTGGTCGCTTTTTATACTACTCCTCCTCACTTCCTCCTTTGCAGGCGTAATAATTACTATGGCCACTGGAAGTTGCCGCCTAACAAGAAACATAAATATGGCTTGTAATAAGCTGCTTGCACAGTTGATCTATATGTTGTTTTTATGATGAGGACAGGCTGAAGTTTGATTATTGATGTATGTTCTTTGAAGCTGCCTTTCAGATCTGACAAGTGCTGCAAATTTGGTACTCAAACTTTCAACACATGACATAAAAATGTGTCCCAGTTTACAAAAAACTCTGAAGTTCATTGATTTGTTCTTGCCTCCATTTTTGTCCTTTTGTGTGATTATTGAATATCTGTGCTGCCACACACACACATACACATACACACACACACACACACACACACACACACACACACACACACACACACACACACACACACACACAGTGGCATCACCTGAAGATCACAGGTTGTACATACTGTACTGTATATTTTCTGTTGGACTTCATTCCCATCTGAGGCGTAGCACTAATTCAAGTACTAACTGAAATAAATTAACCATAACAGTTTTATTCACAGTCTATGACTTTGCACTTAGGTCTCCAAGTCAATTCATTCCAGATGGAGGCACTGTGACGTCACATTTCATGCGGTTCACCTCCTTGCACATGACTTACATTTGGACTGCAAAGTCAATTTCTGTGACTCACAGAGTTCTAATGGGGTCTGATGTCTTTGGGGACAACTTGAAGTATTTACTTATATCTGGTACTATAAAAAAATCTTTAACACTGCTCTTAAAACAGCAATCAATTTAAATTGCAGAGACATACAGAATTGGAGTCGACTAACTTTAAAGGATAATAATGATTAGCAGGAAAATGTTAAATGTAACATCTTTAATATGACAATCATCTAAAATATGCACGCTATTTAAACCAAAACATACAATATCAATCGTGTTTCAGTGCACACATTACAAAGAACCACTCACTCCTTGATTCCACTGGGCACATCTCTGTTACGTGGCATGCACAACACTGTTTTGTCCCTTCCTCCACACAGCATCATATCCCACTGGGAGCATTTCAGAAGCAGAGCGTCATGCCTGTCTAATATTGTTGAGTTGCTCAGAAAGTTTGAGTCTGGACAGGGTGTTTTATTTTGAAAACTGACTGAATGCACTATGCGGTTCTGCTGTCTGACGTCCTCTCTGGCATGATCTGTTCTGTGCAGACTGACGGTCAGTTTCCGTTTAAATAGACTTGGAGCAGAGGGGAGAGCTGCTTTGGGAAGCTGCTGAAACCTGCTTGGTGCATGGTAGAAACACGAGCATCGTCTGGAACGGCTGCTGACCATATCATGGCTGAGTGTCATCATTCACACTTTTTCTCCAAAGAAATATTGCAAAAGTCAGACCATATGGTATGTTGAAGAAATTGTGTTGGTGCTCTTTTGTTCTTTACTTTTGTAAAGCCTTATCTGTGAGCAGACTTCAGCTTGTACAAAATGCAGCTGTCAAAGTTTTAACAAAAAACAATAAAGGGAGCACATTTGACCAGTTTTAGCATCTTTACATTGTTTTACCATCTCTTTTACAACTGATTTTAAAATTGTATTCCTAATTTGTAAGTCTCTGGATGATTTACTACCTCCTTACATAGGCCTCATTCACACAAAATTAGGTGTTGTCCACCCATTCATTTTAAGTGTGGGAAGTGCACTTAGGCTGGGGCGGTCCAGACTGCAGGAGTTGGTGGAGAAATCAAAAAACAATAATGCAGCAGCCCTGCCTCAATAAAGCAGAAACAGAATCATCTTTTGAAGAGACACAACTAATTTCACACTGCAGTGGCCAATTACATAAGCCAGCGTTCAGACCGCTGGTTAACAGTATGTTCTTCAAGCAGTTTACCCTAAATGTATGAAATTACGCTATAAATATAGCCTACTACTATAATGCTTGGAATCAGAGTTTCTCGTGTTTTCTTATAAGCACTGGTTGACATAACACGTTCGGTGTCAGGATGAAACAGATGCTGTCATGTAGGCTGAAAAGAGACACATGGACAAATATTCAGATGTCGCTCCAAGTTTCTATTATGTCTCTTGGTGCCTCAAACAACATTGTGTGTGAAGAGACTCTCCCAGATGTGTCCTCCCACACTGCCACACAACCCTATGTACTCGCCACAATGCTTGATTTGGTCCAAATACAGCCTTAGTCAACTGTCTCACACTCTACACAGGCATACTCTTGCATATTCTTAGCTTTTGCCTCATGTCATCCAACACTATATCATTAAATGTGGCAACTGCCAGCTGCATGCAATGAAATTTGTAGTACACAATGTATTATATATAACTTTATTATCACACTAATTCATGCCAACAAATAAACACAGGACTGTCATTTCTCTTAGTGTTAAATTGAACAAACAGCCCCCTCAAACAATCATATAGACTACCTACAACCTGCACATGTTATAGTTGTTATAAAGCAACAACACTGATTAATATAGAGATTTCAAGTATTTCAGATAGTTTCAAGTATCTGCGAGCAATTGGCATTCTGCTGCAAAAGACAAGCAAATGTCTAACAGTTTTTTAAACATACTACTCCATTCACACCTATGAGACCTCCAACTGCTATTGTCGACAGCACCTCATTTAAAGCAGCTGATTAATTCCCACTGGGCAGCTTAACTCACAGTTAAGTGATTTTTTAATTGTTCGAAAACGCTGTTTTGGTAGCTTGTGCATTTTTGTAGTAATACACTTGTTTCTTCTTCACCATGAGTCTGAATGCATTTGAAGTGTACTATAGTCCAAAAGGACTGAAGCTTTGAAGTCCAGTGTTCTCAAGTGCAGTTTGACAGCAGCAGCTCTTCTGTTCCCTTCAATGATTCAGCCTCAGAGCCAAATTTAGACCCACATTCCCCAGGTGATATTTCAGACACTTACAAAGTGATGAAAGTATCGTTCTAAGCCTAACAACAATTGAAATAAACTTCTATTGATATTGTTATCAAACTTTGCTGTCTGGTTAAGTCTAAAGGACTTGAATCACAGTATTTTTAGAGCAATATCATTAATTGTACATTAGTTTTCTACCACCTATCTGAATCCCAGCATTTGCTGGCGTAGCCTCTGTGTTAGAGCCCAGTGGTGCATAACACTGATGAAGCAGCTAGAGATAATCAAATAATTATAAATGAAAACTGTTACGCTTCGTTATGCTTCCCTTTGAAAATTGCACTCATTTTGTCCATGACAAATGTAGATTACATTCTATCCAAGGCTACAGGTTATTTCATGTATATTTAGCTTTGATTATGCAGGGAACATTACATGAGTTTACAATTCAATTTCCTGCACAAGCATGAGACACTGTTTTGATTTGTATTCAGAGTCATATTAATTAAGGACAGAAAAGAGTATTTCTTAATAGTGTGTCCAGTAGGGGTGTCACGATCCTCCAAATCCTCGATTCAATTTGATTTTCAATTGTAAGGTCATGATTTGATTGGATTCTCAATCTTTTTCTTTGTTTGTTTTTTATCTTTTAGCACAGATGGCTATGCCATTTTTAGACTAGTCTAGTCTAGGATCATTGGTTTTATGCCATGATAACTCATTTAATTTTTTAATTCTTATTTAAAAAGATGTTCTACATGGTATCATGAGCGATATAATCTCCATTTTTCGTGTGCAGTGTACCACACTAAGGACTTTAAATAATTTATTAACAATATAAATGTAACAATAACTTGTTTCATCAGTCAATTGGAAACTAACTGTAAACAAAAGACTCTAGTGAGTCTTTGTTGTGACTGCAGTGTGCACTCTTCACAGCAGATGTGAAGAGTGCACACTTAGGGCCGGATCTACTAAGATCCCAAATTGCTTGTACTAATCTGCGTGGGCAATCTAGAAATTTGCGTGTGGGGTTGAACCGCGGTTTGCGGGCGATTTATTAAGAGTGATTGCGTAAATGACAACAGGTGCAAATGTGTTGGAGACACGCCTATTTAAATGAGGGTTTAGTGTGTTTCATGGTTTTCAGCATGGCGAGTTTGAGAGAGCGAAAGCGCAAAGTGAAATTCGACCCTTTGGAATTAGAAGTGTTGGTAGAGGAAGCGAATAAACATTTCAACGAGCTGCAGCAAAGGAATCTGACAGTCGCACAAAGGAACGCCGTGTGGGAGAAAATCGGTGAAAAAGTTAATGCTGTTGGAAAAAACAGGCGAACAGTGGATGAAGTGAAAAGGAGATACCAAGACATCAGAAGAAGAACAAAAGAAAAACTGGCGTATAATAAAAAGTCTGCAAATAAAACAGGCTTCCATTGTTCCGGCGTCTCCTTCTTGCAACAATAACCGCAGCCATGTGTGCGCAATTACGCATACAAACCATTTGCACCTCCCTTTGAGACGTGTTAAATATAGAAGCAGTTTCTATGAGCAAAATTGCTTTCAGGTTTGATAAATCACTTTGCGTGTGCTAAATTAATATATTTACATTTTCTCCACCCAGAACACGCACAATTGTGTGTAAACGCCCCATATTGCATATTCATTGCTGCAAACGTACTAACTGGATGCAGACGCAACCCTTTTTGCGCACTGTTAGTAAATCAGTTTGTACAATTTTTTGCGTGTGCAAGGAGTTTGCACATGTTTTAATACACGCAAACCTTTAGTAGATCCGGCCCTTAATGTAGTGTGCTGTGATGGTCATGTAGCTCTGTGTTGCTCTGGAAGTCCAGCAATCTGTCGTTAAGGCCACCAAATCTGCACTGCTCAGACCTCCATTAACTTTTTCCTTCACATTATCATACATGGAGGACAACACCTTTGTGGTAAGATGCCACCTGCTTGGCATTTCATTGCGTGGTTCCAGTATGCTAACTGCTGGCTGCACAGATATCAAGCTTCCACGCTAATACTTCAACGGATGATCTCGTTTTCGTGGAGACATATGCTGTGTGCACGGAGTGGAGTGGCTGTGTGTGTGAGATGCGTGAGTGACAGAGAGACGGAGGGAGAGCAGGGAAAGAAAATGCAGCTGAACGAATACGCTGCGTTTTTAAGTAGCGTAAAAAAAACAAAAAAAACCCCGAAATGCAATTTGTGGCGGTCGGTGTTGATTCTGTGGCGCACCGCCACAAATTAATCAATGTGTTGGAAACACTGCACTTACAATTGAGATCGTGACACCCCTAGTGACCACATCCCACCATTACCACTGACAATAAAAGGAACACTGAGGACAGATTGATATCACAGTGTATTTGTCAACTGAGGATTTGGACTTGGCCGACAAGCACATATGAGTAGTAGTTGCAGTAGAGCAGCTTTAGACACAATGTTAGTGTAATCATCTCTGGGTAAACTTCAGTATGTAATGGAGCTGGAGAGATGGACAGTTTATTTAACCTTTTGATTCAAAGCACAGCCAAGTACATTTCTTCAAATAAAAAGCGTCTCTAAGGAGCATAAACTGTCCTTAAAATAATACGTCATGCCTGAAGCATGAAGCCATAAAAATGAAAATGAAAATCTACCTGCATCAAATCTGGAACAGTTTACTGTAGCGTACATTAAGTCATGATAGCTACATATTTTCTATATTGCATTATATATGTATATGATTCAATTGTAAAAGAACATTATGTAACTTTTTTACCTTAAAATAACAGCTTCAAAATAATTTTGATGGCACAGAGGGAGACAGGGTGAATGGTGTTTCTGTATCAGCCACTCTGCCCCCCATCACTTGCTTCTGCACTTTGTAACTTCAGTTAAAGGTAAGGATCACAGCGTTACACGTTTACTTCGAGATACAAGTTTTGTAAACACCTACACTATGTCTGACAAATTGTTACAGACCTGTAATTTGTATTTACTGCAGTGGTGTTGCAGTCAGAAACTGTGGGCTGCACCAAATCGCACAAACTACCAATTTCTACATAATGTTGTTTCAAGTATCCCATTGCGTATCATACAAACATGATTTTTTTCATTCAAAAACGGTATTATATTTGGCAGTGACATAGTGACATGTAGTGACTGTGCTGCTGACAGGCTCAGCTGAAAGGGGCAAGGTTGATCTGCCCTTTCTGGTGCACGAATGATGTAACCTTAACCACAGTGCAGGTGATAAAAACAGAGCGGTGAGAAGGTCATCAAGGACTCAGCTGGGTCTGGGTCTCCATTATCATACTTTATTAAAAGTGATACCTTCCGCTCTTTCAATTATACCGGGACAAGATTAGGACTTTTTCATTAACCTCCTGTCTCTCTTATGTAGAAAAGAAGCTTTGGAGCAGTCACACAAAATTACAAAAATTATCCCTGATAGCCATCTTGTACAATTTTTACTGGGAGCTGCAAATCCTGTTTTCAGCTGCTGCTAATTATACTGCTGGATTGCCTCTGCCAATCATAATACCCTGGCCATTTCTTCAGTAGTCAGAAAACTGATCAGTCCTGATCACTCTCTGATATATTTTCTTTAATATTGTGGCCTGGAGAGTCTTACCTTCAGTTCTTAATTGAAATACATCACTGTTTTATACTTCACGTGCCATGCATGAAATGCACACCTACCCACTCCAAATAGTTGTGTTTGTAGCTTCCTATGCTGCTGTCACTCTGTGTTTGCCTTTTTTTGTTATCCCATAGTAATTTCCCTTTAATGCAGTTGGGCTGGAGACCAAATCTTTAGCTCACTATAGCTCAGAAATTACACCTATCTAATTGGCTCAATCACAGATATCTTGGTGCTACAGAACACTTAAAACAAATTACACAGCACGAAAAAATGGATTAAGGATTGTCCATGTTAATATACAGAACCTGGAAGTATTGATACTTGGTACTTCTTAAGGTCACCAAAGCTGATATGTTTTGGTGGTGTTGATATTTTATCATCTGAGCACATTTCCAAGGTTTGCCTGAGCTCTTTTAACAACACATCTCTAACCTGGCACATGGAAGTACACTTCAACAGTATGCATTATCATCTTATTTTATAGTAGTAATGATAGATCATTATCCTGCCGCTATCACCAGTTCACTGGATGACACCAATTTGATACGTGTCCACACACATCCTGATAACCTGTGAACAGTGGGCTGCATGTGAAAACTGGAAAACAGGTTAACAGTGAAAGTACATTATTTTATCACTGTTATCCTAATTTGCAGAGTTCTTTCGGTCAAACACCTTTTTTTTTGCAGCAGCCTTCAACTGAATATCAACTTCGCCACAGTCATGAGTTGAAAAAAAATTACTTAGTTAAGCTTCAAATATATTTGAGCCTAGTGCAAAAAGTCCAAATAGCCTCAGAAAATGAGGCTATCAAATTACTGTTGAGCATTATCACCATTTACACAGAACACTTGAGTCAGACAGAATTATCTGGAGTGGAACAATAGCAGCATTTTTTAAATATGAAGCTACAGAAAGTGATAAATATGAAAGGGAAACAAATTAGCTGCATTTTATTACAAATAAGAACATAACCAACTTTCCTGCATGTTACTTTGCAAAGAACTTGTAATGTTTAATGTAAAGTGGGGCCATATTTATAGTACAATTATTTCCATGTTAAGCTCACATTCTATTTTCTTCTGCAGAACACAGTTAATATGTTCATAAATGATTTTCCTTGTACTGAGGGGCTGTCATAACTACATCTTACATTGCGTTCCTTGTCGGGAAGTTCTGTAATCCTAATAGTTAAATCCAGTTTTGACATTATGCTGGTGTTAAATGTATATGTTTTGTCCAGAATAATTGTACACTGTGTAGGCCTGATTACCTGATTGTGATTATTTAAGCTAACTATGATTATTTTTCACAATTGTTGGATTCCAAAATCCTGGGAATTTTAAGCCAAGTTTATAAAACAAACATAAACACAATATTTCCATATTTTTTTTTCCTTTACAAACGTTTAAGGGCCCCTGACTGTTTACCTTGTTGCCCTCAAGTTCTCATATTCGCATAATAGTAGTTGATGTAAATGGACATTTATTTGGATCTTTTTTTTGCCAGTTTTCAGTACATTTGCTTAAAATTTGTGCTGCATGTGAATGGACACTTGACTAATGTTATAAATGTCACAGCTGTGCGCAAGGTTCCAAAGTTCCGTCTGTAAATGTGACAGCAACATGCAATCCTGCAATTAAACAACAACAACCATCTTATTTCATGTAATAATTGTTACAGACCTGTGATTCATTTCAGATATTTATTTATGATTTATTGTTAGGGCTCCTTTATTGACTGGCTTCCACTGGCTGGAGCCTATGTTCAGTTTACACATGTTCAAAGCAGAGATTTACTAATACCATTTTTTCCCTCCCGATAACCTTACCTGAACTTTGTGCATCAACCAATACAATTACCGATATTATGGGTTTGCTTTAAATTAGTTAGTAAAGTCACTCACCCTTTATTGCTACTTGTGCAGTAAAAAAAAAAATGGGTTAGGGTTACTGCTGGGCAGGAGTAACAGGATATTGTTTCTAATAGCTAATTATTATGTGACATCGGCAGCCAGTTTTCACTTCCAGCTATACAGTATATATGCAATACAGCGGCCGGTTCAGTGGCATTGTGCCTCTAAGTTTGACGCTGTTGTTACAGTTGGTGTCCAGTTGGTTGGTTAAGGTGCCTGGATGGGTCCTAAACTAGACTTCCGCCCTGAGACCAGGGTTTGTGTCCTGTTTATGTGAGTAAAGAGTGATTTACTTTTGAGCTATGTTACATAAGGAAATTAACATTTGTAAAAGACGCAACTTTTGTTACTTAGATGACGTAAGTGATGTACAGTACTTAGTTACTTACAATGTTAGTGTGTGTGACTTTGGTCACTGACGTTACATGACATGACTTGTGACTAATGTCACTTCGGTTACTTCAGTTAGGAGTTATTTTAAGCCAAAGTATGCTCTTTTCCTATTTCCTATTCTTTCCTTATTTTGTAGTTCTACTTGGACAGCATATAACATATCACTGCTAACTTCACTGTGGAGCCCTGTATATGGAGGGTGCCAAAATCAGAAATAAATAAAGAAATAGAAATGGTTCAATAGATAAATTAAAATGCCATTTAATGCACCAATAAATCAAATTGAAAATATGTAAATGTATGCATTAATTAATTTATAAAATAAGACATAAATAGATATTTCTGCTGTAATTTGAATCTGTCTTTATTTATTAATAATTTGTATTAATTCAGCTATTTATTTACTTTCCCATTTAATTTTCCATTTAATTTATTCATTATTATTTTGTATTTTTTTTACTTTTTATTACATTTATTTCTGTATTTATTTACATATTTATTTCTGTATTATTTACTGTTTGCATTTCCCCCCATTTATTCCCACAAACGTATTTATTCCTGTATTCCTTTCATTATGCAAATTAGGGACTGTCATTCAGAGCCAATCACAGCACAGCAGGGTGGGACTGGGTGGAACATTCTTGGGAGAAGAGAAACAAACAGTCTCAGCTCACCCAGGTACCTGCAGCAGCTACGCCCAGGACTCAGATCTGGACCATATTTTATGGAGAAAATATTTTCTGGTTTTCCCTCTGATGTCCTCCAGCTGTTCTGCCAGAACTCTGAGAGATTCAGAATTTCCCTGATGGACATATAACTTTATTTGTTGTTAAAGGAAAGGCTAACAGCTGCTAAATTTAGTGTTAGCTGCCATTAGCCGATAGGGGTCTTAGCTGATGCTACAGCTCTATTGAATGGAATCCCTGAGAGTGTGGTGGTGTACTTTACAAGTGTGGATACTATAGCCAGAGTGAAACATAAATGAACAATTATTTGGAACAGGAAGTGATGGACTCAACATGTAGTTAACCTCTGGTTCCCTCACACCCACAGTATATGCCTTTATAGCTTCTGCCTTGATATGGCTGTTGTTTGATGTAACCCCCTGACTCCTTTCTCTTTGCATTGTTGCTCCTTTTCATTTCTCCTGTAAAATAGGCCAGCGTGCGCTGCCGTTTTAATTTCAAGCTTATTAAAAAAGAGGGATGAAACAGAGAGAGGTATTAAAGGGTAGAATTAGCATGTGGAGACAATCCTCTGTGAAATTACTGCAGACGAGGGCAGCTGAAGTTGCCTTCGAACGTGCACTGTGTCAAGCAGATTCACCATGTTTACCTGTTCCTCCAGAGCCTTAATTAACCCATCACTCACTCCTGAACCCCTTGTAATCATTGCAAAATTAGACGAGCCATCAATTCACATGTGTAATTGTGAAAAATAATATAATTTAGGTCAGCTGATTACTCTCAAAAGAGTCGCAGGGGCAATGTAAGCACTAAATCTAACATATACTAAATAAAAATAAATAAAAGCTGATTTGTGTACTTTTGAAATGAAAGAAAATGTTTTCCTCTTCTAAGCTCACAGGTAGAAAAACAGCACACTACCAGCTGTGCTTGCTAATGCACTTGGCACACTGAGTGGAGAAGAGCTGTGCTTTAGTGTATGGGCTCTGCTTTCAGGACAGTGATTGGAGAGACCTGAGGTGTGTTGTACACACAGTTTTTTATTATTTCATATGTTCTTATGATTTCATATGTATGATGTTTTAATGACTCTTAAAATGTCACTTTGCTCAAGTGAATTATTTTATGTGCATGAGATATGAAAATATCCAACAGCTTAACAGCTTTTTCATTTAATCTTCAGTATGGGCTGTGATGCATACGTTTGAAGATGCACTGGCTCCTGGATGGCATCTTCTTATAATCAAACTCTTCCTGCTCTTCTTAGACATTGAGCAACAGATCATCTTAGACTACATTAGGACCAGATGCAATGGACTTACCCCCCCCCCCCCCCCCCCCCAGACACTGGAGTTATGTGGAATCAGGATAGATTTGTTTTTAAGTCACATTATGTCATAATATGTGAACTGTTTGACAGCAAGCTGTATTTTGAAAGTCGAACGAGACGTTGCATATTGCATATTATTGCTGACTTGACTGCGGAACAAAAATGATACCAGAGAGCGTCATAGTTGAGCTTGCGCTGGGAGGGAGAATGTGTTTGGATGCATTTATCAGTGACCTGACCTTTTCCGTCAAACCATACATTTGTACAGTGACTTTTGTGGTTATCTAATTCACTTTTTGACAAAAGCTTGTTTTAAAATATTACATGTAAAAATGTATTTTTTAATTACTTATTTGACCAGTGTTTTCTAATGACTCAGAAAAAGGAGAGCTGACAAAAGTTTCAGACACTGGAGTTTAAAAAACACTTTGTAGTAGCTGTGTGATGTTGGGTTTTTTATGAGGTTGATAAATTGTTACGCATCATTCCATAAACCTAGGCTTTAATTAAAATACGCATCCCCCTTAAAACATGGTGAGTGAAAGTTTCCACTTAGAAGCGACAATTGATACATAGAGTCTCACATTACCTCACAGATTGAATAATAATAGCAATCAGTTCAGTCATGCATAAAATGCTTTCACTGGCATAATGGCAGCTTTTTCAAAACATCTCACAAAAACAATCTGTTCTTTATTGATTCAAAGTTAATAAATTACTGAAAAAAAACTAATGATAATCCTATAAAATCAAATTCATAAGGTATATACTGATCTCAGCTTTAGGTGAATGAAGCTTAAAGGCCAGATTTAAATCTGTTTGTTATTCTGTCGCCACAGAAACACCTTACTGTTGTCATCTGTTTTGATATTGACATTACAATATCTATTAGAAACATCAGTAAACACAGATAAAGATCCCTTGGACATTAAATATGTTGTTATTCTGAAAGCAATGATTGAATTGGAAACATCATCTGTATTAATTTAGGCTCAATGCCAAACACAGTGAGTCAGAAATGTCTCATCTCTATATCATCTTGTGCATTTCAAATCAGAAGAAGGTGTGAGGCACTTTCTTATTGGCAGTCAAAATAATAACAGTAACGGTAATAAAACCTGGAAGCAGAGTATTTTAAATCATTGCACAGTGCATGGACATGATAACGCTGTGATCTGTGACAATTAGATTTGTGTTGTTTTTTAATAGAGGGGATTATTCATGTGTTTAAAAAAGCTCATGACTCACAGTATAAGAAGCTCCAGCAGAGTTTGGGACAGGATTCTTTCATTTTCCAACATAAATATCTGTCTCGACCCTTTATTTAGACCAGAGGATATTATTCAAGGTGAGTTATAGAATTTTGGACAGTGAATAATATTTCAATTACATATGAGGAATGACTACTTCATTGAGTATGATATTAGTCTTTTGAAATGCTTAGGAGAATCCCGAGGGACAATGAGCAAAACGCTCTGTAGTTCTGTTCCTGCTTCCTGCTGGTGAAGATCATCAGATGAAAGCTGACAGCCTGCACTCATCACTCATCACCTCAGTGTGACTGTTATTCCACCATCATACTGATGTTGTTACGGGAGCAGAATATCAAAGTCCTAATGGTTACGGCCCTTCACTAAAGATTTAAGGTGTGTTTCAGGACTTAGGCAGTCACGTCAATGATCTAATCTACATGAACAACTTGAAAGGAAAAGAGATTAAGCATAAATTTACAAACAAACTATATTATACTTGTCACTCTATTGTGAATGGGGACTTCATAGCACAAATTAAGCGACAATACATTCATATTTAGAACTAAATATTAAGGGACAGGCATTGCAAATTAGCTTTGGCTATAAATGCTGTAGTGTTGTGGCTACATACAAGTCCCTACACATTTACATAAACATTAAATAAAGAAATGTACGCATTTATTTTTTAACTTCGAGTTTGACAACAATTCAAACACATATAACACATGACTGTGTGGGTGTGCTTCTGTCACATTTGAAGCAGGGGACCCTACAACTGTCATCACTTTTTGTGAAGTTTTGCAAAATTATAATTGAATGATTCTGGGGGCAAAAGTGAGCTCCACAAACAAGTTCAACAATTTCATCATACATGCTGTCATATTTAAGCATGCCTTGTTTCTGTCATTTTTGTCAGAAGGAACTACAGAACAATCCTCTACTACTTGAACACAGCTTAAAAATATAAGCTCCAATATTATAACCACAAATCAGTAGCTCAATATTAATATTGGTTTGTATTGGCATGTATAGGGAATGCTACTTATGCTGTCACTTGAATTGATGTTCAGCCCGCAGTGTACATGCTAAATTGCTTCTGTGGGATTGGGGAAGAAATCAAAGCACTATTCAGGACCTCTCAAGAAGCTTTAATTTGTCAGGCTGCATGTGCTTTTGATTGCTGCTGAGGATTCCGCTGCTGTGGGAGTATGACATGATTTTTTGCCGTTTAAAGCCGAGTCAAATCATATTCTCTCATTCAAAATTACAATATTTTGATGGCATATTTATCGCACCTCATTTGAAGTCTGTCACCAACGTGGAGGGAGAATAATATCAGTGATTAAGGGACTGACAAAGCTTTGGAACTGTGATTTTAAGTAGCTCATGTGACTTCTGTTTATCAATCAGACAATGCGGCATTACTGCTGGTTAACTGAACATGAACTGCCGGGACACAGAACTGCACTGTGGAGTTGGGCGGAGATTGGACACCGTTACAACAACAGTAGGGCTGCAAAAATAATCAAACTATTTTCAAAGGGGCAAAGTGCAATATCCAAATGACAGAAACTGGTAAAATGTGTACTGCCGCACTGCACAGAGGTCCTGGCCTACAAATCTTGTTCTCCGGATGTAAGAAAACATGTTTGTTGGGCAGACCCCAACGAAAGTCACATCATCAGGGTTTTAGTCATTTTTCAGTGAAAATGAAAATTGTGATGCTAAAATGCTCATCCTCACTAATCATGAATCATATCACATAATCTCGGTTTGCATCATAAAGTACATACTTCACAAGCTCTGAACTGCACTCAAACACTTCATAAGACTGGAGGCTATATGGCCAGTGAACATGCAAATATTAAAAGCACTTATCATCATAAATGCTGCTGACTTTAACTCCTCAACACTGTATCTACAGCCTCGCCACAACTAACCAAGGCAAGACGAATCGTTCTCAAATGCTTCCGGGTGAAAAATATTTAATACAAATAAAAATCCTAATTGAAGATAAGTGAAATGACTCAACAGTGATATTTTCCTGTGTGTCTGCGTGGGCATGTTTTGCTGAGGTTTGTGAGTTTAGTACACCAGCAGTCATAATTTAATTATGTCTTAATTTAATCCCACAATCGGGCAATGACAAGTGGAATGTAACAAAATGCTTGTCAGAGCTGTGTTTCCCCACAGGCAGATAAACCATGCACATGACAAAAGGGTAGCGATTCAATTATGACCATAGTGGGGGAGCCTCTGAATGATAAAAGCCATTCAGGAGCTTATAAACATGACAATTTATGAGCATCAGGTGCATCTTTCTCAATCTTTAGCATTGTCAGGGAAACAGAGAACCCTGCGCAGCTTATACATCAGTGTTTGACAACTGTTATGTTTTGCATCACACATTGCCTGAAACACAACAGTAGAAAGCTCTGCTCTGAATAGGGGCCGATGAAATATTAAGTTATATAGTCCAGTTATAGGGCACAAAGTGTGGTGATGTTTCAAAGAAATAAATACATGGCTGCCATAGAGAGGAGGAGTTAACACAACCTGTGCCTGTACAGTACACAGCCCCAAACCTCCTTGATGGGAGAATGTAGGAGTCTCAGTAATGCATATCAATTAGGGCATCAGTAATGCAATATTTTAAGTGCAGGTTGTAAAATGTCTGTCTTTGGCTGTCTCTACACACAAGTTCTTCTGTCTCGTTATCTTATTTTACAGCTGCTGTCAGCTGTCATGCTGTAGATAGACCACCTCATAAAAAAATAAAGTAGGCTTTTCTCATATAACCAGACTAGCATAGAAATATCAGTCAGTTCAGTTCATCTTGGCATCATCTAAGCTACATACTCTAGACACTGCAGTTTACCTGACAGCTCACTAAATCAGTGGATGTCAGTATTGCATGCCTCTTCATTTTTTTAAGAAAACTACAGTGTATCAGAGTTCTTGAGAAAAATCTATATTTTAGTTGTAATTTCCTTCAGTATATGTTTACTGTGATAACAAGATATTTGCCATGATAACAATGATGGTTTCACATGCATTCCTGACAGGGGATGATGGTCGATTTTTATGGTTGTGTATGTAGCTGCAGTGAAGCCACTGTCGAGTCCAAAATGATTATTGTCAAGGGGTAAATCTTATAATGCACTCAAGTGTTTCAGAGGTAAAAAGGGCTAAAATGTATTTTGACTTAATGAGGCTCAACCCCTCATTTCATTGGCCCCACTTCCAATTTTCTTCCCTTAAGTTGTGGTTTCTATGGCTGACTGTCGTAAATAGTCAATACAAACACTAAACAAGATGATTTCTATTTTTGATTTATTGGCATGAATTAAAACACATCTTCTTGTCATCTTTTCTTTTAAACTATGTAATATATTTTTTTTACTGACCATATAATTTGGAATTTATTTGGAATACGAGAAGATATTTCTCAAAGAAAAAAACTGGATTATGAATTGAAACACTGGCAATGCTGTTATGTTAATGAGCACTTAATTGTTGCTGCCTACAGAAAACATGACTTCTGAGATTGCGGATTCTCTGTGGGTTCAGGAAGTTCTCCAACCGCTTGGACTTATGAAAACCTTCAAAAACCCAGTGGATTGACTGAAAACTTCATGGTTGTCAAGCTGCCAAGGCTGCTCTTTGATAGTTCTTGAAAAAATGTCATCTGTGGCAATACAGAGATTTCATCCTGCAGTGGTGAATGTAAATTTCTTGGGGTAGTTTAACCTTTTTACTGAGAGGATTTACTAACAGTGACGGGGGCAGCTGTGTATTATGTTGACATTCAGAATTTTTTAAAGAGCCTCCTCCAGACAACATAAAAACTTTGATCAGTGTGATATGGATTGATATGAAATAATAAACCAAGACGTCACACGGTGTGTTTTGACCTTCATTTTAATTTGCAGTTGTTGTGAACAGCCATTCATTCCAATAGATCCAGATGCTCTAACACCTTGCCAGAAGAGTTTTGGTGAAGTTATCGAATTTGACATTTTTATATCAGTTAATAAATCCAAATATTGAAACAGTGTTTAGTAGAGTTCTAAATTGTGAGCTGTTGAAGGGTTTTTTATAGTTGTTGTTCCACAGGACTTATCTGTCAACTCCATAGCTTCTCACTAGGTGAAAGCTTCCCCACCCACCATGATGTGGAAACCACTGCAGAGACCATTACCTTTATACATTGCACCGAGGCTAATTCTGTTCTGTGAAAAGAGAAGAAAGTCGCTGTACCTGTTTTACATTTCTTTCCCTCTAAGAAAAAAAAATAGTCCCTATATTTCAGCTGTCTGTTATTTTCTGCACTTCAGTTTCAAATGTTCTATTCATAAAAGATGTAAATCTCTTATAAGAGCTGCACCAAATTACCCTTAATGAATAACAATGAAAAGGATCAGACATCTTTCTGTCATAAAATGAATCTTTCATCTGCTCTAAATGAGTATCCTTTGCAATAATCTTTTTTTTATTTTTTTTTTTAATGTGGATATGTCCCTTTACTATCTTGTCTCTTTGTTGCTTTTTTAAATGAGTTTTTACACAGAGGGAAAGTATAGCTGTAAGAAGCAGCTAAACCAAAGAAAAATCATGTCTCTGTGGAAATGTGAGGTGATTTAATGGCAAGTAATGCTACATTACAGCACAAACTCATTTGAGTCAGTAATGTAAAGAGTTTGATGGGATTACCTGGGAGTAAGCTGCACTCCAGTGTTTCTGAAAGTGAGTGAATGCAGTGTGTCGAACAGCACAGCAGCCTCCTCCATTGAAACAAATACTTTGTCATTTCGCAGGTGTCTTCTGCCTTTCAAGAAGTCATTTTTTCTATATTCTTTGCATTTAGCAAAGTTAGCTGTCACATGAAGCCAAACTTTAAAGCGCTTCTCGTCGGCTTCTCTGCGGTCAGCCGTCATTCCATCTTAAAATGGAGCAGAGTGAAGTGAGGAGTGCTTCATCACTCGCCTCAGGATGTAACTGAAGATGTGACTAAAGCTTAGGAAAATAATTCTGGAGTAGACGGTAGAGGATGAGCAGATGTATGATAGGCATGTGTGGATTATGCTCTCTTTAGCAAACGTATGCTTCAAAATCAATAAAATCATGATTTCGAGGCATACATACTGTAAGTTTGGACAGAGTGAGGTTGGACAAAATAATCAATATTTACTGAGGTTGACTTTAGGTCATGCATTTTAGGTCTAAAGTCGATTTTAGTTAGGCCAATGCCTTTTTTAGGTGAACCTGAAAATACGAAATGAATCACATCTCGCAAGAAGTTGAGTTGGGCATTATGGTCGACGCCATCATGGTTTTTTGGATCCAGAAGTGACATCTTGGACGAGAGAGTGGAGACAGGGAGCATGCACTTTGCTACACCTCTGTCGTGACTGGCAGTCGCCTCAGTGGCAACTTGTCAACCTGAAGGTAGCCATGCCCAAAAGCAAACCCTGCTTTATCATCTATTTTACTCTAAATGGGACCATTATTTACTAAACGAACATCATGCTGTATTGGAGAAAGCTAGAAACCAGCGATTGAGACCCAAGACTCATTCAGAAACATCAATCAAGTGAAGAGTAGGGTCAGTTTCTCATAAGGCTTAGATACAATCATACTTGTTGTTGTCTAAGTTGTTCTCTGCTGGTCCTTAAAAAGAAGGTACTTCAAAATTGGCTTCACTTTTCAGATGTGGAAGCTTCATCCATATTTTAAACAGTCAATATTCCAAATTGGCATTTAAATTGGTAGTGTTCCGCAGCTTTTGGAGAAGTAATTAACCACAAGTGTCCAGTCTAAAGCTTCAGTAAGACCAGAACATTTTTTGAAGATGGATGAAGAAAAGGAATAAAATGTCAGAGAAATATCAGCTTTCATCGGGCACATCAGAATCAGAATCAGCTTTATTGGCAAGTATGTTTTTATTTTATTTCGATGCACTTCGTCATTTATAGTCATTACTATCAGCTGTACAGCTAATACAGCTTCTTAAACAAATAAACAAACCAACAAACAAAAAAAGACATGCCGGTTCAGTTATCTTGGCACACATTGGCCACTGGCTTCAGTAAACAGAACACAGAGCAAAATGAAGCTAAATGTAGCGCCCAATGTTGGAGTAGCTCAACTGCTCTGCAGAGGAGAGAGAGAGAGAGACAGACAGGTATGCTGGCCACCAAAGCTAGCAGTAACCCCTTGATATAACAGTGAATGTTCCGTGGGAGCTACAGCTTGACACAAAATAAATGCTACAGCTCAACAACCAAGCAGAGGTCGCACACACTGTTCACCTGGAGTTGAGCTCAGTATCAGGGGGTACTCTGGACACTCAGCCATGGAGCTCCCAACCAAAGTCTTAAGGCAGATAAGAGCAATATATTCAGATTGCAGTAGTTTATGACACAAGCTTTGCTGATAACACTGCATGCCCTAAAGCATCCCGCAGATGGAATTAACTGAAGCAACGGGGGGTTATTCAGATCTATTTGTAATATGACTTATTTTCATTGCAAAGAGATGGAAAGTTTGTTTCTGAAAGGGTATCTGAATGACCACTGTTTTAAAGCTGCTGTAAGCGTTATCTTCGTTGTAGCCGTCTTCCTGCCCTTTTGCAGTTAGCAATCCCCTGTCCTCTCTACATCACCACACTTGCATGACTCCTTTCTTTTATTCGAGGCAGCTCTCTTTGCCTTCACCGGGAGAGCTGGAATTGGTAGCTTTCCCTGTTCCACTATTGCTGGTGTAGGCACCAGAACAGGAGGATCCTGCTCTCTGCGTGTTCATGAGCAGACAGGACCGCCTCTTAATGGAGTTCTCTGTCCTGATTGGATAAAGTGGGCAGGGATGCCAAAACATTTCTTTTTCTCTTTTACTGCATGAGCAGGGGGAGGAGAGACATGGGTTACCGACCAAACACTATAACAGTGATTACCGTTGGATTACAGAGCTATTTAATACGTATTTTAGTAAGACAATAACACTTACAGCAGCTTAAACTACAGTTGAATAAATGTTACTCAGACTCCTATTCATAATCCCTGATTTTCTGTTTATTGTTCAGTACGAAGAATTAATAAGAGGTCCAAGAGGACGGACAATGTTGTCCACATGTGCATCTAATAATATATTGTTTTATTACTTGTTACCGTGGTAAATAAATAACAATAATAGTGATTTATATCACCCAGCCATATGATAGACCCTTTTTCTTCATACATTTCTGTGAAATTCTCTTAATGTAGTGTAACTCTTTTAGAACCAAGGACGACTATACTCGTAGAGGCTGCAGTTAAGATACATAACTACCAGTATACAGAAAGAGTTAAAGTGCAATGAGGAGGTTTTTGGGAGTAGTTTGTAGTCATTGTCACGTAACTTGGAGACAGGACTGTAATTAGAATAAACAAAGGAGAGCATCACTAAGCATCACTTTGGCAGGACATCTGCTGGTTTGGTTTACAGCACAGAGACAATAGCAGGGAGTGGTTCCCCTAGCACAAACAAAGATAAAGATGACAGAGCTTCATTGTGGTAGATGTTTGTTTTTGAGAAGCATTCTTTGTAAAAGTCAAGTAAAAGCTACTAGTTCTGTTTGTCATGTATTTAAAAAGTGAACAAAAAATTTTGAAGTATCAAAATTTTGTGTAACTATTTTTCTTAAAAGCCCAAGAATAGTAGAATCATCACGTAGAATCAGTTGTGGACCTTGCTGAAGATTTAATCTGTTGATGACATTATTTCTTTCTGTCGCCTCCTCGCTCGGGTGCACACTATCAGCTGTCTGCACACGTTGGCCCTCTAGACCGTCCCTGTCTCCAATCTCAATGGCCAGAACAACAGCTTTCTCTTTATGGACGGATCCAATGAGCCTGAGGCACGGAGTGTAACTCGCCGCCATATCATAATCAATTCTTCGTGGTGATAGCAGTGCCCCAGGTCAAGTGGGATATGGAGTTCAGATAAATGTTGGCTTTTACTTGGCTGAAGAACACACAATAACAAATTGTTCACCTCTCAAAAGGCAGAACTTTGGCATATTGAAAACAGATCAAGAAATTAGTCATGTTTACAACATAAATGGTACTGCCAATTGTCAAGCTTCTGCTTGCCAAAGTGATTCATGAAGGAACAGCTGCTGCTCTGCTGCACTGGTTAGATGATTAACACCAGCCGCTAACAATCAAACAACCACTTCGGATTGTATTTACCAAGCCTTCCAGAGGTACATGCATCAAATTGTAGTTTTCAATAAACTACCATACTTACTTAAAAATATAATATGTAGAAATTCTACATTAAAATGTCTATATAATTTGTTGATTTGTGTCCGTATCCCAAATGTTTCCTACAATGCTCAAATCCAGAAATCCGCAAGTTTACTCAAGGTAACAATGCATTTCATGTGGACGCTGCCGCTACTTCAGGGATAGAGAAGTAAGCAAAAGAGACTAAACTTAACATGAATAAAACTCCAACTACTTTGTGTGTGAACATTTGTGCCTGAGTCACACCACATAGATTTTCATCAGCAATGCTGCTTGTTTGATGGTGTGTTCACCACCAAAAACCAAATGATCCTGCAGCTTGACTGCAGACAAACACAGTGAAACCTGGTTGGTTAATACCAATACAGTTTATTGGCAATTCAACTCAAAGCCAAGTTTTCAAAAGGTAACTGAGTGAAAGTCAGATCAGCACAACTTGTTAAAACACCCATCCAGAAGTATTCAACTGCACTAACACGCTGCTTTATATTTACCATGTATCAGTGAGGCTGTGATTTCAACAGACTGTGTTTGACCTGTTGTAGACCTGTGAGGGTCAACTAGGCGTAGTGTGTGGAGGATACAGAGCAGACCAAAACTTTACACACATAGCTGCTGTGTTCACTTTGCTGGTGGAAAAAAAGAGTAGGTTTACAATAACAGACAGCTGATTTCCCACTGACCTGAGTCACCTTGACAATGAGTACTTAAAAAAATAGCTAATAACTAAAGGGGTCAAAAAGCACAGCTTAAAGTCATAGATGAATGATTTAACCCAACATCTAGAAAGGCTGATGTGGTAGTAGAATGTATGCAAACTTGACCAACCCAATGAAAAAAAAAATGAATTAGTGCTTAATTACATCTGTAGTGTGTAGATGATGAAGATACATCACATCCATTACGCCAGCTCACGGGGCATGTACCGCACAGCAACTTTTGTTGTCAGAGGTCACCAACAAAGCAAGCAAACACGTCCACTCATTAACTTCATTCATTCATCCGTAGACACGTAACACAATCTAATTTAAAAACTCAGAGGGTAAGAAAAGAAAAGTTCATTAAACTGGCTAGATAGCGACTTACATTAACCTACAGTGTCGCTGCTCGCCGGTATGGTTCAGTTTAGGGGCGTCCAATATTGCATAATAAGATTCTGCGAGGCATGAAAATATAGATTGGAATATTTTAGATTACAAGTAAAAAGGATATATAAATGTTTCTACTCTCCCGACCTGTTGTTTTTACCCTTATCATCACAGAAGGATCTGTTGGTTGTAAAGGAGACGCTTTTGCTGGAAGATATTGCTCTTGACATTTTTAAAAGGGATTTTCTATGCTGGGAACAACATCTCCATCATATTGTGGTGGAGGCAGAAATCTCAAATAAAACAGCCATAGCATGGCTAGATACCAAAAAACATTTTTCTTTGTGATTTAGGTGACACAATATGTAATTAAAGAAGTAAAAGCTAAAGCTAATTGTTTATAGTATTAGCCTGCCATTTCATAAACGAGGACTTCATTGTAGAAAAGATCAGTGGCACATGGACAGCCCTCAGCTCTGTGATATGGTATAACTCAGTCAGTTGTTAATCTAACGGCATGATAAGCTTTAATCACAGTGTTACTTATTCCCATTGTGTGCCACTCATTTCATTCTGCCTTTCACCACTGACATGCACCAATTGTCACTCCATTTGTATCCATCTTTGCCAGATAAGGTAAGAAAATAAACTGAATTCATACAAACACTAAACAAAGCCACCCACTTCTTTTGTGTGTCTGCAGTGGCCTAGAAAGCTGCCTGCTGCCCGTCTTTGCAGCTGCCTGCTTTCCTTTGATTCTCGTAATAATGGAACATTCTGGTGTACGACAGATAAATACACCGACTCTTCCCCATCCTGCCATGTTTATTCTCTGGGAGTTTTGTTTGTCCGCCCCAGATACCATTGCTCTTCTCCCTCGGCTTTTAGGTCCACTTAAGTTTGAATCGATGCTCATCAGCAGGGGCCAGGGGTGACTGTAAAGGCCTGACAATTGTGCACTATTGATTAGCTTCCACCCAGACTAATTTAAACTGCATATGGCATTATCGATACCCGGTACTGACCCAGATTCTGTATTACTATTCAGGAAGCGCTCGTCAGGGCTGTGGATAGGTGGAGCAGTGTGTGAGAGGCAGCTGAATGCTGGGTAATTACAACAGAGAGTTGTGGAATCCCTGACGGTACGATGTGCCAGTAGCCCTTTTGTTTGCTCGCTTGCTTGTTTGTTTGAACTCTTCTTCCATAATGGACTGCTGGGTAATGAGGTCATGATGTAAAACATAAGGATGAATGAAGACCAGCAGCATTTATTTTTCTTTGTGTCTCCATGGAATCACCCTTGGGCTACTAATAGTTGATATTTACAATTTTGAAGAGTTTGAAAGGTTTTTCAGATTCCTCAATGTTTTTATTGTTGCTACTCCAAACAGCAAACAGAAAAAATGCCATGTTTTCTGTTCTGAAGTTGAATGGTGGGTAGGATTTCTGCAACATCATGTTTTTTTAGATAGAAAAAACTATGTAAAGTTGAGGTTGACTACAGAAATACATTTCCCTCTCATAAATGTGAAGTGTTAGCAGGAGCAGAATGCTTAATGGCAATTATCAGACTGAATAAGGCTGCAATTTTAGATCCAAAGGCTCTGCATCGCTCATGAACCTCTTTAAACATTCCATCACCACTTATACAGTGGCCTATTGTGCTGCCTTTAATGCTTCTCTCATCTCTTTTTTACTTGCTGCCAGTTTCTCTGGCTGATTTAAAGTTGGAGAGGTGAAAAGAGATTATTATGAGGTCACAGTAGAGGTAACTGTGATAATGACATCTTAGGAGGTGCCACCTATAATTGAGTCCTATTCTGTATATACCTTCTATTCCTCTTTGCTTACTTGATTTTATAAGTTCTTATAACTTCTGTAAATGATCCTGTGGCGGTATGAGAAGTTTGCGTGTGTGAACTTCAAGCCGTTGTATATTTCTTCAAGTTTTTTGAGGTATTTAGTGAATTGAATGAATACCTCAGATCACAACAGATCATTTCACTGGTTCTTCGTGTTTGATTTGCTAAGCACACATTACCTATAGTAAGGTTATCACATTCTAAAGGACCTTGTAGCCTTTGTACACAGAGCAGCACGTTACCTGATAAACCCCAGTTCTTTCACACTGTATCTTCAGAGGACTGAGGATCTGAATGTGCATCGCATTTCATTCCCCGATATTTGATATTCAGTGACGAAATATCAGGGTCTGCTGCTCTAGGTTTGTTTCCTCTTTGAACAGCAGGGGATGAAAAGCCTTAAGGTTTCTTTAGATGTGCTTTTAATGTTTGCAAAAATCACTTGCAAATCGGTAGCTGAGAGTTCATGTTTCACAGTGTATATTTAAGAAGAACTGAGAAGTCAAGACATGGAGTATAATCTTAATTAACTTTTGTAAGATTGCATCTCTGACTCTGTCGAGGAGATTAATTAACATCCAGGTTTCTCCTTTGATTTCTCCTTAATGTTTTTAAATTCATATTTCTCACACTGTCTGACAGTAACCTATATACTGTTTATCTTAGTCTCGTTTCAGCTCTTTATTGAAGCTAGAATGTGTGCACCAAGTGAAATAACCATGTTTTTTATGTCTATATCATTTTGTCACAAGGAAATATTTCAGATGTCTCGTTTCCTGTTCTATACACATTTCCCTCAAATTCAGCTTGACAGAATTGTTATCCTTGGAAACTTACCGCTGGAATTTAAAATAGAGTGCTGTGGTTTTTGTCGATGTTTGGCTGCACAGTTACTGAGAGATGATCTCCCCTCCCACAGTGCATACAGAGGTGCACCTTTACTCAGTGGCAGGGTATATGTATTACTTTGGTAATAAGAGGGGGGGCAATGTTGAGAAAGCGTGTGTCCTCAGCGGAACCTCCAACCATGAATATGTTTGTGTTGCACTGAGCCAGTACCTCCTGAACAGGGGCATACTCAGGATCTAACGGAACCAACCCAATAAGTAGCTTATTATTAAACAGGGAAGAAAGGAAACGTGGCATACCAATATTTCTCAATAATTACAAGATTGGTCTCATGTTCACAGTTTGCAAATTAAATGTTCCATAAAATATAAAAAAAACTATCAGACAAAGAGCAAAGATGTGGACTTGAAACTCAGGCCTCGGTGTGAATACAATCATGGGTGGCCTAAAGGTTAGAGTGGCGAGCTTGTGACCAGAGGGTCGCATCAAATCCTGAGACCGGCAGGATGAATCTGGCTTGGGAAATATGAAAGGCAGAATTGATATCCTTGGAAATTTCACCCCTGCTACGACCATTGCAAGTGCCCTTGAGCAATGCACCTGACCCCGACTGCTCAGTGGCCAGTAAATCAGGATGTGGTTGTACTGGGCAGCTTCCAGTTGTAAATGTGATCAGGATGCTCCTGGAAAACAGTCAGCAACGACAGATTTTCATCAGCGCTTGAGGTGGTGTTTTACCACCATTTGACTAGCGGAGGATCTAGCGGAGACCGCGGGATCATTTGTGTTTATTCACCTCAAACAGCCAGATTACTTCACTGTACTTCAGTGGTAATCTAGCTAGCAATGGCATGCACCATGGGTGTGGGTGTCCATGTGTTTGAATGCAGGTCAATCTGTCATTAAACTCACTGGTTCTCACTCTTCCTTCCCCCCTCCCCTCACTGTATTATTATGTTCATGAAGTAAATTTCCCCTCCAGCTCCATTCTGCAGTCAACATTACAGGACATAAACACCCGACAATGGCGATCACCTCCGTGAATTGCTGCTGCAGTCAGGTATAATAAATAAATAGATAAGATAAACTGGAGTGAAGATAAATCTAAGATACATTTGTTTGCAACATTTCGGTACTAGACCTTCATCAGGCAAAATCAGGTTTTTTTCTGAATCTTCGACTCCCTCCTTCAGAGCTGGCCAGCTCTGAGCAGCGGTGCTCCCCACACAACTCTTGGCAAATGTCTTTTGTTTTGATTGAGAGACCCCTGGCGGCAGTAATTACATGTGGTGCATTTAAAAGCTTGTGATGCTTTATTTAATGCACATCGAAAGTGTTTTTGACTTCCTATTGTAGACTATTCTCAGACTGTCTACTCCAGCGAAAGATGTTGTTTCTCAGTATTTTTAACAGGTTAAAATAGGTGGAATAAAATACACAGGCTAAACCTTATTATCTTTTGATATTCCACACACAAAAAAAAAACTTTCCGCCTTACATGACTGTCTACTACACAAGCAGCATATAACGTTATTTAAAAATGACTTAAATAATAAAACAGTTATTTATTGTAAGAGGCTTTCATTCCCATTTATTGTCTACAAGCTCTGTAATGGAGAAGTACTAGTCTTTGGAGAAAACAGAAAAAAACAGTGAGTTGCATATTTAGTTGCACACTTTGTTTTCAAACTGTCGCCCCTCTGAACAGATGCATTGTAGGTGAAAGCAAAGCCCACGCATATCACTGTTAAATCAGCAGGAAAGCAGATCTGTTTCTTTGTTATGGACATGAAATTACTCTGTACACAACAGGCTGCTTTTCTATTCAACTGTAACTGTACTGAAACCTATTGTTCAGTGTACTGATAAATTTAGCAAAAAAAATATGCCCAAAATGAAGTAATAACAAGTCTTCATAACTCCAGATCAGTGAAACGCAGCTTTTATCTTACACCGGTACAGTCTCCATTAAAGACTGCTGCTATAGCAGCTAAAGCAAAGAACTCTTTGTGTTAATGTGTCATCCTTTGAACTATTAGAGTAATGTTTTCATCTAGTGGTATGGGTTCAGTAAAATTGCCTGCAGCTAACCTTACTAATGTAAATACAGTTGTTAGTCAGTGCAAAGTGAAAAAGGTTCATTCATTTTTAACTCCTATTATTCTCTGTATGACTTCAATCTTGGGGATAATCACAATCTATATATGTTCTGTTGTGGGACTAAAGACATCATAATTGGATGGATATAAACAGGAAGTATAATATTGCCATGGCTACAAGTTGAGCCTGCTTTTTAGCCCCCCATTTGATTACATTGTGACAAATTTGCACTACAAACTGAATACCAACTTTGCTATTAGCTTTTCCCGTTGGCTATGTACCCAAGAATGTGCAGACAACTGTTACAAAAGAAAACTTTATATTATTTATGGACGTCAAAGACAGTGATATCCTTTGAAACTGTATGTCACACTGAATTAAACCATCTGTGTATCATGTCTCTGTATTAACATATGATTATTCAGAACTTTTGATTTATGACCCCAAATGGAGTTTGAATTATGACGCAAATGTTGCCAATTGTGCAGAAACGGTTTTGATGTACATTAGCAGCCTCTATCAGCTGTGTGCTGCTGCACCCCCAACTTCGAACTGTATTGTTCAGAATCCAAATCAGCTGCCAAACTACTATAACTATAGTGACCTCCTGTTGTTTTTGGGGCACTGGCATGCACCTGCCCCTTTCAACCCATGCATCTTGCATTTGCATCATGTCTCTCTCTTCAACTGTCCTGTGCCAACTCATAGTTTCGTCTCAAAAATATGGTGACGTTAAAAAATGTTGAATTATTTTTTGGAATTTAGCTTTTTTTCTGTACATTTCTTGTAGTCTCTGCCTATTAAAAAGAACCCCCCTTTCTGGAGAGGGTACTTGTTTCCTTCCAGCAGGAGCATTACATTATAAACTAGCACAGTTACACAGTTTACACACTTGTGTAAAAAAGCTCTTCCAAATCATGCCATAATATAGTCTGACTTTAGAGGACTGGATCTGGACCTATATTCCTGAGTGACTTGAGCACCAGGGTATTTTAAAGCTGTGATTGGTAAGATTGTAGAATCTACCAAGAGCAAGCTACATTTTCAAAGTATCCAACCCAAAAAAATCCCACCCCGTCCCTTCAGGCCTCCCTCTAGGGCCACTCATCCAAAAGAAGGGAACGTGCACTGCCTGCCAACAGCGACACCAACTGCACCATAGCTCTCACTCGTCAGAAAGGAGGTGTTTTTGCGAAGTTCAACAAGCTAGGCTGCTAAGTTCAACACGCTCTCTCAGCTTGTCTAGTCTAATAATACATAAATAAACAAGTCTGTTAAAAATCTACAATCATATGAACACAAGCAAAATAGCCATCATGAATTTACCTCAGTCCGTAAAGGTTACCCTGTGCTGTAGTTACTCCTTACTCTTGTAGGTGTGTGCACAATGCTAACTGGGTTGACCACTGAACAAGTCTATTGCCGCTGCTGTGCCTCTGTACTTTGGCTCAGGGGATGTGCTTTGTGCTACTGAATTAGCTAGCTGCTGAACAACAGGCTCACTCAAATGAAACAATTGGATGGGTTTATGAGAGGTCTGCGACAGCCACAGATACTGAAATGCTTCCATAATAATTTACCAACCCTAGCTTTAAGTAATCATCATCTGCATCTAATCGGTGATAGTTCGTGTCTAAGGGTGCTCGGATTGATCTGGCAACATATTAGTAAGGTCCTGCCAGCAAGCCATTTGTGACTGAGGGGATAGATGGACCGGTACCACAGAACAATTCTTGTAACGTTAGGTCTCATGCAGAGCAACAAGCCAGTGTTTGAAACTAGCTCTGACACAGCACTGTGGAGAGAGATAACTACGGTTAAAGCATGAGAAGACGCGCTCCGTTTGAGTCTGAAGCAGTCCGTTCAATTTATTATTTGGGGCTGTCTGATCGTGAGAAGTATATTTTATGTCATCCCAAGTGGGAGGACAAAGCGATACCGTTTGTTTCAAGCCCTGCAGCATGAGAGCTAACAGCTAATGGAGCTAACAGCTGACTAAGCTAACGGCTTACAGCTGACTGAGCTAAGGGCTTACAGCAGAGGCACATAGCGGGACTGAGAGTTTCTGTTCAGAGGAACATGAAGTGTTAAACAGAAAACTGCAGTTTAATGTAACACCACAACAAGCTTACACTAAACAAATGAACTGAAGTAGGCTACTTTTGCTGAGTACAGTTGACCTTGAGTTTTTTGGAGTTACAGGCACTTTACATCAGTGCACATTTTATCAACCTTCTGTCAGAGATGAATGTAACCAGATATGAATAGTGACCAGGTGGTGGAGTAGCTTCAGGGCACAAATACATCACTACAGAGACTGAGACACACAATTATTTCCAATTTCTGTGTTACTGAATTCTGTGTCCTGTTAACTTTTTTTCATTATCTTTTTACAGTTTAAAGTAAAATTTTCATTTTCTATTAAACAAACCTATTCCTTTGAATCAATGTAAAATGGATACAATATTTTTTTTTCTCAACATTGTAATGCCACTTAACTAAACTATGCCACTAATAACTCACAACTATAGATGAAAATAAAGTAAAGAAACGTTCTTTTGAACAGTGATCGTATCAGCTGATACTGCTTCCAGCAACTGGTGATCGGCCCCAAAAATCCTGATCAGAGCACCCTTACTTGTGCCCTTTACCCATATTATCTTCCTAATATTATGGTATTTTACGCCAGGCAGTTTGTTTTAGTATGAACTAGTTTGTCCTCTGCTCATAAGTCAACTTGATAAAAACCCTTTCTTCTAACGAAATGCCAAAAATCATAAAGATTAAGGGACATATACAGAAAGTAAGTGAAATAAACAAATCTTAGTGGTTTGTGTCAGAAGATTCTCATGGATGACCAAGCATTAAACAAATTAAAAAACAAAAACAAATTTAATAATTTAAAGTCTGATTTTTCCTTCCTCTGTGATATGTGACACAGATAAGCAGATAAATCATATTAATATTCCATTCTCTGTCAGTGTGAGATCTTCCCTGCAGTCATGCCTTGCTGCCTTCTCCCCACTGTGAAGGACACACACCGTGGTACTTAAAATGAATATGCGGCCTTTGCCCTTCTGTCTCCTCAACCCTTGTGATTTCTAAATGGAAATCAGCAGACCTCGGATAGATTTGTGCACGGGCCTCTGACCCTGACACCTGACCTGTGTGAGCACATTAAGATGTCAGATCTGCAAAAAAACTAAAGCTACTTTTGAAGGAAACGAATCTTCTAACCAGTTTAACGAAAGTCAGTCATCTGAATGGCTTTTTTTTTGTTGCTCCAAATGTATAAGGGCCTGAACTTCCCACGTTAAAGTCTTTTCTCTGAAAAACACTATGTTCACACGTCATAGTCTTTTCTGAAGCCAGGAAACTTTTTAAGGCAAGAGATTTAGCAGTGGAGTTAGTTAACCTTGTCCAGAGTCAGTCCTTTCCCCATCTTCGACGCTAGCCTTAAGTGATGGGCCTCTCATAGCAGCCAATTAGGCTGTGTCATTTCTCAGGGTGTACAGGCCCCCAGTTTGATAGATCATGCACCAGAAGCATGTGGAGGGAAGTCAGCCAAGCATGCTCTTAGGTCAGCTCCATCCAACATACACCAAGCCCCAGTATCAGTCAGCCAAGGCTGTGTGATCAATGGGGAGGAAACTGCAAAGCTATTATTTATAGGATCACCAAGCCATTAGACCCAACTATCCACTTAGCCTTTGCCACTGACTGTTTCTGTGTGCCAGACTAGAGAGAATTGAAGATTGGGGATGGCTACCCAGCCCATATTGTAGGAATCATTGTTTTCATTTATCTCCATCCACACTAAATTTATTCTGGGCTGCAGTGCCTATGACACAGCGAACCCACCTGAATTTTGAGACAGGCAATAGCACACCATTTACAAACTGCACTCAGTGAACATTTATTGTATAGTGGAAATGTTGCACACATGTTGACCATGCTTGCAATTTTTTTTTTTTTTGAGAAAAAGTTTGTTGAGTACAGTACCAAAAAAGTACAGTGCAACAATAGGTATGACAGTATATGGTTGCTAATTTAATAGTACAATTGTGCAATAAAATTATACCATGGCAGCCCTTCCTGATCAGAAAAACGATCGTATAGGTGGACTGTGAAAGCAACTCGTTACGACCCATCTTGATGTTTCTTAGGTGGTGACCTAAGGAAGCTGTAGTAATTATTACGGCAGCAAAGGAGGAAATCAGGTGAAGTAGAATAAAAAGTGGCAAAGCCCAGATAAGGAGCAGCACAGGATGAACGCTTAGATTAAAGTAACACAGGATTTTTATCAGGAGACTGCTGTTCGTCTCTCGTGTGTAACCAGTTTCAAGCGTGAGTTATTTTAACTAGACTGTACATAACGTAACTGAAGTCAAATAAGTAACATTATTTTAAGCCGAAAAATTATATTTTCATAAACCTAACCAAGCAGGGTTTTTTTTTTTTAACCTAAACCTAACCAAACTGTAACAAGGTCCGGTTTGCCCGTCTCTGCACCGGTCATATCGTTTTGTGACCAATGATACATTTTTCATTTGTTTTGGGAGTCACTGGCATTCAACAATTTCACTCTTTTAGGTGTGAGGATGTGTTGACCATCCAATTTGTAGAGGCTTTCGTTAAAGAGACAGACATACATATGTATTGTGATAGTGAACTTCATAACCTCATCACTTCAGAATATATATTTATACATAAGTTTAATGTTTTACCTCATCAATTTAATTGATTTTTGTAAATGTCAGCTTATTTTGCATGTGATGGCAGTAACATATTTTAAACGAGTTGGGACAGGAGTAACCAAAGACTGTGAAAGTTGTGGAATGCTCTGGAACACCTGTTTGGAATATTCCACAGGTAAACAGGTTCATTGGTAACAGGTGATAGTATCATGAATGGGTATGAAAGGGGCATCCTCAAAAGGTTCGGGCTGAATAAAGACTACAATAATAAAATGCATTTTGATAACCGTTACAGCCTATACATTTACATATTTTTGTGTGATGATGTGGTTGCATATTATTTTTTGCTTACATGATTCAAGTAAGGTGTTAATAAAGTAATTGTTTTACATTTACATTTACTTTATACATATTTACATATAGATTTACATTAATAATAAGTTCTACAATGTTCACATTCATAATGCAATCAATTGTGAATGACTGAATCAGTCTCCTTTAGGGTCCTTGTGGACTGGATGAACTATGGGTTTGGACAGCCCTCAGCATTTGCAGACTTGACTGTGAATGTGCCCGCAAAGTCTGTGAGTCTGCAGGAGCATGGAAGTCCAGACATTCGGATACAGCCTCAGTCGTTCACAAGCAAGGATGGGGCGAGGGTCACCTCACCTGATGTATTTCTGAGCATTAAACATAACATCATAACAAAAATATCAACCCCATTAAAAACCTGCTAACTCAGTGTTTTAAAAGTAGAGCCACCCCCCCTTATTTTGGTATAAGTCATAGAATTGGAGAACAGTCCTGTACAATATTTCCTGGAGGGATGGTGTAGTAAACATCCTGAAGAAGGTTAGCAGTGTGATTGTAATCAAAGTGACTACATGACCTTTTAAGAGGCACTTTTACGCTGTAAGTGAGCCCCACTCTCCCCCTTACAACCTTGAAAACGATTGTTTGTTGGAAGCAGATGCATCATCTCCTTTCTGTGTTTCTAATGGCCTTTTTCAATTATTTATGATGATTGAATCCAAGCTGCAGTCTCAACTAAAGCTCGTAGCCAGCTATTTGTTTTTCAGATCTTTGCTGCTTAGCCCGCCAGAGAGGATCAATATGTCTTTTGAGTGCATCTTAAGTGCAATGTGATGTCACACACTGGAATAAAGTTTGATCTGATTTGTTTCTGCATTTGTAGCACTAATAATGCAGGGTGCAAGGTGACCACAAATGACCAATGAATAAGCTCTTGGCTCATATGAAACTTCGTGGTGTGACTAAAATATCTATAATGCAAAAACATTGTGCGTTGAACATTAAACAATATCCTTTCTAATTAATTATGCACTGGATGTGCTAATTTGCCTCAGATTATGTTTGCAGAGGCTCTTTACTTCAGGTGAGGTTGAAGGCACATTCACTGTGAAACACTACAGAACACAAAATTTAAGGGGACCTATTTGCAGAAATAAAACAAAATAGTCAGAATTATGCTTTCATTAGTGTATTATCATTTGAAAACTCACTGAGTCCCCTATGTTCCAACAGTAGGCCAGAACGGACAAATGAACAATCGCTCCAGGGCCCTATGTGTTTTTGGTGTATGTGAGCAGCCACTGTAGGAGAGGGTGAGATGGGGCAGTTTGTTTGGTTGCAATCTGCAATGCCAATGCTAGGTGCTACTAAATCCCATACACTGGACCTCTAATGTTTCAAATGATTAACAGATATAATATGTAACATTTCAACATTAAAATGTCCAAAATATATATTTTTTAGATTCGTTTTTTAAATCCATATATTTTACTAAGGGTAATGGTGTGTTTCATTGAGTGAGGAAGGAAGTGGTCGAATGTGACTAAACACGTGAATACCTTTAATACGTTACATCGTCCATTAACATTTCTGCATGAGTCACATAGATAGTTTTTCATTGGCAACGGTAATTGTTTAACAATGAGACAACAACTCCAGCAAGCTTTTTGCTTTTTGATTGAGAGACCCCTAGCAGCATTTAATTTTATACTGTGCATTTAATACCAAAATCTATCCAATTTATCGGACCAGACATTTGTCTTTCACAGACTGCATCCCTCCTCCTGCACATCAACCTAATATTGAACATATATGTTGAATTTGCTGCCAAGTTGAGTTTTTGCTAATTAGTACATAAAAATGCAACGGTCATTGCAAGTGACAGGGCATTGCTTTTTGAATCTTATTTTTTTTTTAATATGGAGTTTTGCTTTGGACAGAATGGTCTGGACCAACTCTGTTCCATACTGTATATTTCTATATCATTCATATATCAATCAGCATGCAGCGTTTTCATACAGGCCTGGAAATTACAGAACTGTGAAAAAACTATTTGATAATATCTATGTCTTTCAGAAATTTTGGTAAATGCACATAAAGCTGAGAACAAACGATATAGTCATCAGCAGTCACAGTTGAGCTGAATGATTTTTGACATGTGCTCTTGACAGACGACCCGGACCATGAGGAAACTTTGAAGGTCTAAAATGCCCCAGCATGACATGTGAGCTGCACTATCCTTCATTTTTTTTTGTTTTTACCAGCCCCACAACTCTCCTTGAACTCTGTTACTTAATAAGTCGATGAAAGGCTGGTGGGTATTATTTGCCAAAGGCACCTTCATTTGTACGCATCTGTGCAGCTGTCCAGAGTCCAGTGATTTGGAGCTAAAGTGTTGATCTGACACTGGCTGTCCTTTGGTGAAGTGTTAAATTCAGACCATAGCATTTTTTTTTAGTTGTTTACAGTTTTCAGATCAGTTTGTTTTCAGTTCTTTCAAGGTTTTTAATGAGTATAGCTGAATAATAAATATGCATGAATGGCTGGTAGCAACTCATGTCCTGGCATTTGTCCAAGTTGGAAAAGAGACAGATCTTATTTTGACAAGTGATGATAGTAAAGCAAACATTGTGCTTCATGGAGTAGTTTAAAGGAGAAATTTGTAGTTCCCAGCCACCTGCTCCAGGTGCATCGGGGGCAGTATTTCGCCCATTTTCAATGTTTAGTTCATACCTTTTTTGTTATTAATTTGATATATTTCATGTATTTCTATGCAAATTAATCATTGCAAGTTGGTAAAATTGTGAATACTGAAATGATTACTAGTATGTAAGTATGCATTTATTTTCCCATATGTTCACCATTCCTCAGTTGCATTCTTTTGTTACACAGTAAGAGCTAAATAAAAGTTTTGGAGGCTTACATTGACAGGCACACTAAACAAACAGTGTAACCCGCATTTGAGTAAAGCTGGCACCAAATCCTTTTTAGACACTAAAATGCCACTCCCTTTTTAGAGTAAGGCGATTACTGCAACAGACAAGACCATAAATATGTATATACAAAAATTTGAAATGCTGAGGATGGCTGGACTGGAATTCTGACAAAGGTGTGGCAGGGCAATTAGTTTGGTTGAGAGACATAATTTTTATTAAAAAAAGTTATCAATCAATCAATCAATCAATCAATCAATTCAGTTGTGTACAAAACTATTGATTTTATATCTTAATTCTTCTCCTGCATTCTTTTGCTTACTAACTAACTGAGGCTGTAACTTCTATGCGGTAGCCATTCCCTCCGGCCAGCTTGACTTCTTCGTCCTCTTCTGAGGCAGACTAGAGGCTATAGTGACTCACTATTGCCTATCGCACCAGACATTCTATTACAAGAAAGGACAGGCGGTCCCTGGCTGCTTAGCAGTGGATATTTCTGCAATGCCTATACATAGACATCTTTGACGTGAAGCCAATATTGTTACTTCTTCACACTCTGTTGATAGGGTGAGTTCATTTTTTGAATGTTTTAAAACTGTATCTAGATCTTGCTAATAGCTCCTTTTAGTATGGAAGGAATATGTGTCAAAGCAATAAAACTTTCACTTTGCACTTTGTGTCCTACTGCTTGACACACTTTTTATTCTGTGTTATTAGTTGTCACTATATACAGCTCATATACAACCCACAAGACCTACAAGAATACATGTTAGCAATTTACTTTTTTCTGCAAACTACTGATATGTTTAAACTTAACATTAGCACAAAAACTGCTTGGTTGGGGTTAAGAAAATATACTACTGTTATCATTATTATTATTATTATTATAAAGGGAATGTGAATGGGATATGGTACGTAGCCTGCATGCAAATGTGTAGGTTTTAGTGGTTTGCAGAAACATTTTATTCTGTCGGACTAGGCTGAGACCAATGGGCTCCTATACAAGAGAAATGTTAAATGGATCATGGCTTCACACGTGTAAAGTGTATTTATAGCAAATTAACATTTTCAGTATTGGGTTTAAAAGTACAGGGAAACCATGTGCATTTTGTAGATTAATAATAGTTAGTGTTGTCTTGCTATCAGGTCTTATATCATCAATGGTTGGTTATTGCTCCTATATGTTTTATTTTACTTCAAATTGATTGTCTTTATTTCCTGGTTTGGTCGACATCTCTCCCAATCCTTCCAGGTGTAGCTGATTGTCAATAAGCCTACTGGTGTTGACAGGAGGTGTTAAAAATATATATTTTTTTGGAGCTTATGCAATTTCAGTAGAGCTGGATGCAAGGAAAACTGATTCAAAATTTAGTGCAGGATGTGGTGCGGCAACTGTTTTGATTGTGTGAAGCTTAGCTACAGGAGAGTTTTGATCCAAATTCATTGTGAAATTGCATACATATTTGGTATGCACACTTTGCATTTACATGTGCTTAAGTACGCAAGTTACAGTCAGCCTTTTTTAGTAATGTGATATCTAAACTCTCATGTAAATGAAAAAGGTCTTCACCATAATTGGGGGAAGGGGGTTGAAAAAAGGCTCATCCCGTGCCACCTTTTGAACTCCTCTCAGAAAAGTCTGAATAAGCTCCTGTAGGTATGGAAGAAGTGCAAATCAAGTTTTCTATAACTATAAAACCTAAACGATCCATATGAAGACTTCAGACTAATGAATTTTTTGATAGAATTAAGAAAAGATATATTTGATCAGAGTGTCTACTCACTATAAAACAAACATGTATGTACATGTATGTTATTCCTCTGATCATAGGGTAGCAGTTCAGCCAGTACTCATATTTGAACATGACTTTGTCTCCTAAAGCTTTAAACTGAAGAACAAAGTCTTCTGTTTCTGTGATACTATCAATCAGGTCATCAAGTCCTATTGGGCATTATCTACTGTAAATTCTGTTAACTGCCTTTGCAGCAGAAGGGTGTTTTTCTTGATGACATTGTGAGACTCTTGTCTCACTTCTCAAATTTCTGAAAGTTTTGTTCCTTTTCATCAGAGACCAAGCTATGCTAAAGATAAGTATCAGGCCTTTGATGATTTTTAGCCTCAGCGGGCTGATAAATGAACTGAATGACTCCTGCACATTGCACATGGGCTGGACACGTTTAAACCATTAGCACATTTAATACTTAAAATGAGCTCTTTTCATTGAGTTTAGTTCTGTAGTTTAGTTGCAGGGAGGAGTGGAAGTCCTCTGGTCTGTGATCATCTGATTTATTGCATTTTCTGTAAGCTGTGCAAAAACGTTTACACAGGACAAGTGGAAGTGAGTGATCCAGCAAATTTGGCCTGATGTGAAGAGCTGTGAGAGCTTTAATATTATTCACAGGGGTACTTTTATCCCTGGCTTAGCTTTGTGTCCAGCTCAATTAAGAATAGTTACATACACTTTCTCAGACACTGAGTCTCGACTATCATCAGAGGAGCTGCTGACCACGTCCCACCAGCTTGTGTCCTTGCTCTCTTTCAGCTATTTGAAAACAGAGGGTGGTTAAAATTCTATTGCATTTCATCCTGTTTTGTGATTGACTCTGTTTGAACTGCTTTGCACTGTACATGAACTTCCCTCTTGTTTACATTGTTTAATATTTAGTTGGCTTTTAAAGTATGCAAAGTAATAAATACTACATGACCTTATATTCTTTCGTGAGAGATTTTTGTCCAAATTGACGAACAGAAAATTAATTCAAATTGGATTGATGCTAGATGCTGCTACAATTGGCCAAAATTTTGAATGCATCCTTTGTAGAACTATGCATATTCAAGTTGCTTTGGTACTATTATTTGTTATCATACTATATTACTACCAGTATTATGAGGGCCTGAGCACCGAGGGGGCCAGGGCCATTGGTCTCTCACACTGAAAATGTGAGAGACCACATGTGGACCTAATTTCATACATGTAGGTGAAAGTAGTCCCAGGGGCTGTGTTTAAGGGGGCACAATCGGGCCATTTTGCCCTGCCCGTCGCTTAAACCCATAAAATACTTGAATTTCCACCTCGTTTGAATGCATGGTTCGTGCTCGGACCCTATTAATTTCGACAAAGTTGTATAAAAGGAAACTTGTCCTCGTTCACATGCCCCAATAACAAATTTGGGAACAACTGCTTCTGCCCATTTTTTATTGTTCCGTGACTGTGAATGGGCTCTGCTGTAAAAGGGCATATTGAGCCAACACACTCTGCATAAATAATGGTTAAAAATGGAAATTAGTTCACAGAAGCTTATCTTTCGAGAAGATAACAGCTTGCTTAGCAGTATCTTCTGGAATTAAAAGGGCATGTCTTTTAATTGTTTTCGAGGGCGGACCCAAGTCAGAGTATTTACGTATATGCTATGTAAGAGGTTTTAATTGTTCCAGCTCACGCTCAGCACTAAAACATACAGCAGGTGACACTACAACACAGAGCAGGTTATTATCTCACATGAATGCAAAATTTGAACGCGCAAACACTTCATCAAGCAAGGCTGTCAGCAACTTTCATCATCGTCAAATCAAGCCAAACCAATGTTTTTTGTCACTTGACCACCTGCTCAAGTTTTGGTATTTCTTAGTTGAAGTAGTACTAGTTGTATCTGTCTGAGTCTCAAGGCTTTTAGGGTATTTCATACTGTAGCAATATGATAAGAACAACAAATAGATGAATTCAAATTCATCACAATTTTGACACAATAAAACATCAAGTCCACACATGCACCACAACAAATATGACAAGTGATTTATGTATCCACTGGAGTGGGTCGAATTAGAAAGGGACAATTTGGAGGGGGCCCCAGTAGCTCAGCTGGTAGAGTGTGTGCCCCATGTACAGAGGAGACAGGCTGTGTCCTCACCACAGTGACCCAGGGTTCGAATTTGACCTTTGGTGCTGCATGTAATCTCTCTTTCAATCTCTTTCAAGTTTCCTATCACTCCTTCGGCTGTTCTATTAAATAAAAACCATGGAAAAGGCCAATCAAAGGGACAATTTGTTTTGCTCTGTCTGCTGCTTAATGCCAGTATGATTTTTTTCTTTTCAGTACACCTCTAAGGACAATATTTACTGCTCTGGAAATTGTGTTGAAGGTGAACTCCACTGATTTTACAATACTACTGAGCTTGTAAATTCTTCTTTAATTCTGTTGCATTAAGGGGCTTCCATAAGTCACAAATCCAGCCAATACTAAATTGATGAGTTCCTTTATGTAGTTTTGAAATGTTGAAATTGAATGTCTCTCTAAATGCATTCATAATGCTAGACTTTAGAGATTACTGAAGCTAAAAGCACAATAAAAACAGGAGTGTAATCTCACAGTTTACAAGACACTACAGCTGTGAATATAATAATCGTACATAGTCAGATGATGTCCACACTTCATTCCCCTACTGCTTGTATTTCTGTTACAAGCGTTTTCAGCAGTAGTGAGTCAATTATTTAAGTGCTCAACATACACATGTTAATTTTCTCCTGTGTTCAAACTAGTCCTTCAGTCTTTAATTCATTGTTAGTTGTATATGGAACTCTTTATTGAACTCCTGGTGAATCTCGAATCGACAGTAGCTTCCCACGTCAACAGCTTTCAAGGTAGTTGAACAATAAACATGGGAACTAGAAGGTAATACTTGTCTTGACTGGTGTGATGCTTTATAACAACTACATGGCACTTTTAGTCTAGTCTTTGAAGCTACTCAGTAAAGCTTGGTGAAAATAATAAGCTTTTTCTCTGTCATTTCCAAAGGTTGTCCTTTTGTCTGCAACATCAATATGGGTAAACATCCAGTATGATTATGAGTTTTCATTATATGTTCTTTTAAAGGGGGTCCAACAAGACATGAACACAACCAAAGAAGTGAAAGCTGAAAAAATTCAAAATGTCAGATACTCAGGGCAGGGCTGTGATATCTAAAAAGTAAAATTCTAACAAAGTTTGAACACAACCCACATTGCATAACGTAGAGGTTGCGGAGACAAGGTTGTAAAGATGACATTGCTCCACTCATTTCTGCTGGCTCAGCTGCCTCACTAAGGTGGCTAGCTAGCAGATGAGTCATTGTGTTTGTTGTGGCTGTAGAATAAGATGGCTGCTTTTGATAAAGTTAACAGCCTGTGTTAGTCATTTTCCCATCTACAGCATAGAACTCAAAATACTTATATTTTATATACATATATAATACTTCCACACACTGATTTTCAGATGCTTTTGTGTCTATACTGATTCGCTCAGCTTCGTATTCTACATAATTCTATATTAGCTCTGTTTACTTATCAGTCATTACTGCAGTAGGTCAAACTGAGAGTTACTATGCTGGACCACAAGGCAAACTAATTGATATGATCTGTTGTGCTTATAGACATTTTGAATTTGAATAGGTTGGGAATATTTCAAATAATTAAATGTTAGACTGAATGTTCTGATTTTGAATACGAACTGACAGCCCTGACTTTCTTTCCTCTACAGGGTTTCAAGCTTCCTCTCTGTTGGTTATGTCAAACTGTGTTGGGGTCAGTGTAAACAGCAGCAACAAGATTGTGATGATAATATGGTCAGCATCTTCGCATTAAAAGTTTGACATTAGATAAACACTATCCATCCACTTAGACAGTGTGTGAGCACCAAGCATCAATGATGTAAACAGAGTCCATCCCTCCTCGTCCTGCTGTAGTCGTGCACTCTGTCGGCTGAAACCCTGGTCAGCCCATCAAGTGCAACAGCTTGAACCAGGATGTTATGGTGGAGACAGGTCAACATTAGCCAGGAGCAGCCATAAGTCCAAGCTGCATTAGCATGGTTCCCATGCTGGATCTCTCCTTTCTTCTCCCTTGGGCAGTCTGGCTGGTCAGGGGGATGGCCACTGTCCACAGCATCTTTTGACCAGGGATGGTCAAAAGATGCCATGGACAGTGGCCATCTTAAAGTCCACTGCCCTTGATCCAAAACCTGGATTTTCTTAGCTGATGAATGTAATACTGTCATAGGTAACACTTGTTTCAGCTATGAATTCGAAAAAACAACAATATTGGAATATGGAAATATGGAAACGTCCGACCATGTATAGGCTCAGGCTATCCACCATTTATTTAATTTGGCTGTTTCATCCCAAAAGTGATGATGGAAGGCTTGCTGGGATATTTGTTTGACCAATGGCCTTGCTTGCCCACTGTTGCATTAACAATGTAGAGACGTGCATCAACAACAGTGAGATCAGATGAAAATGTCAAAAAGGAAAGGAGGAGCTGAAAAGCTTAGAGAGAAAAGGAAGCAGGAATTAGAGGCTCAGGCTTCCAAATATTAAAAAAAATCCACAAATTGTTTGGCCATCATGATCCTCAAGTGACAAGAAGTGTTTATTTTGAGGAGCACACGAAAGTGATAAGATTGACGTTCAATTAATTATAGGCTATGGTGGCTACGTGTTCGGTTAAAATTAGCTTGAGCTTACAAAATGACCCCACTGACAGACAAGTTGCTATTAGTCTACTATTTAATGCATATTCATGCGTTTTACAAGTTTCCTTTTAGGTGCCTAATGAAATGTGTCCTGGAATACAATTCCAAACTTTCCATTCCAAAACCCAGACTCGGAACCACCTGTCATTATAAGACCAGCAACCAGCAAGTACTACGGTGCTGAAGCTAGTGGGCTATGCAGTGTCCTATGCAGTGTTTAAAAAAGGCTATGTATGAATAAATCCAAATAATGCAATGATCTTGAAAATCTCTTGAAAAATTCTGCAGGATTGTCTAAATGGCCCTAAAGTCACATTTCTTCTTTACACTCATTCATGGATATATAACAAAAATATACTAATTAAAAATGAATGGAAAAGCCTGTGTTTTCACCACAACGGCGGATTCAATGTGAGTCCACTCACTGTGCTACGACATGCTGTACGTGTGTTTTTCCCCTCTTGGCATGCCTGCCGGACGTGACACTGGGGGCGTAGCGAAATCTTCGATTCCACCTTGGATTTCGAAGTTTGAGATCGTGACGTAATTTAAATCGATATACAACTTACAATTGAGATCGTGACACCCCTATTAATGAAGATAGTGCATTTTGGCTGCGGCAGTGCGTGCCGAAGAAGTTGCGAGGGAGTCAACTTTTGGAGAAATGCAGCCCAACGTCACGTTGCGGTGGCTAATCACATAAGCTGACGATCAGACTACGACTGAAGCCACAGTGGAGTGTATTGTGTGTATTCACTCACTTTGGCTTTGTGCATCAATTTAAAAAACATTTGTTTAACCTACTGTGCAGAGTAAAACAGGTCAAGCCAAAACTGCTTCCAGTGATCAGTGATCGGCCCAAAAAATCCTGATGAGAGCACTCTTAATTTTTACCATTATATTAGGCTACTGCAGCGCCAATAAGAAAAATCTTTCTCCAGAGCCTTTTCTCAGTCAGCCACTCTAATGCTTACATGTGGAGAAATCATTATGGAGGCCCCAGTAAACAACACAAACAGTGGGTAATTCATCCTGTAGCCTCATTCAACACAATAGTCCCTTTCACATTCTGCTTATTTGTTCAATGACTGCTTTGAGCTGAACTGACACAGGTAACTAACTGCAAATCTGTGCTAACTGGCAACATGGGACAGCACAGCATTTGTACAAACGACTCAGCAGTTATACTACAAGGATGCAATGCAGCAATGATGAGTTGACTGTTTGAAAGACTAATGCTCCCTGGAACATGTCCAAGCTGATATATAACAACTATTTATTACTCTCAAGTGTTTCAGCTCTTAATCATGCCTGCGTCGACTAAATAATGTCGACTTCCTGCTTGCAAGGCAGCCACTGCTGCTTTTGAAGTGGAAATATGAATCAGTTTAAGAGTTCACATATGTTATTCCTGTGGGCCGGCACAGTTAAGTCAATAATTTTGTACACATAACGATACTATTATAGAGATGCAAAGTTGTCACCCAAGAGTGTCGATTAAAGTAATATGATTAAATTGTTTTCTGTATTTTATGTCTATGTCAGAGTGTTTTTGGATTCCTCTCTGATGCATTTATCAACTGATGGGTGCCCAATACTGTGATTTCACTGTCCATCCTTTGGTAGAAGTTCTACAAGGAACACTCTCTTCCTCATGTATACAACCATGGTGGCTCTATGTGCTTGTACAATCTGTCAAGGTCCAGCAACATAGATTAACAGTCCAATCATTTTTTTTTTTTTAATACAGTTTTCAATGTAAATATATATATATACAATATATTATAATATATTGAAATAACATACAAAACAATACAAAAAAGTATAACACAAACAGAACAAAAGGCTTCACAAAATAACGAAATTAGTCTTTCCAGAATGTTGTCACAATAGTAACATCTCGGGAGCAATGTAAAGTGACATGAATAAATGAATCAAGTTAAACACCACACTCATGTAGCCAGGCAGGTCAGAGTCCCTACGGATGTGGGGTAATATGACACTGTGCCAAAAAAGGTCCCCAAATTCTTTCAGTCTTTTCATTTATATAATAGACAATATCTCCTTGAGCCAATGCACAGAGCAGGGTGGGGTGGTAGACTTCCAAGTCAGGAGAATAAGTTTCTTAGCAACCACCATTCCTAGGTGCAGAGCAATCTGCATGATGTACGGTAGCTCAAAAGTCTCTGCAGAGCATCCACAGATGGCCAGGTCGTGGTCGGGCAGAATGTCCTTGGATTAGGCTTTTGAGAGCCACTCAAAAATTGTAGTCCAAAAGTTGTATAATGTAGAGCAAAACCAGAAAGGATGTGCTAGTGATCCTACGGCAGAGTAACACTTCAATCAGGAGACACTGATGGGAAGATGTGGTTCAATTTTGTTTTTGAGTAATGCGGTCTATCCATCACCTCGTCCTTATCTTTTTCTAATAAAACACAAATATTTGCTTCACTGAGAGAGGATGGGAGCGTCTTGATTTTAAAGGTATCTCGGATCATTCTCAGCAATGTAGGTACAAGGACATCGCGGAAGGCCTCATAGAACTCTGGCCCAAACCCATCTGGTCCAGCTGCCTTTCTGGTGGGAAAGTAGCTCAGACAGCAAAAAATCCAAGTCCAGATTCTCCCTGAAAGCTGCATCCATTCTCTGCAGCTGTTGATTTGGAGACATACTTTTCTGAATAGAACTCACAAAATTGTTTGTTGATATCCTTTGAATCTGTGAGCATCAGGCCAGATTTAAATTTTATTTTGTAAATGGCTTGTTTTGCTTGTTCTCCTTTGAACTGCCTAGCCAGTAACTTCTGTGGTTTGTCACCAAACTCAAAGTGCCTCTGATTAAGTTTAAGCAGTATGTTGCCAATTTGTTCCCCTAGAATGGAGTTGTATTCATATTTTAATTTAAGAATGTTATTATAATGTGATTGGATGCTTCTGATATATCCTTTGAGTGTTTCCCACAGTATGGAGTCATTCACCTCACCATTGTCATTGGTCTCAAGATATGTGTTATAATGTATTCTTTAAATGCCTGGTCTGTGAGCAAAAAGGGGTTAAAACTCCAGCTCTAGGCTTGCCTAGGGAGGAAAAACAAAGGTTGAGATTGACAGGACTATGGTCTCATAATATTATGCTGTGATATTTGGTGTGGTCAATGTTAGAGATTAATCTGGAATATTTACCAGCATAATGGGAAGTGAATTGATATGCCCAGTTAAAATTATAAACCTGCCATTTGGGTCAATTGTGAATGAGTGAAAACGAAAAGGTACAGTCTTACGAAAAAGAATGGCAACGCCTCTGGCCTTGGATGTAAAAGGTGAATGATAGATCTGTGAAATCCAATTGGCCCTGAGTTTCCTACGCTGAGTAGCTTTACATGAATAAATGAATAGATACACTTGCAGGCTTAACATTACAGCAGCAGCAGCACATGATGCACATTTAGAAATATGCTTGGTTAACTTTAGAACTTGCAGTTAAGTTAGCTAACACACCTTGGCATTAATAGCGGGTTGGAACACCTTCAACTGTCCCTTCAGGTTGTTTGTATTATTTCCACTTAATATGCAGCCACAGGTTGTCTCTCTGTCTCTCTTTATTGCACTGATTCTGCACAATCAGTGCAACGACAGGTACCTATTGGTCATATTTTGACAGACAGACTAGACACACAATTGTAGGAAAAAAATCTTGTATTGTTTGATTGTCTGAGTGTCCACCACTTACATTATAGTCCCATCTCATCTTGTCAACAAAACAAAACATTTCTTCATAGTTTTTATTATTAGACATCTGTTTTTAGCATGTCATGAAAAAAAGGTTGTTGAGGAAGATTTTTTGTCACAGTTTTTGTTAACAAAATTAACACTGGTGTGGAGGCATTACCCTCCTTTCAGTCACAGGATTTCCTGATGCCATGGTGTGCCTTTAACCAGCACGCTACTTGACTTTTCATCAGTATTTAGCTTTAAGCCAAACCCAGCATGCGCTTGTTGTCACGCAACATCGGGTGTGTTTGATTTGCGTCACTTGTGCTCATCGGGTCATGCATTAAATCAGTGATAAATTAAGGTAGATACAGGCAAGGAGCTGACTTTTTTTCCTGCTTAATATCGATCCATTTCAGGTAGCAGAAATATTTTCCGAATAAGGTATTAGGGTACGTCTCTAGTATATACAGCTGTCTCACTGGAAAGAACCTCTACCTTGACAGACACAAAGGATTGGCATTATTTGTCACTTGTCATTCCCTCCATCTTGACCATGACTTAGCAGTCCTGCTATTTGGAGGGCAATTTGCATGCCCACAGTCAAAAACAAAGGCATCCTCATTCATTGCTTGAGCCAAAATTCAGCTTAAGAGACTGGCAATAAGCCAGGGACAACTTCAGCAATCTTTTTAATGTATCTCACACTCCACTCCTTTCACACAGTGCCATGATACAATTCACTTTACCTCTGCTTCTTAATACTGTACTGTATAGAGTGTCATCTTATTACTATCAGAGGTTTTTATAGAACTGCCATTTTTACTAAGTCTAACCAAGGGCTAAGTGCCTAAACATAACCATGAATTTACATGTTGTGACTTTGATATGTGTGCTTCCTTGGCCTGGTCTCTCTTGTAAAAGAGATCTTGATCTCAATGGGACTACCTGGTAAAATAAAGATGAAATTTAAAAAAACAAAACAAAACAAAAATTGTTCGGTATCAACATTTTGTAAAATGCCAGATAATCACCAGCATTTCCTTAATAGAGGCCACATTAAGTTCCCCCTAAAACGTATTTACTGTTCCAAGTTATTCTAGAAGCTTTTTTTGTTATATTTTTGGGAAATCTTATCACCCGACAGTGATCAATAATTCAAATGCTCTGACAATAAATTAGGTTGAAGGACTCTAATATGCCCATCCAACTGTCTTATTCGGCCTATATGAAAAGATTGGACAGGCTACTTGTCTATCTACCTACATACCATTGCTATTAACCCCTGTCTGCCAGCTCTGCTTACTCTGCCTTTTGCACTTAATGCGTATGACTAGGGTCTTCCACAGGGCCAGGTGGATACATCACAAGTTATTAACAAGCTAGTGGCACAAGAATGGCAGAGGAAGTGCAGCCAATACTAATAAACTAGCTTGACAGCGGTACGTACTAATGATAGCCATGTTCATTGTTACATGTTACCATGTTACATGTTACCATGTTACATGGAGACAAGTATGTTGACACAGAAATGTTTCCTAATGAATGCTTGGATTGGGCTAATTAATGGCCCCATCAGCATAACTGGTGAGGCTTAATAAATCATTGTGATTATGGGAAGACATTAGGCAGCTCACAAGGCTCTTTCTCCATTGGTCTGTTGATCTGCTTTGTTCAGAGAGATGGAAAACATGAATACCTACTCATAGCACAGGGATATACACTATAAAGCTAAAGCTGGTTATTTCTGTGTCAACCATGATCAGCAAATGATTACTGGGTTAATTTCAGATACATTCCTCTGTCCTCTGTGTGGTAGTATTATCTTCTCATAGATGGTAAAATGAGTGAATTTTAAGTCAGAACAGCTCTGACCAATAGACTCAAACAAATTAAAATGATTTAGAACATTTTCAGCCACATCCGTGATGTTTGCTGTCTTGTTACTGTCATCATACTTTCAGAATGTTTTACGTGATTAGATGTCAGATAGTGTCCAGTGGTTGAATTCTTTCAGAGTAGGCTACACAAGCATGTTGTGTCACGACCAACATTTCATTTTAGTTGAGAGTTATGGTCTAGTGGGATGTAAGGATGCAGATTTAATTGTGCTTCAATTGTGGGCCAACCTTTTACTGACCTTCTGTTAGACAAGAGACTGCATTAGACGTGGTAAATGAAAAGGAATACTTCTGTCACAAGTGGACAGTTAAGGTGGAAATGTTGCTGTTATTAAAAGATTCTCATTTCTGTAGTATTGTTGATTTAGAGTCTTATTTCAAGGTTTTTAAGGCTGCAGGAATGACTTACACTCATCATAGTGGAACATAATAGGAAAAGCAGTCTTTGGTTGGCAGTGTCTGCATGTAATGGCAATTTTAGCACAATTGTATGTGTGCTTTTTAAATAATATTCATGTGTTCCTAGATTCAAAAACACCGCTTCACTCAGATGCACATTAGACAAAATACATTTTATAAATTTATTTGTGTTCTATGCAAGACATCACAAAAAGATAGTCAGCTTAAGTGTCATTGCTAGTTTCAGACCAAGGCAGTTATAATTTCCACGCGAGGCACTCACGTTGTGTAAATAGCAAATGTACTTGCACCCACCTGCTCTGGCATGTTGGTCTTAAAAGCGGGGTGTGGTCAGGCGCACTGATGGCGGCTTGCTACCTTGAGGCAGCAGAAAGTGACAGCACCGTAGACCAACAAAAAGCTGGGCTAAAGTCAATTTGCTCACGAGGAACAGCTGATAAGCTTCATTGACTATTTTAAACTCCTGACTATTAGTTAGTATTTCATGTTAATTCATGTTTAGTGTTCTTCTACACATCTAAAGGTCAGCACCCAGACAATTTACACACACACTTGAGTTATCTTGAAGTTCATCTTCAAAAAAGGCAGCGGTTGCAAGCATTTCTTTTATTTAATGATGAATATTTACCTTATCGAAACAAACGTGAAGTAGGCCACATATTTGTGAATACTTTTTGCGCCGTCACCCAGAGACTAATGTTAACGGAGCAGAGCAGCAATCCACAGTAGGAAACGAGACCAGCTGACGAACATGCACCGCAGCAATAAACAACTTAGGTAAACTTTGTGGTGAAGACAATAACCAGGTGCTCACTCTGTTTAACCTCAACAACTCTGCGCCTGCTCAGCGTCTTGTACAACGATAGAGCTAACAGTGCAGCAGAGAGGCTGCTCTCACTGCTGACTTATAACAATAAACACACAGCAGAGCACACAGCCTTATTTTGTTATGCACATACAGGCATGCATGCTTTCAAATTAATTAATTTATTTATTAATGCTGTTAACTTTTTGAAATGAAAAGGCTGCAGATTACAGCCCACTGAATTTAGTATAATATTTGGTTAAAAGTCGCACCTTTTACTTTTATGAAATATTCAGAGAAGAGTAATTGCAGTTGTGGAACATCATTAATTACTGTCATTAATGTCTTTTAGTTGCTGCTTTTCTAAATAAATGTCTGCCAGAAAATTATTCTGAAATACTGAGGAAAATCAGGCCTTTAACAGACCATGTACTCTTTATTTAATTTGACTGCACTGCAAGAAACGTGGTTTCTGAGGTTACTCTTGCATAAAAAAGAGTTAAATCCGTTCCGGCTGCTGCCTCAATCACAGAGGAGATTCTTTCTATATTTTATCTTCACATTATATACTGGGTAAAGTTAATTTATTAAACAGACAGTAACAAAAAAATACAGTATATTAGTCCATCACCTTTCATTCTCCAATACCATACCACTTTATACGACTTTCCAAAAGCTAAAGTTTTGACTGGAGATGCAAACTTGTTGTGTTGTGAGTTCTGTTCCTTATGACCCAGAATAGAGGTAGGATCCTAGACTACAAGATGGTTAATTTCACATAGGTGACAGCCTGGCTTCACTTCCTGATAAGATGGCTAGAGAACAAGGGCATCACTTTGTGTTGGAAAGTGGTGGTGACCAACCTCTGATCTCCTTTTATATTGCCTAAAATAAGACATAAAAATGTTCTTCATCTGAGCCCTTACTCAATCAATCACTCTTCCATCCTGATCTTACTATGTTTGCAAACCCTAGGTCACACCAGCCATCTAGCTACTTTATCAGTCCATCTAATGTATCACATTCTGACTTAACAGTATGTACTAGTTACATCTTTTTTTCCAATGAACAAGAAGGAAAAAGAAACGTATGCACTTGTATGTTCTTACCCTTAGTACTTCAATCATGGCACTTATGTACTTAAGGTGTCCTTGATAAACAAAAGCTACTATGCTCAGACGAGGGCTTGAAAATAGTTTCTATTTTTTCATTCTTACTTTATCGACGGTGATATGTTGTGGTTTCTTTCTTGTAACAAATGTACTTATTGTAAGTCACTTTGGACAAAAGCCCTGAATGTAAATGTAAATGTAAGAACATTCTCCTGCACATAGCGTAGCTGTTACTATGCTTATTTTATAGTGTACTGGGTTAGGTCCTGGGTTGAAAAGTGTGTCATCATTTCTCACCAGAATTAGCAGTAGCCCGTTTCAGCAGGTTCTGATGTAGAGCAAGCGTTCTCATTTGTTACGAACTTATCTTGCTATTTTTCATCCTTTTTGTGGCTTGTAGCACAAAACAGCAGAAAGACTGTAGTACACATTAAATATCACCCTTCTTTTAGAAACATTTGCTTAATCTTTTTTAGATCAGGCCAGGCTATTAAAAAAGTATGTGTGTATGTACGCGCCTGCGTGCATGCATGTGTGTATATCAACTCGCTGTTAAAGGGGATTGTTGGGCCTTGGCAAAGGTGTGCACTCTACTGTGTGCCATTTTATTTTTCTGCTGTGATACAGTCAAAGCTTACTAAGATATTACCTCTCATTAATCATGTCATGAAAGTCAATGAAACATTATTTGTATAGCTAAGAGGCTGTGCAAAAAATGTATTATGTATGGTACCTGTACTCCAATCCAGTGCCAAGACCAACAAAGCGCCTTGCTAACTGATCTGTGTGCTGAGGGAGCTCAAAGTAGACAATGTGTTGTTTTCAGGCACAGAATGTTGAAGTGATGGCTTTTCTTCATTCAGAAGTAGGTGTCTCTTAGGTAAATATTTCTTACAGCTTAATTCAGAAAGAACTTTATGAAAAGGGCCAATTGCTGCATGTTGAATAATGATAATTTGATGGAAAAGAGTTTTTTTTTCTTCTTTTTTTAAGCTTTAATGACTGTCGTGAGCACACATGACAATGGCAGCTTTGCCCCTCTTCTCACGGCAAATCCCCGAACACATTTTTTTTCTGTTTTATCATTTACTTTAGAATTCTGCTCTATCTTACATGCTCAAGCACAGATTGACGGAATGTTAAGTTGAAACTTTCATCTTTTATTATTTCCTCACATGCTGTATGAAGCACTTTTCTGCTGGATATACTATACATGATATATAATCTCATCCATGGAATTAACATGAATGAATGTTTTAAATATAAGGAGGAACAAAAATATGTTATTTTATTCAAGTGATAAGAGCTGATTCACTGTGTATTTTGTTATTTATTAAGATAATAATTGCTTAATAGAGTGCTGTTAATTAGATGACAAAAACATTTATTTCTTTTTCTTTGTTTTCTCTGGTCTTGTAAAAATATGTCTGTCTTTGGACTGAATAGACAGCCCAGTTTCATGCAATGGCAAATTTCCAGTGCTAAAATACTTCTTTAAATGATGCAATGTGGTCAGTGTGTGTTAAAAGGATGAAGCAATCTCAGGTACAGAGAAGTGAACAGAAAGGGAAAAGTGTCAAGCACAAAGCACATGAAGTATATGACTAAGCAGCAACAATGAGCGCTTGAAATCGTGTTACAAGCCAAAATACAGAAAATGTAGCCTATCTGAAATCAAAAACTCACCATGGCTAGATGTCATCTTTGGAAAGTGTGGCAAAACAAAATCATCCAAGATGAATGAGGTGAAATGTCTCCCTTTATTCTGAGGAACAGTTTTCCTAACTCCTTAAAGAGGTTACTGTTGCTCTGAAAGAACACACATTAATACTTAATCATTATCACACTAAATCAACCTAAACCTACAGAGACTGGAATAGCAGGTGAGCAGAACCCATGAAACAAGCAATTTGTGAGCCCATACGACAGTCGTCTTTCTTCGTGACAGTAATGATGTCCATCACATTTCAATATTTTTTAGATTTTGTCAACCAAGCCTACATTCCATTAAGATTTGCATTAAATGGGATTTTGTTTCTTTTATTGTAGTGTTTGAAATGCACAGGTTGATAAACATCTTCGGTTCAAGCGTATCTGAGTCATTAGGAGGAAATGCTGGTCTCTGCAGGGACTGCATGTGAGGGTTGTATTCCTGGATGCAAAGCTACTGATGACATAGTATTAAACATTAACTCAATTGATCCACCGTGTAAATAAAGTCTACTGGCGACATCTAATTGTGGAGAAACAAGTGTCATGTATTTTTAATGATCTGCACATTACTGTCAGAAAGCACACAGGGAGGAGAGTGGAAAAAATGTTTGCCTATGGTTACAGTTTCACCTCCCAATCTCACATCTCCCCTTCCCTTCCTCCTTTCATGCTTTTGAGAGGATTGACAATTTTTTGTGGATTAAATTTTGTTTGCCATCTGTGTGGAAGCGATAAGGTGAGAATATATGGTATGTAAAATATTTATCCCTTCATTTTTCTTTTTGTTGCTCTCTGGGGGGATTTGACTGGTGAAGCATATAGTTTTTTTATAACAATAACAACCTAAGTCAAACCAGATTTTCTTTTCAATGAGGTTCTAAAAATATATATTCAAGAGGATTATTCCAATTAGCCACTGAACAATTTGACTTCTAATATGAAATATTTGGTGTCAGGGATATATCACATGGTGATTTAAGTAGAGTCATGTATATATAGTCTTGACATTTGTGCAGAGATGTGAATGAGAATTCCTGCTCATGTGGATTGAGAAACTTTGCTAATATAGTCTGCACTGCAAAACTCAACAAAAGAGGCACTGGAGCTACCTCAACTCTCTCTTTCTTCCCTTTCCTACTTGTTTAATGAGTATCAAAAGATCAGCAACTGCAATCTTATATCGTATGGCTTGTTTTGTACCCTTTCATCGCACTCAAAGAGGCAGCACTCCCACTCACACAACATGACTGCACAGAGTTTCTCATGAATTGGAAATTAGAGGGCAGTGTAAACATGGTGCCAGGATACCTTCAACTATGTCACTGACCCTCTCAAATTAAGCAAAAACCACTGAAGGCTGTGTTTTTTTAGTAGGAGGCACTGACCAAAGCTCCGACCTTGAAGTGTAATAAGTAAACAGGAGGATTACTGAGCTCTTCAAAAGTCATATGATCAGGACTTTTTGTTAAAAATTGTTCACAAATTTGGTCTTAGTTTCTGTTGCACAACAGCCTGTCCACCTACTAGTGGTTGCTAATGATGTATGGTTACCTCTGGATGCACTTCGCATCTCACACACTCACCTTTTTTTTCAAAAATGTGTTGTATTTTTTAGAAGAATAAAATGGTGGTAGCTAGTATTTTGTACTGTTACCATGGTAAAACTCAGCTTGACTTGCTTCCTTTAAAACAAAGACTATGAACGGTAGGAGCAGTGTAGCCCCATTGTTGGGCTGTAATAGGATCAGGAGTCAGTAAGCACATCAGCAGCATCAGGAACAACAACAGGACAACATGCTAACTTGTGCCACCTAGTGGTATCCTCCAGTAATACGCATAGTATATAGGCAAGTGAACAACTACAATTTGTGATGTAGCCAGTTGTCCACGTGAACATGTGGTTCAAAAGCAAGTATATATCTGGCCTAGAGAGTCATCAAGAGTCACTCAGCACCGGACTGAAAAGCAGTGTTTTGCTGCCCTCTCAGTTTGACAGTTTCAAGTCTGTTTCCCCTTTGAACACACTCAACATCACTGATAAGTGTAGTGTGTGTGTATGTGTGTGTCATAAATGCTCTGTTGTACGTGTAACCATCCACAACAGCGATGTCACAGCACCTATGAGTCCACCTTGAGTTTGTCACAGCAGCAGGGTGAGAAATTAAAGAAGTGGTGGTTGGAATAAGTGTTTCAAGGGCTGTTAAGTTACCATTTACATTCCTATATCATCGTTGTAACAGCCATAGCAGAGATATTGTGTTTATTATATAATTTACAGGGTAAGCACGATTCATGCAGTGCTGTGGTATTATTTATAAATGTTAAGACTTAACAGTGAAAAATGCATTGGCATCTCAGAGAAATTCATTTACCGTTGCCATTAGAACTGAAAACCCTACTTTGAATCTACATTGTCATAGTAAATTGATCCCACACCATCTCACATACACTGCTATCCATTATTTTTGAAAGCCATTGCCCCTGTGTATTGATCACACACACACACATGCATGCACACACGCACTTTCTCACAGACCGTTTTTTTGTCTTCTTTCCCCACCATAGCACCACAAATGCCCCAAGGATGCCATTGACCCTACTGCTGCCACTGAAGTGGAAGTGACTGATGCTGTAACAAAAGCTCTGACAGCGTAAATGGAACTGAGAATCTTTCAGCTGCAAAGCGTTGAGTTCCTGTTACATTGCTACCAGTCCAAACTGTTGAAGTCCTGCGTTTATGCACATCAGAAAATTAGGCTACTAAAAGTTAAAGAAACCCAGATTATAAATACGTCTTTGGCAGCCAAAAGCCCATGTGTACAAAGTATGAATATCTTTCATTGGCACACTCTCTTGTAAGTGAGACTTTTTTTTTCCCTACAGCTCTGTCAGTGCTTTCTCACTGGGATCCAAAGGTTTATCATGAAAATACAGCAGATGTGTTGCTCTGTAGAAAGATCAGTGACCCAGCTCCTGTATCAAAGCAGCATTTTGTGACTGGTGAAACCAATCTGTTGTGATTGTAATGGGGTACAGAAGTGCAGTTTTCAGCTCGTTGTCTCAGTCACTTTTGAATGTCACAAACCAAGTGTGTGGGAAGATTAACAAAAGAAACCTGGTGACTGCTTGAGAGCTGCATTTGCATAGGTACAATGTGTTTAGTTCCTGTGCTTACTGAAAAATTGTCAATATTCCAAGCAAGCTGTTGACATGTTTGCTAATGACTCAAATGCTATTCATATCCCATGTTGATGTTATCAGAATATGTTTTATTTGTTACAATCCCCTTATTTTTATAAGGAACTAAAAACTGCAATGGTGCTTCCAATATTGTATCGAATACGCTGCATTTTTAACTAGCATGATAAAAAAAACGAAACACAATATACCGCCACGAATTAGTCAATGTGTGGGAAACACTGCGGTGTGTATAACATCATTTCAAATACATTTGTGATCTTTCAGAGTCTTGTATTACACCACCTGACAAGTTTGAGTTAGACAAGTCCCAGTTGTTTAGGAGAATGCTGCAACTCTGTTTTGCTGTGAAGCTCCAGGAATGCTTTGTGGACTACAACACTTCCCCCTGACTTTCCATCAGCACGGGAGCAAGTAGATAATGAGTACATTTTTGTTTTTGGATGAACTGTTCCTTTAAGGTACAGTTTCAGCCTTTAGAAGTGTCAGTGAGCCTTTCCTGCAGCGGTGGAAGCTGAGTGCAATGGAGAGCCCAGCAGAGTCTGCAACACTACACCAGCTGCTTCCACTGATTAGTTCCTCCTCTCTGGTTGAAGGTTTGCTAATCAGTTTGATGATTGTCCACCCAGCCAGACTGAAATTTGCAATGAATAACAAATTGGCTCAATTTACTGTAAATGAGGAAAGTAATTGGTGTTTGTGACAAGTATGGCATTTGAGATGTTTACTTTGCTTGATCATATTTAAAGCAACAATATTGTGTATGCATTTCACATATTTGTCGATGCTTTGAGTGCTTAATCTGAAAATAACTTAGTCCACTTGGCTAAGCCCTACATTCAATGCAATTTATATCCCTTTACAGGTGTGCACAGGGGGACGTTGTCACACACACAGCATGGCTAAACCGGTCAAGTATACTGTATGCTGGAGAAGACAAATGGTCAGTGGACCCCAGAGTGAGTCTGGTGACCCTTAATCAAGAGGCGTTTACCATCAAGATTGAAAACGTGGACATGACAGATGAGGGGCAGTACGTGTGCGCAGTCCAGACAAGCAGTCGACCGAGAACCACCTCAGTGCACATCCTCGTCCAAGGTAACAGCAATAAATTTACTACTACTACTGTTTCAGCTACTGCTCATACTACTGTATTACTTACTGATGAAAAATGACTATACTTTTTGTGTGACAGAGTAAATTTTACGATACCTAATAACTCTGAGCACATCCATACCCTCTTATGATCATGCCAGTCTGTGACTATACACAGTCATTCATTAGCTTCTCACACACACACGCACACACACACACACATAACATTTTCCATCTTATTAGGGCCTGAGCACTGAAGGAGCCAGGGCCATCGTCATTGCAGATGGCTGACAGCCATTGACTACTGAGCCATGTCGATTATAACATCGTGATTAGAAATCCCCCTCCAGAGAGCACAAAACAGTAATATGTCCCTTCAGAGTTGCTGTAAGGCAAGAGTTGTTGTTTGTGCCATGTTGGGAGAGGAAATTAAAAGTAAAAAGTATGCTGCTCAGTGTACTAACGTTACGTCGAAATATCCCATTCATTATTTTCTTATGCTGGGCGCATACTGCAGAAATCAGCCATTTTTCCGTTATTTTTTAATGTATTTTTTTTCCACAAACTGGCAACTACCAAGACTTGATGCTGACAAAACACGGATACCACATGATTCCAGTAGCATGTGCCTGCAGTACCGGAGGCTGGAGTTTCAGGACTGCAGTTCTGGGACCCTTGTCTTTTGCAAATTGACCCAAGGCAATATTTGAGTGACTGTTTACAAGTAACAGTTAATGAGCGGTAAACAGTCAACACAGGTTAGATAATAAGATTATTTAAACTTGATGAAACAGTGAGTATGAAATAAGCATTTACACTGAGGACAGTAGGCTACTGCTGACTTAATATAGCTGGCAGACACAAATCAAACACAAAGGCGCTTTTATCATCTGTTGAAGTTTAGTTATTTTGCTCGCTAGAATGAATTATCATAGTCATGAATGGACCTATTTGTAATTTTCAGCCACCTGCTTCAAACAAATATATTCCATTTGTTTTTATGGAAATTCATTATTGCAATGTGTTAAAATTGTAAAGTTGCATTCTCTTGTTACACAATAAGTGCTAGACACAACTTTTAGAGGTACACATTGATACTAAATTCTGAGAACAGCTCATTCTATTGGTGTAACAAGCGCAGGTCTGTGTAAGCAGACATACGGAACAACCATTGTCATCTACATTTGAGTGAAGCTGGCACAAAAGCCTTTCCAGCAGGTTTCATTTCAGTTATTGTCAACACAAGAAGCCTTTCATGTTTTGCCATTTATTACAAAGTTTACAAAATAAAATAAAAATATCAGTGCAATACTGAACACTAAAATGCCACTCCTTTATAGAGGAAGGAATTTGAGGAATTTTTTTTTTGTTTGTTTTTTTTTACTTCTGATGCATAAAAATGAATGTTACTTACTGCAACAGTCAAGAGCATGGATATAGAATACAAAAATGGTCAAAGATGTCAGCTGATGTAATGAATAGAGACACATCCACCGGGGGAGGGGCTTGTTGATGAGACCAGCTGCAGATGAGAATTAAAGGCAAGGTGGTAATTCAGCACTGGAATTCTGGTCCTAAAAAGACAAAGTCGTGGCAGGGCAATTAGTTTAGTTCCCACACATTTCGTACATGGTAGGACTGTATTTATTACAGAACATTACAGACAGGATGTATTCATTATTTCAGTCAGATGATGTCAGTACTCATAATACAAACATCACAGTGCCATCTGCCCTCTTTCAGGAAGAAAGTAAGGAACAGTTGTGTACAAAACTAATGATTTTATATTGTCACATAGCAGAAACATGGACTGCAGAGAAAAAAAAACATGTTCATCACACAGCTACATGGTTCTCACAGGGCACACGATTTACAAAGTACAAATAAGTGAGAGCTTCAGCCACTTTCTTTCGTATGATGAACTGAATGATAATAGTCTGTCTACTACTTGGTCCATAAAATCAAAATTTACAGTCATCTGTTATAAATAAAGGCTATCTTATAATCTTCATGTGTGGTGTTTGTGTACAAGTTTACATTATAGCTTACATAGCTCAGCTTTAGCAACGCCACAGTAACAAGAAAACAGTCACATCGCACTAACTATTACAGTTTATGTTGTCATTAGTTGTACTAAAGATATGTGGCTGTAAACGTTACATGTTACTTAACGGTCTAAAGAAACATTGCGAGTTCAGCTTTTTACACCCACAGCTGTCTCCAGCATTGAATAGCACGGGTAAAATGTAGTCTTCTCTTGCTTCTTTTTACATCGCTGCTTTTCTCTGCCGCGGACGTGTTTTATTTTTTCAGGAGCTGTTGTCTGGGATGATGATAAAAGTCGTTTTTCTGGAACTTCTGCATATTTGTGTTTACTGAATAACATACCGGGGCTGTAAACTCCTATGTGGGGGTTGTTACCTCCAGCTGGCTCGACTTCTTCATCATCCTCATCCTGCAGTAGAGTAGAGGCTACAGGCTAGGAGGTATTATTACAGAATGTATTACAGAGGGGACGGCCTGTCCTGGATATCTCTGCAATGCATTACATAGACATCTTGGACATAACGCCAGAACTGTTACATCCTCAAACTCTTTTGATAGGGTTTCATTTTTTTAATGTTTTAAACTTAAATTATGTCCAGATCTTACAAAATGCTCCTTAAGTCAGCAAGTAGTAAGACACATAGTTGCACTAGCCAAAATCGTGCTATGGTTTCATAAACAATAAATAAATGGGCTATTCAAATAGGATAACAGTTTGTTTTCCAGCAAGCTATCTAAGCTAACAGATGATTGTTAACATTAGCGCCTTTGACTGTTACAGTGAGCCAATGCTACTCACACTTCGGTGAGCTAACGCAAACTTTTTAAGTAATTTTGAACTTATTTCATTCATTTGAAACAGTTATTTTCAACATACTAGCTAAATACTATGTCATCCAATTAGGTAGGAGGCACAGTCATGAAAAAACAGGGGTCCCAGAACTGCGACCCTGAAACTGCAGCCTCCGCTACTGCAGGAACATCATTTTGCGTGATTCCAACATTGTTATATTATTGGATAACAAACCTTGTTAAAAGCTGGAACCAACCTTCAGAATTCTTACAAAGAGGTAAACAAAACAATCATTTTGGCTCCAAAAAGCATTTTTAAATTATTAATTCACAATCATAATAATTAGGGTTGTACCGATCCGATCACGTGACTCGGAAATCGGGGCCGATCACGCCACTGAAGACTCGATCGGGAATCGGACGTTACGACCCGATCAGAGATCGGTTTTGTATATATTTATTTAGTCATTATTTGTATTAGATTGTTGATATATGGGCTATTGGTGATTCAAAATAAAAAAAATAAAATGAGTATTTACTACCACCGTTTACGACATGCGCATGCGCAGAAGACCAGCACGCCAGTTTGTTTTGAAGCGGAGTGGCGAGTTGTGGCGCACCATGTCTGCTGTGTGGAAGTATTTTAAAGTGAGTGACGAGAACGATGCAGTTGCAAACTGTCAGATATGTAAATTTGGGATATCGAGGGGTGGTAAAATATAATAAAAAATAAGGGACACCTTGGATAGTTTTCTTCGATCTTTTTAATTTTTTAAATGTATTATAAGAGTATCGGATCGGGACTCGGTATCGGCAGATACTCAAAAATCAAAGGACTCGGACTCGTATCGGGGGCAAAAAACCCTGATCGGAGCATCCCTAATAATAATGTTATTAAGGCAAATAGATACTTTTATTCTGCACCTTTCTACAAGCTCTGCAGATGTATTTATATTATTTATAAAGAAAGATTTGTCTACATAAAAAATTTTATCAATATGACCTTTGATAACCTTTCCATTTACTCTCAGTATTCACGATCACTAAATTAAATATTGGATTACACCAGTTTTTATACCAGCGGATAATATTATAATGAGTGGCTTTAATTTGCTTAGGAAAGGTCAGATGTAGACAAGTATTCTTATGAAAGTCTAAAACATCTTAAAATAATAATAATAATGATAATAATACACAACTAAACTTACTGAGCCTCTGTCTAAGTTTACATAAAAAAACACCAAACTAGATTTTTTTAAAATATCAGATAAATTCATTCATTCTCAGACAAATACATGATGCATGGTATGTAATGCTGACTGCTAGAACAGGGGAGGAAAAACAAATGAATACAGGAGACTTAGTGAGCAACCCCAAAATTGCCCAGGGTCTTTGAGAGTATAACATAACATGACATTTTGCATGGTCGAGTCTACCCTTGATATCCTTGAACCTGCTGAGGCCTACTCAACACTGCTTGCAGCTTTACTTTATTTAATTATATTTATGCTGGTTTACACTGTATGATTGATGGTTGTGTTATTCCTGGGCACCTGCACATGAGGGCATGCATGAACAAACCAGAGGATAAAAAACAGACATGTGCTCTTTTTTCTTGAATCCCATTTCCTCAATCATTGCTCCACTGGAGCAGTTAGGGGCTAAATGCCTTGCTCAAGGAGGGGGAGGGGAGTGTGTTCCTCAGTCGTTATATTAAGTGAGGTTAATGGAGAATACCAGATGTTGAAATGATTTGGCTAAAATGGAGTGTGGAGTTGTGAGTGTCCTCATATAGATGCGGAGCACAGTCAGGTGCGCTGTGCTGTATAAACAGCGTAATGGGATAATTTAAGGCTACCAGTTTGACATGCAGATGATCCATGTAGCATAGCAAGCTGCTCATAAGATGCTGCTACCCTCAACATCATACGAGAGAAAAAACCGTTTATATAGATAAAATGGCCAGGTTTGGATTTATTACGCTCTAATTTTCTCTGCAGCATGATGCCAAACAAAAAAATTGCAATAGAATAATGACAGTGTGCTGCTCCAACAACACAACCTGCATTTCTTTTATTTAAAACTTCTAGACTGACCAAAATCAGTCTAGAATCTCTTCCTCAAACAAGTGAGTACAGGCCAGCATCACAATCCAGTCTATCTTGTCAGAGGAACAGAAATTAGCTAAATTGGTTAATGTATCACCCTAACTGAACACACACTGCCATTCAGTTGAGGTTAGCATCAGGTATAGAAGACTCTTCTTTCTCCCTCTCTCTCATTTAACCTATTTTTTTAATGGTATGTTGTGGCATGTGTAGTGTACAGTGTGTACCTTTATGTACTTCTGTTGTACTTAGGGAGAAGCCAAAGGAAAAATTCCATTGAGGTGGACAATAAAGTTAATCCAACCTAATCTAATCTAAAATTGAAGGGGTAGTAATGGGTAGTGGTAACATTACCCTTATTTACCTTTTACTTTTGTCTAATCTTGATACTCGAGATTCAGATTGTAGGAGCACATGGCTGTGTTCCTTTATATCTTTGATGTGAGGCCCTGTGTTTCTTATCACCTCTGTTTTTAAGTTTGAAGCAACTCTACAGGAAGAGGGGCGCCATCTTATCGCCTGGCAGAAGAGGACAGTGTTTTTCTTGGTTGTAAATACTTCGTATGAAGACACTTTTAATTAATTTACAACTCAAAGCCTTTGGATGAACCTCCTCTCCCTTGCAAGCACACATATCCTCTTTCACAGGTCATGGGGAGGCCTCTGTGAAGCTTACCAGGAGGGACAACTGGCCATCGGAAGGTGTCAATACAGAGTCTTTATATATGTAAATTAACTCACATCAAATGTTTTTCTTTCTTTGTTTTAGAGTATCTCTCTCTTTACCTGTGTCTCTCTCCTCACCTCTAACTTCTAAAGCACACATTAGCTTTTAAGAGAACACTGGAAACCTTCTGACTTGTTCTATGCAAACACTTCAGGTCTGAATTTATTACCCGTCTGGAGGCACTCTGGATCACATTCCACACCAAATGGTCTCTGTGTTCCTCCAGATTTCAGACCATTTCTAATTAACCATTAAGTCAGGATCTCATTCTCTTAATTCCAACAGATTAAGGGTCAGTAAGAGAAGCTCATAAAACTGATCTTTCTCCCGTTTCTCTGTGATGAAATTTGGCTAAAATCAAATTTAATGTTTAATTGTGTCATGTGTTTGGTGGAACCACAGTGCCCTCCAATGGTGAGTCCGGGTACAAAGAAATTAAACTTTCAAGATATCTATGTTTTAATACGTTTTCCTGATTAAAAGTCTGTAATATGTTTCTTCATTTACAGGTATTAGAACTATAAGAAATGCTTATATATGTGGTCAGATTCTATCAGTTCTACTGTACCTTTAAGTGTTTTCATGTTTGATCCAGTGTTAATTTCTTTTATTCGTTCAGCGAATTTAATCAGGTCATATTATTTCATTAAGTCCATTTATTTTGCCATGGTAAGGTCCTGAGAAAGGTGAAGCACGATCGCGAAACATTAAATTGGTTTAATTTAATTTAAGTTTCGTAAGTGTCGAGTGATATGATCCACAGTGAACTCGCCTCCGCCCCTTAGGAACCGCCTGCTGATATGGACTACAAATACCAAGAGACAACGGCTCACTCGCTCTCTTGCTGTAATCTCTTGCTGTAATCTCTTGCTGTAACCTCTTTTTTAAAATTTCTCTTCTTCTAAATTTTTCTTAGCTTTACTTTAAACCTTTACCTTTTGTATTTTTGCGACACGCTCTTAGGCAGAAATCTCCGCACAATTGACCACGTGCGATTTTTACCTCAATCTTCTAATTTGAGGACGCACTAATTCTAAGTGCTTTCGTTTTGTTAAGTATCGTTATTTTACTCAGTAGAAGTTAATTTGACTTAATTCGTCTTGTTTTGAGTAATAACTGAGGACTCGCCAGGCCAGCGTTATTCTCTAGTTATTTTCGTCAAGAAAGTTGAATTAGTTCGATCAAAAGTTCAGAGTCACCACTTCAGGCAAGAAGAAGACTTTTTATTACAACAACCAGCTTTGTGCAGTAATTGCCTGCATCAACAAACCGTGTGACGGTTTGCAACAATAGACATTTGCCAAGCCAAGACCGGCTCGCCCCCAACGCTCACAAGCGGTGCCATCCCGCTGGGCAGTGGACCGGGACCTTCCTGCCGGGTACTGGACAGACTGCGCTCTCCCTCCGACACCTGGACGAGAGAAACCCACTGGGAGACCGGACGAGCTGCGACATCCATCCGGCTCGAGCGGCATCTTCAAGCCGCAGACGATCCGCGACTCAGCTCCTTCTCCTGGACCGACACCTCAAGCCGAGGTCAAGCTATCAGCTCCGGAGAGGTCCAAAGTGGTGAACATCTCCCAGTCTTCAGGCAAAGTAGGCTAAACACCCACGCACACTGCTGGAGTCACACGCATGTTCTTGAGTTGGTGGTGTCTCTTTTCTTTTGATTCATAGTAATCTTTAATTAATAAGAAATCCGGTTAGGTCTCGTTAGTGTCAAAATTACTATAGTAATCTTTGAATGCTTCCCAGACTCGTGACTTTACCATCCGCTCATCTCCATCCATTCATTACCATGATCATTTAGCCTCTACATTTTATGTTATCATTATTGTTTGTTTGAATCATCCTTTCATTTATTCACCTTGATTTATTTAGTAAATAAACAAAGTTAACCGTACGTCGTTGTCTGTGCAGGTTTGTTTTAATGTGGAGAACCGATGGATATGTGTAGAATCTCACTGCTTCATATATGAGATGAATAAATTGATCTGAAATTGATTAAAATTGATACAAGTTAAACTTGTCCAGTCGAATTTGATTAATTACCTCCGGATTATTCAAATAGACAAAATAACGGAGGTGGTGCCCCATTAACGAGTGTTTATTATTAGTGTATCTCCTACATATATTATGGTGCCGTCCGTGCGAGGCCACCTAAAACCACAGTTCTCTGCATTAAATTGATGTGTACAGACAAACATCGGTTTTAAAATCAAAACCCAAGCTGTTTAACGTTGTTTAGCTGTCCACTGAGTGATTAATGCGATACTTAACTTTATATTCTTGACTGTATATACCTTGAATCGTGTGTGAGCATAAACTCCGCCGAGCTGTGATCGCGTTGCTTAATATGAAATTAATTTGTATGGATGCTGCGTTGTAACCAGATCCGTGTATGATAAAGAAGCGTTCAACATCGCCGCATGTTGGAAATTAATGTGTAGATGCTGCGTTGTACCAGATCCATGATTTAAAGAGTTGTTAAACGCCGCCGTGCGTTAATGTTTCGTGTACAGATTCTGCGCTGTAATCACCAGATCTGTGAGTTAAAGAGTTGTTAAACGCCGCCGTGCGTTAATGTTTCGTGTACAGACGCTGTGTTGAACCAGGTCTGTGATTTATTTGCATGCATAAGTGTCGCTGCACACTTCTAAATTTAACCGGTTTGATGAATCTTAAGCTGTTGCGCTGTGCCAAAGCTTAGAAACTCATCTTGAGACAGTCTTTATTTGCCGCGATGTTCCGGAGATATTTGTAACTTGCTCAGACCCTCGTGTTTTCTGACTTAGATTAGCTACCTAAACAGAAAACAGCTGTGCAAACAGTGAGAGGTTTTTAATTGTTTTACTCCCGTAGTATCAAGATCGGTTGCTGTGGCAACCATCCGATCAAAGACAGTATATTTGGCTGTGTAAAGGAGGGCAGAAAACCTCTATCAGCTCAAATGGTGAAAACATAAGTAAATGAATGCAATGCTAGTTGCTGGTTGAATGTTTTCTGATGTGCTGAAAACTGTCTGTGATAAGAAATCAGTGCCGGCCGCTGCGCCCAGATTCTGCTTGTGTGAAAAGTGAAACCAATTGCTGCCTTTTCCCACAGCTGAGAAGTGAACGTTTCAGAGCCCAAATCACCACTGAGCTAAATCCTGCTAAAACAAGGGGGTATATCAGTGGGCGGAGCTAAAAAGTCCCTCCTCTAGACTCTTCTTCAGGTAGCCTTGTTAAAATTCAATTCCGAGACAGCGCCCCTAGTGCTCGACTCTATTAAATTTGTACTAGCGCCCTCTGTTGCTCAACTCTGTTAAAACCTCAAAGTTTGTGATAGCTTCCTCTATAGGACAATTCGGTAAAAGATTTTTTGATAGCTTCCTCTAATGACCAAATCTGTGACTATCAAATTTGTGACAGCACCCATGGTGACTGACTCTGTTAACAACAAATACGACTAAATAGCATACTCTGCTGGCTAACTTGTTTAACTGAATTTGATCCTTCAGCTTTAATAAACAAAATTAAATTTTTTTTTCACACAGATACTTGCTAAATTGTATTATTGGAAACTTGTAATACTGCAATAACTACCATAGTAAATTAACGTGTCTCATTATTCAGATAAATAAAAGTTAATTTAGCTGTAAATTACCAATTTGACAACTTTAACCAGATTCAACTATTTCAATCCAAGTTCAATTAAAATTTTTCTTTTTAGTGTATTACTTGAAATCTGACGCTGATATGCTATGCTCATGCAAGTCAAATAATTAAGCTGTTAACTACACATCCAAGTAGTTTCAATCGAAAGCCACAGTTAGATCAAATACTTTAGTTTTTGTTGTTAACACATTAGCTGTTAGATCCTTTAAAATCCAAACGCTTACTTGTTTTGAACTGCACAAGTTAATTCAAATAAAGGTGAATCCTACCTCTAATTGAAAACAATTAAACATTTAAAGCCCAAATAAAATAAATAGAAAAAATTTTAAAATTAAATAAATAAATTTTAATAAAAAAATTTTTTTTCCCTTTCAAAACAAACTTAAACAATGACCGAATCAGGGGGTCCTGGCGGTTCACTAGCCGCAACTTTGAATCCCCTAGCCGAACAAGATGCAGTAATAAAGGAGCTCACAACAAATTTGCTGCCAGGATACGTAGACGAAATCCAGAAGGCCGACCCTAATGAACTACAAAATATAATGACCGCGCTAATATGCCAATCCCTAACCGAACCAATGCAAGGAAAAACCAGAGAGAAAATGTTAGGGAGCATGATCGTTGTTATGGCTGCGCAACAAAAACATAGAGATGGATTGCTAGACAAAGCTGTAGCTGAAATGAGGGTCAGAAAAGAAAACCACAGAGCTCTTAAAAAGCAACATGAGGAAATGGAGGAATCCTTAACTAAAGCAGAGGAGTCTTTAACTAAGACAGTGCATGCTTTAACCGAAACAAGAGAGTCCTTAACTGAGTCAGAGGAATCTTTAGCTAGAGCAAAAGACTACAATAAAGAACTGGAGTCTCAAATCAAAGCACAAGAGGATGAACAAGCTACACTGCGGAAAGAAAACTCAGAGCTAAAACAGATCCTAAACGCCCAAGGGCTAGAGCTAGATAAAAAGGAATATGAGCTTGGAGAAGTAACTGAAGATCTTAAAAATGCTAACAAAGACCTTGAAGAAGCAACCGAAAAAAATAAGGATCTAAAAAGTAAGCTCAAAGTCTGGGACAGGGCCAGAGAAAACGACAAAAAACGTCTCCAAGAAATGCAACAGGCACTAGAAGAGGCCAAAGCCCAAGCTGACAAATCCCATCTTGAACAGATGAAGAAAGAGGCAGAGCTCAATGAGGTTAAAAGGGAATTAGAACATTCTCTTGAGTATAGTTCATTCCAAAGAACGCCTGCAAATGCAAGCTCCCGTGAGGAAAGAAGAGAGAGCAGATTCCACAGAGACGCTCAAATAGGCGTATCCTCGCCGCGATCTTTGTCGCCCATAGGCCCTGCTGTCCGCAATCGGACTGACAGGGACCTACATGACCGAATTAAAAGGTCTACCTCTCCTCAACCTCCCCCTCGTTCAAGCGCGCACTATTCGCGAAGTCCCTCCGACAGGGACCTAGATAAAATGGCTCGAAACATAAACCGTTTCGAACCCAAGCCTGGTGGCACTCACGACACCAGCGCTTATCTAAAAGACATAGAGTTCTATCTGAGGAGATTCCCAGATGCCACAGTAGATGACAAAATCTACCTAATTAGAGTCACCTCTAATCAGAGAGTCAGCAAATTCATCGAGCGACAACCTCGCCGTGTCAAAGAGAGCTATGAAGCCCTCAGCAAAGCATTGATGGATGAATTTAAAAGCTACACTACAAAGACAGGTCTAACTGCCGCTTTAGCTGTCAAACAGGGAAGACAAGAATCCCCTCAAGAGTACTATGAGAGGCTTCATGAAGCCTATTTTGGACCCAAGAATGAGACAGAAATGGAGGAAGAACTACACTTCAAGTCACTGTTCGTACAAAACCTCCACCCCACGACTAGCCATCATCTTGGTGTCATGGCATGTCCAGAAACCCTCACTAGTCGACAACTACGTGAACTGGCCACAAAAGGTTTTGCTAAACAAAGACAAACAATGGTCAAATCCACTGAAACAAATATCTTGAGTATTTCCACAGAGTCTTTGCCTCTGGAGTTGGAAGGAGTTCCGGGTGTCAAACCATGTGAGTCAACCACACCCCCTTCTCAACCTTACCAACCTCCAACAGAGCAGAAAAACCCCTCATTTCACCAACCTGATTCAGGTCGAAGGTATCCACAAACCTCTCGGTCTGACAGAAGTCAGTACCAACCACGATTTGGTGCAAAACGTCACTTTTCTGACTCCCACCGAAACAAATCCCAATCAGACCAATGGAAAAACCGTCAAACTTATAACGGTAGAAAACATGACAGACGTGGGTCTCAAAGCTATCCATCCAGAAATGGGCAACATGAAAACCCATCTGATGAGGAAGCAACAGACGAAAATGCTGAACCAACCAGCCCTGATAAGTTGAATCAATCAGGTATGAGCAAGAAAGACCTTGACGCTATTAAACGCATGATTGAACATGCATACAAAGGAGATAGAGAAAAAGCTGACCTCCTCTCAGTAGTTGCTCGCTTGACGACTCCTGAGAATCCAGCAACTTCCTCTCCAAAACCCTCATCCAACCAACCCAATGTGGTGGTGAAAGAGGAGTCGTACATGGATCCCACTGAACCTGAACATGCATTGCCTCAGGACCAGGTCCCAATGGCCAAGAATGGCACACCTGAGCAATCAGACCAAGGGCGTAAACAGCCAGACTCTAGTGCAATCTTAGTGGTTCAGCTAGACTCAAACAAGACTCCTCCTGATGAAGCCCCGTCAATCTTTCAGGTTGAACCACCTTTTCAACGGTTCTTAGGCAACCTTAAAGAAAGGGGGGTTGCACGCAAGCTCTACCTATCTGCTACACTTGAAAACGAGCTTGAACATGAAGCACTCCTTGACACAGGTGCAGACGTCACCCTGATGTCACCAACGCTTTTCAACAAACTGCGAACAATGGCACACCAATCCAACAGGAACTTAAAGCTGCAACACTGCTCACTTGAAGTCCAACCATATTCGCCCACAGGTACTACCTTGACCACTAGGGCATTTATTAACTTCACTATGGGATCAATGAACCTCGTCCACCCTGTGTACGTGTCCCCCTTTGATTCCATCCCTCTTCTCATCGGTAAAGATCTCCTCAACCGATTTGAGCCACTGATTGACTTCAAACGCTTGAAGATTTGGGCACAGGTCCACCAACCACTGCCTATAGATCTTCCACATCCCACTGAAACTCAGGGCTATGTACTTGAGCCAGATGTCTTGGCACCTGGTGCCTTTGATGAAACTCCCTGGCAATTCAATCCTGAATCTCTTCCCAACCCTCCCACCCTTGGGGTTGGTGTCGTCACTCAAGCTCAGGCAGTAGCCAATGCTCCTGCCAACTCTTCAGATCTGAGACGCTCTGGTCCTGACTTGAAACACTTGGATGACGCACACACTTCCCTGCGCATTGTCGAAAACCTCCTTGTACGTGTCTCCGACGCTCTCACTTCACATGCGTTCGTGGAGCCTCAGAGCCACAGGGGGGTGATGCTAATGCAGGCCCATAACTCTCCACACGCAGGACATAGAGGAGCCAAAGCAACATATCAGGCACTCCAACAAGTAGCCTATTGGCCACACATGCAGGAAGATGTAGCAAACTACATCAAAGACTGCTCGATTTGCCGTCAGGTCCAACTGTCAAACCTGCGTCCCAGAGCTTCCTTCCCACGAAGGGGCCACAGAGCCTACTATGACCAAAAAGTGTCCCATGATAAAATCCAAGTGGGGGACAAAAGGTGGTACTACACCTCTGCTCCCCTGACGAGAAAAGACAACCAAGACACCAGAAGGCTTGCCCGTAAGCTTCTGCCCCAAAAGATCAAAGTAAACAAAGGTCAGGAAGAGCAGACTCTTAAGTTGGTCCATCGCAACCAGATGAATCCGCACAAAAACCCCATGGGACTTGACAGGGATGCAAACTTCTCTATTAGGTCATAAATAAGGATAAAACCCTTAAAGCACCTGAAAGTGCCCATCGCGAGTAGAATTTTTTTTTTTTGTTGCCAACAAAGGTCACTGTTGTTCCAGTCGTTTATAAAAGTTGAATTGAGAAACAGGCTTTGTAAATTAACCTGCTAAATTAACCTGCTTAACTAAATACAGTCATTTGATTCACCCAAACTCATTGATTCAAAGTGGGGGTTAATCTAACACGTTTGCCCTTTAGTCCAAAGTGTATAATAAATTGATAGAGTAGAATCAAAACCAAAACTCTGAGATTTTTCGCGAGGAACAAACCAAACTGTTGATCACCAGCTGTCGTCTACACACAAAGAAAGTGTTTGTCAAGCTGACAGACTCGACTTACAGGTTGCAGCAGTTGTGGAAGTTCACTGTCACTCAATCAGAAACGAATAGTTCAGTGCAGACCTGAACAATTCATTGGGGGGCTCCTGAAAAGCTATTGTTGTAAGAATATTTTGTTTAATTTTGGATTTTCTGCAGTCCATGTTATCAGCTTATTCACAGTCAAATCGCTATAGATGTGAACTACAAGCTGAAATCCCAGACATCAGAGCACAGATCAACCAACAACAGCAGGTGCTACAAACATAAGCCAGTCGTTGTAGAGCATCATTTGGTGGTCGAAACCCACAGTGAAGCTCTGAATAAAAACTCGCCTTGCTATAGTCAGAATTAGAATCAGAAATACTTTAGTGATCCCTGAAAGGATCTTGCTTGTGTTACAGCTGCTCCCATTCAGTCTTAGAAAATAAGCAGAAATGTACATCTATATGAACAGTGTAATACATATTTACGTGAGTAATCATTCACCTTTCAGTCATGTCGGTTGATTATCCTCACACACAACCTGTCAGTTCGTTATGACAGGCACGCCGAGAGACATTGGATCCTCAGTGAACAGCTCAGCCATAGATAAGATTCTTCTGCATCTTATCCCACTGTTTCTGGTGAAGGAAATTTTACCCACCATCACCAGAGAACGTTATCCTATACATTGAAAATTTAGCTCCATCATTTGGACACAAATCAACGGGAAAGCAAGATCAAGAAATCTAAATTTCTCCACAGACACTCAGTTAGAGCAAACACTCTTACTCGAGTGCAGTGATCAGTTAGTGATAGCGACCCTTTTACAGTTAGTTGACGACAGTTACTAACTTTAGTATAGGCCCTGTAACCCTATAAGATTAGCACCTCCTATTAACCCTTAGGAAGAGTTAGGGTCGTCAGTATTATTATCGGCTTCTCTCTTTTCTTTTGATATATATACGATTTTTGTTATATAATAGACCTCAGCACATGATAAAGACAAACACCAACTCTGAACATGAAGTGTACCAGTTCAGTTTCCTCGACGATGGACATCATGACTTCATCGATCCAAAGTTCCCGCTACTACGGTCATTCAGATCGAAGTGGGGGATATGTAGGAGCACATGGCTGTGTTCCTTTATATCTTTGATGTGAGGCCCTGTGTTTCTTATCACCTCTGTTTTTAAGTTTGAAGCAACTCTACAGGAAGAGGGGCGCCATCTTATCGCCTGGCAGAAGAGGACAGTGTTTTTCTTGGTTGTAAATACTTCGTATGAAGACACTTTTAATTAATTTACAACTCAAAGCCTTTGGATGAACCTCCTCTCCCTTGCAAGCACACATATCCTCTTTCACAGGTCATGGGGAGGCCTCTGTGAAGCTTACCAGGAGGGACAACTGGCCATCGGAAGGTGTCAATACAGAGTCTTTATATATGTAAATTAACTCACATCAAATGTTTTTCTTTCTTTGTTTTAGAGTATCTCTCTCTTTACCTGTGTCTCTCTCCTCACCTCTAACTTCTAAAGCACACATTAGCTTTTAAGAGAACACTGGAAACCTTCTGACTTGTTCTATGCAAACACTTCAGGTCTGAATTTATTACCCGTCTGGAGGCACTCTGGATCACATTCCACACCAAATGGTCTCTGTGTTCCTCCAGATTTCAGACCATTTCTAATTAACCATTAAGTCAGGATCTCATTCTCTTAATTCCAACAGATTAAGGGTCAGTAAGAGAAGCTCATAAAACTGATCTTTCTCCCGTTTCTCTGTGATGAAATTTGGCTAAAATCAAATTTAATGTTTAATTGTGTCATGTGTTTGGTGGAACCACAGTGCCCTCCAATGGTGAGTCCGGGTACAAAGAAATTAAACTTTCAAGATATCTATGTTTTAATACGTTTTCCTGATTAAAAGTCTGTAATATGTTTCTTCATTTACAGGTATTAGAACTATAAGAAATGCTTATATATGTGGTCAGATTCTATCAGTTCTACTGTACCTTTAAGTGTTTTCATGTTTGATCCAGTGTTAATTTCTTTTATTCGTTCAGCGAATTTAATCAGGTCATATTATTTCATTAAGTCCATTTATTTTGCCATGGTAAGGTCCTGAGAAAGGTGAAGCACGATCGCGAAACATTAAATTGGTTTAATTTAATTTAAGTTTCGTAAGTGTCGAGTGATATGATCCACAGTGAACTCGCCTCCGCCCCTTAGGAACCGCCTGCTGATATGGACTACAAATACCAAGAGACAACGGCTCACTCGCTCTCTTGCTGTAATCTCTTGCTGTAATCTCTTGCTGTAACCTCTTTTTTAAAATTTCTCTTCTTCTAAATTTTTCTTAGCTTTACTTTAAACCTTTACCTTTTGTATTTTTGCGACACGCTCTTAGGCAGAAATCTCCGCACAATTGACCACGTGCGATTTTTACCTCAATCTTCTAATTTGAGGACGCACTAATTCTAAGTGCTTTCGTTTTGTTAAGTATCGTTATTTTACTCAGTAGAAGTTAATTTGACTTAATTCGTCTTGTTTTGAGTAATAACTGAGGACTCGCCAGGCCAGCGTTATTCTCTAGTTATTTTCGTCAAGAAAGTTGAATTAGTTCGATCAAAAGTTCAGAGTCACCACTTCAGGCAAGAAGAAGACTTTTTATTACAACAACCAGCTTTGTGCAGTAATTGCCTGCATCAACAAACCGTGTGACGGTTTGCAACAATAGACATTTGCCAAGCCAAGACCGGCTCGCCCCCAACGCTCACAAGCGGTGCCATCCCGCTGGGCAGTGGACCGGGACCTTCCTGCCGGGTACTGGACAGACTGCGCTCTCCCTCCGACACCTGGACGAGAGAAACCCACTGGGAGACCGGACGAGCTGCGACATCCATCCGGCTCGAGCGGCATCTTCAAGCCGCAGACGATCCGCGACTCAGCTCCTTCTCCTGGACCGACACCTCAAGCCGAGGTCAAGCTATCAGCTCCGGAGAGGTCCAAAGTGGTGAACATCTCCCAGTCTTCAGGCAAAGTAGGCTAAACACCCACGCACACTGCTGGAGTCACACGCATGTTCTTGAGTTGGTGGTGTCTCTTTTCTTTTGATTCATAGTAATCTTTAATTAATAAGAAATCCGGTTAGGTCTCGTTAGTGTCAAAATTACTATAGTAATCTTTGAATGCTTCCCAGACTCGTGACTTTACCATCCGCTCATCTCCATCCATTCATTACCATGATCATTTAGCCTCTACATTTTATGTTATCATTATTGTTTGTTTGAATCATCCTTTCATTTATTCACCTTGATTTATTTAGTAAATAAACAAAGTTAACCGTACGTCGTTGTCTGTGCAGGTTTGTTTTAATGTGGAGAACCGATGGATATGTGTAGAATCTCACTGCTTCATATATGAGATGAATAAATTGATCTGAAATTGATTAAAATTGATACAAGTTAAACTTGTCCAGTCGAATTTGATTAATTACCTCCGGATTATTCAAATAGACAAAATAACGGAGGTGGTGCCCCATTAACGAGTGTTTATTATTAGTGTATCTCCTACAAGATCCTAAGATCTTTACTCAAGTACCATTTGTATGGGTTACTTTTACTTTTGAATTGAAGGCAAGACGCACACCCCTTTCTTCACCTCTTTTTTTATGTGTGTGTATGTGTGTGTGTGTGTGTAGTGCAGGGAATCAATTCCCCCCAAAATCCAATTTCCATGTAAAAGAGTAATTCCTACACGCACACACACTTTTCATCTCCACATTAATTAATTTATTGAAAAAGGTTCTCTCAAGACATAACAACAACCCATTGTTTTGTATTGTATCACCAGCCACACATTCCAGAGAACATCCTTTAAACAGTTGGTCAGCAGATCTGCAAGACATCAGGTCATACTATCACAGTGGCCTATTGAAGGAAGCAGTAAGCACTTTTACGCATTGACATGATACGTCTTCAACCCTGCATAAGAGCATTTTGGTGTTATGTACTGCTGCTACCAAGTATTCCACAGCAGTGGATTCTCATTATGCTTAGATACATACTCAGACATGAACAACAGTGTTTATGTCCTGACCGTAGAACCCAGGGTGAGAAGAGGGGGTGTAGAGAGTACGACAGAATGCAAACAAATAGCGTCTTTATTTCTAACTAGATGGAAAACAGTGACCGTATCTTCCACAGATGAATATCACTTAACAAACTTATCAAGAGCTTATAATGACACGTCACTTATATATTTATTCCACTGTGGTTTATACTTATTGACTGTACGTTCCTTTAAGCCGTTTAACCACATTATGCAACGTAGCAACCAGGTCAGGTCACAGGGACAGGGAAGAGCAGATGCACATGCCTGCAGTGTCTTGTCAATATTATATAAGTAAATAAATAAATAAATATCAAAATATATATATATATATATATATATATATATATATATATATATATATATATATATATATATATATATATATATATATATATAATATATAATCAATATTATTTGGAAGGTTATTTACACATTTTCACCTGATAAGTTGAGAATTAATTTTGGTTATGTAAGTGGCACTGTGGTGTCATCACCAGATTGTCATTATAGATGTGTTATTGTCAGATGGTAATTTATTCATAATTCACAAGAACAGTCACAGTCATTTGGATTTTTTTGTACATGTAAGTATAAGATGTGTTATGTATATGTGTTTGTATATATGTACATAGATATGCTACATATATGATATGTATAATTCAATTTTCTTCAACTCAAACACTACCTAGCTGACTGTATTTATGTATACCCACACTTGGCTGTTGGTGCTTAATGCAAAAAGATTATTTTGCTGTTACAGAGTGTAAATAAATCAGCAGCTTTGTTTCATGATCAGTGAAACCGGCTTCAGAAGTACAGTGATGTCAGCTCTTGTGAAGGAGATAAGCACTTGTTTGTAGCTCATTATATAGAACTGGCTCTCCTCCCTCTCTTTTACAACATTTGATCAGAGGGTGTTGATGGCTCTCCAGCATGAGCAGGCAGTCCCTGGAACCATGCCCAATCACAATGACTCATCTCATGTAGAACGGTAGGGTAGGATTCAGATGACTTCATAGATTATTTATAAGACACAAGATCTCATTAGAGAGTTAACCACGGTAGTTTAAAGATCCTTGAACTGGAAACTTCAAAGTCTAATCACATCAGTTCATAGACTTTGTGCGAGGAAACAATTAACAAGTCTTAGTTTACCATTCTTTTATATATTCATGTATAAACCCGCTTTGCTTCATAATGGGCATATTTCATTGTTTTATTGTTTCCTCTTGAATTTCCCCAGAAAAGAGAAAATAACTAAACGCTCTGCTTAAACCTATACACCTGCATAATAATACATCTCACAATTGACTTCACCTCAAATGAAACGCTAATTATAGATCCACCCTATCATAAACATTCAAACCAGCAGTGTCATTTGTACTTGTGCTTGTAGTGAAGCGTAACTATTCCATAAACACCTTTTAAACGTAAAAGATATATACCAACTCCAATCCAAAATCAAAATTTCCTCATCACTGTCTCACCATCACATTCCCTCCCCCGGAGCACAGCAGAGAGGGCCGTACTGCTTGCTAACGCGACTGAAATAAATAAATTGTGTTCCAATTAAACTTCCATTTTCAAATGATATCAGAGAGTGTGGGATAACACTGATCGTTGCAATCATTTTGGCAGGTGAAGCAGTTAGTCTGATCGCTGTAAACATATGAATACTGCGGTGCTACTCATGCGTAATGCTGCATGGACAGCAGGGACTGTCACTGTCCTCCCACTACTAGAGGCCAACATGAATGAACGCATACTATATGTGCTTTGTAACCTCCACCTCACCAACGAACACCTCATTCTCTGTACCAGAAATATGTATTTTCTCCATATTTCTCTCGTTGTGGCCATGATTCACTGTACAGAGCCATCGCTCATCAGCTCATTGCCATGCATTGGCACGTTGCATTGACCATCTTTGGTTGAATGTGGGTGTGGAGAGGTCGGTATATGAGGCGGATCCACGTGCGCACATTTCCAAGTTGATTTGAAATTTATAAATGAAATTGCACATTGTTTGGTGTTTGCCAGGTTTTAGCCGTACGTACATTTCCTCATGTGTAGACACACAGGCATTTAGTATGGATTCTCCACAGAGTTTTATAAACAAGACCCCTGTTCTAAATATTTGCAGCAGCAGTGTGGACCACTTGGAAATGACCCACTGATGTTTTGCTAAAACATGAATAAGAAATCACAATAGCATATGTGATGAAACAAAAGTTATATCTGTGGTTGTGAAAACAAAAGTGATATGATGTAAGATCAGTGGCCAAAAAACATGTGCCAGCTGCCATGTGACACCATCTAATATCAAGCATTATATTTGTCCTTATTAAGCTTCTCCTTCGCTAAATCCTTCTCCTTCAATAAATACCTGCAGCCACCTGAAGGCAGCAGGATATGATTTGAGAGAGTGCGGTGGTGTGTAAGAGTGCAGTGCCATTACACATGGCTGTCTTTACCTGTATTAAATTGCATGCATTAGATACCAGCCTGCTATGGAATAGCGCCATACACGTCTTCACACATCAGACTGGTTGGCTTAAACTCAGCATTCTGCCTGGTATGCAGGAGATGTCAGATTATCGGGGCTCGTTAATCCTATGCGTCACGGCCACCTTTACACTTCTTTTCTTTGTTTTCAGTGTTGCTCATGTTTAATCTTGAAATGCATTACAATACAAGTGCTGCTATATCATATTTTGCAATGAGATGTGACAATTCACAACTTGAAATCAAATAATGACATTTCTTTCAGTTTTATCGCCACCATTCTAATTAACTATTGACACACTAACCAAAACAGCAGGTACGCTTGGAGACACCCACACAGTCTGTGAACCTCAGTTGCACTCAGCCCACAGATTTTTCTACCTAGTTAACAAAACTGGTGATCTAATGGTCATTTCTCTGATTGTCAAATTACAGCCTCATGATGAATAAAGATAGCTATTGTGCACGGCAGAGGAAATGTCAGCTGTACTGAACCAACCTCTGGTATAGGTAACTTGAATCCTCTTTAATCCTCTGTTTTCCTCTGTTGTTGGTCTGTTTTTCTGTTGGTTGGTTGGTTGGTTGGTTGGTTGGTTGGTTGGTTCATTGGTTGGTCAGCAGGATTACACAATAACTGAACAGATTTCTACAAACTTGGACAGAGGATGGGTCTCAGTCCAGAAAAGACACCATTAACTTTTCGTGTGGATCCGGATAAAGGGATGGATGGATGGATGATATGATGCCAATGTCCATCGCAGATGGCTGACAGCAATGACAACTAATCTTTGACCTTCGTAACATCATGATTCAAAAGGCTCCCCATCAGAGAGCACAATTAAGAGGCGTGTCCCCTCAGAGTTGCCATTTGTAATATGTGGGGAGAGGAAATGAAAAGAAGTATGTTGCTGCTCAGTGCACTAACATTACGTCTCTATGTCCCGTTTATTAATTTCTTATTAAAGCAGCTCAGTTAGGAGAACCAAAGACACTCAGTTAAATTTGTTGCAGCAGTGTTTCTTTTCCCGCGGGACGCTGTTTCTCTCAGTCATGCCGTTTTTATACACAGTTTTTGTAGCTTAGCTTCCTTGGCTAATCTACCAACGTTGTTTTACGCATATGAGGCTGAACAAAGCTAAATTATGGACATGTGGTGCGGAGACAATCCCACTTTTAGACCTGATACAGGGATGTGTGTCAGTGGTAACAGGAGATAGTTTCCTCTGCAGGGTGAGACAGTTGGAGATTCATGTCAGAGCAAAAGTGAGAAACAGTGGTGAGCTAATACACAACTGCTGCCTTACAACAGCACTGAGAGGACACCCTGCCTCAAATTCATAAGCAATGATGTCATCGTCCATCATGATGTTTCACTGTAGACATCGTCACATGCCAATTCAGCAGACATCACCCAACCCTAGCCTTGGCAGAGGTATGCGCTCTGTTCTAGTTTACAGTGTGTTATAGCATTTTTGTATCATACTTTCATCATAAGGCAACACCTTTAAAAATGCACAACAGCAAATGCAGTAGGGATTCAACTTATACAGTAATTACCAGACCTGGTCAATGCTGTTTGAAGAGGCTTTTTTTTCCTCTCATGAATGTATTATGGTCTTTCGATACCAGATACTGGTCATGAGTTGTGACCACTCTGAGTAGCTGCTCGACAAAATTGAAGGATACCTGTAACCACTGCCATGCGCAAGTGATTTATGTGTAGAGATCATCCCACACCCTCTCCTACACCTAGATACGATAAATAAGCTCAAAACTATGAGTGAGAAACAAAACTTGAATATTGCCTTAACTCACTGTTGCCTTGGTGATGGCAAAAGTAGGAGAAAAGTGGGTTCACTGAGGCAGCCAAGAAACACTTGAACAGTAAAGACCACAATACAATATGTGGGGTTAGTGTATGTGTTACTGCTGCTGCTGCTGCCACTCTGCCAAATAACACAGGGAATAAAAAGTATTTGCCACCTGACTGAAGCCCATCTTCCAGTCCTCCAGTCTTGTAGCAGGTGGTGTAGAAAGAAAAGCCCTCCAGGATGGTCTGTTACAAGTTTTCTTTTTTTACAGCCCACACAGAACGCTTGTTTATCAAAACACTGTTTTACTGTATTGTAGACTATGAAAAAAAAGTTTTTTTCACTCTTGCAGCGGAGCCTGAGGATGATGGTCTGTTGGTTCATGCAACACAAGAGCAAGATACTGTATATCAACAAACAACTAAACAGATTGCCATGCAATTTTGCATAAAAATGTATGACCCCCAGAGGATGATTCATAATGATGTTGTTGACCTAGTGACCTTTTCAACAGTGCCATTACCAAGAACAAATAAATAAATAAATAAATCACTGCAAGAAATATCATTGCAGATTTTCATAAAATGAGGCACAGTCATGTTCCAGAGGATAAGCATTTTTGGAGCTCCATGAGCGTTCTTCTTCTTAAGCTGCCATCCCGATTTCAAAAATGTCAAAAGATATCTCACTAGTAAGCTGGTTGCCATTTTACTGAGCTCATCTATGTCCCTAAATAGATACAGTTCATATGTAAATGTCCCGCTGGCCGATTTGGAAAAAAACAAATATGGATGGATGGCAGTGTTGGTCCATAGTCTGGACTGAAATACATCAGTAGATGTTGGATAGATTCCCATGAAATGTGGCACAGATAACCAGGGTGTCCAGAGGGAAAATACTTGTGAAGTTAGTGATCCCATGAATGTTTCAGGTAACACCACCAGCAAGTCAAAGTTTTTGCTTACCCTGTAAATATATCACCATTTACTGGATGGATTGACACAAAATGTTGTGCAGACATGATTTCATGGATCATTTACTCACATCATTTTAATTATTTACCTAGTTTCACTGAAAAATACTATAATTTATTTTAATAGCGATGCACTGAGTGCAATCCTTCGATTGTGATTTTGACCAATTCCGATTCTAATAAGGTGCACTGATTAGGATTTGTGGGGCTGATCACTGATTGCTGGAAGCTTTATCGTCATCTAAAGTTGTTAGTTATCAGTGGTATAGTTTAGTTTAGTGGCAATAAAATGTTGAGGAAATAAATAACTATATATTCATATATAAAAAAAAGTTAACAGGACACAGAATTCAGTGACACAGAATTTGGGAATAATTGTGTGTCTCAGTCTCTGTAGTGATGTATTTGTGCCCTGAAGCTACTCCACCACCTGGTCACTATTCGTATCTGGTTACATTCATCTCTGACAGAAGGTTGATAAAATGTGCACTGATGTAAAGTGCCTGTAAATCCAAACTCAAGGTCAACTGTACTCAGCAAAAGTAGCCTACTTCAGTTCATTTGTTTAGTGTAAGCTTGTTGTGGTGTTACATTAAACTGCAGTTTACTGTTTAACACTTCATGTTCCTCTGAACAGAAACTCTCAGTCCCGCTATGTGCCTCCGCTATAAGCCCTTAGCTCAGTCAGCTGTCAGCTCTGGTCGCTGTTAGCTCTTATGCTGTAAGGCTCAAAACAGCATTGCTTTGTCCATCCATGCAGGATGACCGAAAATATACTTGTCACAAACAGACAATCCCAAATGATAAATTGAATGGACTACTTCTGACTCCAACAGAGTGCGTCTTCTCCTGCTGTTACTGTAGTTATCTCTCTCCGCAGCGCTGTATCAGTGCTATATGGGGTGTGATATGTGACAGAGCTAACTGAGCGGAGAACTAACGCCAATACATTTGTCAACAAATTGCATGGTGTTGATGGAGAGTACAAGCATGGTCACAGCAATGTCATACGTGATGTACCAGATGTGCGCTCACTTTGCACGCAAACGTAGTGAATGATGGAGCTTATCTGTGACTTTGCGTGTGGTAAACGTACGTGTGGATTTACACTTGAAATCTGTCCACGTCTGGAGAAGTGTCTGATTAAGATACGTGTGGATTTGCATCTGTATGACGTCCATGTGGAACTTCTAGCATGGCGTCCGTCTGCCTCCATTAGCATAGCATCAATATAATAAACTATATTAGTCTATTAGCAGACAAGCTAACCCCTAAAATACATGCAATCAACAAACTGGGAATAGTAGTAAAATGTGAAGCTGTTGTGGTTCCAACAATCCAAATTTCATAGTTAATAACAATGTTCTAGTAGAACTCTGTAAATCCAGAGCTATAGCATTAACCTATTTATCCCCTGTCTTAAATCTAGGCCCATTCCATTTTATTTAAGTAACAGCAGATCACACGTCAGAATGCATATTGATATTGGCAGGAAGACAGTTAGTTAACTGTTAGCAGCCAGTGAGCAGAAGCTGTCTCCTGTGTTTATCTGATGGGCTCTTCTGATCGGGTTCTATAGAGACCACCGATCAAACTTTTTACAACGTACTGTATATCGGCCGATGACGAATAGTGCCTAATCAATTGGAGCACCCTCACTTTCAAAGAACTATAATTCACGGCATACACAAACATTTGTATGTTCATAATAACCTCTTAATAATGACCTGAAATTAAAGCAGTGCACATAAATTAGGTAAAAAATATATAGTTTCTTGCTTTCAGGTTGGGCTTGTGGTCCCGTTGGGCATTTTGGGGCTCCATAAGTGGACCATGAAATTATATAATTGGATTTTCTCCATTTCTTACAAATATATAAAAAACACACATAATTCTGATATTTGTTTTTTCTTATAAATGTCAATAATTAAAATAAAAAAATATTGAGTCATATACTGTACAGTATGTGATGCTGTTTGCAGCTCCTAGGGGCTGTTAGATGGTTGGTTATATTAGTTCCTTCTCATACAGTACATTCAGTAAATTGAATTGTTACGATCATTGCAGATCATCTCAGATGGCATACTGATGCCTGCTGGGTTATTGTCTGTAAAAGCAAATATGTTGTAGACTTGTGGTAAATGAACTGCGTTTATATGGCGCTTTTCTGGTTTACCGACCAGTCAAAGCACTTTATAATACATGCCACATGTCACATTTACCCATTCGTGCACACATTTATACACTGATGAGGCTGCCACACAAGGTGTCGAGCACTTCCTAACTGTGGCGAGTGATATTTCTTTGCTCAGCCATTCACAAATCCACTCACACACCATGGGAACAGCCATCGGGGGCAATTTGGGGTCAGTATCTTGTCCAAGGACACTGCAGCATGCAGCCAGAGCCGGGAATCAAACCACTGACTCTCTGATTAGTGGATGACCTGCTCTAACTCCTGAGCCACAGCTGCTCACTTGTAATCTTAAATGCAACCCATCAAGTGCTTATCAAGCAAAACATGTGGAGATTGCTGTTAATGTGTTGTTTAGACAGTTTAAGTAAGTACTAACCTACAGTAAGCAACATTATGTGACAGGGAACAATTAAATAACAATAGCAATATTTACCTGAGCAAAATATCACAGAAAACTTTGACCTTGTTTGCGGATGCTGCTCGAACATGTGTGGTTGTGAAGTTATTGATTTAGGAACGGTCATTGTGGTGGAATTTGTAATAGAAATGCAGCTATCTCAGTCCAGTCACTACGGTGTGGCTGCTGACTATCCCCTTGCTAGCACTAAACCGGAAGGACAAACACAATTGGTAAAATGGGCCCTCTCGCTTCAAATGCTTCTTCTTCTGTATAATTTCCAGTCAGCGTGGACTTCTGCAAATTTCCCACTGTTATTGACACTGATCTGACCAATCAGATTCAACAAGTCCCTCCTTTTCCGGTTGACAATATTCTGATGTGATTTCTGGCTAATGTCATTTTTTTGGTTTGTGGGGATTTGCAATCATGGTTTCCAACTTGCAATTGTATTTTCTGACTTGCTGTTTTTTGACTTGACATCTTGATTCGGATTTGCTGATGTGATTTGAAGCTGTCTGCCACCGTATTCTACAGTATAACATGATCACCAAAATCTCCTCTTCTGTAACACACTGCAGGACCAGCTCTAATTCTAAGTCAGACAAAGGCCTTAATAAAGTGTACTTTTACTGAAATTCCAATATTATTGCAGCTTTTACTGTAAAACTCTCTGGACAGCTTCATTAAAATGAATATTGATATGACTGTCATCACTGTCTGATTCTGTACGCCTGAGAGAAGGGGCCTTTGTTCATTTTCCCGTGTCCATTTAGAAAATTCCTATTTTATTTTGTGAAATAATGAGCGAGATGTTTGTCCAGTGCATTGATGGATCCATTCATCCCAGCGACAGTACAATTAGTAATCTTGCCGACAAAAAGTGCCTATGCTTTGCTGTTTGGATAAACTCTAAACCATGTGGACAGTATGGGCTTCACTCCTGCTGTTAATATGTGATACTCATCAATCTATGTAGAAAATTATTTCTTACCTCGCCCACTCTGTGGGAGGTCAGAGATTAGGGTCAACTACAGAGCAGCAGCCCCGGAGCTGATAGAGATTTAGTTCAGGGATGAGTTGTCTCAGCAAGGTGGGTGTCTGGTCACACAGAGGTTTGAACTCTGGTTATCTAGCTGAAAGATGAGTGACTACTTTACAAGTGATAACTTCCATCAAAGATTTCAGTGTCTAGCTGTCATCTAATATACAGTAGCCTAGCTGTGGTTGGCTGTTTTGCCTTAGAAATGAATGGAGATGTGTCCTTGTGTTCCATGAATATGTGAGAAAACTCAAGAGAAATCTAGTACCTAAGTGTGATTATGCAAGGCGCTAGCAGAAATCAGTCAAGCTGAATTGAACTAATGTATACCAATATGATGCTAAGTGTTATGTAGCAAAAATAACCCTATATGAAATAAGTGTCGTGAATCAGTTTTTTGCCACCACAGGGCAGAAAAACATCTGAAGTCCCCACATATGCATATGCAATATGTTAACCAACGATTGCCATTGTGCAGACATGGAGCAACATAAGCATTATTTTGGAGACACATTTGATCACCTCCCACTTGACACATTTGCCTGTGATCAGTTAGCGTGCAGCTGCTCAGATTGATTAATGTAGGTTTCATGGCGAATGTCCAAGGCAGTAAGGTGAGAAGACAGATCCAGCAGGAGAAGCAGTTACACTGTGTTCTCTACAATTGTTCAGTTTACCTTGAGAGGCAGTTGGATTTGCAACATCAGCTATGCACTTGTGGCTGAACCACAGTGGGTCGGACCAATCAGTATGAGGAACTACTGCCAGCTACGACGTGGTTTAGGTGTGATGACAGCGTGACACGCAACTGTCTGTCTGAAAACAACAATGGTGGTTCCTAGGGACGTTAGTATAGATGCTACTATCAGTTTTATCAGAACTGGAGACTATGTTTCATTGAAAGAAGAGTGAAGAACAAGACTAAAGGTTTTTCTAGATTGAAGAAGTGATTTCACTCTCCTCTGGCTTTTGTAAGAGTTTGAATTACCAACTGGCTCTGCTGGTGGTAATGCTCTTCTACTGTTAATCTGATGAAGTAAAGTTAGTTTGTAGCCTGCCAAGTATTATTTAGAGTACCTGCTCTTTCCCAACAGTAACAAGAGCGGGCCATGAGATTTATAGCGTTTCCTGATGGACTTCTACTGCTAGCTTTGTGGCTATAGCGATGCTAACTGCTGCTTAATTTAGCTGCCATTTCTGAAGGGCCTATTTGCTGATTCAGCTCAGGTGCCAGAAGCCAGACCAGGCAAGAAAAATGACCTCTGTACTGTATTATCTGCCGTCAAACTGCCCTCTCTTTTCTAGTTTCATCCCGTGTTCACTGGGAATATATCCATCACCGCTGGCTACTGTAAACGCCAATCAATCTGCGATAAGTCCCTCCTTAGCTGCCTGTTCTTTAAGGAAACCCGAAACTACGCCAAAGCACTCCACTAGCCATTTCATGGGAACTTTCATGCATTTACTGTGTATTTATTTTGTTTTGTTTTAGAAGTCTGTTGATTTAAGTGAAGTAGTCCCACTGTAGGTAATGAGCAATATAATATAATTTTCCACATGAAGTCTGACAATCTGCTATGTCATTTGTGTGATTTTACTGTATGGCACACTTGTCTTAGTTCAGACACATTTGACTTAAAACCACAATTTCATAATCAAAATTATAGAGCAAACAAGGATTATAAACAGGATTCAACTATACACATGTGTATTATATTTAGCGGTATCACAATACAAAAGAGTTCAGGAATGTTTCAACGTGACAGGTTGTGTTGAATAAATCTGTAACTCAACCATTTGTTTTTATTCCACAAACAGAGGTTCAGCCTTGGCCTCTTGCACCACAGCTGAACAGAAGCAATGCTGACACACTTGCTGAACGCTTTTGTCATTCATGAAGGGTAAATAGGGATTAAGCTGACATCCAATAAATTATTCATAGAGATTTTGTCTTACAAACAAGTCTGATGTGACTAAAACAAGTTAAAGCACTGGTGACACTGTATTCATACACGTTTAGTTGATGATCCTCAAATGTCAAAATAGAGATATGTCATATTACTTTGAAATGGAAATGACAAAAAGATTCTTGGACAGAACTGTCAGGAATAAAAAAAAAGAAAAAAAAACAATATTTATTCAGGAGACGGAATAAAAGTGAGGCACTCAGAATAAATCATTACAGTCGTATGAAGCCCTCAGCCATGTCTTCTGATGTACTGAATGGTATTTATATGTCTTGAGGCAACCAGAGACATCTAGATGTGTTTTTATGAGTAGTGTTTGAATGTGAGTATTAACACACTGCACAAAAAGAGCTATCATATACAGTAAATGTGCCTATAAAGGTAGTTGCATCTAATGATTAACAGAAAAGTGAATCAAGTTCCAATTTATGCCTGCACACCTATATCTACATCCAACGAGTTGTCTCTTACTACTGTTGTTCCCTCCTCATCACACTTGCCATAGAGTGATCCCTGTATAATACATCTCAGTATCCTAACTGTGTCCTCAGGCGGAACCAAAATTGAATTTTAAAGGTGGTACGATTTCTGGAAAGTCAATGGAAAGACACAATTAGTGATGACTTCACCCGAGGAGGCATGAATTGATGCAAATACATGAACATTTGCCTAATCCTGGAGCCTTCTAAACCTGCTGCAACAGAGATTCGAGGGGAAAAGGAAAGACTGATATAATAGAAAAAAAGGAGTTTCTGCTGAGCTCTTCAACCAATCAGAGGCTGAGCTGAACACAAACACACAAACACACAGGCAGACATGGTTTCAAATAACATCTGAACAGTTAGTACATTGACTGTTTGGGCTGAATAAACAAATAGTCCAGTGCTCAATAGTGTGAATGACGCAAAATCCCTTTGGCTTTAAAGCTGGGGTTGGTAAGACTGTAAATACCAGCAAGAGCAAGCAGTATTTAGAAAAATATCAAACCAAAAATTCCCACCATCTCCCTTCAGGACTCCCTTCAGAGCTGGTCGTTCAAAATCCGTGAACGCACGTTGCCTGACTACAGCGTCTGCCCTGTAGCTCTCACTGGCCAACTGGGTGATGTGTTAGCAGCTAGTTTGCTATGTTCAACAAACTCCATTAGCTTTTTTTTTTTGTATAAATACATAAAAGACTCTGTTAAAGGCTACAATATACTTCACTGATAGCCGGTGAAGGAGGCTGTTGCTGCTGCTGCAGCTCTGTTTTTCAGGGGCTGTGTGCCTTATGCATTTACATTTAGGGCATTTAGCATTTCAGCTGCTACGCTCATCTGAGCATAGCAGCTGCTATTTATCAAGGATACCTTAAGTACATAAGTGCTATGATTTAAGTGCTAAAGGTAAGAACATACAAGTGCATATACGTTTTTTTGGGTGGGTGGGAGGGGATGTTATGCTAACATTTGCTTAGTTTTCATCTTATCCTTTTCTTTAACCGGCTGAAATGGTCTTCCATATTTATCACCGTAATAATTTATCAACCATAATACATTTGCGTAACCTTAAGCATTTGACTTGGCATGCAGAGATAATTTTGTTAGCGAGAATGTGACGTACATGAAACATTGTCATTGAGTGCAGTCTGGGGTTCAATTGTGACTTCAGTGGGAGAGATGGTCACAGAAATCCACAGTCTTGGCCTTTAGTAGTCTGAGTAACTGTCGACTTCCATCCATGTTGTTTTTTCTTGCCAAAGATGTAAATGCCATCTCGGTGGAGTGTTTCATTATAAAAGGACCAGCTCTTCGGTCTGTTGTCAGAGCATCTCAGCCCTGATTGTCACCTGTCTTCACCTTAATGATGCATTCTCAATGGAGTTGGTAGTATCTTTTGTGGAACAAGTGCTCTGATTTATAGACCTATCTTTTGCTTGTTCAGAGGCAATTTCCTCTGCACTCCTTTAAAATTGTTGTATAAAGTTTAGCACAGAACTGATATAGATTTTGAAAATACTTTTGTTTCCTTGGAGCGAGCATTCATTTATGTGAAATGTTTTTTTTTGTTTTTGTTTTTTTGCCTGGTTAATAACATAATCCTCTATTCCAGACATTTATGTCGTATTTGTTACTAATTTTCCAGCCACCTACTGTACAGTATCATTCTACATAGTACCACCCTTTAATGTACTGTGAATGACAAATTTGGTTGATTTTGCCATTTCTGATGTTACATATCTTTAAACCTAAGACCAAACTTATTATTGTCTTTTTACTTTATTCTTGCAAAATAGAGATTGACCTGACTCACCAATAACCATATTCCAAACTACTTACCTTTATACTTAGCTGCAATGCCTCAATAAGAATAAAATGATTTGTCCAAAAATCTTCTAATCCAAAAGTCCAAAAGTCTTAAATGTGGTTAAAAATGACCTTGAAAGGGTCTTTAAAAGAGTTAAATTAAAGAGTCTGATACCACTCATGAGGAAAAATGAATGATGGCAAGTTGGGAAGAGGAGAGGAGAGGAGAGGAGAGGAGAGATGGAAAGCCTCAATACTATTTGGAAAGAACCGTTGAACTCTTCCTTCCTTTACAATCCTGAAACCAGCTCCAAAGGTGCAGCTCCCAGCTCACCTTGTCCCTTTCAAAGCTCCAACAGTATTCACCTCACTGTATCTTTACTTGAATGTATACATTTAGCTTGACTTACAGCAATGGGGTCAGTATTTGAAGTTTTGCTCACTCAGTTGGAGCTGCACAGCATTTGGTAGAGCTGCTCAAGTTTCAGTTGTGTCAACAGAAAAAAAAGAAGTGTTTAAGCCTTTATCTTATTTTTGGACACTTGGAGGCTGTGGAAACAGGTTATAAACACAACTCTAACATTTGATCGTCTTATATTATTTATATTAATATGATATGAATATGATATTAACTGATATGGCAGACTTGTTAATATCATTCATTTACTTTAATTACAGGATGTACACTGTTGGCATAACATTGGCTGACTGTTTCAGTTGGCAGTCTCCTCCCTTTTGTTGTCTGCATGTTACTGTTTTCAGAATCCCGGTCTCTGCAGAAAAAAGACAAAAACAACCTGTAAGCTAGCAACCTACACAATGAAATAAGCAAGTTACCCTGACCCAAACCTGGCAGCTTATAGTACAAACCTTAACAAACTAGCAGCTCTGACCTTTTTCTTTTGCCCTGATTTAGTCATTTTAATGTCAAGGCTTGCCTGTTCACGTGCAACACAAGTGCATCCTGACACTATTGTGCAGGAGCACTATCACTGCATCCTGGATTTAGCACCGCCTAAGACGATTGTGATTGGTTTAAAGAAATACAAACAAGTCTATCAGTTTTTCCCTGATACCAGAATGAGAATTCTGGAATTGAAGCGCTGACACATTGCTGTGAAGGTTTGCCCATGCAGGACTATCATTCGGATGGAGTCATGTTTGTGGGCACATTGCAAACAAAGTCAATAATCACACTCTTTATGTGCTGTGTTTGGTCTAATCCAAACTCCTAAGGGAATATCTGGCTCTGTAGCTGCTAAATGCTTCACTATGTTCACCAGCTAGTCTCTAACCATGTCTGTCTGCTGTTTGGTGCTGAGCAGGTGTACAGTGGGTTGTTAGAGTTTTTTCACTGAAAACAGCTGCCTGCTTTTACCCAAAATGATGACATGAAATTGGTGAGAGTGAGGTTGTGTTGGAACAGCTAAAGAATGAGCTGAAACTCTTTATAAAGCTCTTTGAACTTGAGGGGAGCTGCTGGTTGCTGATAATTCACTGTAGGGTGAGGTCAAGTCAAATTTTATTTATATAACCAAAAATCAATGTGTGTGGTGTAAAAGAGGATATTGCTGCTTAATATCGGAAACCTGTTTTGTTCTAGGTTTGTGTTAAAAAACAATTGCATTGGTGAAGTGCTTGCATTATTCATTTAAAACTGTTTTGCATTTGTGAGTGGAAAAAAGAATGGGGATTAATAAATGAATTAATAAATAATGTGGTAGACACTTTTTCCTTTTTTATAAAATGTAACCACACTACCAAATTGTGAATCAATCCACCTCAACACATCACATACATTCATCAAAGACTCTTCACATTCTAACAGGCATGAAGCTTTTTACATGTGCAGCCGAATGCCAAAATAGAGCTTCTGCTGCAAACCTTTTCCCAGAGGAACCTTCTCCTGGAACCTTCAGCTAGCTCTCCCTTAAGTAACACTACCTCCCATCTACCTGTGAGCAGCACACTGCAGTTATTGCTCACACCTAAAAAGTTTCCATAAAGCAATGGAAATAGATTTTTGAAAATTTCAGTATAAGATGGGGTAGAAATGAAGGTTGTTGTTTTTTTGTGGATATTAATTATCCTCTGCCATTGTCCTGCAAAAGTATGCAGGAAATGTAATCTTTTTTTCTCTCAATTCACTTCACAGTTTGTATCTAATGAATCACAATGAACCTCTGTTGTATGCTTGTTATAAAGAAAAGAGCATAAAACATTGAAACAACAGAGAGTTCTCATAACCCTTGGTTTGGAGTTTGTTTGTGGCCCAAACACTTCACTCTGCCCCTGTATCCCAACAACAATCAAGTTCAGGGTGTCTCAGCATGAACATGTAAAACAGAGGGGTAGACTAAGTGGTAAGGGCAAAGGGTGTAATGGGATTGGGCCTTGAATCCACATCATGGACACTATCACTGACTACCCATATAATAATTTTGCCACTATATACGACATTGGCCTATCATGGTCAAAGACAGATTAAAAGCAAAACGTGAAAAAAAAAACAGACAGCCAAAAATCTAATAAAAGACTAAAGACGGAGGCTAACAAATCCTGACTGTTTGTTCCAACTACGGGTTAAGCTAAAAAATGCTGGATCATACACTTTCCATAATCAAGGTCCATGTCTATTAAACTCAACCCCAGTTTGTAACACAGGCTTTCTGTTATAAAATTGAACTCTCAAAACACTCTCTACAATTGTTTTCACATGACAAGTAGTACTTTATACAACAAGGACTGAGCCTGATGTGTAAAGCTGAAGACCCCCTTTACTCCCTTTAACTCTTAATTAACCACTTTTCCTTTGCTTTCACAGTACCACCGAAAATCATCAACCTGTCGAGAGATATTGTAGTAAATGAAGGCTCCAACATCACCCTGTTGTGCCAAGCCAGTGGTAAACCAGAGCCTTCCATCAGCTGGAAACTCATCTCCTCTTCAGGTAACTTCTTTGTCTGTCCATCAGCTACAGACCAGTTCTGTGCTATATTCACTGTGTACTTCCCTCTTAAATGTAACACATTTCCTCTGCTTCCGACTTGGTTTGCCTCAGCGTCCTCCTCACTGCCTTTCTCTCTTCCCTTCACCCCTCTGTGTTTATTGCCCCATCTTTGACTTTGTTTGACCCCTGGTGGATTTCTCGCTTCACTTATTAGCCATCATTACCTGTTTCCAGATCATCATTACAACGTAATTGTTCGCAGGAAAATAAACTGACCCTGTTGTTATTGGACTAATTAATTAGGATAATAGGATGGATGTAAATGTTGTGGAGGGACTTTGAATGACAGGATTAATGCAGGGAACATTAACACAGTGTGGAGCATTATTGAATACCAGCATGCCACAGCAAGTAAGTCCAAAAATCGGGTTAGTTGCATTGTACACGCTCAGTGGCATTTATTTCATTATTTATTTTGGAAGACGGTAGTTAACCAAGTGCGAGCTGATGTCCAGTGTCCTCGTATCACTTAATCAGGCAAGATGCTTGCATTCGTAATAAATTACACTTTAAAGCCAGAGCCTTTGTACTTTTATCTGCACTGTCCTTTGTGTTTAATTGGGGAATTGAAATGTTGACACAAGTGTGACTGACCTGTCTGTAAAGAGATAAGCAGAGAAGCAGGCATTGATTGGCTCCTTTTTGCAAAATGTTTTTTGTACATGCTTGTGCATACCTCATTGTGCAGGCTGTGTAGAAGAGACTGCTGTCACCAGTGTTGTTGGACTGCTTAGTTGTCTTTCCTTTGTTTTAAGAGGAGAAGGTTGTTGCAAAGAGCCAAACGTCTGGGGACATAGACTATGACACTGTCGAGGTAGTTATTGTAGACAGTGGAGTATCTTCTTATTGACTCTTGTTGTCACTCTGTGAATGGGGTCCCATCTGTCATCTGTGCAGCGTTATTCAGTAACACAACCCTGCAGTCTCTGTATGAACAACAGATTCAGTGCTTGGTCCACCAGATTAGCATTAATATTTACGTTATTCACGGTGTACATTGTAAACTATCAGTGCTCAACAATTGACATCTAGGAACAATTAAAAATGTAACTTTATGGTTTATGAGTGAGTGTTTCATAATATTCTTCAGCTCTGTCTCACTGAGCAAAACAATATTAAAAAAAAATGTCTACTGAGAAGCCAGAATGAGAGTTTTTAGGATCACTGTTGACATCCAAGTGACATCCCTACAGGGCTCAAAATGAACATTTTTTACAATGTCATTTGAGACATTTTGTTTCAACTTAAGGTCCTATTTGTAAGAAAAGCAGATTTTTGAGTCTGGGATGATGGCCGTCAGTATTTGACAAGTTGGGAATGAGACTCAAAAATCAAGTTTTCTTCCAAATAGGACCTATAGATAGATAGATAGATAGATAGATAGATGGACAGATAGACAGATAGACAGACAGACAGACAACTTTATTTATCCCCGAGGGGAAATTAGGTCATCATAGCAGTGGTACAAGTACAAATACAATCAAAATGTAAGGGCAAATATAGATATAAAAAAAAAAAAAAAAAAAAAAAAAAGTACTATACACAATATGCAAACAAAACAATAGAGTACTATATACAGTAAAATGCTTAAGCAGTTACAAGAATAAGATAGAATACTGAGGTAAATAAAATAAAATGCTGGGCAAAGTGGAACTTAGTGGAACTTAAGGTGCAAGAGAAATAAGGTGCAGTTTTATTTACAGTGATAATAATTTAAAGCGCAATAAATTATGTGTATGTTTTTGCGTGGGCGTTGTAAAGTCTGATGGCCCCAGGTAGGAATGATTTCCTGTGCCGTTCCACCTGCATGTTCTCCAGTTTGGCCTCCAGCAGCCTGGGCTGGATGCTGATAAAGGCGCTGGAGAAGTCGAAGAACATGACACGGACGGCGGTGTTAGGTCTATCCAGGGAGGAGTAGGCTTCCTGCAGCAGGTAGATGATTGCATCATCGACCCACCATGGGGCTGATATGCAAACTGTAGGGGGTCCTGTGGTGGGCACACTAGGGGTCTGAAGTGTGCTAGAACCAGCCTCTCATGACCTTTATGATGTTAGAGGTCAGTGCAATCGGCCTGTAGTCACCCAGTGCCACAGGATGTCCTTTTTTGGGCACTGGAACGAGGCAGGATGTTTTCCACAGCACTGGCACTCTCTGAAGGTGGAGGCTCAGGTTGAAGAGGTGCTGGAGAACTCCACAGAGCTGGCCGGCGCAGGCCTTCAGCACGCGAGGGCTGATGCGGTCCGGTCCAGCAGCTTTTCTCTGCTTGAGCCTCTCCAGCTCTCTCCTCACCTGGCTGGCTGTGATGTGAAGTCCAGTCTCTACTGATACCCATGCAAATGGAAAGTCAGGTGAAGTTTCATAGCCCACAGAACATGTCTGGGTCTCTACAGCAAGACAGTGTTGCAGACTTCTCTTAAGCAACTGAAGCAGGTGGGGACTGCACACTACACAAAGATCTGTAGTGGCCACCCTTAGTTGGAGCTTCAGCAGACTGCTTTGCTCTGAAGTGGTTTTGCTGATTCTTCTGGATACTGGCATGAGTGCGGGAGTAAGCTATCCTGGGGTGTAGCGGTTTGAGCAAATAATGCTCTTCTTTGTTGGTAGCTTGAACGAGAGCTGAAGGAGCACACTGTCTCCAGATCAGACATGCCACTTAAGACTGGCTCAGCGTTTTCTCTTTTCACCTTTTTCCTTATCTTCTATTACTTTTCATAAATGTCCAGCAGCTTAACCCAAAATATCCTGGACCCAACTTTGTTGAAAGCTTACTGGACTTGGTGGACTTTTCTTTTCTCTTTGGCTTTCACTTCCACTTATTTATAAATGAAGAAGTAATGGCAGAAAATATGACAGTGTTTTAATAAGTTTTCAAGTAAAGCAGAGATCTGGGAAGATGGAAGTGTACATATATTTCTCTGTGCCTCTTTCTTGGGACACCACTAGAGGACGAGAAGAAGAGCTGGACTGTATGACAGACATTTAGAGAAGTATATCTGAAGACACTATACAGTTGTCAGTGAGGTTGTGGAAGAAGCCATCCTCTTTAGGGCCTGGAGTGACTGCCCTAAATTGCATGGTGTCCACATAGACAGAGATATGGAAAACGTCCTGAAAAGAAGAATTCGAGTTTCTTACAGAAAGTTGACCAATGTCAGTCACCACTGAGAGGCTAACAAACATAGGGCAGTGGCATGCAAAACTGTAAGTCAGGGGTCACCAACCTTTTTCCTACCTCAAGGAGAGACAGTAACAGGCTGGCCACACTGGTTGCGTGAATAGCATGTGTATGTGGTATGATGTCTTGCTTTTCAATTCGGCGTCCATGTTTAGTTAAGTTTAGTCAACAGTTAAGAGTAGCGAAGCCGGCAGCGCGATTTGTGAGGCTGCAGCGCCATGTCATCTAGAGATTCGGGGGTCTTGCCTATTTTTACCACGACAAGCACGCAGTTCTCTCCAAAAATAGACCTGAAAATGACCTGCAGTCATATCGACATCATACCAGTGTTTCACTACAGTTTTAATGTCTGTATCTGTAGAATGTGTCACAGAAATGAAGAGAATACCTCTTCCTCTGAACTCTCACTCCCCTCCTTTCTTTCCCCCTCCTGCTTTCTTGATCTTTCAACAGGGGTAAAGGGAAACTCCATGTAAACAGATAGTGGCAAGTGAGCCACAGCAGCTCAGTAACGCAGCTGCCACGCAGTACACAAGTTGCCAAAGTGGCTAGCCTGTAATATGGAGGGCAACTTGTTTTAACCCGTTAATTGTCCACCTTATTGCATGCATGCTGGCCTCGCATGCCTTGCCTTTTTGTTTCTCTCCTTTCTGTTTTCTGTCTCTCAACGCAACGTTATCTGCTTTCGTTGTCAGCAGTTTGTTTTATAGTCGGCCAAACTACAAATCTTACATTTAGGATTTTTTCACCTTCGATTCCGTTGTCATAACAGCAGGTGAGCCGAAGGAAGCCTGTTGTTAATTATGTTGCCGATCAAAACCAACGTGCGCCAAATGACATCACAACAACCAGATGCACGAGTTTGTACAACACCAAGCAGGCCCGCATTAAAAGGAAGAGGTTGCATCACAATCTGTGCATTTGCAGGAGGGATGTAATACCATAATATTCATAAGGTGAACATTAGTCCAAACAATGTGTGGCATCCTCTCTGTTACTGCTGGTCCATAGCTACATAGATATTGTACGCTATTACATTGCATAATTTTTTCTGGCCAAAAAACAGGCTTCCTGCACACATAACGCTATTTGCGTGCTATGTCATCTCAACAAGGGAGAGACATCTAACCAAAGCCTTTCCCACTAGACTGTGGATCCTCTAAGCTGGGCTTCCAGCATAATAAGGTACTGAGGACACCTGCTCATTGTCCTGTCACTTAGTGAAAGGATTGCAATATTTCATGGGTAACCAACAAAAATGCCCTGGGGAGATGAAGGAGTGCAACATATTTCTTCAGTACGTTTGATGATTTTAAATCCCCATGTAAGTGCATTGTTTTGAAGGGCAAGCTTCAAGCTTCAGCAACCATACACTGTATTTTTACACCACACATATTATTCTGGCAGGTTGTACTAGAGTTGAACATATCGGTTGGACAATGGTGGTGATGACTATGCCATCTGAACCTTAGTCACTGTATGAGCATATTAGACAGTACTGTGAGTGGGTGGGTGCTGGGTGCTGACAATTCATCTGTTAGGTCATTGGATATGTGATACAGGCTACTACAGTGCAAAATGTCATTGTGTGCCTTTGCTCTTATTTTGTAATGTTAATGTCAAATGTCCATTTGACATTCATCGCATGGTCACATTCTGTTCTATACTCACACAGCAGCTGTAAGAATGACTTGATGAGGAGATGGAGTGCTTAGTTGCGGAGAGTCTGAGGCATAAGGACCTCTGACTCATGGAAAGGTAGAGTTGAAGAGCATTGTGTCTTTAGAGGACTTCATCATTTAGTTCATTAGAAACCAGCGGCTATCACTAGATTCTAGACTCTGCTCTGCTCCAGAGCCGTTTACTGACGGGAGGAGGCGCAGAGATTACTATCTAACTTTTGGGATTAAGTTTATCAACCTGACTGAAGCAGTGATCCATGGAGGAGACCTCTGTTGTCGTTATTTATGTCACATTACCGTAAAGTTCACTGCTGACTGGAGCTGGATGGGAGATGTACTTTATTTCATGGAGACATTACAGAGAGGAGAGTCAAAAAGAAAAGATAGAACCGTAGTCTCTGGTGAGTGCTGAATAGTGAGATTTGACTTAAATTTAAACACACAGACACACAAACTCTCCTGGTGTGCCTTTGCTGGCTAACATTAGCTCAAGGCACATGTAGTAAAGTAATCTATTAATATTAATATTATATTATAATTAATATAATATTATTAAATTCAATATAATTAAATAATATTATTGTATTTTATACTGAAACATGATCTTTTCCTAACCCTTACCAAATGTTTTTTTGTGCCCAAACCTAATCAAAATATAAGCACAGTGTTGTCACAAGCTAAAATTGTTTTAGGAAACTTAAAGTTACAACATAAAGAAATGTAAATTGGTTTTGCAGAAACATACATTGCCAACATTTATTCTGTTGATATGGTTGCCATAATCAATACATTAAAATGGCATGCAGTATAGTAATATCCTTTATAAGCTGTTTGTCTCCTTGACTGTCAAAGCCCACATGAAATAAACTTTGATTATATTTTAGCTGATGTTATATTTGATGTGTGTTGGTGTTATGCATCCCATATGTTTAGTTCTTGGCCTTTCTGGCACTTTCAACCACATGCCACATGTATTGTGTTTTCCAATAAAGCAAAGGCCTTAAAACTCATCTTCTATACAGACATTTCAGATCACAAACTCAGATCTCTGCTGTGCATCTGTGCACTGTGAGATGGATGTGGAACTGTGTGCATGTCCCTCAGTTTGTGTAACATGTGGCTACACTTCTGCAAAGTCTTGAGTTTTTGTGCAACACCAAACTGATTGAGAGGCTTTCTGTAAAACAAGCCATTTTCCAGTGTGGCAGCCTCATTCAAAGGCTTTCTTTATTCTCTGCTCATCTCAGCAGTCTTCATGATCAAACCGTAAGCAGTGGCTGGTGGCTTATGTTTATTTATCTGTTTTAAATCCATATCTGAGAAGGTATATTGAAATTCATAGTGAAGATCTTTTTTGCAGTCACCAACAGCACTACAATTCAGGGATGTCTATTGGCTTTTAGTTTAGAGTGGGATGAAAATGTAAATAGACTAGCGTTTGTGTTTGAAGCTGTCGTTTTGATTTTCCTCATGCCAGATAAAAGACAACTGTGATTCAGGCATCTTTGGTTGTTTTTTGTTGTTGTTGTTGTTTTTCTCTCAAATTGTTCACTTTCAGTGTGCTGAATTCTAGCTATTTTTCCTTTTTCCTATCAGTTTCATCTCCAGTTCTTGACTGAGGGCCTGATAAGCAGGCTGTGTAAAAAATATACAGAGTCACATGACACAGTTGTCACCATGATTCAGAAAGAGCAGTGGAGCGGAGCAGAAAATGTCCCAGTACTTGCTGTAGTCCAAACTTCTGTTCCAGTATCTCCCAGCTGCAGAGCAACTCACCTCCAGCCGGAGGCCATTCAGTGTGAGCCCAGCTATTGCAAGCACTCCGGGGTGTTAAAAAGACTGAATTAAATAAATAACGATTCTGTGCGTGTGCATGTGTGTGTGCATAAAGATTGATGAATTCAGGCTGAGGCTGGGGCTCTCACACAGCCGTGACCCTGCTCCCCCTCACCTTTGATAGATAGATGGCTTTAGGGGCTTGTGGCGGATCAAAAGTGATCCTCGGTATCTCCCACAAGACTGCACAACCTGACTGCAAAGTTTGTCAGCCCAGGCGGCCAGCCGACGCCCCGGTGCATTAAGGCAGCCGGAATGAACATACACATGATTGAATTTGGCCTTGGAGCAATAAAAGTTTTCCAGATTTGCACAGGCCTAGTTGCTTAGAAAGATTCATTTGAAGTTGGAGGTGATGGAGTTGGAAGTTGTAGTAGACTGATCCATGTTTGACCCTTTTGAAGGTGAAAGAGATAACTTAAATACTGTAATGCCATATCAATGCCGTTTTACATGTTCAGTCTTTTGATGAAAATGTATTTACATCTACAGCCCTGTCATAATGTTACACTCACATTAACTTTTCATAATACTGAGCATGGCCTTGAATTTTCATGGTTTGTCCAAGTCTCTTGTCAAATTTTCTGTGGGATTTCAGATGAATTTAGTCCATGAATGTGTTTCTTTTTCCTTCCAAGGACAGGTAAGCTTCCCAGTTAGCTTAATGTTACTGAGAGAGACATAAAGTTACTGAAATGCAAGATTTTTTTATTCATTCATATTTATTTTAATTGTCATTGTTTTTTAATAATTGATAAAAATGTTATTACATTTATCATAGGTTGTTTTTTTTTGTTTTTTTTTTACTATTAATCTTGCTTTTCTCATAAACCATAGTTGTCAACAAATATGTTTTTATCATAGTTTATTCTGCACAAAATTAACACTGATTCCTGGTTCCCACTGGATAATTTCTAAAGATTTGATTAATCCTTGCTCTCTCCATCAACACATCAAAATATATCCTTCATTTTTTCATTCATTACACGTACTCATACCTAAACAACTGAATGGGTCATTTGTCAGCTCCCAAAACAGCATATATCTCCATTCCCTAAACAACACTACCATTGTAAGATGCTAGTGACACCGGAGTACCGGACCTCCGATATACCTTCGCAATTCAGTTCAATTCAGGCAAGGAAACTATTTGATGACATTTAGGATGTCAGGCCACTTGGTTAGGTCTTGGAAAACATCATGGTTTAGGTTAAAATTGCCATATTACTTCTGTAACTTCCGTTACAAACATACCCTCATTACCCAAGTAACTTGTGTTGTGTACTTCGCTACGCAAGCAAGTTAAAAGAACTCACTGGTGTCCCCTGGTTTCACACTGGACTTGTTAAACCTGAGCATCTAATTTTCAACCTATATGATTGTTTTTTTCTGAAGACGAGAGGCTCTTCATACAATGTACCTCATAGGCTAATGAGCGTGGATATTGCTGTGGATATTTATGCTCCCCAGAGGATGAATCCTATACTGTGTCTTGTGACCCAAGCCCCTTTCATTAGTGTAAACCATCAGGCCAGACATTCCTTTTGTACACAGGATATAACTCAATGTAATCAGTAGAATGTAATGCTGACCACACACTCACGATTTTTCTTTCTCTAGACTTTGAGAATACCTAATAACAATACTGTTTCTCATTCTTCCCCAGAAACAATATTGTGGAGGATAGTGAAGGTCACTACACACAGCCTCTATGGTCATAATGGGCTTTTAGACTCTTATGATCTCTATGTTAATCTAGTAAAACATAGAGTAAACCAATGTGCACATATGGGGTCCCCTGGAATTCAAAAACACCACTAGACAAATTGAATAGACCTGTAGGATCTGTAGCTGTATGGAATGTTGATTCAAAAGACTAGATGATTTTGTAAATTGGCAGTGTTGAATACTGTTGCCCTCACCTCCTGCAATGATAATCATCAATTACTGCATTATAAGTTAAATTGAAGATTTTAACCAACAGAGGAAAACTGATAATTACCCCAAATTCCTTATGACAATCAGTTGGTCTGTAGCCTGTCTTCCCCAAGTTTTATTACTAAAAAATAAATCATCTCTATACATGTCTTTACCTAACAAGAGAGTTTTGTTTGTGAGATGAACAGCAGCAAAACACTCTTTGGTTATGACATGAACCAGTTTACATGAACTAAGTGCAGATCAAAGCTCAAATTACTACTTAAAAATCTCCTGAGTAAACAGCCCCCTCGGCAACTCCTTAATGTTTTTTCTTTTTGAACAGCAAGAGAAATATAATAGTTGCTTGATTACAATGTTATTTTATCTTTGTTAAATTATTTTATTTTATTTTTTTCACTCTCCTGCAGCCATATCTTCATGGGTCAAGAGCATAAGAGGCAGGCTTAGGCTTGGCAAGCATCAGCTGTCATGCCACCGCCCTCCTGACATGAAAGTCAGCTCCTATACATATGATGTGAATGTGATATGACAGAAATTGTAGTAATCTCAATGTCGGAAATGTCATGTGTGTCTGCGGTTTGCAGAAACATGAAATGGCAGCAGTTATTTATTTATTTATTTTCCCTTGCCACAACAGAAATGTATTTATTCATTATATACCAACATTTGTGAGCTAGTATTTTATAATGAAGTGGTAGGTAGGTAGGTAGGTAGGTAGGTAGGTAGGTAGGTAGGTAGATAGGTCCCTTGTATCAGGGTATTCAGTCCTGGTTGTTTGAAATCTACATTGTATCAACTCTTATAGAGTGTACTGTGGGCTGTATGATGGAAGTATCAGTAATGTTAGTGATAACTTGAGTATAAAGATTGATCATTTCTATATTATATGGTGAATTATATGCACATTTTTATAATTGGAAACTGAGATATGAGTTTTAGAAATTCTTTCTAAGAGTTTATATTCTGTTCAGAAAAAAAACCTTTGAAATCTTTTGATGATTTGTAGTTTCAGTAGTTACTTTGACAAACAGTCATTGAGACCAATCTTGCTCATTTCTACTGAATCAACCAATGTGATTGGGTTGTAAACAGCTTTTTATTTAAGTGAAAGGAAACTGTTAAACTCTCATTAGCAGTGCATTTTTTTTATTAGTGTACAGAAGCAGAAACAGAAGTGTGTTTCATCCTTTCACACTCACTTACTGTACATTCTCCATAGCTTTGACTCACATGTATCCTTTGCTCACACAGCTGCTTCCCCTATAGTATATCTGAAATGGACTTGTGGCCTGAGAGATTAGTTGCAGCCATGGTTTTCATTTTTCTTTGTATGCTCAAAAATATGAACCTATTGATGGGTCAAATCTCAACTACACTGTCACAACAGATTTTCTTCGCTGGCAAACCTCCTCAATAGAGGCAAAGCTGCCTTAGTGCATGGCGGTAATACGTAGAACCCTGTGCTACTGTATTTCTATGATTCATTTCCCGCTCTCCCCTTTTATGTTTGTTTCCTTCAAAGAGGATGATGCATCAAAGGAGGCCTGGCACATTAAGAAATTTCATATGCCGAAGGCTGATAATCAGTGGAAAAATAACTATCTATATCTGTACCTTGCACAGCAGCAGCAGAGGCTCAGTTTAAGACTCGGCTGCATCGCAGCCACAGTCGGTCTCTCTCCTTTGTTGTCTTATTGAACATCTTTTAAATAAGCATTCATTCTCAGTTTGTCTGACTAACAAAAGCTTTGTCACTCCTTCTTCGCTACATTTCACTTTGACTACCTTTCCCTCAAGACAACACTGGTAACACATATCCACTCCCACTCGTTCTCCTGTTATGTGTGCTTTTCTGTCTGTTAACAGCTCCTATCTGCCACCCTGCTTCTATTTCTTTCTCTCCCCCAACTGGATTCATCAATTTAAATCCCACCTCACCATATCCCCTTGCTCTCTCTCCTTAAATGCCTATATCCTTCAAGCATCTGCTCTCCTGTTTTTTTTCCCTCTCCAAAGTTGTTCCCCTTGCCCTGCACACAAATATCTTTCTCTTTTTCTTTTCTCAACCCCATTTTCTTCTTTGCCCTTGAGTTTGAGGATGGCATTTCAGGGACACGGAGAGGGTACATTATCTTCTTCCGGCCTCTCCCGAGACTTTCTGGCTCTCTTTGCTTTCTTCTCCTGACCACCTCCTACTGTCTGGTCTCCCCAATGCCCTGACATGTCACTTTGATGGCAATGCAGGACACAGTGCTATCCTCCTAATGACTTGGTCACAAACCCAGCAGTCCTCTTTAACCAAGACTCATAAATTAGAGAGGCAGCTCACTTAGAGTTAAGAAAAATTACTTTGCCCTAGGTGGAAACTATCAGCAGTCATGAATGTTTTCCTTGTGAACGCATACCCATTAAAATGGAAGAATGCTATAATGAGGGCCTCTTTGTGTATTTTTCAGAGCTTTGGTAGTGCCGTAGTGGGCGCTGAAGTGTCCTGTGAACTCTTTGTTTCTACTGAGACAACATTTGTTCTCTCTCTAGTGAGCATAAAGAGAGACACCATTCTTTGGTACATGGTGTCAGCTGTTTTCAATGGCTTCACTTGCACAGTTGGGCAACTGGTGGAGGCACATGAAGGGGCTCAGTAGTGCAACCATGAGGGGATAGACCAACAAGATGATAATTATTTGTTTTTTTATTTGTAATGCAAGATAATTTGCATGGTACTGGCTCACCACTTTACATTTAAATGAGTGAACATGCAGATGAGTTTCTGTGAACGAGATGATGGATTTGAAGGGTTGTGACCAGTGCTAAGCCAGCTGAGGCTCTGGAAGCTGGTGAGGGTGGGGGAGCATTATGTGTACTGAAAGACAATAATATGATGATGATAGGGTGTACTGCATGTTTTACAGGAGGGTCATGATTTACTACATAGTTGCCTCAGGAAGAAAATTTGCAAAGAGTGTGGCAGAAACTGACTGTATCATAAGGTGATGGTGACATAATATGATCAAGAAGTCCAAAATAACCCTAAAACAATGGAATATGTTGTTAATCCAAGCCCTCTAGAATGACCCCCCATCAGCATTATAGTTGAGGTTGGTTTGGGCACAAAAAAGACTTACTACATTATTTTTGATTTAATTAATTTTAAAACTGTTTTGTATAGCATATTGTCTTTACACAACTAGACATTTTTTTAATATATTCTGTTAAATTGTATACTAAGATTATCCGAAATGTTTCCAACAATGTTCAAACCAGAGAATTCTGTAATTTTACTAAAGATAATGATGCGTTTCATTTGGTCCCCTGTTGCTATAACCTCCAGGGAAACATCAGATGATACGTCAAAGAGTGAGAAACGAAGTCAGTGTACATAACTAAACATAATGTGAATAAAACTGTAAAACATTACTTGTCCACTTACAGTTCTACCTGAGTCACATCAGATAGATTGCCATCAACAATGGTGACTGAAGGAAACAAACAACCGTCTCCAGTTTGTGTTGACAATGAGTCCATTACTCAAGTTGTCAAATAAACACCAGGGTCACCTGCTGCTCTGAATTAATACTTAACTCTCACTGTTGATGCTGTACACATACTTAGTTGATCAGACAAGAATTAGGTTGTAGCATTATCATTGCTTGGCTATGTGTCTGCCACTATAAATGACATTTTTAAAGAAAATGTTGATAAGATATATGTTTGCTGAGGACAGCCATTCCCAAACTTAAGAATGACACAGCCATATTTGTAATTAGAAAATCTTCTGGGGCCCACCCAGATCTTTAATCACAACTCTGATCAGCACATGGGATTAAGATTAAAGGAATAGTTCACTCTAGAACGAAATTCAGTATCTATCGCGAGTCTCGTACCATCAGAAGATGGTACACACATCAATGGAAACTTCAACACTTCACCATTTAAGAATAGGTCAGATAAATGACGAGTAAAATGTAATTTAACTCCCTTGTTTTACCAGTCTTGATTACTTTTTTAAATGTACATTTTTAACCATCAAAATATTATATGGTCATTTCAAACCTAATGACAAAATTGAAAATTAAAATGTATTTATTTATTGTAAATGACCTCTCGCTGCCCACCTGCAGTACCACTGGTGGGCCGTGTCCCACACTCTGGGAATCACTGGCCTAGCAGGTTTAGATAATGGAGCAAGTATTTTTTCTAACCTTGAACCAGGAATACATTTTATGGATCTGGGTTTCACATTCCCACCTGAATATGGTGTATTTAGACTTCTGTCTACTTTCCCCAGCCGTGCAAACTCACAGGGTTTTCTTTTTCCCGAACATGTGGCTTTGACTAGTTACTGAAAAGCTAACACACAACTCAATCACCAGCTGAACTGAGAACTCCTGACACATCTTGTCTCTTTATCACTTCATGTAGTCAATACCAGTTTAAATAACCACCTCACTCATTCAATACATGGCCTGTTATGTACATACTGTATGTGTATGTATGTATGTCCTGTTGCTGTTCTGCCAGTTTTCCTCAGAACGATACATAAAGTAATAATACATTCTTTAGTTAGCAGAGGAGCTCAGTGTTTCATGCCATTATAATAAACAGCTGGAACCCTGCTAGGGTATAAAACAAGGCTTTGAACATCAGCAGGCATCCATACATGTCAGACATAACATTACTATTGGCTTAATAGTAGGTGTATGTGAGGAATGTCATAGCTTTGTTACAGCTATTATTGTAAAGTTTTTCTTACATCTGTGGTGTTGAACTCTAGAGAAACATTGATTTCATGCTTCACTCTGAAGGACAGCTGTTTATGCAGGTAATGTGAAGCAGCTTGCCATAAACCTGATGCTTGATGTGAGGACTTTGAGAAGGTGCATCAGCTGGCAGCCTTGTCTTGATTAAGTCTCCACAGAGGATCGCAGTGTGGCTTTACTGACAGTGCAGTCTCTATTGGCCAAATGGAGTATCCTCTTCTGAGAGATAGCCGAGCAGAAAAGAAACCAAGTGGAACTTACACACCTACATGAGTCCTCCTGATACTCCTCGTCAGGTGATTGGTGTGTACACGAGGACTTCTCCCTGTAACAGCTTTCCCAGGTGCAATTCAGTAATGTGTCTAAACCCAGCAAAGTGAATCCTTGTGCAATTTATTACTGTCACCTACCAACATCTTGGGAGGAGGCTTGAAGTCAATTATGTCTTTTGTTCTTTACGTTGAGTGCTGTGTTAAGTGTCTCTGTCAAGCGTATCAAATTGATACAAGAAAAAGTAACACGGCTGGCATTTTCCCCTGTTCAGATTCTCATATCTGAGTACTTCTTGTGGTGTGCTTGCGGGCTTAAGAGGTACACACAAAAGAGCAGAATATCAAAGTTCTGACAGACGAGTGATAATGAGTGGGGGCTTAACAAAGCACTAATCACCAAGTGCTGTAATGTCCTCTGAAATATGTCAGTGAGCTCAAGAACCAGTCTTTGTAAGTGTTGAAAGAAGCAATAGAGGAGCACCACAGACAGAGACAGATGTCATGATATTTACTTGTGTAAGTTCTGACACACATGTAGCTTTGTGAAATTTGCCTGTCATACCAGATCAGTTTGCTACAAGAGTTAACAGGAGCTTTCACCGCTTCTGCTGCTGCTGCTGAACTTAGATGTTTGATTGACTGAACTTCTCTCTTTGTTCTGTTAATACCAAAATATATCCTCCTTTTTTCAAATAGCAGAACAGTTGTTGATGTACTGCATAGCATCACAGTTCACACACAAATTCAAATATGTAGATGAATTATCACTGTTAAAATTGTTCATGACAACACCTTCCTCCTTTCTCTTTGTGCACCAGCGTGATGATAACATTTCCAGAGGCCATGCAGTGACACAGAGTGTGACAATGACAGTCAAAGCCACAGCTGTTGACCTGTCACATTAACTCTGAATGACCATCTCTACTTTCTCCCTCTTTGTGTGTGTGACTCTTGTAGGGGACCTGGCATCAGATGATGAGTACCTGGAAATCCCATCCATCTCCAGACAGAGAGCAGGGACGTATGAATGCACAGCTGTGAATGATATCGACACAGATGTCCAGACTATAGACATCACTGTCAACTGTGAGTCCGACACTTTGAATAACCAGTTCTAAAACCATAAGTCAGTTTATCAGTAAGTCCATTAGCATAAATGAAATGATCATGTAATTATTTAAATCATTTATCTTTACGTTCACAGAGGCCCCGAATGGCCACGCAAGACGTGTGATTTCACTGAAAAACTGAGAAACTCCACTTAACATGAGTTTTAGTATATTGTGGTTCAAAAGTTATTAAACATTTAAACACAATAGCTATTAATTATTATTTAACAGTGTTTACACCAGGTTTACATCCAATCATATATAGCTGGGGTAAAAGTTTTATTCCATTAGTTGGTTGACAGAAGATTAATCTACAATGATTTTGACAACCGATTCATCATTTAACTACATTTTCAAAGGAAAAATGGTTTGGCTAATTTGATAGAAAACTTTGTCTTTTTGACTGTTTTATCAGTGTAATAAATAATGTACACAATTTAAACTCCTAATTGCATTTCATGTGAGGTCATAGTGTAAATGACAGCTAAGAGTCGAGTCCTCCGAAGAGGAGTAAATGCTGTGACCCCCCCCCCCGATATCATTGACTTGTGCTGCCTTGGAGTCCTGATCACAGTGCTGTCATGTGTTGCTGCCTGCTTCTAGATGCTCCGACCGTGTCAGAGGGCAGAGATGTTGGAGTGACTCTGGGCCAAAGAGGAGTGTTGGAGTGTGAGGCTGATGCAGTGCCTGAGGCAGATTTTGAGTGGTATAAAGATGACAGAAGGTAATGGCTTTTACATTTGCATTTCACATTGACAAATGGAAAAAGTGTGCATGCGTGTGTGTGTGCGTGTGTGTGTGTTTACTGTCATTAGTTTTCACAATTATTATTGATCAGCTGTCAGTCACACAGGCATTAAGATTACTGACATTTGGTACTAATTATCAGTTGAATTATTATTTTGCTGTCTGTCCATGATTTATTTTTCTCCCATCTAGGATCTTCAATGGTTTTGATGGCATGGAAATTGTGAATACTGGATCACTGTCAAAGCTGACTTTTTTTAACGTCACTGATGGAGATTACGGGAACTACACTTGTGTCGCCATCAACAAACTTGGGAGCTCAAACACAAGCTTCCTTCTGTTTGGTGAGTACAGGAATCTGTTACATTTTAGATCTACAGAACAGGAAATACATGCATCTTTAGTGTATTGGCCTAGTGTATGTTTCAATATAAGTAATAATCCACAATTTTTTTTCACGCAAGTTACTCTCTATACTTCTTCACTGTATCAGTGTGATTCAACCTTTGCCCATTTCCTGAAAGCTTTCATAATTAACTGTTTTTAAACATGAAAATATCCTATTTACTCCTCAGAATCCTGTATAGAAAGATATCCATTCATACTGTATGCAGACAACCACAGTTTGTTTGAGTAAACACAAAAGAGACAAGCCACGGTCTGCTTTTATCTACATTTACATAGATCTGTGCCTTTAGTGTTGCAAAAAGTACCCAAAAGACATACTTGCGTAAAAGTAAAGTTATCATGTTAAACAGGCATGTAACGATATACCAAATTTCATGATAAAAATATGTTGCGATACCATAATGGGACTGTGATGCCATCTACCAACTTATCATGTGGTTATTGAGAATTCAATTGCAATTCCAACTGCGTCCATGTAGGAGATACACTAATAATAAACACTCGTTAATGGGGCACCACCTCCGTTATTTTGTCTATTTGAATAATCCGGAGGTAATTAATCAAATTCGACTGGACAAGTTTAACTTGTATCAATTTTAATCAATTTCAGATCAATTTATTCATCTCATATATGAAGTAGTGAGATTCTACACATATCCATCGGTTCTCCACATTAAAAACAAACCTGCACAGACAACGACATGCGGTTAAATAGGTTTATTGACTAAATAATTCAGGTTAAATAAATGAAATGGCAATTTAAATGAATAACACAGGTAACAGGAAATGTGAAATAACTAGGTCATGGGTTATTAGTGGAATATGGGCTGATGGTGAGATTATGGGTTAGGTTGAAGCATTTAAATATTACGGTAGTAATTTTTAATACTAACGAGACCCTAACCGAATTTCTCTTAAGCTAAAAGATTAGAACCAGAGCCATATACCATCTCATGTATCATGTGTGAATCCAGCTGTTGTGAGTGATGGAGAGCCTACTTTCTCAGCCGAGTTGCGGGGCCGCGGCAGCGGATTCCCTCGGGTGATTTGCGACTCTAGCTGGCGGTCCGATGGCCGGGGGTCAGCTCGTCCGGTATCAGTCGGTTGGGCACCTCGGTCCTTTGTCTTAGGAAGAGGGCAGCTGGTCCCGTACCGATCCGGTGCAGATCTTGGCTCAATGCCCAGCGGGATGATACCGCTAGCGAGCGCTGGGGGCTTGTCAAAGAGTCTGTCTTTCGTTGGAGAACCGCTTGCACGGTCTCGGACACAGCAAGTTGCTGTAGTCGTGATGATGATTGTGATAAAGATGTTCTTCTTCGTTTCTTCGAGTGGTTTTCAGGCTCTGACTTTGTAAACTAGATTTAACTTCTTGAATAAAATAACTGAGGAGGATACGTTGATCAAGCGGATCTTCCGTTGTTAGTTAATGCAAGGTAATCTAAATTAAGTTCACTTCTTCAAAAGCGGGTTACGATACTTAACGGTATAAAACAAATTAAAACAGAACTTCGTTCTGGTACAAACTTAATAAAAGAAGCTAATCAATACTGCGAAAAATATAAAATGAGAAAAATCAACGCGTGAGCACTTCTGTTGAGATCGCTGTCTTGGAGCGTGTTTCAAAGTAAAGTGAAGAGCTTCAAAATAAGTTACAAAAGAAAAACTTAAACAAAACTTTTAAAAACAAAACAAAAACTAAACTAAACCTAAACCTGTAAACAAAACTAAACAAAAACTCTGAACCGAGAGACGTGATCTCTCCGTTTTATTACTTGCAAATCGAGGCGTGTCTAGGCGGGGCTTACCGGCTTTTATCTCCAAGATTTAGTGGAGGTGTTAAGATTCACAGAAACTCACTGAACTAAACCGTGCTTCACCTTCTCAGTTTCTCACCATGGCTCAATAGATATACTTTGTCTATCATGACAAGGATTATGACGTGATTAAACATTAATTATACATATTCAGCTTAATACTTGTTAAAACAAAGACATATCAGAGTCATTTACTGGTTATAACCATGAACATATTAAACAGAATATTTCTCGTCCAACTGTATCAGGGCTCACCACTGGAGGGCACTGTGGTTCCACCAAACACAAGACACATTTAAACATTAAACTTGATTTCAGTCAATCTTAATCGTAGAGAAACGGGGAAAAGATCAGTTTTATGAGCTTCTCTTACTGTTTCTTAATGTGTTAGAATTAAGATTGTGAGATACTGACTTAATGGTTAATTAGAAATGGTCTGAAATCTGGAAGAATACAGAGACCATTTGGTTTGGAATGCGAGCAGATAGCATCCAGATGTAAGTCGTAAATTAAAAGAAGACAGAGTAACAGCATAGAAAAACACATCAGAAGGTGTCCGATGTCCACTCTGTGAATGTTTGTGGATCAGAAGTCATAGAGACAGAGAGAGAAATAGGTAGAAAGTGATCAGGCGTGTTACTTAATCTGCAAATGTAAAGACATTGTATTAACACATTCTGAAGACATTCGTTCGTCCCTCCTGGTGAACTGTCACAGGACTCACATGACCTGTGTGAGGAGGTTCTGGTCAAAGGGAAAAGAGAGTTCAGAAATGGGAGTTTAGTTGTAAATTAATTAAAACTGTCCTCATTTGAAGTCTTTATGGTCCAGGAAACACTATCCTCTCTGCCAGGAGATAAGATGGCACCCCTGTAGCCTGTAAATCGTCTTCATCCAGATGAAAGGGTTAACAAGAAACAACAGGCCTCAATATAATGCAGAGGCGATGGACAGAGGTTCCTACATATCCCCCACTTCGATCTGAATGACCGTAGTAGCGGGAACTTTGGATCGATGAAGTCATGATGTCCATCGTCGAGGAGCACAGGTGGCACACTTTATGATCAGAGATGGTGTCTGACTTTGGCATGTGCTAAGGTCTAATCATATAGTAAAGAAAAAATAAGGGAAAACAGTACTGATAATACTAACTTGGTTAGTGGAAAGTTCTACTCTTAATCTTATAGAATTAAGGAGCCTGTTATAGAACTGTCAATAGTAACTGTTATCAACTAACTGTGAGAGTCGCTATCAATAACTGATCACTGCACTTGAGTAAGAGTGTTTTGCTCTAACTCAAGTGTGTGTTTGTCGAAAAATTTAGATTTCTTGATTTCATATTGGTTTGTGTCCAAATGATGGAGCTAAATTTTCAATGTATAGGATAACGTTCTCTGGTAATGGTGGATAAAATTTACTTCACCAGAAACAGTGGGATAAGATGCAGAAGAATCTTATTTATGGCTGAGCTGTTCACTGAGGATCCAATGTCTCTCAGCGTGTCTGCCATAACGAACTGACAGGTTGTGTGTGAGCATAATCAACCGACATGACTGAAAGGAGAATGATTACTCACGTAAATATTTATTACACTGTTCATATAGATGTACATTCCTGCTTATTTTCTAAGACTGACTGGGAGCAGCTGTAACACAAGCAATATCCCTTCAGGGATCACTAAAGTATTTCTGATTCTAATTCTGATTATAGCAAGGAGAGTTTTATTCAGAGCTTCACTGTGGGTTTTGACCACCAAAATGATGCTCTACAATGATTGGCTTATGTTTGTAGCACCTGCTGTTGTTGGTTGATCTGCGCTCTGATGTCTGGGATTTCAGCTTGAAATTCACATTCATGGCGATTTTACTGTGAATAAACTTACAGCATGAGCTGCAGAGAGTCCAAGATTTAAACAAACAAAATATTCTTACAAGCTTTATAGCTGATAGCTTTATCAAGGATCCACCAATTAATTGTTTAGGTCTGCAACTAAATTACTCAGTTCTGATTGAGTGACAGTGAACTTCTGCAACTGCTGTAACCTGTAAGTTGAGTCTGTCAGCCTGATAAACACTTTCTTTGTGTGTAGACGACAGCTGGTGATCAACAGTCTGGGATGTTCCTTGCGAACAATCTCAGAGTTTGGTTTTAATTCTACTTTTCAATTTATTATACACTTTGGACTAAAGGGCAAACGTGTTAGATTAACCCCCACTTTGAATCAATTAGTTTTGGGTGAATCAAAGGACTGTATTTAGTTAAGCAGGTTAAGTTAGCAGGTTAATTTACAAAGCCTGTTTCTCAATTCAACTTTGTAAATGACGCGAACAACAGTGACCTTTGTTGACAAAAAAAATAAAATAAAATTCTACTCGCGATTGGCACTTTTAGGTGCTTTAAAGGTTTTATCCTTATTTATGACCTATCAGACAAGTTTGCATCCCTGTCGAGTCCCATGGGGTTTTTGTGTGGTTTCATCTGGTTGCGATGGACCAACTTAAGAGTCTGCTCTTTCTGGCCTTTGTTTACTTTGATCTTTTGGGGCAGAAGCTTGCGGGCAAGCCTTCTGGTGTTTTGGTTGGCCTTTCTAGTCAGGGGAGCAGAGGTGTAGTACCAAATCTTGTCCCCCACTTCGACTTTGTCATGGGACACTTTTTGGTCATAGTAGGCTCTGTGGCCCCTTCGTGGGAAGGGAGCTCTGTGAAGCAGGTTTGACAGTTGGGCCTGACAGCAAATTGAGCAGTCTTTGATGTAGTTTGCTACATCTTCCTGCATGTGTGGCCAATAGGCTACTTGTTGGAGTGCCTGGTATGTTGCTTTGGCTTTTCTATGTCCTGCGCATGGAGAGTTATGGGCCTGCATTAGCATCACCCCCCTGTGGCTCTGAGGCACCACGAATGCAGGTGAAGTGAGAGCGTCGGAGACATGTACAAGGAGGCCCTCGACAATGCGCAAGGCAGTGCGTGCGTCATGCAAGTATTTCAAGTCAGGACCGGAGCGTCTCGGTGCTGAAGAGTTGTCAGGAGCATTGGCTACTACCTGAGCTTGAGCGGCAATGCCGATCATTTGGGTGGGAGGGTTGGGAAAAAATTCAGGGTCAAATTGCCTGTGAGTTTCATTAAAGGCACCAGGTTTGGGTTCGAAATGCATTATGTTTCGAGCTATTTTATCTAGGTCCCTGTCGGAGGGGTTTCGCGAATATTGCGCGCTTGGAGGAAAGAGAGGCTGAGAGGAGGGAGACCTTTTATCTCGGTCACGCAGGTCCCTGTCAGTCCGAGACTGGACAACGGGATCTATGGGTGACATAGATCGTGGCGGGGACATGCCTAATTGAGCGTTCCTGTGGAATCTGCTCTCTTTGTTTTCCTCATGAGAGTTTGCACCTGCAGGCGCTTTTGGGAATGAACTATACTCAAAGGAGTGCTTTAATTCCCTTTTAACCTCTTCGAGCTCTGCCTCTTGTTCCATCTGTTCAAGATGGGATTCGTTAACTTGGTCCCTGGCTTCTTTTAGTGCCTGTTGCATGTCATGTAGACATTTCCTTTCTCTTTCTCTGGCCCTGTCCCAAACTTTGAGCTTACTTTTTAGCTCCTTATTTTCCTTGGTTGCTTTTCCAAGGTCTTTGTTAGCATCTTCAAGATGTTTAGTTACTTTTTCAAGTTCATATTCTGTTTTATCTAGCTCTAGTCCTTGGGCGTGAAGGACTTGTTTGAGCTCTGAGTTTCCTTCCTGCATTTCAGCCTGTTCCTCTTTTTGTGCTTTAACCTGAGACTCAAGTCGGTTAATGCGGTCTTCTGCTTTAGTTAAGGACTCTTTAGTTTTCTCATGTTGCTTTTTAGGGGTTATTTCAGCTAAAGCGTTCTCTAGCAGTTGATCCCTGCGTTTTTGTTGTGCAGACATCACGATAACCATCATCCCTAACATTTGCTCTCTGGCTTTTCCTTTCATTTCTTCAGTCAGGGACTGGCATACTAACGCGGACATTATTTCATGTAGCTCACTAGGGTCGGTCTTCTGGATTTTATCTGCATAATCTGGTAGCAACTCTGTGGTGAGATCCAGTATTACTGAATCTAGATTGTCTAAGGGATTCACTAGGCTCACGGTGTCAGAATCACCGGGCCCTGCCATTGTTTTTAGAAGAAAAGAAATTCAATTCAAAATTCTATTTACTTTGTTTTATTTATTTATTTTATTTGAGCTTTTTAAATTCTAATTGTTTTCAATTAGAAGTGGGGTTTGCTTGGTTAATTAACTCAATTTGTGAAGCTCAAAAACAGCAGACGTTTTGGATTTCAAAGGATTTGACAGCTAATGTGTTAACAACAATGACTAAAGTATTCGATCTAAATGTGTTTTTCGATTAAAAGTACTTGGATGTGTAGTTAACAGCTTAATTCTTTGACTTGCATGCACGTAGCATATTTCAAGATCAAATTCCAAGTAATACAACAAAAATTTCAATTGAATTTGGAATAAAGTTGTCAAATCTGGTTAAAGTTGTCAAATTCGTAATTTACAACTTAATTATTCGATTTACCTGAATAATGAGACACATTAATTCACTATAGTAGTTATTGCAGTATCACAGGTTTCCAATAATACAATTTAGCAAGTACCTGTGTGGGATTTCAGCCTATTAACGCTGAAAGACAAAATTCAATTAATCAAGTTAGCCAGCAGAATATGCTATTCAAATGTATTTGTTGTTAACAGAATCAGCCACCAGGAGTGTTGTCACAAATTTAATATTCACAGAGTTGGTCATTAGAGCAAGCTATTAAAAGATAGAAATCTTTTTCCGAATCGTCCTACAGAGGGCGCTATCGCAACTTCGGAGGTTTTAACAGAGTCGGCCACCAGGGGCGCTATCGCAGAATTTAATTTTAACAAGGCTACACGAAGAAGAGTCTAGAGGAGGGACTTTTTAGCTCCGCCCACTGATATACCCCCCTTGTTTTTCAAGGCTTGGGTCAGTGACGGTTTGGCCTCTGGAGGGTTAACTTCTCTAAGACAAAGTTACAGCAGTTGAGTTCACTGGTCACACGCAGTGAATCCTGCCACTTTAATTTTAGCACCAACAAGTTTTTCAGCACTTCAGAAAACATTCAACCAGCAACTAGCATTGCATTCATTTACTTGTGTTTTCACAATTTCAACTGATAGAGGTTTTCTGTCCTCCTTTACACAGTCAAATATACTGTCTTCTGAACGAGATTGTTGCCATAGCAACCAATCTTGATACTACACGGGGTAGATCAAATAAACCTCTCACTGTTTGCACAGCTGTTTTCTGTTTAGGTAGCTAATCTAAATCAGAACACACGAGGGTCTGAGCAAGTTACAAATATCTCCGGAACATCGCGGTAGATATAGACTTTATCTCAGCTGAATCTCTAAGCTTTGGCACAGCGCAACAGCTTATGATTCATCAAACCGGTTAATTTAAGAAGTGTGCAGCGACACTTATGCATGCAAATAAATCACAGACCTGGTACAACGCAGAATCTGTTCACGAAACATTAACGCACGGCGGCGCTGAACAATTTTAACTCACAGATCTGGTGATTACAGCGCAGAATCTGTACATGAAGCATTAACGCACGGCGGCGTTTAACAACTCTTTAAATCATAGGTCTGGTACAACGCAGCATCTACACATTAATTTCCAACATGCGGGGATGTTGAAGGCTCTTTATCACACACGGATCTGGTTACAACGCAGCATCCATACACATTAATTTCATATTAAGCAGCGAAATCAAATCTCAGCGAAGTTTTATGCTCACACACAATTCAAGGTATATGCAGTAGAGAATATAAGGTTAAGTATCGCCCTAATCACTCGGTGGACAGCCAAACAACATTAAGACAGCTTTGTGTTTTTGATTATTAAAACCGATGTTTGTCTGTACACCTCAATTTAATGCAGAGAACTGTGGTTTTAGGTGGCCTCACACGGGGCACCATAATAATATGTAGGAGATACACTAATAATAAACACTCGTTAATGGGGCACCACCTCCGTTATTTTGTCTATTTGAATAATCCGGAGGTAATTAATCAAATTCGACTGGACAAGTTTAACTTGTATCAATTTTAATCAATTTCAGATCAATTTATTCATCTCATATATGAAGTAGTGAGATTCTACACATATCCATCGGTTCTCCACATTAAAAACAAACCTGCACAGACAACGACATGCGGTTAAATAGGTTTATTGACTAAATAATTCAGGTTAAATAAATGAAATGGCAATTTAAATGAATAACACAGGTAACAGGAAATGTGAAATAACTAGGTCATGGGTTATTAGTGGAATATGGGCTGATGGTGAGATTATGGGTTAGGTTGAAGCATTTAAATATTACGGTAGTAATTTTTAATACTAACGAGACCCTAACCGAATTTCTCTTAAGCTAAAAGATTAGAACCAGAGCCATATACCATCTCATGTATCATGTGTGAATCCAGCTGTTGTGAGTGATGGAGAGCCTACTTTCTCAGCCGAGTTGCGGGGCCGCGGCAGCGGATTCCCTCGGGTGATTTGCGACTCTAGCTGGCGGTCCGATGGCCGGGGGTCAGCTCGTCCGGTATCAGTCGGTTGGGCACCTCGGTCCTTTGTCTTAGGAAGAGGGCAGCTGGTCCCGTACCGATCCGGTGCAGATCTTGGCTCAATGCCCAGCGGGATGATACCGCTAGCGAGCGCTGGGGGCTTGTCAAAGAGTCTGTCTTTCGTTGGAGAACCGCTTGCACGGTCTCGGACACAGCAAGTTGCTGTAGTCGTGATGATGATTGTGATAAAGATGTTCTTCTTCGTTTCTTCGAGTGGTTTTCAGGCTCTGACTTTGTAAACTAGATTTAACTTCTTGAATAAAATAACTGAGGAGGATACGTTGATCAAGCGGATCTTCCGTTGTTAGTTAATGCAAGGTAATCTAAATTAAGTTCACTTCTTCAAAAGCGGGTTACGATACTTAACGGTATAAAACAAATTAAAACAGAACTTCGTTCTGGTACAAACTTAATAAAAGAAGCTAATCAATACTGCGAAAAATATAAAATGAGAAAAATCAACGCGTGAGCACTTCTGTTGAGATCGCTGTCTTGGAGCGTGTTTCAAAGTAAAGTGAAGAGCTTCAAAATAAGTTACAAAAGAAAAACTTAAACAAAACTTTTAAAAACAAAACAAAAACTAAACTAAACCTAAACCTGTAAACAAAACTAAACAAAAACTCTGAACCGAGAGACGTGATCTCTCCGTTTTATTACTTGCAAATCGAGGCGTGTCTAGGCGGGGCTTACCGGCTTTTATCTCCAAGATTTAGTGGAGGTGTTAAGATTCACAGAAACTCACTGAACTAAACCGTGCTTCACCTTCTCAGTTTCTCACCATGGCTCAATAGATATACTTTGTCTATCATGACAAGGATTATGACGTGATTAAACATTAATTATACATATTCAGCTTAATACTTGTTAAAACAAAGACATATCAGAGTCATTTACTGGTTATAACCATGAACATATTAAACAGAATATTTCTCGTCCAACTGTATCAGGGCTCACCACTGGAGGGCACTGTGGTTCCACCAAACACAAGACACATTTAAACATTAAACTTGATTTCAGTCAATCTTAATCGTAGAGAAACGGGGAAAAGATCAGTTTTATGAGCTTCTCTTACTGTTTCTTAATGTGTTAGAATTAAGATTGTGAGATACTGACTTAATGGTTAATTAGAAATGGTCTGAAATCTGGAAGAATACAGAGACCATTTGGTTTGGAATGCGAGCAGATAGCATCCAGATGTAAGTCGTAAATTAAAAGAAGACAGAGTAACAGCATAGAAAAACACATCAGAAGGTGTCCGATGTCCACTCTGTGAATGTTTGTGGATCAGAAGTCATAGAGACAGAGAGAGAAATAGGTAGAAAGTGATCAGGCGTGTTACTTAATCTGCAAATGTAAAGACATTGTATTAACACATTCTGAAGACATTCGTTCGTCCCTCCTGGTGAACTGTCACAGGACTCACATGACCTGTGTGAGGAGGTTCTGGTCAAAGGGAAAAGAGAGTTCAGAAATGGGAGTTTAGTTGTAAATTAATTAAAACTGTCCTCATTTGAAGTCTTTATGGTCCAGGAAACACTATCCTCTCTGCCAGGAGATAAGATGGCACCCCTGTAGCCTGTAAATCGTCTTCATCCAGATGAAAGGGTTAACAAGAAACAACAGGCCTCAATATAATGCAGAGGCGATGGACAGAGGTTCCTACATCCACTACACCCCGGAGTTGTTCCTGGGAACTCCCTTCAACACGAGAATTTACCCCAGGTCACCAAACATGTCACTAAAGTCAAGATTATTGCGGACTCAGTTCAGAATTAAAATCCTGTAGTGTTTTAGCATTGACATGGACTTTTGACGCCACCTGTAATTTGATGAATAGCTGTCAGCGTTATTACCAGTTTGAACAGTCAAGTATGTAAGTGTGCTGTCCATTCAGCAGCCGACTTTTCATGCTTTTCAAGTGTTGTCAGTGATATGTTGCTGTTCTGTTTCCGATATGTCGCTCTGTTCCATTTATTCCCCTGTTGTAGTGGTAATTGAACCCACTAGCTCAACGCTATTGCAAGGTTAGTATTCTGCACCAGCATGCACTTCAACTGTCATGGATTGAAAGCATTAACTGCATGCTGGCACATGACAAACATTGCCATTTTCACAAACTGAAAGTTGGGCTGCTGTTTTAAAGTGTTTGAAAAGAAGAGACAAATCAATTCTGGGCTCTTTGATCATGTCAGAATTGGACAGTTTTATTTGAATAACTTTTTGTTCTCATCACAAATTGACATATTAAAGCTGTTGTGTGACAAGCAGCATCTTTGAAAAAGAGGAATGACAAAGCAAAGCGCCATACAGAAGTCATGTGAATCTTTGTGAAAATGGTGATTGCAGGCTGTTTTATTAACCATGTTTCATCTTTCTCCTTTGCAAACCTAACCACCTCACTGTGTGACATGACTTCATTTTTTATTTTTGCATGCTCTGTTTCCACTGTAAGTATCCTCCATCTTTCATTATCATAATTTGTGCTTGTGTGATTGTTGAGATATGTACTATAGGTATTGTATTTCAACTGTACATCCTACCAGGAAAATAGTGAAGGCAAACACAGAAAGCCGTAGAACCTCACTGAAGGTTGAAGGCTGGATCTGCAAATAGTGATACACCTGATAAACAAGCACAGGAGCTGTGGTGATAGTGCAGGACACCTCACCCATCTTGTCATTTAATGCGTCCTTGTAACTGCTGGTTGCCGCATCTTGTAAGCAAACCCACTCCATTAACACAGTTGTATTAATGGCTTTGATTTTGGCTACGAATGAACGTCATTATTCTAATTAGCCACATGCAGGATTAGGGATAATCCACAGTGGCAGAGTAATTGGATAGATGCCCCAAAGGAAACTGTGGTGAACTCATGGAAATCCAGGGGAAATGAGTATTCATTGTGTTGAAAGCTTCAAAGTGAAAATTTGTCCTCAATCCTCGTACAGTGCATTCATTTAGATGGAACTTGCCTCATCCCTGAAAAGAGCATGATGAAAATATTAGGAGTATTAGTTTTTGCATCATGCAGTTCTATTGTATTTTAGCAGTAAATTCCTGGGGATTTGCTCCTAATACTTTAGAGCACTACAGGTGCATTACATTTTAAAGAATGAAGCTGATATTTTATTGTACATTTCCTCGGCTTTGGCTTTCATTTTTGTTGAATCTGAGGAATATAAGGTGTCAGGTGTCTCCATTATGCATTTGCATATACCAAGATTGTAGCCTGATGTAAAAGAATCATGTTTACAAGTTTTATTAGATGAATACAACTAGTAAGATTGATTCTATCCACACTGTGTGCAGCACTTAATGTAGTTCACTCCCTGCCTCACTAATGGAAGCTTTTACTCTATACATAATTTTCAACAAACAAAAGTTGTTTCCTGGGTCTGTTTTCTTGCGTCCATTCGCCATCATCATCCCAAAAACTATACGTCCATATTCAGCCTTGTCTGCTTGCGTAATCGCAACATGATGCTTGTCAATTATGTACTGACTGTATTAGAAATGTGTAATAAAGTGTATTTGCTGTTGCATATTAGTTGTATGTTAATCTAATGTAGGGTTACACAGGTTGCTTTATCCAAGATTCACTAACAGCTTTCATGGGTCATAGTACTACTACATTCACTCAATCTCTAGGAGACACTGTGTAATCGCAGGAGGAGGGAGGATCCCCAAAGCTCACAATGTTCACCATGTTCACCATGTTCACCCTTTGTTATTTTGAGATATGACATCATCATAAATTCACAATGACGGAAGGAAGGAGACGACTGTTAAATCCTTTTATTCACAGAAAACCAACTAAATAATGTGCTAGAAATACTTTTATCCAGATTTATCCAGAACATTGTTCTGCTATGTTTTATTTTCTAACTGAAAATGCTTTTGTCACTTCAGTGGACATTATATGTCAAAGGGTATATTCTGCTTCTTTTTTTTTTTTTTAGCTCTGCCTTATTTTGTATGTTTTATTTAAAATGATGATATAATTAACACTTAAAGAGTGTCATTAAACATTAATATTAAATAGTCTTTAGATTTTCAACTAAATCTATACCAATTTTATCCAATGTGCAGAATGTTCTCCCTGCCTGGTATTGACAAGAAAAGATATTGACAGGATTTAAAAACAAATAGTGAAAAAAATATTAATTTGTGATTTCATAATTCGTGAATGAAAGGATCAAGGAACAATGCCAAATGTCATATATACTCCAGCTTCATACCATGTGACTAACATTACCTTGTAATCCATACCTCTTAATCCCCAGTAATTATAAACAATCAACAGTCATCATTGTGAAAGCTGTAATCACTTAATGTATGTACTGTTTGCACATAGAAAACAGAGCATGAAGTCACATACAAACAATAATACAAGTTGGCAGTGTAAAAGTCTCAGTCATCACAAAGTCACACATTCAGTCAGCGTCGTGCAGAAAGGTCATTGAGCTGCTGAATTATCAGCAGATAGGAGGTTCATTTAAAAACTTAGCTCCAGTCGGAGAAAACAATCTTCAGTGGCGAAACTTGTTGGTGTTTTACATTGTTTCTTCTTCCCCCTGTCAGGACCGAGAGCAGTTCAGGATGGCAGCGGCGCTGCGATGGGAGTGCACTCACAAACCTGTCTCCTCTTCTTGGTGTTTCTGCCCTTCCTGCTCAGATTTTGAAGAGGGATGGATTTGAACACAAGTATTGTGTGTGAGTGTGTGTATGTGTGTGTGCGTGTGTGCGTGCGTGCAAGCGTGTGTGCGTGATTTTCTTTTTTTTTTTCAACTGGAACCATAAACTGATGCACAGTGAGTGCATGAAGTATCCTGCTACATAATGATGTTCACCCACTAAATAAGAGTGTAACAAACGTTTCTGTTGTTTTTTAGATTTCAAGGATGTAACAAATGATTTACATTTTAATTGAATTCTGTTGGATATTTTTTCTCTCTAAATTATATTATTCTGGATTGTCTCTTTTTATGTATATGTCTCAGAAAAAGATGATTTTTTTAGATGTGGTGTCTCCTATTCAAATTGATTTGTCTTAATTTTTAACCGCATTGCATATTCATCTCAACTCCAGGAAAAGGTACATTTACAGCAAGTATGAGAGGTGAATGTTAAATACCTCAAAGTCAAACCGAGACAGTGAGGCAGAAGGAATTTCATATTCATATTTTAATGTATAATAATTATCATTCATTCTGGTTGTTGAGAGCAGAATTGTTTTTAACCTTCAAGTATTTTTTTTTTCAGCATTATAGAGATATACTTGCAGTTGTGATATGCTAATCTCTTTTATTTTTTTCAATTATGTTTAGTTTTAAATATTTTTTGAGAAGGGAAAATATAAAGTTGTAATTATTTGGAACAAATATCCTAGTTTTATGTTGTTGTCTTTTTTTTTCTTTTACTAGTACAGTTACACAAACATGGTGAATAATGATATTATAATTAAGTAGTTAAAAATGGAGGGAAAGTTTACTCCACTTGTGCGGAGTCAATGTCAATGACCTAAGTAATATAACATTTATTAATGCTGTTGCTATTTGTTTGAACATCATGCCATTTCTATACCACAAGAAAATGTTCCTGTTCATGTTCCAAACCAGCACTGGAGAGTTAGAGCCACTCAGTAAAATCATGTTAATAGAAAATAAACATTTTTTGCATGTATTTAGACATCAATAACCCAAAGACTAAAGCATTTTACAGCACCATACTTCACAGGATTTCTGTTTTCTGGTCTCAACACCAAACAAAACACATTGACACTTTTTGCATACTGTTGTCTTTTTCACAGACAAGAGGGCAAACATGTTGTGTTTTAGTATGGAGGTAATTTGGAGGGGGGGAAAAATCTAAATTTATAGATACCTTTAAACCAAAATGTACAGTATGTGGTTTGTGACTGTGAAATGTTCACAGAACATGACATTTTCAGCTCTTATTGAAAAAGACTGCAGGTGCACTGTACAGTTTTCAACCCAGTTGCAATAACCAAGAATGATCAGAGCTTTGGGAAAAAGGCTGCATCTGTTCTTGCCATTTGATACCTTGCATTATCAGAAAAGACAGGATATGTGCAAAAACAAATCACATCTCCATTTTTTTTTATGGAGAAGGATCAGTGCAGACAGACTACCACTGGTGTTTTTGAGAGGCAGCAAACAAACGACAGACCTCCATCACCTTGTTCAGTTGCGAGTACGAGGATTTTATGCAACAATCAGAAACCTCTCACAACACAGCAGCAATGATCAGAGACAGTAGCCTAATTTATCTTTCTCAAGTCTTGGCAAATAGTTCACACCCCCTGCCAGACCACTCAGGTTCCCCCCAGCAGTGGAAAAGCTGAGTGACACAATGAAAAAGCTTGGTCTGTGCGACTGGTTTTGTTATGTGGAAGGAAATTTGTAGATAGTATGCCTCTCTTGCAAAGTGTACAACCCAGTCGCCAGAATAAATGTTGGCCAAGAGCGTTTCTGCAAAACAACAAATTATTGAAACCTAATGGTTCTTTAGGTTCAATTTAAATGCGTGTTCTTGTCACAGCATGGTGATTATGGTCTGGTTAGATTTAGGCAAGAAAAAGGAAAAACACTTTAAAACTTGCCTTGGTTGCCACAAACACGGCTGGAGATATCCCTGGGTGTTGTTAAAAATATCCAGTTATGTCACACCTGATGGACTTGAACAGTGGTCACTAGCTTGGCATCCTTCTCGCCTGTAACTCTACCATCATCCCCTTCATTTCTCAACATGACAGTCAGGTAACAAACATGTAATGTGATATGACACGTTTTGTGGAAATGTCAATACTGTACGTAGCCTATGACACGTAAAAATGTGAGTGTATCAGTGGTTTGCAGAAACGTTCAGTGCCTACCTTTAATCCTGGTGACTGGACTGAACCGGTTTGTGTACATACAAACACTACTATCTACTGACTCTTGGTTTCCACAATAACTGCAGTCCACATCATTGGATTATGTGTAGCACTAAAAGATTCTTGGGATTCCATTAACACACCATCAAACAGGAAAGGTATATTAAAACAAATTGGTGTGTGTCTGTTTAGTGGTGGGGCAGTGATGCTCTTTGTATGAACCCACAGCCCTGTTTGAGAGTGTTTCCACATATGGTTATTTTTAAATTAATGCACACTCAGTCGACACTGAGCAGGCCTAAAGGGAGAGAAGTGACAGAATCAATGATCTCTGCTCTGTTCAACTTCATCTTTTCCTCTCTTGAAAGAAAATGCAGATCTTTTCCCCTGGCGTGGCTCAGCTCTGGTGAGGTCGTAGTCCATCATTCAGGTGTACTGCAATATTTCTTTTGAACTCACCTCCTTTGTGGCCCTGGGGGAGAACAAGGTTTGTGCTCCTTGATGTGTATAAAGAGCCAATATCCAAATCAAAACAGCATGAAACAGATAGGGCCATTATTGAAATTGATCAGGGTAATCACCAGCTGGATCTGACAGGCTAATCATGGTTTGTTTCCACACACAAGACAAAGAGAGAGAGGGAGACAGACAGACACTGCAGACAATTATTCATCTCCAGCACAGTGACGCTTGGAAATTACACAGTAATTATTCCATCCTGGCTTGAAGGATGGCACCACTGATCATGTCTATTTTGCACAGTCATTTCGCCCCAAGATTAACCACATTGAAGACAAACTGAAGTCAGATCACCTCCTAGGGAGGTCTGTGCTGGGATCCCTTCAGAAGGGTTTACATGAAGTGGTTGCTGTCAATATGCACAAACAATCACAGCCTCATTGCTTTGAGCTCCCTTGAAAGGCATAAAACAACTCACTTAACAGCTTGGAGATATCAATCAACAAAAACACGCACACCCCACTTCTTTTTCTCTCGCACACAAACACACAGTCACAGCACAGATTCTAGTGAGGTAAGACAGTTAATTGTATATTTCTGCCAACGCATCTTTTGTAGAACAGCCAAGCACACAAACTGGTTCATTTATTTTATTTTTTTTACTACCTCTGCGCAGTTGTTCAGCAATTTGCCCAATAATTTAACAGCACGGCAATTACCACCTTAAAGTAATATTTAGATCTGGTCATGGGTGTGTGTTTTTGTGCGCTGTAATGACAATGCAAGTGAGGCTTATTCACAGAAACCCTTGATATACCAGACTGCTGTATCATCAGTATTGTTTCTCTGGGAGTGTCACAGCACTCACAGTTTTTTGAAGGGACAATGTTTGCAGTGTATTGCTTTGTCCTTAATAATTGTGATTTAGTTTTTTATAAGTCATATCAAATACAGTATTATAGCTCAATCCAAGCACAGTATTACTGAGACAAACCCATGTAAACTCTAACTGTTAGACAATAGACAGATCTGTACAAACCAGCAGGGCTGCTGTTAAAATATAACATTTATCTCTTGATGAAATAAAAACATTTTTTTTTATATACATAACCAGATGTAAGGAGGTGGTTGTATCCCTGACTTCATCTAATAATCCACCTAATAATAACAATGCCATATGGTCATTATGGCATCGATTCAGAGTTGAGTCTGCACTGAGAATCACTAGCCCCATTCACACTGCCCTTTCAGTGCGGGAATCAAGTGCCGATTCTCTGTATCCTCCTCTGTGTGAAAGTTTCAGATGCGGAGAGGGGGAACAGTTTTTCTGCGGCTCTGATCCACCTGTGGAGGTAGTATCAGAGTCGCAGCAGAGGCGAGACGGCGTCTGTGTGAATGGATAAGCCAGCAGGGCGGATCAGGGGTGTGTCAATCTGATGGTGTTCACAGTCTGACAGCTAAACAGATCCTTCACTCATCAAATAAAAGAGAAATGACCCGTAAAGCAATGTTACAGGACCAAACAACAGTAATGTGGTAACTGGTAGTGTCTTTGGCAACTTGGCAAACAACACACATGTCAACGTCATGATGTGTACCATCACGCCTGTTTTGGATCCGCAGCACCAGCATGCTGTGTGAATTGACACACTGGTGCGGCTTAACACCGGAGCTGCTTGTTTCTGTGTGAACAAACAAAGGCGGAGAAATTGTGAGATTTCGCCGGAGTCTCTGTGTGAAAAGGGCTAAGACTTCATATTCACATTCTGACTTTAGATGCATAATTAAGAGGACCCCTGCTATTTGTCAATATCAAAGGAGAATATTGTTTATTAAAGCTGATGAGATCCATGGTCACAGAAATAATTTTGTAAACCTAGCTGAGCTGAAGAAGCCACATAGAGGCAAAGAGCAAGCTGAACTGTGATCTGAGGATGAGGTATTCTCAGAAACAGTCTGCAATGTCAGATCACTGCTGGAAATACTGCGAGATCATATTCCAAAAGTTTTGGCCTTGGTCTGAGCCCCATGCCACTAACAGAAAGAATCATCTTCATTTGCTTGTTCTTAAATCCCTGCTGCTTCAAACGTGTAACAAGAGAAGCCATGTGGAGAATATGGACCTGAGCAGGCTGCCTCTTTAAAGGCTTGCTTTGTGACCTGAGGCCTTTTTGTTTTTCTTAGCACCAGTGTTCTCTATGCAGTATGAGCACTGGTAGCCTCAAGGTTAGACATGCAGGCTTGCGGAACAGTTAAATAAACACAATCACATTACATTTAGTGAGACGGTGTGATGTGTTGCAAAACACAGCTATTGGCCATGTTATGGCTCATTTAGTTGGGAAAACTCTAATAAGCTCTCAGTTGGCCCTCATATCGTCCTGGTGTTAACTGGACTCATCCTGTAAAACTGTAGGGTATATACAGTTAGTCTCACCAAGTGTGATGATTGCAGCTATTTGCTAAAAACAGTAACACTCTGTTATGCAACCAGTCTCTCCTGAAGTTAAATAAAGTTAGAAAAAAAACAAAAAAAACATTGATTGTTTCTCCCCATGCCATACACCTCCCACAGCTGCATATAACATGCATCACGGTCAGGCAAACTAAAAACACAGCAGGAGTTGAGGTACCTATTTCAATTGGAAGTGAGCAACTTCCATAATTGAAAAGAAGTCGCCATCTCTCAGACAAACAGTAGGCAGTCGTGCTGCAATTTCTTTATGCATGACATTAAACAGTCAGCCTCTGTGCTGTCTTATTAGAGCAAATGCAAATGCTCCAAACTCCCACCAAGCATGACTTTTAAAAAGGATATGCAAGACACACTGTAAGTCCCATTCAAGCCAAACTTATAATGATAAAACCTAGCAACACGGGGAGAGGATGTTGGAAATACACTAGTAAAATATTTCTGATCCACCCCCGAAGTTCAGCTGGGAAACTACACTGAGAAGGCCTGAATACACACAACTTTTCCTGTTTCTGTCTGACTCCAGTCAGCCAATTCTGAATCACAGCCCATGAAGGCTTATATTTTGGCAGTAGCACTGCATATTTATGTTGATATGACCAATTCCATTGTCTGTTTGAAGACCGCATACGGATTGCAGGACTCATTCTCTCTCTCTCAGCCCAAGCAAACATGGGCCCAGTTGAAACATGGGCTGAGTTAGAAAAAAAAAAAAGAAAAAAAAAACCTATGGGTGTATTTCTTTTTTCTTTGTCTCCATATATGCAAAGCAGGAGAGCAGTCTTTGAGGAAAATTTGATACCATTTAAGAGAAATGACTGACTTGTTTTGCACTTGCCAGATGTTACTATTAATTTTAAGGTATTTTGTGATGTTTGTGTGATTTGCATTGGAGTCTAGAAGAGATCATTTTGGGATGTGAACTTTGGCTTGACATAAGAAATCAAACCGTTCTCAGCTACCAGGGGATTTTCATAGAAGACACATGAAGAAGTCTCATGATCTGTTGGGATTTATTTTGGATGATTCATATGAATACATATTTGCCCTTTGCCTGGCTAAAAGTTCACAGGACTCTCTTCAGATTGGGTTGTTCCCAAGTGGAGAGGGATATGCTATTCGACTCCCTGCATTGTAAAGGATTGTTGGTTCATATGTATTTTCTTGATGAAAAGTGTGTGCTCATATTTAAGACTGACAATAATAAAATGTTGTATCTTAAGGTTGAGTGGTGTTTTCATGTTTTATTCATGTTAAATAAAGATATTGAACAAATCAAATCTTTTGCTACACTGCAATGCCAAAAGACTTCCCCAGGGTGCATAAACAACAGACTTCCCTACAGTGGCACCTATCCAGAAACAAGACAAACCTATTGATTTTTTAAACCCCCAGAAGTCCTGACCTTGGACTGAGCTCATTGTGGTCTGTCTGCTACATTACCAACAACCACTAACTGCAGTTCTCTGGATGACACCAGTGTGTCTTCAAGACTGAACACGGTGTATTTTAGGGGTTCTGGTACATCAATTATGTACAATCACAGCAGGACGTCTGCATAACACTCTGAACCTGTTCCTCTTCCTCCACCATGAATGTTTATTGCAGCTGCCTGCAAAAGCAATTTCCTATTCTCATTCATTTTCTCTATAGATGATACATGTAAGAAGATTCTAGAGGTTTCCACTTTGAGTTGTCACTGCCAATGACACTTGTGACCTTGAGCAATGCTTTACTGTGTGATACACAATGTAAAGTATGTCCATAATATGAACAGTATTTTAGGTTTTGTGCTTTTTATTTCATTTTTTAAGAAATTTCTATTTCATTTCCTTAGCTGTGCCAGAAAAAAATGCAGTTGGTACCCCACTGCTCTACTGCAGCCTCAACAAATATTTAATTCATGTAAACATCTGCTCTCTGCAGTTGAGTGTCACTCCATACACCAGAGACTGAATACAGTGATACTGATGGAAAGATACAATGAATTTTTTTGCCTTGTATTAGAGACACGTGTCCCTGAAATAAAAGCTTTGACAGGAGTGCAATTTCAGGCCATCCAAGGCTGTGTAATTGATTGCATTGTACTGATGCATTTCTGAGGCTGTATTGTTCTCTTCCAAAGTCACTTAAGATCAATGAAACTGATGAAGCATTGAAGGGAGACAGTTGAGCACAAAACATTGAAACTAACATAACCATCTGCTTACAAACTGCAGCAAGAGACAGCGTGGAGTGTGTTTTAGATGCTGCAAACTTAGTGCCTGATGTAACCCCTAACAAAACAGGTTGAGGTGCAGGCTCTGTGACTTAATGCAGCTCTTGGAGAGGCTACCGTTGGCTGTCGGTTCCAATCCATCCTCTATTGTACTAGTATACAGACTGACCCCTTGATTCCACTGGTCATGTCTCTGTTACCTGGCGTGAGCAGGGTTGTTTTGTTCCGTCCTCCACGTGGCTTCATATCCCACTGGGAGCTTTTCAGAAGCGGAGCGTCCTGTCTGCCTGATATTGTTAAGTTGCTTGTGTTTATTTCGTCAATTTTCCAAGATTTCTGTGCTTCTACTCTGGTTGAGTAGGCTATGTAGTTTGTTCTAAGCGTGTCTGTTTTAAGCGTGTGTTTATTGTCAATAATTCTGACTTGTGCTGACTGTTGTGCTATAGATCCTGAGTCTGCACAGGGTGCTTAATTTAAAAACTGACCAAATGCACTATGCCTGTCTGACTTCCTGTCTTGCTTGATCTGCTCTTTGCAGCTTGCCCCGGCTGCAGTCCACTTACGTCAGAAATAGATAGATAGAGCCATGTGCACTGCCATAGACCACATAAAGAAAACAAACTGGAACTCATATCCCCTGACACTGAGGACAGCGCGCAGGATCCTTCAGGACCCCTCCCACGCTCTGTTCCCAGTGTTTGAGTGGCTCCCCACGGGACGCCGGCTCCGCTGCCCGGGCTGCAGGACACAGAGGAGGAGAGCAACCTTTGTTCCCAATGCTGTTTAGCTCCTACACTCCTATCCACCCCTGCCCCCCCACACTGGACAATACCGAAACAGTCAATAAGTAACCTGTTGACGGTCACTGCATTTTCCACTTCCCCTCCCTCTCTATTGCATTTTTCACTTTCGCACATTTGCACAAACTTGTTGCTGCCTCTTAATGCACAACCCAACCTGCCTCAATGCTACTTTGCACCTCATGTAAATACTGTAAATATCTTTAGGGCCCGAGCAGGGAACCTGCAAGGACCCTATTGTTTTTGTAATGATTATTATTATTTTTAGGCCAAAATGATCGCATTTTTCACTGCCTGAACATACCCCAAAACTCACCAAACTTGGAATATACGTCACACCTGGCGAAAATTTTTATAATCTCTTGTCATGCTGAACGTCCACCACTAGGTGGCGCTATAATCAAGGAAAGTGCGTTTTGGCTAATAACTCCCATATACTTTGTCGCACATTCAAAAACCTTATATCCGCGCGTTCAGTGAATTGTGCTGAATCTCCTGATATTGGCCACGCCCATTTCCGCCTACCGGGTTTTTTTTCGCAAATTCGCCAAATGTCGCAAACCTACTTTTTCGAACTCCTCCTAGGCAATTTCTCCAATTTGCATGAAACTTTGCACACAGCATCTGTGGACCCTCCTGACAAAAAGTTATTAAAAGTTTTAAAAGTATTAAAAGTATTATTTTGATATTCCAAAGAATACTCAATTTATTAAATAACTTCCTGTAGATTTTCTTCCAAACAGGAAGTGTTGCATATCTTCACATTGGCTCATCCGAATGACAGGAAACTCAGGATACTACTTCCTCATGAGGTCCTAAGGCACTGTGCCAAATTTTGGCCGACGATCACTAGGTGGCGCTCTTTAAATTGAAGTATTTTATATCTCCACATCGGTTGGTCGGATTAACACAAAACTTGGTAGAATTGTTGTCACTGCCCTCCTGAGGATATCCCTTGAACGTTTTACCGATCCGACACTAGGTGGCGGTCTGGTGGCAGTCTAATTTTATATTTGGCACTGTGCCCACACCATAACACTTATGGATATGAAATTGATAGGGGTGGTATAGACTGGCCTCTGTAACTCACACACCAAAAATGACCAGCAGGTGGCGCTATTATCAACACAAAACCGTTTTTGGCTAATAACTCCCACATAATATGACGCACATTGTTAAACCTTATATCTATGTGTTCCCTGAATACAGCTGTATTGTGTGATGTAGGCCACGCCCATTTTCGGCCTAAATTTACATTCGCAAAATGTCCCAAACCTACTTTTTCGAACTCCTCCCAGGCAATTTCACCAATTTGCACCAAACTTTGCACACAGCATCTGTGGACCCTCCTGACAAAAAAGTTATTAAAAGAATTTTGATAGTCCAAAAAACATCCAAAATATAAAACAACAATTTCCTGCACATTGTGGTCAAACAGACAATCTTGCACACCTTCACCAAATACAGTCCGATTAACACACGGATAGTTAAGACACACATACACAATAATCAGGCAATGGGGCCGGATAAGCGCCACACCCTGACAGCACCACGACGCGCGTGGACTGCGAGGGCCCGTTCATCACTGCTTGCAGTTTTAATTTTATTTATTTTTTTCTATTTTATTCTATCTGACTTGTTTGTGTCTGTGAACAACTACTCCACATGCCTTTAATTCCCCCACTGAGGACAAATAAAGTTTTTTGAATTGAATTGAATTGAATTGAATTCGCCAGAGAACCGACTGGAGAGCCACTTCTGGAACACTGCTGAAACATGTGGTGGCGCAGCCTGCAAACACACAAGCATTGTCTAGAATGTCTGCGGTCTGCTCCGGCAGCTGTATCGCGGCTGTAATGTGGCAGATGCGGGGCCGATGCAATCTGGGGGTGAGGTCCAGGTAACCAAAAGTCAAAGTTGACTTGGTTTGAATTCATGTTACATGAGTTACAAGTATTAATTTGACCCAAATTTTAACCCAAACCATGATGTTTTCCTAAATCTAACCAAACTGTGACCATTTCACAACATTAACAGGCTGGCCACACTGGATGTGTGAGCAGCTCACGCATGGCGTAATGCCTTGCTTTTCATTTCAGCATTCATGTTAACAGGTTAGAGCAGCCACACAGGCTGCGTGAGTTGCGCTTCTCCCGTGTGTGTCAAGTGAGGCTGCAGCAGCGCTTCATCTAGCAATTCAGAGTCTTGCCTATTTTTACCGCAGGGGTTCTCTGCAAAAATATGCCTGAAAACGTCCTGTAGGCAGTCATATCGACATTGTAGCAGCATTTCACTACTGTTTTAATGTCTGCATCTGGAGAATATGTCACGGATATTGTGAAGTGGTTAAGTTAACTTTTAAGAAGCTAAACAGACAAGAGAGAAGAGTATACCTTTGGCAGCAGCCATGTTCTTTATTTCAACTCTGGTTAACAACAACAACCAACAGTCAGCAGCGCCCTCTGCTGACTAGTGTGGAAGTGCAGCTCAAAACATCACAATAAACTGGCTTACGCCACATCCCCCCCTTTTAAAGGTCACGGGAGTACTTTCAGTATATTATTAATTCGGAACGTTGACAGTAACAGTCAAACATGTTCTGGAAAACAACTTTGCATTCTCAGTCTATTTATTATGCAATTGTCCCTTTTTCAGGTAACTAATAAATGTTTTTTTTTCAGTCCTTTTCTCTTTTCCTACTTTTTTTCACTTCTCTCAGATTCCTAACTAAGGATGAAATAGCAACAAAAATATACAGTATATAATGAAATAAACACCAAAACAATGAAAAATTTCTAGTCTACGGGGTAGTGGGTTGACTACCACACCCTGGTGGAATAGGAAGGGGGATTATTCTGCCCTGTTTTGGTTCCCTTCCGACTAACTAAAAGGTTAACTTAATGACAGGTTCCACAACACGTCCTGACCGTGTCAACTTGACTCTGGGTGTCTGTGTCCCAGCAACAATCTCTGCTTCAGTACAGGCAGGGCCAGGGAACTCCTGAGTGATAACACTGCGGTCTGGTGGAGTGGAGATTGTCCCTGGTTGAGTGTCATTAGGTTCCTTGTTGACAATCTGCAAGTGTCAACTTGCAACAGTGTCAACAGTTCGTCTGAAGGTGTCCCCTTCTGGTGTTTTCACAACAAACGATCATGGAGTTGAGCTTGTAGCCTGAATGACCCCAGTCCCGCTCCATTCCTTCTCGATGTCAGTTTTGAGACGTACCCTGTCACCCACGTCCAAACAGGAAGTGGCTTTGCTGAATATCTCCTGTTGTAGGCGTTTTCGTAGGCTTTTTTGGCCTTGGGGTCGTTCTGCTTCACTGTAGACAGATCGGGCCAGGCTGGCCTCAGCAGGTTGTTCAGCTTAGGGACTGTGGTCCATAGTCTCCTTCCCATAAGGAGTCCAGCTGGACTCTCCTTGGTTGGTTCAGTGGCTGTGTCTCAGTAACTCAGAGGGGCGAGCTGAGGGTCTGGTTGTCTCAGGATACTTTTGGCTGTGCGAACAGTGCGCTCTGCGAGCCCATTAGCCTGGGGGTAGTATGGGCTCGACGTTGTGTGCTGTATGTCATACTTAGACATGAAGTCCTTGAACCGCTGTGAGGCGAACTGTGGGCCGTTATCAGTTATCAGTTCTTCAGGTATTCCAAAACGTGCGAATATGCTCAGCAGCTTGCTCATTACAGCCTCACTTGTGGTTCTGGTGGGACTCAATATCTCCAGCCATCTTGAATAGTAGTCCATAACTACTAGGAAGTTTTTTCCTTTAAACTCACACAAGTCAGCTGCAAGTTTTTGCCAAGGGAGCTCTGGCAGAGGTGTAGTGATGAGTGGTTTCTGGTGCTGGCTCGGTTTGCGTTCGTTGCAATGAGAGCATGACAGCACCTTATCCTTTACTGCTTGGTTGATCTTTGGCCAGCAGATGGCATCTCTGTATCTTTCTCAACATTTGTTCAGACCCAGATGCCCATGGTGGATCCTTTCAAGCATCTCTGACCGTAAGGTTTGAGGAATCACAATTTGGTTGAATACCTCTCTCCCTGTAATAGTCCATGGCAGGCCTGGTGATGTTTCTCTCATGTTGTGGCCATCCTGACCTGATGTAGTGTCGGACAAGCTGCAGGGAATCGTCTTTTGCCGTTTCCACTTTTATGCACTCTAGCACTGGCTTATGTCTCTCCTGCTCCTCAATAGCATTCACGTATGCGCGGACGTCCTCATTTAATCCAGTATCATCCACTTTGGATTCTGGATGCCTCGACAGCGTGTCGGGCACGATCAGGTTCTTGCCCAGTATGTACTCAGCGACGGGGTTGAACTTCATAAGACGGATGAGGAGTCGCTGACTTCTTAAAGGAGCTCTATCAAGGTCTCTTTGGTTGCTGAGTGTCCCCAGCGGTTTATGATCAGTCAATAGTCTATAGCTCTCCAGACCACACAAATACAGATGAAACCTCTCTGAAGCCCATACGCCCACGAAACATTCTTTCTCTATTTGTGCGTATTTCTTTTCCGCTTCAGTGAGTGTGCGAGAGCAGTAGGCTACAGGTTTGAGCGTGCCCCCATGATCCTGCAGCAGTACACCACCAAGTCCATAACTGGATGCGTTAGCGCCTACTACAGTGGGCCGCTTTGGGTCATAGTACTGGAGCACAGGAGCAGAGGTTATCAGTGTTTTAACCTTCCTGAAGGCTTCTTCCTGCTGAGGGCCCCACATCCATGTCACACTTGTTTTTAACAGTTCATTTAGAGGATGCAGTGTATCGGACAAGTGAGGTACATATCTGCCAACATAGTTCACCATACCAAGCACTCGCTTCAATTCAGTCACATTTTTAGGTGTTTCCAGGGCGGTTATGGCGGACACTCTCTGTGGGCACGGAGCGATGCCATTCTGGCTGATCACATGGCCTAAAAAGTGAAGAGAGCTCTGTCTGATCTTACACTTCTGATGGTTAAGCTTCAGGCCAGACCTGTGTATGGTTTCCATGACCTTTTCCAGACGGCGGTCGTGTTCTTCCATTGTGGCTCCGAACACTAAAATATCATCCATATAGACCACTGTTCCTTCATGGTCCTGCAACAGCTCCTGCATTTTTCTCTGGAATATCACCGGGGCGGATGTTATTCCAAAAGGGAGCCGTTTGAAGCAGTAGTGGCTGTTTGGAGTTATGAATGTTGTCAGCTTTGAGCTTTCTTCATCCAGGGCTATTTGCCAAAACCCACTGGCTGCATCCAGCACGGTGTACGCTGAGCTTCAACCTAGTTTATGAAGAATGCTGTCGACAGTGGGCAGGACGAACTTTTCTCTTTTTTCATTTTCGTTCAATCTTGTAAGGCCTACACAAATCCTAACTTTTCCAGTTGGTTTGATCACTGGCACCATAGGCGCAACCCATTCTGTGGGCTCTGTCACGCGCTCTATTATGCCGTTCTCCTCCATCCGCTTTAACTCCTCCTCAACTTGTGGTAAGAGTGGAATAGGTATGCGGCAGGATGCTGCTACACTGTATGGCTTGGCATTTTCTTGAAGGACTATTTTCACAGGATCGCCTTTAAGCAGTCCTAACTCTCCATACACACCTACTTCTCCGAGGTGCTGTATCAGGCCCAGGTAAGTTGCAACTGATCTGCTCAGCAAGTTGTCACCTGTAGACTTTGCAACTATCACTCTGAAATAACAGTCTTTAGTTTTTCTTCCTTTTGTTACCTGAATCTTGGCCAAAAATTGTCCCTTATGATCCACTTTTCCTCTTGGACTGTTGATTTTTGATGTTACTGGCCTCAGCCTTGGTTTTTCACAGAGGCAGCTGAATTTTGTTTCGTTTATTATTGTGGTGTCTGCACCCGAATCAATCTTAAAGTTGACTGCAGTCCTGCATATCACCAGTGTGGTACGCCAGGGTGGCTCTGTGTCAGTGATTACTTCATCTGCTGTCGCTTCACCCTGATTAGCAGTCTCATCTATGGAGCCAAGGAATAAGCTGTCAATTTCCTCAGTCACTTCTTGGACTTGTCTGGTCCTGCATTTGACAGCAAAGTGGCCAATTTTGTGGCATTTGTTACATTCGTTATCCTTTGCTGGACACTGGTCTCTCTTATGAGTGCGTCCACACCTGCCACATTTTTTTCTCTCATTAGCATTATGTCCACCTGTGGCCCCTGTGGCTTTGTTTTTCCACTTACTTCTGTAAGACTTTGTCTTCACTTCATCTGCATGCCTTGCTGCACCCATCTCACTGTTCTGGAGCTTTACTAACTCCGAATGCCTGGCCATATCTGCAGCTTTCTTTAATGTGAGATCACTGGTCATCTGCAGTTTGAGTGAAAGATCTTTGTCTTTGATCCCTATGACAAGCCTGTCACGTATCTTGTCTTCTTTCTCGTTAAAGTCACAGTGAGCAGCAAGCTTGTATAGATGCCTTATGTACTGTTCGACAGTCTCACCTGCCTCTTGGGTCTGTGAGTGGAAACATGCTCACTTGAAAATCACGTTACGCTTCGGCACGAAGTGCTCATCAAATAGTCCCATTACATAATCAGAATCCTCAGCTTCATCGTCGTTCGTCAAGGCAAAAGATTTGTACACCTGTTCGGCCTCTGGACCCATGGAGTATATCAGCGCACTCACTTGGATGTCGGCTGGCTCTTTATTGAGCTTCGTTGCGACCCGGTATCTGGAAAAACGTTGCCTCCAGTCTGGCCAGTCCTCCGGCCTGGAAAAGTTGAACTGCTCCGGCACCGAAAACTTCGCCATCTCTAGCAATATCTGCTAATCTCCGACAGACTTTTTTTCCAAACACTGTGTGTTCACTTCTGACACCATGTGAAGTGGTTAAGTTAACTTTTAAGAAGCTAAACAGACAAGAGAGAAGAGCATACTCTGGGCAGCAGCCATGTTCTTTATTTCAACTCTGGTTAACAACAACAACCAACAGTCAGCAGCACCCTCTGCTGACTAGTGCACAAGTGCAGCTCAAAACATCACAATAAACTGGCTTACGCCACAGATATGAAGTGAATATACACAACAGGTGAAGGGCAGTTTTTTACTGTGCACTCTCTTTCTCTTTCTCTCCATCCCTTCCACTTTCTTACTCTTTCAACGGGGGTAAAGGAAAATCACATCATATTTTTTGATGATTATCAAAGGCAAACTCCATGAAAACAGATAGGGCAGGCAGGAGCCACGCGTCAGCAGCAACGCTGTCTGTGTGGACACACGCAAGCGATTGATCAGTAGCAGCTCAGCAACGCAGCTGCCACGCAGTACAGAAGCATCCAGTGTGGCCAGCCTGTAACAGTCCAAAACTATTAATCTGTAAAAGGATGTTGCATATTTGTTAAGGATAACTTGACTGCGGAGCCCTGCACATTAAGCGGGACACTAGAGAGGTAAGTATAGTGTGATAGTTTGAAGATTCAGGCCACTGATGGAGTTGGGAGTGAAAAGAAAAAAATATTTTGTAAGTATTTTGTCATAAAGAATTACCAAAGTATACACAGTTCTGTAAGATATTTGGACATGCTAGTGCTAGTGGATCACCAACGTAATTCCAATTCTTCCAGAGGGGAACATGAATGTGTGCACCAAATTTCATGGCAATCTATCCAATAGCTGTTCACTCAAGCAACAGCTGTGAACCTTATGATGAGACTAGAGGAAAAGTTAGGTAATGGCAAATTCATTAGTCATTAGGGTTCATCCTCTGGGAACCATGGGAATCTGTACAAAATGTCAAGACAAATAATACAGTAGTTAGAGATATTTCAGTCTGTTCAGAACTGGCACTACTGCGAAACAAAGAATGTCGAAGTCTGTAGAAACATCTGTCATTCTTAAATAAAGTGAAAGAGCTGGAGAATTATTCAACTTTTCACAGTCTTTCCAAAACTCCATCGAACAAGTGAGCTGCTTGAGTTCACACACATTTTAAAACTATAGTTCAGACTAAAGTCAACAAGCCATAGGTGTGCTCTAATCCTGTACTCAGTTTCCAAGAGTAACTTCCTCAGTTTTGACATTGTAAGACATTTTTCTTCTATTTTAAAATGTGTCTCTCGTTGCTATCTGGTTCTCAGCCTCTGAACTCTGGATATCGCATGGATGCAATAACAATCTAGGGTCAGCTTTGTGTGAAAAGGCACTCAGCTCGCTGGTTAGGAAGAATGTACTAGCCGGAGGTTGCCTATGTTTCAGTTAAAGTTTCCCATGACTTGTTTGTTTTACTGCATTCATAATGTTTTCAGTTATAAATATTTTACATAGCTAAGGCCCAAAAGAGAATGAGTCTCTTTTACCCAAGTCTTTCGGGAAAATAATTAAATGAAAAAGAATTTCAAAAATCAATACGTACTGAGGTAATGCTCCAGATGCTCATGAATATGACCATAGGGATTTATTTTTATCACTCAGAAATGCTTATGCTCAATTGCCAGTCCAATTTAACAACTCATAAGTATTTTATTGCTTTCACTGAACTCTATCATCAATAGTTTCAAGAAGATTGACCTAATGATTGTGGTGTCTGCACAGCTGGTGATAGTTAGAACCAAAGCCTGAGGCTGTGGGGCTGTTGTTGAGGCAGTCTATTGAGTCATGGAGAAATATGAGTCTCAGCCTCCTCTATGATAAATATTTCTCTGTGTGGTTGTGTGACTTTGTTGCTGACGTCAACATCACGATACCAATTTTTTATGCTTTAAAATTCATTGCAGCGGATAATATCAGGACATGACAACATCAGGATTTGTACAGCAATTTACATTTACATTTAAGGTTTAGCAGTTCCAAATTGGCAACCACTGTGGTCCAAACTATGGATGAAAAAAGCCAGTGCTGAAATGCCTTGAACCTGGTTTCTTTCTAAGGGCCAGCAGGGGCAACTTCACTGGTTTCAAAAAGAAATCCAACCGCATGTAAGCTTATGAGAAAAAGAGCATTATTGTCACTTGATGTATTACCTCTGTAAACAGTTTCCTATGGTCTCAGTTGTTAGTTTCAAGTCTTTTGTACATTAGAGCAAAATAGACAATAAAGCAGGGTATGATTTAGGACATGGTAACTTCGTGGTTGATAAGTAGTTACCACGGCAACCATCAATCAGGTTAGGAGCAACGCGTATGCTCCCCAGCTCCACTCTCTTGTCCAAATATGGTCACTTCTGGCTGCAAAGAAAACAAGTTGACGATGGCCACAATGTCAAACTCGAGGCTTTAAAAAGGTTCTCAAACCAATGGGTGGCACTGGCTAAGACCCCCGAAGATGAACTCCCCCACCAGCAGGTTGATAGTTTTGTTTAGTTTTGAGAGAAATATCACATTAATTGTTGGATGGATTTCCATTAAATGTCATGTTCCCTCCGAATGAATTGTGATAAACATAGTAATCTTGTGACTTTTCATCTATCGTCATCACCAGGTCAAAATTTCAATGTTTACAATACTGGTTTATAACTAAATACCTGTAAATCTAAAGACATTCCCATGAGCCTCAGCTTTACTTTGTGTTTAGTGCTGATTAGATTAACAAGCTAAACTACATTGTGACCCCATGTAAATATTGTTATTGTGAACATGCTGGCATGCTGATGTTGGCAGTACAGCACAGAGCCATGAGAATTATTACATGATACACAAGACATCCAACCAAGATCATGTTAAAAAGGCTAGCACAAAGCCTGCTGACTTTTTGACAGGATGAAGGATGTGAACTCTGGTGTCAAAGTCTTGTCCTGCATTCGCTTAATCATCTGTCACTGTCACCCCCTTCATCTAAGCTATGACTGACAGCAAATTTCCTGAAGTGGCTAAAAAAAAAAAAAAAATTCTTCCAGCAAACGCAATCCATGCAGCAATTACATTTACTCAAATATGTATTTGGAAAAGCAAATTGGTAGTATATGAATGTATTTAGTTAAAAATGGACAGGCTGGCATTCATTACTGTGCTTCGATACGTGCAGTAACAACCAGGCTCATCCTGCTCACAGATATACTGTACATGCTAATTGTCAGACAGTAAGTACTGTATTCATGTTGCAGAGCGCCCACTTAGAGGCCCATGATAGACATTTGAGCACTTGGGAAAAGTCTCGCTGTCTACCTTCTAACTCCCAGTTGGAGGGCATCTCTTCTCTCACACTCTCCTCTCTATATTTCAACCTAATTAATGTCAAAACGGACTAAAAACAATTAGGAATCTGTCTCCTAAAGTTGTTGATTTCTTTTTCATTCTCCTCATTTCATCTTATTGAGGCAAGCGGAAACTCTTAATGGCTGGTAAACATCTTTTGATTGTCTGGTTGTCTCTCAGGACTGAGTGTACTGTAGCTAAGTGGAGAGGAGAGAAGGGGAGGAATAAATCAGTGTTTATCAAAACTAAAGAGAAGAAGAACTGAGGACAAGATGCGTGAGAGTGGAAAGCTGTTAGCTGCTTCTGCCGGCTGCGAGCCTTCTGCTACAGCAGCAATTCTTCAAAAGTCTTAACGCCACCCACAGGTGACAGTGTATGAAATGCTGTACAACTTTGCTGAATGTGGTTACCATGGAATTTTACATGAAAGAGATGTGGCAGTTAGTAAATAGAGGTGCCATGCTGGTTTGAATGAGAAAAATTGGTAAACTTTTTACCAAGTTAACAGAATTCTTGAAATATGAGGGCTGTGCAAGCTCTCACACCAATAACATCTGTGCTGAATGACTGCAGCTTCCTCCACACATATTCAGATGAAACAGCTTTTTCCAGATTCACAATTAGATCTTCCTACATTTCCACATTTCCATTTCACTCACTCACACGCGTAGTCAGACACCAATGATGATAAGACTTGCCACGAGTTGAGCCTCAAATCCCAAAAATCCTAAAAGGAAATTAAATGATGCATCTAGGTAAAATTACAAAAGAAAGGCATTTAGGTGTTGCTATTTTAGTCAACGCATTTGCTATCTTGACTGTACAGCTCAGTTTTACACTCACTTTCATGCCGTTTTTTTTTTTTCTTTAAAATATGGTAAGCTTTGACTGCCTGAGGGAATATAAACGGATCATCTCCTTTGGAAGCGGTTCTTGTTTTTGTGAAATCTTCTGCGACTTTACATCTGAGAAAGTTTGATGTACAGTTTTCAAGAGAAACCATGGGTGGGCAAATTAAGAAATCATAATTAATGTCACTGATTAGGGTAAATGACAGCTTCCACAGCAATTTAAATTACTGATAAAAGAAAGTCTAGATCAAGTGTTTTTTGGAGGGAATTAGTACTCACAATGAGATCACATGATTTTAAGAGAACTGCTGCCTGTGACTTTGTGATTTATTATACTTCATTATTATTGTTCTTTCATATTTATGAACAGGTGAATGTACGCGTCATCACAGCATTGTTGTTTTTGGTGTCTGGGTGAAGAAACAGCTGAGATGAGAAAGGATATATTGAAGTATGGCGACACAACATTCACACTGCAGGCCTTCACACACAAACAGAACAAACTTAATAAACAAGGTTATTATAAACATATTCATTCTTAATGCTTCTTAAATAATACGTACCTTGGTTTAGATGACCATTATTGGCATTACAGTGTTCCTCTTGGACTCTAGTGTACCAACATGTTAACAAATATAACACAATGTGAAATAAAAGTACCAAATAAATAAATATTAAATGAAAAAAACAATGTTGACCTGTAGCAAGTAGTGTAGACGGTGCTGACAGTGAGAGACATAAATAGAGGAAGGTATCGTAGCAAGCTTTTTAAGTGAAAGTGAAAGTTTATTTCCCCTCTTCAGTAAAACTATCAAATGGAATTATGTGCAATCTCAAGAAAGAAATGCCAGGGGTGAGTAAACTACACAGTAAAGAGGCAAAGGGAAGTTTGAGGAGCTATTGTGACTGACCATTCACTGTACAAAAGCTAAGCCAAAATATCCCAGACACAAGCGCTGCCATCTTGCACTGGTGATATCACTTGGTGCTACAAGTTGTCTGACCCTCTTTAAATTGCATTATCAAAAAAAAAAAACACTTGAACATACATCAATGTGATAAGAACTAGTTAAATGACAGAAACCATCTATGGGAAAAATGTATTTGAAGTGTACTTTGATTTCTTTGTTTGGCCCATGTCCCATCCGCTAACATAGAGGGGAAGGGGTTTATGACCCATCTAACCCGTTCTCATTCCCATGGTCTGTTGCCCTACACTTCCTGGTTTGACGTTCCAGTTCCTTCTCTAGAATCACTTCTTGAAGCGCCCCTCTAGTGTAGCAGTATAAGAGCAAGAAAAGTCTAAGCCAGTAACATCACCCAGCATGCCCGGTTATTGGTAGGCCAGTGATGGTCTGGGGAGGCATATCCTTGGAGGGTCGTACAGTCCTCCATGTCATAGCCAACGGTACCCTGACCAAGGTTATTATCGTAAACGAAAACGAACGAAATGACGAAAACTAGAATTGAAAAAACATTTTTGTTAACTGAAATAAATAAAAACTATAATTAAAAGAAAAAAACAATAACTAACTGAAACTGTATTGTGTGATTACAAAACTAACTAACTGAACTGAAATTATAGATAAAATTCCCTTCGTTTTCGTCTTTGTCAATTTCGGATTGATATGAAATCGATTTATTTCGCTCAAGCAATTTTACGTGAGCTGGCGGCGCCATACGGCACCTCACGGTCCGTGACTTCTCGTGTAGAGCCGGCCAGAGTCGGCTTCTCTTCGCCCCTCTACGGCAAAAAATGGCGTCAAAAGTTGGGCGAAAGCGACAGAGTCCTATATGGGATTTTTTTGAATATGACAGCGAGAAAGACAAAAGCAAGTGCATTGTCGTGGAAACAGGTGTTACAATCTGTGGAGTACTTCTCAAGGGAAAAAACCCACGAATCTGAAAGTCCATTTGAGAAACTTGCACAAGAAGGCTAATGGCGAGTACCTTGACAAAGTGGCCTCTCTAAGTCGCTCCCCTGAAAGTGAAGCAACATCCCGGCCAGGTAGCACCGGGAAGGAGGAGACATCGATAATGGACTGCTTTCACCGACGACCAAATAGATGCTGGTTAGTTAACACGCAGGAACACCACAAGTGGGAAGATGCACTCGTAAATATGTTTAGCTATTTTGATTTGTACCAGGCAGGCACTGTATTTAACCCCAGAAGCAGTATTACACACATTTTGCACTTAAGGCTGCTATCCTGTGGACTGTTGGTTGTTCAACAGTAACTGAATACATTTTTAAAAATGGTATCTTTTGTTGAGTTTTATTATAGAATACTTACTCTGATCTTTTTGAATCCTGCACCTGACAAATAACCCAAAGTATGAAAAAACTAAAACTAATACTAAAACTAATAAAAACTAAACTAAAACTAAGCATTTAGTAAAAAACGAAAACTAACTAAAACTAGCAAACCCGCTCTAAAAACTAATTAAAACTAACTGAATTAGAGAAAAAAAAGTCAAAACTAACTAAAACTAAACTATAATGAAAAATCCAAAACTATTATAACATTGACCCTGAATGCTGTTAGGTATCGGGATGAAACCCTCAGAGCAACTGTCAGACCTTACGCTGGTGCAGAGGGCCCTGTTTTCCTCCTGGTGCAGGACAATGCCCAGCTTCATGTGGCCAGAGTGTGTAGGCAGTTCCCCGATGACGATGGCATTGATGCCATTGAATGGACTTTATGTATCAGTGCATCCGACGCCGCCAAGTACCGCCACAGACTGTCCGGGAGCTCACTGATACCCTGATCCAGGTCTGGGAGGAGATCCCCCAGGACACCATCCACCGACTCATCAGGAGCATGCTCAGACGTTGTCGGGAGTGCATACAGGCACACTGGGGCTATACACACTACTCACATTATGAGTTGCCGTGATAAAATTCACAGAAGTTGGATCAGCCTGTGATTTAATTTTTTTACTTTAACTTTCAGTGTGATTTTGAATCCAGCCGTCAGTGGGTTGATAATTTTGGTTTACATTTAGCAGATGCTTTTGTCCAAAGCGACTTCATACATTTATACACTGATGGCGGTGGCTGCCATGCAAGGTGCTGACCAGCACAGGAGCAGTTTGGGATTCAGTATCTTGCCCAAGGACACCTCGACATGCAGAGAAATTGAACCAGTGACCTTCCGATAACAAGACGCTGGCTCTACCCCTGAGCCACAGCCGCCCACTGGTTTCCACTTACTGTTGTTACGTCATTTTGTTCTCAACAACGTACATCAGTAAAGATTTTCAGTTTGTATAATTTGTTCATCAAGATCTGATGTGTGATTAAAGTGTTCCCTTAATTTTTTTGAGCAGTGTATTTAATGAAGATTCACAGGGTCATTTTGTTGTTTCACTTTCTGGTGTGACCATGATCTTGACGACTGGAACACATTTTTCTCTTTTGGTTGAAGCTGGCAGCCTCCTACAGGCTCATCTACTGCATTGTAAGCTAACATATCCTGCACTAGTCTATAAGATTTAGACAAAACTGACCAACACTTCAATCCAGGTCCTGGTGAGACAGCAAATAAACCTGGGGACTCTCTCTTTCTCTCAACTAATGTGGAGAGTCACTGGGATTAGTAACTGTAATATAATTACTGAAGGTTAAATTCCAATTAAACAACAACAAACACAATTAATGATGTCATTGTAAGGTGTCATTCAGTAATACTGCAGAATACTGCTAGACTGCAGAATATTGACAGCTAATTATGCAAGGGCGAAAAGCTGATTTTGAACACCTTTAGTTGCAGTGTTGTGGTCAAATTAGCCTCCTAGCTTGCTGAGCAGTGACACAGAGAGTCAGAGACAGTGTGAGAGAGAGAGAGAGAGAGAGAGAGAGAGAGAGAGGGAGAAACAGACTGGATTTGTTCAGATTGGTTTGGCCTGCACACAATCTCAGGCTGTATATTTGCCTTGTGGAGAGACATGCCAGAACAGTGAAGCATCTTCCAATAGGACTCTCCCCCTGAAAATATGATTAATGAGCTGACAGCCATCAACCTTCACAGTCCTCACTGCTTTCATCCAAGGCCAATAAATGTGCTTTGAGCAACAAATACAAAGTCTTAGAAATGGTGACACTCCCAGTGTGAATCCAAAAAGGAATTTCAACAGCTGTCTTTTGTGTGTGCATGTATTTTTATAATATCAAAGAGAACTACCCTCTGGGCCAAATATGCTGCAGTGACACAATTGCAAAGCAGAGCACATGTATACAGGAACACACATATGCAAATAAAAATGTTTGAGGGGTTTTAATTGCATAAGGCTGAAAACTAACTATGGCATAAGGCATAATTATGTAAAGATTAACTATTTTAAACCATCTGGATGAAAGCTGAGATCTGGAGCTGTTTTATAGGTAATGCATTATTCAAGGAGCTTATTGGATTTTATTTAATTGAGTGGAGTTTTGCTTTAACCATTACTCTTGGAGCTTAGCTGAATTCCATCATTTTCTGGCTTTTAAGTTCTACCAGACAATAAATGCTTTCAATCAAGTTTTTATGGGTTGGACACTTAAGCCATTAACCAAATAAAGTATTCATTGAAGCTTATGGCCAATACAATTTTTACTCACTGAATTAAGAAGATGAAGTAAGTTCACAACCGAAGTGACTGCCTTTTATCAGTCCATAAATTAGCAGTGCATATCCAGAGAGCAGCACGTACCCAGTCATCTGTGTCATGTAAGTGTTTGTTTTTTGTAATACTCATTTTGATTACAAGAGGCATTGCACCACTGCCTCATGTTCTAAATAGGACTAAAAGCATTCATGTTTCCCCCCAGGGAAGTTTTAATTTCTCCATGCACACTAAACACACATCTATTGAGTTTTAGTAGGTTGTGTAACATTGCTGTCATGTCTTTCCTTTGGTGAGGAATGTGTTATAATTTGCGCTAATCTGCCATCAGTGTCATGGGTGGAATATTGTGTATTATCTGGCTTGCTGATAATACACAATATTTCCACCCGTGACATCATAGTTTATGGTTATAATGGTTACTGTCAGTTGCAGCAGTTTTGTGTTTTCTTATGTTTTATGTTTAAAGTGCCATTATAAAACCAACAGTAGTAGTTACCAGGGGGCTCCAGTCGGGGGTAAAAGTTACAACTGTTGAGCTGTGTTGCGTTGGCTTTGTCCTTTCAGTCATGAGGAAAGTTTGTGTTTGTGTTCCATGTGAGTTCCTCATAATAACAGCTAATGGTAACCTGGGAGTTAATGTGTTCCAATTTTTTTTCCTCACTTGGTTTCATGAAAAAATAAAAAATTCTCCTAAAAAAAAAACATTTCCACGTTTTCACAGACAAAACTTTTTTTCACCTGTTCTTAAGTCAAAAACACAGGGGAGACAGTTAAGATCAGACTTAGAAAATGGATCACCAGAGAAAAAAATGAAAATAAAATAAAATTCTTAGCTTGCCCCTCAGGGCTTCTGTAGTCATGGCTAACATTGTACCACCAGAAAGAAACACTATACGTCAGAAATACCCTCTAAGATCCAAGTCGCCTAAAATGAATGCAGAGCAGCAGGATGGAGAGAGGAAAACAGCCGCGGTTGTGAAACACATTCATCATCAGAGCCTACATCTAGCTTGATTGGCTGTAAACAGGTCACATGAGATGGAGGATCCATATTTTGCTTTCCTGATCATGCCAGAATCTAACTGAAACCACTTTGAACACTGAAACACCTCTTGATGCAGACATTTCTTGCTCTTTCTGCTACTCTGGTTCTTACTGGTGGGTGTAAGCGTGGGCATATTTTTCTTGCCTCCCTCCACTGGCTCCCTCCCAGTTTGTGTGTTCATTTTAAAATTTTACTATTTGCAATTCTTTGATTTTCTACCTCTTACATATCTGACCTTTTTATTCCTTTCACCCGACAAGACCACTCAGGTCCTCTGACCAATCACTTCTCTTTGTCCCTTGGCAGAAGCTCAAGGGTGACCACTTTCCCTTATGTGGGTCCCAACTTGTGGAACAAACTGCCCCACCATATTAGATCTTCCAACTCTACTGAGTCATTAAAGCACAGCTCAAGACCCACTTCTTTTCTTTGACTTGATTTCATACTTATATTGCTACTGCTAACTGGTCTGATAACAGTTGTTTAAGTTTTTACTTCTTTGTAACGCTCTTAGAATGAATGAATGCAAATTTATTTCGGACATGTGAAACCAAAACAAAACAAAACAAAAAGTTAAATAGGTTCAACAAATAAGCATAATAAAATGAAAAGCATGTTACAAATTATATTCCATTAATAAGCATTGACATGCCAGAAAAGGAGTAGGAAGAAGTATACACTTGCTACCCCTTCTGTCATGATTTTGGTATTTGGTATGGACTTTTTTTGGGTTTGGTGTGGAATTCTGCTTTTGAGTTCAGAGGTGCATCTTAGGCTGAGGTGTGGTTTCCCTGGAGGGCTGGAGCTGGACATACACACCTGCAGCAAATCTCCTCACCCCTCGGTTAAATACCTTGGTCAACTCTACAACTCTATTCTCTACCCGAGTTAACCCTGTTCTTCTCCTCATCCTCCCCGGTATTGGCTTCTCCACGCTCTCCACCAACCAGCCTCCTGCCTGCGCACTTCTGGCACCAGCCACACTCCACCCGAGACTCCCCGAGCCGAGACGCTCTCAGGACCCCGTCTACTCTGTGGTAACCCTGCACCTTGACCCAGCCAGCCACCAAGCTTCTCTGCACACTCTGGAGCTTCATGGCCTCAAGTAACCCCTCTCCTCACGGAGCCCTCTTCACCTGCTTCAACGAGTTACCCCTAAACTGCACTATTATCCCTGATTGTTGAATAAATCACCTTTATAACCTTCACCTGTCTGATTGTCCGTTTTTGGGTCCATCTACAAACCGTCACACCTTCTCCACAGCTCAGTTATTAATCATAATCAATTTACTTCCATTCCTGAACCTGTGTACCTTCGTACGCTCCCATCCAACTATATACAATTCGATATACTATACAATTATACATTATATATACAATTAATAAGTCACATATTATATTAATATAATTATATATATAATATAATATATAATTATATAATATATAATAATATATATTATATTAATATATTTACATTCACACCCATATATACATATGTGCTGAACACATATACATATACTGTACATACCTACAAGCGCACACATGTACATAGATACATACACTTACGCACATACAAATATACAGCTTGTAATATAATATACATAATATATATGTATATATATATAGAGAGAGAGAGAGAGACCAAAATTCTGTATCTTCCTATAAAAGTTATTACCGCACATTTATATTTCATAACATATTAGTATTTTATACACACGAACATGCATACATCTATGAAAACACCTAGCGATTTTTAAAGCCCTCCCTCATCCCTATACCTTTGGAAAATCATCTCCTTGTACCTTTTTCTGAACTGGATCATGCTTGGACATTGCTTTAGCTCCATGCTCATACCATTCCACAGTTTCACACTGCCAATTGAAATGCACTTACTTTCTATAGTCATACGAACAGCTGGCATCTTGAAATTCAACTTTTCCCTCAAATGATAACCCCCTTCTCTATCAAAAAAAAACAGTGTCTGAATATTACCTGGTAGTAGTTTGTTTCTTGCTTTGTGCATTACGTGTACAGTTTGATATTCAACCAGCTCGATGAACTTTATCACACGTGAATTTAAAAACAATAAGTTGGTGTGATGATAATATCTTACTTTATCAACTGTTCTTATGGCTCTTTTTTGAATACCCTTAAGAATATTTCATATGCTTTGTCAAGGTTTTCTTCTTTATATAATATTAACAGTGGTACATTTCTTCATGTTTCTACTTTACATGTCTTGTCAACTTTATCTTTTGACAAGACTGTGCTTATGAGCTTGTTAGGTTTAGGCACAAAAAGCACTTGGTTAGGGCGAGGAAAAGATCATTTTTTGGCTTAAAGTATCACAAGCACGGCTGGAGATGCCCTGAGGTCTTGTTAAAAACACATGGTTTTGTTGCTACAAACATCTTTGGAAATTGTCTGAAGGTCTGAAGTGGCGTCAAGTTTACAAATGATGAAATGATGAAAACACCTCCAACTGCGGTCATTGGCTTGGCAGCCTTCTCACTTCAGTCACTAGCACCATCTCCTCCACCAATATATTCATGACAGTCAGGTCATAAACATGTCATGTGAACGTGATGTGCCACGTTTTGTAAAAATGTCACTATAGTACATGGACTGGTTTGCAGAAATTCTTTCTTTCTTTCTTTCTTTCTTTCTTTCTTTCTTTCTTTCTTTCTTTCTTTCTTTCTTTCTTTCTTTCTTTCTTTCTTTTGTGCCACATTACATTCAAATATTCACATTACTGACTTAACTTGTTTTGACTTAAAAAATCTGAGAAGCTTGAGTTTGATGTGTAACAAAGCTGCTTGTACAAGTGTATCTTGTCAGGTTCAAATTGATGAAGACCTAAAGCATTGGAGAGACTACTGGAATAAAGGGTCAGGTCATGCAAGGCAAAATAAAAATAAAACAACTTCAGTTGCTCTGTGTTGCACAAGTGAAAATGCTCTCTGTCCAGTTGGTACCATCCACAGCTTTTGCCAGTCGAAACACAAACTTGAGTGTTCTAATGTGTAATGAACTGAAGTGAAATTTACTGGACCACTCAGTGCAACATGGCTGTAGTGTTCTATGTATTATCACAAGAAACTGCTGTAGAGTTTATTCAAAGTGCTTTTTAACCCCTGGTCCTGTAACAGCTACAAAGTCCCAATTTTACAACATGCTTATGAACGTTAGTCTTTTACACAAAAACTGAGGCCCCAGTTTCAAAATGGAGATACACAATGGATATTCATATGTTCTGTATCTGTATCTGACAGGACTTTTTGCAGCACTTCCACTCCCAAATCCCAACACAGTCTATTAGGACTTCTGTTTAAGTCACATAACAGGGAGTGAAACCTCTGTAGACTAATTGACCCCACCGAAAAGAGAGAAAGAAACACATTTCCTTATCTGGTGTAACTGTGCAGAAATATGCTCCGTACATGCACACCCAAGCCAAACAGGGCTCTTGTTTCATGTTTTTCTAATTTGGTGTATTGTGTTGTCACTTTCATCAGATGTAAAAGCTCAGTTTTTGGCAAAGGGAAGGGTTACTACTTCACTGCACTTCTACAAATTTGGTTTTAATAAGGTCAGAAGAAAAGAAAATTATATATATATATATATAATTTGAAAAATTATAAATTCATTCAATGGTGGGATCTGTTAGACCCAAAACAATGGGAAAATAAGCCAGTCTTGACACAATCATTCAGCACAAGGGTTAAACACTACAAATACATGTCACTTTACCTCCATGTATTAAGTTGGAAGCAGAAATCAGAGGCAGACATCACAAAATCTGAATAAATAAAACCCAAACTATCTGCATGACTAGATTCAGTCATTTCAACTGACCTATTAAGATCTGACTAGCAGAGTCCTACCAGTTTCATTGATCTCCTTTAATTTCATGGACACGTTTCAGTTTAATGTATTTATTTATTGTTTTTTGGGTGATCAATGATCAGTATCATGAACTGTGTGCTTCTAAGTTCAAGCAGCATGATGTGATAAAGCAAAGCATAAACCATGCATACTCTGATTTTTCACAGATCTGTAGTGTTTTTGCTAAAGCTAACACTCCTCCCAGTGCAGAGGTGTTGTATCCCACATGATCCATTCCTGTGATGCTGAAACCTTCTCTGTCTACATCTACTCATCAGTGATTAGATTTTGTACTGGGCAACATAATCAAGGGGTATGCACTTATTAGTGCAAACCCCTTGATTATAGAAATATGTATGCACTGCCAGCCCACTCTCACTCCCAATGCATTAAAAACGGCAAATTGGTCAGTGGCTCGTTTCAAATTATGATGTGGATAGCCTTCTGGACACACCTTGTAGTCACGTCAAGTCAAATTTATTTCTATAGCACATTAAAAACAACATAAGTTGACCAAAGAGAAGGCCCAAAAAGGACAAGAGACTCGCCTTCCTAGAGAGCAGAGTGGAGTTCAGCCAGTTCAACAGGACTATCAAGACGGATAAGAAACTATCGATCATTTTAACAGTAGAAGCCTGTATGCAAACTTCCGCAACATTAAGGAATATTTATGCAATTCGCACAACCATTTAACAAAATTGCAATATGAGAAGCTTGGATCAACCCTGTGAAGGAAAAGGTGCCACATTACATTCAAATATTCACATTACTGACTTAACTTGTTTTGACTTTTGTAGGTGATACCCCTCAGACCCCAACACTGACCCCTGGGAGACTCCACAAGCAATGTCCAAACATGACCACATATACTCACCCATCTTCACAAACTGTTGCCTGTTATCTAGAGAGCTTCTCCGCCAGTTCAAAACAATCCCCGATACCATACCGGTCCAGGTTATCAATTAATCTGTCATGATTAATTTTATAGAATGGTTTCTTGCGATGCCCCAGCTGCATATCTCTTTTGGTCTAAAGAGCTTGTGATTTCTTCAATAAATTCAGTGACTGCTAAAGATGTTGATCTGATGGATCTGAATCTGTATTGGCTGTCAGTTAGTAAATTGTAATTAATTAAAAATTGTAACTGTTTGGTTCTATGTTTTAAGAATTCTATATATAGTGTTTTTTTTCTTTCTGCAGGCATTTTGTAATCCCATGGACTGTTTTTTATTGATTTGTTCTATTGGACAATTTTTATTACATAACTATTTGAATACCCTTAAGAATATTTCATATGCTTTGTCAAGGTTTTCTTCTTTATATAATATTTCCAAATTTTGGACTTTGAATTAGAGCCAAAATTTGGAAATATTATATATATTATATATAATATATATATATATAATATTTGAGTATTTAATCTGAACCTCGCTTGCCTTTTGTGTATCAGCCTCTTATATATGGCTCCTGCTCCTCAACCCTGTCCAACTGCTGTAAAACCTCCAACAGCGTCCCGCCATCAGTGTCAGGTGCCAGGATGACTCCGGCTCCTCAGCAGATCTCTGCTCCAGAGAGTGTCCATTCGCCATAATCTCTCACACCAAGACCGGATGTCAGCTCCAGGCTTGGCTCTCACCATCCTCCCCTGGCGACACACACGCACACACACACACACACACACACACACACCGTCCTCCCCTCCTCCCACCCCCTGGGCAGCACACATGAAGGCTCTCCTATGCCTTTTTGGCTCTCTCTCACCTCCTCTGTCTGTTCTTCACAGTCTGTTTATTCAGCAGCTCCTTGGCAACACATTCACAGCTTCACAACCCCCTCTTCCAGCCTGCTCTGTTGGACAAGCAGCCCATCCCTGCTGCCCACCTCTGCTTGAGACAAGTTTCTGATGCACATAGACGCATAACCTCAACAGCACCTAACCTCCTACCATATCATTTTGCCCTCTTCAGCATCATTTCTCTTCACTGTTAACCCTCTCTCACTCTGTTTAGTACTGTAGCAGAGAAAACATATTTCTGTGCATTGGCAAACATTATTTACATCCAAATAAAGCTTCAAATCTGTTTTGCTAAATCTACCTCATCAGTGTAAGAAAACAACTCATTCCTCACTTTTATATTGGAACCAGAGCAGGACCTCACGATGTCACAAGGAAATATTCATGGTTTGCAGGACATGCTGTTCTCTTAAGCCAGGAGTCTCAAACTCAAATTAGCTCGGGCCACTGTTGGTATTGTCATCTTGTAGGAGGGCCACTATACCCTTCATGTACTACAAGAAAGTGCAATATTTGTGAAAATTTTGTTTTTATTTTAATTATTAACATTAAAGTACAAATATGCAAAAAGCAGTTTGTATACATTTTTATATAATTAGTTTTTAACAGTTACTGCAAATATTTCTTTTCTGTTAAATAACTTGAAACCTTGCACTGAACTAAAAATGATATACATTTTTACACCTGGCAGCACTTCTGCTCATATTTTGTTCACATGTAACAAAAAAAAGCAAACATACAGTAAGGATACTTCTGTATGCACATTAGTTTTTAACAGTGAAAATCTTTTTTTCCTTACAAATAACTTATTTAAACCTTGCACTAGGGCAGCTGTTACACTGTGGTTGAGCTTACACCAGTTAAATTACTATGCAGAGTTGAAAGCTGTTCTGTATTCTAATATTATAGTAAGGCACCTTTTGAAACTGTTTACTTAAGATTAACAACAGCAAATGACTTCAAACAACATCTGTTTGCATTCAAGTACACCTCAAGCAGTTATAGGCTTTATGACTTTTGTCAGTCAATTGCAAAGGAGCAATAACATTGGTATGGCCATGGAACATCACGTTTATTTGTATACTGGACCAACTTTCAATAACAAAGTAATTTAATTGCTTTACATAAAACATGAAAGACATTATGAAAGGAAACAAACAACAAGACAACATTATGATAAAATATAGAAAGATACATTTGAGTATGAGTTAAAAAGTAAAATGAGATGACAAATAAGTTAAAATAGAATAAGACAGATAAATAGTAAGAATAGTAGTAGAATAAAAGTTACAGTGGAGTTACAGTGTAGCACAAGATACAGCCCAGGGCAGGAAGGCTCTTTAGCTGGTAATGAAAACTGCCCAGAACATCATTGGGAACATGCAGAGCATTAATGATATAGGTGAAGTGAGATGTCTGCACAGAGTCCAAAGGATACTAAAAGACAACAGTCTGTTCAGCCTGCCTCCATCTGGCAAAAGATACAGAAGTATCTGCTGCCATACCACCAGAATACAGAGCAGCTTCTTTCCTCAGGCTGTGAGACACTGAACTCATTCTCAACACTCCACCACATTTTCTTTTTCTTGAGTAGCATAAAAGGACTACATATCGTTGTACAACGTGTTGATCCTTGAAAAAATTGTCTCAGATTTAATTACAAAGTTGTAAGCCTTGATTTAAAAAAGAAGTGGCAGTTGGAGCAGATGTCAAGTTTGTTTCAGGTATATAAATACTGAGTGCTCCCTCTACGTGTTTGGTTTAGAGTTCGGAGACGGTAAGCAGACCTGATCCAGACCATCTCAGTGGACAGGTGGTTTCACAATGTTGACCACATGTTTATTTTTGTTACCATGATGATGAAGGTCACCCGACTATGGATGACAGCCAAGGTCACCCTGAATCTGCTTACCAGAGAAATTAAGGACTGGTGTATCACCTGCACACAAGATTGGTCCTTGGCTTTTGCACTGCAACCAACTTGAAAGAGTTAAGTCGGCATATTTGTATGCAGATTGAAGCGGCAGGGTTGGTTTCATCCTTGTACTATGATGCAGGTATGTCAGGTTATTTATTTCATGAATCAATAACTAACAACAACAATAAATACCAGTCCTCTGGTCAATGACAGGCCTCTCATGTCTGGTCACTGTGTTTATTTTTCTGCCTCTGGAGAGCACTTCATGCAACCCACTCTTGAATTACGCTATAAATAAAATTGATAACCATTATTATGACTTTCAGATGCATGTCGTTTTACATTTCCAGGTTTATTTTTCCTGCTACTCTGGGCAATTATTGATTTTTGTTTCTGGGCTGTATGAAAGTCAAACAGCAGACTCTTTGAATTTGTCAGATTCAGAGTTACAGTACACTCTCATTGCAGGATAATGCACTGAAAATTTTCCAAATCGAGCTGCAATGAAACCATTTTAGCTCAGAGTCAGTTACTAAATTTCAGTATTATATGGATATTTAGGAAAAATCCATCCAAAAATCTGAAACACAACAATATAGTATAGAAGCAGAGGTTGCATGAATCGAGATTGCAGTACAGTACAGTTTTCCTTTATTCGTAATTAGTTATGTTATGAACTCTGTCATGCCCATACAAATGTCAAGCCACATAATTATGAACTTAAGACAGCAAAAATAACAGCATTGTTCCTCTACCCTGGAATAAACTTTCCCAGGGAGGCTGAGCAGTGTGATACACTGCGACACTGAAGAGGCATGTCAACCAAGACAGCACAACAATGTCCAGAGCTTTCAGCATCTCATGACAAATCTCATCCATCCCTGGTGCCTTGCTGCTGAGGAGCTTCTTGACCACCCCAGCCAGTGATATGTATGAGTGTTCCCCCGAGTCTTCAGACTCTGACTCTACTGCAGAGAATTTGTTAGCCGGGTTCTGGAGTTCCTCAAAGTGGTATATCCTCACCCGACAATATCCCCAGTCTTGGTAAGCAGTTCTCCTACCCTGCTGAACAAAGCCCTGGCTAGCACCTTTCCCTTCCTCAGTTGTCGGATGGTTTGCCAGAACTGACTTGAGGCCGACTGAAAGTCTTTCTGCATAGCCTCCCCAAAACTCCTCCCACACCTGGGTTTTTGCTTCAGTGTCCGCCAAGGCTGCGGCCCTTCTCGCCACCTGGTACCTGTCAGCTTTTTCAGAAGACCCCTGGGCCAACCAAGCCCAAAAGACTTGACAGCCTCGCTCACCGCTAGTGTCCATCAGCGGGTTATTGGGTTGCCACCACGACATGCACCAATGACTTTGTTGGGGTACAAAGGTAGGGCAAGTTTTGTTATTAGCAATTAATTATTACTAATAGTAATTATTAAAATAAGAAATGCAAAGTTTTAATATAAATGAATAGTACCGAGCCGACCCTGGAATCAGCGAGCAATAACCACACCGGAAAACAGTCCCAAAAGAAGGGGTTCACTTCAAATGTAGATATTTATGAAATATTTAAAATTAAAGGAACAATGAAGTAAATGAATCCAAGCATTGACCATCACAACCAGCTATTACCACAATTATACATGCACAAATAATCACAGAAAAGTGCTCTGTACAATATGATAGAGTTTATTCATTTTAGCAAAATTGATCATAATACTTCAATCAACACAAGTAAATAACTCACCTACAGCAGCTAAACTATGAAACTAAAACACTAAGACAACCCAAGCGTCAACAAACAAACAAACAAGTATGTTGTGTGTGTGTGTCTGTGTGTGTCAGAGAGGGAGTGAGAGAAAACCAAGATGGCAGGCATGATTTCTCAGGAGATGATGTCGCAGGAGTGTTAAAAATGGCGGATGTGGGCATGTCATACCACAGGCTGGTCAGTGGAGGTGACCGCGCAAGGCTTGAAGAAAACAATGGCGGAGCAGCGTCTACTGACCTAACACATGCCTTTAATCATGGTGTGGTTTGGAAAGAACTGAACTCTGAGGTTCTGAATTTGATGTACGAGCTCCCACATGTCTGAGTGAACAATGGCTTGGAGACAAAGTTAACTCCGAGCGATCAGTTCACCAGAAGTGTGCCTGGGTGCGTGTAGGTGTGTGTGTGCTGTGGGTTAGTAGAGAAAGAGAGAGAGAAGGAAGAAGAGGAAACGGCTGTGGAGAAATACAATACTCGCTTTTCTATCACTCAGCGGCTGGTCGACGAACTCAGGCTCGAATCACCTTCTGCTGGTCCTTGTCCCCCGATGGATCCGGAACATGTTTGGTGAATACGAGGCAGGCATCTTACACTGACCCAGCCCTGTAACCCACACGCGCACATTGTCACTGTCTAATGTCATAACTGCAAATGTATTTTCTGTTGAGAATAGAAGAATCTAGAAACAATGTAGACAATATGGGAGGTAGAGCTGATGATTCCTGCCTGACTTGATTATCTCTAACTTCTTTTGAAAGCATAGGCTGCATCCAGATGTCCAACTTCCCACTCTTGTAGACCTGCAGATGTTGTGGGCACATTTGCAGGAATCTGTGGGTGCTGAGGGATGTCCAGCGTGCGTTAATCGCGTGTCAAAAAAATGTATGGTGTTAAGAGGAATTTGCGTTAATGCGTTATTATCGCGTTAACTTTGACAGCCCTAATTTATAACAAATGTCACACAAGGGTAATTTGCTCAAATTGTGCTAAAATGAAATTTTTTGAAAGATTTTTGTTGTGTTTTTTCATGTGTAGACCAACACATCAATTTATTTAAAACACTCATGTTTTTATTCTATTCAAGGCAATGACATTTTGTTTGGAAGATCTTGCTGCACATTTGTTTGAAATCCTGGCAATTTGCCTGCTGCGATGATGAAAGATTTGTCAGACAGGAACATAACTTCAGACATATTATATTACGTTGCAAACAAAGAAATGTGTCTTCTGCCCCAAGGTCTACATCTAAAATCTGCCCCAAAATGGTTCTTCCTAAAACACAACCAGAAGAAATCGTAAGAACTGATGGACGTTTTACTCCAAAGTGTAGTTCTTAAATTACCATACAAGAGGTAAAACAAGAAATGGATTCCATGTTTAATCTAACCTAAATCACATGACAAACAGTATTTTCCCGTCAGAGAGAATAGTACAGTTCACCTGAATGTAACTAAGCACACAGAGAGCTTCAGTTGAATATGTTTGTAATTTAGGTTTGCACCAACTGCCAACAGACCATCTTCCCTCATACATAGTGTAAAGAACAATCAACACTGAGTATCACAAATATAACACTAACGTCTGTTTTAAAAGGTACAAAATAAATCAGTCATCATGTTTTTTTTTTCTCTAAAATTAAGACATTGTTACCAGTGATGTTGGTGAAACTGTTTCTGAAGGAAGCTGCAATGTCAAGGCCTTTACATCATCTAATATTCAGCCACCTTTCCTTTTTTTGCAGTTTGTGCTATTACAGCCTGGATTTGTTTGGTTTTTTTTTTGTGTTTTTTTTTTTTCAGTTCACATTTTTCCTTTAGAAATGTATTAAAATATTAAAAATGAAAAGCTCAAAGTGCTTCAGTCAGTGAGTATTCAGCTTCTCTGCGGTGTCACTCCTAATTGCATCCAGTTCTTTTGAATGTCCTTGAGATGGTTGACTCACATTGCAATGACAAGACTGAATTCGAAGTAAACTTACACAGTTAGAGACAGAATTGTGGAGACACACACACTCACACACATCTGGGTGAGGCTGTAAAACTGAATGTTGACCCCAGCCAAATTAAAACTGAAAAGGCTACAGACAGTTGTGTGAAAGTCTTTGGGAGGCCATGGTCAAAGCCCAGACTTCCTTCTGAGAAATTGTTGAAGATAACTGCTCACAAACACCCCCAGTCCATCTAGATCGAGCTTAAAAGATTCTGTGAGAGCAGAATGGGAGAAAATCCCAAATCAGGATGTGCTATGTTGTTGCACATGTTTTCCAAGAAGCCTTGAAGATGAACTTGCCAAGGATATGTCTCTAAGTAATGAGGCAGGAGAGTGAATTTGTTATTCAAATTACATCTATCTGGAATTCAATTTCAACGCAGGTCAATCCGCTAAAAATCACCCATAGACCCCATTCCCACTTCCCGAAGGCAAGGCAGGACTTCTCTGAAGCGTAAACCTTGTATGTCATTGACATCCCATTTCACGTCACAAATGCGCTGGAAACAGGGAACAATACCAGTTAAAGTAAACACTAAATACTTGAATCAACGTGAAGGTCCATGTTGTTACAGAAGAGAAAACAACATTATGAAGCTCAGTTCAATCAGGAAGACTATCTTTTCATTCACCTCTCTGTGCTCCATCCATTCACCTGACAAGGGCGTTTCTTCATCTAATCTCTCTCCATTTAACCAACCAGATTCTGCCTCGAACACTATCAGCCAATCATGTCTCTGCTGTCAAACTTAAAACTGCTCTCCTCTCTGCTGCCAGCTGTCATTTCAGGCATTCATGACTAGCCAGTGGCTAGGTTCTACTCACCGGAATCAACTCCCCTGTCGTCAGATCTCCAGGATCCTTGTTCCTCCATCACCACCACCAGTGTCTAGACTCCATAGGGGGCGTTTCCTTCTCTACACACAGCTTCATCACCTCCCCAAATATAGCTTAATCACGATGGAGTCTAACCGTCAAATTCTCTCTCATTCTCTTTTACACACATGGCAATAAATCAGGGACCAACAACCAGACCGGAAAACAGTCTCAAAGAAGGGTGTTCACTTTAAATGTAAATATTTGTAAAATATTTTAAATTAAAGGAACAGTAAAGGAAATGAATCCAAGCACTGACCATCACAGCCAGCTATTATCACCAAGCATATGCATGGATAATCACAGAAAACTGCTCTGTACAACATCATAGAATTTATTAATGTTAGCAAATTGATCAATAATCAATAATACCTTCAATCAACAAAAATCCATCATTCAACTACAGTCACTAAGGCAACAAACAAACAAACAAACAAACAAACAAACAAACAAGCAAGTGGTGGTGTGTGTCTGAGAGAGAGAGAGAGAGAGAGAGAGGCAAGATGGTCGACACGATCTCTTGAGAGATGATGTCACGGGAGTGTTCAAGATGGTGGACGTGGGGATGTCACACCACAGGCTACAATACGTTTCCAACAAGCCCCTCATGAGACTGTGTGTGTGCGTTGACCCACACGTATCTGTGTGTGTATGTGTGGGTTAGTAGAGAAACAGAAAGAGAAAAAGGGCTAACACTTGAAGCGCAGCAAGGAGGAAGAAACAGCTGTGGAGAGGCACAATAGTCGCATTTCTATCACTCAGCAGCCAGTGAACAAACTCAGGCTTGAATCACCTTCAGCTGGTCCTTGTTCCTTGATAGCAATGTGGCTTATTGTGCGCTCCTATGGGGGACAGCCTTCCATTCCGAAACCCCTCCATTGCGAAACACCCCACTCCGAAACACCGCTGTTCCGACCCTCCCCCAAAAACAACGCTGTTCTGACTTTCAAGTTCTAATTACTTCCCAATAGGGTTAGGGTTAGGGTTAGGGTCAGGGTTTCCCCAATAGCCTTTTCGGAATAGCGGGGTCTTTAGAAAAAATGGGAAACCACGCCATTATGAAGAATGGAAGTCTATTTTCGGAACAGCGGGGTTTCGGAAAGGCGGGGTGTAACCGGTCCTATGATGGCAAAGCTAACACTTAGCGCCACAAAGTGCTCAAATCAGCTCGTGATGAGCACGAAGAAAAGGCAAACTGCAAGCACAGTGTTTCACATTGTCAAACCACAGCAAAAAGGACTCAGCAGTCCACAAAACTCACAAACAATGTAGCTTAAAAGCATACAATACACGCTATAAATCTCTAGTATCTGCCCAGACACTAAAAATGCCTCACTTGTGACCGCACTCAATAGCGGTTAGTGTGTGTCCGTCCACCTCGTTAACGCTTCAGCATCCTGCTAGCGGGCTGACAGTGGCTGTTCTCGGCGATATAGTGGAGGGAACAGCAGAGTCGACGTGGGCAAAGAAAACGGGGCTGACCAGCTGGCACTTCCGCAGGTGGAAACCGTTGCTTTCAGCAACACGTTAGCTTCAGAACAAGGGGAACTGTGGCAACCAGGTGTTACTACTGGACACTGACAGAGGGTGCACTTTTCCCTTTCTTTACAGGCTTTGTTAGTGCATGGAGGCCTCATGTTAGGCTTTGGTTTACATGCAGGCCTCTACTGTTAGGACCATGTGGTGAGGTCCCAACACTATCTATCTATCTATCTATCTATCTATCTATCTATCTATCTGTCTGTCTGTCTGTCTGTCTGTCTGTCTGTCTGTCTGTTCCACAATCAGGGTTTTAATTTGTGGTTCTACCTCAGCTCAAATAACTCCATTAGGAACTTTTAGATTCCTCCTGAGACATCCCTGCTCAAAGCCTCGAAGGACACAGGTGATCCCTCTGTCCCTGCAGGTATCGAGGGATACTCTGCTCAAAACCCAGAGAAATGAATGTGCCGTTGAGCTTGGCAATGACTGATGTTGTTGTTCCACCTGAAGACGAGAGCAGAATCAAGGGCAGGGATCTGAGTGTATTTATATGACATGTCTGAGCGGATGGTATGAAGGAGGCACTGACCGTGAATTACATCTGGTTTTTTTTGTTTTGTTGTTGTTGTTGTTGTTTTGAGAGATGAGCCCATTTAAAGTGTGCAACACACTCTTTTGAAAATGTATTACTGTATATCCAGTCAGATTGCAGTCAGACTGTACAACACCAAAAACTCTTAATGTAGCACCATAAGCACCTTAAACACCTCCATATCCTGCACTATTACCACTTCTACCTCCGCCAATTTGTGCAATTACCGTGTGCAATAATACCTAAAATAATACCTTACCTTTTTTTTTTACTTTATTTTATTTTTCTACACATTTATATTTTCTAAATCCTTTTTAGTATTTTAAGTCTACTTGTTTTTATGTCCCCTCTATCCATATTGGATGTCTGTCTACCTGCTGCTGTAACGAGTAAATTTCCCTGATGTGGGATAAATAAAAGTCTAAAGTCTAAAGTCCATGTAGTACTTTATATGCAATTAGACAAAGGATCATGTGATTTGACTGATATCTGCATAATCTATGCTCAAAATGACAAATTAGTTTTGTGATGGCTAATGCCATACATGTTAATGTATTATTATTATCATTATTATTATTATTATTGTTGTTGTTATTATTATTATATTACTTTTGTTTTTTTCTGCATTGATATTATTGAAAGAGTTTTTTCACCATTCACTAAATGTGCCTTCTAAAGCTTCAAAGGACTTGAAAAAATGCAATTTATTTGCATTAGTCTAGCTGGTCCTTCAGGACTTCATATTTAATGAAGGACCAGAAGTTTTTTGTTTTGTTTTCTTAGACCTAAACAGCTGCCCGTGGCTAACAATAGCTATTGTTCTAAAATGTTTGATACCTTGTGACCAGAAAATGCTATCAATATTTTTTTAAAACTCTTGTAAAGTGGGGTTTCTCTGCTTTCCAGTGGTAACATGGTAGATTTTTAATTCATCCGTTCTCAGACAAAGAATTGGGACTTCAAATAAGTGAGACTGAAACTTAAGGTTCTCCTGAATCAAATGATGTATGTCACTGATGCTGACTGCTGGAATAGAGAAGAAAAAACAAATTAATACAGGAGAGTCAGACATCACAAATATTGTTTGAGGTCTAAACAGCTTGCAATACTTAATCTTGTTTTTTTTAAATTTTATCTGACCTATGACTTTAAATTAGACAACTATGGTCATTTTTACCCAAAATGGCTTTTTCATAGAGCTAGTTATTGAATTTACTGGGAAATATTTGTACTTTTTCTGAACATTGTTCCATACTTCTTTTGCAGTTATTTTTGACTGCAAAGCCAGTGTTGAGGGAAAACTAGTATATACAGAGTAAAAGCTCACTGTTATTGAATCCTTCTGTCCTCCGGGTGGGTGAAGACTCTTGGGTGGAACTATCTGTTGCCCATTCTGGCCTGCTTGACTTTACCTCCTGTGTTGCTCATGTGAGTGGAAGGAAATGGCAAAGACAAGATCATAAGCTTGCGTAGGTGATGGAAAAGGATGTATAGTACTGCAGCTGCATACACACATCCCCTGATCTGGAGATGATTTAGTCTCATGCAGGCGGAGATTAGCCACTCGGTTGACTTGGGACCTCACCAGTTGTACAGGCCTCTGATTCGTCCCCTCTCCTCCAGCTATGGCCTTGACCTGTCTTTGCATTTAGTCAGCTGCACCCACACACATATTCAAAATTATGCCCATAAGTACTTTATCTGAATGCCAGTAAACGCATCATCATTTTCTTTTTTCTTCAAAAAAAAAGGCCTGCATTCACTGGATTATCTTCAGCAAACAAACATCAATTCATCTTATTTGACAGCAGCCCTGTGAAGTCAAATCAATAAATGTGTCACAAGTGCATTTTTTAGGTTTGCCTGGTTCGCTGTGAATGCATGTTTGTGTGTTGGAGTAAAGGTCATTTACTTTACAGTGTGGTATTTGGCTGACTATCTTATAATAATAATAACAACCTTTATTGATGCAGAAAGTGTAGTTGAGATGAAAATGTATTTTTGGTGGTGTTCCTTCATCATTGTGCATGAGGTCATTTGCTTTAGTTGCCCTCTGGTATTATATTTGTAGTAATCAGGATATAATTGGTAGTCGTTTAACATACATTTACCAATGCTGGAGAACATTAGACTTGTTGAGTCCATATACAGTATGATGGAAAATATTTGGTAGAGATAGCAGTGATACTTTTTACTGCTGATGTGTTTCTCATGGCATGGAAAAAGAATGTGTAGAATGTGTAGAATAATGCTGCATGTGATCATCAGGATCATCACAGCTTTGCTTCAATCAGGGGAACTACAGGGAGGCAGACTGCTGAGATTTTCATAGCTGTTAGTCCTAATTAAATCCATTTATATCTCCACTCTTGAACTTTAATTTGCAGAATGAAAGGAATATGTCTGTGTCATCATTTAAGTCATTTTGAAATAATTTTGTTAGTCTGTCTATTAATCCTAACCTAGCTAAGTAAATGAGGGCATTTTTCGACAAAGCAGTTAAAAAATCATATATAACATTAATAATAATATAAATATGTGATTTTCCTTTGCAAACTATTTCAAAATCAAGCATCCAGGCTGCTGACATAATGTGATGGTATGTGGTCATATAGGGCCACAACTGCCAGTAGGGCCCACAAAATCAGTGTGACTCTGTGTGTATTTTGCTCCTAACAAATTACATTTGTTGAGTGGTGAACAAATAGGCCACCAAAAAAACCAACCCGTTTAATGTCTTTCAGCCTATATATAAAATAAAATATATTTATTTGTGTGTGTGTGTATGTATGTGTATATATATATACATATATGTGTGTGTGTGTCTGTGTGTGTATGTATGTATGTATGTATGTATACATACAGTATATGTATATATGTATGTGTGTGTGTGTGTGTGTGTGTGTGTGTATGTATGTATGTATGTATGTATACATACAGTATATGTATATATATGTGTGTGTGTGTGTGTGTGTGTGTGTGTGTGTGTGTGTGTGCGTGCGTGTGCGCGTGCATCTGTTAATGGCCGTGATTGAGATACTTTGTAGCAATCTCTTTGGTAATACAAGGACCATCTACCTCATCAGCTGATGTGACGGCTGCTGAGGGAAATAGAGTAAGAGATTTGTTGTTAATTAATCTGTCCATCATGGATTTTTGGTATGTTATAAGTTAAGCAATAAAATCCCTATTTTGTAGACATTACAAACTGGTCACTAGTCACTATAAGTGGTCATTGTTTGCAAGCAAAGTAAATGCATGGACAGCATTCATTCATTGATTTATTTTCTTTGGCTGTTCCATGGCTTTATTGTGATAGGACAAGAAAGAGTGAAAGGGAATAGGGAGAGAGTGAGTGGGGATGACATGCAGCAAAGAACCCTGAGCCACTAGCAAGGACACAGTCTGTACATGGAGCACATGCTCTGCTAAATGAGCCACTGGGGCTTACAAAAATGTGGTGTATTTTAACATTTGTTGTCTGTCAAACTAGCAAAGAGAGTCTGACACAGTCCCATAGTTTTTCCAGTTGTTAACTGTGACCTGTGCTCTAAGTACTTGCCTAGTAACAACCCTGGCACAACTGAAGGCATTTAACATTTATAAAGGAGAGAGGCTCTACTTGTTCAACATATTTGGACAGCTGGGGCTCAGGCAGTAGAGCGGTCGTCCACCAATTGGAAGTGGTTTCCCAGCCCCTGATGTCAACATGTCAAAGAGTCCTTGGGCAAGATACTGAACCCCACATTGCTCCTGGTGGCTCTTCCATAAGTGTGTGAGTACGTATGAATGGTTTTCGCCTCTGATGAGCAGGTCGTGCCTTGCATTGTAGTCTCTGCCACCAGTGTATGAATGTGTGTGAATCCTGACTTGTGTTGTAAAGCACTTGGAGTATTCATTAAGACTAGAAAAGCGCTATATAAGTACAGTCCATTTACCATTGAAAAAAAAACATTCCTGACCATGTGATTATAAGCATTGTAGCCTACTTTATCCATTCTACCACAGAGCAGCAGAATAAACCACAAGTATAATCAATACATATATACAATTAACCGTCTGTATACATGTGTGAAGAATGTATTGGACATTTTTCTTTAAGTGGGGAGATGTGTACTCAAACCTTCGACCATGGCTTCATGAGACAAGTGCATTACCCTCTTTGCCACAGAGCAGCAGGTGTGATCACAGTCTGCTGAGTGTCTAAAATAGGGCTTCTCCACTACTAATAGTAGTGTTGCACAGCTCGACCAAAGATGTTTTTATTCAGTTCTTGTAAAAGCAATACTACTACTCGTATACTACTCATTGTGGTAGCATTGACAGCTGTAGTAGCTGTAGTAAGAGTAGTAGTAGTAGTAGTAGTAGTAGTAGTAGTAGCAGCAGCAGTAATAGTAGTAGAAGTCATATTCAAGTCGTGTCTGCATTCACACTAATAATTGTGAATATTCACAAGTGTGTATAACTATGATAATATTGGCACTATACATGCATTACAACACATTATAGGTATGTTCTTAATGCGTTATAATGCATTATAGACATAGGTTTCATAGAAAGTGTTTCTAAAACTCTTGTTTAGGACCACCAAAATCGCAGGACCAGCCCTGAAATAAATCGGTAGTATGTACAAGCAAGACTTTCACTTACATTAAACATGGTTGCAGAAAAAAATCCTCATCGAATTTGTTTTATCTGAAAGATTTCTATAACCTCATTGTACTGTCATATTTGTGAAAAAGGAGAATGGAAATTGTAAAAGATGAAACAGCAAAGTAATGCAGTTATTTTTCAAACTATATTATAAACAAGATTAGGTACTATTGCATTCTGCCAGGAAAAAAAACACTGGATATGATCAACCCTCATGAGAACACTTTTACAAGACATAGATTGAATATAAAGGCTACTCAAAGGGATGTTTGGTTATGGGCTATAGCTTTAAAAGCAAAATCATTCTTGTTCCTCCTTCCCTGCTGACTTTGGTCTTACATAAAAAAGGACTTTGATTCCATCTTCAGTGAAGCAATATAGTTATATGTTGTAATTACAACATTGTGGTGTTCATCATGCTCTATGCAACTGGCAGGTTAACACTTCAGACTCATCACGCAGTCAGAAAGTTTAATAAGATTTCATGTCAAAGAGGACACGTTTGTTTAACCTCAACAATTGATGGAATAAATTGCATTAAAGCTCATAAATTTAACTCTTGTTGTAAAATGGGTATATTATTCATTTTCAATGTAGAAAAAATGTCCTCATTACCTTGGAAAGAACCATCAGTAATGCAGTCACACTAATTATTTATAAGTTGTTGAGGTTGTGTGAAAAGTTTTCACAGTCCAAAACCTGGAGGCAACAATTTCCATTAATATATCACAGATCTGTCACTGGAGTGCATCTCTGCCATTCATTTAAAGACACAAAGAGGTAACAGGCAGCCTGACTGACACCAAAGTTACGAGCCTTGCCCTGCATTTTTGCTCTTTTTACGGCTTTTCTCTGATAACAACGTTACACTGGAAAGAGCCCAGGATCTAACACATGCAGATATTGATGTCATTGTGCAGAGACTGTCTGAATCTATATCAGTTCTGGCAGCGGTGACACCGAATATTCCTGTTTAATGAGAAAAAAATGTGGGTGCTATAGTGTGTAGAGGAAGTACTGACACAAATTCAGACAAAAGAAATAGTTGTCTTTATGGCAAGATTTGATGTAGATCTTGGTAATGTTGCACTAACATTCTCTGGAGACTGGACTGTACAGAAGTTAGTGTCTAGACTGCAGTGAAATTTTGAATTGTCTGGATTTATGCCAACCTAATAAAATGTTTTTGTAATATAAACTTGATATTAATTCAGTTACTTACAATAAACCCTTAAGAGTACATTTCTCACAGCTCAGCTCCTACGGAACTCTCTAGTTGAGTCGACACAACCATTGACTTTCTTTCAACTGGAATTCCGCAGCTGAAAATACTTCATCTATGGTTGTCTACCTAAAATATCGAGTTTACCTAACTGCTTCAAGTCAGATTTACCAATGTATATAAAAGTTCTATTTGCTCCTGTTGGAGCTACATTATTCCAGCATTGGTACGAACATCAAAGCACTCCTAACTCCTGATCTATCATGCTTAGTACATTTTTCAGGACTGTACCTGTGTTTATAAGTTCTAAAGTGGTCTGAAAAAAAATTTAATTTTAAGATTAATTAACTTGACATAATTCAAAAGTCTATATTTGCATTGAGTTTATGAGAATATTTGTTGATTTCAAGACATTTTGCATCATCTTTAATGATAGCATCATAAACACATGAAACTTATTAACAGTATATAGACTGCTTTAGGACTTCAATAAAAACCTTACAATATTCGTATAATTGTTTAAAAGAGCATATTTCCTTTTACTAAGGCTGAATCTTTACTCTAGAGGCCCAGGTTTGATTGACGTCTTTTAAGTTAGATCCGGTAGGTGCAAAAAGGAACGTTAACTGTTAACAAATGTATAATGAAGTATGTATTAATCTAAATAAAGCAAGAAAAAAGCTGAGTAAAGGTTTAAAAATAACACAACTGGAATGTTAGTTACTGTTAACTCATTAATGTGTGTGTAATGCATTATAAACAATTTTAAGAAACTCATAAGGCTTTGATTAACGTCCTTAAGAACAATAACCATTATGATGCTATTTTTTTAATATGTACACTTTATAAATAAATTGAATTGGCCTCTCTTGGCTATTTACACATTGACTGGAAAGTAGCACAGTTATCCTAAATTTGGAATCAGGTTTCTGGCCACTTGACAAATGCAAGTCCAATATCATTCTCCTTGTAGCTCTCAGCTTTTCTGTTGTTTGGTGCTGGACTGTGAGTTTATTAAGGCCCAAAAATCAAAACAATGAGCTGCAAGAGGCTAAAATTCTGTGTAGAGGAAGAGGAAACAGAATTGAAAGCATAATTGGTGATAAGTCGCTTGGTATGTCACTATAAGTGACACCTTACACATGACACATTACCTTAAAGGAATAGTTCACTCTAGAACGAAATTCAGTCATTATCGACTCACCCTCATGCTGATGAGTAATGCGGTGTAGTTTTTTATTCCTCAAAGTGCAGCTGGAGACCCGCGGGGGTACCCTCCTGCAGCAAAAATCCATATAACGGGCGTCAATGGTGTCCGAGAGGAAAAGGTCCATAAAACTACACAAAAACTTTGTAATGTTCCTCCATACTGCTCGTCTGCTGCAATCCAAGTGTCCTGAAGTGGCGACATCCAGAATTTACTCGAAACGACATCATTTAGTACATTTTTATAGCCTAAACAGTCACTATACTATATCTGCCTGGAGGCACGCTCCCGCGTGCACACGAGTCTCCCTCACAGCCGCTTGCACTACGGTAGTCCGAAGCCGAAGTCCTCGGACATTTTTCTTTTTTCTTTCAAAGTTTCAAATCACCAGTGCGGGCAGGTCCCTCTTGTGTTTGTGTGTCTCTCAGTCGCTCACAGCTGGATGTAAATACCGGTGTGTATCTATCACAAGTCTCGTTCATCTTGTCCGGCGCGGCTTCCGTAGTGCAAACGCTTTGAGGGAGACTCGCGTGCCTCCAGGCAGATATAGCATAGTGACTGTTTAGGCTATAAAAATGTACTAAATGACGTCGTTTCGAGTAAACTCTGGATGTCGCTACTTCAGGACACTTGGATTGCAGCGGACGAGCAGTAGGGAGGAATATTACAAAGTTTTTGTGTAGTTTTATGGACCTTTTCCTCTCAGACACCATTGACGCCCGTTATATGGATTTTTGCTGTAGGAGGGTACCCCCGCGGGTCTCCAGCTGCACTTTGAGGAATAAAAAACTCCGGATTTCTCATCAGCATGAGGGTGAGTCCATAATGACTGAATTTCATTCTAGAGTGAACTATTCCTTTAAACAAAAAGAGTGACAGCGATGTATGTATGGTGACATAGTCAGAACAAATGACTGGCAACTTGAATTCACATTTAACCAGTTTATGGACATTTTTGCAATCTCTCAATCAAATGATACGATGACTATATACCACAATAGTGACTACTGTATGCTGAACCTCCAGTAAGGTCAGAAAACATATCAAACAGGTCAACAATGTAGCCGTCAATGGGATCATACATTGTAAAATCAACAGTTTGAAAAAAAAAAAAAGAAGAATAAAAAAATGACAAGTGAATTGTGAATACTGCAAACTTTAAAATGCCCAGGGGATTATGCATTAAGGAGGATTATAGATATTGTATAATGCATAAATCTAAAATCCTTAAAACATAAAAAAACACACAAAAAAATAAATATATTCCCATATCAGTTCTCTTTTAATGGGGATTTTAAACAAATTGATTCAAGCTTATTGACATCAATACTGATCATGTTCATCTATCTGGGATTAAAAGGGTTACAATGACCCTTAACTTTGCAGGGATCTGAATCTCACCTGTCTGTGTTTTCTGTGTGAAATCCCATCCTATGACATGGTCTGCAGCTGACTGGTTCACCATCGTTACAAGCACATAACTTAACATGTGAGTACAACAAAAGCATTCCCACATACATCAATCTCATCCCTGTCATTTTGTCTTCAACACACTTCTTACTCATATGTATGCACAGGAGTGAACTGGACAATAGCAGAACATCACATCATCAATCACTTGTGCTTTAAGTATATTCTCATACTGGAAATTTCTGTCCAAGGCAGACTCAAAAATATTCCAGGAAAATGCATCGACCAACCATAGAACACAACAATCACCTCTGTGGTCTTAAGAGCAGTGTCTGCCATTTGTCTCTTGGCAAACCAGGGTAAAATCACACATTCATAACACCTGAAAAAAAGTCCCATAGCAGCTACACGGACCATTCATTTAAATTGACTTTATTATCCTATTGTTTATGAAATATTCTAGCTTGCGTCATCTGTCGCTTGGGTGTGGACTTGAGCTGTATGCCAGCTCTGCTGAAAATATCAAAAACACCCAGGCCTCCCCAGGTGTATTTCACTTGACATGATTCCCCACCACTTGACATTAAAACAATTAAAATGCTTAACATGATAAAACACCTGTTTTCTGGTTGACTGGCAGACCAAGTGTGTATAAACCTTGATGGTAAAGTTAATTTACATGATGAATATGTGAAGAAGCTAATTAAAGGGACATTCCCCAGTTTATATTCATCTTAAATGAATGAAAATATTAAAATCACAACCCAATCGCAAGAATATATGTTGGCAATATATTTTTCTATAAAACACAGATATGTTGAAACTTTACATCTCTTCAAATTGAAAATTTAAGTTTTTTCGGGTAAATTTTACAATTTCTATTGTCACAATGCTGTGCTTATGATCTAGTTAGGTACAAAAACACTGGTAGGAAAAGATCATGTTTCAGCTTAAAATAGTTTTGGTCGCCATAAACACAGCAGGAGATGTCCTCACTTCTAGTCTATGTCTGTCTTTTGCTGCCACAAACATGCCTGGAAATTGTCCTTGCCTCTTTGAAATTATCAAGTGGTGTCTTACTTACAAGTGTTGACACATAGTGTAAAACTGCACTCAGTGGCTTGGTAGCCTTCTCACCTGTAACTCCACCATTATCCCCTTTACCTCCTGATATGACATTCAGGTAATAAACATGTAATGTGAATGTGATTTGCCACATTTTGTAGAAATTTCGGTACGTATGACACGAATGTGTGAACATACCAGTGGTTTGCAGAAATGTAAACTGGCAACATTTTATCCTGGAGACTGGACTGTAAAATCAATGTATAGATTTATGCTTGAGATACAAGTTAGTAATCCAAACGCAATCCCTGTTTTTGTTGTTCTCTAAGTCATGTTATTATAAAGAGGTAATGTACACACTTTTGATTTACATTGCCACACTTTGTTAACTTAACCTTTACAACAATGAAAGTGGATGTGGAGTTTACTGTATTTGATAAAGCTAATTCTAACTATATCGACTTTTAATATAATATGAATGAAAAAGAAACAGCCTGAACAGTGTGAAAGACAAATTTAAAAATCAAAAACTCTATTACGCTTTTTAGTAAATAAGATAAAACTTGCTAGCTCACTTCTCTCACTTGATGGTGGATTTTGCATTTATACATTTTAAGAGATATTTCAAAGAGGATTATCATTTATCATCATCAAGCACCGTCTGTTTTTCAGTTGATGGTCAAAAGAGAAACAAACACATTATTAGTAATAAGCTGTAATAACCTGTTTGGCTCTTTGACTCCAAATAAAAAGAAACAAAAAAGTGTATTAGTCAACCAAGGAGGGAACTTGACGACCAATATAAAGATTATTCTCTGGAGTTTTGTATTTATGCAAATTGCAAAAATGGTTATCCAAAAAGGACCTTATTATTTGACCAATGTTCTATCTATGTAAGGACACTTTCCATAATGTTGTCAGATACTTAAGACTAATTATCTGTCAGTGGCAAAAACAAGCACTTTGACGGCGCACAATTGCCTGCAGGGATTACATTGCAGCCTGTTTTAGTAGCGGTCTCACTCAATATTCGGTCAATTTAAAAAAATGTTGTCCCCATGGGCAATTTTGACACAAAAACATGGGAAAATAGCCTCCAGGTTGAAAATAATCATACTAGTAGCAACATTAAAAACAAGACTTTAAGAGCCAAAAATATCATTAGCAGTTTATGGAAAATTGTTTTTTACAAGTTAAATTTGGTTTCCCCAATTAACACCAGAACTTAGTAAGAAGTCACTTCAGTGCCATGTTGGTAATTAGATCACCCACCAACAAGTTAATGATGCCATCAGCAATACCGTCACAGTAAGTTAACGGTACTGTTCGAGTTTTAACTCTGAGAAAAATGTTGCATTTTGACCAGCACCTCTGTCCTACATTACACTTAACATACTGTAAAGCTCATTTCAGATTTTTTCGTACTCAGTGTGGACATGCCGTGAAGCTGCTATGACACTGTAATTAGGTGTTTCATAAATGCCATTTGCTAAATGTATGCATTTTGAAAAACAGTGCAGGAATTGTCTGTACACATTTGTACATTTTCTACACACTACGATGGAAATAAAAATTTGGATGCACTATGCTGTAGGACTTTGCCTGAGAAATCATGGTGTACTATTTATTATTCTGTTTATCATGAAGGATCTGTTCCTTTGTTTTGCATACAACTGTAAAAATACAGTAAAATTCAACAATCACGTTGCATTTTTTCCTTTTTTGTCATTTACTTAAAAAAAGCTTAATGGTATTATACAGATATTGAACAGGACGTGACAATAATTATAATCTGAATGTACACTTCAATATTGGGCAATAAACAGTCAACTATCAACAGTTACATGTATTTTTTTCTTTTTCCCTTTTCACATACAAAAAGGTTTGGGGAGACACAAACTCAGTAGTTCTACCATCATCAAATTAGTGCATTATTCAAAATTTTCCCTTCCTTGGATTCACGCCTCTCACTCTTGGCGAACCAACAGAGAACAGACTCTGATGCAAAGCCAGAAAGAAATAGAAAGTAAACTAAAGGTGGACCACTGGCGCTCTTGGGTATCCATTCTTCTTATAGGACTAATAGTCTGTTCTTGCTGTACAATACTGAGAGAAGCTTGAAGGGTGTCAAATTTCACATCAGAACTTCAGCAGGTAGAATAAGGTTACAGTCAGCAGGAGGCATACGGAGCACTGTGGCAACACAGCAGCCCCATTCACATCATGCATCGCACCAGGACCTGCAGCAGAACAACACAAAACTTACTCCATCACACAGGTCAGCAGTGTACAGCTCAGTACAAATCAGTGCTTTGCTTCAATATGAACTCAATATGAATATGTAACTGGAATTCAAATGTTCATGTGGCTTGTTTCCTCAGCCAAATCGGAGCTTTACATTGATTCGACAATCGCCATGGAAACTAGCAAATGGTAGAAATGAAAAGGTAAATTAGTGAATAACATACAGTGGGTGGCCTTCATGCCAGGACTGATTTCTTTTTTATGTGCACAGCTGCTAGCATGAAAAGAAGCAGCCACGAAAATATTCAATTTGAAAATAAATTAGAATAATCTAAACATAACTAACCATCAGTATGCTGTTTTTAGACACAGTGTTTCTCATATATTCTTACCATAAAGAATTATGCTGGCATTGGTGATCCCCATGGTGTTCATGGCAACACAGGTGTAGTTTCCATAGTCTTCTTCTGAGACGTTGAAAAAGACGAGCATGGACTGTTTACCTTGATTCTCTATCTTAACCCCATTTAGTCCATTGAAGAGCCTGGAAGAAAGAGGGGAAGAGCTTTTCAGTAAAGGAATGAAACAGTATCTGTGCTGGGTGTCTGTTTGCTGGGGCTTTTTGTCAAATCTCTGTCATAATTACTTTAAATACCTGCATAAAAATAGAAATACATTTAAACACAATGGGCTATGAAAGAACAAGAAATCCTCACTAGATCCAAAACTCTGAACACTGCTCACTGCCTTATTGAAGTAACTGTAAATTGGTGCACTTCATTCTTCAGTGCACGACAACCTTCCATCTGTTTCGCTCATTGCATTTCCTATTCCTCTGCTGCTGTTTCATTGCCTTATTTCATGTTTGCAGATGCCAGTCATTTATTTTATCAGCGTCCTCCATCTTTTTGTTCTTGAGGACTGATTTTGTCTTTTGGGGACTGATGAGCATTGCAGCTGTAACCGTCAGGGACCATTTAACAGTGCAACATTGCCTGTGTTCACATCAGCTTACCAGCTCTGGGACTGCTCATAAACATCTTTCCGGTATCCAGCCTTCAGTTGGAAAGACTGCATTATACTATAACCTACATAAAGCAAAGAATCTTTGTCTGTATGTCCTTTGCATAGCTCGAGAACCGTGCATCCGATCTACTGGTTTGTTGCTGAGGACAAGGAAGTGCAGAGTCAAATTTGGTGCATATTGGTCACGCGGCTCATTCAATATTAATAAATTGTGAATAAACAGTGAACATTGCTCTGTGCAGCAGCGGGGATGTGGCTTCAGAACTCTGGCTTCATGGCTCTGCAGACTGAAGCTGGGCTCACATGTGATTCTCTAACGTGATCTCATAGGGAAGCAATAAACAAAATGGAGATAAGCGAGAACTGGAGGTGAGATTTTAAGTATCTGTCAACAGTAGTATGCTAGCTAACGTAAGCCTCAAGGGCTAGAATGTTTACTATTGCTTGGCAGCACCGTAACCTGCCCCAGAATGCCTTTCTCATGGGTTGTTGTGGTACGACTCAGAAAGTACAGATATAATCATCAAGATTTAAATTGTAAATATTAAACATGTTTGATATTATTGGGGCGGCCCCAAAGACTCTTTGAGTAGATCAGGAGGATTAAGGCTGGATCTGTAACCCCTCACATTAACTGATTATCTGTGGCAACACCAGTACTGGTATTACAATTGGGCAGCCACAAGAACAGCGCTATTATGTAAATTTGCCCCATCATCTTATAATGCTAATAACGTTAAATCCATGCTCTACTGGGTTATGTCAACACAAGATACTTATATGCCTGGTTTCAAATGAATAACTTCACTAACTGTATGCAGTTCACTTTAACAACTTTACAGGCGTAAAGGTTAAGGCTAAATCTACAACATTCACGGCCACTAGTGGGAAGAAAGCACCAAACTCAGATCACATTGTAACACAGGGCACAGTGATCAAATATGAATCAAGATTATGTTACTGCATAGCTTTGCTGAACTGTATTTGTCACATCAAAAGTTTTTCAATCATATTTTCGTTTACTGTTTAGCTGTAAAAGTAGAATGTTAATGACAAGACGACCACTATGGGTGCTTTGTAACTTTCCTGGGTGTGTTGTTCAGGGGCAGATTATTGAAGTGTGGCCCCAGGCAAATGTCTGTTCAAGGTGAAGCTTTAATTCTAATGTAATGCTGAATAATTTAATGAAAATTAACGCTGCAAATGATTTGACTTTTTTTATTTAATGGAATTCAAAATACCATTAAAAATGTTATTTTGCCAATGGAGCGGGTCAGGGATTATCTCATTTCATCAAAAGCACAATCTTATTTTGAATAAGAATGTACTGTAAGAAGTGTACAAAGACATTACTTATCAACAAAGAAGATACAGCCTGGCTTATTTCAAATAAAGTAAGTCCACACCCTCAAGCAGAATAAGTGTGAGTCTGTAATACTGACTTCAAACAACTGCCTGTAGAAATCACAGAGCTCAGAGGAGAAACTTGCCTGCGGTCTTCTTTGTACCACTCAAACTCTGCCCTCGGGACAGCAGAGGCCTCACATTGCAGGATTCCTTTTTGTCCAACTGGAGTACCCGTACTCCTCGCTTTAGAAATGAAGGGAGGATCTATAAAGCAAAGTGAAATTAGTTTTATAATGGCATCATAAAGAAGACATAACCACATTGCCAGGTGTTTTGCGCTGCTTTATACTCGTATTTCTGTAAATGTTAATTGACACGATGAACAAGCAGCAGCCCAAATACAGACTGGGAGGGATAAAAAAAATCAATATTCCAGTGCACACCAAGATACAAATGAGACTATTTTATTAACAGTTACATTAAAAACAACAAGGGTTTGTTGTTTTTGATTTAATTGTTAATAAAAAATAGTGTCAATTCCATTAACAATTCATGTAAAAAAAATGTTTTAATGTAATTGTTAATTGGTGTCATTCGTTTCCTGGTGTGGGCTCGAATGCAGATTTTTTTTGCTCTACTGTGGTTTGCCCTGTACTGGCTGCTCCCAGAGAATCACTACTGTTCACGGGTTAATCTTCTGTTTTTTTACAGACTAGGAGGGAGCCTGTTACATTATTTGAAACAGCATCCGTTTCCATCTTCTCAGTCCACTCAATCTTGACAAGCTATAAATCTTCTAAAGATAAGAACCTTCATGAATCTGTGCAAACTATTTTATAATCCCAGTTAACTGTAATAACAGTTGCTGATTCTGTACAGAAGATAAAACAGGAAAAAACAGTAAAAAGAACAGAAAGGAAATGTAATGGTCAAATACTAACCAAATAAAAAACATAACTTCACACAGTCAGACTTTAATTGAAGATGTATACAAGATAAATGTATGATGTTCTGATCATTTTGTCCCTCCATATGTTTCCACAATGATAGTTTTGATCCTTACAGTTTACGGTGACTTGCACTGTCCTGACATCGGGTTCTAAGATTCCATTAGACGCAATGCATTCATACGCTCCTGACTGCTCTTTGGTGATGGCTGTCAGCTCCACATGTTCCCCCTCTGTCAGAAATTTATGAGTGCCTGCGTATAAGGAAAGAAACAGAGGAAGAAATGCATTATTAAAGAGGTCCTGTTGGGAAATAAGTGACCTATGGTGACCTTGATAGAATTCTCACCTCCTAAACGAGTGAATATCTTGTGTTGAATTACAGCAACCTCTAATTGACACACATATAAAACGTTGACCATACCAGCCATCACCCTGACTTTGGCTTTGTTTTAAAACCTTTGTTAAACATCTTCAATCTTATCATTGTTGAACGCTCCTCATAGTAAATCCAAGCAGCGTTCTATAACAAGGAGAAAATGGCTTTTTAAATGATTGAAAAAAAGACTTTTAAGTCATTTTTTGTATGCCACAAAATATGAAGCAACTATGAAATCTACATTTGTAAATATATAATTAACCTATCATCAAATATTATTAGTTAACAATTCAACATCTTCGTTTAGCAAAAAACACCACACAATATTGATAATTAACAGTTATTACATTCTTTGTAGCTAACCCATCATGCATTCTGTCCCAAAAAAGCTTGGGAAAGATGTTCCTAAGATTCAGTTTCTAAATGACAAAATGTACATTCATTCCTATCCACATTAAATATTACTCTTAAGGATCCACTGCATAGACAAATATCATACATTGTTTTGAAATTAACTTTTAGGTAACAAAAGAAATGACAGATATCTAGCTCTGACTTTGATAGCGTTTGATCTTGACAGCCTTTGAAATATTTTATTTCTTTTGACAGGCATAGGAAAATATTATTTTGTAATTACTGATCTAACAATTTCATTGCATTTATCATCTAAAAAGTTGTAGTTGTGAATAAACAGAATATCAGGTGTATTAGAGAAGAATATTGTAATATTACTTTAATCAGATTTGTCAAAGAATGAATAGCTTTGACAACTAAAGAATAGTGACTGTATGACCACCCTAAATTAAATTGTGACTTAAAGTTGCTTATTATTACAAATAAAACTACAATAAATTTGGTTTATTTTCTTAATACGTCTGTCTAGTACAACTAAAGAATATGCTGGGTAAATTAATCTGAAATCCATTTCATCTTAATCAGATTCTTCCAAAAATAGAAATATTCCGTTCCATTACCTTGAAGTGGTTTGTTTAGCCTACATACTATGTTTAACAGTGCAATTATCTGTAAGGTCAGCCCGCATTCACTTCCAACATGTTAAATACAGCAGCCTAGTCAGTGGCCCAATATTTCTAAGGCTATATCCAGATTGTATCCAGATTGATTTTAGGAAGTCTCGACAGCACTTAATGCATAAGAAACACTTGAAATCAGATTTTTGCAAATCGCATCCAAACCACATTTGGAGGTGGTTTGAATTGTGTTTCAAATCAAATTGTATTTCTACAGATGTGTTTTGGTCCTGATGCTCTGGCCGCTCATATTTCTCCGATTTCAAAGTGTCTTTTGTCACTCGTAGCACGACACACAACAGCTACACCAAATCAAGAGAGACAGAAGTGTATCGGAGCAGCTGAGCAGAATTCCAGGCTGCTACGATCAGAGTGGTATGGAAGACAACACAGAAAACAACAGTCACCCTGCAATAAACTGTCTGCTCCACGACTTGACAGCGTGAATGTTTGGATTGCGAGATGATTGATCAGGGTTCTGTGTTGGAAAGCCCTGTCACCAGCGTTTAGCGTTACTGATGCCTATGCCATTACCATAGCAACCCATGCAGATATATTGGTGATGTCTGGAGACAAAAATCCGATATTATCACTCATAAATAATGTCCGTAAATAATGCGGATACTACGTTTTTCAGATCTGATTTGAGAAAGTCAGATTGGATTTGCCTGCTGTTTAAACATAGCCTAAGTTTCAAGGCTTTAGATACCCCGCTAGCATCACTGTGCCCCTCTAATGCAGCAGTATAAAAAACAAGAAAGTCCAAGTTAGGGGTTGGCTGGGATGGTTGAGTGGGTCATTCACAGGGCTTTTGCTTTGGAGTCTGGGGTTTGCATCCCATCTGCGATACAAAATGTATATATTTTTTGCTTCAAGTCCAACCCAGGGGTTTCCAACTGGGCCGGTACTGGGTCTTGGGTCATTCAGCACGGGTCTACGAAAAACCCAATAGGACATAAGGTAGCTGATGTAATTGGTATATCTGTAGGGTGAGGTAGAGTGTCATAGATGGAAGCTTCAGGCCACATACCAAGCTGCCAAAGCTGACGAGTTGGGAGTGAGAACATGCTGGAGGGGCAGTGCCAGGAGTTATTCATCCAGCATGGTCAGTGCTGTTGGCTACTATAACAACTAACTATAACTATAACCATAACAAGTCTGTCCCTAGCTGCCGGTTTTCACAGAAAACTATGTCAAAGCAAAGAGCACTCCACAAGCTGTTTCATAAATAGATACGGTTTAAAGATACAGTATACAGCCTCTTCATTCAACAAAAGCTTGGCTCTAACTACAGTTGTTGGCGTGGTTTCAAGGTTCAAGGTGTCTGTCATTATACAACACGGGGTTGCATATAACGAAATTGTAGGAACCTCTGTCCATCGCCTCTGCATTAGCTTGAGGCTTTGTTGTTCTTGTTAACCCTTTTCATCTGGATGAAGAAGATTTACATGAAGGAGGCGCCTTTCAGGCACATCTTATCTCCTGGCAGAGAGGACAGTGCCTCTCTGGACCATAAAGACTTCAAACGAGGACAGTTTTAATTAATTTACAACTAAACTCCCATTTCTGAACTCTCTTTCCCCTTTGAACAGAACCTCCTCACACAGGTCATGAAGTTACCTGTGACAGTTCACCAGGAGGGACGAACGAATGTCTTCAGAATGTGTTAATACAATGTCTTTACATTTGCAGATTAAGTAACACGCCTGATCACTTTCTACCTATTTCTCTCTCTGTCTCTACGACTTCTGATCCACAAACACCCACAGAGTGGACATCGGACACCTTCTGACGTGTTTTTCCATGCTGTTACTCTGTCTTTTTTAATTTATGACTTATGCCTGGTACCTTATCTGCTCACATTCCAAACCAAATGGTCTCTGTATTCTTCCAGATTTCAGACCATTTCTAATTAACCATTAAGTCAGTATCTCACAATCTTATTTCTAACACATTAAGAAACAGTAAGAGAAGTTCATAAAACTGGTCTTTCTCCCGTTTCTCTACGATTAAGATTGACTGAGATCAAATTTTAATGTTTAATCTGTACTGTGTTCGGTGGAACCACAGCACCTCCTGATGGTGAGTCCTGATACAGTTGGACGAGAAATATTCTGTTTAATATGGTCATGGTTATAACCAGTAAATGACTCTGATATGTCTTTGTTTTAACAAGTATTAAGCTGAATATGTATAATTAATGTTTAATCACGTCATAATCCTTGTCATGATAGACAAAGTATATCTATTGAGCCATGGTGAGAAACTGAGAAGGTGAAGCACGGTTTAGTTCAGTGAGTTTCTGTGAATCTTAACACCTCCACTAAATCTTGGAGATAAAAGCCGGTAAGCCCCGCCTAGACACGCCTCGATTTGCAAGTAATAAAACGGAGAGATCACGTCTCTCGGTCCAGAGTTTTTGTTTAGTTTTTTTGTTTTGTTTTTAAAAAAGTTTTGTTTAAGTTTTTCTTTTGTAACTTATTTTGAAGCTCTTTACTTTACTTTGAAACACGCTCCAAGACAGCGATCTCATCAGAAGTGCTCACGCGTTGATTTTTCTCACTTTATATTTTTCGCAGTATTGATTAGCTTCTTTTATTAAGTTTGTACCAGAACGAAGTTCTGTTTTAATTTGTTTTATACCGTTAAGTATCGTAACTCGCTTTTGAAGAAGTAAACTTAATTTAGATTACCTTGCATTAACTAACAACGGAAGATCCGCTTGATCAACGTATCCTCCTCAGTTATTTTATTCAAGAAGTTAAATCTAGTTTACAAAGTCAGAGCCTGAAAACCACTCGAAGAAACGAAGAAGAACATCTTTATCACAATCATCATCAAGACACCACAGCAACTTGCTGTGTCCGAGACCGTGCAAACGGTTTCCAACGAAAGACAGACTCTTTGACAAGCCCCCAGCGCTCGCTAGCGGTATCATCCCGCTGGGCATTGAGCCAAGAGCTGCACCGGATCGGTACGGGACCAGCTGCCCTCTTCCTAAGACAACGGACCGAGGTGCCCAACCGACTGATACCGGACGAGCTGACCCCCGGCCATCGGACCGGGACTGACCGACTGCTAGAGCTGCAAAACACCTGAGGAAATCCGCCGCTGCGGACTCCGCACCTCTGCGGTGAAAGTAGGCTCTCCATCACTCACAACAGCTGGATCCACACATGATACATGAGATGGTGTATGGCTCTGGTTCATATCTTTTAGATTAAAAGAAATTCGGTTAGGGTCTCGTTAGTATTAAAAATTACTCTCGTAATCTTTAAATGCTTCAACCTAACTCATAATCTCACCATCAGCCCATATTCCACTAATAACCCATTACTTAGTTATTCCATATTTTCTGTTACCTGTTGTTATTCATTTAAATTGCCATTTCATTTATTTAACCTGAATTATTTAGTCAATAAACATATTAACCGTATGTCGTTGTCTGTGCAGGTTTGTTTTTAATGTGGAGAACCGATGGATATGTGTAGAATTCACTTGCTTCATGTATGAGATTGATTAGAATTGATACAAGTTAAACTTGTCCAGTCGAATTTGATTAATTACCTCCGGATTATTCAAATAGACGAAAACGGAGGTGGTGCCCCATTAACGAGTGTTTAAATTACGTTTATTATTAGTGTATCTCCTACATATTATTATGGTGCCCCGTGTGAGGCCACCTAAAACCACAGTTCTCTGCATTAAATTGAAGCCTACAGACAAACATCGGTTTTAATAATCAAAAAACCCAAAGCTGTCTTAATGTTGTTTGGCTGTCCACCGAGTGATTAGTGCGATACTTAACCTTATATTCTCTACTGCATATACCTTGAATTGTGTGTGAGCATAAAACTTCGCTGAGATTTGATTTCGCTGCTTAATATGAAATTAATGTGTATGGATGCTGCGTTGTAACCAGATCCGTGTGTGATAAAGAGCGTTCAACATCGCTGCATGTTGGAAATTAATGTGTAGATGCTGCGTTGTACCAGATCCATGATTTAAAGAGTTGTTCAGCGCCGCCGTGCGTTAATGCTTCATGTACAGATTCTGCGCTGTAATTACCAGATCTGTGAGTTAAAATTGTTCAGCGCCGCCGTGCGTTAATGTTTCGTGAACAGATCCTGCGTTGTACCAGGTCTGTGATTTATTTGCATGCATAAGTGTCGCTGCACACTTCTTAAATTAACCGGTTTGATGAATCATAAGCTGTTGCGCTGTGCCAAAGCTTAGAGATTCAGCTGAGATAAAGTCTATATCTACCGCGATGTTCCGGAGATATTTGTAACTTGCTCAGACCCTCGTGTGTTCTGATTTAGATTAGCTACCTAAACAGAAAACAGCTGTGCAAACAGTGAGAGGTTTATTTGATCTACCCCGTGTAGTATCAAGATTGGTTGCTATGGCAACAATCTCGTTCAGAAGACAGTATATTTGACTGTGTAAAGGAGGACAGAAAACCTCTATCAGTTGAAATTGTGAAAACACAAGTAAATGAATGCAATGCTAGTTGCTGGTTGAATGTTTTCTGAAGTGCTGAAAAACTTGTTGGTGCTAAAATTAAAGTGGCAGGATTCACTGCGTGTGACCAGTGAACTCAACTGCTGTAACTTTGTCTTAGAGAAGTTAACCCTCCAGAGTCAAACCGTCACTGACCCAAGCCTTGAAAAACAAGGGGGGTATATCAGTGGGCGGAGCTAAAAGTCCCTCCTCTAGACTCTTCTTCGTGTAGCCTTGTTAAAATTAAATTCTGCGATAGCGCCCCTGGTGGCCGACTCTGTAAAACCTCCGAAGTTGCGATAGCGCCCTCTGTAGGACGATTCGGTAAAAGATTTTTATTTTGTGATAACTTCTTCTAATGACCAACTCTGTGAATATTAAATTTGTAACAACACCCCTGGTGGCTGATTCTGTTAACAACAAATACATTTGAATAGCATATTCTGCTGGCTAACTTGATTAATTGAATTTTGTCTTTCAGCTTTAATAGACTGAAATCCCACACAGGTACTTGCTAAATTGTATTATTGGAAACCTGTGATACTGCAATAACTACTATAGTGAATTAATGTGTCTCATTATTCAGGTAAATCGAATAATTAAGTTGTAAATTACGAATTTGACAACTTTAACCAGATTTGACAACTTTATTCCAAATTCAATTGAAATTTTTATTGTATTACTTGGAATTTGATCTTGATATATGCTACGTGCATGCAAGTCAAAGAATTAAGCTGTTAACTACACATCCAAGTACTTTTAATCGAAAAACACATTTAGATCGAATACTTTAGTCATTGTTGTTAACACATTAGCTGTCAAATCCTTTGAAATCCAAAACGTCTGCTGTTTTGGAGCTTCACAAATTGAGTTAATTAACCAAGCAAACCCCACCTCTAATTGAAAACAATTAGAATTTAAAAAGCTCAAATAAAATAAATAAATAAAACAAAGTAAATTGAATTTTGAATTGAATTTCTTTTTTTTCTTCTAAAAACAATGGCAGGGCCCGGTGATTCTGACACCGTGAGCCTAGTGAATCCCTTAGACAATCTAGATTCAGTAATACTGGATCTCACCACAGAGTTGCTACCAGATTATGCAGACAAAATCCAGAAGACCGACCCTAGTGAGCTACATGAAATAATGTCCGCGTTAGTATGCCAGTCCCTGACCGAAGAAATGAAAGGAAAAGACAGAGAGAAAATGTTAGGGATGATGGTTATCGTGATGTCTGCACAGCAAAAACGCAGAGACCAACTGCTAGAGAACGCTTTAGCTGAAATAACCCCTAAAAAGCAACACGAGAAAACTAAAGAGTCCTTAACTAAAGCAGAAGACTGCATTAACCGACTGGAGTCTCAGGTTAAAGCACAAAAAGAGGAACAGGCTGAAATGCAGGAAGGAAACTCAGAGCTCAAACAAGTCCTTCACGCCCAAGGGCTAGAGCTAGATAAAACAGAATATGAACTTGAAAAAGTAACTAAACATCTTGAAGATGCTAACAAAGACCTTGGAAAAGCAACCAAGGAAAATAAGGAGCTAAAAAGTAAGCTCAAAGTTTGGAACAGGGCCAGAGAAAGGGAAAGGAAATGTCTACATGACATGCAACAGGCACTAAAAGAAGCCAGGGACCAAGTTAACGAATCCCATCTTGAACAGATGGAACAAGAGGCAGAGCTCGAAGAGGTTAAAAGGGAATTAAAGCACTCCTTTGAGTATAGTTCATTCCCAAAAGCGCCTGCAGGTGCAAACTCTCATGAGGAAAACAAAGAGAGCAGATTCCACAGGAACGCTCAATTAGACATGTCCCCGCCACGATCTATGTCACCCATAGATCCTGTTGTCCAGTCTCGGACTGACAGGGACCTGCGTGACCGAGATAAAAGGTCTCCCTCCTCTCAGCCTCTCCCTCCTCCAAGCGCGCAATATTCGCGAAACCCCTCCGACAGGGACGTAGATAAAATGGCTCGAAACATAACCCATTTCGAACCCAAACCTGGTGCCTTTAATGAAACTCACAGGCAATTCGACCCTGAAATTTTTCCCAACCCTCCCACCCAAATGATCGGCGTTGCCGCTCAAGCTCAGGTAGTAGCCAATGCTCCTGACAACTCTTCAGCACCGAGACGTTCCGGTCCTGACTTGACATACTTGCATGACGCACGCACTGCCCTGCGCATTGTCGAGGGCCTCCTTGTACATGTCTCCGACGCTCTCACTTCACCTGCATTCGTGGTGCCTCAGAGCCACAGGGGGGTGATGCTAATGCAGGCCCATAACTCTCCATGCGCAGGACATAGAAAAGCCAAAGCAACATACCAGGCACTCCAACAAGTAGCCTATTGGCCACACATGCAGGAAGATGTAGCAAACTACATCAAAGACTGCTCAATTTGCTGTCAGGCCCAACTGTCAAACCTGCTTCACAGAGCTCCCTTCCCACGAAGGGGCCACAGAGCCTACTATGACCAAAAAGTGTCCCATGACAAAGTCGAAGTGGGGGACAAGATTTGGTACTACACCTCTGCTCCCCTGACTAGAAAGGCCAACCAAAACACCAGAAGGCTTGCCCGCAAGCTTCTGCCCCAAAAGATCAAAGTAAACAAAAGCCAGAAAGAGCAGACACTTAAGTGGATCCATCGCAACCAGATGAAACCACACAAAACCCCCATGGGACTTGACAGGGATGCAAACTTCTCTGATAGGTCATAAATAAGGATAAAACCTTTAAAGCACCTAAAAGTGCCAATCGCGAGTAGAATTTTATTTTATTTTTTTTGTCAACAAAGGTCACTGTTGTTCGCGTCATTTACAAAGTTGAATTGAGAAACAGGCTTTGTAAATTAACCTGCTAACTTAACCTGCTTAACTAAATACAGTCCTTTGATTCACCCAAAACTAATTGATTCAAAGTGGGGGTTAATCTAACACGTTTGCCCTTTGGTCCAAAGTGTATAATAAATTGAAAAGTAGAATTAAAACCAAACTCTGAGATTGTTCGCAAGGAACATCTCAGACTGTTGATCACCAGCTGTCGTCTACACACAAAGAAAGTGTTTATCAGAATGACAGACTCGACTTACAGGTTACAGCAGTTGCAGAAGTTCACTGTCACTCAATCAGAACTGAGTAATTTAGTTACAGACCTAAACAATTAATTGGTGAATCCTTGATAAAGCTATCAGCTATAAAGCTTGTAAGAATATTTTGTTTGTTAAATCTTGGACTCTCTACAGTTCATGCTGTAAGTTTATTCACAGTAAAATCGCCATGAATGTGAATTACATGCTGAAATCCCAGACATCAGAGCGCAGATCAACCAACAACAGCAGGTGCTACAAACATAAGCCAATCATTGTAGAGCATCATTTTGGTGGTCGAAACCCACAGTGAAGCTCTGAATAAAACTCTCCTTGCTATAATCAGAATTAGAATCAGAAATACTTTAGTGATCCCTGAAGGGATATTGCTTGTGTTACAGCTGCTCCCATTCAGTCTTAGAAAATAAGCAGAAATGTACATCTATATGAACAGTGTAATAAATATTTACGTGAGTAATCATTCTCCTTTCAGTCATGTCAGTTGATTATGCTCACACACAACCTGTCAGTTCGTTATGGCAGACACGTTGAGAGACATTGGATCCTCAGTGAACAGCTCAGCCATAAATAAGATTCTTCTGCATCTTATCCCACTGTTTCTGGTGAAGTAAATTTATCCACCATTACCAGAGAACGTTATCCTATACACTGAAAATTTAGCTCCATCATTTGGACACAAACCAATATGAAATCAAGAAATCTAAATTTTTCGACAAACACACACTTGAGTTAGAGCAAAACACTCTTACTCAAGTGCAGTGATCAGTTATTGATAGCGACTCTCACAGTTAGTTGATAACAGTTACTATTGACAGTTCTATAACAGGCTCCTTAATTCTATAAGATTAAGAGTAGAACTTTCCACTAACCAAGTTAGTATTATCAGTACTGTTTTCCCTTATTTTTTTCTTTACTATATGATTAGACCTTAGCACATGCCAAAGTCAGACACCATCTCTGATCATAAAGTGTGCCACCTGTGCTCCTCGACGATGGACATCATGACTTCATCGATCCAAAGTTCCCGCTACTACGGTCATTCAGATCGAAGTGGGGGATATGTAGGAACCTCTGTCCATCGCCTCTGCATTAGCTTGAGGCTTTGTTGTTCTTGTTAACCCTTTTCATCTGGATGAAGAAGATTTACATGAAGGAGGCGCCTTTCAGGCACATCTTATCTCCTGGCAGAGAGGACAGTGCCTCTCTGGACCATAAAGACTTCAAACGAGGACAGTTTTAATTAATTTACAACTAAACTCCCATTTCTGAACTCTCTTTCCCCTTTGAACAGAACCTCCTCACACAGGTCATGAAGTTACCTGTGACAGTTCACCAGGAGGGACGAACGAATGTCTTCAGAATGTGTTAATACAATGTCTTTACATTTGCAGATTAAGTAACACGCCTGATCACTTTCTACCTATTTCTCTCTCTGTCTCTACGACTTCTGATCCACAAACACCCACAGAGTGGACATCGGACACCTTCTGACGTGTTTTTCCATGCTGTTACTCTGTCTTTTTTAATTTATGACTTATGCCTGGTACCTTATCTGCTCACATTCCAAACCAAATGGTCTCTGTATTCTTCCAGATTTCAGACCATTTCTAATTAACCATTAAGTCAGTATCTCACAATCTTATTTCTAACACATTAAGAAACAGTAAGAGAAGTTCATAAAACTGGTCTTTCTCCCGTTTCTCTACGATTAAGATTGACTGAGATCAAATTTTAATGTTTAATCTGTACTGTGTTCGGTGGAACCACAGCACCTCCTGATGGTGAGTCCTGATACAGTTGGACGAGAAATATTCTGTTTAATATGGTCATGGTTATAACCAGTAAATGACTCTGATATGTCTTTGTTTTAACAAGTATTAAGCTGAATATGTATAATTAATGTTTAATCACGTCATAATCCTTGTCATGATAGACAAAGTATATCTATTGAGCCATGGTGAGAAACTGAGAAGGTGAAGCACGGTTTAGTTCAGTGAGTTTCTGTGAATCTTAACACCTCCACTAAATCTTGGAGATAAAAGCCGGTAAGCCCCGCCTAGACACGCCTCGATTTGCAAGTAATAAAACGGAGAGATCACGTCTCTCGGTCCAGAGTTTTTGTTTAGTTTTTTTGTTTTGTTTTTAAAAAAGTTTTGTTTAAGTTTTTCTTTTGTAACTTATTTTGAAGCTCTTTACTTTACTTTGAAACACGCTCCAAGACAGCGATCTCATCAGAAGTGCTCACGCGTTGATTTTTCTCACTTTATATTTTTCGCAGTATTGATTAGCTTCTTTTATTAAGTTTGTACCAGAACGAAGTTCTGTTTTAATTTGTTTTATACCGTTAAGTATCGTAACTCGCTTTTGAAGAAGTAAACTTAATTTAGATTACCTTGCATTAACTAACAACGGAAGATCCGCTTGATCAACGTATCCTCCTCAGTTATTTTATTCAAGAAGTTAAATCTAGTTTACAAAGTCAGAGCCTGAAAACCACTCGAAGAAACGAAGAAGAACATCTTTATCACAATCATCATCAAGACACCACAGCAACTTGCTGTGTCCGAGACCGTGCAAACGGTTTCCAACGAAAGACAGACTCTTTGACAAGCCCCCAGCGCTCGCTAGCGGTATCATCCCGCTGGGCATTGAGCCAAGAGCTGCACCGGATCGGTACGGGACCAGCTGCCCTCTTCCTAAGACAACGGACCGAGGTGCCCAACCGACTGATACCGGACGAGCTGACCCCCGGCCATCGGACCGGGACTGACCGACTGCTAGAGCTGCAAAACACCTGAGGAAATCCGCCGCTGCGGACTCCGCACCTCTGCGGTGAAAGTAGGCTCTCCATCACTCACAACAGCTGGATCCACACATGATACATGAGATGGTGTATGGCTCTGGTTCATATCTTTTAGATTAAAAGAAATTCGGTTAGGGTCTCGTTAGTATTAAAAATTACTCTCGTAATCTTTAAATGCTTCAACCTAACTCATAATCTCACCATCAGCCCATATTCCACTAATAACCCATTACTTAGTTATTCCATATTTTCTGTTACCTGTTGTTATTCATTTAAATTGCCATTTCATTTATTTAACCTGAATTATTTAGTCAATAAACATATTAACCGTATGTCGTTGTCTGTGCAGGTTTGTTTTTAATGTGGAGAACCGATGGATATGTGTAGAATTCACTTGCTTCATGTATGAGATTGATTAGAATTGATACAAGTTAAACTTGTCCAGTCGAATTTGATTAATTACCTCCGGATTATTCAAATAGACGAAAACGGAGGTGGTGCCCCATTAACGAGTGTTTAAATTACGTTTATTATTAGTGTATCTCCTACAAAATTAACAAATTCATTGTTCCTTCATGCTACACAAATATACAAATACACAAATATAGGACATATATACATTTGAGAACATATATATACATATATTTATATATATATATACACACACACACACACACACATATATATATATATATATATATATATATATATATATATATATATACACACACACATATATATAAACATAAATGTCAACAGCGGCAACAAGATGGTGGTGACATCAGGAAAACACTGTCCATCCAATTTGACTGCATTTGAGCACCAAGAACAGAAAAAAAAATTAGCAAATGTACAGGAGCTACTGGCTGCTGAATCTGCATGCGCTGCTGTTGTCATGGCAATAACTAAATTAGGTCAAGCTCTCAAAAAGTTGGTCCCCACATTTACCGTCATGTAACCAGTGTTTTTTTAGACGTCATCCATACACCCAAAGCAGGCTTTCTGGCAAAGATTTGTGGTCATTAAGCCCAAAGTAATGTCACTTAAGTCAGTTTATCAGACATTAGAAAATTCCTCCAGAGTTGTAGTAAGTATTATGAGTTGACGTAACTGTTTTAAACAGTGAAATTGTAATTCACATGATTAGTAAATTGATTTTGACATGTAAACAATGTGTTGCTCCTGTAATGAGTGCATATGCATGTATGTATAGTACATGATTGTTGATTAATTTCAAATAGCAAGTAAAAAATAATGGCGGCTTTCTGTTCAGTCATCCTTTAAAAGGAGAACTACTAGACTAATCTCAAGTAGTAGAGTAGAAACTACTGTATATGAAGACATTATGAATACACTATTTGTTACGCACTAATTATGCACTGATTGTTAGATACCTGTTCTTTTTGTTTAAAGATGTGTACATTTAAGAGATGACAATCTTGGGATTTTTTTGTTGAATATCTTAATTTTAAAAGAAAAGGAAAATAAAATCCACACATCACAGTAGCAGTCTGTCCCTGAATTTGGGATTTACTGTTTCAAATGTCTCTATAGGGCAATGACAGCTCAGGGCATGCACTCATTACACAAAGAAAATAAACTAATTGCATTGAAACAAGCCCACTTGAGTAACACCACAAAATACCCCTGACACCAGCGATGGTAAAAGCATGTTCTGGTGACAGAGAGACCTTAAGCTATTGCTGCGTGGGTGGGAAAATGGATAGGAGCACTAATCCCAATCAGTAGAAATGTCAATCCAGCAATATCTCTACATTAGCATAATATCATTATGTTTTCCAAATCCTCAGCTGCAGAGACTGTTGCAGCTGGCTGGGGATTCACTGAAAAGGTTGTGGGCTAGGGATAATCAGCATGTTGCATATAACCAGGGAACTGCTAGCACAGGTAATTGAACATTTCCATGGATAACTATATTAGGCAGACTGTGGCTGATAAAGTGCTGTTGAGTTACTAGCTGGTAATGTGAGACTGTTTTAATGATGACCAGGGGTGGAAGTAATATTACTGTCATATTATACTATAATTACCTCATTGGCTTTGTAGCACACTAGATTATTACTTTCCAGCTTGCATTTATATATATTGCATTATTATTTCTTAAAGCGTATAATGCCTTAAAAACTTACAATTAAAAGGCTAATTTTGCTTGCTATGTGTGGTGGTTTTGTAACTGCTAAATGTTGTAATACAGTTTTTTTTTTCAATTGATAACAAGCACCGCTAAATTCTGAAGCCACTTCTTCAAAACTCTTCCTTTAGTCTGAATTACCATCATGCATTATGGCCAAACAATGAATCTCATTTCCAAAACTCACTCAAACTGCCAAAACACCTTATATATGTTTTAAAACAAGCTTGTTTGGTCAAAACACTGGCAACAGTTCTCACTCAGAAAGCATACACTATCACTCATAACACACTGATTCGAGAGACACTAACAACAGGGAGCATTACATAAATGTTGAACTTTTATCATTGAGGATTGAAGAATTTTTCACAGTAATACATTTTTCATTACTAACAAAAACCTTCTCACTTTATTGATTGTACAAAAGTAAATGTAAGAAGAATGAATCAGAAATGCAGCAATTTGCTTCAATATCCCTTTCTATATTCTTGCTTTAGTAGTTTACAAGTGAAAAATACTCTTTGCTGTGAATTAAACAGCACGACACTAAAAAAAAGGTCTTCACTATTGAAATGTCCACAGAATGAAGTTATGACTATTATATATCAACTTAAATGATGCATTGAAACTTTTTTTTAAAATAAAATATAATTAATTGATGAGGAATGGTATTTATGCTATTTCAAAGTGCAAAAAAACCCCAAACTTTCTCTACATACAATCACTCTGTCAAAACATGACAATTCAACATTAAATCATTCTTTAATGTAAAAACACTAGCACATTTTTCCATCCAAGACAAACATGTAGTTGATCATGTGCAACGACTTTCGAATACATTTGAAGGCATTACAAAAACTGCATTGTTTTTAATGTTTCTGTTCTACCTACGTACAATTGGCAATACGAAATCCATTGTTTTTTACAATTCCATTCCCTTTTATTTCAAACCGCTGAATGTGTGCATTTTTATGAATCATCTTTACTTTATAGAATGTTTAAAATACTTAGCATATAACGATTCACTAGGGTAAAATAAAAAGTTAAAACAAAAAACAAATTCCAGGGCTAAATTAATCTAAAGAAACACATAAATGACATCAACAACATGGAGGGTATAATTACTCATACTGAACTGTGAGGGTTAGTTCTCCCTCTTATAAAAAAAATGAATACAATCAGGACACTGAAATCACAAAATTGTGGTCACTGAATGCATTTTATGTGAAAGCAATGAAAAATTATATACAGTTTGGTCCAAATGGACTTATGTTTTGCTGACTGTGTGAATAGTTTAGACAATGCGACTTCAGTTTTGACCAATGCATGTCAGCAATAAAAAACTGTAATTGTAAATATCTTTATTAGATTTTCTATGAACTGTATTTCAATATGGTTAGAGAAATGCACAAATGTTCCACCATTCTGATCTGAATGTGTTTTTAACAGTGTGTTAGCAAATGTTAGAAATTGTGGTCATTGAAAGCATTGTGATGCAATGGTTCATTGTTGAGTCCACGTAGACTTCTGTTTTGCTGATTGTGTGAAGAGTTTTGCCAATATGACTTCAGGATTCACCAATGCATGTTAGCAATCGAAAAAAAAAGTTATCACAGGGATCCAGCGTATTTTTTCTCTAACACTGAATTGATACAGACATGTATAAATTAATTGATACAACCTCAAACATTTTATTCAAACAAGCTCAAATTAGTGATATTTTGGAATCTGACCAGCTGAAAACCAACAGATGCCTCAAAAAGTAAAAGCTCATTGTAATAAAACATTCAGGTACTGGTGTGTGGGTTTTTTACCAACTGTCTGCTGATTTCAACTCAACACATCAATCTGTGTGAGTGTTTGTGAATGTGTGTGCGTGTCTGTGTGTCTGTGTGCCCATGAGGACGTAGTTAACAGTAACATGTCAGCATTCAAACAACAGCTTGAGAACATAGCAGATGTGAATAAAAAAACACCATCAACACACAGTTGATTCCTGTTGAGATTACTGCACAGCCAGTACACAGCAGAGTTGACAAAATGAAGAAGTTTATAAAAAGTCTAAGACAATGACCAGGCATGGTTACAATATACGTATTGTAATATAAATGTCAATCTAAATTACCCAGATGAATGAATATATAGAAGCCATAATCATCACATATTATTCCAGATGAATGAATATAAAAACTATCACCATCATCATCAACACCCACATCGGTGGTCTGCTGCGATGGTCATAATTCCAGCACAACATCAGTGTCAGTATAGCATGACTAGATGACTAATAAGAGAGCCATTAAAGTACCAGGTGGCAGCCTGCACAAATGAGCGTCTGAAAGCACTCGGCGGAGCATCTCAGCAATATTAGCCATTAGCTTAAGGAGCTCTGCTACTTAGACGCCACTCTGCAGCTTTTGTAGAAAGATTACTGCAGTCCAATTACTTGCATTACAGTAGAAAAGACCAAAGATAGCAGGAGAGGACTTGGTACCATGAGAGAAATAATATCATTAAAACCAAAAAAGGGCAAATCGTTAAAAAGGTGAACTGACAGAGGCTGAGAGACACCAGTTCTGTCCTTACAGAAGAAGTAAAGGCTTTTAATTTTAGTTATTGATAGGCTTGGCTAAAATATACCCATAAGGAACAGTAGACAAGAATAATTATGTCGACATGTTTAGGTTCCAAGCGAGTACAATATTATGGTCACTACAGGAACTGTACTGGAGCCCCAGGGGCCTGTTTCACCTATTTTGCAACATGCAAGCTGTGATTTGCAAGCTGCAGTTATTTGTGCAACCTGACACTACAAACATTTGTAGTCACAAAACACTTTTGTAAGATGTGCCCCAGGTGTGTGCATATGTATGCTCTAACAAAGACTAAAGTGGGAAATTAGGTCCATTTACATGTGTTTAGGTGGATACTTGTGTGCTGCAGATCTTCGATGCATATTCACTGAATTGGCCTTTGAGGCTGTGTGGGTTCCTCAAAGTGATCTGGTCTCCTCCCATAATCATCAGTAGATTATCATTATTGCCCATCAGTGATATAATTTGTAAGCCCTGTGATAGACTGGTGACCTATCCAAACTAACATGCTGGGACACGTAAAAAGTGCACCAACTGTAGGAAAAATGGATATAGAAAATGGAGAGACATAAATGTGTTCATGTTTCTGTTTTTACAAGCTTCTACAATGTTGTTTTTTTCAGTTTGTGAGTCTGTGTGTGTCTGTAATCATCATCGAAAATGTGTTAATGGAGGCTGTGTGTAGAGGGAACCAACATATAAGTGATTTTGAGTATTTTGCCAGATATTTATATTCCTGTCTTTCTGTGGCAATTTTTTGCCAGCGGGATAGCATCCCAACTATTTGAGATACAGTCATGAAACTTCACAGGAGTGTAGTTGAGATTAAGTTAAGAATGAGTTTATGATCGGCATGGTCCAAGTTAGGAGGCCAAAATCACCTGTTTTGAAGCAGTCATGAAACCCCACAATGGTGTAGTTGACATCAAAGTGAGGCCAAGCTTGTAGATGGGTGTGGTCCATTTCATGAGTCCTGAATACTCATGCATGTATATAGTGATGACTGTTGAGTATTCATGGGTCAGCCATGGCTGGTGTGATCCCATCGCAAGATAAGGTGGCTCATATCTATGAGTGAGTACAAAAGGGACTGTTGGGCCATTTCAGAGGTATGCTTTCTACTAAGTGCCTTTTTAGTATTAGACTCAAACTAACTGTGAGTGATGGAGAAAATGTAATTTATTTAATAATAATAAAAATGTTTTATTATGAACATATATAACATCATAATATAAAAGTGGGCCACGTCAAAACCATAACAGGCTCGACACAGTGGATGCGTGTGCATCACTGCTGCGTGGCGTTACCTCTAGCTTTTCATTTCGGCGTCAGGTTAGAGCAGCCACACTGGATGTATGAGTTGCGCTTCTCACGCACGTCAAGCGTTCCTGCTGCGGCGCTTCATCTACAGATTTGGAGTCTCGCCTATTGTTACCACAACGCACGCATTTCACGTCATCACATTAACTGATAACTGTCAATTCTGCCTATGTGAACACAAAGCGAGTGAGCAGCAGCAGCTCAGCAACACAGCTGCCACACACTACACAAGCATCTTGTGTGGCCAGCCTGTAAGGCAGGTCAACTTTGGCCCACAGGCCCGACTTTGGGCAGCCCTGTGCTAACAGATCAAACTGCACATTAGCACATTTACATGTGAAGGCCAATCCATTAGGCAGCTATTGGGCAAAGACAGACACTGACACAAAGAAAGACAGTGCGATCTGTACTAACTGATATCTGTGATACTGCGCTGGCCTCTATTTCCATTCTTGTTTAAATCTGTTTTTTAATTGGGATGCACACACGTGTCACTGCAAATGGTAATCGTCATTCAAAGAGCTGAGTTAATTGCAGAACTTCAAAAAACGTGGTCTCTTCTTATATCATGCACTTACTTTAAAGCAAAATCTTTGCTCAAATAAAAATAATTACTTTTTATCGACTTTCAGTATTCAGCCTGAGACATGCAGTAATCAGCCAGAAATGTCTAATAGCCTCCCACAGCTTTAAATAACATTTTGACTGTACTAGTCACCATCACATGTACAGTATGAATGTGAAGGAGTCACTGTAAATTCTATATAATTACTGTTAAGTCTCTCATCCAGTGTTCCATTCTTAATGTGCAGGAAGGTAAAGCTTTGAAAAGCTGTGGCTGGTAAGGCAAACTACCTCCCCCTGTAGTCCATAAATCACACCATGTAATTGTCAGCATCTATACGGAGCAGCAGCATCCTCCAACACAGGAACAGGCAGATAAATCTAAAGTGTCATTTCTGCTTACATAATTGTCCACCTATTTCAGAATCAGAAACAGCTGAATACATAACATGTGTGTCTGCGTGTGTGTGGTGAGGTGGTTCTTTTCAGACAACGGGAGCAGGAAGTCACTTGCCCGTAAAAGACACTTGAGGACACTTGATGTGGAGTAGTGTGTCTGTGCTGACAGCAGCCAGCAGGTAATTCAAGAGTTTCATGGTTTCTAAACATTTAAGAGCCCTGTGGTCATTCTCTAAGCTGAATTCTGTTTCCAGCCGACGGTACTTGAAACGGTCCATGGTCCATTTGAAGGCTAGACACTCCAGCTGCCCCACTGAGGACTGTGTCTCCCTCAGGACTGGTTTCCTGCTGACATCGGCTACTGGCCTTTTCTCTTCTCCCTCACCTAGCTGTCACGTTCCACCAATACGTCTGCCCGAGGCATCAGTCTGGGTGTTGAAGGGCACACTAAAGTTTAGTTGCATCTGCCATCATCTTTATCTTTTTTTTTTGATGACCTTCTTGGACCACCTTCACTGTCCTTTCAATGCTTCCCCTGGGAGAGAAAACATTGCTACAATATGGAGGCCAGTGTAACCATATCCTCTGGCACTGTTTGGTCTCAAATGGGGCGGCTGGGTACAGGCAATCCTCTTAAAGCCCCTTCCTCCTGCACCTGCACTGGAAGCTCTTTCCAGAGATTATACAATAGTAGGGTATATTTTTTTCCTGGCAGTGTTTGGGGCATTCTCACATTTAATGTAGGGATAGCGTAAGAAAGCTTAAGAATAGTTATCACAGTTGCAGATATGACAGTGTCAGGCAAAGGCTATTCGGAGCTTCATTGTACTTAGAGAAAAAAATGTTTTAGATACTGAAGACCTTTTGTAATGAACAATAACTGTTCTATAATAGTCCTTAAAAACAACTCAGAAATAACTTAAATGGAAATCTTTTTCTCCAAGGAGATAAACACCTTTTTTTTCTTGTCCACTGACAGAGCCATGCAATTGGCAGCACTGTTGTAGAACAGCAGCTTCTGCTGAGACAGTGACCATGATGGTTCCAGGAGGTGGCATCTTTTCTAAAAGGCAAGATGCTTTATGAAGCGTCTACATTAGCTCAAAGCCATATTTGCTCTTGTTTTTGGGTAGTCTCTCGTCTCCCTTATCCCTCTTCTCTGCAACATCACCAATACAGTGTATGGATGAGAGGGCTGGGCACAATATCCCTGCCCATGTCCCATGAGGCCCTAACAATTACTATACTGCTGCAGAGCTGCTGTGATAGCACCAGTCCCAGAGGGTTGAGCATTAATGCTGTAGCCAGTTTTCAGCTGTTTAATTGTTTGACGCAGTTGTCGCAGGTGAATATTTCTGCAAGCCTGCATTCCTGTATAAATCAAACTCTAAATCAAACTCATAATAGCAAAACTACTTTTTTTGCCGGTCATGCCAACTGAAGACAAAAACATCAACCCGTTGCAAAATTCAAGTTAGAATCACCAGAGGCTATTGTTTTACCTGCTAATGACATATGTTTTGGGGGGAATTCCACTGTACAAATCTTGTTTTTGCCGACATCTAGTGATTTAACTTCTCAACTTGGTGCGGTGACATACCAGTGGACGCCAGGACCTAGTGACATCACTTCACAATCACTTCAGCAGCGATGCTAGGTGTAGTTAAACAGGTTTGAAACTTTGAAACAGAGAGAGCAACAAAGCATTACTTTTTAAGGTGGTGTTATGTTGCTCTTTAAAGGTTTCATATGTAAAACGGAATTTGAAGGTAGCTCCAAAAATGTAGGGGGCAGCATAGCACCAGAGTACCCGATAACTGCTGCTCTTTGATAGCTATCCTCAGGCGTAGCCAGCCACCATTACCTTATATTAGCTGTGGAGCTATGTGGCCCTATTAGCTTAATGGATCACAAGATATGTATGATATAAATGCCAGTTTAAAGACAAGAGATACAGTACAGGGGTTATTTACAGCAGCTTCGACCAAGAACAATGACAAATGAAGACTGTTTTGATAAGTTTTATTTTGTTTATGTCGAGTTTGAATGATGTGTATTTTGCAATGAGGTAACAAGTCAATTAAGCTTGTCAAAAGAGAGAAACTTGAATTCAGGAGGTGCAGGATTTAATTTTTCTGTTTAGTAAGGAAAACGGTTGTGAGAATATTTCCTTTCTTGACATTTTTTGAGTGTACTTTGTTAATTTTTTTCTTTTTAACTTTATTTTTTGTTAAATGATACAGTGCAAGACAAGTGAGAGACATGATAGGAACAACATGTTTTTTTTCACATTTTTTCTTTTTAACTAATAGACATGGCATGCTGAGCAACAACTGATTACGGTTTTCTCATTGTTTGCCTCACAACATTGCTTAATTCTGTCATCCGGTTTACTCTCACTTTAAAGAGTCATTTCATTACATGAAATAATGCTGCTGATTTTAATTATGCTAAACATAAATGGTTCTTGAGCCCAGTACAATTTAACAATATTAAAATATAAATAATAGTAATGATAATGTAAGTATTGTGACAAAGGTGAGGAACATTTCTGTGTACTGTAATTATAAGGTGTAAAACATATTTTTACGAAAGATGCGGTGTCAAAGGGAAGTATTCTTTCTTGTGCCCTTCTCTAACTTGTTCAATTCTGTTCTATTTACACCCAAGAGCAAAACTACACCACAGACAATATTGCAGTAAAATGTCTCAACAGGAAGTGTACTTCAAATAAATGATTGTTACAAAAGATTTCTTGAAAACTTGGGGCAATCAAAGCTTACACCTTGGACAGGAGGAATGCGATATAATAACAGCTGTCACACCATAACAGCTGAATGTTCACTCAAATCAATTAAAGGCAGGTGGGAAAATTGTTCAAATGGAAGGGAATTGTTGTGGATACTGACGGAAACGTTAAAATTATCTTTGATGTGTGAAATGTTTATTTTATCTATTTGTTAAATTAAAATTATAATCCAAACTAAAAATGTGTAAAAGTGAGTTGGACTCCCACCCTAGTGTAATGGCTGTGGTATTCTTGCTTTAAAGAAATAGTTCACTCTAAAACAAAATTCAGTCATTATCAACTCACCCACATACTGATGATAAGTCCGGTGTAGTTTTTCTCAAAGTGCAGCTGGAGACCCGCGGGGGTACCCTCCGGCAACAATAATCCATATAACGAGCGTAAGTGGCGCCCGAGACAAAAAGGTCCATAAAACTACACAAAAACTTTGTAATATTCCTCCATACTGCTTGTCCGCTGCAATCCAAGTGTCCTGAAGTGTTGACATCCAGAGTTTACTCGAAACAACGTCATTTAGTACATTTTTACAGCCTAAACAGTCACTATGCTATATCTGCCTGGAGGCAGGCTCCGTGTTCACGCTAAATGACGTTGTTTCAAGTAAACTCTGGATGTCGCCACTTCAGGACACGAGCAGTATGGAGGAATATTACAAAGTTTTTGTGTAGTTTTATGGACCTTTTCCTCTCGGGCACAATTGACACTCGTTATATGGATTATTGTTGCCGGAGGGTAGCCCTGCGGGTCTCCAGCTGCACTTTGAGGAATAAGAAACTACACCGGACTTATCATCAGCATGAGGGTGAGTCGATAATGACTGAATTTCGTTCTAGAGTGAACTATTCCTTTAAGCTGCCTTTATTTTATTTGCTTTAAAAAGGTGATGTCAGTTGTAGATATCCATAGTTTCAGAATATTCCTTTGCAAAAGCCATTAAAAGGAGCATTGACCACTTACAAGAAGAAATTGACCTGACACTATCAGAAAATCAATTTGCCCATGAGACTGTATCAGACCTGCACCCACAATCAAATAAGGCCTGAAAGTTACTGTCAAGACTTGTTTGTTTTGGTTGACTTGGGTGGCTGGGTGCAGGCAATCCTCTTAAAGCAAATACAATAGTAGGGTTTTTTTTTCCTGCCAGTGTTTGGCACATTCTCATATTTAATGTAGGGATAGAGTAAGAAAGCTTAAGAATAGTTATCACAGTTGCAGATATGACAGTTTCAGGTAAAGAGCTTCATTGTACTTAAAAAAAAAAAAAAAAGTTTCAGATACCGAAGACCTTTTGTCATAAACAATAACCAATAGCTATTCTAAAATTTAATTTAAAAAAAACCCTCAAAAATAACTTCTATTGAAATCTTTTCCATATAAGTTTCCATATTGAATCTGCAACACAAATTATGTCTTTTTAAGAAATATTCAATTAAATGTAAATTTACCTGTGCAACATATGTACATTACTTTACAGATTTGCCTAGTTCCTATAGGACAAAATGAACAATAACCAGTGGTCCTGTCTTTCTTGGTCAACAGATATTTCATCATCAGAAAAACACCCATTTAGGTTGACTGTGAATGCAGCTCATTATAAACCATAATAATGTTTCTTGTCAGGACGGTACCTCTACTGGCCATAGTAAATATTACGGCAGCAAAGGAGGAAGCCGAGTGAAGTATTATAAAGAGCATCAGTAGTCAGCGTAGGGAAGAGGTCTGGGAAGGATGTTCGGGTTAAACAATCACAGGGCTTTCACACAGGAGACCGTTGTTTTTGTCCAGTTTGGAAATGGTGAGTAATTTTAACTTACTAAGGTAGTTAAGTTCCCTCACACATGTAACGTAACTGCAGTTACATACAAAGTGTGGGTGAAGTTTCAGAAATAATGTAGTTATTTGAATCCAAAACTAAACCTAACCAAGTAGTTGTCTTGTCTAACATAACCAAACTGAGACTGTATGACAAAGGTCTGGTATGCCTGTCACTGGTGTGCTGCAAGGGTTATGTTGTTTTGGGGAATGGTGATATATGTCGTTTTGGGAGTGACTGTGAAGTGATTGACTGTATGCTGGGGTGTCAGTTAGAGTTTAAGTCTGACAAACTTTATATTTTTAGGTAAAAATTAGTCAACCCTACAAAGGCCCATGCCTGTCAGAACATTGACCCTTATCATTTCCAACAACCAGGTATTTCAAGACACCAGCAGGCAACAAAAAGCACGGACCACATACAAGAATTGCAGTTCCGCAGTGTTTTATACAGTTTGTTCACAATATACAACCCACTGCTCAATGATGATGCAAGACTCCTTTTCTCAACCCGAAAATATCAACTCCACATTTCAGTTCAGAGTCTTTTCTCAACAAAACAAACTCCTCTTCAGGATCCCCAAAACCAACAAAAGAATACTTAGTTCAAAGTTTGGTACCACAGTTGGCCAAATAAAATAATTGTGATGTTAAGAGTGATGCCTCATGCATCTAATAGGCAAGCTTGGACACTCTCCATTACCTTCTGTGCGTTACTATCAGCTCCAGGGAATAGCTGGCTTGGGTGCTGGGCAGTTCAAAGGTGGGTCTATGGAGTATGAAGGAGGTCGATTTATGTATTATCTCAGAATATAGACATTTTCCTGGATAAAATTCCAGCTGTGTATTTACAACAAATTTGATGCTCTGCCTCACATTGCTGAGGTGAGGAATGTTTCACCAATCAACTGGAGGAAAAGACAGAGGCTTCCTGAAACAAAAGGTGAGAGCACTGTGTATTTTTATTTCTGTTGAAATAAAATCGTGCTATAAAACATTTCAAGAGCACACTATAAAACTGGGGACTGGGGTTAATTAATATTTAATAAATAAAAACAGTAGTCTATGAATGAATCACTGAGTAGAATTTAATTGTATTTTATCAGTGAAGTCAACGTACAGAAAATTGATACATTTTACTTATTTGGAGGTCTTGATTTTAATTACACTTCCACCGAAGGCATTTTGTGCCACATTGAAAAATCAATCATCATCTTCCACAACACAATTTACAGACTGCCGTTTATCTGACCTGTTTAATATGGTTAGTTAACAAACAATTTCTAGACTAGTTGTTGTAGCAGCTTTTGTGTTTTGTGCATTGTTTTGTGTTACTGTAGGTTACCAAACACGCCACCTTTTACTGTGCTGTTAGTCAAAATGAAGCTATAGGCCTAAAAGTGATTCGTAGTCACTCCACATTGCCTTTGATTCAACTAGCATGGGACTGGCAAGGACTGAGTGGTCAGCTCAATGCCAAGTATAACGTTATATTGTAGGTATATAGTATATAGTTTGTTAGCTCGATGCCAAGACAAAATGGAAATTCCCATTTACGTGCTAACAGAAATTAGCCTTGCAGTCGTGGTTAAACTATCTTCACAGATGATCTGTTTTAATTCACATACTCAACTTAAAACAACATGTCTGTTCCTATTTGATAGCATATACAGTATTTCAAATGCTCTGAAAACGAACACATATTTAACTGTTTACTTTATTGTTGACTCCGTCTGCTGTTCTGCAGCATCAACACCACACTGAGCAACTACAGGAACCTGAGAGGGTCAAACTCAAACTCAAAATTCCATATGAGTTAGTTAGGTTTTGTATGCAATTTTCTCTGTCTTTTTTCAGTTTTTGTCTGTCGGAGTATGCTTTCTATTAGACGTTTTTTTCTTATCACCTTAGGTTTTAACCCAAGGAATGGCAGCGTGAGATCTGCAAGACCTTGTCTGCCAATTATCACCCGGAAGGTAAAAAAAAAGCAAAAACAGAAGTCATGAAATGACGCAAAAATGATGATCAGAATTAGTACACTTATTGCATCTTTGAGGCTGAAGCAGGTTTCATTATTTGCTTTTTAAATCCGGGATGAGTCTCAGAATAACAGTGGTGCACCTCAAATCAAGAGTGCCACCTTTTCCTCTCTGTGGGTGGAACCATGGGGTTAAGGTTGCAGGCTATCCGACACAAGGTATTCGTCAATGAGTATTAGATTTGCCAATATTTTACTGTAGGGATTTTGTGATGAAACTGATGGAATGTCATTCGCTCATTACTTATATCTACAGGGGGTAATGTTAGCCTGTGATTATCTCTAGTGAATAAGAGTTATAGATTGTATCCACTCAATGGCCAATTTATTAGATATAGTTGTTCTAGTTTATAAGGTTTAGTTTTTGTTGACATTTGTTGTACAAATGTGTACAATGAAATACATGATTATCATTTAGGTCACAGTTAGATGTTGTGCTGTACTGAAGTGCATTATAGGGAAAGATGTTGCATTGCACTCATATTTATGGACGCATGGATGAGAATATCAGAAACACTTTAGAGCATAGGGTAGTACAGTACAATATTTTGAATTGCATTGTAGTTTAGAGGTGCACATTTTAAATTGGTCATTGAGTATCCATTGCCACTGAAATGACAAAACCTTTAACAACGTGAATGACAAATAGATTGCCTGTATATTGTGTATCTCTGTTCTATACATACAGTTTATGTCTTTGTTTTCTTATAGCGCCTCCCTTTATTGTTGTATTTTGGCATTTTGCACTTAAATTCTGCACTTGATTCTGCACTTTTGCTCAGATACCTAGTAATGCTAAATTACTTTTCCTTATAAAATTGATTTGGATTTACTTAATATGTTTGAGCTATACAAGTCATCATTGAGCATATTATTAGTAAATCTAACACATTTTAACTGTTGGTTTTATTTCAATTAACAATTTTGTTTGTTTAAATATAGTTAAGTTATTCAAGTTCCTAAAGTTGTAGTAATTAAAATCTATTCAATTATATTGTCACTTTGTTGCCACAATTGTTTTTTTTTAAGTAACCATTGGTCAAACTTTTTTGCAGTGTACAAAGTACATCCCCATGCAGAAATAGAAAACCCTTGGGGCTACTTGTTGTGTTCTGTTAGGTGATTTATCTAAAATTGAAGGTTATTGGGAAAAGTTTAGGATCTGGGACTATCAATACAACTTTCATGGCAAGTGCAAAAGCATCATGACCCATATTCAGTAAGGCTAGGAACTAGGATGAATAAAAAAAACAGCATCTTTCTTTGGCCTAATTAGCTTTCACAAATATGGTCAACAAATTTAATATTGCTCTTCAAAGACATCAGCCTGAGGTTTGTTTTGTCAATTTGATTCTGCTATCTGAGCCACAGATTGAATTTTGCTCTCTAATCTTCTGCTCTGTCACATCCTGAACTCTGTACAATATTGTGTTACAGACTTATCTTTGTTTTCATCTTGAGCACCAGCTGGCAGAATATTTATATCAGGTGCATATGTCAAATTTAGAAGACAGCAGCGTAATATGAGCAGACTTTATACATGAGCAATGCAAGAGCATGTCATTTTAAACAATGTAATCCCCTTTGACATCCATTGTGATGACTAGATTGAAATGTGTAATGGCAAGTATTAACTACACTCTGTACCAGCTTGAGAAGCTCCCACTGGGCAAACTAATAGTCAGCAAAGTTGTCACCTTTCCACCAGAACAATGTGCATCGTAATATATTATGCAAAGGCTGTTTTGTCAGCTTAAAGGTGAAGAAGATATCGGCCTTCTGTTCCCACAAGCCATTTAATTCCTGTATGACTTGTGCCATATGCCCTTTAAAGCTCGAGTGGTCGTTTAGCATGCATCCTAAATATTAACCACCATGGCTTCACTCAATTACCATCTGTCTGTGTAGAAAGGGACTGGCTCAGTTTCACCTGACTTTGGAAACAAAAAGTTATGTGACGGATACAGTCGTGGTCAAAAGTTTACATACACTTGTAAAGAACATGTAGATTGTGGCAGTCTTCAGTTCAAATGATTTCTGCAGCTCTCATTTTTCTGTGTATGAATGAGTGGAACACATACTTCTTTGTCACAAAAAAAAAAAAAAAAAACATTTGTGAAATTTGCTTCAAATCTGAATTTATATTGGCTCTTCTGAAAATGTGACCAAATCTGCTGGGTCAAAAATATACCAACAACCAATTGAATGACCAGTTTTGGTGATGTAGAACGTTGCGTATATAAAATTTTCTTTGGAGCATTTGGAGCAACTTCTTCTGAGTGATTCTGATTGATAACAGCAGGTGACTTTTCTGGGCTCATTTTAATAAGACCTGTTTGATACACCCACTAGACTCAGCCACAATGGGAAAGTCTAATGAGTTCAGCATTGATCTGAAAGAGCGCATTACTGATTTGAACAAGTCAGGAAAGTCACTTGGAGCCATTTCAAAGTAGTAACAGGTCCCGAGATCAACTGTACAAACAACTGTTTGTAAGTATAAAGTGCACGGCACAGTTGTGTCACTGCCACAATCAGGAAGAAAACACAAACTATCACCTGCTGCTGAGAGAAAACTGGTCAGGATGGTCAACAGTCAACCAAATACCACCACAAAGCAAGTCTGCAATAAATTAGAAGCTGCTGGAAGACAGGTGTCAGTGTTTACAGCCAAGTGTGTTTTGCGTCAACATGAGCTGAGAGGCTGCCGTGGAAGAAAGAAGCTTTTGCTCCAGACGCAGCATCTTAAAGCTCAACTGAAGTTTGCTGCTGATCGCATGGACAAAGAAAAAACCTTCTGGAGGAAAAAAATGTAGTTGTTTGGCCACAGTGAGCAGCAATAAGTTTGGAGGGGAGAAGGTGAGGCCTTTAACCCCAAGAACACCATACCTACTGTCAAGCATGGTGCTGGTAGTATTATGCTGTGGGGCTGTTTTGCTGACAGTGGATCTAGTGCTCTAAAGAAAGTAAATGGAATAATGACGAAGGAGGATTATCTCCAAATTCTTCAGGAAAACCTAAAATCATCAGCTAAAGGGGTCTTGGGTGCAGTTGGGTGTTTCAGGACAATGATCCCAAACACACAAAAGTGGTAAAGGAATGGCTAAATCAGGCTAGAATTGAGGTTTTTGAATGGCTTTCTATAATGAGATGAGATGAGATGAATGGCCTTCCCAAAGTCCTGACATGAACCCCATTGAGAACATGTGGACTGTGCTGAAGAAACAAGTCTGTGCCAGGAAACTAACCAGTTTGGTTGAACTTCACCTATTCTGTCAAGAGGAGTGGTTAAGCATTCAGCCAGAGGCCTGCCAGAAGCCCGTTGATGGTTATCAAAAGCGCCTAATTGAGGTGAAAATGGCAGAGACATTTAACCAAATATTACAATTACTGTATGTATATTTTTGACCTGGCAGATTTGGTCACATTTACAGAAGACCTGTAATAAATTCATTACTGAACCAAATTTCATGATTGTTTTTGTGACAAAGTAGTTTGTGTTCCACTCATTCATCACAGAAAAATGAGAGGTGTAGAAATCACTGGAACTGAAAACTGCAATGATATACATGTTCTTTACAAGTGTATGTACACTTTTCACCACAAATGTAGTTCAAGCTGTAATTCAAACACTTTTTGATATCAACAAACGTTCATAAATGTAAACAACCTTTAATGTCTGCATTTGTTTGACAGGAGGATCATGGGTGCATAGATGCAAATTAATTCAAAATATGTAGTAAACACTGAGTTTTGCTTTTAGTTAAGCTAATGATGTTAATATGGATAAGTAATAAAGGAAAATACATGCAGAGAAACCCTAATGAACAATTAATTACAATATTGATTTCAATCAGTGAATGAAAATTAAAAGAAATAATGATAATGCGTGTCTGGCAATGGACAACTTTTTTGCTTATCATTCTGAAGTAAAAACTGAATGCACAGTGTAATGGCTGTAGAAAAAATGACACCATTCATGTATAGGTTGATTCCCTATTGGTGGAACAACTGGAATAACTGTGGAAACTGTGGCTGTTAGCGGTGCCAATCGTATTTCAAACTCCAGGGGGGAGGGGAAGTTGAAAAGAGTTCTGCTTTAATTGACTTGAAATGAGATTTCTCTGGACAAAAATGTATCATCCTTGTTCCATTTTTAAAGCTTAAGTGTAATGGATAAGCCACAGATCCAAAGGATATGTATATCATTATCATTATCTTATTATCTTATCTAACTTATATTTTTTGTTAGTAACAGAAACTGCAGTCATACAAATGTTTTGGGAGAAAATTAGATAACCAGAGCATAAAATCAAACATTATTTTAAATCTAAGTAGTCTTGGATGGTTTTCAAAACTGATAAGCTAATGGAAGTTTTGACTGTCTTCAGTTAAAAGTGCTATTTGTAAGAAATATAGATTTTTGAGTCTCATTCCCAGCTTATCAAAAATGCTCAAAGATTATCAAAGATGCTTTGTGATGGCGTCTAACCCTTCCTCCAATCCCAGAGCGTCATTATTTGATGAGTTGGGATTGAGACCCAAAAAAATCACCTTTTCTTACAAATAGCATCTTTAAGTCACCTATTGCAAACAGGGTAAAAAAAACAAACAAACAGAATCTATGGATGTGTGTAGGATTGTTGCTACAATGTCACCTGAACTCTAGCTGTAGTGTTTAGATGGGTTTCCATACTGCTGACCCCAACTTTTGTTTTGTACTCGGCTAGTAACTGGTAGTGAATGTGCCAACAAGTCCATGTCACTTGACTGCAGGTTACCCTCTCAATCTAAGCTCCTCCTCAGTCACTTTGCCTCAGTGTCTCTCCTACTAGTGTCTCCATCCACTGTGCCCTCTCATTCAAGTACAAGTTACAGTAGGCCATGTAAACAGACCATGCTCTTCCCCACTGAAGATTTTTTCTTTTGCCTTGTAGTCATATTTTTCTGGCTTTCCTGTCTACTCTAACATATATACACTCAGCATTATTTACAGTCCTCTGACTACTCTGTAAAAGTGAAAATCACCCTTATGAACACTACTTGGTTAGGTAGGTAAAATTTTAAAGTATCTGATGAAAAAATGTACTTGACTATCAAAAGTATAAGTAAATTAAACATATTTGTATGTGTGTCTATATTGTATATTATGGGTCAACTGATTATCGACCTGGCTATTATCAGATCTGATATTCAGCATTTTTCTGCTCATCAAAATCTGTGGAGCTTCTATTAATCCAACTGCCAATAAAAATAATTAAGTTTAAAAAGTACTACTTTGGCTCTGATGCGGCATGCAATCTACAAAGTAACTTGTAACTTAAGTTATCAAATAAACTTAGTGGAAAAAAAGTCCTATATTTATTTGTTATGACAACGGCGGCGCATGCAGATGCCGCGGCCAGTAGCTCCTTTAATCTTTGCAAAATTTTTGATACATACGAACACATTAATGCATCAATTGTTATAATTCGAGAATAAACTATACGTATATCATTCTGAAATGGACAATTTTTTTATTCAGTCATGAAAATAAAGACCGTGTGTTTATTTAGTGTGTTAAAGCACATGAAATCAGTCAATGAAGATCTTTCTGCTCCAATTAAAATTTCACTTGACGCACCCCAGTAGCTCAGTTGGTAGTGTGCGCAACTCATATATAGACACCCTGCAGCGGCCCAGGGTTCGAGCCTGACCCGTGATCTCTTGCTGCGTGTCATCACCCTCCCTCCTTTCATCTCTCAAGCCGCTCTGCCAAGAGAAGTGAAACCTTTCTCCCTCCACCGACTTGTTTTACAGTTTCATTTTCATTTTTTTAGCTTCCGTTTTCATAGTACGTAAACAAAATGGCGGGGACTTCTGGTTCACGAGCTTCCTCTATTTAAGCTAAGTACTAGACGAAAAATGTTCCTCATAGCATATTAGGGGCAGAAAGGCAGTGTAGTAACAGATTCTCACTTTATGTGTTATCAGCACAGCCAGGTATAGACAGTTTGATCGAAGTTTAGAGAGCACGCGTGTCATTTCTCGCTCTGGAGATCTGTCTGTGCTCTTTGTGTCTGTGGACAAAATTCTCTGGTTGATTCAACAGCCCTGCAGCCGCCAGATGAGTGTCGGGGGCTGGGAGACCTGTTGGGATGTCCATTGAATAAAAACAAAGAGATGCACTGTAATGCTAATGATGTGTTTGGCCTCAGTCACCTCCCAAGATACACTGAGGATGTTTGTGAACACACTTTCATAAACTGATTTCATCTCTTATCATCTGCCACTGCCTGAGGAACTAAACAGCGCAATGACAATCATTTCTGCTGAAAATGTGTCACCTGAGTGTAATAGTTCACACTCCACCACAACCACCCGCACCCAGTGAAATATTCAAACTAAATACTTCAAATACAAATATCATCACGGACCAAGCATATTTAAAGATTAACTACCATATGATGAGGTCATCAATATTATACCTCAGCTTTTTGTTTTTCAACAGTACTGCATGGAAGTGAAAGTAATATGGCTGGGGAATTAATGATTTAACAAACAGCCGACATTTTTTTTACTTGTTATTGGAATTATATAAATGTCATTTCTCATGCTGTTAGATTACTGTCAGACCACACCGTCAGGTGCATGAGGAAATCCGAGAGCAAACTTTGCTTTGCCACAGTGAAAACGTTGTTTTTGTGATTAAACACATATTGAAGCAGAATATTTCGTAAAAAAACATGTTGTGGATTTTGGAAATGATGACATCGATATTTTTTCCATACATTTCAGCTTTTGGAATTTTTAACACTATGAAGTTACTTCACATGAAGTCTGCAGATATATAGTAGCCTACCTAAATCTGTCTGTGGAAATTTTTTTCTTCAGCAGGTATTTTAGTTACAACAACCTCACAAGCATGTTTGTGTTTATGTGTGCAGTATTTATTCAGTTTGGGAGATCCCACCCCACCAAAAATTGCTCTAATGTGCCTTCAACATTTGCGGAAATATGGAAAAAATTAGCAAATGTTTTTGTCTTTGTTTTGTTTTTACTTCAACTGTCAAATCATCCAACTCTTCCCTACAGACTGAAACAATGATCACCTCAACTTCATCTTCCAGTTTTACAAAATGAAAACTGAACTAATGAGGAAAGAGTTGTACTTCCTGTGTGGATGGCATTTGTGTTCATCACAAAAAACAAAACAGAACAGATTTTCAGGGCTGTCTCTGTGATCTGAGGTCATGTCTGTACCTGAATGTGACTATCAGCCTTTATCACTGTTGTCTGCTTCTGCTCCAGTCTGCTCTGTTTTATCAGATAGTCAGGATTTTGTCTGTATCATCTCCCTCACACAGCCCCACATTTTATTGTTAATTAATGCTGACATGCTACAGGCTAACATTCGAGCAATTATTACATTCCCTTGTGCAAATGATTTCATTATACTGACCATCATTGTAACACCTCTAATTGCGATATGAAATCATCCCTGGATGAGATGCCCAGAATAGGCTTTCCTGAGACAATTGTGACTTCTCTGTAAGCAGACTAATTAAGAGACTGCTGACATTTCATAAGAAACTATAATGAAAATACAAGTGCATGAGGGATGCTGACTGCCCTTATGAGCAGCAGAGAAGGGTAAATATTTACATGACTGGATAGAAGCTACACACAAATGTATTAATAGTCCCTAAATGGGCAACCTCCTTTTCAACATACCCATCAAGATATGATTTGTTTTGAATGTATTGTTGTTTAAATTATTAAACAAATTCAGCAATCTTTAGTAATTAGTGACATTTGAAGCCACTTATTTTTTCCTGTCAGACATTTTGACATTTTAACTATAGCAGTTAATCCAGGTTTTAGGTGAGAATGACTCCTAATTTTGACTTTTAAATCTAATTGAAATTGAAATTTGTAGTTAGTTAGTTTCGACGTGAATTCTTTCGAGAAAATCCATGATATTATGTACATTATGTAATTTTTGTTGCTGGGGGTAAAAAAAAACATATTTGCCAAGTGCTGTGTGGGGAGAGCCAGACGGAGCAGGGAGACAGAGCCAATGCTCAGCTGCTCAAAGTCGGCCAGCTTGGGAGGAGAGAGTCGGGTGCAGAGCTTGAACTTCTAGCGGAATAAACACCCAGAGTCACATCGCAATCTGCTCTGATCAGGAGCCGTTTCCCGACCTTTTGGGGTTAAAAAGTGAGTTTATCTTCATTACTGTTTATCAACATGACTGCAGCAGCGTTCAACAGAGGGGATCTTCATTGTCAACTGCTTATGTACTGTAATCTTGGTTGCCGACTAGAGCCCGAGGGGAAATGTACTATGCTTCATGCACGTAATGTTACAGAAAGGAGAGGGGAGTTGGGGGAAGGGGGCTCTGGTAAATGCAGTTTCAGTGATTAAATCCAAACACAGACATACACACACGCTTGGAGTGTGCCATTGCTTGCTAGTTTATGGCTAATGCACAATAAAATAATTTGACTGATTTGGGCAAATAAACAATGTTCCTGTGGTCATTACACAAAAATTGGTGGTGGTAAACACACCATTTAACAATGAAAATTTATCTGACGTGACTCAAGCATAAATATTCACAGACAACTAAAGACGTGACTGTGTTTGTAAAAATGCTAAAACACACATCAGAAGACTTCGACTTCCTGCTTTCCCTGTAAACAGAGCAGTTTGTACATCATCATTTGAAAGCATTAGCGACCTAGCACCAGGAGCACTGCACATCAAATGGAACATAAAAGTGCAGTTTTGCAATTGATTTTCTTAACAACTAGGGGGCAAGATTCATTCCAAGTGCCATCAGTAACACCTTGAAAGAGTACTGACTTTATCTGACTCAGTGAAGCAAACATGACACCCCAATAGACTATATGCTTTAATCAAGGGGTATGCCTGTGTACAAGGCAGTCTAGTACAGATTCTGTATAAAAGTAAGGTATATTTGTGGTGGCCATCAATAATCAGTGATCACTTTGTGTGCATGTGTGTGTGTGTGTGTGTGTGTGAGTGAGCTCTGCTCAGTGACTCACCATCAGCTGCCTAAACAAAACAGTGCCATCGAGCTACTTGACCTACTAGTTAACATTAGCAAGTGAGTCATTGGTGAGCATAGCTTACAGCAAATGGTTTGAATTCACCTCTTCACTGCGAACAGTGTTTGTTATACAGTGTCATTTTATAATCATCACCATTCCAGGCACATCAATACAAGACAGCATAACAGCACATAAGCGCACTTTTTAATTTGATGCAGTATCTCAAAATGACAGGGATACAAAGATAATCAAATGGAATCCTGGTGGTACTCCAACTAACAGTAAATTGTTTAAAATGGCTTCCAAATATATCGGTCCACTGCAGTGGACACCATTCATGAAAGGGTTAATTTCCAGTAAAGAAAGGAAAACGTTAAGATCCACAAGAAACCAAAACCACATTGTAACAGGTGTAAAAGCACTTAACACATGTGGATGAATGAGTGTTAAAACACCATCTGCAGTACAAACATTCACTCATTATTCAATCATTTTTAAAATTACATTGAGTGACTGTTTTAAGTTTTTTCACCATTTTTCTTTTCACTTTCTATTCCTGCAGGTATACTTTTCAACCATGTCTCCTTCATATCAACTTATTGCTTCTATGCATTTTGGAGCAAATGTAATACCAGGCAAATCATGTTTTCTTATCTGCATAATAAACATTTATTATTGAACATTATGTGAAAACATTTATTATTATCAGTGATATTTTTGGGTTAGGGAAAGGTCTCAGTGAAACGCTGAAAAATCCAACACAGACTTGAAACATTAGAGACATGAACTGTAGTGCTTTTATCCAAAATGCTTTAAAGTTAGCCTCTCATTCATCAGCAGTTCAGTGTCTTGCTCAAGGAGACTTTGATGCGTGGGAAGAGCCGGGGAACCACCAACCCTTCAATTAACAGCTCTACCACCTGAGACGGGGAATGTGATGTGGGTACCATGACAGCCTTTTAAACATATTAGTCAAAACAAATTATTTTTACCTGAACAATAGGACAATGTTGATAACAGACTGTATGTGTCAACAGGAGGACTGCAGTCTCACAGCAAGCAACAAACCAGGGCCCTGTTTACTGATAACAATCTATCTCAGAAGTCAAGAGTGTTTCTACAAGCATTCATAAGAAATTATTTCCCAAAGCAGCACTTAAGAGTGTGAGCAGGCATGTGCCGCTGAGAGCCTCTTAACGTCAGCTGTCTCCAGTTCTGAGGAGGATGGTCAACACACTTTAGAGTAATTTAACCTTTTTAACTCTGTAAGCTGTTAAAAATAACATACATCATAAAGCGTTAGTGTTGTGTAAGTGTTGAAAAGCTGACGTTACATTTATGATAAAATGAAGCAGTGGCAGCTCCCTATTATGTTCATGAATATGAAAATTGTAAATGTTTCCTGTCATCATCTTTATATTAGACCTAATGCACAAATGTGTGAGACAAACAACATAAAAACATCTTAAATAAAAAGAAAAGAGACACAATAATTGAAACTATATAATCAGGACAGTGACACTTCAGTCAGAATAGATTCATATACAACAACAGTCAATAGAGGGAGGACGACAAAAGAAAGTGGCAAATCAATTGAGCATATTAAACACTGCATTCATGAATTTGATTTGTTATTAGTTTATTTTAACTTTAGGTAACACTTTATACCAACCATCAATAAAAAATGGTTAATTTATTGTTAATTAAGCTTTTATTAATAGTTATTTCACTGTTAACAAACAACTGATTGCTTTATAAACCATATATTAGGCAGTTGTTTATTGTAAAGTTGCAACTGATGTTTATGATACTTTGTAAATGGTTATTAAACACAGTAAAGTTCATCCCTAAACATTATTTGGATGGTCATTGTTTAAAAGCATGTTTAAAAACATTTGATTGCTTCATAAATGGTTTAAAAAGGGTTTTTTTTATTTTCTAATTTAAACATTATAACTCATTTTACATCAAAATATTATACATCGTAAAAGAACAGACTCAAAAAAAAAAACACTAAAAAATACCTCTAAATGTTTAAACTTCTTGAGGGGTCATATGGGTTTTCTGATCCTGCTGATCCTCCGCCTTTGATATGCTTGTGGTAAACAGAGCCCAGATATTTAACATATCACAGATGAGTAAAAAATCTTCTCCTTTGAAGATAAAAACAAAACTTTGAAAATCTATTTGTTTGCCTTTCCCTTACTTTATGTTCAGACATACACTACTTAGTTTTGATAAAGCACCTACTAGCTTCCCAAAATCCCCACATTTCCTTCCTGTTACCACAATGGGCACTAAACCCAAATCTGTGAATTTATTAGCTCCACCAAGGAGGTTATGTTTTCTACTATGTCCGTTTGTTGGTTGGTTGGTTTGTCAGCAGCATTATACAAAAATTACTAAATGAATTGCCACCAACCTGGAAGCAGGATGGGTCTCAGCCCAAAATAGACCCCATAAACTCTTGGATGCGGATCTGGATAAAGGGACGGATCAAACAATTTTTTCTAATTTTCTTTAACATTGAGAGATTATTTACCTGTGAATAATTCATTTGTCTTGATGAAAAATATCAGGCATATTTAGCTCTATGTAGTGAGTACAATTTGATGCAGATAGATGATCTTAAATGATGGCTAAGCAGTTATGAGTGGTTTAAAATTTAGAGTAATCCAGGACTGTTAAATTGACTGTTGGATTAGGTTTATAAGAATTACAGGGGACTGTTGGGCCTTGGTGGACATATGTGGTCCACTCAGTGCCATCCTAGTTTTTAACATGATTTTTTTTGTATTATTATTATTTTTTTTACTTATTTACATTTTGACTTAATTTTTCCCATTTCCCAGCATAGGCCAGACAGTGTTGAAACTTTGAGTGTGACTCATGTATACTGTTGACCCACAGACTAAGTGAAAAGTATTCTAGAAACAACTGTACACTGACAAAAAACAACCTGTGAAAGGATATGAATTCAGGACACTTAAGACATAACAGAGAAGCAGAAGAAACTCTGGAAAGGGGGCCCTTGCCAAGAAAATTACAAAGCTTTGTGAGAGTGCAGAGACAGTTTGGAGCTGACCTGCTATATTTAAGATGGTACGATGCTACTTGTCACATACTACAGTCTTGAAGCGTCACTCTGTCAAAAAAAATAAAAAAACCAACTGCCTGCCCTTATCACCAGCTAGCATAGAGCGCAAAAATCTCAAGAAACTCAGTGTGACAGTGTAGTGTGAAATTCCCAAGCCTGTGTTGCATCAGCCTGATAATTCCACCTGATGATAATTAATAACGATTCACCAGCGAGGCATTCATGCACAGCATCTCAGTTGCACCCCTGTGGCATTTGACAAAGCCAGCGTGGAGACAGTGGTTACACATGTGAGATGAAAGGAAACATGATGTGAACTGGGAATTTGCGTTGCATTCAAGCTTCATCAGGTGTGCGACTGGCTTTATAATATGTAAAAGAAGACTGACTGTGCTCAAAATGTGGCTACGGGTGGCTCGATGATGATATAGAAGCTTTAGCTGAGAAGGTTTTAGGGAGCTCTCAGGAGAGATCACAATCCATTAGCCATTGCTTTAGGGACCAAAGAGCCTGGGTCTATTGAACAGTTCATTAATGCTTGTGCTCCTTTGAAACCTACAGGAAAAGTAGCGGAAATATGCCCAGGGGCATTCCTATGCAGGTGGGTTTGATTAGAACAAAGGACATTCAGGCTAAAATCAGGGAAGACAAGTGAGAAGGCTGTAGGATGGAAAGCAAGCATCCATTACTTTAGATATCTATGTATTTATGCAAGCCGCAGCAGATTGGATGATGAATTGCTCTCAGGACACGGCACCATTATGTTCACTCTGAACCAAAGATTAACCTCTTTGTCAAGGCAGTGATGTCGCACAGCTTTAATGATGATAGGCAACTCTTGGCTTTATTTTCGCCTCAGTTTCAATTATGCTTACCTGGACATAGACTGTTTGCTCTGTGATAACCATTATGGCTTGATTAAATATAGCTTAATTAAACAGAACTCATTGTGATAAAAGGTCTTCCTGATGCCAAGAGGCAGCAGGATTCCACTCCAAAGGCCTGACGAGGAACAGCCACAGTTAATCACAACTTAGTCTCTGAGCTGAGCTTCTGACAGCCATGTCCACCTACATGGATAAGTGAGTGTCATCTGTTCTCTGGCAACCCAATGTGTGACAGCCACTTAGCATGTAGCATTTCTCACCTCTCTACAGATGCCCTGTCATCCCTGTAGGGTAAGAACAGCAATACCTGTCAGAGCGTCTGTCATAAAGGCTTCAGCTGAGCAGTGACAGAAATCCTGTTTTAAAATACAGAATTAGCCACTTTATCAAGAGACAGGAGACCCACTGACAGAGTTCCTGAAATATAATTCAGTTAAAAAGCAAAGGCCTCCCTGTAGAAAATTGCTATTGGCTCTCAAGACACTTTATATGCTTGAAATTATCCAAATTCTATCAGGAGAAGTACATTGTCACATGCACAACAAGAAATCATGGGGTCATATTTTTTTCATACACTCATGGCTGACCTCTGAGCAGACATGACAATATCAGTGATTGAATGTGCACTGTGATCTGTGAGTTATACATCTGTTAAGGAATCTTAAAATATAATGGTATATTATAAAATGTTATATCTGCAGTATTTGTAGGGTAATGTCTCCTAGAAATTATGTTTACATGTTCCAAATTCTGCCAGATACAGTTAGAGTAAAATTCCTGCTGAGATTATTGTCAGTAATGTATTTTTTAGTGAAGCTTCATTTTTATACTGGTGGTTTGAGTGGATTGAATAATGGGCTCAGGACTTTGATACCAAAGACTGTTGTTCACATTCTGGCTCCCACAAAAACCCTTTCAGGATAGAAAACAAACAAACAAACAAACAAACAACCAACCAACCAAACAAACAGAACCCCAAAACAAAACTAAAACTAAAACATAAAAAAGCAGCCTTATGCTCTCTTATACTGAGTGCTGTAAATGCAACTCTGTATATTTTATTATCATCATTCATAATGTTTTGTAAGAACTGACAACATTCCCAGTCAAAAAAATCATTTGCATAAAAGAATGAATCAAAGTATTTTAATTGCATGTAAATTCTGCAACTACTTCACAGAAGTACAGAAGTTCACTGTGAAGGGTCACATTCAACGCAAAGTTGTTTTTTTTCTATCATGTTTGGTTAATGTACAGTTTATGAATGAAAAAAAAGCTAGACCTTTATAATGTATAATATTATGTATAATACCCAAATAATAAACACTTGAAAAAAACATTATGTTTATGTAGTCGCTCCCCTTAAATTTATATCTAATATCTTAATAAATACATAAGGCTTAGTATAAATCTGCACTAAGTTAATTTAATCAGAAAGAGTTATTTGATTTATTCACATTGACTCAACGTGGTATAACAGTGTTACATTAAATGTGACACATTACATTGAACTTATGGAATAAAATTGGATGGAAAATTGACATTTATTTAAAATAGTTAAAGACACCGTTTTGGGCAAATAGTTTTTTGAGTGTACTTATCCACTTGTTTATCTATTTCTTTTTTCACTTTAATTTATTAATTCATTTATTTTAAATCTACATCAGCCACACACACACACACACACACACACACACACACCAAATATTCATTTCGTATCCTAACAAACCACACACTGCATTAAAAAAATACTTTTTTGCACCATATCATCCCTCAACAGTTTGACAGTATGCCCTATCCCCTGTCTGAGTCTTTGTAATGTGAAGCTTGTTTCACTATATCTATGTAATGTATCTGTGTTAAATCACCTGTACAGTTGCGTCTTTCTTAAAATGACACAAGAAAATAATTTCATTTTCAATTCATCAATGATTAATATTTATATCAATATTTAACAAGAGCAAAACTTTTCCTTATACAGGCATATGAGTGCTTTAACAAAACCTCTAGGAAAGATAGGAAAGGTATTATGTTGTCAGTAAATGTTCTGCAAACACAGTAAGCATGAACATTTCACAACTTGACAGATACATATGCTTATTAATGTCTCTTATTCACAGCAACATAATTTAGGCAGCATTGGGTTTCACTTAAATAGTTTGACAATTGCAAATTAGTAGTATACACATGTTTCTGCTCTGTTTTTGATACAATTAACATCAGCATGAGTGAGGATACTTACTGTGCCACCAATACTGCATCCACCAATCAATTTAATTAGTATGTAATTCAGGTAAAATTAATATTTGTTTCGACCAGATATAGGAGAAAGAACTGTAATTTATGTAGAAGCCAAGTCTTAATTAACTTAATTTATCCGATAGAATAATTAAAGCATCAGCTTTTAAAATCACTGGAATTGATTCCTTATTAATGACAACAATAGATGTGTGTGGCATGCCTTTCTGTTTCTCTCTGCTTTGATTGTCAGTACATTGAAAACAAAGCCACCAGACACTGCTTTCATATTTTTCCTTCTAGTTTTCATCATCTAAGAGGAGATTAATCACTATCATCATAGTGACAGTGTGGTATTGATCTCTCACTCACAAGTCTGTCATAGTTCTGACATACAGACAGTGGTAGTGAGGGTGAAGTATATTCAGTGCTAAGCTTCAGATCAACATGCATGGAATTACTTTCCAACAGAAAAGTCTAACAAAGTCATGTACTCAATACAAAAGGTAAGAATTAGTAGTAAAGAGGGGCGACCTTAGTAGGTCCCCTTAAGTGACAAAATGACAGCCTTTTTTCCCCCCAAGAATTTCAAAATAGTATATATACAGGCCCACCAGAGGCCACCAAGGACACCATTCAACTGGCTAGTTCAAATGTATCAAAAATGCCCAACGTTAGAATAAATGGGAGAGATTAATAATACACCGTCAAATCATTCTGATGCTTCTAGAGAATGGGCTCTCACTTGCTTGTGACCCACATTCTCCCTGAGCAAAAGAAAGAAAAAAAATCCATTCACACAGAAAGTACTTTTACTTTCTTGGCTCTGTTTCTCACATCTTGACAGAATGGGGACAGTCTAATTTGATATATGGCGATAAAAATGTGCTTTCTCAGCAGAGCATAACAAATTATATATTGAAAAATGGTTACACTTTATTTCACAATGCCCTAATTATGGCAAGATGATGACTTAATTATGGCCTCCCTTTGCTAGTATGTAGGTTGTTTAAATGTTTGACAAATAGCAAATTGAGAGACAAAAGTTAAGGGGAAAGCAACTTGCAAAGCATGAACATTAAAATAAGCTTTGTGATTTCTTGCCACCAAGCAGTGCTGAATCTGACATGCTACCTTACTATTGAACATATGGGAAAAATGTATTGCATGTGACTCAGCAACCCACTAAACTCCAAAGGTTTTTTATGTGTGAAACAGACATACAGCATAGATGAAAATGAAGTTCCAACAGCTTCAGTCTTAAGGGCCTTACATGCTGGGGGCGTTTTTTTCTTGGGATTAACTAGGACATCATTACTTTTTAAAAAAGCTTATTTTTGTCATGGGTACTTTCACAGAAAGAAAATATCACCTGGTGAAAAGGGAGATCATTTTCTTTTTTTTGAATGAGGTTGATTTTTCTGAGCTTTCGCACTGCAAAACAGAAGTCATGTCACCACTCATGACAATGGCCGACCTGCTGATTGTTTTTGTTTGTCATCACCCTGTTTTACACGCCAAAGGACACAAAATTATAAAGACAATGTGACAAAGGTGACTTGGGATGAGTAATCTTGTCAGACAGTCAGACTGCTATGTATGAGAAATTTACTGACGGGGATCTGAAGCTGTCCATCTGTCTCTGTTGTTGAGGATTTTTGTAGCTTTGGTGTTTTAACATATTAATCCAACATGCCGGACTGGACCAGGACAGGTACCTAAGATGAACCCGGTGACTGCGACCTCTCCACAAGTCGTTCTGCCAGTCCTGCTTGGTCTGTACATATAAACAGAGGGACGGGGTATGTTAAAGACGTGTGGATTTAGATACTTGCGATGTGCTGGCACTGGCTGAGGCTGACACACTCTGGTTCGGAGACCGGAAGACATCAAACACGTTACACTCGTTCACATCGAGGCCTTGCTGCCTTACATGTTTCTTCAGATTTGACGTGCAACCTCACTTGCAGCTAATGAACTTCCCACATGCATTGTCGTGTTTTTCTTTCACAAAGTGAAGCCACACTTTTGACCGTTTTCAGCGGTCAATCTTTAACACTGTGACTGCTGCTTTGACACGCTAGTCATGCACACTAGCTCTCCAGCTCGCTGTTGTTGTTGTTGATACGTGACGTAATAGGTCCTGACTCCTGACAGATGAAAAAGGTCCTGGAAAGGAGCCAGATGAGCCACGGCATGGCCGATATACTGTATGTAGCCTTTCTTTCCACTCATTAATTTTTATGTCCCGTTTAGGAACTGATAAGCAGAAACGATTTTATTTTATTTTTTTTTACTGGTACCCAGTACTTGGCATTAAGTACTAGGTTCTAATTTGAAACAGAGTTTCAGTTCCTACCCCTAGACATGAGGTAGTCAAATGATTGCTATCATTACCATATTTATGAGTGACCACGTTTTCATAAGATGGAGAATCTCATATCTCAAAAGAGTAACCTTGCAATAAGTACCAGTGTCTGTCCTATTTCTCATTTGAACAAAAGCTCGCCATGCTGTCTCTGGTCTGCAACAACATAATACCCTTTCATAGCTATCCACCCTCCTCGTGTTTGACTTTCCAGACACATCCAATAAGTTGCTTGGAAAATTAGAAGTCCTGTACTGGTGTGAGCACCAGCATGCTTGGTACAAACTGTGAAAAGTAGTTCTGCCCCAGTGAGCCTCTTTGTGTACCTTTGCGTGTAGGCTTTTGTTTGTTCTATGTGCTCCGTGTGTGTGTGTGTTTGTTTGTGTCTGCTATTAAGTGAGGCACAGCAGCAGCCCGAAGTCATGGTGCCCTCCCCGTCCTCCCTCCACACCACTCCAGCTCCTCTGACAGCAGAATCATTTTTCCTTTTCCTCCACGCACCTTTGATGATGGGTCACGTTAACTCCCCTGAATGTGCTGTTTATTCCACTTGAAGCCTCCCCAGTCCCACCTCCTGCTGCATTATAATTTAATTGCTGAGCATTCTCCCATTTCCCCCTCCTCATTTGCCTCATTCATTTCAAATGCATGACCTTTCCTGAGAACAATGATCAATCAATATGTGTTTTCCCTCATCAGGCCCTTTCAAATTAAAACCACTGAGTAAATTAAAAGCCTTTCCATGCTGAAGTTATGAAATGCAAGTGCTACAAGACAGGCTGGGGAAAAAGGCCAATCATCAGAGGCCTTTAAAGTCCGCTTTTTAGGCTGAGGATTCAAACAGGATACAAATAATTCATTAGCATTGATCGAACATTCTAGGTCATAGGTGACGTGCTGTATGTACCACAGGCCTTATAGTGCAGTACAGCATTTCAAAAGAAAGGACTGCAAAAAGTCGATCAGCATGTTGAAGTATCTATCATTCTCCCCAAACTTACATATACAGGCAAACACTGAGAGACATCTTCCAGCTGGGCTCAGAGAGGATCCTCTGAGGAGCTGCTGCATTATTGATTAGATCTGTTAAAAACACCTGCTTCTGCATCTGGGACCAGTTAAAGTTCCTACAAGGTATCGCTAAAGTCTTCTAACTGTTCAACCTCGCCTTCTGCAAACAGGTAGGGAATGTGTAGTCCATCACCACAACAATATGTGCAAACATGTGTCTTGGCAAATTATCCAGTTTCAGAATTTTGAAACTCCACTTTACTTTCTGACTGTAAGTCATGTTGTCCTATTAACAGCTCCTTTTGTGCTGCCCAGACAGAGACACTGATGGATTTACATGTGTAGGGTTCCATTTTGGTGAAGAAAACAGACATGGGGGTACGGGGGGGACGGGGGCAACAAAATGCAAACTGTTGAACCAAACTGAACTTTGCCTCAATGCAATGACCTCTCATCCTGCACGGAGCAGTATGTCAATAGCAGATCTCTCCTTGGATTAAAGACCCAATTCACCTCTAACTAAAACTTCAGGGAAAATACAATATATTGAGTAACTTTAGAATCGTTCGTGCATGTTGTGGAGACATATCCACTTTGATTTGTGTATGGCTCACCAGTGAAAGACAAAGCATTGGTGAACTGAGACAAGCTCTAGCAGAGGGAGAAGCAGGGCACAAAAGTCATTGTATCCTCTGAATTCTAAAGCAGTGGAGAATCCTAAGAGTATACAAAGCAACAAGGCTTGATTAAAAACACACCTCAGATGCTGTTGCATGTTTTGGTTTCATAAAGAATCTTGTGTCCTTTGTGAAGGTGAACTGTTAAATTTGATAAGTTATAATTTAATCAGTCTGTATTTCCATTGTATTATTTATCATATGTAACTGTGAATCCATATATCATACAATGGTCTTGATGTTGTTGGGATATGTATAGCACAAAGACATATTGTCCATCTGATAAGCTGTGACAAACTTCTGGGCTCATGTGTTTACCTCTGAGTTTATGCTGATGTTAAACTTTTAACTGTTGCTAATATCTGATGTATCTATATATCTGTGTTTCTATTGGTTGCTTCCATACTCTGGGTATGAGTAGCAGGCCAGTCTTTCAGGCCAGGTTTCTTTGTTCTAGGAAGACTATAAACAGTTAGGGTTTTCTCTTTTCTTAAATACATCCCCCTGACATCTCTGTAAAGGTATATTCTTCCATATATTATATAACATTTATTACATCTTTAACCCATCAATGCTTTGTGTGTTATATGCGCAATATACACAGTGCTAGAGTGCTAGAAGACAATTTCCCCAACACCTTCATTCTAAATTGCTTGTAATCTCTACCTGGGTTTTCTTTCCTTGCAAATGTCTACAATTCAGTGAGCAGCGGAGGAAAACCTCCTTTGATTCTGGTTAGGCCAGCATATTATAGGTGGGCAGTTTTCAAATTAAGTATTAAAGATTTGCAAATAACTACTGTGAAGGCAGATATTGAAAGCGTTACATTCCCAGTAACCTCATTGTGCAAAATGGCCATCAGTTTTTGTTACATTCAAGTTGAAAATGTGTTTAATAAGTTTAAAATGTAATTCTATCAGTACCCTTGTTTCATAGACTAAAAACTAGAATTTCTGCCTCCTAGTTGTATGCCTTCGACAAGCAGTCAAATTGCAGTTTACATCCATGTCTGTCCAGACTTGTGTAATATGTGTAGTGAAGACTTTGATGGAATAAAAGGTATTAAGTTTATTTACGAACGGACATGAGGTCAGTGACCTTTGTCAATGAAAATCTAATCAGTTCATCCTTCAGTCTAAGTGGATGTTTATTCCAAATTTGAAGAAATTTCCTCAAGACGTTCCTGAGATAACGTGTTCATGAGAGTAGGACAAACGGATGGACAGACAACCCGATACAACACATCCTCATACCTAAATGGTGCAGTAGTTGCATTGCCAGTGACTCCCAAAACCTGTTCCCAAAACAACATGACTGTTAAGCGTACCATTGAAAGGCGTACCAGGGCTTTCCACAGTGTGGTTAGGTTTAGGCACTAAAACTACTTGGTTAGGTTTAGGAAAACATCACGGTTAGGCTTAAAATGACCACGTTTTTATGTATCTTCAGTTACGAACATACCTACGTTGCTTTCATAACTTCACTTATGTAATGTACGTAACGTAACTTAACTACGTTACTTAGTAACTTAGTAACTCACCATTGACTTTAACATTGACTTGCCCTTTCAGACAAGAACAGCTGTCTCCTGGGTGATAGTCCTGTGTTTGTTTTGTACCAGCCACTCATTCACGACCTCCTCCCTCCTGTGGACTGTCACTCTTTATACTACTTCTCCTTACTTCCTCCTTTGCTGCTGTTATAATTACTACAGCCACTAGAGGTCTCCACCAAAACAACAAATGTAAACGTACGCAAACTCTAATTTTTTTCTGTGATGGAATGAGTCGAACACATACTACTTTGTCACAAAAAACATTAATGAAGACTGATTCAGTAATGAATGTATTATAGGTCCAGACCATGGACCATGCATTAATGATATGAGAGCTTAAACAAGCAAACTATTACTATGCATCACATTGAAAAGTTCTTTAGACAACAAAGCATCTCACTCAAATGAATTAAACCAGAGGATTAGGGTTAATCATCATGCTGATATATAGCAGTTACTTAGGAAACATTATTCCTCCCAACTCTGAGTCACAAAATAAGATGGTGTGAACTAACCCCTCACCTCCACCACAATGAAAACAGGTGTGAGTGCAAATGTCCACCTACTACATGTTATTAATTAATTAGTTTGAAGGGGAAATACTTGCATTGGTTTTGTGATTAATGACAGAGGACAGGAGAGCAGAAGCCATTCACTCGGAACAGTCTGCACCTGTCCTAGGCTTTCTGATGGCATTTACCTGCAAAATGCTCCATATTAGACATTCTAAGAACAAATTGGGGGCTTCTTGGTGCACTAATCTTTCCTTTAGCCCCCTGTGCCCCTCTGTTCTTCCTCTGCTTTTTTCCCTCTCCATCTCTGTCTCATTGAGGACTCGCTGCATTAAGGCCCTCTCCCTTTTACTAACCATCGCCCATACTTTTTCTGAATGCTTTGCACTTCTTTCTCACAGCCTTTTGCGCCTTGTGTGGGTGGTGGGGTGAAACATAAAGTTTGAGTGAGCCCTCCAGGTCCCCTGCAAAGCACACACACACACCTACATCAGTACGCTGTACTCACACAACCACATACTACTTTTGCCACCTCTAACAGCCAAACAACACCCCACACTCCCACGCTGTGATTTTAGAAGTGCATTTGGCCAATAAATTTGAAAAGAATGCTTGCTTGGAGACTTCCCAAAAGTACACAGGCCACAGAAGAGGTTATTGGGAAATGCTTTCCTCTAATGTTATAAGCTTTATTTTCACTAGCCAGCACTGTGTTTTGGCCTGGCTGGCTAACAATCAGCATCTCTAGACATATTCCCAAAGCCAGACCCTGTCTGATTTATAGTAATTGGCTTACAGTAACAAAGTGATCCCTCTACAGACATGACATCCCTCTGTATCTACTGATTGCTACTGTTTAACTGTGGAAAAATCAATTTTCAGTGTGACTGTCAAACTAAAATATGTTTCAAGGGTATTTTTACTTACACAAGGCAGGAGCTTGGTTTTCCCTACTCTTGGCCTCTAGGACATGCTACATACATATTAATGCCTTGGATGCTGTCTGCCACTGCTGTCTAAACTAAAGGCTGAAAAAAGCCTTCCCTCAGCACTTAAAATGGGTCACAAAGCGTATTGTATTTTTCCTTGTTTTGGAACATTTAATCCCTGGTGCTGAGGGATAGTAACACACTGTGATCCCATACAAAACTGCAAAACTAAAATAAAAAGATTCCACTCTGGTCCTCACCTTCTCTTGGAATTGAGGTGTCCATCAAATGTGTTGTACATTATGTATTTGTCCACTTGTGTGCATTTTTGGCAGTGGTGTTGAGATGAGAAGGACATTACTTTAAATGGGGAAGCTGATTCTGAATCACTGAGGGAATTCAAACCTGGTATTACCATCGGATCACAGATGGACAGCTATATGCTGTATCAGTTCACGCCTGGCATTAACATGCGTCTTGAGGTTACTTCCCCACTCTATATGCAAATAGACACGTACATCATTGGGACAAACGGACACAATATGTTATACTAAATATTTTCATGTATAAAGTTTGCCTAATTAACAAGAAGGGATAAATTGTTCAGAAGTTGTTGTAGAGAGCGTTTCACAAATCTTACTAATTTTCGCCTTACTCCACAACTTTTTCAAGGAGTCTGGCAACATTCTCCACGGGCATCAAAGAAGTTGCCTATATTGGTTTATTATATTTGTAAAACTGGACGTGTTTCCAGACAATAAAATGTTGTCTTCTTTCATAAATTTTGGTGTAAATTAGTTCACACCTGTATTTAGAGCCGTCCACTTATGATCGCATCACTCAGGATGCATGTTAATACCAGGTCTGAAAAGACTCATTGAATCTCTTAAAAAGTACAGTGAATTGCAAGTTGGTAAATTAATTTACTTTTGAAAGGTATACTTATTATTATAAGTCCTTTGTAAAACAGACTATGCTTTATTGAATGTCATATTGATGACATTTTGCTGTAGACAAATCATTAAAAACAATACATTTACAGAGCTTGTAGTAAGGTGCAGAATAAAAGTCTCTCTTTTCCTTAAAAAACATTATTATGATTGTGAATTAATCATTTTAAAATGTCTGTTGGGTCCAAAATGATTATTTTAGTTGTGTAAGAATCCTGACGGTTGGTTAAAGCTTCTAACAAAGCTTTTTTGGTTCAATAATGAATTTATTATAGATCTTCTGAAAATGTGACCAAATCTGCTGGATCAAAAATACACATACAGTAATCCTAATATTTGGTTAAATGTCTCTTGGCCATTTTCACCTCAAATAGGTGCTTTTGATAGCTGTCCACAAGCTTCTGTACAGAAGCCCTGAGGGGCAAGTGAGATTTTTTTTTTTTCTGGTGCTCCATTTTCTAAGTTCTCAAATTTTTTCAGTGAAAAACAACAGAGCGAAAAGAAAAAAAAAAATAATAATAATGAAATGAAAAATAGTTTTTTTCAGGAGGATTTTCTTTGTGTGTGTGTGTGTGTGTATGTGTGTGTGTGTGTGTGTGTGTGTGTGTGTGTGTGTGTGTGTGTGTGTGTGAAACCCACACAAAAAGACGAAATAAAGGCAATTTTTTCAAGGTGTTTATTTCTTTAATACTCATTTTGACCACAAGAGACTGAAGTGCACCACCACTCATGTCCAGAATAAGATGAAATAAGATAAGATGTTCCTCCAGGGGAGTTTTTAATTTCTCTCTGCACCCTAAACACAAGATGCATCTATTACAGTATATGTTAGCAGGTTATGTAACATGACTGTCATGTTTCTTTTGGCGAGGAATATGTCATAACTGTGCTAATCTGCTGTTCGCGTCATGGGTAGAATATTGTGTATGATCAGCCTTCTCATCAATGGGTGTGTACGTGGAACAGTGAAGTGAGTGAACAGGCCTTTGGAAATTCCATTCCAAAACCTCATTTCTGGCCTGATTGATCCATTCCTTTACCACTTTTCCTGAAGAATTTTGAGATAATCCTCCTTCTTCATTATTCCATTTACTTTCTTTAGAGCAGCAGATCCACTGGCAGCAAAACAGCCCCATAGCAAAATACTACCAGCACCATGCCTGACAGTAGGTTTGGTGTTCTTGGGGTTAAGGTCTCACCTTCTCTCCTCCAACATATTGCTGCTCATTGTGGCCAAACAACTCAGTTTTTGTTTCATCTGACCGCAGAGTTTCTTTGTCCATGTGATCAGCAAACTTCCTTTGCTGCGTCTGGAGCAAGGACTTCTTTCTTGCACGGCAGCCTCTCAGCTCATGTTGATGTAAAACACACCTGACTGTGGACACTGACATCTGTCTTCCAGCAGCTTCTAATTCATTGCAGACTTGCTTTTTGGTGGTTTTTGGTTGACTGTTGACCATCCTGACCAGTTTTCTGTCAGCAGCAGGTGATAGTTTGTGTTTTCTTCCTGATCATGGCAGTGACACAACTGTGCCATGCACTTTATACTTACAAACAGTTGTTTGTACAGTTGATCTCGGGACCTGTTACTGCTTTGAAATGACTTCAAGTGACTTTCCTGACTTGTTCAAATCAATAATGTGCTCTTTCAGATCAGTGCTGAGCTCTTTAGACTTTCCCATGTCTGAGTCTAATGGCTGTATCAAACAAGCCCTATTAAAATGGGCCCAGAAAAGTCACCTGCTGTTATCAATCAGAATCACTCAGAAGAAGTTAAAATTTGATTCACACAACTTTCTATAATCACCAAAATTGATCGCTAAAAGGGCTGTATGTATGTTGTTGATCCAGCAGAGTTGGTCACATTTTCAGAAGACCTATAATAAATTCATTATTGAACCAAACTTCATGATTGTTTTTGTGACAAAGTAGTTTGTGTTACACTCATTCCATCACAGAAACATGAGAGCTGTAGAAATCATTGGAACTGAAGACTGCCAGTATACATGTTCTTTACAAGTGTATGTTAACTTTTGACCACGATTGTACATACATACATACATAAATCAATAGCTAGATAGATAAAGTAGTAAATAGATAAATAGTGAAATAAATTAATAAATAATCATTTAATAATAGGAACATCAACAGCCCCATGAGCAAGCACACAGAAGGAATGTGGAAGAGGGAGACAACAAAAAAAAAAGGAGGTCAAGATCACCGCACCACACATCTGAGTCCTGGAAAATTGAAAAGTTATGGAAGAATTATCCTATCTTTATTCAAGAGCGTAGATTTTCAGTTTGAGGGCATGATTTCATTCCTTTTCAGTGACACAGCTCCTTCTCGGGCTCAGATTTATTCTCCTCATGCTCACATTTTGTGCTCGCACTGAGATGTTTGCTGCTTTCTTTCAAAATGTGTGCTTGAACTCAAAAATCACATGCTTGTGCTCACACATCTTCTTCTTGCACACAAAACTTTTGCTCGCATTCAAATATGTCCTGTGCGCGCTCAGATCTAAAGTCTGCGCCCTCAGGTCTGCACGCTCAAACCTAATGTGCACGCACTCAGAACAAGCACCTCCTCTCCGGTTGAGGAGTCTGCTCAGACTCAAGGCTGTCCCTCCCTGCGCTCAAAATATTGTGTTTCACCAGCCAATAGGGACACAGCTACAGTGTGGACCAATCAAATGACGGATGCCGCCTTTGGTGCGTTCCTTCGCACTTTTTTTGAGTGCTCCGTAGGGGCGGGCATATGGTCTGTTTGTAAAACTGCTTCTCTCAAAATACACCAATTTACCACATTAGCCAGCTATTTGAATCGTCACCTATTTAAGACACCAGCATATTTATGTATAATTAATCTTAAGTAATCCTAAAAAGAGTTATCGTGGTTTAGATTTTTTTCAATTTAATATTAGTTTGATTGGTCCACACTGTAGCTGTCTCCCTATTGGCTGGTGAACCCAGTGACTTTAGATCTGAGCACAGGACATATTTGAATGCGAGCGAAATTTTTGTGTGCAAGAAGAAGATGTGTGAGCACAAGCATTTGATTTTTGAGTTCAAGCACACATTTTGAAAGAAAGCAGCAAACATCTCAGTGCGAGCACAAAATGTGAGCATGAGGAGAATAAATCTGAGCCCGAGAAGGAGCTGTGTCACTGAAAAGGAATGAAATCATGCTCTCAAACTGAAAATCTACGCTCTTGAATAAAGATAAGATAATTCTTCCATAAAAAGTTCACTGATACTGCCCCATAAACCACTGGGTTTATGCCCCGCTGAACACCAGGAGCCCAGGTGGACACATATTCTATATACACACCAAAGGACCTTTTCCTCTGTCCACTTTTTTTTTCTCACCTGCACCTGTTGTAAATAGTAGTATACAGTTTGATGTCATCTGAATTTTCTTATATGTTATTTTTGCACTATTTAGGAATCCCTCACACTCTGAGAATGCAAGGCCTGTTTTGTAGCTCTCTGTTTTAAATGTGTGCAAAATATGTTTCGAGGAATTGTACAGCTAAAAAGAAAAAAAACAAAGGCTTTAGTTACACATGCTTTTTGTTGTAAATAATTGTATATAGCTAGATTTTATCATTCATCATTAATCATCATTACAAAATCATTATTTTTATAATCTCATTTTATGTTTTTTGTGTGTATTTTTAGGTCCATTATGCTGAGACAATATGTCAAAGTGAAAAAATAACTGTCAGGTCACGTAAGTTGTGATGTGCTGAAAAAAAGGTACCAAATATTGGTAAACATTTTTTAATGTGGTAAATGAAGGCAAAATTAAGTGCTTTCAAAAATTGCCAAAATAGCCCAAGACTCTTAAGGGTTAAAAATAGGCCACAAAAAAAAAAAAAATCTAACTATTTAGAACTAATTCATTGCAGTTAATCACACATACAAGTATTTGTTGAAAGCATTTAAATAAAGCATAAATGGACATTCTTAACTTAAAAAGAGGGGATATTTCAGGCCTGAAGTGCTCTGATGGCATGAAAATTCCTTGTCAACAGTTCTATCTGGGTGTTTTATGAAGCTCCACTCCAGTGTGATTTGGTATTTTTATGATCTTTCCTGACGATGTCTTATAATTTTTGACAGATAACTTAATTTTGAGCTGAAACTAACCCTGACACCAAAATGGAATGGACTACAGTAGAATCTGGGACTTTTATGTCCTCCATTAAGCTATTTATAAGAGTGGCATGGCTTCTTTAAGAATAGGGAAGTTTGTAGTGAGTGAGTGGAGACCAACAGTCGGTGACTGAGCTCAGAGCAGATGGAAAGTTTAGAAGTGAAGTTGTCTTGTGGCAGTAAATATACAGGACAGGTTACAGTTTGAACATTAATAAACTCTGCAGCTCTTTAATACACAAGAAGACCTCATGTTTGAGTGACAGCTATCACTATCACTGCAAATACCCATGTTATTTGTATCCATGCTAATATCCATGCTATTGCTCTCCATGCTAATGATGCTAATCATGTTGAAACAGCAGTCTGGTAGTTTTGGTACAACATGCAACAGTTAACCACTTCCTGTTCTCCATCTGAGAAAGAATGTTAACCATTAGACAAGAGGGAAAACTGGCTGGAGTGGGACTTTTCCATTCAGTAGGCCTATGCTTAGCAGCGTTGAGTCATCTGCCTCCATCATGTTTACAAAGCTAGTGTGGAACATGAAGTGAACGTGTTCAGTGATGTAAGGTCAAATAAATAATATCTTTATTTTAACCCATCCGTAAATCAAGTAAATCACAGCCTAATTTCCAAGTGTAGGCCAAAACTATATTCCCTATAACTTTAATCACCTAAACATTGTGATTAATATCAGATGGGCTGCTGGTGGGTGAAATAATCTCATTAATGAGGAAAACATTACATTACCTGCACTATATGAAACAATATAAGTGCATCTCTCCGTTAACAGAGCTGTGTGTAATTACAAATGCGGCACATCAATTTAACTTTGATTATTTAAATCTCTTTCTCTTTTTAGTTCTGTGTTATTATAGAAAAATATATAGATAATGGCAGTTTTGGCACACATTCATCAAAAGTCTCTACAGCTGTTAAAGATGACTGACAGCTGATCATCAAAAATGGACGTTACTTCATGTGTCGCTTCAGAGGAAAGGAAGTCTCATATTTCCTCGTTTCCTCTCTCCCATGGTTTCCTCGTGTCTCTCCACAAATCCTCGGTGGAAGGGACTAAGACGCAAGGAAAAGATGCCAGTGAGGGAAACTTGGATACAGTTAAGTGAAATGGGATGTACCCAGAGTGATAGAGGGTACATCCGGTTTCACCTTAATTGCATCCACTTTTCCCTCACTCGCGTCTTTTCCTTGCATCTTAGTGCCATTGAGTTAACAATGTGATTGTATTCCACTAGGTGGGTCCGGGGGAAGAAAATTTTGAACATTTGCAATCTAAATGAATTAATCTGATGCACTTTGAGAGTATCAATCACGTATCACATCAAGAAGTTTCAAGGTTTTTAATAATGAAATATGAGCAGTTCACCAAAAAAAATGAACATTTGATCATCAGTAACTATAAAATTGTAGTTGATTTGCAGCATCTTTAACAATGATTTGCTCCATAACTGAAAAACTAACATTCTTGCATTGACTCCAATTGTTAAAGAATTTGAATTTTGATCTCATGTTAAAGGGATAGTTCAACAAAATGTTGAACTATCCCTTTAACATGAGATCAAAATTCAAAATGCTGTCAAAAATTCTGTTTTTGAGATAGAAATCTGATATTTCCCAAACATTATCTACCATGACTCCCACATTTTGTCAAATTTACATTCATAGAAAAGGTGGCCTTTTTTAGCTTTTCAGCCAGCTGTCTCTTGAACTCGGGGGCAAGGCTGTGTATGTTAAAGTAACTAGCGTGGTTTTTGGAAACCGATAATTTAGCCAACGCATTTTTGTCTTCCGCTAACTTCTTGCACAGCTCCACAAGTGGCCAGGCCATTGTGAACGAGAGATCGTGTTCAGCTATAAACGCAGTCATATGAATTTTCTGTTCACACACACGGTCGGTCATAGATGTAGCTGTGGTACCTGTAGCCGTCGCTCCCGGTAAGGTCGATGTGTGGGAGAGAGCACGCACGGACGCTATGTGACGCTATGTGACCCAGGTCTGAAGCATGACGAGCTAATACTTTTTTCCCGCTGCTGCCATACACTAGTTTTCTGGAGCACGGTACACAAAAACCTCCAGGCCTCCTCTATCCAACCCCAGCGCCACTTATTTTTCACTCCCGCTTCCCATCTCGAGGTTTCTTCACCTGGTTTAATATACCTGGCATCCATGCTAGCAGTGTACAGTAAACCAGCTCCTCACCGCTCGCTAACGTTGTCCGAGGTGCCTGAAAACTTAAGGCCCGCCCTGCTCTGCCTCTGATTGGCTAGAACTCCTTGGTTACCTTGAGTACCATTGGTAGTTGGAACTATCACTTTAAACGACTGGTTAGTTTTTTTGTTTTTTTTTATCATGTTGCTGTGGCAACAAGATAAAAAAAAAAAAAAAAAAAACTTCACCAAAATATTCCTACGCCGGATTTCCGGCACCGTGCCGGAGGTCTTCAAGCCCTGAGGATAAATGCTTGTTGTTTTGTTTTTTATTGAAACAGCTGTGCCTAATACCTTATGCCTCTGCCCAGTTTGCTGTCAGATTATTAGCAAAATAAAGAGCTATATTACTATTATTAGGCTGCAGAGATTCCAATTGTGGGTCGTAAAGAAGGCTACAAAATTACGGTAGAGTCAATACATACAAGGGTACATGTGAAGTTGGCTACATGCCATCTGGATAACTCTAAAGTACTCAGAACAAGTTACTTTTTAATGGCAGTAATCTTGTAACGTAACATGTTACTTTGAAAGTAGCGTTACCAAACACTGGGCCTGAGGAGGGATGGTGCAGAGCACTGACCCAGAGGACTTCTTTGTCCTCAATGGAAGAAATTGAGGTCTTCGGTGAAATGCATTGCTTTATTTGGATTCTTAATTTGTGTATTGTGATGACAGTGTGTAATGACACTCATTATACCTCAAATGCACAGATGAAGTCCTGCAGAGGATTTTCCTCAAAAGCCTTAAAACTCTGTCACATAATCAACAAAATAATGCTACTTCAGTGATTAACAGAAAAGAGGGTCGACCTTTACAACACAGCACGGTATTAACATGGTAATACTCTCCTCCCCCTACTCATGCAGTAAAAGAGAAAAGACACTTTCTAGTATCCCTGCCCACTTTATGCAATCAGGACAGAGAACTCCATAAGGAGGCGGTCCTGACTGCTCGTGAACATGCAGAGAGCAGGATCCTCCTGTTTGCTGCTATGTCTGCAAACAGGATATGTGTGTTCATGTGGTGACATAGAGAGGAGGCAGGGAATTGCTAACTATAAAACGGACAGGAGGTAAGCTAAAATGAAGTCAATGCTTACAGCAGCATTAATGTAATAATAGTAATAATAAAAGCTTATCCTACAAAAATGAATTTCTGGGTTGTAAATTGTTTGGTGTCTCCAAAATTGCAGTGACTTCAGTGAATATTCCATGTTTTTTGCTTGTTTTATTTTTACATGTATAACAGCCTTGTAACTGTAGCAGACCACATGCTTGAGTTTTATGATTTCACATAGAAGCCTACTTCTTACTTGCTGAAAGAGTGGATTTGAGCAAGAGATCAAATGAGGCATTAACAGTATTTACAATTTAAAACATTTACAAAACAAAATACTGATTGGAGCCATGTGAAAGGTGTGACATTCTCACACTTCACTTGCAAACACCTTCCGTCCATCATTATGCCTCCTGCTGTTGTGAAGGCATTCTCATGGGTTTAGTACATCTTCACAGCGCCACTTACTTCCAACATCTATGACACTTTGCTCAGGTGTCATGAATTGTAGCAGTTTCCGAGTTCAGGCTCTTTGGTTAACACTATGATGGTGTGTGAATCATTTACTGTTTGCAATCCAAAGTTGGATCTTTATCATGTCAAATTGGGCTTGTGTTAGAGACCTAATTTTAACAATGCCAATACAGAAAGACAAGGCCAATGCAGTAGAGGACTTTGGCTGTGAATGCACAGTTTGGTGTTGTAGTTTTATTTATTTATTTATATGTATACCTTTTTATTTATATGTATACTTTCTACTGTGTGTGTAACAGTGCTGTGAGTGACATGGAGCTTCAATTTCCTTGAGGGAACCTCCCAAAAGGATTAATAAAGTTGTCTGAGTCTGAGTCTTTTACAAATTGAATTTTGCCATCACCATCAGATTAACAAGTTAATTCCTTGCATGTGAATGTACAGCCTAATCGCCAGAATAAATGTTAGTTATGTACGTTTCTGAAAAACCACGGATATGTTGAAACTTTACATTTTCTTTATGTTACAACTCCACCACTGTCTCCTCCATCTCCTGATATGAACGTCATGTCATAAACATGTAATGTGAACGTGATATGATATGAAGGGTAGAAATGTCAATATGGTATGAGCCTATGAGACGTACAAATGTAAATGCATCAGTGGCTTATATAAATGTTAACTGCCAACATGCAATTGTGGTGACTGGGCTGGAATGTACCATGTACCAGCTTTGATTAGGCTGATGCTGATTACTTGCTTAAATGACAAGACCTTACTGCTCTGGCTGGTGTCTTAGTTTGAATTTGTGGCTACATTTTGTAATGGTACAGTTCTGTTGCTGTTTTTCTCCATTTTGACAAATCATCTCTGTACCACAATGCATTGCTGTAAAAGTAAAAAAGGACATGAAAAAAAACAACTATAAAAAATGCAGCTTCTCTTGCTTCTCATATAAAACTGGGTCAAACTAATTGGTGCCTGATTGCCACCCAATAAAGAATTCACTGGCACAGAGACTCAACTGTGCTTCACACAACAGAGTTATATGAGTCTTGTAATGATTAAAACATTTCTCTTCTTCATGCATATTCATGATTTTTTTTTTTTAAAGAAGGATTTGGAGAGACCTCTGTAGCATTTAAAAAGGTCTAATACTTAAAACAGGATGATGTAGCAGAGCACTTTAAATAATAACACACATTTTTATCTTATGGCACTTTCTATTCAAATCAATTCAATATAATCAAAATTACCATGGATTCCAATAATGAAATATTTTTACAATGGAAAAAAGTGACAAAATATCAATATAAGCTTTTCATACCTCTCCACTTCTTTGCTGTTGTAATGGACTGAACACAGGATTATACGAAGAACTAAATTCTGTCATAATCATTTTTTATGGTTTAATTGAAAGACTCTTGTGCCTCTGTTGAAGTGCACAGAGACCTCTGACCCTAAGGAGGAAGGATGTCAAGAAAGAGAAGGAACAGAACTGAGAAAAGGTGCTTTGTCCGCCATCCACAAACTTTGCATCCTCATCCTTATGTCCTATATCTTACGGTTTCTTGTCTCTTACAGCTTACATCCTGACTCTTGGGTTTTGCTCATCAACCTTCTTGGGCTCTCCGTGGTGAAGCCCCCTGCTTGGCCATGCGGTCAAGAGGCCTGCATGGGTGACCAGCCTTTGTTTTCATTTTATACTGAAAGCTGAAGAAAGCTCCAGAATGAACTCTCTACTGTGAAGAAAGACTGCAAAGACTCCTAAAAGCCACAAGAAAAGCATGCAGATGGCTTAATGAATAATCATTAACTTTGTAATCCTCTTTTTTTAATGTAGTTAACATTTGACATGATTTGGCTCAATGCATCCCAACTCTGCAGCCCATCACTGAACGCAACAAGGCCGGAGAACACATGCTGTGTCTCCTCTGTGGCTTGTCTGATCCTAGACTCATCATTCTGAAGAAGTGAGACCAGCTGCTTCACTAAACCAAACGTACAGTGGTCATCATCTGGCTGTGTCCTGGTGACCAAGATCAGTGAGTTTGCTCGCCATGCTCAGGGCTTTCTGGGAAGTTCACCTCATCATCAGCATCCATCACCGCAGAAAAGTTGGAAATAACCATCTTCATGCGTTCTGTCTGAGAGTTTATGCAGAGCTAATTCTTAAATTAGTTTTGCTTTAATTGATCTTAATGAAGTATTCCCTCTTTTGCATTTTTGAATAGTTTTTGACAACATTGATTTATTCTGTCGGCAATAGTTTAATAACTACATTTACAATTCATTCATGCCTTATCATTCATCCACTCTAGTTGTATGTATGTACATATGTGTTTAGTGGTCCTTATTCATCATCCATGGCCCTTTATGGTTCAATAAATCATTGTACTTGTGTTTTCCTTTATGACCGAGATGTAGGTCAATGTAATCACGTTTACAACTTTCAGATACAAGACTGATGCATTTGATGTGATTGACTAATTAATCAATGGAGGTGGTGCCCCTTCTAACGAGTGCTTAATAATATTTCATAAATGTGGTGAAACACACTAAGTTTATTAAATCCTAGCATACTTAAATATACGTGCAGCCAGACTAATCATCAGTGTACTTCAAGTATTTTGGAACACGGAAGTGGCATTATTTTGTTGTTTATGTGACAATTCAGGAAAATCATCTACAGGACTTCATCTATGCATTTGAGGTCTGATCATTACAAAGAAATCAAGTATCCAAATAAAGCAATGCCCCCATTCCACTGAAGACCTCAATTCCTTCCATTGAGGACAAAGAAGTCCTCTGGGTCAGCACTCTGCACCATCCCTCCTCAGGACACACACCACATCACACACTGGTCTACTGCTGACCTCAATGTTCTGTTGGGTGAAATACAACAGAGCCCATGAGCAATGAATACAAAGCACATTTTAAAAGATAAAGTGCAGCAAGACACTGGAGGCATGAAATATGAGTATGTGTAGCAAATACCAGTCAAGGAAAGATATACAGCAGATGTAGCCTGCTAGCGCTTAGTTCGTTAGCTCGATGCAAACAAATAATGGAATTACCATGAACATGCTCATGGAATTTAGCATTGCGTCCGAGATAATACATTCTGAACAGATTATCTATTTTACCTCACAAGTTTAACGTGTGCTCATACTTACAGTCAATACAGCATTCCATGTGATCTGTGGAACGGAACTAATAACTGCTGACTTCACATTGTTAACTCAATCTGCTACTCTCGGTACATCCCATTTCCCTCATTTGTCGTGTCCTCGCTCACTTGAACTGGAAGTCGCTCTGGTCCGTCATCTTGCAGGCCGTCCCAAAGCTCTTATTTGCGCTTAGAGGAGCGAGTAGCAAGGACTGATCTCTGTGGAGGGATGAGCAAGGACACATGAGAGCAGCCTTCGCGGAAGTCTCTTTACCGGCCGTCACACACACTTAGTGGTAAGGGTGTCACAATTTCGATTTAAATCGAAATCGATCAAAATTAATTCACAATCTCGAACTTTGAATTAAAAAATTGAATCGTCGATGCTGCCACGCCCCCATGTCACGTCCGGTCGGCTTGCCAAGGGGAAAAAAAACACACACGTGTTGAAGTGCTGCGAGTCAACCTCCTCTAACTTAGCTACTAGCTAAGCCAGCAGCTATTAGCTACAGCCAGTCAAACGATAGTATGGTGTTACACCATTCCTGTTCGGCTCCCGGACCGTGGTCAGGAAGCACAGGGGAGATGATTTCCTCCAGGACCGAAGTTTCTGTTTCTGGTGAACCCCCTTTCAAGTGTTAAGCTAGTCGGGAAATAATACCAGGGAGCTTTGCTGTATCTTGAGGAGCCATCGCCTTTATTCACAGCCAAACTGCAGCCTATATTGTTCACTTTATTGCTGTCGCTACTACTGCTACTCCTTTCGCTTCTCCTTCCTCTCCCATTCATTCACTGTCCCCGCGTACGCACGCTCCCTCACTCTCGCTCGCCCACTCACACCTTACGCACCTTGTATATGTCCAACTGTTCGGAAAAAGTTTGTTAGGACACTTAATTTTTCAGAGAAGACTATGTTAGTGGATATCTGTTATTGATTGGACGCTGTAGCGGATTGGACTGATCTTATACATAAAACCATCACCCATGTTCTAGTGTTAAAAAAGCAAACAAAAATTTAAATAAATCAAAATGTTTCAATTATTGTAGAACCATGATACTTGACTTAACTTTAAGTAAAAGACATATTCTTTATAATCCAATTAAATTATAAGTACTTAATGCGTACACATTTCAACATATGTCCGTGTCTCATGTGCACGTGTCATTAAGCAGCAGACCAAATTTCAACCAAAAATCGGTATCCTGTGTGTGTGTGCATGTGTGTTGCATGTGTGTGCATACATGTGCATTTGTGTCATGAAGCAGCTGGAATAGACACATTTCATATAAAAATACACTTATAATGAATTGAAATTATACTAGACTTTAAAGGTGTAATTGATAACATTCAGGCACTGAATGTGACATTCCATCTACCTCCTGCCATTGCATTCACATCACAACACCACTATTGTTGGAATCGTCTGCCCCCTCAAATGGTTGCCAGTTTTATTAAACTAATGCTGCTAATGCTAGCTAGCTAATACTAATGTTGCTAATGCTAGCTAATGCTAACGTCCCTAATGCCAGCTGGCAGTACAGTATGCTGGACACAAACTATAGAAATCAGCCTTTGTTACGTTTTGTTTTTTGTTTTTTCCACAAACTGGCAACTACCAAGACTCTTGATGCTGACGAAACATGGATACCATGTGATTTCAACAGTGTTATACTATTGGCTGACAAACTTTGTTAGAAGCTGGAGCCAACTGTCAGCATTCTTACACACAGATAAACAAAATAATAATTGGACCCAACAAACATTTAAAAATTATGAATTCACAATCATAATAATGTTTTAAAGGAAAAGACATTTATTCTGCACCTTACTACAAACTCTGTAGCTGTATTTAAAAGAGAAAAGATTTGTCTACACAAAAATGTTATCAATATGACCTTTAATAAAGCATAGCCTGTATTACAAAGGACTTATAATAATTATACCTTTCAAAAGTAAACAAATTTACCTACATGCAATTTAGTATAATTATAAGATAATCATATTTGGGGGAGGTCAACTAACTTTCCATATCTGCAATATACTATCCTTTTCAAAATTAAACTTACTGTAAGTACAACTTGAAATGAATGGACATTAAGGTGCCTCGTTCGAGGTCGAGTAAACTACACCTGTAATGTAGTCACCTGTAATTTCTTTAAAGTACACTTTAAGAAAGCATACTGACATCTCATTACAAATGACATTAACATAAGTATACTTTTCACACTAAATTATTATTAGTATTTGCAATATAGTATAGTTTTTAAAGGTAGCCTAAATGAGAAGTGCGCTTATAAATTACACTCAAATGTAACTTAAAATAAATGATAAGTTCAGGATATTGAAATTAGTTTTTTTAAAGATATGCCTTTATAATTTACACATAACTTTAACTTGAAGTACATTTTTCTGATATATTTTCTAGAAAGATAGTAACATTTAAAATTATTTCATTATTTTTAAAATATGTTTACAGATAGTACAGTTCTTTTTAGTATATGTATATGTGAAAGTGTGAATATATTTAAAATAGATTAAAGTTTAGTTCAATAGGGCCTACCAGCTATGCTAAAGTAGCCTATAGTTTGAACGTAATTTCCAACTTAGCACAGAGTTTAGGCTGTACTGACATTTGAAGGGTTGCACCAACTGAAATAGTTTCATCGTAGGCATAAGTTACCGTAAAAAATCAGAGGTATGGCACATCATAGGATAACTTGAAGGATGAGGAGCATATTCTACTGGCTGGTTTTGCATCTAAATTTGACAGTTACAGTGTTGGCAAGCAAATATATGGGGTTAGATATTTTTTTTATTATCAACTAGCTAAATAAACTAATTCATATCAGTTTGCAAGTGAAGCCTCATTATGTGCTTGTTATATTCTTACAACTTCAACTGCCCAATAACAGAGCATCGCTATATTACCATATGTTGTAATTGATGGTTTCATAATGTCACTGTTGTTATTTTAGAAGTCACTGTTATTAGCGGTAGATTAAGGTTGGGGGATGGTTGTCACCGTATCATAATGCTTTGTCCTATTTCACATACCTTTTGTTGTTTGTGATTAAAGATAGTTAGCGGAATGAGTCATTTTCAGCTGTTTGCCCTTTCACTGATTGACCACAGGAAGTGAAATGTCATTTCCTGTGACAATATTTTGGTTAGTCTGGACGTTACACCAGAGAAGTTAAGATGTACCTTACCTCTCTGTGGTGCAATCAAACAACCACAGCTTTAGTATCAAATTAACTAGTTTTAACTTATCATTTAGTGTAGACTTTACACTGTGACTTAAGACAGAACTTGTGCATAGCTGGTGCAACTGGCTGCAGCACTCTGGCTGGCAATACTTATTTTTGTCTTTCATCTTTGTTTGCTTATTTCATGATAGTCCTGAAAGGGTACATCAAGCTTCTCCAGCCTCTTATGGATAATAATGGGCAACTCAAAATCTATTGATTGGCGTCTATTACAGCGCAAAAATTGCTCCCTGAGAATTGAGGGTTTGTCCTTGGTGACATTTCTTACGATAGCTGACATTTGATATTTGTTGATGCTGACATCTTAGTTGCTGCAGAAAAACTTGGCTCTGTTTTGTAAGGAATTTCTTTATAAGATACCATGCTGCAAAGTTATGTCCAAATCAAAATAGCTTGAAGTTGAAAATGAAGGGGGTGTACACACCTTTTACGCACAGCTGTTTAGGAAAGTTTAGCTCTACTCCCCTGATAACAATGCCCGTCCTCTAATGATGATGATTATGAATGATAAAGGGATAAGCCCATTGATTCAATTTCTTTCAACGGACATACATCTTCTTGTGTACCCCAGCACCTCCGTAGCAGGTCTGGCTCCACCAAAGCCCTGTTAATAACACTTTTCAAAATTCTTTTTTTATTTTCTTTCTAAAGACTCTCTGAACATTACTGTCCAGCTACCATAATCCAGATGGGAGAGGAGTTAAATAAATACTCTTCTAAGTTGCTTGAGCTGCTACTGTGCTCAAAACAATGTGCAACATGGGGTACAGCAAGTATTTGGCAGAGATCCTTTGCCTGGGTTTTGCCTCTCAGGCTATTCAAAGATGTTCCTGCATTATTGGTGAATGTTGTTGAAATGTATGCAGCCTAAAAATGGTACCTGCAGACACTACACAACACTGAAAATAGTCTGCTCAACTGCATTTTTTAAGCAAAATAATTTATTAGCTTCAAGGAGTGTACTGATAGGAATTATTTACCTGCATCCAGTAAGTTTAAAAGTTTAAAGCATACTTTCTGGACTGAACTTTTTCCATGAAAAAAACAAAACAAAGGTCTTGCATTTCTATAGCGCTTTTCCAGTCTACTGAAAGCTCAAAGCGCTTGCCACATTCACCCATTCACACACACATTCATACACTGATGGTGGAGGCTGCCATGCAAGGCGCCAACTGCTCATCAGCAATTTGGGGTTCAGTATCTTGCTCAAGGACACTTTGACATGTACATGTTTGACATGAGGGGAGCCGGGATTCGAACCAGTGACCTTCCAATTACTAGATGACCCGCTCTACCTCCTGAGCTACAGCTGCCCCTAAGTTGTGTTGTCTAATTAACTTGTGGTGAAAATAGCATTTTCTGAAATTCAGTGAGTAATGCAGCCAAAATGACTGATTCTGTTACCTACAGTATACACTGCTAATTAAACTGATCTGATACCACTGCCATCTTTTCTAAAATGTGATACCTGGATGACAACTACCTTACTCTGTGAAACTCATTGAGATAAGTAAGACATTATGCACCAGGTTGCATCAGTGAATTTTATCAAGACATCTACATAAAAAAAAAAAATTGAATATGGATCAGTAGAGTTTGGCTCATACTGATCTGACTGATTGGATCAGTGCCATCGTCTGCAAAGAATGAACCCTTCCTCACTAATACATTTGGTTTTGATTACTGCTTATGCTGTCTTGGCACATGCATGATTAAACAGCCCAACAATTCTGACTGGACATGACAATCCCTGAATATAAAAGGTGTGTGTGCATTAGGGGTGTGAGTCTTTGGCAATCTCTTGATTCCAATTCGATTCAGAACCGATTTTCAAATCAAAACGATTTGCGATTCAAAATTGGTTAGCGATTGAATGAACTGAAAAGGGGGCACTATTTTCAGTCATTTGCTCCAGTATACTGTGTGCCAACTCATTCACTGGTGTCCTTCATGTGCTGAAATACAATATGAAACACAACTGGAAATTAAGATAATCTGCAGCCTTTTTATTTTAAAAAGTTAACTGCATTATTAATGAATTAATAATTTGAAAGCATGCATATATGTATGTGGATAACAAAATAGGGGGATGTGCTCTGCTGTGTTATTAGCATTGTAAGACAATTGAGATTGAGTTTTGTTTCCCCAAAAACTCACACACACACACAAAGAAGTTGAATCTGTAGTATTATGATAAAGTTACAGCCATTGGTGGGGCCAGAGGGTAAAATAAGTTCAGCCAATTGTGGGGGATTAAGAAGAACAAAGGGGGTGAAGAATGGTAAAGTGGCAATTGCTAGTGGAACAAGTATAGCAGACCAGAATTACCTGGAGCACAGGACTGGACAAAGTCAGGGCTGCGTTTAGTAACTGCATGACTACAAAAGGAGTTTTTCCATGTACCTCATTCAACTCAGCTAGTACGAACTTTAAGTCTGTTGGTGTCCACTGTATCAACCTGTAACAAGTGGGATTATTGGACTATGCTCAATATTTTAGTAGCTGATATTAATCTTGGTTGGTGGATCAAGAGAAGACGCATCTGATAAGGACAAAGTGTTGCTTCTAGACTCTTTAAACATTCCATCTCGCAGAGTTGTGTCTCTTTTTTTCAGTTATTGGATGTATTTACTGTTTTGTTTTTGTTTTTTGTTTTTTTGTTTTGTGTTTTTCCCCTAGACAGACTTGGGGAGGAATCAGCCATTGGGTTGGTTAGTTTTTTCTTTGATTTTGAAGGTCCTTGTGAGGGTTGGCTTTGGATGGATGGGACAGTATGCTGAACTCTTGCCACATGGATTCACTCCTCTGAGCTCCAGCATGCATGGGCATGGATAACATTCATGTCCACCATGAAACACTATGTCCTGTATACTGTCCTGATAAAAAAAAAAAAAAGTTGAGACAACATGTTTCAAATAATACCCGTATTGCCTCTTATGGAAGGAAGACGGTTTTTTTTACTTCCATAAGAGGCATCATTGGGCATCAGGTGTAATATCCAAATATACAGAGCCTCTTTTCCACAGGTTAGTGCATAAGAATGCAGTAGCAAGATGTCATACAGGAAACATCCTGGCTGCTTCTGCAGTGACCTGGAGGGTAGGGCACAGGCAAGGTTTTTCCTTGAATGGTTACTTTTTCACTGCATTTCCATTCTCATGGTGCCGCCATGCCTGTCATCTGCTTTAGATTGATGAACAGCAGGCTAACTGCCCTGGGGCTCTCATACATTGTTGGATGTATCCGTGGATTGCTACAGCCAACTGAGCAAAGGCTGCTGAAATGAGGCTTGTTTTTTACCCCACTGGCCACCACTGTTGATGTCAGCACATAGCTGAGGCGTTGTAATGTTTTTACTTTGGACAGACAGGATAGAGGGGAGGCCGCCTCCTCTGTGTGAATGTCCTTGAATGTTCTTCTCTGTCTTCTGTCAGGTGCAACAGTCGTCGCAAGGAAGGCTTTCAAAAGGAGAGCTTCATAAATAAGAGGTTGGAGGAATTAAGAACAAGATTTAATACCAGGAGAGGGTCTGCAGTTTGCATTGGAGTGGTTGCAAAGAAGGGGTTGGATGGCCAAAAGAAACTAACCAGAAATACCTGCATGCAGGGGGTTGGCAACAAGATACTAATATAAAATGAAAAGGCTATTTGCTTGTTGTTTGTAAAACAACTTTTACTGCTTGAAATCCATGAAATGTTATACTCGTTTGTTTTTTATGCTTTTATTTATAGTTATACTTGTTTTGCTATTATTATTTATTGTGCAATGTCAACAGTCAACTAATTGTCAATGAAAATCAATGTTTTATTAGTGGTTTGTAATGCCTTTGTGCTGCATGTCTGCATTAACACTAAGTCAGCTCCATCCGGCTTCTCTGTTGGCATAAGTACATCACCACTTAGTTGTCCATGTTGTCCTCAACTATTTAGCCAACTGTTAGTCAGTTAGAGCTATAGAGGATCTCCATGCAACCATCCTACATGCAATCTGGACATGAAGATTGTTCAAAATTAAGAGTCCAGCCAACATGATATATCACTGGCACCAATGCAAATCTTCATGTTGCCTTTCAAAGTAATGGCCCAGACACACAAAACCAACATCAAAGAACCAGTGGTGACAGTGGCCAACTGTTGCGTTGCCTCACATTGCCTGTGTCTCGGCCAAAAAGCTGCACTTGAACACACTGCAAAGACTACAACTACCTTGTACTGTACGTTCTGTGCCTGTGTGAGAGGAAATAACTCTCCATAGTGCCAGGTACAGGTAGTATATAATCGTCATTCATAAAAGGAAAACATGAAAACTCTGGAACCTTTGTAATGATATAGCAATGTTTGCCTATAATTTTCTTACCACTTTCTCATACTCATGCAACACTTTTTATTGAGAATATGTCTGATAAAAAGTTGCAAATGGCACTGGCAAAGAGGCAAAGGCGAAAAATAAGGAGAAACTGCGCCAAATGGGTTTTATCACAGATACAGCGACAGGCTCAAGGGGCTTTCCCTTTATTTTCTTCTTGACATTTTTTCTTCCTTTGGACAAATTCACTTAGCTAAACAGCCCATCAGAGTGATTTCTCTTGCTGCTGACTGCTAGCTCAGTCGACCAAAAAGTCACCAACAAGGGCTGAATAGTGCCAACGATGCGGGACACACCGCAACAACGAGGGCCACAGACGCTCATTGATTGTGGCCGACCTTGTCAAGGCTTAAATATCATATGGGTCTAAATGCTGGGGCAATGTCGGGGGCCTAAAGCCTTCATTTGGCTATTTCCTGCAGGCCGCCTGCATTTATTCCTGATTATCTTGTGAGGTCAGCCCCACAGGTTAATCAACTGTTAGGGTACTGAGAATTGGGCTGTGCATTGGCTTTATAGTAAACTGTACAATCTTTTGAGTAAATACTGTTATTATTTAAAAATGTTTCATTGCATAACAATTAAAGCAACAATTCTCAAATGCTAAACCAAATGAAACAATAGTCATTTTTTTGTCTGGAAGCACTTATCATAGGCTACAATTTCACATATAGTCCTGTTGCCAACTGCACACAACCATTTACATGTGCATGTGTCAGCAAAGGGGAGTCAATGAGTCAAAGGCATTCATTATTTCCTGTGCACACTGTGCACTATTTAGGCTATGCCTGTTATTCTATCTTAATCATTATTTCTATGTGATGGGTCTTGTCAGTGTAATGAACTATTTAGTAGGTAAACCATACAGAGATATGAGTCTATTTTCCTCTACAAACTTTATCTGCCAGCCTCAATACTCTTATTAGCTTGTGTGTATGCATTGATACTGTGATATTAAAGCTGTTTGAAACAGACTTAGAAATCACTACTCCTCCAATTTTGATGAATATTGGAACTCCAAATCAAACAGGTCTGTGTCTTTTATTCCCCGTCACAAAAGACAGAATACATGTAAGGCTTCCTTTGCGGTGTGGGAGGCACATTGTGAAGTGTCATGAAATGCAATTTTTCACAGGATCATTTCTCTTCCATTTCTTTTCTTAGGCACACCTGCACACATGCTTTTTCTTCTCCCAGTGATAACTGCTTCAACACTGTCAGCAGGCATTGCTGGAGCATTGTTCTTTTTGGAAGGCAACATCACTGCAGTAGCGTGCAATTCATTCCTGCTGTATAATTCTGTGAATGGCACTCATCAGGAGACTAATCACAAGTTGTCAACATCTGTCTGTGCGGCGGTTGTTCTGTCAATCACACTCAACACTGCCAATTTTTCAAATGATTGGCCTTCACATGTCATATAAGCTTTTTGTCTCACAATTTTCTTGTCAGGACTGAAAATATGAAACTGAAAAATATTAATGACTGAAAGATAAAAAATAAAGCCAGCTTTTTTGGAAGAAAAAACTTACTTGTTTTAAACGAGATTCAGTTTCAATAAAACCACCCAAACATTGTCCACATTTATTTATTTTTGCCAAAAATGTTCTGCATGAAACATAATTGCTGCTTGAATTATGTTGTTTCCAGTGAAGTTAGCACTACATTTTTGAACCACACTAATTAAAGGGAGGCCGTTGTGGTGAATGTTGGGGATACAAAGTGCCAGAGGGGAACCCTTGGGGCCTTCTAGGCCCTCAAAGAAGGCCCAAACATGTCAGCATTCCAAATGTTACATTAATTTCTTAATTTAATAATTACTCTCTTCTAATTTGGCCTAATTTTCTATCAAAATTGCTTCAGAAATTAAAGGGTTACTGTCCTGAAATCAATCAGATTTATCTGCTGTTATCTCCAGGCAGAGACAAGGTTAGTGCTGGCTCACTCATTGGTTAGGACTTCATTCCCTCTGAGGCCATAGCAGAATGTGCTTGTTTAGTAAGTGACAGGTGAATTAACCAATCACATTTTGATTTATAGTGGGTGGGACCAAAAATAATTGCCCTACGCCAGCTCTGTCTTGCTTGTAGCATAACTAGTAGTCAAAGCAGTGAAGCTATTGTATCATGTCTGCAGCTACGACAGACAAGACCGATGTGGCTAGCTTGATAGCATTGTTTTTCTCAAGGCAGGCTATCACAGAGAAGCAATTAATACAACAAAATAAAGAGCTAACTCCAGCACCAGAATTGACATAAAAAAAGGAAAAGTGTTGAAAGGCATTTCAAGATTGACAATTATCAATGCTATCTGTGGATGACTGGCTGTAAGAAAACTAATAGGCTGTACCACCAGAATTATCTTCTTTTTTCAACTGACTAGTCATCTGCCTGGGCTAATGCTGGATTTGTTAGCCTTACTAACCTAACAAACTTAGCCCACCTTCACCAAGCACCTTCCAGTAGAGCAACACAGTACAGAGCTATATTGGTAGACATAAATAATATTACTGGAGATAAATGCTACATATGACTGGGTGTGGTTCTGAAACAGAGAAATAAGAATAAAAGAAACTCAAAATGATTCACTGTATTACAGCTCATAATATCAAACACGCTTACTCATATAACTTATTCAAATGGATGGTACACTGACAGATTAAATGGCAGTTATCTACCACTCAGTACAAGTATCGGTTGTCTCACACAGCTCGTGAAAAACTACTACTGGGTTTAACTTGCAACAACTACACCTACAGTTGCCAAAATCTAACTGGCAGCCTGCCGCCCATCCCTGGCAAAATCTTTTGCCCTGTTGCTGCTTTCTTGGTGTGTCTACTAAGTTTTGGCTTAGCTGAAGTACCAGCTCTAATAGTCATGGTTCGCCACTGCAAAGTAAAGGACCCGAGACTTGGGTTCACATCCCTAGATTATTGTATGGTTAGGTTTAAGTATGAAAAACACTGGTGAAGGTTAGGGGAAGATCATGGTTTTGGTTAAAAGGACAATTTATAAGATATGATCAGATTTTTGTTTCAAAACATTCAAAAAAGGAACTAAAATTACAAACAGAATGTGAAAAAACAACAGTACTAACGTTATGTCAAAGACGTCTATGTACTGTGTTGCAGAGATGTCTACTGAAGTTAAGATGCTAACCAGCTAGCCCTGGCTTGCCTGTATCGTAGTACCATATTGTATCGCAAGAGGCAATGGTGTGATAGTCCCCCATACTTTAAGCTGAGAGTATGCACTATGCAGGGCTGAGTTCACATAGTCTAATGAGTAAACAAAATAAACTCTACAATGTCAATGCTAATTTCCCCCTTAACTCATCGTTAAGCATACTTCATACAAACATGCAATTGGGACATCATGATGGCGCTACTTGAAAAGTTAAGAGATCGAGTTGTTGTCCATGAATGTTGGACCCAAATTCATGCCTATGCATCCTATACTAGTCAAGACATTTCTGTTTGGATAAGATGGCGGATCGACTTTGCTATCCCAAGTGCCATGAAGCAAGCATTGCTAAAATAGAAAATCATTCTAGTAGCACTAAATTTCATTATACATACATTTGATGATGCAAATTACTATACACACGTAATTTTGAATATGCAAGATTGAAAGAAGAACATGTATTCATTTAACATGAAAACATGACTCAAACACATACTAGTGTCATTTCTGTACAGTAGCTCAGTCAGTAGCTCAGTCACACCACTTCTAAAGGATGGCACACATTACAGTTATCTTTCCATCTGTAGTCATTTGAAAAGAAAAGGCAGAAACAGACATCTGAAAGTGTGTACATTCACAACTTATGAACTTTAATGAGCCCTAATGGGTCGGAAAGATCCATACTGCATTGTCCCTTGAATAAACTGTTTTCCCACAGCCATATATCTTCTAATCCGTTTAGTGGCTAGCAGCCAGAGATTCAGTGGACACTGCTGCATCATTTATGTGGTCCCCACTGAGTGGAAATGGGGACTGGGTCTTGTAGTGCAAAAAATAAAGGTGAGACTGAAATTGACATTAAGTAAACAACCACAGAGGCTGCTACTCACGCACAACTCTTACCTGTCACCATCTGTATTGAGGGATTTATTGGCATGTACCGAAGAGAGTATATCAGTCTTCCCCCATACAACAGTTCAGTGGTAACATAATTAATATTAAACAGTAGACAGGGAGTCTGACAATAACTTTAGATTTAGTTCACAAAAACTCAAGCCTTGAATTAGGCTGTGCAACTTTAATATTGTGTCAGTATTCAGTACTTCTTCGGTGTTCGCCAGAGCCAATTTTCTCATGCCACTTGTCATTTTCATAGGGAAAGGTGAGGCATCTCTCTGCATCATCAGCTGCTACAGCACATTTGCTCATGTTCCTGACACCATGTGAGTGTGAAAATGTTAAACGATATGCCATGGAAAAACAACTATCAAATGGCAAGGCGGCCACATTGCAGATTTGAGACTGTGTAGAAATGCAGTTTAACTCAGGGAGAAAGCTGCTCACTTTAGTGTGGTACTAACAGACACAAACACTATCCTCTGAGGGAACAGTCCATTATCGCTGGTGACAAACATGAAAAGCAAACGGTGAGGAGCTAGTCGGGAAAATGCCACTCTGCAGGAAAAACATTTAAGATTCTGACTGCCAGCAAGAATTTCTTTGGCTGCCCAAACATCTCCCCACATAGTGTCTCTTTTCATTAGTGCAACTCAGAGAAATGTCAAGTAAGATAACCCATTATCTTGACAACAACACACACACACACACACACACACACACACACACACACACACACACACACACACACACACACACACACACACACACACACACACACACACACACACACACACACACACAACCTACCAGGCTCCCTTGCTACAGAAGCCTGTATATTACTTTTCAAGTGCGGTTCTATTGCTTCATTTGCCACTACTCTTGCTGCTATGCATCAGCCCAGCTCTTGGTACTGAGGAGTGACTTCCTGCATTTCTACTACGGGCAGAGTTTCAAACCACATGACATCCTATTGTCAAATTTTACATGATTTTCATCTTGTTAAAGAGAATATAAACATGTTGTTGACAGTGTCTATGGTAAGATCATTCTGTATATTTATGAGCTTCTTTTGCCACTACTGTTTTAGACAGTGAGAGCTTCACTGAGTTTCTAATCATGTGCAGTTTTTTTTTTCTCCCACAGCACAAACACTTAATCCCAGCCAGCACGCTGCCAGTGATTTCTGTGTGAAAAATATATATCCTATGTGGACACGAGACTCAACTCTTCAGCGAAAGGCACTACTGCACTACTCATAAATGTCATAATTTGACCTGATAACTGTAGCACAGAACCCCACTAGATAGGCGGCGTGCAGGCATTTCTCTGCGCTGGTCAATTCTGCTCCTCCTCTACTCTCTTCTAATCACAGATAGAACTGATCTTTAATATAAATTTCATGAATGTATAACATATAGCCTTTAGATGCTGTGTATGTGTTTGTGTGCCCAGCTCAGGAATAAATATGTTAAACGAAGATCACGGACAGACGCTGAAACGATCGATACAGATTGCGAGCTGGCCAGTACTTCTGCGCTGGTCTGCAGCACTCTCTGTGTGTACACCCCAACTACTTCTGGGCGCTGACAAGAGGAGGCCAGTGCTTCAGTGCTTTTCGCCACTGAATACCGGTCACTTCAAGCACTAACCACGGGCTCACCATGTACACTATTGTGGCGTAAAAAGTTGGAAGAAAAAGACAACATTATCTGCACCATTTGTAAGAGGGCAGGTGGCAAATACAGAGGATCATGGAGTTTGTGTGTTCTGTGTTTGAATGCTTTTAAAATGTACACTATAGGTCTATTTTAAACATCTGTCCGGTGGTGCTACTTTCGTAATTCTTTGTAACATGCACATTCCGTTAAGAGGCAGGTGGTCAGCTGGTCCCAGGTCTGCTGGTGCTCTGTTATTGATCCTACCAGTCACGCCTCAACATTTACAGATGAATTCAGTGTAGAGCGCAGCGGACTGCAGTTGTATGAAGTCAGTAGAACATTAGACAACCCATTGCTGACAGATATCTGTAAGTGTGTCTGTTGTGGTAGTAAGTTTGATAATATATACACACAGTATATCATGCTTCAAAACTACTGCTACTGTTCCTGCTTTCTGCCCTAATGTAAATATTAAAGCTAATGTTGTGTGAGCACAGAGTGCCATGCATTTAACTACTCTTGCTTAATGGTGTAACCTGATAAAAACAAACAGACCAAATCATGCACACAAAAAAGACAAACTGCATTTCTTCATGTGGACATGGCTGATATAATGTTTTATCATTGTGGTCTTCTTCAGGTCTCAGTAAAGAAGTAACACAAACTGTATTTAATATACAATGATGAAACATCAAAGGAACAGCATTGTCTACTAAATAAATCATTTAACCACTTCTGTTGTCTTATTGTCTTCATGTGAATGGACAGACCTGGATATGGGAGGCTCACACCTGATTGTGATGGGAACTGAGACATCTGTGCTGGAATGATTGAACTTTAAGGATACTGTAACGTGGACACTATTTATATTTACTTTTTGACGGAACAGACATGATCTGTTTTATACAAGATTTTCCTGATTTATTTGCCAAATCATAATATGAAATAGGAGACAACCAAAGAATGTAACAAGAAACTTCATTAATAGTAGTGTATAATAATAATACTAGAGGAGGCAAATTCTGAAGAACTTGCCGTTGTGAATGATAGCTGTTTAAAAGCTGATGCAAAAAATGGCTGTAAAAAGTTTGAATAATGCCAAGAATATATGAAAAAACTGAATTTCTGGCTTTAACATATTTAAAGTCACATCTGAAGAGTATGAAGAGTGATGATAGTGGGATAAGAATTAAGGATTCAAAATATATTAAAGGCTGGGACCTAATGCCAGCCAGCACAATTTTTTCCACAAGCCAATGTTTAAATTCATGGAGTGAACATTGTGGGAATGGGTGCGAGTTTTAAAATGAATGTAAGCTCCTCTCCACTCAGTCAGTTGACTCCTCCACTCAGGCTGTCACCAGTCTGTCCCAAACACACCAATGTAAAAATAATGTATTTTTGAACTGTGACTGTGTAAAAAGTATGAATGTTAAGAAAGTCGAATTAATAAATGAGTTTCTATGTGAATTTATAAAGGAATGGGAAGAGTTTGAAAATGAGTAGGTCTGAAGTGATGTGATGAAGTTTAGATGTTGCAGACACATGTTTTTCTTCTTTTTTATTTTTTAAGTTACTCACTACTCAAATAACTGTTTCAGTTTGTACTTTTGTACTTTTGCTCAAGTAGTTAATTTGATGACCACTGCTTGAGTAACTGTAAAAGTAACAGTACTTTTACCAGAGTACAGTTTTTGGCTACTCTACCCACCTCTGTCTAACATTAGCAACTCATGCTGTGCCAGTCTGCACTGATATTAGAGGAACAATACCAAGTGCAGCAACTTCACTGCTGGATTTTGGGCATCACATGCCACCAGAGGGGGAAAATGCAGCATTGAAACAATGAAATCTGGGCAAAAATCAGCAATAACAATGTAACATTAGATTAGCTAGCCATTGAGACATGAGCAAACTAGCAGTAATTGTTTTGTGCTTGCTTTAAAAAAACAGTACCATAATCCAGGCCTCTCACACATCTTGAGGCAGCTTGCGGTTTTAATCAAAATCCAAATTCTCTCTATATCAGAAACATAAAATTAAACTTAGACCAAAAGGGGTGTTACTAAGTATACAGTCAGTGTAAATGGCACCATCTGTCTGGTGGTTTTGTGTCAGTCATTAAAGTTGCCCCTTTTGAATGTGATTACAAAGTCACACTTCAAACAAATCCTTTGTGTGAAATCATGATATTCAGAGTAAATACAGAGGAACCAGTAATGGAAGCGATGGAAATGTGGATGGCTGAGGTGGTGGAGGGCCACTGGGCTGCGAGAACCAGATTCTGCTGGCTCTAGATAATAGGGAGGGAGAGGAACAGCTGGGCTGTAAGAATTCATGTCATGTTGGAGGCTGAACATCTGATCCTATAGAGAAGCTGCACATGACTCACACCGCTGAATGCTCAGTGGGAAGCACAGAGCCGACGCAATTAGAACACAGAACACACATGCATGCACACACACAAAGCTTCTTTCCTCTCCTTCAGACTGTGAGGTGCCAACACAACAGAACCGACCAAACCGACTGTGGCCTTCAGCCAAATCATGCTTGATTGTATTTGAGTCCTATCAGGCCACAGGTTGTGTAGCTTCAAGCCCTTCAATCTACCAAGTTAAAAAGAAAGCAAGGTCTTTGTCAATAGATTAAAGCTTGACATTATTCATCATAAATCCTCTTGTGGCTACAGTATGTTAACACAAAAGCTACAGATTCACATCGCGCTAGTAAATGCCTGTTCTGCACGTAGGCGAATATTCATGTGAAGCAAGTGTTGGAGGTGTGTATTGTGTGGGAATGTTGACATCAGGCCGTGTGTGTAGGAGGGCCGGTTCAGTCACCTTTACACTGGAGGTAATGCTGTTGCAGCTTCGCCTGACACATTTGTTTTGTGGAATTTCTGAATTACCTTTGACAGTTGCAAAAGAAAATGATGGAAACTTTATAAAAAATCCGCATTACAGAGTTGAGGCAATGATTTTATCGAGTGATTGCATCATAATGCACAAAATAAAATATTTGTTAAGTTATAGTTATCCAATTGTACACTCTTCTGAAATTCTCCTGCTTAGAGACTGCACTACAGAAATGGTAAATAGTAATTAGTAAATAAAATGTACATAATAATAGTAATAATAATAATAATAATTATAATAATACATCAATCAAAAAATCAAAAACTATGCAGAATAAAAATATAGGACAGCAGGGATAAGGTGCGTGTGTATATACTATCTATACATGTACTGTACGTACATGAGACACAAATATAATTACAGAATGTGAAGGCAACAAGGGTGTATTGTGGTTGTGCAAATACAATAAGTGTAAACATAAATAGCAACAACGCAAAAGGTATAAAAACAGCAATAAAAGTGATCAAAGTGAAGGCTACTGATTGATTGACTGAAGGTGCAGCAGCGATGGTGGCAGTAAGGTGCATCTTACAGTGTTATTGTTGCATTATCATCTGATTATGTGCCTTCCCTACGGACTCACAAATCCAAGCTGCACTTGACAGCTAGTCACATTCGTGCCCCCTAAAAGTAATCAAAGTTACTATAAACAGGATTGCAATCTAAGTGCACAAAGAAATCCTAAGTCTACAAATCTACAGGATTTTGCTCTTCATCTTATTTCTCTGCTTATACAAACCTAGACACCAAAACTTCTAGATGGGACACTTCTCTATTATAGGAATTTAACATAAAAGACAACTTTAAGAATAAAATAATAAATTAATTACTGGAAAAAAAAACCTTATGGATTACCTCTTGGTGAGTGATGCTTCCACATAACGTTGGCTTCGGGTCGACCAACCGCCAGGCACATAAGATTGACGTTGCTGCCCTCATTCACTGTGATGTTCTTCGATATGTTAGTGATCCTGGCAGGTACTGAGGGGAGAACAGAAAATCATGATTGACATTTTTAGCTTAATTAAAGACATGTGAGCAAAGGGCTCACTATTCCACATAATCAGAACAGTGATGAGGTTAAAAATAACCCCAGGTTAGGGACTCTTGGCATGAAATTAGCTGACAAATTTGACAATTCTCTTGCTTGCTGTGGTGTTATGCATGATTAATTTTCTTCATCATGTGTCCTTGCCACACTGCTCATTAGACAAGCATCAGTCTGATTTGGAGTAAGACATACTGTAGTCCCATCTCTCTGACCGGACCAGCTTAATCTGTGCATGTGTGTGAGTCTGAGCTCTTGATTAAGTGTATCCTGTGAGATTGTCGCCTCAAATCAAGGGTCAGAAGTTATCTTGAACTGTAAAAACATTGGTGCAATGGATAAGACAGACTTCCATTGAGTAAAAGTCTAATTTGCTTTTCATTGTAGTTCAGTATCATATTTTACTGTAGTTTTACCTATTAAAAAGACAGGTTAGGTTTCTTTGTTAATAAAAAAATAAACAACTGTTTAATAAAAGCAATCTTATTTTGACCCTTGGGTTCTCTCTCTCTCTCTCTCTCTCTCTCTCTGGGTCTGTCTTTTTGTTGTCGGCCGTCTTGCTGCTCATGCTTTGGAGATATTGCCTTCCCTGCCCAGACACTATGTATGCTGTGAACCTACATGTGGGTTTACATTCAACTCCACTGTCCTGCATGAGGGTGCAGATATTCAAACTGTTCAGGAGTCAGGTTTTAGTAAATGGTGGATTTCTGCACCAATCAACACACCCATTGAAGAAGACAGATTCCAGTTAACTGGATGGTGAGCCAACCTACAGGTCCTTGAGAGGGATTGTAAAGACTGTTATCTTCTAAGAATGGACTTCCTTCGCTACTTCATGGTGTGTATCTTTATCTGTCCGAGGAAGGATAAAAATGTACACACAGATTTGCCCCAACAATCACTACACCAACTTAACAAAGAAAAGCTGGACTCTAAAGACTTTAAAGGGTATATACTTACATTATTTTAGTTCCCTTGGGCAAATTTTTATACTCTATATCTGAACTGCAGTAAATGTGCTCAATAAATGCATGATTTTGCAAATTCATCCTTGTGTTGTGACTCTTTACTGGTATTTAGGCCCAGGCCCCAGGTGGCCTAGTCTTCTGATACTACCCATACCCATTCCAAAAAACCCATGCGGGAACGGGAAGTGCAAAAATGCTAACTTACTTAGGACTCATTCCTGCCACATACTATCAGTAGAAGGTTAGGTACTGGCTTGAACTGCTTTATGCACAAAATTAATGAGCACTACTAGCACTACTACTAGTCTGTACGTTTACTGTAAGCCTACCTTTCCTAAGTGGAATATTTCAGATTTAATCTGTAATTTCATATTACAGATTTCACTGATGTTGTCAAGGTTTCCTTCAGGAATAATAAGCTACTGTTCTCTTGTTGTCAATTGGTCGCATATTTCTGTAATTAGAGCGTAAGAGTTTTAGCTTCAGATTACATTGCATTTAATGTTGATTAACAATCTGTTAATCTGTTTTTAAATAATATAAACCACATGGTAAAACACAGTAATATTACTCAAGTAATATGTCAAATATAATTAAATAATCATAGAAAAAAAAAAATACAGCAGGAAGTCTGAATTTTTTCACATTTTCATATCAGTATAAATTAACAGTAATGAATAACATTGCCATAATGTGCGGTCTGTGCCAGGGGATCAAAGCTGGAGTGGCATGCTACTTTGCATCCCATTGACCTTTGAATTTACCGATTTAATTAGCATGCATTGTTACAGCCAGCCCAATTGGTTGATTAAGGACACTGAGTGTGCAGCCTGGTTCTCTAAATACCACACAAAAGCTTGCTGTTGTCATGGAACCTAGTTTATGGAATATTAATAACCAGTGCCAGACCACTCACTCACATCATTTAGCTAAACTGATTAAGCCCTATCCCAAGTTTTACATTTATTCCACTATGTTTCCTACCCCTGGCAGCATCATAACTATATTTTTATTTTTTTTAGCTAAAATTAAATAGTATGCAGTCCTACTTAAGTACAATTACTTGTAACTACTGCACCATTTCTTCTCAAGACATTTACACAGTGGCGATGTACCTATTCATTAAACTGGATTACACAAAAAGAAGTGATCACAACATAAAATGTTTTATGGGAAAGACAATTACACACAACACTCATTCCATAAGAGCTGAGTTGCTGAGTTAATAGTAACCACTTTTAATGCAAGGAGACTACATTGTCTTCAACCCAGCAAATAAACCTGCTGGACAGAAGCAAATACATGGTTTTAGAAATAGCATCTATAAAAGCATGTGTTACACTGCACATAAAGTGTAAATACAAAGTACACACACTAACACCAAACTGCGAACTGGTTATCATCAACCTTCTTTTTCTTCACTAATGAAAGAAATTCACTTTTTTCCCTCTTTCTTTTATCTGTAAACTGTTGGAAATTGATTTGGTTAAAGTTAAATAAGAGATAACATAAACAGTTGTAGCATATTTCATGCAAAACTGATTTTTTGTAACATCCATGGGGCAGAGGTCACTTCACTTGTGGCAGAGTACTGTGCCTCCCTGATATTGTTGAGTTGCTCAGATTCTGTTTATTTCATAGTGTTTTCTTCATTTGTGTGCTTCTACCATGGGTGAGTAGGCTATGGAGATAGTTTTTATTTTTGTTTTAATTGTGTTTATTGTTATTTACGACTTCATTGTGCTATAGATCGCTCAGTCTGCACAAGATGTTTTAATTTGAGAATTGACCGCAAGCACTATGTTTCTCCTGTCTCTGACTTCCTGCCTGGCTCGATCTGCTTTGTGCACCTCCCTGCAGTATCATCGAAGAGTGGCCAGCAATAAAGCTCTGCTAATCCATTATTATTAGTTATTAACTTATTTAAAAGCTTTTATCTTGAAGCAGCAAAGTCAGGAAATATTGGGTTTTCACCAGCAATAACTCAACACGACTCCCGAAACAGATTTCTGAAAGTGCAAATAAAAAGGGACACAGGAGAGAAACTAAACTTCAAACAACAAAGATTCATTTAGAAGCTGCAAAAGAGCTGAACACACAGAGAATTTAAAACATTTCTCGCAGGTGTCCTATACAAAGTTGGGTCTTGCAACACACACTTGTTTGAGAGTAAAAGTGCATGCTGTAGCCAACCATAAAGTGTGGGGACAGTTATACAGCAATATAATGGTTACTGGATCATGCATGTTGTGTTTGCAGCCACAAAAGAGAAATTGAAAGTCCCTGTTCTTGCAACATTACTATGACATTTTCCTGCATTCTAGTTAGTCCAGACTGTGAAAAGTAATGGGGTTTTTCTATACATTAGTTTTGGCTCAGGATGACTTGACACGTCAGCCTAGCGTGGCAGGTTGTTGCATTCCCCTTACAACAGGGCTAACCATTTGAAGGTCTTTGATTAATGATGCTCTGGTCTTGAGTAGTGGTCAAAAGAATGTCTGCCTCCTAGTATTATTGAAGAAAAACTGCTAACAAAGATCCAATTATTTGATAATAAACACATTCAATTTACTATAAATCCTTCACAATAAAAGTCCCCTTAGTATTAATAAGCTTGTATTACGTAACAGAAAAATGAGGAGTTACCAGCAGTAACTTAGTGGCATGGTATGACTCAGCATGCCAAAAAGTATAGGAGAAAAGCTCCACTATAGTAGCACTGGGTGAGGTCACTCTTTGAGCCTTCAATTGATGACAGGTTTGAGAAGACAAATGTGTAAGAGTGAAACATAAAACCAGTGTTTCACTCTGTGGTGCCCCCCCTCTCTTCTCACATCACAGCCAACATCACTGATGGGCGTGGTCAGAAACGTGCTCTGTTACACCTATAACCTCAACTGTGATGTGATGTCACATTGTACTGACACACCCATCCTCATCACTGCAGCAAGGTGAGAAGTAAAAGCACTGGAGCATGAAAAATACAAGATTGTATAATTGTTTTGTTTTTTTAGGTTTTTAGGCTCATATTGCTTTGCCTTCCTTCTCTTTCCTTCTATCTAGTAACTAAACATTTACCAGCAGGCCCCTTGGTTATGTTTAATTTATCAAAGTACCTAAAACAACGAGTAACGGGCAAGTCATTACAAAGCAAGCTTTCAAATGTCAGACTAAGTTGTCTCCCTTTTTGCAAACTCTCAGCATCTTTTCTACATGAACAGTCAATAGGAAGTTTCCAAGAAGTGGATACAAAATGTTCACTTTGGAAAAGTGCAGTGCCCTGCTTCTTTTCAGGCAAAGTGGTGAAAGTTGACAAAAGGTCAACAGTTTAACAAATAACACATGATGTAGCACAAAGCTTTTTGTTGGTGTTCTATAAAGACAGACTGATGTTACAGAGCCATCTGCCCCCATCATTTTCTCCTAACTGTGTGGAAACAATATACAACAAACCTAGAAAGCCACTGGTGCATTCACCAAGCATACAGTGTCCTTATTTGTGTGCGGTGCCTAAAATGTGTCGGAAAAATGCTGTTGGAAACATTATCTGGCCTGCATTTTTAATATGATCAAATAGAAATGGAGCAGTATGTAATGCAGAGTAAACCTACATGAGCTCTTTTGATAGAAAAAAAAATTCTCTAGGAAACATGAGAATGAGGTGATTTTTCCAAGTCCATTTAAATATTTTATTTTTTTCTCTCTTTGTCTCCTCTTTGAACAAATTGTGGTCTTGTCAATGAAGAACATTTCTTCTCTGAAGAAATTCTGATCTGAAGAAATTCTATTGACGGTAGTTTGAGTACATACCAATAAAAAAAATTAAAAAAAATCACACCATGGAAAGGAGGAGAGCAATTCATCTCTTATGTGGTTAATGAAAGTAGGTAGTGTGATGTTAAGTGCTAACAGTTGTTGTGTAGGCCTGAGTGGCAGATTCCAACAGCAATGTTATATCACATAGAGTTTTTTCTCCATATGCTGTTGTATATCAGCCATTGTCTTCCAGCTATGTTGGCTTACACCACTAAAACAGCCAAAGGAAGTCTAACTTTGGAGGTGTCTGGGCCCTCACTTGAATCTAAGCCCATACATAAATGAGGAATTACAGGGTCTAGGATCTCTGCTGACAGTAGAGTGAGGTGGTGAGATATTAGGACAAAGACAACAGCAAAGTTTTCCATGTCCTCGCCACTTTAGATCGGCCGTGTTATGGTGACAATAAGCCAAATCTTTTAGGGTCCTGTTGCTAAGAAAACTGCTTTTTCCTGTTTGTCTGTTGACAAATTTAGTTGGGTAATAGCAAAATGTAATCCCTTAACAGCCAAAAGGTCACTTAACCTAAATTTCACGATGCTTTGAATAGTTTAACAGGAGTAATGTTGTGTATTATGTGCAATATTAAAACAGCTTCTAATATTTTCCAAGAACCAAGCCCCTTAGGATAACTGCAAAGCGATCCAATTTGAACTCTTGCCAAACCCTCATGGTGAAAAAATGCAGTGACAAGGCTTCCCCACAATCGTCTTCCGTTTACAGCAATTGGACTAAAGCCACAGAACTAATGTGGTAATCATTCACTGAGGGTCAAATGCAACATGTGGCACCTTTAAGAGGCTCTAAATAGGTAGAGGTGAAGCGCGGTGGTTTGAGGACGAAGCAAGCACCACTTCCTCCGCCACACTGACCTCTGGCAGAGATGAATGAACAAGCATCTGTGTGCAGAGCAGCTGACGGCTCCTCCGGCTTGATAATGCCAGTGGCCAGGTGATTAAAAACACAGCTCCCCTGCCACCAGGGCTGCTAGTGGATGTGACTGGGGGCCTGGGGACACGTCACTCTTCATGTCGGCACAGCCGAGGTGTTGCAGCCAGTAATTAATTAGAAAATGGAATCAAGAGGCTGCCCAAAGAGGAAAAGGATGCTTTCTCTGGATGTTTATTTAACGTCAGGGCTCGACTGATGTCATTGTATTTCTTTGTAATAATATTTTTTTTTCTAATGTCAACCATCATTGTGCTGGTAAATGTGTTTCATTCACAGGAGATTCAGGGTAGAAGTGCAAAAATGTGTAGTTATCTGCAAGGCACAAGAACATAATGGTATAGTAAGCATTGTTACTATACCGTATATTGTTGTCTGTCAGAATATGAATTATACATTTATGGCAATTCTCCACACAGACAATGCAATGGGGAATGAAAAAAAAGATTTCAAGAAACTGGGTATGAAGGGTCAGGACAATTCAAAAAATGACATTTTGCAAACTAGGCTTTGCAAAAATCCCGCTTTTCTCCTGCGAGTCCTCCCTCCCTAGAGCAACTGGTGAAAGAGGTATTCTGATACTTTACTTAAACTAAGATTGCAATAACAAAGTGTAGAAATACACTACTACAAGTCCTGCCTTCACGTAAGAAATAAAAGTACACATGTATTTACAGCAAATTTGACTTTAGCAAATGAATACATAAATAAATAAAAGTATTAATTTAATGTCCCTTTTCAGGGTGTTATATAATTTAAATCACATTACTGCATTAATATGTACACAGCATTACATGCATACGATGATCATACGTATGTAAAATTTTGCACAATCTTGGCTAGAGTTGTCAAATGAACGTAACGAATGGCCCAAGGGGTATGGTTGTGAAAATACATTATTTAAATAGCACGATAGGAAAAGAGTGGCTGAGTGGATAGGGTCTATTATGCACTGGAAATTAACAAGAAAGAAGTTGGACCTAGGCCAAGACTTTGTGGAGCACAAGGCTCTCTTTGCTTTAAAATGCGAGTGTTTGTGTTTAAGACGCACAGTGGTGTTTATATTGGTCAAACATTCATTTGTTGACTGCACTGGTGTTGCTCCATTCTGCTGTTGATTTTTGAAGAAGCATTATGCTATTTGATTTATGGATTTATGTGTGTTGCCCTTCCCGCAGAATTTATAGCCATTTTTAATTTATTGTTGGTTGTTTTTGGTTAATTGAGTGTGTTTTGTAGATGATGAATGGTTAAATGTTTATAATTAGTAGTCTGTTGTATGTATAGCCTCTAAGTGCCTGAATGGTGCCTATAGAAAAGGAAAGTTAAAGGACACAAGGGTGAAGTTCACACTGTGACCCAGAATGACTTTGTTTAATGAATGTAGTGAGGTAAGAATGACACAGCCCGTCCTCATCAAAAAAATGATCAATAGGTCAACTGTGAAAGCAACTTATTACAGTCCATATATTACATTATTACAGCCCCTTCTAGGCATTGACCTCTAATGGGCAGCAAATGAGAAAGTAAGGTAAAGTATTATAAAGAGCGTGAAAGTCCACATATGGAGGAGAAGGGTAGGTTCAAACAAACAAAGGTCTTTCACCCAGGAGACTGCTGTTCATGTCCAGCATGAGACCACAAGTAAATATTGTTTTAAATTACTAACGTAGTGGAGTTATGTCAGGTAAATAATGTAACTGCAGTTACATACGTAACTCAAAATACATAAAATCCATCAAACCATGACATTTTCCTAAATCTAAGCAAGTAGTTTTGTTGCCTAAACCTAACCAAACATCAAGTGTACAACAAAGGTCCGAAATGCTGATCGCTGATATGCTGCAGTGGTGAAATATATCCTTTTGGGAGTCACTTGTTCAGTTGCTTAGATATGAGGATGTGTTGGAATGTTAGTATTTGCCCCTGAAGTAAAGCTCACCCTAAAATTTCTACTCAGCAACACTATTTTAAGCAAATGCACTTTGTTACTTTCGTAACCTTGTATGTATTAGTAGATGAGAGAGAAATTTTAGGGGTTTTCAAATCAGTGGTCAAAATCCAGAATAAGACAATTATTACTACTTTTCTTGGAATTTCTGCTTTAATTTTAGATAGTGACAGCTGCTGAATAATCATTTGTACATAAAATGTAGAAATTTGGTGAAATAAAAACAAGATGTAAGAGTATAGAGCCATGTTAGGGTATCTGTGAGGCTTTAGTATTCACTGTAAAGAAATCTGATAAACTGATTTCAAACTGATAGTGACGCTGGATGCGGATATCACAAAAGTCAACACAGACCATGGATGTCAGCATCCAACAGTCTGAGACATATCACTCTGAACCACAAAGGACCACGAACGCCTGTACAAAATGTTGTGCCAGTCCATCTTTTGTCCTTGGAACATGGCCATCCTGCCTGCAGACTGACATCACTATACCATACTAAAAACAATAAGGTTTTTGGGGTAAAAGTTAAGACGATCTAGTCAGAAGCCATAATGGTCTGCTGGAAATGATGGATTTTTCCTCTTGGGGTATGAGTAAGTCACTTTGCGAATTAAAGCAGTTAAGGCATGGGTCTCATACTGCCAGCCCCCGGGCTGCTTCCTGCAATGAAGTAGTTTTTTGTAAATGCAGCGTCCGTTGTCGGACTGTTGTGATTTTTTAGTAAAAATTTTACTTAAAACAATTTAAGAAGGAGGCCCTGGGCCGGACCCAGACCACTGGGATCCCCAAAGGAGAGCTGGAAAACATTACTTTTGGATGTTTGACTGACCATGATTAACTTGCTGAATAAGCAGTGGAAAACAGACCTCTTAATGCTTTGTCTCCCCTGATGCTGAATCTAGGCTCTTTACCGAGTTGCTATAGCTCAAGTATAATTAAAACCAAACGCATTTGGATCTTTTGTTTATGAACAACAGTGTTTTGCATACATCTGTGCAATCTCCAGGCCTTTTTTAAATGACATTCTTCATTTTTTCCTATTGTTTCAGAGACTGTATTTTATTTTATAATCACTTTATCTCCTTGTTTTAGGAGATATTTTTTAGTCCATACAGTCTGCTTTTTGCTCAGATGAATGTGTGACAAAGAAGACCAGGTAGGTCAATGAGCCGACTCCCTTTTTTTCAGATTCCCATGGGTCCTATTGCCACCATGTTGGTGTGCATTAACCAAGCAACACATTAAAATAAACACCAGTTTCCCTATTAATTCTATACATCCAACTGCCACAAAAGACTATCTCAGCCCAATTTTACAATTCGTGAACTTTAAAGAGGATATATTATGCTCATTGTCAGGCTCATACTTGTATTTAGCAGCAACTAGAATAGATCAACATGTTTTAAAACACTTTGATTTAGTTCCCGTTAAGGCCCCCCTCCTGACAAGCCCAATCTGCTCTGATTGGTCAGCCACATAAGGCCTGAACACATACCAGTCACAATGTTTCCTGTCAGCTCTGCTGGTGTTTTCAGCTTCCAGCTGGCTACTTTTACAGTATTACCACGAGAACTAACTTTCCAAGCAAATTAATTCCTGCAGTTTGACTAGTTCCATTTCACATGTGGCTACATCACATCCAACCTACTACTTGAGGCTCAACACTCACACATTTTCTCTTGACTGTCTCTCAATATTCCAACATCATTCCAACATTGCCCCAGACTGGGAATAGAATGTTAGCTGAGCAACATGCTTACGCCTCGATCAACAGACTGGGCTAAAAAACAAACAGTAAAGCAATAGTTTTCTTGATGTTGTGGAGACATTTCCATTGACAACCTAAATGGTGGAAGTATAAGAATAACTTGTGTTGTTCCTGCCACCAACAACAGAACAGCTCCTGTGCATAGCTCTTAGGTTTGCACTAGCTCTCAAACTGAAATTGTTAGGCCTAGCACACACCAGAGTTTTCATGTTGATGTGAGGAAATTTCCATCACATTTCCATCCAAGGTAAAGCCACTGGGTTTTGACTTCCTCAAATGGTAATAGTAGATGAAGACTTTTGTGCTGGTTCATGCAGCCAACAACAGAGAGATTGCTCGTACCTTCCACAGATAATATTGGCAGACAGTGTGGTGGGCAGGACACTCTCCTAACTGCAGGTTGTGCTGTGATACGTAGTGATGTACATAAGAAAAAAAAAAGTAAAGGCTGGACTACAAACAAGGTGTTTCAGAAAGTTCAGGAGCAGTGGTTTCTGAAGGAGAGAATACCTCTTCAGCATGGACTTTGGCCTCATAACTTTGTAGATGAGTCTATTATATACCTTTTGGTTTGGTTTATATATACCTACTTGGTTTACTATTATATACCTTTTGGTTTGGTTTATATATACCTACTTGGTTTACTATTATATACCTTTTGGTTTACATGAACCAAAAGATAATAGACTAAAGGAAAGGGGAAAACATAAAAAGCAAAACATGAGTTCTTTAAGAGTATATGGAAGAATAGTATACACTCTGAACCACACAGCATACATGTGGTTATTGCTTGTATGAAAAACTGAGAAAAAAAATTTGACCAAAATGTAATTTACTTTTGATATGAATGAAAAGAATATTAAGAAATGAATGGAAGCTTTGCTCAGAATTGTTTTAGGATGAGCCTGAACCTTTGACATCTCCCAACATCAAAGCCTCTGCCCCTGTGCCAACATTCACCAAATCTATAATAGATGCTAACTCTTCTTTCATAACAAATTACCATGCATCTGAAACATCAAAGGGGTCGCTGTCAGTGAGATTTCTAATATGCCAGAACAACAGACATCTGTGACAGATATCTGGGTAACATTCAGTGTTCTTGTCAGTGGTTATTGTTAATTCAGAGACACAGCCAACTCCAGGAGAAGCATCAAGAAAGAGATCTAAACATTCCAGAATGGGAAGAGTGATACAACACTTTGGGGGTTGGGGGGCTGCTCATGCTTTGGTGAGGTGGAAATAAACTAGGTTAGTTCTCCCACTGGCTGGTAGAATGCTCAAGCGGTGACACCTGCCTTCAAACTTCCAAGCTTTCTCAGTTCAAAGGCAGCTTTTCATGTGGGACCCATTGCATCTTATGTTCCAGGATCCAGTCCAAAGTAATGACAGCAGCCCTGAAGTGAAACCAAATGGCAGACTATGATGCTCTGCGTAAACATATTACCTTGTGATCAGCATGAGAAAAGCACCACACACATGCTGGCTGAGATATCTTTAATTCCTTGTGTTTACAGGTCCAGAATTTCTGCCATGTGTTCACTTTATTGATGAGCTGACTAGCACTAGCCGCTTATGCATTTCCTGGCTTATGCATCTTCAACCCATGAGTATATATTTTTTTTAAATCCAACCAGCTGCTATTACATTAACCATAAAAAGGCCAAAACATACTTTTCACATGCAGAAAAGAGCTGACAACATCACACAAAGAAAGTCCTTGTGCATATTCTTCCTTTGCCTATCTCCCTACACATACATCAGTCATGCTAACCCAGCTCACAATAAAAGCCTTTGAAAATGGTGTCTGTAGTCAGTCTGTGAGTGCCAACTGAATTAGTATGCTGAAAACAGTGTTTAAAGGAGGAAACTAGTTATGAAAAATACCATTTAGTGGGGGGCAAAATGGTAACAACTAACACCATTTCAAATGATGGACTAAATAGTTGATTATCAAATAACATTTTACTAATTAATATGTGATTGCAAGAGCTCTATGGTGTACTGTCCAACAGAACACATCACCTTTTGCATAGTACCCTGTGGTCAGTGTCAGTAGACCTATGCTTGCGGTTTAAATGAGATTACAGAAGCCTTTATGAATTTGAAAGCCTCTCATAACACAACATTGTACATGTCGAAACTTTCTGACACACATTCACACAAACTGTCAAAAAAGTCGATTAGTGAAATGGTCATTGACAACATAGCCTATTGTATTTCTTTTCCACCAAAACAGACAGTCTTGCAATACACTATCCACTCACAGTGACTTCAGCATTATTCATTATTCAATACTTTATTATGGTTATGTTATGGACTGGCAGCACTTGGTTAAGATTAGGGGAAGATCATGGTCCGCTTCCATACAGAAAAAGTCAGCAGTGACTTGAGACATTTTTTATCAACATTTAACTGAAATCCCAATCTGTCCTTAATCTCAATCTTTTTAGGTCATACTGATAACATTTTTATGTGGACAAATAATCTTGAAAGAAAAATAGTACATCTACAGAGCTTGCCAAAAGCTTCAGAATAACACCATCTCTTTTCCTTAAAAACATTAGTATGATTCTGAATTCATATTTTTACAGTGTTTTTCAGGTCCAAAATGATTGATTTGTTTATTTAAACGTAAGAATTCTGACACTTGGTTCCAGCTTCTTGTAAGGTTTGTCAGCCAATAGTATATCAACGTTGATTCGTCAGCATCAACAGGGGAAAAATGTTTAAAAAGGCTGATTCCTACAGTATGTGCCCAGAATACTACACTGCCCTAGTGTAAAGCGATGTAATCATTAGTGTTAGCTAGGATTAGTGATGCTAGTGTTAGCAACATTAGCTACAACTGGCAACCACTTGAGGGGGCAGATGATCCGAACAACAGCAATGGGAGGGGGAGATGGAATGCCACATTTAGTGGCTGAATGTTATCAATTACACCTTTAACCAAAGTGCTATGTGTAGCCTCAACTCTGGTGTGACAGTTCTGCACTATGTACACCCGCAATACAGCCCAGCCGCCCCCTTACAACTCCAGCTTGATACATTTTATAATTTTATTTCTTGTTGTATTTTCTCACATATAGATACAATGTTTGGCATTTAGATGGGATAAAGTTTTCAAAAGTCAAACCCCTGCAGGACAGACACTTCTCTAAATTGGGCTTTATATTGCTGCCTATGACACTTCAGTAGAAAAAGATGAGCTGGAGAAGAGGCTTCAAGGTCTTTATTAAATAAAAGACCTGAGTTTGGTCTGCAGAACACAACTGGATAATAATGATAAATACAATACTTAATATACTTTCTGACAACTCACACTTTTCCATTTCACACACATCCTGTTTTCCATGCACCAATGGAATTCACTCATGTCAAAATGTTTCAGGATAACAAAAGTGCTGATGTTCTCATGTTATTTGAGAAACTGAAAGCTTCAGTGTCACAGAACACAGAGGGTGCTGTACAACTGGGACTCCAAAAAATCAGTTTCCTACAGGAGACATGCTGCACAGTGTGTTCTTCACAAGAAGAAATGTTAGACAGACAGACAGACAGACAGACAGACGGATAGACGGATAGATGGATGGATGGATAGATGGATAGATAGATAGATAGATAGATAGATAGATAGATAGATGGATGGATGGATGGATGGATGGATGGATGGATGGATGGATGGATGGATGGATGGATGGATGGATGGATGGATGGATGGATGGATGGATGGATGGATGGATGGATGGATGGATGGATGGATGGATGGATGGATAGATAGATAGATAGAGACTTTATTTCTCATTGTACAAAATACAACGAAATTTCAGGTGCACTCAAGTACTGGACTCAAAATACATAAATAAAAGTAGATAAAAATAGCTAATATACCCTAAAATACAATAAATAACGCTTTCATTCATCATTAATTTGTCCTCACTCATACTCACATTCATGCCAGCGTATGCAAATCATATGTTCCATGAAGGTAAAAGTGCATTGTGTGATAATAAGTTATTGCATATTAGTGTTGACGTATGTTTGGGGGGTGTGTTTTTAGTTCTGAGTTCAGTATGGTGATGGCCTTGGGGTAGAAACTGTTGATGAATCTTGTGGTGCGTGTTTTGATGGACCTGTAGCATTTACCGGAGGGCAACAGTTCAAACAGGTGATGGGCGGAGTGGAATGAGTCCTTTAGGATGTTGTGAATTTTCTGCAGGCAACGGGAGGTGAAGATGTCATCCAGGGAAGGTAGCTGTTGGTTTATGATGTTGTTGATATTCCATGTGTTGTGTTTGTCAAACTGCAACCAAATGCTACACTTTAAAATTCCATCTAGAAACTAATCATGACTTGTCACTGGTAAAAGCAATATCAGGTTGATTTTACATGCAGAAGAGTACATCATTTGATTCTCATGCAGCAAGGCTTATATTTACAACATGCCTAGTCAGCCTACAAATTAAATGACTGGTTATATGTATAAATGTGCACCACCATATATTATATGTATAAATGTGCACAGAGTAACCACCATTGAGATAGAATTTTCTTTAATTTTTTTCCTGGCTTCTCCTTCTTGTCCAAAGTCTCTTCCACTCCTCATCCATGTCTGCTGGCCTTTCATGCCTGCAGTCATGTTTTCACACAACAGACTTTAAAGTTTGTGCCAAATTAAAATATAATGCATCCTGCAGTGCACCAGAGCACTTAAAATGTAATCTAGAGTTTATTCAAGCAGGTGGAGACATGGTGCAGCAACAACAATTCAAATAAAAGCTATTGTTCTTTATTCTCAACCTTTTTAGAAACCAAATTTTTGGTCTGTAGAAAAATGTATTCTGGATCTGACCTTGTGTGCTTTCAATGCACAGTGTCTGCTTCCAGTAGGAGTTATGTATCTGAAATGACTTGGGAAACTACTTCCTGGCAGTCGGTACAGCAGCTGAAATAATTACAATGCGTGGCTATATAAAGGCCAAGAAAAGTAAGGATGTTTCACAGTGCTGCAGTAGTACACCATAAAAATGCTGTTCCCTCATTATGTTCTAATCTCACCAGACAGCTGAAGAAATTCATGCCTTTTTAACAAACTTCAGCAAATGCCTCTTTTGCCTCCCCAATTACAAACAAAGTGAAGTGAACCAAGTGGAGATATCCACCTCCTTCCCAACTTTAAATAACTGGTTTTTGGAAATGAAAAAAAAGAGGAGAACTGAAGCAATTATAAAGCCAAGGAGGCCATTCCCCTTGTTAGGTACAGTGTAAGGTGATACTGTACCTTTATTTTGGTCACTTCCTGCTTATCTAAGCATAGTATAAAAAGGAGCACCACCAAGATCTACTCAATCTCCCACAAGGAGGATGTCATTGACAGGTTACAGGAGAAGGACGCCCAGGATCACACGACAAGGTAAGAGGATGTGTGTACCCAAGATATGTGCAAAGTATCAGGTTTAATCCTCGGCATGGGATATGAGTTAGGATCCACAAATGTGTTGAGTGCTCTTGTTACATGCCATAAAGGTCATGCAAATGATCCTTCATGTAATTCAAGTCTCAATTGAATTGAATTGAATTATATTAAAAATACACCTTTTCAGGCAGTAATAGAAGCTTTCCTCTTGGCATGATAAGTATAACTGAGGTCCCAAAAATGGAATGAATCAATGGGATGGGAATAGGATATATCATATGATATTACTTTTACATTCTAGGTTTGTATCAAGAGAGGCTTACAGTCGATTTTGTATAACCGCAGGTTTACAGTGATGATTTCTACAATGGATCAACATCCCAAGTAACCAAAAATAGGAATATGCTAGGGCCTTCATGTTAGACACCGGGCAGACATAAGGTGTCAGATTCTGGCTTCAGCAAGCAATCCTTCTCAAAGGCTTAAGGCAAACCTGAGGCATTAAGTGATGTGTCAAAGCAGTCGAACGGTTCCTAGCTTCAGCTAACAACTCTCTTCAATTTCAAAGCCTCAGTGCTGGGAGTTGAAGAAAAGGATGGATGTTTGAGGTGAATTTTACCAGTTCTCCTGTGGTATCACTAGTGTGCGTAAAAATCAACCTGGTATCACATTAAACCATGTAATAGACACGCAGGTTCACCATGCCATTGTTGCGTTTGGCCTAACCTGAAATTAACACTATCTCTTCTGTGGTCAAGTTACCAATAACAAACATGATACTACTTTTATATTTTAAAAATAAAGGCACCAAGATTACTTGATTTGTTTAAGACTTAACTGATCACTTGGTTATCATAATAGTTGCAGAGTTATCAACTTACCGACTAATTAATTACATGACTTATGGTTTTGGCACTAGTCTGAAATATTGCAGCCACAGCTAACACTGCTAAGTAACTAGTGTAATAAGCAAAGGGATTGGGTCCATGTTAGTGATGATGACCCAAATGTCTTAACAGGAGATATTTCAGGCACATTTTTCAGTTGATCGACTCACACACTTCTGACAGGAAAGATACACATCTATTTTAAGCAATATAGCTGTCTGCTAAGATTAAGTCACAGCTTGTGTTTGACTTGTGTTCAGGCACATAGCTGCGACCAAAAGCATCTTTGTATGGTTCAAGCCTATCTGAATGATGATAACACCCTTATTTTGTACCATAACCATAACCTTGATCTACAACAAGGATCCTGGCTATTAAATCGCACAAATGTGATAATCGACTAAAGTCACCTATGTGTGTGGGTACATACTTAGTGATATTAATCCCTCAAAGACCTCAACAGCCACCAGGGGCTAAAGATAGCTATTGTTCTAAAATTGTTCTGATCCTACTGCTGCATTTTCATAAACAACTGAAGTAGATGGGACATGTAAAATAAATAAAGGAAAAAAATAAATATAATAAAATGGCTCCTTACAGTTTGTCCGGTACAATCCAAGTCAGAAGCCCCAAGATCCCAAATTGATTTTAAAAGAAGTTATTTACATCCTCAAGTATGTGCTAATACTTTAAGCTTCGCAGCTACAGTGTATATTTTGGCTTAAAAATTATTTTCAAATATCAATTTAGAATATCAGGGCTTCCAGGGACTTGGATTATGACAGAAGAGCTGTCTGGAGCCATGTTATGTTTCTTTTTACTTTATTAATCTACTTTTCAAAACAAGTCCCCATCTACTTCAGTTGTTTAGGAGAATACTGCAAAGCTGTTGTGCTGTGACGCTCCAGAAATGTTTTGTTTACTTGACTTTCCATTGGCATGGGGGTAAGTAGATAATGACTGAATTTTCATTTTTGGGTGAACATATCCTTTAAGGTTCTCCTGCATCAAATGATGTGTGGCACTTGATGCTGATTGTTTAACAGGGTTGGACAAAAAATACTACAGAAGAGTCAGGTGTCCCCAAAATTGTTCTAGGTCTTTGAGGGTTAATAATCATAATATTAACTATTAAAGACCTTTAAAATACAGCCTGTACAGGAAATTGAAGTGTAAAAGAAACAACAGAAAGATTTACCACCCAGCATGGTGTACCAACAGACAGATGATTTTTCAGAGGTAGATCAGCAACAAAACCAGATCTGCTAATGCTTGAGACTTTGGGTTCGGTCATACTAAAGAATAAAAATGCCGGAAAACCTTCTTTGCTTGACATTTTCTGTTTAAAGATAGATGTGGGTTGAGCTGCTGCAACAGACTGGCTTCCTGTCCAGAGGGGTGTATGGCTAAGCTGCTTCATGCCTCAAAAACAGGAGATAATCTTCTTAGCAATGGGCCCCATCAGCTCAAACAGGGCTTACTTTTAAGACTAAACAGACTGACTACCCACCAGATGAGTGTATCATTGTTCAGTTTTGATGCTCTTTCATCTAATGAAAACATCTCAGTAAAATCAGGTGGAGTGATTGGGATGCTTACATATCCCAAAATTAGGCCTCAGGGTAATACAATCTGCAGGATGGGATGTAAAAATGTCTCAAAGCAAATCATTAATAGTACACAGAGTTCTGTTGAATATAAAACATCAAAGAGTTTATTTGAATGAAAGCCAAGAAAGCTGGTTTCACATCCCTGCATGTGCTCATCATGTGAACACGGCCATCGTACAAAAACAGGAAAATGAAAACAGAGCAGCTCAGGCCAAACAGACACCAAGCTCAGTAGGTGAGACACTGAAAGTGAAATCCCCACCAGCCTCGGGAAAGAACGAGCATGTTTAAATGTGTTACACAAGCATAGCTTATAGGGCCTGCTCTCCAATTTCAGTTATCCTAATGTTGTGGAATATTTCAAATGCCTCATTACTTGCGTTTTGCGAGAAAGGGAGAAGCCTCTCTCTACTCTATAATGAGCCCTGAAGCTTATTAGACCAGTGTGCATTGAATTGAAAGGACCAATGCTCCTTTCTTTTCTCCTTCTCTTTATGGCAGAGAAAGGCCTAGGCCCTAATCAGAAAAACACAGAGCCACATCATTACACTTGACGAAACTAAAGAGGATAATCCTGTAGTCCGTTTAGGGTATTTTATAATTGAATTAAATTACTCTTGCCTTCTAGCATATCACAGTGCACTGGCATTCTGTTCAGGATATGCCGTATGTTGTAAAAGTTTCTCTAAAACCGATGCCCTCAAATGGACATACAGTTTGTATCAAAGGGCTCCCCACCAGAGCAAATAAGTGAAGCACCAACAACGCAGATGCTCCACATGGTCTGGACCTATGTTGGCAATGTGTGGAGGCACTGCTGAGAAGGCTACACAGATCAACACAGTCACTATTCACCGCCTCCTTCATCTCAACTTGTATCGGAAGCCATACAGAGTTAGTTAAACCAGAAAGTCTCCTATCACTACTCTTGGCACCTTTGGAATAATAACTGTCAAATTTCTAGTAGAATAAAACATAAGGATTTGTATATCAAGAAAACAACTCTTTTTTTCACCCAAAGTTATGACAGGTTCCTCAAGCAAGCTGCCTGGTTTCTTTGAGCACTCTATCCAACTATGTAAACAGTTCATCCTGTGAATTCTTATTAGGACTCAGGGCATTAGGACACTAAAAGTGCATTAAACTGTACAACCACTATACAGTACGTGCAATGCATAATGTATATGGCAAGGCCTCATCTCTTTGCACTCAAACTATACATGAACAAGGCCAAAGTGCTGACACTGAAAGTGGAGTTTGAATGTTACAATCAGAATGCATAAGGACATGAAGTCACATTCTTTGACTGTGAAAGCTGCTCACCCAGTGCATATGCTGAAACTGTTTCTCCTGCTCCCTCCTTTGTGCCCTCAAAGAGTGAATGTGGAGTGTGTGTGTGTGTGTGTGTGTGTGTGTGTGTGTGTGTGTGTGGTTTATGGATCTCACACAATTGTTTATTACGGAAAGTTTCACATGAAATTCATATCCAAGTCTGGCCACTCTTGTGGAATCACGCTGCTTCAACTGTTTCAACATGGGTAATGTACTGGACACAATACAAATGGGTTGGTTGTACAACCCACTCAATTCAACTGGATTCCTATTCCTATCTTAGAGATACAGGTCAGTTTTTTGTAATGAAACTGTATGACATGACTCGACTTGATGTTTGTGTGTGTTATCATATCAGTGGCACAGTTGTGGAGATATCAATCCGGCCAACAGTTAGCCGGCTCGGTCCCTGGCTGCGGTCGCGTTTATTTGTGCCAAGTGATAGGCTGTTAGATCTATCCATATCGAGTGAAAATGTACGAGGCTTGTCACCGAAACAGACGTAAATATGACCGGTAAAAAATGGACAAGGGACATTTAACAAAATATCAGAATTACTGTATGTATATTTTTGACCCAGGAGATCTGGTCACATTTTTAGAAGACCTATAATAAATTCATTATTGAACCAAACTTCATGAATGTTTTTTGTGACAAAGTAGTTTGTGTTCCACTCATTCCATCACAGAAACACGAGTTGTAGAAATCATTTGAACTGAAAACTGCCATGATATATATGTTCTTTATAAGTGTATGCAAAGCTTTGACCACAACTGTGTATATGTTACAAAAAAATGTTTCAAAACCAGTCCACTTCACAACATTTCAGTGGGATTCAGCTTAGATCAGTTAAAATGGATATGGCCAATTCGTTGACATGATAACCACTGCAACATCAGCCACAACATTAAAACCACCAGCTTTAAATCGTGCAGGTTCCCCTTGTGAAACAGCTATGACACATTGAGGCGGAGACAAAAGACTTCTGTGGTGTCTGGCATTGGGACTTTGGCAGTGGATCCTTCGGGTTCTGTGGGTTCTTCATGGATTGGACCTGTTCCTGCACATCCCGCAGATGCATGTCAGATTGGATCTGGGGAATTTGGGGATCAGATCAAAGCCTTGGGTTCTTTGTCACATTCCTTGGGTCATTCCTGAGAGGTTTTTGTAGTGTGGCAAGGCACATTGTCCTGCTGCTGTTGCCAGAAGGTTGTTTACATGGTCTACAACTGTTTTTTCATGGCCAATTCATATCAAGTGGCATCCACATAAACGCCAGGACCCAAGGTTTCCCAGGACAACATTGTATGAGTTGATCGATTGTTAATCAATTCACCTGTCAATGATTTTAATGTTGTGGCTGATCGGTGTATACTACTTCAACATGCTAACCACTGTTACCGATGGTTTTCTATGTGGGTCTGAATTGCTTGCCTGATCAAATGTAGGCCTTTCCAGCTGTGAATTAGAAATTGTCCCCACATAAAATAACTTTGGGTGGTGTCATAGTGTAGTATGAGTTATTCAATTATTAACTGATGAAGGAGCACTATTGATCATCTTGTAGAAAGATCAAAACTGATTCTTTCACTATTATATAAGTTGTATCTTATTTTAGTTCTATTTTACTGTGGACTTTCCTGTGAGACCAGCAAATAGAGGTTTTATTTGGATGATTTTAAAAATGTGTCTTGATTTGAGAGTATTGAATTTGCAGACAGAAAATGTGGAGAGAGACAGGAGCGAGGTACCCATCCAAAAATATTTCAAATTTTGAAACAAATTTGACTAAATTGGCAAAGGAAAATGCAATTGAATGCTTGTTTGTATCTCCCACTGTTACGTCATCATTCAAAGATGTTTCATCAAGATAAACAGTAAGTGGTGCCAATTCTCCAGTCAGACAACCATTACAATTGTAAAAAAGACAAAATTATGTAATTAAAAAAGAGCCAGCTGAACATCAATACAGTGAAAAACAATAGAAAATGCAATTAAAATATGACAATTCTGTTAGTTTCAGGTAGCAATGTGAGAAAGGTTACATCATTTTAATGTTTAATCTGCCGTTCAGAGTTTACGCTACACAATTTAAAAATTAAGTTGTCTTGGCAAATTATCATATAGGTAACCCAGCAATCGCTTATTTAATATGCCGTTAATGAATTTATTTTGCATATTTCTCACCCGACATTTTGTCCATTGATATTTTTATCTGCCGGACAATTACACGTGATACTGGCAAAAAGACAACATATACCAGCTAACATAAACCTAACATTGGACACGGGCTGACAGTATGAAACAGAAACGTACTGATCAGTCTTACTGCAGATGGGGCACTGCCAAAATAATGGTCCTGAAAATTAATTACATGTAATCCAGTCCATAATCAATATTAGCAGCATTTATTCTACTGTTTTCTGTCCCATAATTTCCATTGCTCATCAAACACCACGTAAAAGTGATACAATTTGTCCTGGTATCACTTTTTTATTGATCATCTGTAACCTCTTATCCTTTACAGGGCCCCAAGGACTGGAGCCAATCTCAGCTGACATTGGACAAGTGGCAGGGTACACTCTGTACAAGTCACCAGTTCATCACAGGGCTTTTTTTAAGGTATCCGATTAACTTAACTTGCATGTCTTTGGACTATGGGAGGAAGCCGGAGTCCCGGAACCCATGCAGGCATAGGGTGAAACAGAAAAACCCTGCTAGGGCAGGGTATCAGACCCTGGTCTCAAACCCAGGACCTTCTTGCCGTGAGCCAAAAGCACTAACCGCAGCGCCACTGGGAATTCCCCAGTGGTACTTTGATATAGCATGCAAGGCCAACTGGCAAATATTCAGAGTATTTTAGCTTTGCAGAGATGGATACAAAGGGTGTCACCCTGGTGAGTTTCAGTATGGTGCCTGTTCAGTTGCACTTGCCCACAAGCCTGTGCACCGCCTCCACTTCTTAACAATTCACCCTGTAATGGCATTTCTCGTGAAGGTAGCAGTTGACTGTGCTAAGTCTTTTCCCTACTGCCAAAACATCAAAGGATTCTGAGCCCAACAAAGTAGGAGTCTACCTTTCACCAAAGTGATTTTTCCCTGAAAGATGTTGGAACTCAGACCTCACACACTTCTGTCGCTCTTACTGTTGGGGCTGTCTGCCATCAGTCCTTTCTTCCTTCAGAGGGATTTCATAGAACTGTCATGTGTTAACCATGAGCCACGGGAACATAGTGGACAATGAAATTGGACATGGACACAATATTTTTTTGTGTGCATGGTGCATCATCCCCAGCATGTGACCTGGTGAATGTTTTTTTTCTCTTCGTCTGTACCTTTTTCTAACTGATAAAGTGAAGTTCAAGTAAACCAACCTCACATACTGTATGCTGTAGTTCACATACTATATATCAGCAGGTCCAAACTGCCCATTGACAATAAAGAACTTGAACTTAAACCACTTCAGATAATTCCTGATTGTATGTGAGAAGGTGAGGGGATATACAGGAGTGTGTACTGGATATGTATTCACAAATAAATACAAAGACAGTAATGGAGATGCCTTTTTCCTCATACATCATTTAAGTGTCGATGCATGAAATTGTTTAAATCTTTGCCTAGCTCACAAAGGCATTCTATTGCAGTTTATGAAAAGCTATACAGTATATTGGTTCCCAGGGTTTCCTCTACATGTAATTGATTGTGGCGCACCGCCACGGCAAAATATAAGCCGCCACACCTTCAGAATAATGTTTTGGGTTTTTTTTTACCTTGTTTTTATGTTGTTTTATGTTTATGTTAATGTAAATTATTGTATGAAATGTGAATTTTGGCACAAAACATGGTGTTTTTCATGAAATGTGATGCTACGCTGCAAATACCCTTATTTTGAAAAACCAACACCGGAGTCACCACCTGCCTGTCTGGCTGCGGCGTGCGAAAGACAAAGAGAGTAGAGACGACAGTCCGACGTGGAGGGAGAGAAAAGGGTGAAAGAAAGGTACCTAAGCTAGGTTATATTTGATACAGTTTTGTTCGAACCCGTGAAAACGACCCTAATGTTATAGATGGATTAGGCTACAGAAAAAATCCTGAGTCGGGATAAATGTGTTATTGATTGGTTAATACAGGATACGCATTATTTCTATCATTATTTCAGAGAGATTCTTATTTGTATTTTATTTTTGTACCATTGACACTTGTTAAAGAGAGATTACTTTAGGCCTAATAAAGCATGTCGAGTCTTTGGTTATACAGTAGAGAGAGATATTATTTTGTTGTAGATTAATTTTTAACTGTAAAACTTAATTTTCTATTGATAGAGGAAACCCGTTACGTTTCAGATACACGTTTTGAACAGCACAACATAACGTTAGCTTAGGTAATGCCCAGGTCATTTTCTGCCATGACTCTTTTCTGGTTACATTTTCAGATGAGTATATTAAACTATTTTCAAAAGAAGAGAAAGGTTCCAGAGGAAGAGAGTCAGGTAACGTTACATAAAGGAGAGGTTCAATGTTCTTGAATTATTATCGTGATGTTATTCTCTCAAGTCAATAGAAATGATAATGATGTGTACCGTGATAAGTGTAATATTTAAATATTCCTAACATTTCAGTATAGACTAGTTTAGTTATTTAACTTTGAAATATATCTTTATTATTATTATATCTTTAGTAAATAATGTATTTAGAAAAACATTCAGTTTGAAATAGTCATAATTTCACATTTCAAAATTCATGTTGTCATCGTCGTCGTCACCCCCCCTCTTCCACCTGGGCAGACCTCCCCCACGGTTTAAAAAAATCCTGGAGGAAACACTGGGTTGCCATTGTTTATTTCTTTTGGTTTAAATTGTAATTATGCAATGTAGACAGACAGAAGCAAATCCAGTTTGTCTCTTGGAGTCGATGTAATTCTGGTTTGAGTGAAATGTGTTAATCTCTCTGTCAACAAATAGTTGGTGTTAAAATACACTGTCGTAAACTACACTCTGTAAATTAATTCTGACATCTGTCATCGTGAATGTTTACAACTCAAGACCTCATGAAATAACTGATGAAAGCAAAATGGGACAATGTGCAATGAAAACAGACTTAGCGAGTAAATCAAGCCAAAAAAAAAAAAAATAGTAGCAAACTAAAACATCAGGCTGTATGGAGCATATACCTTATTTAAATTTTGTTTTCTAAATTGTTTTTTCAGTTTGAGGTTTGAAGAGCACTCATTTACGTATGTCATCTTGTTGCGCCCTCTTCCTCTGCAATGGCATAATCGCACACAACTGAAGAATTGAAGTCACCTAGTGCCTATCTCGATGAACCAACTCCTAATATTCACATAACGGTAGAGGATGGAAGCATTCATTTCCATTTTCTTTTATCCATTTACTCATATTTGCATTCAATTTGAATTAAACATTTGCTAATAAGAAGAAATTTGTCAAACGCATGTTACACGTTGCAAGTAATAGCCCATCAATACTGTTTAATCTGAATCTGCAATGTAACTAGTGACTAAAGTTATCAAATAAAGTAGTGTCCCTCCCCTGTCCCTCCGCTCCATCCATTCTAGCATCAACCATTCTACTGCTCCTCCCCCTCTCTTCTTCGTCTTCTCTGTGTCAGTGGCAGATAGCGAACAAACTTTTAAGCGGCATGTATCGGCAATAATTTCATTATCTATACATACTAATTAAAATGTCCTGTTATGGGGCCGATAGTCATGGTGCATTCCTAGTCAGAATTATTCTGGGATTGACTGTGTAAATTTAGCTTGACACATTGATTTGGAACAGGTATGTTTTATTTGTTTTAAGCTGATCTCTGCAGATATGTAGCTGTGTCAAAATCCCATTAAAGATTTCGTTTGCAGCATACTTCTTTTTATATTGTGGCCTTTCAGGAAAAAAGTGTTAACTCATGGTAACATACGTTTTAAAAATTTGCAGAAACATTACTTTAAATAAACAAATTATTTTTTTATTGCAGTTATATAACTGTAGGCTATACAGACAACACATGGAGTAGGTCTAGATTTAATTTAATTTGCAATTCAAAGTACCAATTTAATATGCCCTCCCCAAAAATCTGATGCTCCCCCCTTCCCATTAAACCTGCCGCTGGGTCTGATTCAGCATCATTTCATTAAGAGGACTGCGTATGACAGCGGTCAAACAGCCATGGAGTTGCAGGTCATCATCAACATAAAGCCTCAATTCATTTTAATGCAAGTTATCATGCCTTCAGGTCATATAAATAAATGTTAGGAATTATGGAGAAGGAGTGCTAGTTAGCTGTTAGCAGCTGGTGAGCAGAAGAGTCCTGTGGTGTGTATGGCTGTGGCATTTTAGCGGTGCATGAATAAACTGTCTCCTGTGTTTATCTGATCAGCTCTTCTGATCGGGCTTCATAGAGACCACCGATCAAACTCTTTATCATGTCTATCGGCCAATAACGATCGGTGTCCGATCAATCGGAGCACCCTTACTCTTAACAACTCTATAAATGACACAATTATACAGTATAAACACAAGCCTTCACAAATATTACTCACTCTACAAAACCTACCTGGCTCAACTACTCCTTACTGCTGTAGGTGTGTGCTTTGTACTAACTGAGTTAGCCAGCTGCTGAACAACAGACTCAGGGGCTATGTACTGTAAGCACAGCACATCATTTTTATTGCTAACCATATCCTACTACCCGATGTGTCATTCACACGTAAGAAAACACAAAATATTATTATAATGAATTTAAACAACGAACATGGCTATCGTTAGTACTCACACTGCTGTCAAGATAGTATGTTAGTACTGGGAAATTTTGGCTGCACTTTCTCTGACATTCTTATGTCAGTAGCTTGCTAACAGCTTTGGGAATATATCTGTCTAGTCCTGTGGAAGTCTCCGGTCATACGAGTGCACAGGCAGATTGCACACAGACAGGTAGGTGGAAAGGTAGAAAGACAGGTGGCCTAATCTTGTCATACGAGCTGAAAGAAACAATTAGATGTTCTATGAATTATAACTGAATTATAGTGTATAGTGTGTTACTCATAGTAAACATTTATAAACACATGTATACTGGTAAAACATGTTAAATTGGTGGAACTTAATGTAACAATTTATTGCACTTGTTTTTTTAATTTCCCTTTGTACCTGTGTACCAGTAATACACGACACTTAAATTACAAAAGAAACAAGATTAATTAACATACACTATTACAGAGGCATGAGTGGTGGAAATCTGTGTCTTATTAAATGCCTTTACTAAATGCTTTGTTTAATGCAGCATCCAATTTAAACTATCCATTTGTTTTATATGCAGTTAAGAATAAAAAACTGATTCGGTGACAATTTACTGAACAACTACACTCTAGATACATAGTTATTTAAAAACAAAGGCATGTTGTTTCTTCTAACAGTCAACAAGTACAAAAATGCTGCAAACAACACTGGTAATACCCCAGGCTCTGTCCAGTGCCAAATTCCTCGAGAACTAATTTCACCTGTCTCCACTGATTGATATTGACTGAGGGAGCAAGATCAAGATTGGCACCAGTGACAGTGTTTTTCCAGAGCAGCTAATTTTGGATGGTTTGTGTCCCCTAACATATATGCTGTAACCATGGAGATAAATATAAAGGTGGTGCCCATGAGGGATTTTATTTATTTAACAAATCCATAACTGTGTCATCATCGCGCCTATCAATTATTTAATTGTCTAAACTGTTAATTAATTATATCTGTCATTATTATTCATAAAATCTCATGAAGTATTTCAGCTGAAAGGCAGGTTTAATCTTCTGGGGGATGGCAGAATCTCTGCCAAATGAGCAAAGGACAAAAAAATGAATTGATGTTTTAACAACTTATTGACAATATAGGCCATATTGATAACATTACATCACATTTATATACACTGGTGTGAACACTCAGTTTCTGGATCATTAACTCAGACAACAGACTCATGTTAATGACTACTGTACAGTGTACAGTGTTAAACCAAGAAACGTTTTCCTTTTTTTAGTGCTGACTACTCAACATACTTCATGCATTCATTAGAATTCTTCGGTATAGATTCCGGTGGAAACAGTTCTCTGGGTGTTTTTTTCCTCATATAGGCACAGCACACTATTTGGAAAAAAAGGTTAGAAGAAGTAGAATACTGATTGGAGGACTGCGGTATTTTGTTGTGTTCTACCAGCAACCCTCAATATCTGATATGTATTTATATCTTTTAAAAACCTGTGCCAGTCACAGTGTGCTTGATGAATGTGACACCAGAGTCTAGAACAGCATCTCAAAGAAGGATAATAACACTGTAATACTTTGCTATAATACTAATACTAATAATACTAATACTTTGCTTGGAGGTTCAGAGTTGCAACATGCAATCAACAGCATCAAAGATCTGAAGCTGGACTTTCTAAATCAAACATCACACTTTTATTTTGCATGACAGTGATTAATTTAACAATTGTTAGATGCATTTAGGGATTTTCTATGTAAGCTTACAAAAATAAGGAAATGCAAATTTAAATGACACAAGAAAATCTACCAACAATATACTGAGTGCACTAGATGATGCCACAAAAAACAGCTTTAACAGTTTTTGCCTGACTTTGGCTCAGACTAAAGTCCAGCATCGATGATTTAATTAATAACTCCCGATTGTATGATTGTCTGTAGAGTAACTAATCTGTAAATTCATGAGTGTATTTTGGGAAATGGCCTCATGTCAAATGAGTTTACAAATGGGATATTTAATTATGAACATTATAATTCAATTATTATAAGTTTAACATATGTCTTACACTTTAATTGAACAACCTCAATTTCAAGTATGTTTGGTACAATGTTTCAGCATCTGTACTGGTGATGAAGGGAAATTCTAATTCAAGTTAATTAAAAACTGTTAAAAGTTATCTCACTTTTGTGATCAAAAACATTGATCTTGGTCCATAAAAAAGAGATTATAAGATATGAGTAATGTGACAAATTATTTTCTATATTGAGTAAATAAGTTGCATTACTTTTTCTTTTTCTTTCTTTCTTTCTTTTTTCATTTTTTAGAGTAACATGTAGTTCATTCCTTTTCTTGAGTAATTACCCAAACACTATTCATCCCTTGAGTTTGGGCTCAACTGGTGCAAAACTTCAGAAGGTTGAACACAAACATACATCCATGCTTTCACAAAAAGATTACAAATGGAACTAACTGGGTGAATGTTAATTTTCTACACTGGCTTGTGTAAGAAAAAATATAATTTCACTTTCTACAATACAGCCTGTGGTTGTCCGGGCTTACAAAAATAACCCAGGGGAAGCACCTCCCGAAACTAAATATTTTGGGGGCATGCTGTAAGCGTGACACCTTCATAGCCTTAGGGCTGAATATAGTGAGACTTAAACATTGTTGAGAAGTAGCCACAAAGGCTGAGTCATCTCGAGTATGGCTTGGAAACTGCTTTGAAAGTAGTCCTAGAATGTGTTATATACTGGAAAATGAAGCAAAACTAAAAATGTAGCTGATCTTTTATTTAGCCATTTCCTCGCTAACAAAATCTTTTCAGGGCTGTGATGAGTTGGAGCTTATTCCTGCATGCACTCAGTGAGCACCTTCTTAGGACTATAGACACTTTTTTACAGGTTATTCCATATTTCCCCAAGGAACTTCACATCTCCTCACACCTGACCTGCATGTGATTAGACTGTGAGAGATCAGACACAAAAACAGCCCTTTTCTGCTGGGAGGCAAGACTGCTGGAAGCTCACTAAACATCAGAAAAGAGGTCAATGACAAGCTGTATTAAATAGTAACTGGTTTCATAAGGACAACAAAAGTTGGGATAAATCCACAACTGAAGGCAAAATACTTGGCCCATCCCAATGGCCTGCTCTGTTTCTCTTCATGAAAGGCATTACAGGCCGATGGATGAGACAGAGACACAGAGCAGACCGCATGGGGAGAACACTGCGTGCGCCTGCTGTGCTCAGAGTTTGAACCAGTATGCACTGAAGGAAGGGGGACAAGTTCAGTTGTTACAAGCCAGCTGAGGTGTGAAAAGGCAAGGGGCAAAAATAAAATGAGAACCAAAAATGTGACTGTCTGCTGGCAGAAGATGTTGACTTGTGCTGTTGACATCTTGAGGGATTTCAACGAGTTATTTCTAGCAAATATTGTAACAATAACAAGGTTTGTTTCTGCACTGGTGTCACAGCAACAGTAAGCCAGAATAAAGTTGTAGCTACAAAGATATGTATGTTACAGGCTTTAAAATCTGAAGAAATGTAATGAAACCCTGGTTCCAAAAAGTTGGGACGCTGTGTAAAATGTAAATAAAAATAGAATACAATCTTGACAAACAAATTGTGTGTACTGACAGTTTTATGAACTATTCCAGAACCCCTGTAGTAATATCCTTTATACAATCATAAAGTGGTGAACCACTGAGCCTTTCAAGGAAGCCCCTTTCATACCCTATCGCCTGTAACCAATGAAACCAATCAAAAAGGTTTTTTTTGGAGCATCCCACTGCTTTTCCAGTCTTTTGTTGCCCCTGTCCCGACTTGTTTGAAATGCTTCGCTGCCATCAAATTCAAAATAAGCATATATTTACAGAAAACAATGAAGCTGATGAGGTAAAATATTAAAGATATTGTATCTGTACTGTTTTCAATTGTGTATATGTCAAAAAGGTTTGGAAAATGATCACATTCTATTTATTTATGTTTTACACGGTGTCACATCTATTGTGGAATTAGGGTTGTAAAAACATTTATTTACGACAATTTGTTTTTTTTACACAATGCTAAGGCTGTTTTATCTAAGGATGACAGTACAATATGAAAACACCAAATTCAACACAGGTATTTAAAGGCAGACTGTGACGTTTAGAGATCAGTTGGCCAAATATGGCAATAACAAGTTAATGATGCATTGAATTAGCCATAGCCTGTCCTCATCACTAAAAACAACCAAATAGGCCGACAGTGAAAACAGGTTCATAACCCTTAACCCATATTGAAGTTTCATGCAGCGACCCCTAGTGGCTATAGTAATTATTATGGCAACAAAGGGAGGAAGTGCAACAAGTAGTATAAAGTGCTGGTGGAGTGGAGGTAGAGGATGGATGGCTTGGTCATCAAACAGCTGTTCATGTCCAGTGTGAAAGCAAAATGATGAGTTATTTTATCGTACTACAGTGTTGTCACATACAGAGCAGAAGTAATGTTACTTACCTAAAATAGGTGCTTACATTATTTAAGTTATATAAGTATTACATCGTTATCTTAACACAAACCATAATGTTTTCCAGAACTTAACCAAGTATTTTTTAAACTAATCAATCTGTGACAGTTTGTCTGTCTCTGACAATGGCCATGTGATAAATGTCATTTAGAGAGTCGCATGCAATCAACCTATTCCGACTTTTAGGTATGAGGATGTGTTGATTAGCGACCATAAGCTACTGGTCACGTTAGACCATGGAAGACTGCAGCAGCAAAACCGTGGAGTGGATATACTTTTTAAAGGAAGCATTATATTGATAATGTATTACAATATTCAATATTCTGCATAGACCATATATATTGACACTGTCTCCAAGTGTCCTAATTCAAGAAGAAGTTGAATTGATGTCTATGCTGCTGTGTGATGGTGTTTCAGGGATAGTCGATACGAAGGAAACAGCAAGGCTCTTTGCTCATTAAAGAAGAAGAACTATAGTCTTTAGAGTTGGGATCAGAGTGTAACTACCACTTGATGTTGACTCCAAGTCCTTGGTTCACTTCGCTGCCACCTCTAGTCCTTGGGATAGATACACTATGCATTACAAAGCACTCTAAGATATTATTCTTTCTTGTAGTGTGGCTTAACTGCAGTCAGTCCACTCCCCGTGTGCAGTCACCATGGAAGCAGATGCCCTATATTCCTAAGGGTATCAGCTGACAAGGTCACTGGGCTGATTGATGTTACCCTCCAGAGTCCTTCTCTGTGTACAGGTTCAACACCAATCTCCATTTCTGAGGTTCTAGAAAGGAGAGCGCCTGTGGGGACGAAAGCCACCGCTAACATCCCCCATGGACTTCCTGATCTGTCTTTGCCATAAAGGTGGCTGTGCTGTACTGTATTCATCCATTTGTAACTCGGTGTGAGGGTGTGACAGGAATCTGTATCTGTACCCCCTCCTACAAAATGTTCCCATAACAAAAAACTATCACAAAGTTTAACAAGCGGCAGCAATCATAAGTTAGAACTGTATTCATCTTGTTGGGTACTGGCATGTGTGTAATCAGGCCAAAGCAACATTACACCACTGCTGGGCCTAAAAAGTGCCAGCATGGGGGAAATACTGGGCCATGCTAGTTCCCTGCATGTCTGTCCCTCTACCCAAATAAACAGTGGGATTGCCTACATAAATATCAGAGTGTACTTCACTACATGGCAACATTCATTGTGCATTACTCTCACTTACAGAAACCAGACAGAAATACAGCATAAAAAGGCAGTCTGAAAGTCTTAACTTGCATTGTAAAAAACCCTCTCTTATATATCTTCCAATTGTTTTTCCTGCCGGAGGACACAACGTCTTAAACCCCATCTGAAGGAGATTTTAATCCAAAACATACGAGCTGAGAGAGCTGAGCAATAGATTTTACAGCTGGCTTTGCCATCTATATTAGCAGGAGCTAAAATATATCTTCAAAAACATCCAATCTGTCTCATTTCATGTTTTATCTTTATAGGACAAGTAAATATATGTTGTGTCGTTAATACTGATGTAGGAAATAATTCTTGATGGTTTCTTCTTCTTCTGTCTGTGTCTATGTTATTAGGGGTGTCAATGATTAAAAGATTATCGGTAAATTTGCTTTAACAATGTTTACAATCAAGCATATTAACCGACAACGTGGAAAATGAAGATCATGCGGTGTAAAGTGCCAGGGCCACCGCCATGAAACCAACAAGCTTCCCTCTCTGCGAACCACAGATAAAAAATAATGCCACTGACATCGCTGTTTATCTGATATTTCCATGTTGGTGTTGTTCCAGGAACATGACAATACAATTTGTTCTAGGACTATCATTACAACTGACCAATTAGAGCTTTGCTACTCTTGTTGGTGTTGTTCGTAACTAATATTGTGCCAGGGTCATCTATTTCGACCTATTTCATGTCTACTGGTACCAACTACAGCATTTAATATTTTGAACTTGTCTGCCATTGGTTGACAAAAGAGAGTCACAGCATCACAATTTTACTTGGATACATTATTATTCCATCATAATCTGTACAGCCTGACTGATTTATCTGTCTGGCTCTAATAATCTGCTTCTAAAACACCAAATTGACTTGGGTTATTTATTGATCAGAGCCCAGAGCTGTAGATTTAAAATGCTTTATGAATGAAAAAAATTAAATAAAATCACTTTGTCATTCTTGAAATTTGCATTCTTGCTTTACATGGAGTGTTTTGGTATGAGCTGGCTTGTCGTTTGCCACCCTTGTACCACTGACAGATGCTGCTCTCACAGGTGTAGTGATTATAGAAGCAGGTGCATCCCTCCTTGGGTGTAAAAACACAAAGCACCACCACCAGTGTTTTATTGGTGTATCAAAAACCCAGCTTTGCCTTTTCTGTGGATCTCATAGCAGCTTTTAGTTTCAAGTGTGAGCTTGCAGCATTCAGATGGTTGGGTTATTCAAGGTCAGGAAAAGCAACAGATAAAGTCCATGGGAAAGTATAATTGGAGATGTAATTCCTTGTCTGTGTGAGAATATGCTTGTCTATTGTTTGATTAAAACAATAGCCTGATGGTTCTCTGCATCAATTAAAAGTTAATGAGATATCATTATGAATTAAACAGGGTGAGAATCACTCAATGTTAATTATGATTTTATGAAAGTGAATCTATTCAACAAAGAAACAAATAAATTGTTTGTTTTTTTCTTAACTCTTTTTAAAATCTCAAATGTCAGCAGCCTTTCCTTGATGTTTTGTATTATCTTTATGATTCTATGGGAGGTATGTGAAACAACTACTTCATCTCAGTCTTAATTATATGTCAATTTAGTCCAGCTTCATGATCTACACCTCAAATGCAGGCTCGGGGTGTTGGTGCTAATTGTTTGTGGAAGCCCGCCATGAAGGCAATAGATTTCATCATAAGAGTTGTTCCAGTTTTGACAGCTGATTTAGCAAGACTTTGCAATGAAACTGAGCGGGTAAATTTTTCAGAGCACTGTGTCCTGAATCAATATCTATCAGCAATTTCAAATTAAATCGAGATTGAATCCTGGTTTCATCACCAGGTCTTATGCTTCCTGAATTCCATCAAATCACATCATCGTAAAACAGAGGAGGGAAGATTTATTTGATTTGACTAATGACTTGCACTAGTGAAATCTAGAAAAAAAACAACTTGGCTTCACAATTCTCCATTCGTACAAATGAACACCTGTACTGCAAAAAACAAACACACATCACTGTTTATTCAGCATTACTTATTTGACACATCTAGTTATTTGTTGCAGCTGAATAGAATCACTGACAGGTCTTACCTTGAACGATGAGATGCACTTTTGTGGATTTTGGTTTCTTGTTTGTGAGGATCGAGCAGACATATGGCCCTTCGTCGTGGACGTCAACATTTTGGATCTTGATGCTGTATTCTGTGACTGCTGTGTTTTCCATCAGGATGACGCGAGGATCCAGAGACCACTTCTCACTTCCTGCAAATAGAATGGTGGTGCGATTGAGCCACGCCACACGTGATACTTTGCTGTCCACATTGCATCTGAAAGGAAGAAAATACAAAACTAACATTAGAGATTCAGCCCTTCAGCATCTCTGCTCAATGAAACCTAACAAAACTTCACTCAAAGACTATTTAAATATGGGGGCATTTTGACATCCAGCTGTGTCTGATGAGGTGCTACGAAAGGTAAAAGTGCTCTTTAGAAGGTGAAACTGAAATTGTGTTTGTTGGATTTTTATGAGGAGGCCATTTATAACAGAGTGCACTGTAAAAACCCTAGCTTCCATAGCTTCTATGAACTACAGGTTGTTAAGACTAAGGGTCTCCAGCTGTGGCTCAGTACAAAGTAAGGCAGTTTTGTGAACTTGTTTCTTTACTTGTACTTTTACTTTCAAACCTGTCCAATCATCAAATTATGTTGTTAGTATTCATCGTATTTGGGTTGAGCTTCTTCAGAAAACCTTTAATCACGATAAGGAAGGTATTTATTTCAAACATCCCCCATATGTGTCACATTTTAACTCTATTTTTGCTCTGTTTGTAGTTTTAATTCCTGAGGGAAATGTGTGGCTCTTAGCTGTTAAATACTCCACTCTGTTCACCAGCTAGTCTCTGACTGTTTTTTGTGCAGAGCAGTTAATGTAAAGTGGGTGGACTTTTTCCCTGAAAACATCTGTCTCTCATCTGTGGCCAATAAGATTCCATGATAGCAGTGAGAGCAAAATAAAACAGTTGTGGACAGGACGGCTGAAAAATGAGCTAAAACTCACTATAAAGCTCTGTAAAGCTCCAGAGCTGCAGATTCGGCAGAATATTCTTTGTACATTCATACAAGCAACCCCTTGCAAATATTAATATTGGTGTCCCATTGTTATTTTATACATTGTTATCATAACACTAATGATTATAACTGCTTTAGGAAATGATTTGTAATTGCTAAACCTTATTTTATAGTTATTTTTATTAAAGTTTCCTGCCTTGAGAGCTTGTCTTTTCTAAACGTTTCATTTTTTACAGTGCACATTTAAAAAAAGCGAGTAGTAGGAAGAAAACTCAAATGTGAGTAAAATAATCTGTAGATCAAACTTAGGTTATGTATCAATTTAAAAAAATATAACCAAATCTTGTTAGGGAAGAGATGCAAACATGAGTGCTCCTTGAGAAGTTGTCATCAGACAAATTCATCACTGTCTTGTACACACACAGTGATGACACACGCCTTCTCCTTTAGATCACATCAGTCAAGACATGACAGGTCTCTTTTATGAGTAGCAAATGTATTCACAGTACAAGCACTACACATAACTTAATATCAGGGTGTGTCAGCAGTACCACAAATCTAAGGAGCACAGATAATGTGCATGCTGACAGTGCCACCTTAATACCAAGAGATCGAGGCAAACAGGTTAAAAAAACACAGCACGGTGAAATGCTCTTATTCATGTTCAAGCAAAATGACACTTGATATACATTCTACAATACAATACAAATACGAGCTAAAAAAAAAAAAAAGGCTCTCTGTTTCTGAAAGTAAAACTAACTTGGTTGATCATCCTCTACACCTTACACCAACTAGGCCTCGCCAGTTTGGCCATAAAATCATACTGCAGTATTTTTAGGCTATCATGATACACAATATAATTCTCAATTCATTTTTATATCTCCTCAAAAGCACTTCATAAATGTTATGACTGGGAGACAAAATCAAATATTACTATATTTTTGACCAAATACCTCAATGCCAATATTGTAACAAAATTATAAGGCTAATCATTGGTACTTTCATAAACTACAATGGCACCTAGTACAAAAAGGGGACTGTTGGGCCTTGGCGGAAAAGGCACAACTGTCTCCTTTTGTACTTTCTCATAGAAACCAGCCGCCTAAATATGGCAGTTTTTTTTTCATCAAGTTCTACGCATTATTCCCTGAAAAAAATTTATGAAAATATCAGAAAAACGGCCCATCGCGCAATGTTTAAGATCCCTTTATCCGGATCTGCACCAAAAGTTCATGCTGTCTATTCTGGGCCGAGGCCCATCCTCCATCCAGGTTTCCTGGAAATCTTTTCAGTAGTTGGTAAGTCATCCTGCTGACAATCCAACCAACCATCCAACCAACCAACCAACAAACAGGGTGAAAACAAAACCTCCTTAGTGGAGATAAAAATTACGCAATGAGATATTTTATAAATAATTATCAGTAACATGGATATAATGACTAAGTATTAGAACAAGCAGAACAGTCTGGTAAATTCAGAAAATAATCTCACTTTACTGCAATACAGCCTTTAAAACCAAGAAAAGACAACACTTATGTCATAATCATACTATAACAATATCCAAAATCTAAAACCATAGTTTCATAGCACCATAACAATAACATATCAATGTATTGTTAATTGTATTGTTAAAACATTTGATCAGGTCAGAGCTGAATTTATATGGACACTCTTCCCAGCAGGAACTGGATCCGATTAGAACAAGAGCCTACATTTTGATTAGTTGAGATAACAATTATTTTTTTAAAAAAAGAAAACACAATTACTGAAAAGAATGTGTTTGCACATTACTCAAATAGTAATGTGAATGAATAAATGAAATATGAAAGGTATTTACAACAATAACACAATCATTATCATACTAGTTTAGACATGCCCATAATGATTCCTGCACACCCATGTGACATCAGTAACATATCATCACATACTGTGCACATTCATTACCATATCTGATTCATATAGACAGGTTACATCAGCGTTAGATATATTAATCCAAATATAAGGCAGTCTTTTTTCTACAAGGGAATAATAGAATCTAAACACAACATTACGCAAAACTCAGAATGCAATGGGTGTTTACATCACTTTAAATTAGAACTTGGCAAAATATTTTACTGATGGTATCAGAAAAGAATGGGAAGACATTTTACGTTGTGTGCCAGATTTCTTTTTTAATTAATGGATGTTAAAAAAATGGCATGAGTTTGCAACTGTGAAATCAGTCTTTTAAACCCAAAATAACCTGAAGTTAAAGTAAACTCATGGATGCGGGCAGACAAATCTAGTGCAAAAAGCCTAATCAGACTGGGCTGCAGGTCCTGGCACAATGTATGTCACACAGCCCATATACATATGTAGCACGCCAATTAGGGCTCTTCACACACCCATTCATTCACACACCCAATATTCACATGTAAATTTCAGATTCAGAGATGAACACACTCTGGCCAAATCTAACATGTGCAGTCTGTGTCTGATACTGAATGCCAATGATACAAAGGTATGATGGGAATTTGAAGGGATGAGCCTGCAGACTACAAGCACTGACCACCAGTAAATCAAACAGGAGACATTATCTATCAGACAATGAAGAGGAAAAGAAACAATAATCAGGGACATGTTAAAGGTGTCGGTTGCATTCAGGTAATCACTACATTCAACTATTTCATTATTTTTCATTATCAAGTACAATCCAGTTAATTGAACAAAATGTTGGTATTGTTTCTGAAACCACAACCATTCACATTTGTAGGTGTCATGTATTGACATTTCTATTAAGCTTGTCATTTCATGTTACATTACATGTTAATGACCTGACTTTCATATCCAGAGGTGGAGGGGAGGGCGGTGGAGTCAAAGGCGAGAAGACTGCCAAGCCAGTGACTGCTATTCGACACTGTGTTTCATTTGTGAGTGTGAAAACCTCGGAACAAATTTCAGCTGTGTTTATGGTGACCAAAACAGGTATTTCAAGTCAAACCCCAACCAAGTGTTTTTTGTGCCTAAAACTAACCAGACAGTAAGTACAGTACAGTGTTGTAACAACATATAAAGTAAAATTGAACCTAAAGAAACGTAAAGTTGGAACATGTTCGTGGTTTGCAAAAACATACATTACCAACATTTATTATGCCGATTGAGTTGTAATTTGGAGGTACACTCTCCCACAACAACGCTCAAAAAATGACCTTTAATATGAGGTTCATTATTTGTAAAACCTAAAAGGAAACTTTAGGTCAGATAACCCAAAAGAAGGTTAGCACAAGCATGTCTTTTTGAGGAGCCTTAAAGAGGGAATTAAACATTGAAAGTCTAAAGGTCAGAAATGTTTATTAAACTTTGGCATTTTTACTTTGGACTATGCACATTTACACAGGATAAACAAAGCCTTATTTAAAAAACCTGTCAGGCTGTCAAACACATGGCCTCGGTCTCAGGGCTTCTGTTTTTGTTTTCTTTTTTTAATTTTAATTTACACATATAATGAAATGATTTGGGTACAGATGTATGTCAAGGTAACCTTCGCCCTGGTACCCTTGTCAAAGAGCCTATGGCTTTTTTCCACTAGATTTTGGATTATTGCGTAAAATAACACAAGATTATGATATGTTTTGTTCAGCAAGATAATCTTCATCGATGAACACCACTTTTATGATGTCTGAAGCATATGTAGCCCTCTCACTCAACTCTGTTTTATGAGTTTCATGAATACCCCTTTTGCGTATCAGACTTTCCCATGCAGTTTACTTGAACCTTAACTATAGATCTTATTCAATATAAACATCAGCATGAAAAACACCTTCAAACAAGGATTTAGTGATAATAAACAGTTTTAATGTCTAAACCTTGCGGCTCATATCTTTTTTGTTTTGAATCACTTCATTACCAAGAAATACACACACACATTAGAAACCTTAAAAATAGTAATACCCCAGGGTTTTTGTAGTGTTTCAGTTGGTACCAGTGATGGCGGTATGCTGGAGCTCATATAGAAATCCACTTGAAACCGCAGGTCAGGATACTCACACCTGAACCACGGAAAAGCTATACTGCAATTTCCTCCAAAAACCTCTTCCCAGAGGCAGCGACGTGTCCAGAGACCCCGTCCCGAGGCTTGGTCCTGTCCCGACAAGAGGCTTGGTCCTGCAAGACTCCTCCGTCCTGCAGCAGCACGTGGCAAAGTCCAATGTCCAACCTCATCCTCTGCTTCTCCTGATTAGCAGCTGGCGATGCTAACCGCTAGCAACAGTCCCATCATGGTCTTCAGCTTGCGCCAGTAACGAGCACTCACTTCTACAACACGCTCGGTTACACTCTTAACGAAATATGCAAACACTCACATAAACTCCCGGTTGATAACGGTAAATAATACTTTTTCATAAAGTTATTTCAAAGTTTGCTCGGACTTAATGTCTTTCTGCTTCTCTCCGCAGCTCTTTTTCTTCCCCTCGCTTTTTCTCAAGTCCCGCCCCTCTAACAATCCGACAGGTTAATTCCCAATAGCAGAGAAAAATGATTGACACCTGCCCAAACAAATGAGAACCCAAATAAGAGAAACCTGAGGCGTTCAAAGGCCTTTCAAAACACAGGACATTTTTAGTATCATTCAGCACATTAACCATACAAATATTAACAGCAGCAATAAATTTAAAGGGCCCACATCAGAACACTTTACCAACTGAAATAAATGTAATAAATCGATAAAAATAAATGAACAGGGCGCTACACATAAATGAAATGGCCAGATGTAAAAAGCTAACATTAGGCTATAAACAAACTACCTCCACTAAGCATCTAACAGCACTGTACTATACACTCTTTGCTCTAACTTCATCAATCTACAAATTGTAAAGTTGAGAGAAAGAATAGTTTGCAACTAGTCGGCCTTTATAGACAGACCAGTGGTGTAGGTGTGAGGACTTATGCTCCGACAATGTGTCGGAGCCTGTAGTCTATTTTAGCCACGTGTTAGCGACTGCCTTTTTTTAGACATGTAAACACTTTTTAATTCACGTGTGGTATTTACTGATGTATTTTATGTTGTAAACCAAAACATGAAAATCTCCTAAACTTGTGTTTGTCACAGAGCTTTTTTCAGGCAGTTAGCCAAAAACCCATTAAAAAAAAACATTGACTTTGAGATGAGGGGACCGAAAGTGCACAAATGCTAACTTATGTCCCTGTTTTAGGACTCATTCATGTTGCACAGATAAGCATAAACATAAGAATAAGAAATTACTTATGAAATAAAAATTTTCATGAGCAATGTCAATATTACATAGATAGTGAGTAAAATGTACACACAAAAAAAATGTCGATTTAACATATTCTCGGTTGTCTAATGTTAGTGATAGGTGATGTATTTCCCGCTAAGGACACAAAAATCTTCGCACATTGAGTCTCATTGTAAGTTTTATGCATAGTTCGCTCCTTTGCAATACAAGAGATGGGGCTTGTTGGGTGCATTTTTCCACTTCTCAAACAGCATTTTGAGTTACACATCCTCACCAACGGTTGGCAGCATAGAGCGAGTGGCTCATTGGGATAGCTTGGACTCAACTGGACATCAAGACAGAAGAAGGAAGCTGGTTTACTGAGAAGTCTTCGCTAACTGCATGCGGTGATGCCAATACTTTAGTTTGCTTCCCTGCCTCCCTTTTCAAACCACATTTTTCAGAAACCTTTGACACAAGAAGGTTGTTCAGTTCTGGTCCAATATTCATCTTCAATTAAAAAATGATGGAACAACCAAAGACTCAGTGTACTCTTTACTGTCAGCTAATGACAATGGTATAGAGCAGTGGTAACCGACCCATCGATTGTGATCGACCCGATGATCGTTTTCAAGTCAATTATAGGGCAATTCCATTAAAAGGCAGTTTGTTAATTTTCACCAGTCAGAATACTCTTCTAGGTATTAGTCTTGTGGCGGGACTGTCTCTAGTCATTACTTATTAGAAATGAGCATTTCCTGTTGCTTGTTTCACGATAAAAGATTTTCCTAGGGGGATTATATTGAGACTTTTATTGTAACACCACTTCTGGAAATGCATTATGTGTCATTATTGTGTCAGCACACACCATTGCTGTTTTCTGCCACGAGTTTCTGTATAAAACAACAGCTTTTGTTAGTGCTTCTTAAAAATTAGTTTTACATTTTGTGGGAATAAATAGTGCAAGAGCAGAAAGCCACATTAGATGAACTGAAGGCAACAGACTCTTCAGCAGTCAGTTTGTGCGAACCAGCCCACCTTCAACACGCAACATATTATCAAGGTATAACATCTTTACTATGCAATCTTGTCGGATGGTTAGATGCTGTTATCATAAAAATCTGCTGTTACTCATGGCATTGCATGCTGCGAGTGTTCTGATCCTGCTGCTGACCTGCTGATCCACTGAATTTTTAATTCGTCTTGTCTTTCACATCTGAAGGTGTTTCCTCTTAGCTGGTTCCTTGTGTCGGAGGTGAGTGTTTCATTTTGCGGTGTGCCTAAATGGGAATATTCAAATCATTCATGCTCATGCTCATATATATATATCAAATATACTTAAATATACTTTATTTATATGCAAATTGGCCATAGCATGCCCAAGGGATTAGTTTTTTTGGATGCCACGCAAAAAAAAAGCCCTGGTGGCAACAGCTTTACAAGCACAGTGACACACAGACAGATGGAGCAGAAGACTTACAGAATCTCAGGTGAATGAGAGATGGACATTACAAATTAGTTTAGACTCGAGAAGAGTAGCATACCACTTACTGGTTATGTGTTAAAATTTATATTGAGAATGCATCATATGTAAATGTTACATATCAGTTTACTGATTGATAAGATGAAATGTGAAATGGTTGTTTAAAATCAGAAAACAAATCCATGTGATACAAGGCATGCAACAGTGTACATACACTTGTAAAGAACATGTATATCATGTCAGTCTTCACTTCCAATGATTTCTACAACTCTCATTTTTCTGTGATGAATGAGTGGAACACAAACTACTTTGTCACAAAAACAATCATGAAATTTGGTTCAGTAATGAATTTATTACAGGTCTTCTGTAAATGTGACCAAATCTGCCAGGTCAAAAATATACATACAGTAATTGTAATATTTGGTTAAATGTCTCTTGGCCATTTTCACCTCAATTAGGTGAAGTTCAGCTTACTTCGTTAGCGTTCTGGGATGAACCTGTTTCTTCAGCACAGTCCACATGTTCTCGATGGGGTTTAAGTCAGGACATTGGGAAGACCATTCCAAAATCTAAATTCTAGCCTGATTTAGCCATTCCTTTACCACTTTTGATGTGTGCATTGTCCCGTCAGAACACCCAACTACATCCAAGACCCGATCTTCTTCTCATGATTTTAGGTTTTCCTGAAGAATTTGGAGATAATCCTCCTTCGTCATTATTCCATTTACTTTCTTTAGAGCACCAGATCCACTGGCAGCAAAACAGCCCCACAGCATAATATTACCAGCACCATGCTTGAGAGTAGGTATGGTGTTCTCAGGGGTCAAAGGCCTCACCCTCTCTCATCCAAACATCTTGGTGCTCATTATGACTAAACAACTTAATTTTTGCTTCATCTGACCACAGAGTTTTCCTCCAGAAGGTTGTCCATGTGATCAGCAGCAAAGTTGACTTTTAAGATACTGAATCTGGAGCAAGAGCTTCTTTCTTGCATGGTAGCCTCTCAGCTGACTGTGGACACTGACACCTGTCTTCCAGCAGCTTCTAATTCACTGCAGACTTGCTTTTTGGTGGTTTTTGGTTGACTCTTGACCATCCTGACCAGTTTTCTCTCAGCAGCAGGTGATAGTTTGTGTTTTCTTCCTGATGGTGGCAGTGACACAACTGTGCCATGCACTTTATACTTACAAACAGTTGATCTCAGGACCTGTAACTGCTTTGAAATGGCTCCAAGTACTTTCCTGACTGACTCAAATCAGTAATGGGCTCTTTTTGATCAATACTGAGCTCATTAAACTTTCCCATTGTAGTGTTTGTGGCTGAGTCTAATGGCTGTATCAAACAGGTCCTATTAAAATGGGTCTAGAAAAGTCACCAGCTGTTATCAATCAGAATCACTCTGAAGAAGTTAAGAGGCCATGCTAGAAAGAACATTTGATTCACACAACTTTCTATAATCACCAAAATTGATCATTCAATTTGTTCTATGTATATTTTTCACATTTTCAAAAGACCTATAATAAATTCAATACTGAACCAAACTTCACGAATGTTTTTTGTGAAAAAGTAGTTTGTGTTCCACTCATTACATCACAGAAAAATGAGAGCTGTAGAAATCATTGGAACTGATATACATTTTCTTTACAAGTGTATGTAAACTTTTGACCACGACTGTACATATTGAACTAGAAGGGAGCAGGGCACCATGACCCACTGCATGAATAAATGGGTTGAACCTAATTCACTGTGGTGTCATGGCAGGAGGTGGAAGTGGTCAGAGGAATTTGCTCTGTCACGAAATATGTAATGTTTTTTTTTTTTTTTTAAAGAAAAACATTTTGAACTTCCATAACAGCGAAAACATCAACATCAGCATGTCAATACTTTTAATGACATCTCACAGACAGTCAGTCCTCTGCTGTCCATAACCTTCACTCTCCACCAGGCTTACAGTCAAGATGATGGTGAGAGAAACAAAAATGAGCATTTATTCATCATTTATAATTACTTACTTTAGTGGATCATAACATATTGAAAATGGATTAAAGACGCCTTAGGTGTTTTTGTCATTTTAGCAAACTTCCTGTCCATTTTGCAGTTGGCAATCCTCTACGTCGCCACATGAATGCGCAGCAGTAATCTGCATAGCAGCAAACAGGAGGATTCTGCTCTCTGTGCTTTCATGAGCAGACAGGACCACCTTTTTATGGAGCTCTCTGTCCTGATTGGATAAAGAGAAGAACATTTCTGCACTCTTTTATAACTAGGAAAGCATTGTTTTAGTCAAGATGATTTCTGGAAATGTCCTTTGCTAGTTTGTCCCTTGTAGCGAAAGGATTCCAAACTGATGGTGGGATAAAAAAGAGCAGTCCATAAAATAGCCTTTTCAAAAATTGTGAATCACCGCAATTTCAGGAGGTTGTGGGGCATACAGTCATAAATGTGCACAATAAATACTGTACAAGGCTCTGCCAGGTGTTATATCTTACATTTTGCAGAATAATATTTGTGTGTGTGTGTGTGTGTGTGTGCGCACGCGTGTGTGTGTGTGCGTGCGTGTGTGTGTGTACACATGTATGACATAGAAAAAGGGAGATAGGGCATGAAGTGCACACACCAATGCTGATACTGGCCGTTAATAATGAAAAAAATGTCTCGAACAATGTTCAAAGCAACCCTACGCCCTGGCACCGGATATTACTATATTTTACGTCTATCTCCACTTTTCCTCGAAGAAATACACAGGAACCAATTTTTCACAGGGGTTATTCATTCGGGAGAGAAATGCTCTAGTAGCAAATCCTGGCAACAAACAGATAAAAATATGAAGTTAATATTAAGGCTAGGACAACATACTTGGAAACCTCTGCATACACTGCAAACGCTGAAAAAAGCTCTCACCTAAGTATTTCCTCAGTATATGAATAAAATAGGTCATAAAATGTAAATATAAAAGGTTATCTTCCTCTCCTGCTTTTTCCCTGGCAGGCGCTGTGGTGGTACTGTAGGGTTTGAGTTGGATGCATATCAAGTCGCTGCAAAGGAGAAAAGGCTGCCGGTGAAGGTGCAACAGGAGGAAGCTTTTCTGTTCATTGTCTTAATCTTCCTCTGTAGTTACTCACAACATGGTGAGGAGAAGTTTTGTTGAGAGTCGATGCTGTGTTCAGCATTGCCCTGCTTCATATTCATAATGGTGTTCACATTGACACCACAAGCTCTTCAGTTCTGTCCTCAGCTGGCAACTGAGTAACTCCTGTGGAGCTGCCAGAGGTTAAGTGCTCAAGGGCACCTTGTCAGTAGCCACTCTGGTAAAAAGAGCATGAGGAAATTTCTTTTCTTTTTCCAGTGGAAAACTATTCCTTCCAGCTGGTCCTGGGATTCAGAACACCGGCCTTCCAGGGTGTCTTCGACCTTTGAAGGGGATATTGACCTTGAGGGATATCTCTATATCCAGATAGCTTTAGTGTGATTTGTCAAACTATGGATCTGTGTCCTGTCAACCCCGACAATGGAGCTTGTTTTTGGTGCTCACAAACAACAGAAATTTATTTGAAAAATTCAGCAGCAATGGAATCTTTCTAAAATTTGTAACATGGTCATGTTACTCGCTTTTGTCTGTGCAGAAATGCACAAATTGTTCACAGCAAGGTCTGCTGGTCATGGTGAGTAACCTGTGAACACTTCTGACAGAGGAAAAGGGACATTGCTGTTGGAATTCGGGTGACAACACACATTTCTAAGGCAGACATCTCTAGACCTTACTAAATCACAGTACACTGGAAGTTCTGAATGGATTTTTTTTATGTTCTTTTGGAAAAATTTCCTTTTAAAAGCACATGTGGTATCCTCAACCACTTTATACTCCTGGGTCTATTTAGTTGTTTAAATATAAAACAAATATTGACAGAGCCACATCCAGGTATCTGCTGCTCAGCTACAATAGCAGCACAGTTCACCTGGGATAAATAGACAAATCAATCATAGAAAAGGAACAGATACCAACTTCTTTACTGACATGACATTCAGGAGACCAGAATGTAATGCAGATAAAATGCCTGGCTGGAGCCCCATCTATTTCTGCCAATGGAAAGTATTAAGAATAAAAAGCAAATTGAGCACAAGAGGGCTCACCAAAGTAGTGAATCAAAGTGTTAAATCACAAAATATTGAAAGCTTTCATAATAATAATAATACTAATCAGAATCAAATGATTATTTTGTAATTGCAGAGTTTATTTAAAGAAATACAATATAGTGCACCGTTTGTAATGGACACCTTCATGTGAGGTATTTAGGTCATAGTTTCGACAGGATTTTCTCCAACTACGACACCTTGCTGAAAAGATGGCACATTAGGTCTCCAACCCGAACATCAGACAGCAGACAGCTTTCAAATTGGCTGCAATTGTGAGATCCAGTACTTGGAGAGAGGCCAACAGTGGGTGGCACTGTCAAGAACTGTCCTGCCGTAACACTCAGCTCACAGTCAGTGTATTTCATCAAATTCTCTTCATGCCAAAATGCGTTGGGCTTGGTGTTGTGATTTTGTTGTTGTTATTGTTTTGTTTGTTTGTTTTGTTTGAAGCCATGGTCTGCTCTTTGGCAATATTGGTCAGTCCAGCACAATGATGCAGCCTTAATTATCTCAAGACCTATTGAATGCACTGCTGTGGACTTTTGAACATATGTTGGTGCTCTTTTTATTTCTCCTGAAGTGCAAACATGATTTTGACATTTTGGATTTTTAGTTAAACATCTTGACAACTATGAGATGGGTTGTCATCAAATCTAGTACAGATATATCAACACGTTCTCACTCCCAAACTATGATGCTCTACCTACACCTCTTGTGTCAGTTTTACAGTAAAGGCCTCCATGATCAAGTCAGCAAAAATAAGCTGTACGCAATGTCCGGATAGACTTTCAAACTAAAGCTTGCTGACAAACACTTGATATATTATTATATTGTGCATTGCAGCTTTTGGACTGTTATTAAGGTTGTCAGAAAGTTGTAGGTTCCTTACTTTCTGGCACAAAAAATAATTGGTTAGGTTTAGGAAAAGATCATACTTTGGGTAAAAATGATCTACAATCAGTCTCATAACGCATGTAATGTAAGTGACGTAACTCAGTTACATTATGTTAACTTACTTAAGTAACATAACTTAAATAAATGCACTAGAGGGACGCTTCCAGAAGTGATGCTACAGGGGTACCTATAGCGTCAAACTTAGAAGTGTACGGCCACTATCCTCTGACTTTCAACTAGTGTCAGAAACAGATCAAAATGTAATACTACAAAAACAAATACTTACCAAACCTATGACATTTCCATCACTCCCAACATCCGCTGCATTTTGTATTCAGTATTGATTAGCAAATGTGAGTATTCTACTATGCTAAACTAAGATAATGGCCAAGATAAATCTTTGTCATTGTGAGCATGATGGTGCACATGTACAGCCTCATAGAGACGCTGGAGTAGCTGTATTAACAATAACACAATGGTGATGAAGTGTTTGATCCAGGTCCTTTCACGTTTTTCAGTCAGTGTATGTCACGGTCAATCTTTGGATGGAGTTAAATGTCATCGTCACTATTTAATTTATTGAGTTCCAAAGAATAAATCCTCAGAGTTCTCCATCAATGAAGGTTATTCACTTAGAATACACACTAGAGTGGTATTTCTTTTGTTTCACTTTCAGCTTGTGGACTAACTCACAACTTTAGCATCACTGTATGTCATATTCCCATATTTCTCTCTGCAGAATTGTTTCAAACTCTAACTGATGCTCTCTGTTGTTACTTTGCATCCTAAAAATACACTGTGCAGGGGATTTCATAAAATGCCCGTGAAGATAAAAATATCTTCAGGAATTTGATGTTTTGAGCAAAGCTTCAACTGCAACAACTTGGGCTAAAATATGTATTCCAGATGTGTAGCTGTACTCCAACATGTCAAAGATCCTTTAATCTACAAACTAGTTAATGCATATGTGGTATAATGTATACAGTGTGTTTTCAAGATCCTCTTTATTGTTATTGCACACCCAAATCTAGCCCGTCCCTCAAGGTCCACCTAAAAACAGGAGAGACGAGTGAATTAAGTAAAGAAAATGTTTATTACAGCAGATGATATGTGATAATAAGTCTTGTCAGGAAGTCTATGGCACTTAGACTCTACGGGGAAAAGACTGGGCTGTGATGGGGAGGTAGAAGGCACGCAAAAAACAGCAGCATGAATGAACTAGAGGCAGGAGACTGAAGTGAAGGTGCAGTGTTTCCTATTAATTAACTAGACTCCTGGCTGCCCACCATAGTCTAGTTCTGCACCGTAGTCACATATTGAACCGGAAATATTTTTCACTTCTCATAATAGCACTGAAAATCTCTAACGTTTTGCGCAGTTGATTCAGCAAAGCATCTTTCACTCCCAGTCAGTCAAGCCCCACCCTTTGCTGTACACACACACATGTACTCCCAACCCCCAGGAAGTGGGTCGGGGTTTGAAGCCAGTTTTGAACTGTGTCCACTAATTATAGTGTATGAGTGTATACGAGTAACACAGCCTCCCCCCCATATCAGAGAGACATATCCATGTTCACAAGTTGAACTATGAAGTGGAACTATGGTCATGACAAGGCAAAAAAGAAAAAAAAAGACATACAGGAACAGCTATCAGCTAGTTTCAAATACTTTCAAATAACATTAATGTTATTGGATGTTTTCCCCTTTTATTGCCTTTATAAATGGAATCATGGTCAATATACAAAACAAAAAAAAATTACAAAAAAAAGATTTCTACAAAATGTCAATAAATTAAAAATATATAATGTAAAAACATTTATTTTTTGTAAATTTTGAGGATGAATACTTTTTATAGGCACTGTAATCGTATTCCTTGGTCTGTTGTTTTATTTACTAGCCTTTTCCAGTACTGTTTTGTGACTTTGTGCCTGAGAAACGTGAGTCTAAATACAACTCATGTATAATGTTTGATAAACACTTACGGGTAACTGTGTTTATGAAGTGCAGCTTGGAAAAGATAACCGCATCGCGCGTGAAAACACTTGAACGCGTGCATGAAATGAAACTCATGAAACTCAAAACAGAGCGATTTAATTGGGATCTGATATTCAATAAATGGATCAAAAGAACGCCGAAATAACAACATCAATGCCACCTTGTAAAAAGCCTGAATTTATGCTTCGTCAGGTGAATTCAACTTTTAGAATGCTTGTGCCCTGAATGGAGTTCAGATCGATCAGGTCTATGCTGTGCTGAGACATATTTCCAACTTCTTTTCTTACTCTCCTCCACGCCAGCTCCTTTTTTTGTCCTGTCTCTGTACGAGTAGATGTGTTATCATACAGCTCTGGGTGTCCGCGAACACCCACGATTAGCGTCCTCCATTGTTGTTCATGAATGTTCGGACATCAGCGATGTTAATGCCATGACGTCAGTGTGAATGTCAATGCTGGTAGGCTCTCAAGACACAGCATGACACGAAAGTCTCACTTGAGTTAAATATTGTCAACTTGTGCGAATTTTGCATGTTTGCTTTGTATTTGGTCTGAACACACCAATATGACCTGGCCTGCCCGCTCAGCGGTCTGAGATCAGACACAACGCAGTGCTCCTCCTCCTCCAGTAAATTAGAGCATTTCGCTCATATACAGCCAAACAGAGTTGTTGTCATCATCTTTATTGATTATTGATCACTATCATAGTCAAACTCCATGTTGAAAGATAGGACTGTCAGTAGCTGTGCTGGGTGAAAGGTGTCCATGAAGCCTCCAGCTGATCAATGAGAAATGACGCTACCTCCAGAAGAAGGACTGATTCTTTCCTCTGTACAACCCCATGCATTTTAAAATCCTCCTTACTGTACACATACTGATCACAATGTCATCCACTGTGCTCAATAACAGCAAAATCTCACCATGTGCCAACCCAAGCATGAAGTAGAACTTAATCAAATCATGACAATGAGACATAATAGCAATATAAATTATCACATTATAACCTGAAACTTTTCATGTTATTACAATATAAATTTTCAAATTATAACGTGATAGTGGGTTTTTTTTTCTTGCGTGCCAGCAATACACTTCTGCAATTTCACTCTGCAGTCTTCAAAATGATGCTTAACAGCACTAGAAGAGACACCAACTGCCAAACCTAAAGTGAATGCACTCCTTAATGATCACCACGCTACATTGCCCAAAATGCCAGCACCTGTGAAAATTTCCATGTACCATGAATCTCTGCCAAGTCCTACAAATGCATATCTTTAGCATTCTATGGAACTCCATTGGGAAAATGTGTCTGAAAAGAGAAGGTTATGACATGGCGAGTTCATCCTGCACAGTCCCTGGGACAGACCGGGTGACAAAGGATTCATATTAAAGACAGATTATTGTTTTCTCACCACACAATGCCTAGCCTTCAATCCAATGGACCTCACTGGATGAATAGTATTACTCATACTGTCATTTCCTACTGCCACTGCAGGGTCAGAGGAGACAGCCATATGGGAATCCAGTTCTATCACAGTGCTCCATCAAAGTCGGGACGTGAATCAGAAATAGTGGAGAAATACTCCCCACAGGACATGTGTGACTGACATTTTAAGTACAGAATATGTTACTCTGTGCTGAGCTACTGTTGACCTTGTTGCTCTATTAACAGCTAATTCTCTTTTTAGGATAAAAATTCACAACAATTGGCTTTGACAGCTAACACATCATTTTTTAAAATGTATTTTGAAACAGTACATGGGTCAGATGTAGATTGCTTTTCAATAAGACAGTTCAACTTTTAGATACCACAAGATATTTTGAGTTACAACAGGGTGTAAAAGTTAGAAAATGATTTTTTTAATGCTTTTTGATTAAGGCCTGTGACATAAAGCATAATTCTTTCTAATTTCAATGCAGTGGTGGCCTACAGTATGTACTGACACACATGTATCTACAAGAGAACAAGGTGTGAAATAATTACGTAGAAGTGCCTCTTCTGTTATTACAACGTACCTTCCAGGCCCACATGGAATCTGTGGCCGCAGAATACAGACAACACCTCTGCAGAATTTTCGCAGATTTTTTTCAGTTGGTATTGAGATCAAAGTTAGTGGTGCAGTGTGACGGTAAAGTAGACTTACTTCTGAGGAACTAAGGGGGGCATTTGTCAGTTGCTGGTAGTTTGGCCATTAGGTCTGTTCGGGGGGGAAGTGTCAATTGTTAGTTTATCTTTAGAAGAGATGTTCTTGTGTAATTCTGAAAACGATGACACAGCCATTTCAATTTTGGTATTGGTGATGACTCTCAATTATGTTTTTCATGATAGTGGTGTTTGAATCCCTTAACATTTTATAACAATTACACTGTAACCTTCCTTCTAATACCTGTACTCCATGACGACAGTGGTGAAGATGCTGCTCACTATGAGGCTACAGCCAAAGTGGTGGAAAGTAAGTACATTTGCTCAGATAGTCTACTTATGCACAAAATGAGGTACTTAAACTTAACTTGAGTATTTTCATTCAGGGACTGTCCTTGGATCAGTGGTGATCTGGGGCATGCAGGTGGAACACACATCCTTAGTTAGTAGGGGTGTGAATCTTTGGCAGTCTCCTGATTCAATTTTCGATTTCAATTGTTGGGGGTCCGATTCAATTCATAATTGATTTTTGATTGAATGAATGGAAAAGGGGGCACTATTTTTTAGTCTTTTGCTCCTCTTTAGTGTGTGCTAAACCATTAATTGGGTCCTTAATCTGCTAAAATACAAAATGAAACACAATTGGAAATTAATCCTTTTAATCTGCAGCCTTTTCATTTTAAAAAGTTAACAGCAATAATTAATGAAAAATTAATTTAAAGCATGCATGTGTATATGAGGATAACAAAAAAAGGGGGTGTGCTGTGCTGTGTTATTAACATATAAGTCCAGCTGTGAGAGCAGCCTCTCTGCTGCACTGTTAGCTCCGGGGGGTCCATCTTTGCACAAGACGCTGAGCAGAAGCAGGTTTTTTTTGAGGAAAAACAGACTGAGCAGTTATTTTCTTCACCACAGTGTGTTTCTTAGTGGTTGTCAGCTGGTCTTATTTGTTACTGCTGACCACTGCGCCACTCCGATAACATTATGTTGTTACGTGTCGTGACAGCATAAAAGTAATCACAAATATGTGGCCTGCTTAATATTTGTCTCGCAAAGGTAATTATTCAGTCATTAAAAAGAAGAAATGGCACGACCACTGCCTTGTTTGAAGATGAACTTCAAGATAAATCCAAGGACGTTACATTAAGTCTGGACACAGTGTGAGAGATGGGGGCCCATTCATTCTTATGAAAGATGCTCAGTGGCATTTTGAAAATACCCAGATCTCTGTGCTGTGTGGCCCATGGACCATGAGCACTAGAGTGTGCGCGTTGTAAATAGTATGGGTGCTGCACTACCCTTGCAGCTTAGTTCCGCCTTTTTCGTTCCGTCAACATCATGCTACTAATAAACATTCAGAAAATACATTTTTGACATTTGTGAATAGATCCTGAATCATGGGAGATAAGAATCACGATTCTTATGTGAATAGATTTTTTAACTCACCCGTAGTATTTAGTGCATGACAGCAGCGCGGCTACTGCAAGCCCTATCTTTTTAGATGGAGTTTGGCTTTGATAATTATCAATAAATATGATGACATGATTTTCCTGTACCTTCGCTGAAAGAGGGGAGAGGAGGAGGGAGAGAAAGAAAAAGAGAGCACTGGAAAAGTACTGTCCTTCACCTGTTGTATTCTCTTGATGTCTGTGTCAGATTCTACAGATACATTCATTAAACCTGTCGTGAAACATGATGTCGATATGACTGCCTACAGGTCATTTTCAGGTCTATTTTTGATGAGAAGCTAGCATGTCACGGTAAAGATAGGCAAGACTCATAATATCTAGATGATGCTTGACACGCCCATGAGCCACCATACTCACGACGCTGAACCCCAGATTACTCCCGGTGTGGCTCAATCCTGATTAGTGGTTACTGCTCCTGATGAGCAGGTGGCACCTTGCGTGGTACCCTCTGCGACCAGATTATGGATGTGTGTGTGAATGGGATAATGGTGACTTGCATTGTAAAGTGCTTTGAGTTGTTGATAAGACTAGAAAATTGGCATATAAATGCAGTCCATTTACCATTTAGCTCTGAAATCTTCAAATGAGTCTAAACGATAAATATTGCTGGGAAAAAGAAGAAAGTATACATAATTAAATTGAAGTTAGCATCTGCCGAATAACACAGTATTGTCACTTTTATTTAAACCTGCAATAATTGATTTGTGAGGGCAGTATGACGTTGTGAACACAGTATTGACATACCATGTAAAGATCTGAATACTTCCTCCACCACTTGGCTCCAAATTTATGAGAGATTTAAAAAAACAAACAAACAAAAAAATTATTATTATTATTGGAAGTAGGCATTTTTGTATTAATGTATTGCATTTTTAATAACAAACCAGTTTGAAAACATTTCTACATGTGGATGGCTGCCATCTGTTTCCATCAAGCATGATGAACACAGGTTCATTTGCGTCACATGCAACTAATATTAAAACAAATAATACTGGCCCCTTTTGTCAGAGTGCATCCAATGGACTACACTCTGTGCAACAGAGTCTGACAGAATGTTTAAATTAGTTGAAACAATCGAACCACTACTCTGCTGTCATGTTGTGCATATTTGCATAGATCATGGCTCACCTTTTAAATCGTCCTTCACCTTCCTGAAAAACTTTGTTTGATAAAACGACTCACCAGAACCACCAGGACAGCTGCATATGGTGGAAACACTTTAAGTGCTAATGCTCTATGAGCACAAGGCATTCTATAATACAACAAATTATTACCATAAATTATTCATAATTATTCGCTCAGTATTCATCTATTCAAGGTCATGGGTACTGGCTAGTATGTACACCAAATGGATGCTCTTGCCTTGTCACAATTAATCATGAGAAACAGATAACTGGTGGGCAGCCTCGGAGCTTATGTCAAGGATTCTTCATCATTACAATGGTGGGTGTAGGCAGAGACAGCTTTAAGTGCGCAGTGTCAGTTTGATAATGGCTAGTATGCAATCATTACACCATTAGTGTTGTTTCTTTTAAAAAACAGCTTGAAGCAACAAAAAAACTAATCTGGTTTATAAGTGATGTCACTCAGGAACAAACACATGCAACACATACTGAAGGTAGGCAAATGGCACAGACACTGTTGGTATTACTTTTTCTATCACTGTGTCTCCAGCCCCAAATAATCCAATTCATGAGCAAGCAACTCAGAACGAGGAATGGAACAGTGAAGGACTAAATCATAACCCTGCTGTAAATCAGCTGCTGCAGAACTGCTGCAAGTGTTATAAATTGACATTCAAGTAAAATTATAAAATATTACTGTAGTAAAAGTAAAAGTCATCAAAACAAGTAGTGAATAAATAACATAAATGATCTATCTTCTTAAATATATTTAAGTATCAAAAGTAATTTTCTGGCAATAAGTGTACTTAAGTATAAAGAGTACGAGTAAGAGTAAATTATACATATAACATGTAAAATATAAAGTATACTGTATAATATAGGTAGACCTTATCATACCTGATAATCATCATTTTATTATTGGAATCAATGTTTTTTTTTTTATCTGATTGCATATTTTGCAAAAAAACAAAATAAAATGAGTTACTTTGGCTTTGATGCAGCATGCAATCCACAAAGTAAGTAGTAACTAAGGTTACTGAATTAATGTAGTGGGTAAAAAGTACAATATTTGCCTCAAAAATAGTGGAGTAGAAACAAAGTAGCAAGAAAATGGAAATACAATTTTGAGGTACTTGTACATAACTTAAGTCCATTACTTGAGTAAATTGATGTATGGAAGCAAACAAGAAAGGAAGAACAATAGATTGTTAGCAGCATTTACACACAGTTGTAAAATCATAAAACCACTTTATCAAGCTATTTAGTATTAATAGCATGTTAACACTTCACTGGTGGGAAAACTGCTGGAATCATAAGCTCATTCGACTGCCAAATTAATCAAATATGCGACATGAATGTGAGCAAAACAAACACAATAACCAGATGTCATACAACGCTGGATGGACTGAATCAAGCACATCTACATATGCTTGGTTCACTCCATCCAGTGCACGTTCCTGTTCAAACAATGTGTTGGACAGACAACAGGCCCTTGTGAGAGATTCGGATTACAACCTTAGAACACATGTGTTCAAAGAACTCACAACATTAAAAAAATAAGTGGTGCCATTTGCTGTATACATATACTTGTAAAGAGCATGTACAGTATGCAGTTGAAAAGGCAAACCCATCTGTCATGTCAGATTCTTTCTTTCTTTCTTTCTTTCTTTCTTTCTTTCGATTCTTAAATGCAGCTATGCAAAGCCATCCATTGGTGCTGCCTTGGGCTTAATCTTTGTTATATTTCATTGAATAAAATGTAATGAAATACATGTGGCTGTGTAGCTGATCCTGATGACTTGCTGAGAACTGCTTGCATTCCATGAGTTCATCATTCATCAAGGTCAAAAGATCACAACATTCAACAAGTTTTTATTCTCATTAATCACTTCCATTTGGTTGGATAAAACCAGATGAAACTTTAATGATCCCATGAGGGAAATTGATGGGCTGTCACTCTACAATTTTGAAAAAGTGGAATGCTTTCATATCTCAAGGCAGTTCATAAGAATCATCTGAGAAGAGTAGGTCAGCAGCTGGGGTTGGTAATAATGTAGACACCAGCGAGGGCAAGCTCATTTTTGAAACTATGCCTTTAAGTCTGACACTGTAGATGTACTCATTTAGTGTCACTTCTTAGAGTGCTCCTCTAGTGCGGTATAAAGAGCGAGAAAAGTCCAAGTCAGGGGATGGTGGTGGTGGTTCAATGGATCATACACTGGATAACACCCGTAGATTGACTTGAAATGTCACAAAAATAAGCTTACATATGTAAATGACGTAAGTTATGTAATGTGATGTGATTTCATCACTTACGTAAAGTAATGCCAGGTTCAGACAGGACGCCGAAGCGCCGCGATTAGCTGCGAAGCGCCGAGGAGCGGAGCCATTTTCGATTCGGCGCCCATGTTAACCAATGGTGTCGTTCACATAGGAAGCGCTGTGGCGCTCTGCTCCGCTGCCGGCACGCGCCGTGCAGCGATCGTTTCGGCGTCTGGTCTATTTTTTTCGCGTGCTGCGGCCGAATGTGTCTAGCCGGGCAGGAAGTCAAACAAAGCAACACCAAGAGAATCTGGTCGATTTTCAAAATAAAACAAATTTCAAAATAAAACTATTTTTCGATAATTAAACACCCCACTTGACAGAAAACTACTCATTACTATGAAGTGGACATACATTTACAGTTGTCAGGAAAACATGGCGTTGTAATTTTATGCGGTTATTTACTTTCCTATGGTGACAAAACAGCTCCAAGTGTGACTACAGAACAGCTGAGGAGCAGAGCCGCTTGCCGACCGGCGCAGAGAAATTCGTGTCTGGTGTGAACAGAAGGGCTGTGGCTCGCGCGAGAATTTCCGATCGCGGCGCTTTGCGGCGCTTCGGCGTCCTGTCTGAACCTGCCGTAACTTGCTTTTAGGTACGTTACGTAAGTGCCATGACTGAACTTAGTTATTTCAACCCAAAGTATGATCTTTTCCTTAATTTAACAAAAAAACACAACTTTTTCACAATGTTAAGTGGTAGTCAACAGTACTGCCTGTCTACACCGACACAGACTGCCAAAGAGATGTGTGTTAGTGGCTAGTTCACTTTGTCACACAAGCTCTCTTCCCTTACCTAATCTAATGAATACATAACTAAACAACTCTGTTAAATGCCACAATCATATGAGCACGAACAAAGAAGCCGCCACGAACATATATCAGTCCCAAAAGGCTATCCAGCGCATCCTTTGTTGTGGGTGTGTGTTTGCGCTAACGCTGGTCTCTGCTGAACAACAGGCCCAGGGGCTGTGAACTGTGATCACATCACATTGTTGTCATCATACACATGTAAGAAAACACTTAATATTACATTACCATAATCAGTGTAAACATCAAACATGGCTATTGTCAGTACTCACCACTATTAAGCTAACACGTTAGTATTGGGGCATTTTGGCTGCATTTTCTCTGCCATTTTTGTTTGATTAGCCTGTTTAGCTTTAGCATTTATCCACGCCGAGCCAACGACCCTATCTGGGTAGGCTAGCCCTTGTGGAAGATTGCAGTCATGCACCATCAGTGCACAGACAGAGTGCATGTATGTAGGCAGGTAAGGTGGACAAACATGTAGGCCATCCAAACATTTCACTTGATACGAATGAAACATTTGGAGTGGCTTATCAGAGGCCAGAGACACACAATTTTCTCTCTTTCTCAGAACATTTGATTATTTGATTACTGTTGGGATGATTTACTACAAATATAACACAAAATGCTTCTAAAATAATTTACCAACCCTGACTTCAAGAAGGGATTAGAATATTTTACACTGTAGGTTTAAATGTTGGCTTTAGGATTAGGTTACTGTGCCTTTTGAACTGAACCAGGTGTGAAAAGGCTGTACAGGTCATTTCAAGGATGTGGTATTGAAGACGTAGCAGCAACACTACTACCTGCATTATTTAGGCAGTTTATCAGCTGATTGCAATGTGACCCCTTGAGGAGAGAGAGAGCAGGTCAGTTGCCAGAATAAAACATTGGCAGTTAACGTTTCTGCAAACCACTGATATGGTCACATTTGTACATGTCATAGGCTAAGTACCATATTGACATTTGTATATTTTGTTTCATATCACGTCCACATTATATTTTTATTATTGCTATGGCAATGGTGGCGCATGAAGATGCAGCAGCCATTAGCTCCTCCAAATTATGCAACATTTTTGTGTTTTTGACCTTCATTTTTTCAGCTTTATTGCTGAAACACATACTACCCATCGCAGAAGCACTGTCATAATCATGGGAGAAGAAAGCAGGTGTTTTGGATTAATAGCAGCGGACTTTGAGACCCACAGCATTTTTCGACCATCCAACCTGACTATTTGGTCCACCTCAGTAATGAAGAGAGTTGGAATAAGACCCATGCTAATCCATCTTGGTTAAATGCTACTCCTGGCTAATGTCTGGTCACAGGAAATGTACAAAATGGGACTCAGGCTGGCAAAACATAATGAAATCAGAGACTGCTGTGCCCACAGGCACCTGCCTCCACCACAACATCTCAGATCAAGCTGTTGCACTCGACAGGTGGAGGCCAGGTGTTCTGAGCCGACAGAGCACAGGACTAAAGTAGATGAGGAGAGGTGGACTAACATCAATGCTTGGTGCTAACACACGCTCAAAGTTGATGGACAGTGTTTCCCAAATGTTGAACTTTTAATACAATGATGCCAACCACATTACCATCACCACGTTGTTGCTGCTCCTTACATACACCCTGACACAGATTCAAAAGACGCACTACATGTTTTTGCATATTTGTATATAAATAACTGTATATATGTTCTGTTATTTCTGTATCATTATAAACTTTAATTTCATTTTGCAAACCTGTGTTGTATAATGAGGAATAAATTACCTTGTACCTTATCACCTTTCAGGAGGTGGAAGCGATGGTGGTGGAGTTACAGGTAAGTAGGCTGCCAAACCAGTTACATTTGTAAGTGTGAAACTACTGGATATTTTTAAAGAGACCACGGGTCAATTACCAGCCATGATCGTGGCAGACAGGTATATTAAGCCAAAACATTATCTTTTGCAAACCCTAACCAATTGTTTTTTGTACCTAAACCAAATAGACTATAAGCAAAGCATTGTAACAAACACAAAATTGAAAACTGAACCTAAATAAAGAGAAGAAAGAAAAGTTACATGAGCAACATAAGGAAATGTACATTGGCAACATTTATTCGAACGATGTGGGCCGGTGAGAGTAAGCAGGGAGACATGAAAGACAAACTTAATTTGATCATATAATGTTATTCAGTGTAATTCTCTGGCAGTGAACTGATGGAACTATGCAGCAGACTGTCCATGCTAATGATAACAAGCAGATAAGAGGTCTTTACAGATCCACTTGGTTCTGAGTAAGGGGGAGACATGACCCAGGACCATAGTCGGACCAGGTCCAGATTATACTGATTATAGTCTAATTAGGTCAGGTAGAGTCTCCATGACAACCTGGTCATGGGCCCCATCTCTCTCTCACAGGCTCTCGCTGTCTCGCTCTCTCTTTCTCCTCTAACAATTTTCATGCTCAAGTTCAGTTTTCTTGCCTGTTCAGCTGCTCTGAATCCTTTGACACACAGTATACTAGCGTTCAAGTTTGTTGTACAGATGTGTAAAACTTTCTAAAACAAGTGCAAAATTGTGTAAATAACTGTTAAATATCAATCATCCTGGTCTTTCAAATGAAGGTAAAAACCGTGAATGTGTAAGAACTACACGCCTGTGTTGTGTAATAATAATATGTTTCTTGCGTCTCATTTTCCTCTGTATCGCTGCTTGCAACTTGAAAAATGCTGTTGGGCGTTCAGAACATTTTCTAGATGTAATCACACTGTTAGCCATGCTGCTTGAATGTAAATAGATGGTGAACACTGAGTGTATGCAGTTATGTGGTGGTAAACAAACAACAAAGCACTGGTGTAGCTCATAATGGGTGGCCTGCATGTAAACAGTTCCACTTCAGGTGACATGCATTGTTGCCACAGAAGGCTGATCCAGTTTGTAATTGCCAGTGTCTAAATGTTGCAGTGAGCTTTCTTCCCACATGTGAACTGGACTGAGTCTGGTTTGCTTTATAATTATACATCATATATAATTTTGTGTACCACATTTGACTTTTTATTTCCTCTATTAAGGAGGTTATGTTCTTAAGTTATGTTCTATGTGCCCTTTTACAGTAAAATTTACAAAACCCAACATCGTGTCACAGAAACAAAAGACATTTGTTGAGTATTGTACGGGGACAGCCGGACAGAGCAGTGGGGCAGAACTGCTACTCAGCTGCTAATACTGTAGCTGGCCAGCTCTTGCATCCAAATATCTGGACCTCAATGCTGTTACAGACTCACGGACTTAGCAGGGGCATTCGCGGAAAGTCTGCGAGTGCTGAGGGCTGTCCAAACCCACTATTTATCCAGTCCACAGGGGGCATTAGGCAAACTTTCTTTCCACTTGGGGTGCAGACAATTCATTGTAATATGAACTTGAACTATGAACTTACTGTGAATGTGTAAAACATTTACATCATTAAAATGTTGAATCATGTAGGCAAGAAATATTATTTAACCACATCATGAAAAAGATATATGTAGAAGTGCAAGCTATAGAGGCAATCAAAATGCATTTTATCATTGTAGTCTTTAGGCCTATCTGTCAGCAGCTTATGTTTGCCTTGCAATCTCACGCCCTCGCAGACTCGACTTGATGACAGTGAACATGTCACAGTATGTACGACTGAAGACAAAGGGGGCCCAGTCCACAGGGTGAACATTTGGATTCAGCCGTTGAGAGATTCGGTGCAAAGCCAGACCTCCTGGAGGTGTAAACACTCAGAGTTACATCAGATTCTGCTCTGATCCGAAGCCATTTACTGACAAGAGGGAAGCTCAGAGATTACTTTTTAACTTTTGGGATTTATCTCCACTTGACTCAACTTGACTGCAGCAGCGATCCATGGAGGTGACCTCCACTGTCAGGTCTTTACGTCCAGTAATGTTGACTGCCGACTGGAGCTGGAGGGGAAATGTACCTTAACCGTAACGTTACAGAGAGGAGAGGGGAAAAAAGAAGGGTGAATCTGAGTCTCTGGTGAGTGCTGAGTTTAGTGAGGGGTTGACCACACAGACACACACACCTTTGGTACATGCCATTTGTCGCTTGTTTGCAGCTAATGTACAGCAAAGTAATCTGCTTTGTAGGAAGTGAATAAACACACACAGGAGTAATGCAAATAAACACAAATGATCCTGCAGTCAAACTCGTGAGAGTAATCCAAGGTGAAAATCTGGGTCTCAGTTGGTGAACACACCATTAAACAATCACCATTGCTGTTGAAAATCTATCTGACGCGACTCAGGGCACAAATGTTTACGGACTTAAAGTTTTACAAAAATTATCATTTTGTTTTAGACTTTTTTGAAACACACTGTTACTGTTACTAGTTGTTTCCATTTTTTTATGCAGAATTGTGTCACATTATATCTTGAAATCTTTTTTTGAAATATTTTATTCCTCTTCTATTGTCTTAAATATTACATAGATGAAAGGTTAATAAAGGTTTTTAAAATTGACCCTTCACAACATCCTTAGATGTAGAGAATGTTGACTCCATAGTAATTACTGCTGTTACAGTATCATACAATTTGTCCATAACTTAATATTCTAAGAAAGCACAGATTCAGAAATAATTTTATTTGATGACTGACACCTCAAACTGGTGCCGTATTTCACCAGTGCTGTTCTTACATTGAAAATAAGAGATCCTATAACAGAGTCTCTTTCCCATTCCAACATCATTACGCTATCTGCAGAGGCATCAGTTTGTTCTCATTTGAATCAACATAGTCACTAAAACTGTGAATTGATTCCACCATGCCAATTTTTAGACATGTTCCCTGAGCTACTGTAACCTTTACAAATGTGTGCCTGCAGTGGGTTATTGCTCTGGTGGGAAAAATAAAATGATACAGATAGGAACAAAATGAGAAAATAGAATGGTAATTTGTCGTGTATCAATTTGTGACATCAAATTATAAATTAAATAAGGGCACGTTGAAGCAGCGGTACTGGCTGTTATTAGAGGTAGATATGCAATCAGAATCATTTAAGCTCAAACTGACATTCGTCAAGAAATGAAAACAAGCTTCACCTAGTGTTGCTAAAACCAGGAACAAAGAAAGCTGCTCACGAACAATCTTCATTTATCTGTCTTCAGTCAGGACTATTGTGTTTATTCTAATGAATGTTTCTCAGAAGCACAGATACATTTATCATGTTTAAAATCACTTCAGTACGGCATCATATTGCAAGTATTAAATATTTTCTCATTGGTACTAGATACCAAATGATTCACTTAAATTATTCAGTATTTTCACTTGTTATATCCCAAAACATTGTTGTTAATTCACAAAACCAACTTACCACGTTAAAAGAATCTCTGTTGTGATAACAATATTGTAATAATGTTGCAGGTCTCTCTCTCTAAGCACTTAGTCTTCTTACGCACGGATGGCAAAATAGTAAATCCCAAAAAAACAACAACAAAAAATACTAACTGATAACCAAAGCCTTTTTGCAAGACTGATTTTGAAGACAACAATACCACACAACAAGCGACTTACCCCAACTGGCCTTTTCTCAGTCCTGAGCACAGGCCAGGAGGCAGACTCATGTATAGGACTGACTGTCACAAGCGTGCCGCCAGCACTGAAGTGCAGACAGTGAGGAAGGTACTAGGATAACTAGCCATGGTCAAGTATGACTAGGATCAACTTGGCATGCTAGGCACAAACCCTGGGTCGGATGTATAAACGATGCGTACACCTTTTCCCATGCATAAACTGGTATTTATAAAGGAAGAATATGCAGTGAGAATGTGCGTACCTCATGCATGCTTGAGACTACACTGCGTTAAGTAAATTGTCACGCAGAGGTACATTTATAAACTTAATTTTTATCATTCATGAGGGATGAATTTTATCACTTTTTATTTACACTGAAACCGTTACTTCCCTGGTAATAATCTTCTAAAAAAATATCCTGAAATGTAAAACAAGTTAGTTTTAATATGAGCTCAATAGATTAATCATTTATCATCCTTCTGATGTGTAATAATAATTATTGAGATATTACCATGACGATGGTTTGCGACGATGGCATCTGGGCCCTGGGGCCATACTAGTTTGGACAAACTTCTACACTTCAGATGGGGGGCACAAACTGTCCTGTTGGAGAGCCAGATGCAACCAGCAGATGGGTCATGATGGCAAAGACCCTGCTGCACAAACCTCACCTGAATATATATAACTGAAAAAGCTGTTTCTTTATAGCCATGCTAGCAACATTGTTTTATGGATGGCCCTGTCAGTTGGTTTGTCAGTCGGTCGGTCCACCACTTTGGTCCAGACTGCAAGATCACAACAACCATGGGACAGACAGCCCAACCCTTCACCCTTTAAACAAGCAGCATGGTCAGGTCATTTCCATTCATTTCTCTGTGGTTACTGTGGTAACCAAATACTGTGGTTTATTACTAAATTCCTGCACAATTAAGAAACTAAGCAAATGTTAGCATGCTAAACCAAGAGGGGGAAAGTCGTAAACATTACCTGCTATACATAAGCATGTTAGCATCGTCATTGTGATAATTTAGCCTGTAGCATTGCTGTGACTGAGAACTGCAGCACAGAGCCTATAGGGTCACTGTTGACTCTTATAATAATAGAGCTGCAATGATTAATCAATTCGTTTTCACAATTCTCTTATTTCAGCTTTTTAAATGTGAATATCTCCTGTTGTCTTTACTCCTCCATGACAGTAAACTGAATACCTTTGGGTTGTGGACAAATGAAGACATTTAAGGATTTCATCTCAGGCTTAAGAAAATACAGCTCAATATTCTGACATTTTATAGACCACACAGCCCAATAGAGTAATTGATAAATTGATCCACAGGTTAACTGACAATGAAAATAATGATTATTTGCAGACCTAAAACAGCTAAATACGCATTGAAACCATGTACCTGTCGGGGTCAAATAACATTGGATTTGATAATAATAACCAATAACTCTATATGCACAAGTATAATCCACAAGCACAGTATCTCTCAAAATTGCCTTTTCACTGACACAGCATAGCACAACTTTTTAAATGTTAAAACAAGGTTTTAAAATGACTTTGCCATGACTGTATAGCTCATTACACTCCTAAAGAGCACATCAATTATAACATTTTTTGATGTGACCATGATGCATTCCTCAGGTGTTTATAATGAAATGCTTCATAAGGTTACATTTCCTCATAACATGCCTACAGGCTGATACACTGACAAAGAAATAATGCTGTGTTTGAGATGTGATGATAGCATAACCCAGGCATAGTGATAATACCCTTTCAAAATCACTTCATGGAATCAATTTTCTCCTCAGAACATTGCATATCAGAAAACACTGTAATGCCTCACATCACAACCCAGAGCAACAAAATCAAACTGAGGCTTTGCTTTCCATTACCGGCCAGCAGGAACATAAAACAGTAGTGCACTGCTGCAATATTAAGCAGCCACTTTCCTACAAATGTGCTCTTGTCATGTGTTGCAAGGCAGCTGGCCTGTCAAGGTGAGAGTAAACTGGTATGTCACTTGCTGGAAAAAATGCACTTTCCAACCAGAAGCCCACATTATGGTGTTTGTACCTTGTCTGATTGTGGTAAAACGCCATGCTCTGAGAGCTGCTATCATATTATTACTGTTGCTGCATGTTTAAAAATTTCCCAATCAACTTGTCACAAAGCTGAGACAAAACCGCTACCAACTGTTTATTTTATTTTATTTTTTTTCAGAATGTGAAATTGCAAAATAAAAAAAAAAAAAATAAAACAGATCAAATCAAATCAAATCAATCTTTATTTATATGGCACTTTTCATGCAGTTTTGCAGCACAAAGTGCCTCACAGAGGGTAAAAACAAACAAACAGAGCAAGACAATATCATAAAAACCCCAAGCCTCCCACACCCATAAACATACACACAGATACACAGTTACATACACACTCACGTACATACATAGACATACTGACATACATACACCCCCACACACACAAACATACACACACCCACAGACATACACTAGTTATTGCTAAGGAGACATGGCTCGGCACAAAGATCAGAGGTGAGGAACAGCTACCTTTGGGGGCCGTGCACACCGAGAGGAATCAAGGTCCATGACTGCAGGGGTGCCACCAAAAGGACCGCCCCAGCCCAGGTAGACAGGAGGCTCCACACCAAGGCGTAAAGCTCTCCCGCCACTCCGGCCAGGGCCGTCCTCGGGACAGCACCCCCAACGGTGGACCAGAAGCAACTCCCGGTGTGGTAGGCCCCCAGGAGGAAACACTGGAGAATCGAGGGGCTAAAACAGTAAAATAAGATAAAAGGTATAGAAGCTAAAACTGAGGGAATAGAACAATATAATGTATAAAATAGACCATAAATAACGACTAAAACATTGAAATAAAACATTGAGATAAAACAAGTAAGTAATAAAACAGGATTGGCTTAACTAAGAATTAATATAAAATAGAATAATAATAATAAAAAATAAATAAATAAATAAATAAATAAATGAATAAATAATAAAAAATGTCGGTAATTAGAAAGAGTTAAATGAGCTCAATTAAATGCCTGATTAAAAAGATGGGTCTTGAGCCTCTTTTTAAAAACATCAACATTCAATAAAGATATTGGTCAATAAAGATATTGGTCATAATGTTACCATTGATGTGTAATGATATTAAATATAGAATATTATGCCTAAGTCACATTAACCAATATTCTCAAATGGGTTACTGTGTTTAACATGTATCTTTGATTTCCTTTGTGGATATGAGCCATTCACACAGAGAGTAATAATTTCATTAGAATCGGTGTCATCCATTACTTTGAGTTTCATAGTGAATCTGATGATTCATAGTGCAATTAAATTAACCATGGCAAACAAGTCATTTGTAAAATGATATGATTCATTTCTGCTTTCATTTCGGTTTGGTTTTTGAATATATCATGACTGTTTTGTGTTGGAACAAGGCTTTTTGCTTTTGTTTCTCTAAAAAATATTTCCAAAAAACAGAAAATCTCCAAAAAAAAAAAAAAAAAATGTTATCATGAATGAAATCAATATGATTCAGAAGTTGAATAAAGCTATACATTTATATTTCATTTGATCTCTTTTCAATTACTCTACCAATCTAAAAAGAAAAAAAAATCTATAATATATATATTTGTTTGAGTTTGTGGTTTTGTTATTTTCTGTTTTATTTTAAAATTCTGCCAATGTGTTATGTCTAGCTTTTCATTTCCTCCCTTTGTGTGATTTCCCGCCCTTTTTCTAGTTAATCAGCCTTGTGCCAGCCTGTGTATATAGTCTGTGCTTCCTGCTGTCTTTGTCAGTTTGCCCATTGAGTTTCCTCGAGTCTGTTCCCTTGTTTCCTATCATGTATTCCTGGCTTTTCATTCATGTCATTCCAGGTTGGTACAATTAGCCTTTTGATTTGATACTTTGCAGTTCCTTGTTTTAAACTTTAGGTTCACCTTTGTGTTTTGTATTTTTTGGATCTAGAATTCAGCTTTATTGTTCATTACCTGCCGGCTTATGTGTCTTGCATTTGGGTCCCATTAATGTGACATTTTCACATGACCTTCAATAAGGCATTTTTGTTTTCCTCTCTATGCTAATTGTAAACTATATTATTACCAACATAACTCAGGACAGGATTTACTACAAAATTAAATCTCATAAATATAATTGTATTGAGGAATACTTTTGTGTGTAATAATAAGAAATACTTGGCTTAAAGAAAAATATAGCTGTCAGGAGGTCAAGCACTTTTGTAAAACCCCACTAAGTTACAGTGCATTATAATAACTGTAACAGTCAATTTTAAACCCACTTTAATGTGTCCATGTTTTTTCACTATGAATTCACAGTGGTCACTAATGTTGAACAAACGCAGCATGTACAGTATGTTCAAATGAAAAACTGTAAAAACACTGGACTCTGATTAATAGCTCCCATGTTAGATCAAACTCCTGTGACTGACCTTTCCAGGCGATTTGACTTCCATAGCTTACCTGTCCACCCTTTGATCCCTGTGAGTTTTCCATTATTATAACCTGATCCAGCCCAGTATCCCGGGCTCTGCACCTTGTTGCTTACACACTGGAGATTGCTATTTGTTCCCCATTTCCAACCACAAGTCAGTTGTGCTATTTTTTTTTTAATTGAGCATAATCCTTACCTAACCTTATCCATATGTTTACTATTGTAACTACTATGACAAAGTTTGTCTAACCTTACTGTACTGAAGTAGTTTTTACCAAATCCATCCACTTTCCCTAAACCTAATGCTCAAAAACAAACAAGTTTATACAACGTGTTATGTGGGTATTTCAGAAGATGAAAGTGTTAGTAGCTGTTACATTCTGTCCTTCTCCTGCTGCACATCTGCCCAATCTGCTTGAAGATGTCATAATGTTGGCTTTCAGGAACTTTTAAAAATTGACGGAGGCAACACCTCCAATTTCAGTATAACACACTTTGGTGTACATAAAAAAAAAAGTTATTTTTGTCTGACCTTATCTCTGGCTGGCACCCTGGCTCCTACACAGCAGGTGGTCCATGCTAAATTTGTCCTCAACCCGTTTCCCAGAGTTGTTAAGGTGTACAGCATGTTTTTACTGGGAATCATTGGACTTAAGACATAAAACAGACACGCTGCAAACATCTTGAATCTTGAATGTCTAATGGCACTTCAAAGGAATTCAGAATAATCCTCCAAAGAGTGCCTGAAGCATATTATCAGAAAAACAAAGTTTACACAATAAGTCCCGTAGAATTCGTTTTTCATGAGTTGTTTTTCTTAGATGCATTTTGTCACTTCATGTGTTTCAAATAAATGTTTCATGAGACTTGTTACAAAAACGGTCACGAACATTGGAGATCGTACCAGCTTTTCTGATGCAAGTGATGAAAACAGCTTATGTACTGTTGTTTTGTATAACCATGATGGTGTCTGTGCAGATACAACTCAGTTCAGTCACAAATACAGCAGTTTCACTATCATGTGACAGTGTTCGTGGTATTTTTAGTTTTTTTTTTAGTTGTGGACAAAAAAAAAAATGTTTTGGTGCTGGCAATAAAATAAAACAAAAACCATTACTATTGATGCAGTTGGTACAACATTATGGAGTAAAATGTAGTGAAACTTGTTCTCTGCATTTAACTATCCCCGAGGAGCAGTGGGCAGCCACCGTACGGTGCCCAGGGAGCAACTCCAGCTCTATTTTAGTGCCTTGGTCAGGGTCTTTGACAAGAGAGTGAACCTAATATACATTTTTAAAGGTGGGGGGAAATGGAGCACCCACAGGAAACCCATGCAGCATGAGGAAAACATGCACACTCCACACAGAGAGGCCTTGCCCCAGCCGAGAACCAAACCCCTGACTTTTTTTGCTGTGTGGCTAACCACTGAGCCAACATGCTAGATGTAAATCTTGTCACTGATACATATGCATTTTCTTTCATTTTTCAAAATTACTTTCCAAAAACTGCTGAATATAATGGCATTTAGCAAATGAGAAGATGAAGCTGCATTTATTGGGGCACTATTTTCAGCAACAGTGTATGTGGGATTGATTCAAAAATAAACTACAGTGGGTGTTCATGGAAATAAACGAACATGCCACCCTGTGCAACACTGTGCCTCATTGATGTGTTTTAAATAGTTTTTGGTCAACAGTGGGGCTGTATGGCACAGACTAAGAAGATATATCAGGCTGTAGATACACACACACAATACTTGTTAAAAGGCAGCAATGCCTACAGGAATAAAATATTGTATATTGTAACATAGTATATTGATAGAAAATCAACAGAAAATGAACTGATTTGCTAATGAACTATTGTTCATTTATTATTATCTATTACATGCAAAGTGAGAACATGGTGCTTTTCCTTGTCTTACATTAATAATAAACAGAATATCTTTATTTTAATCTCTTAGGCTTTTTTTAGACCACACAATTCATCAATTAATCAAGAAAATAATTAGTAGGTTAATTGATGAAAATAATCAGCAGTTGCAGCCAAGTGGGAATCTCTAACTCTTATAACTGAAGCCAATGTTTACAACCTGGCTGATGAAAAACAGTTTTGGTATCTATACCTGGTGTATCCCTTAATGAAAACTGTACGGGGATGAATTTTTATAAAACTAAATTACATAAAGGCTTAAAGTTATGCATAATAAGGGGCATGGCCGCTTTGAGTGACAGCTAGCCACGAGCTGTCTGCTTGGCTTCACCCCTGCTAATTTCAGTCACTGATCTCTTTGTTGTTCTGTGCGGTTAATTGGATTAAAAGACCGGTGTGGAGGGACAGAGGACGGTGTTTTGGATTAATGAGTGACTCGACACTCTCTAACACTCGTTAACTGGTAGACTGCAACTTGAGCCGGCGAGATCTCCAGGAGACAGCTGGAGCCCTGAGCTTCTGAGGAAAACACCAGGATTTAAACCTTTTGGGATTAAAACCTGGATTTAACTGCACTCTCGCCTGCCATAATGAGCCACGGAGGTCCTGAACTCCACTGTAATGTACTATACATCTTATTTGACTGCTGAATTAAGGCAAAATAATGTTACTTTACTTCATGAACGTAAAGACAGGACATGGGAAAAGAAAAGACACTGCAGGATAAGGAGTAGGAGTATCTAGTGAGTGTAACTTTGCTCAGATCGAACACAAACACACCCTCGGTGCCAGCTGCTTGCTATCTTGCGGCTTATGTAAAAGGTAGTCTGGCTGTTTGTGGCAAATAAACCTGCGGTGGACAATTAGGCATGTTAAATATCCTTTGTTTCTCTTTAAATAAATACCTTTGGATTATAATTGTTTACTGGATTAATGGAAGTGTGTTTGAATCTGCCTCCTGCCTCTATACATTAGAGACATTTTACATCTGTGGGAACACCATCTATACAACAGAGTGTGATCACACACTATCTTGTCTACAAATTGTTGTCCATTTTAGCCTCAACTTTTGCTGAAGTAAACCACAAGACATCCACAGACTGAGCTCAATTGCACAAGGACATTTCTGGATGTGTACTGCTCGATACCATGCAAGACGTGATGTGAATGTCCACTGGGCTTGGTATATTGGAGAGTTAATATACTTTCACATTTACACACAGTTTAAGGATTAATCAGCACCATGAGTGGATCCACCTGCATCCTCTCTCTTTATACATACTGTACAGTAGTAAACACAGATGCTCCAGTCATAAATTTGAAGTGTTAATCAGCTCAAGACCGGGGCTACAATTAAACCCACTGTCGGATAAACACTTCCATCTCCAGTAGTCCATGAGAATATTTGATTATGCATCTCTATTTACAAATATGATACCTGCAAATGAGTTATTGCTGTGCGTACTTGTTCACTGATGTACAGAGCACTGGCACAGAGCAGCGAGTGGGAAGGGTGTTTAATTTGTGTGTTGGGACAGATAAGTTCTGAAGCAGAAGAAGCAGCGGATCAAAAGCAATTGACAGCTCATAAAACTCAACTGTGAGTTGGCTGAAAGTTTAAGGGGTGCCAGATGCGGCCCTGGAACCACATGTCCTCCATGCGGCTTGAACCAAAAGCCCCACCAGATCAAGAGTTCAATTTAGAAGGACATTATTTAGAAAAATGTGTCATCTCTCACGGTTCTATCATTGCAGTCTTTTGTTAGTCTTGCCAGCAATCATAGCCAGACCTCCCTGGAGAAGTGCACAGTTCTTGGCGAGTTTCATAAAAATAGCCTGGGACCACTATGTTCTGTCTTGGAGTTCTGCTGATTTAAGCTGTTCTGCACCCACTTCACCACATAAACCGGAGAAGGTTATATCATGTACAAAGTCGACTACCTTTCCCCTGAATGTTACACTGCACAAATTGCTCAAAAAGGTCATTGATACATACTTCAGCTGTCATGAGCACACTAGTCACTTTGGTTTTTACCAGTTATGAATGTGAAATTTCTTGGAAGATTGAATGAATGAAGTTTAAAAGTCTGTAATTTTTTTGACATTTCTTAAAGGACAATCTCTTTCTCTTCACTGAAGTGAAATGGTCTCAGTCCCATTTTGGGCCGGTCGATGTCGACTGAATTGACACATGATGATGATAGTGAAACATCGTGATGGACGATGACATCGTTGGGAGAAACAACACACGCTGTAGTCACTGCTGTTTCCCACTGTCCATCTGACCCCACCCAGCCTCAGAGTTTACGCTAGACTTTTTTTCTTTTATTTTGACAGCCAATTTGGCTGTTATTATAACCAGCCATATAGGAAAACTACCGGACATATGTTTTATAGCCATACAGTCTACATTTAAACAACAATAAAACAAAAAACACACAAACGCTATGATCCGCTATGACTGTTCCTTCCTGTCCTCTCACAAATTTTGCAGCACATTTTGTTTATTCCCTCCAAATTTTCATGCCATGATGGTGTGTGTGGTGTGCTTTTGGAGAACAGCTGTTTGCTCAAGTTACCTGGGCCAAGTATGACACATTTCTTCATTCCAATTGATATCATTCTGATTGAAGATTTCAGGTCATCTGTTACATGGAATGGAATTAATGAGGCTGGTGTTTGCAGCAACAAATTTAATCTGAACAACTGTGTGACATGCACAAAAATGATGCTACATCCAACCTGGCTTCCTTCATTTTCATTTTCTTGTGGACCTCTTACGTGCCCATTTCAGAAAACAAGCAGGTTACGTTATTTTGCGTGGGACAATTTTTATTCAGATCAGATTATAAAAAGGTTGAACCTACTCCTCTGCAACTTACTGAAGTTTTGTTCAGTGTGGGCCTGATTGAGAAACAGAACATGAAGAAAGTAAGAAGTAAGTTCACTGAGCAGCGAAAAAATGCTGTTTCATTTTCCCTCAGACATGTCACATATGCCAACAGCTCCTGCCTTACAGCATCTCTGATGGAACACGACACTGTTTTATGCTGTCCTGTGGGGGGCTTTTAAATCACAATGTTGTGGTGGGACATTACTCAGTAGTCGATGTCAGTAAACTGTCCGTACCTTAAAGGGATAGTTTGGATTTTTTGACATGAAGTTGTATGACATCCTCACCATCAGTGTCGTGCATCAGCAGTGACTTTTCCCCCACTGCGTCCTGTGAGCCGAGGTCTGTCCCGCTGTTGTTGCTGAAGAAAGTAGTTACGGCTAGTTTGCGGGGTCACTAAGATAAAGCGTTTTGCTTCAAAAAACAATATCCGTTCAAAAGAGTAAAACATTTGCATCACAAAATCGTTTACGTCAAAAAAGTCAGACCTCACGATCACCTGGCACTATTTCCCCTCCCTTCGTATCACTGCGCGCTTCCGCCTGTTGACACACGGCACCGCTCCGTCAGCTGTTTCACGGTGTTTACATGCTCGGATGGTAAACGTAAATATGTCTGACTACGAAACGAGTGATGAAGACATTCCTTTTACCACAGAGCCAAAGGGATATCTTTATGAACCCGAATACACAGACACCGAGCTTCGTCAAATGGAGTTAGAACGGGCAGAGAGAGAGGAGAGAGACAGAGAAGCAGTCCAAGCTGAAGTTGGACCTGTACAGACAGTCATAATAACAGTCATCATATAAAAAGGCACCGTCTTTAGCTTGTAGATAGTTGTTCTTACCTGGGGTCGTGGCACAGCAGCGCTCTTCAAAACATGTTTCTTCCTCTTTCCTGGGCGTGTAGGAACATAATCGTCCTTGCTGAAGTGTGCACTACACACACGAAGCTTTTTCACCCTTGGCAGTCTCGCTTCAATGTTCAAGCCTATGGCAAGAAGCCAAAGTTGCCTAATAGCAATGTCCGTGACAGGAAAGCGGTGAAATATACACGGCGACTTGGTGTGATCTTTGTTGTTGCAACCCGGATAATCGCAAATCCGCACCATTTTTATATATCCTCTTGTCTAATAATCTCGCTAGTACTCACGTTAGCTCTCTCGTTAGCTCTCTCGCACATGCGACCATGTAAACACCGTGAAACAGCTGACGGAGCGGTGCCGTGTGTCAACAGGCGGAAGCACGCAGTGATACGAAGGGAGGGGAAATAGTGCCAGGTGATCGTGAGGTCTGACTTTTTTGTCGTAAACGATTTTGTGATGCAAATGTTTTACTCTTTTGAACGGATATTGTTTTTTGAAGCAAAACGCTTTATCTTCGTGACCCCGCAAACTAGCCGGAACTACTTTCTTCAGCAACAACAGCGGGACAGACCTCGGCTCACAGGACGCAGTGGGGGAAAAGTCACTGCTGATGCACGACACTGATGGTGAGGATGTCATACAACTTCATGTCAAAAAATCCAAACTATCCCTTTAATCCCATTAATCTCAGTAGTAAATATTCCCACATGGACACAGATTACATAGCATACAAAGGCTGTCCTTTCTTATGTTGATAAACTTATATACATTATATATATATATATATATATATATATATATATATATATATATATATATATATATATGTCTATATATATATATGTCTATATATATATATATATATATATATATATATATATATATATATATATATATATATACTTATAACATGCTCTATATTAAAATATGCATCACAAGATCACCTTACAGTACCATAGTGTTATTTTTAGCTTTGTTGGCACTGATAATAATTAAAATCTCTCAATGTGGCAGTGTACTGTAGATGTTATGCTCTGCCCACTGAGCCAAACAAGAGCACATGGACTAAATTAAGTGATCACTGACTGCTAAAGTCTGTAGCCCCTAAGCTGTGCTAAGTACCAAAGAATTTCCATGCAAGTGTGAGACTTAACTATGGAAAATATAATACATAATTTTTTCAGTTGCTTATCCTAAACATTATTTAGTTATTTCTTAATGAACTACTGTCTTGGTGTTATTTTGCTACGGGGCTGAGTCATTATGTTCTGCCTGTGTGTCAAGAAAGGATGGTTTACAGATGTTTCTTGGGTCATCTTTTTTATCCTTTAAACACTGTAATTACTCCTCACAACAGTGTTTATGTCAACAGGGTCAACACCTGCTAACCTCTATTGTTGAAGGCTAAGCTGTCATCCCGTCACATAACAACTGGAATACCCTTCACACCTGCAGAAGCAGAAGTGTTACGAATAGTTTCAAGATAGTGTAGCACATAGAAGCCTGTGTAAGAAGATTTTTTATCCAGTATTCCTGCTGAATTACGTCTTCATGCTTCTTTGTATCACATATAACTATACTAAAATAACAATGATAATAATAATTATTATGCCTTGAACAGTGACTTTATGTACTATCATAAACTAATTTTCCAGTTCTATCGTTACGATCATGTTGAGTGAATGTGAATAAATATAATAGTTTGATTGCATTAAATTTGAGCAGAATTATTCAGAAACTTTGTGTTATTTAGTTATTACTAGGGCTGTCAATATAAAGCATTGATTTAGATTAATTAAACATAGAAAAAAATAAGGCATTTATCACACATAATCAAGCATTACACACACACATTAAAGAGTTTATTCATGGGCAAACTGTAACCTGTACTGTACATTTACTGCCACTAGACAACTTCACTGCCAAACTCTCTGTCTGCTCCGGTGGCTAACAGCTGTCTGCTCTGAGCTCAGCCACCGACCGTCCATCTCCACTCACTCAGTACAAACTACCCTGTTCATAAAGGAGCCACGGCACTCTTGTGATAAGCTTGTTGGATGACCTAAAAGTCCCATTCCATTTTAGCATCAGCTTATTTTTTTTTAAGTGTAAGCCAAAAAGGAACGATCATTAAAATACCAAAACACACTGGAGTGGGGGGTTACTATCATTTGAAAGTAATAACCTTCCAATATTACTGTCTGTGAAGAGTACTGTGTAACTGATTATTTTCACCAAAATAACTGCAGAAGTACGACTAGGCATTATAAAATGGAAGAGGGTAATATTGTTTGGCAACTACAGCCTTGGATTAACCTGGTCTCTGTTGACTAAAAAACATTTCACTGTCATTAAAAACATATTGTTTTCTTCTGTTCTACATTCAGCTGCATTTAGAAAACAACTGGAAAAACACTGGTTTTCAATGGACCTTTATGGACAAATGGAAAATCAATTACCCAGGAGCTGACACAATTCAGACTTTTTTCTCTCTTTTTCTAACCATGCCGTCAAAGCTGAATTAATTTTTCTTTGGTTCTTATGGTTTCTTTAAAATGAACTTAATGACTGAATTGTGGAGAATGTAACCATGTTTAGCATGTCCATATTGACATAAGTTAAAACATTTATATAGTTGTGAGCTGTTTTGGAGTTGCTTAAATGGGTTGCCGGCAACCAGGTTGAAAAACATATTTAAACACTTCATTTCAGGTAGTAACGCGTTATTGGACATTGTAACTGTAATAACAGTAACATTACTTTTGTAGTGTGTTACCCCCAACACTGCACATAAACAATAAGTGTTTATTAAGTATTATTCATAAAATTACTGCATTTCAAATTAGTTATTCAGTCTCCTGTAAAAAATCCCACTAGCAATTTGGTCCCATTGCTGCAACATGGTAGAAACATTTTACATTTAATGTGACTCTTTACACTGAACTCATATGAGAGAATTAGGTTTCGATTTTTTTTTTAAATGTACATGTAATCAAAAATACTGAAAGTCACTGTTTTGGGCAAATTATTATTCTTTTGAGTGTATTATGTTTTTTCACTTTGAAACATCCTTATGTGATAGTTCCTTCTGATAAAGGCCACACTATAAGTCATGTCTCATAATGTATATTGTTTGTGCTTGGCCTTGATTGTTTATATAAAGCAATTACGAACATGTGTAAGTGCTGCATTAACAGCACACTATTTTTATCATACTTTTGCCACAGTAGATTCTGCTGAACCTTCCATCCCGGTATGACAGCACACAAGTGGATGATTGACTTGTCGGGTGGGTGTAGGATAGAGATAAACTACCACATCTTCCTTTCACTCATCCTGTCAATGATGAGAACAAGAAAGGGCCTTTCACTGAGAACGTGCATGTGTCGACAAATGATTCTAATGCTTCCTTTGTGAAATGGGATGATTTGCCACATCACAGAACATCTCGCATTTTGATAGAGACCTCCGCGAGATATTTGATTTGTCTGCACGGCTCACAAATGCCTGCCAGTCAAAACAACTCAGAGGGAAATCGCAGGTGGATAGGAATGTGAAACAGCTGGTCCCTCATTCTACAGCGCATGGAAGTGTGTGTACTATGTCAGTTTGTGGATGATGATGTGTTCTGAAGAAAAAGGGAACTGTCCTTTTCAGCACCTCTGCACAGCTGTTTAAAATGCATATGACAATGGCATATTGAAAAATTGTGGTCTGCTAGGAGTAGTGGGCATCAGAGGAGCTCTAACCATATTTTAATCCGAGAAAACTTTTGCATAATGTATTCAGAAAAAAAAAGATTCCTCCATCCGACCAAATAAATGACATTTCCCACTTTTTTTTTCATTCCATATCTGTCAAGCAGTTTCTACCTTTTTTTTGTGTGTTATATGGTGTGATGGAAATGCTCGCTGCCACAGGTCTTTTGGATAACACTTCATTTTACAGGTCGACAAATTTCGTGGTAAGAAGACGGTAATTACCGAACATATTTGATATTTCTTTGAAATTACCCCCAAATTTCTACACTTATTACCTCAAAATGTATTGAAAACTATCCCAACATGATTGATGGAATTTTTTAAACTATTTACATTTGCACCAATTTCTTAAATCTTAAATCTATAATCAGTCCAACTTTGGAACAATATTCCTCATTGTATTTTCTTAATATAGTTAACCACCATAAATTGCTATTTAAAAATGTATACAATTTTACAAAGTTACTTTTTTCCTATTTTAAAAGTTTCATTCGGTAATTGCCTATTGAGTCTAATAATATCCAATAAAATATTCCCACCACTCAAGTTAAATGTCATTCTTTGTACATTTTGAGACAACAATACATTAGCAAACAAAGAAATAAAAACTTCTTATTACTGACTGGTAGTAAAAAAATAAAATAAAGTTCACAGTTCCAGTTTCAGAGCGTCCAAAGCATCCTCTGTATGAGGGATATTTTTGGTCATAATTACAATTCACAGTCCAAATATACAAATAGAATAAATCAAATACAGAAACATTATTATTTTATGAAACTACCAGGACTATAGAGGCCGTAATAAAACTTATACAGAAATAGGACATTTATCAAGCAAATTTAAAATGTAAAATTATCATTTCAAAATGTAAACTGAGTAAATGAAAAATAACTGAAATTTAAAATGCAAAAGCTTGAATGGAAATGCTCATACTGAAAGCTTTAATTGTAAAGATGAAGGTTTAAATGGAAATAAGACAAGGGAAACATCAAACGTGCCTTACTCCAGAGGCTTAAATGAAAATACCTAAAACCTTAAATAGAAAACAAACAAATTATTTTGTTTTGTATTTCAAGTCTGTAAATAATTAAATCAATGGGAAATAATCAGTAGATCTCCACTGATTAGAAGTGTTGTTCTTACGTGTTAAACATAGCTCGCGACGTCATTTAAACATTTTGTCCTTCATTATTTGGAGGTCATTGTCACTTTCACAGCGACGCCTGCAGTGCTGATACTGCTGCAATTCTTACTGTTCTCATCCTGAGAGATCCGATCAGAGCTGAATGTGGCACATGTGCCTTTGATCCAATTTCACAGACAAGACAAAAGCCTTTGTTTTCACTTTTGCTGATCACTCATACAGCCAGCTATTTTATACACAGATTTTATACACAGATGTGTAAAAGCCAGTCAGTTTTCAGTTATCCTTTTTGAATCACACAGCAGTATGAATGACCACTCAGGACATCATTTGTGAAACAGGAAGTGTTATTGGTAGACCACAGAGTATTCAAGTCAAGCAGCATGAGGTGCCAACTGCACTGTCAAACTGCATGTTGATTTAGATGTAAAACATAAATAAATGAAGAGCTCTGAAGCGTGTGGTGCCACTAAAGGCCAACATTAAACCGCTGCTTCAGGCTCAAATCTTTGGACTCAACGCCCTTAAAACAAGCTGCTGAGAGTTGGTGCATCATGAGGTAGCTAATATCAAATTCCTCAAGGTGGTGGAGAAGATGAGATGGAAGAGCAGAGATACACGTGCACACCACAGGGCACTATCACAGAACATAATCTGCCACATACATGCAACTGCAATCTGAATCACCCCAGAGGCCTCCTTAGCAAGGTTTAACACAACCTCAAGCATCCAGAAGAAGCAGGAAAAAGAGGGCAAGAGGTATCTGAAAGCATCATCATTCACCATCCAAATTCACCAAAGATTAAATGAAGAAAAGAATGAAGGAGGATAAAGAAATGAAAAATAATCTGTTATGGCTCAAAAGAATCGAAACATTACATTGTCCCAATTTAAAAAAAAAAATAACCTCCATTACTTAATCAAATCACTCACACTATATATACACACTATATAAAGCTTGACCATGCTTGCTGTTAATCAAAATTGTTTTACCTCAGTACAGTAAGAGCTATAAACAATCTGTTGCTATGTGATAATAGCATTGGGGTAATTGTAGTCAGGATTTACATGTGACTTTCTGATAAATACAATTAATAGCTTCGTTGTTGACTGGGCTGTTAGCAGCAAGTGGGTCATCCACATGTGTGCCAGCTACTTATTATTCATAGTCGCTTTCAGCCAATGAGCTCAGATTTGCTTGAATGGGTATGCTCAGTACAAGCGGTGGCTCTTAGATAAACAACAAGACATGTCCTCCCCATGCAAAACACATATCTTCATATGTATGTACACAGGCCTAACAACTTTCTAAAGAGACAATAGATGCAATATACGGCTTTGTTTTATCTGCTTTATTTTAATCAACAACTTCCCCTGAAGAGACTGAATAAAACAATAATGAATTTATCCAACTAACAAGTATTATATTGTGTGCAGCCAGAGCCTTATGTCTCTGTGCCACACTGCCACTCCGTTATTGCCCTGAAACAATTAAAAACCCATAAAGGAGCAATACTGTTGCACTGGGTGACATATTCCGTTATCACAATGAACGTGGTCGGCGTAGTTCATTCTAAAACCAAACTCTGCAGCTGCAGTTTCCATCTCTAGAGTGGCTCAATATCAGGTGGACAACAGTGAGTAACAGTGAGTAAATAATAATAATAAATAAAACCTATATTGTTATTATTACCATTACATAAGATTATTATATAATATATAAAGTATAGCCCTTTGCTAGTCTTTATTGGTCCGGTAATGTTGGTGAATTGGAGGTTTAGGAGGTAAAATGGGTTGTCATCACAGCCAGTTCTTGTTTCTTTCTGGGAAGCAAAATCTAACAAACTGTAGCAATTATTATGGCAGCAAAGGAGGAAGAGAGGAGAGGTTGTAGAAAGAGCAAGAAAGTTGAGAGAAGATTGGAGATGGTTGACTTCTGATGTGAAACCAGGAGTCAACAATGAATTAATTTAATTACCAACATTGTTAAATAATGACTCATATAACGTAATTACTTATGCAATGTAGGCATGTTTGTAACTGAGGTTACAGAATTAACGTGGTTATCTTAACTCAAACACTGTTTTCCTACACCTTACCCCTGTCGCTGGTACACGGTGATGGTTGTGTTGTTCTGGGAACAGTGATATACTGTACATCGATCCTCAGCTTCACTTGGCACTGACACTGACCTCCAAGTCCCAGTGACCTGTATGGTGTCCCAGTTGAATTGACAGTTTTTAGCCCTGAGCAGTTTCTATCTCAGACTCCGGTAGTTATTTTGCCTCTGTCAAGTATTTTAGTGTTAGTGACTCACTGCCACTGGTGTGGGAATAACCTGCTGCAAGCAGGCAAATGATTTTAAAGTAAATGTCACTTGCAGCTCTTCAGGTTTGCAATTATTTAGATGTCGTGTTGCTTCTGTGTTGTTAATGTATATTAAAATGCCTGTATGCATGCATAATGTAAATACAAGTCCGCTCTTATCTGCTTTATCCTCATTCTGGCAGTAAAAAAGAGCAGGTAATTATGCTTTTGCTTGCATAAAGGTAATAATAATTCATCTGACATGCTCTCTGAATATGTTCAATTAAAGTCTATTTATGTCAGAAAAAAACAACATATTGAGGTCCAAAATGAGGCTCCTTGAAGAACTGGTCGATGGGAATAAAAACAAAAATACTCCTAAATGTAAAAATTAGAACAAACACTAAAAGCGTTTGGAAATAATCAAGATATCCACAGCTCACCTTTCATCAGATCTATCATCCTTGCAAGACTGTGCTTTAGAACTAGTGCAGTGGTTTTGCAGGCATATTCATGAAGTGGAGCAGACCTCTGTGTTGCTCAGACTTATATCAATTTTGTTATTTGGTCTGGAAATTTTCTCATCATTTCACACATCCTTGCTTGCATGGCGTAGCACTGGGAGTTTCACCTCTCAGTTGACATCTCACTAACATGCATGACGGCAGAATAACTACCAGAGTCTGAAATAGAAGTCGCTCCATGCTCACAATTGTCAATTCGGCTGGGTTGGAGATAGCCAGATTTATCTGTGATACAGCTGTCCATCATCCCATACAATCAGTTTGCCTTATCTTTCATCAATCTGAATTACTACGGACAGCGTCTGATAACTTGCAGCAAATCCCAGCCCGAGGGCGTCAGCGGCCCGGCTTGTGCCACAGTTTTCATTTCCACAATCACTGGGAGAAAGTGACGGCAGGTTGATATGTTCTGCAGGTAGATCCATCGACTGCAAGATAGCCATGATCCATCATGAGAAAGTTGCTCTGTTCATCTTGTTCTATCTTGGACTATACACTAGATGCAGTGTGCAGGTATTTCTCTCCCGAACCCAGACGCTGCTATCTGCATACTGCAGCGGCCCTGAACATTAATCAGGTGAGGGCCGATACACCTAGACATCGCACCTAAACAGTGGCAAATGCACCTTCAGAGGTGATAATGAAAAAACACTCTATCACCATATGCCATGAGTATGAGTAATTAATTTGAAATTAACAGGAGAGGGAGTAGTGCAGGCAGGCAGGTCTGGGGAGGGATTTATAGGCTGTCTGTGCTCTGGTTAGACGTTGGCAGCATCCACTCAGTTGGATGGTTTCTTGTCTGATTCATCTGCTTTCTTGGGCTGTTTCAAGTCCAACGTTTCACCAGATGCTTGTTTCAAGAAGAGACTGCGGCTGCTGCCAATCAGGATCTTAACACCTCACTAATTTCTCAGCTCTCCATCTGAAGCCACAAACAACAGAAAATAGCTCACTCTGCCCCTCAATCTAACGTGTGACCTGTCTTTTATACAGGAATTAGGAAGATACTGAAAAGGTTTCACAATGAATTTACTAGAGATAATAGCAGATCTAATACTTCAAAGGTTAAAATATATATATATTATTTTTGATTTTTTAAAGCATCTTTTCATTCCCAAAGGTGATACTCCAAGAATGGTATGAAGATAATCTTTTGAATCTATTTCAGGAGTAATGTAAATGATCAAACAGTGTCACTCCCCTTTAAAAGAAAGTGTGTATTTCTTAAGAATATCAGGACATTTAGCTGGCAGTTTATATAGTAGATTGGTGACAGGAGATTAAAGAACACTTTGCGTTCAATGGAAAAAAGCATCAATTTTCTGTACAGTACATCAAGCAGCTTCATTTGTGTTTGGGTGTAACAAGGGGAGAAGGGAAGTAACAAGATATTTCAGACATGCATATGCAGACACATACACACCAGGGGATAAGAGGCAGACAGCTAATAACCCATCAAAGAATAACTGTGGCTGCCAGAGCACAGACCACGATATATGCTCCGGTATCCAGGCTCCGGGGCCGAGACGTCCTGACGCTTCGCAACATGACCTCCATTTTACAGACAAATCAATCTATGAACGACGGGCTAATTGCCAAGAAACTCACAGCGTGACCCATTAGGCTCCCCATTCCACCCACGCACACAGTGACATGACAAGCTATTGAGTGATGTGGAAGGGCTTGGATTTTTGCAGAAATAACAAAAATAAAATTACTTGTTACTTTAATTGGTGGCGGTGCAAAACTGCACATAGAATTGTAGTTTCACTCATTGCTGGCAAAACATCACACCACCATCATCATAATTGAGGACTTCAGAGAGACAGTTTCCAGATGAGTGATGTTTCCAAGTCTCATTATCTGAAAGTCTTGTGTGTGTAGTCTTAGTTTAAGACAGCAGAGGCTGTGTCCAAATTACCTTGGGTGAACTAATTCCATTCGTTGTTCAAAAGCATGTCAAAACTAACTTCACTGGTCTGATGGACCAGAGGGGTTCAGTAAATGCCTCTCCTCTAATAATACTGGACTGAGTTTCAGTTGAGATTATGACCCTGATAACAGTTTCCTGGTGTCAGTTACCAATACATTTCAACTACTTGAACATCCCAAGCAAACTTACTTAAAGCTGGAGTTGGTGAGACTGTAGAAACCAGTGACAAATTGAATGTGTCCAACTGAAAAAATCCAACCCCCTTCCGTTCATGCCTCCCTCTGAAACACATGAACGGGTACTACCTGACTACACCGACACCGACTGCCCCTTAGATCCTGCTGGCCAGCTGAGAGATGTTTTAGCCACTAGGCTGCTACATTCATTAGCTCTCTTAGCTATTTTTGGTCTAATATATACATAAACAAACAACCCTGTTAACCAACAACTGTTAAATGCCACAATCATGTAAACAGAAGCAAACAGACATCATGAACGTACATCAGTCTGAAAATTCCTAACGCCTGTCGGTGTGTGCTTTGTGCCAACATTAGCCACTGAAGAAGGCTGCTGCTACATCGGCTCTGGTCTTTACTCAGGGACTGTGCGCTCTGTCCTAACGTTAGCTGCTAAAGGAGTGTGTTTTTGCTGCAGCTGCCATTTTGTTGGGCTCAGGGGCTGTGTGCTTAGTGCTACAGAATTAGCTAGTTGTCAACTAGTGTATTGTGAGCGCAGCACATCGTTGTCATTGCTAACCACAGGCAGCATGTCCAATATTTTCATACGGAGAGAATGAGACAATTGGATGGGCTTATTAGAGGCCTACGATAGCCATAGATTTTTTTTCTTTAATTATTTGTCAGAGCATTTGATTTATTGATTGCTGTCAGGATTTTAAGAGATTTTTACAACAAATATATAAAAACAATTATGCTAGAATAACTTGCCATAGCTTTACAGTAAGGAAAGAGTTTTTAGCATATAATTGGTTCGAAAGAATGTACAGTTACTATAGGCCCATTGCCCACTCAAAAGCCTGAACACGCAAGTGTGACAGCTAACCATATGTTTTATTTCCTTTAAAATGGTTTTCATTGGGCAAAAAGCCCATAGATGTCAGTTCATTCAGTGTTGTACGGGAAAAGGCCGTTTCTAAGTCATAAACTTGACAACGCTCCGTTTTACAGTGTAAAACAAATAAGCACAAGACAGCAGCGTATCCCTGCATTGAACGAGCTCGCTGTCAAAGCGCCCTTCTCATTTTCCCTACCGTTATCTCTCCTCCTTTACACACATACACACATCGTAAACAGCAAAGTACAAGCAACCTCCTCCACATGCAGCAAGACAGTTTCCAAACACTTGCTGAGTAGCTATCAAACACTTTCTTGATCAAGGACAGCTCCTGTGCAAACCAGGCCTTCCAGCTGTGGATTGGCAATGTGAATCCACTCAGTGAACAAAACAAGAGTACACGGATAGCAATCAATAAAGCCTCCCCTTCTTCACTTTAACCCACACTGCTTGCATTTTGCTACTGGAGCTGCTGCACAACACTGATACTCTAATATGAACCATTAATAATAAAGATGCCCTTAATATATGTGCTTTCAGAGGAGGACGTATGAAATTGCGTTCAAGTGGTAGAAATAAATTGGAGACAATTAAGAAATCCAAATTATACATTATGTCATGGCAAGGTGAGGTTGCACTCCATGAAGCCGGAGCTCAATTGAAGCTGCTGTTACAAATAGTTCAAACAAGCTAGCACTTATTTCAGTAATGTAGATAACACATAACACTATGCCATTAAAAGAGTGTGAATGTTCTGCCTATACTGTATCACAAACTGAAGCTGCAACAGTGAAGAACATCCAAAGACTTCAGTTCTGTTCCAGTTTGACATAGATGGATTATTTTACTCCTCTTTCAAACCATCTGTCTTCTCTGGCCAAGATGTTTACATTGTTGTCCTCTATGTCCATCTTTGTCAAACTGGAACGACTGTCCAGACAGCTCAACAACCATTCACACCCGGGCTCACCTAGCCCTAGCAACCCACATGAAGGCCGGTTGGGTCAACGACCCACAATTGGCCCTCACGACTCTGAAACTCAGAGCTCACACGTGTCCTTAACAACTCTGTAAGGACACTCCCACACAGTGTTTAACAGCCTGCAACTCCTCTCCAGTTAGTTAGAACTGAAGAAGCCTCTTGGATGAGAGGTGAAACGTCTTCAACAAACTGAAACAAGTCCAGTTGCCTATGATACAGCTGTACAACTAATGGAAATGAGGGAAAACTAATAAAAGATTAATCTCACTGAATGTCTCAATATTTAACTTCAAACTATGTAAACATCCATATTTTTAGCCTGCAGGCTATTTTTTCCACATCTTGAAAATCTGCATCGTGAAAAATCCTGCTACTGTGGTACTAGCAGGTTCTGTGCACACTGTGCAAACAGCAATCAGCTGGATTACTTTGAAGAAAAGAGATACATTTAGGATCTTTAAGAAACACCTTTTTTCCACATTATTTGAAAACAGATATGGCCATGAGTAGGGGTGATATTTTAGGTGATATCTGTGGCAAATTGTGATAATCTGAAAAAGAATAAAAATTAAAAATCATGTTTGTTAACATCCCCAATATGAATTGACATACAATAATACATCATTTACAACAACTGGAATTCAAAATGCCATGTTTTAATCTTAAGACTTTTCTTAATTTAATTTTAATTTTCATTTAATTTATTTCATGGTTGAAGAGCTATGACACACCAACATGCCAGGAGACCGTGTAGTTTTAGGTTTATTCAGCAAATTCATAATGTTGAATTGATAAGGGAGGCAGTCTATTCGACAGACTCTACAGCCAATTAAATGGCTTTCACAACTCAGTTTCTCTGATTCTTTTTCTTTTTAAATTTGTTTTATTGTTCTTTATTTATTTTTTCTTATTTCCAATCTGTGTTCTAGGCACATTTGGATAATGAACGCCATTGGCAGAGATGTAAAAATAGTTGTCTTGTTAGTTTTGTTTATCTCAATTTCTTTCCTCCCATACAGGCGCAGAATGTGCATACATGTAATGTGTTCATGTGCAACTTGTAACAGAGGCCATGAAGGCAGGCAGCTGTCGTTTTTTGTCAGCGTAGGTTCTCTGAAGTGGGCTTGGTGTGTCAGGGCTCTGAAGGGAAAAGCAGTGAGCAAACCAAATGACATTAAGGGAGGATGTGAAACACCCCGCGCACTGATGACTGAAAGTTGACCTTTTAAATGTGACGCAATGCAATGTTAGTCAACCACAGTGTGAACAGTCTCTGTGAGTATTACAGATGCTTCAGCAGCATAATACTGCAATAAAGTATTTATTATCTTTAGTCCTGTATAAATTCAGCAATGTTATTGGTTGTGACTAAGGCCATAACATTGTGCTGGACCGAAGACTGCCATAAATGATTTGTTCCAAATAACATTCAGACTTCACATTTATTCTAGAGCAATGGATTTCCTTGTTGCTGATTTTCAGACAGCCCAAAAACAAAGAGCTGTTTTGGACTGAAAAGCCCCATCTTCCCTTTTGTTCCACCATTCTTGTTTATATAATTGGGACGTTTGGTATGTTTGATCCTGACAACTCAAAGCTCCAGGGCCATCAACCAAGGCTAAATGTTCAATGCTGCTGTCTGGGAAAAATGTGAAAATATATGCACAATGGAGAATGTATTCCTGATGTGTCTTTCAGAGCGCTCGTCTGCATGTCATGTATATTTGTGATGCTTCCCAGCACCACAGAAAAAGCCTTTTCTCTGTTTGGCTATTGGAGTAAAACTGGCAGATTCTCTGCACAGTGAAAGCGAACACATTGGCTTTCTAGTAGAATTTCCTCCAAAGCAGAACGACTTCATAATTGTCAGCAATACGGAGCCAAAAACATAATCAACTTTTGAATACACCCTGGCACAGACAAGCTCTCCCAGCACACAATGGTTTCCTCCCTATAGACTGGACGTGAAAACGTGCACACACAGAAATCCTTTAAACTGCGGGCATGAACACATCACATACATGCACACGTATTCATCAGTCTCTCTTGTGCTCTGTTTGTCACTCACTCACACACACACACACACACACACACACACACACACACACACACACACACACACACACACACACACACACACACCACCTGCAAAAGTGCATTTAGGAGGATTTCAGCCAGCCCGAGTGTGCAATCCAGCATCCCGTTTGCCTTTAATTACAAGCCAGGCCATAATAGGAGGATAGAGCAACTATTTCCTGCTTCCCATGGGCAATCTGGGAGGCTACAAATTGAAGATGATTCCTACACATGGCCTAGATTCTGCCTGCAGTAAAAGTCCCCTTTGCCCTGTGTAACAGCTTATCATTGTGCAATAACAATGTCGGAGAAAATAGTGCACCTGACGCTCACTCCTCCCCTGGATTCTTGTTATCCATCATCATGTTGTGCTCTCTCTCTCAGAGCAAAGGCAAACTCCTGGATTGGTGGGGTACGATTGAAATTCCCAGCCTTGTATTAGCCAGGGAATGTTACTCACAGCCTAAAATTCTACATTGACATGTACAATGGTGGCTTGATAAAAGGATATACTTAACCCTTCTTCAAATGGAATAATAAGAAATCTGCAGCAGCCATTCGCCTCTCAGCAAAGTCTATTCTGCTCTGCTGTGGGATTTCGGGAGCAGCTCCTCCTCTGGGCTCGGTTAAGGTTTGGATTAGCGGCTGCTGCTGAGTTCACCATGTGTGAGCCTCAGTCTGTTGAGCATCTGGCTGGAGACTTGTCCGTCACTTTAATTTTTATACCCTTTTCCCTTTGCTGAGGGAAAGAAAGAAGGGAAGTATTAATTTCTAACGGTGCACATTGAGTGTTTGTGTATTTCCAACAATGTACATCCTCAAGTTTTCTGGGAAGGTCACTGGAGAGGTTACTTTGCAAACGATCATGGCTGACACTGGTGCTCGTTGGAACTATCGTAAGTAACAAAGCATTATAATAACTGATGCACTGACAGCTCTTTCAAGATTTCAGAAGTGTTAGCTAAGTGGGCTAAACAATAATAAGTAGGTGTTAGTAGCATTTACTTGATTAAGTTGCTTCATGAATAAATGATACCAGTCAAAGCAAAAACCAACTGTGAGAATGCCAATTTGATCCAACAACACAGATCTGAGTGCTATGAAAAGGCAGAGTAAAACACCAATTTGTATTGATAAATGGTTAAAAGTTTTGTTATTTAAAGCAACATTATGTAACTTGTTTACCTTATATAGCAGTTTCAAGATCATTTTAATGGTACAGTGTCTTTTAATATGGTGACTTCTTTACGTCTTTGCTTTTGCAGTGTAGAATTTCCACAGTTTTCCCAGTTGTTCCACCTTTACCCAGGGATAGCAACCTGTGAAAATGCCTCTTCCTGTTCTGGTTGCACAATGGCAGATGTGGATGGTGTTTGTTTTAATGTTTATTACACTGTGCAATCAGTATTTACTTCAGAGTGATATGTTTGAAGCAAAAAAATGTCCCTTGAAAGTTTAAGTACAATAACTTACCTACATCCTTCTAATATGAAAACTAATACCACAAGAAAAATCATTATCCTGATGAACTGCTGACCTCACACTTGATATCTGACGCAGGTACAGGTGATAATAAAACAGCTCTTACCTACCCAGATTTGTAAGCTGTCAACACATCAAAAGTAAAACACCATCACAGAAAAGTGACATAGGAGGAGAGAGAAACGGCTATTACCCCTCTCGCCTCCATATCTCCTGTCACTTCTGCTGACCCCTGCTCAATCAAAGAACCATTCAACCTTGGACTATAAGTTAATACCAGGCCTGACACTCAGCTTTTGCAATCACACAGGTAAGACTGAGACTTGTCTGAACCCGTTGTTTATTCTGTCACTGAGTGGACATCATGCCTGCTGTTCTATTTAAGCTGTCAAGCATCACAGCCTCAAAACAAGCCCAGCTGGCTCCCTATGAGCCTTCCACAGTAAGATTGATGAGGGGAAGCCTGGCAGAGTGAGGGCAATGCAGGCAGCCTTTGTGTCGTTCTGTATGTTCACATCATTTTGTCTCATTCCACTGGAGGATCAGCAACAGCAGATTAAATGACAGAATGAATTTCCATCAGACCGTACATATTTGTTAAAGAGAATTTGTGTAATCATTCAATGTAACATGGAATTAATTATGCACGCTAGTATTCCATTGCTGTAATGCCATCCTTCTATTGTACACTAAAACATAATTGATATCTTGATGTATAAATGTCATATTTTATCATAATGTCATAAAGCAAGCCTGTTATGTTTTCTATTGTAACTTTGCATACACCTTAAATTAGATTTGGTATGAAAAGGACAGAAATGCTTTTTAAAGCAGCAAGAAAAATGTAGATCACCACTTAGCTTTAGTTTGCCATACACACTAATACTATAGACTTCATAGGGATGTGTATCAGTTCTAATGACTTAACAACTGCTCAGCCAAGGTGCTTTCCATTTTCATCCCAGTCTGTATAGGAACATTTGGCTCCTTCACTGGCTACACAAGAGACCTCCAACAACCACCATCATCAACAGCCTTCGTTGCTCAGTAATGGAGGATTGTACTTACAAAAGAGCACTGCAAGAAGTGTTATGTTGTTGTTGGCAAAAAAAGCAATGGCAAAGCATATTCTCTCTATTCTATGGAAGAATTATCCTATCTTTATTCAAGAGCGTAGATTTTCAGTTTGAGAGCATGATTTCATTCCTTTTCAGTGACACAGCTCCTTCTCGGGCTCAGATTTATTCTCCTCATGCTCACATTTTGTGCTCGCACTGAGATGTTTGCTGCTTTCAAAATGTGTGCTTGAACTCAAAAATCACATGCTTGTGCTCACACATCTTCTTCTTGCACACAAAAATTTCGCTCGCATTCAAATATGTCCTGTGCGCGCTCAGATCTAAAGTCTGCACGCTCAAACCTAATGTGCACGCACTCAGAACAAGCACCTCCTCTCCGGTTGAGGAGTCTGCTCAGACTCAAGGCTGTCCCTCCCTGCGCTCAAAATATTGTGTTTCACCAGCCAATAGGGAGACAGCTACAGTGTGGACCAATCAAATGACGGATGCCGCCTTTGGTGCGTTCCTTCGCACTTTTTTTGAGTGCTCCGCAGGGTCGGGTATATGGTCTGTTTGTAAAACTGCTTCTCTCAAAATACACCAATTTACCACATTAGCCAGCTATTTGAATCGTCACCTATTTAAGACACCAGCATATGTATGTATAATTAATCTAAAGTAATCCTAAAAAGTAGTTTAGATTTTTTTCAATTTAATATTAGTGGATATATGTTATATAGTATAAATACTCACAGAAGCATAGGAATGTTACAATAGTCGAGTGGTTAGGTACAATGTTAGATGTTGCATTTTAAACCATGGGACGCCGGTTCGCATCCCGGCCGCCGCACTAGCCCTTTTCACACTCCCGTTTGCATGCGGGGATGCTGCGCCAATTCTCCGCATCCGCCTCTGTGTGAAAATTTCAGATGCGGTGAGGGGTGAAATTTCGCTGCGCCGAATACGGAGGTAGTATCAGAGGCGCAGTACTGGCGAACCGAACCAGTATGAACGGATAAGCCGGCGGCGCGGGGTGAGGATGTGTCGATCTGATGGTGTTCACTGTCTGATAACTGAACAGGTCCATCACTCAACAAATTATAGAGAAATGTCACGGTGTAAAAAATCACCACGACGGTCAGCTCTCCCGACCAAGACTTCAGTGAACTTTCCCCCCAGAAAACAGCCTCCCTCCCCGCGAGTGAAAGAGTCAGACAGTCTCCTGTTTACTGATGGTGATTATGTAATTATGTAACTCAGAGAAAAACGTAGGATGTTTGGTGGGTCAGGATCTCAATCACAACACATTATAACAGCATCCATATGATTATAAACAGTCAGCGGGTACATGTTTAGATTAACAGGACGACACCGGGGAACCCGTTGAAAAAAACACACACGTCATCTTCATGACGTGTACCGTCACGCCGGCGCCGGCTTTCTGTGTGAATTACTGTGGTTCGTCTTTTACGCTGGAGCTGCTCGGCTCTGTGTGAACAACCAACGGCGTGTGTGGTTTAAAATGCAACATCTGGCAGTGTACTTAACCACTCGACTATCGTAACATTCCTGCACTGTTGTGAGTAGCCTATTTATAGCCTACTATATAACATAGCTCTATCCGCTAATAGGATTAAATTGAAAAAAGTCTAAACCACGATAACTCTTTTTAGGATTACTTTAGATTAATTATACATACATATGCTGGCGTCTTAAATAGGTGACGATTCAAATAGCTGGCTAATGTGGTAAATTGGTGTATTTTGAGAGAAGCAGTTTTACAAACAGACCATATGCCCGCCCCTACGGAGCGCTCAAAAAAAGTGCGAAGGAACGCACCCAAGGCGACATCCGTCATTTGATTGGTCCACACTCTAGCTGTCTCCCTATTGGCTGGTGAAACACAATATTTTAAGCGCAGGGAGGGACAGCCTTGAGTCTGAGCAGACTCCTCAACCGGAGAGGAGGTGCTTGTTCTGAGTGCGTGCACATTAGGTTTGAGCGTGCAGACTTTAGATCTGAGCGCGCACAGGACATATTTGAATGCGAGCGAAATTTTTGTGTGCAAGAAGATGTGTGAGCACAAGCATGTGATTTTTGAGTTCAAGCACACATTTTGAAAGAAAGCAGCAAACATCTCAGTGCGAGCACAAAATGTGAGCATGAGGAGAATAAATCTGAGCACGAGAAGGAGCTGTGTCACTGAAAAGGAATGAAATCATGCTCTCAAACTGAAAATCTACGCTCTTGAATAAAGATAGGATAATTCTTCCATAATATTCTTGTATACACATATTGCATATTTGCACATATGCCCTCTTTACAGCAATATATAGAGATGTCTACATGATCTGTATAATGACTAACGTGTCACTTCTTCTTTAAGTGTGTAACTGCAAGTCAAGTCTCTTTGAGACTTCAAGTCCTCTGACTCACGCACATAACTAGATCATTTGTGTATTTGGCTGTGGGCACTGTCAAGAGTTTAGTGTGTCTGATTGTGTCAGTGAAGTTGCTGAATAGACCCAGTTGTAGACCCAGTGCAGCACAGCTGGGGTTGTTTTTTTCACAACAGGCCCAATGTAGAAATCATCTGAAAATGAATGAACATTTCATAATATTACACCATTATGCAACATTATAGATATCATGTAAACATAGTACTGCCACAGAAGAGAAAAACATAGTCAGACACAATTAAACATCTGTTTATTACAATATATTTTTCTTTTTATTTCCTGATTTTATTCTGACATAGCTGATGTATAATTCTATTAGAAAATGAAACAAATAAATGATCACTGTTATCTAAGACTATATGTTACTATTATTTCATATTTTTGTCGGTCTGACTTTTTCCATCAAATTGGACTACCCACCAACTGGAGTGTTTGTGGTTCATTACAGCATCCTGCAGACACGCTTATCTGTGGCACCAGGGAAGTAAGAGTAGACAAATTGATGTTTTGTAGGAAGTCATGTATATGCTTGCTATCATGCTAGACACCAGTGAGCTCAGAATCTGAAAATAAAGAAGTACTGTATTACAATAACAATATCCCTTCAGATTCATTAGGACTCTGATGTCATAAGTGATATTTGTTCAAATTAAGCAATCAGCCCTTGAGTGTCAGCAGTAACACTGTTAATTAAGCTGAAAACTATTCTGATGGGTCAGCTGATGGCTTACGAAACAGGTTTGGTCTCTGACATTTTGTTTTGTTTTTGACAAGAGAGAAAGCACTTCTGAAGAAGATATTAAGATTAGATTTGAGCTGAAGCTTACTGATCTCTATTATGTTGACGAGTACAGACCTAAAAGAAAAAATAAATGCTGTCATTATTGAGCTATGCTGATTAAAAATAAATGTTATGTAACTACATTTATTGCTGATGATTAAGATAATTTGGTGAAGAAATGTCATTATGACAAGTGTCACATTAGACAGGGACTTGCCAAAGAATAAGATCTGCAATTGATGAAGAGAGAGGATTCATTGTTTAAACTCTTTAAATATGTAACAAAAGAGTGATCAATAACTACTATCCTATACATGCAATTAAATAAAAGGATAGTCCTCCCAGTACTGAGAAAGAACAGCTACAATTTGTGATTTTAAAATATTTATTTTTTTCCCTGCTGCATGTTAGACTTCCATTTATGTTAATTTACATCCTTTACAGGATTTGCATATAGATTAGCCTCCATTTTGCTCAGTATTTTCAGTTGATAAAGCATTGTGATTTTAACCTATATTACATCAAATTGGTGAAAGCTGTTATTTTAATGTTGTGTCCTAAACAGCCGGTGCCTGGGCAAATTTGTGGTTTGCTTGGAATAAAGAAAAAAACAGCACCATTAGCATGAGCAGTGAACAGAAAGACCAGCTTTAGAGCCTCATACTTCCTTAACTGAAGATCAAGTGAAAAATGTTTATGTTTGACTGGCAAGTAATTAGTACAGCAAAACCAGAAGCAGAAATTGGTTTGTTTCCAAGTAGGTTTTACACAAGGAATTTGCCTGGGCACTGTGGTGCAACAAACATTGTAAGAGAAAAAAGAAAAAGGAATGCAAAAGTCAAGAATTATGGATGTAACAGAATTTACAATAAAAACAAGTTAAAATTAAAGGGGGGCACCCGATGGCTCCGCTGCCATTGGGTGTTACCTCATCAGTAGCTTACAGTAAAACAACTAATCACAGCAGCATTTAAGAGTTTCTGACAACGATTTCAGCATGGAGGATTTCAGCTGTACTGTTTCTGACTGCACTCAGGCTAATCAAACATTTTCTGGCCGTGTCTGTGTTTTTGTTGTGGCTGGCTGGTATTACATGTGATACAGCGGATTGACAGCTCTACTTTCCCCAGAAAACACACCGTCCTCTTCAGCTAGCCGAGCGAGCTTGCAGCTGTGTCTCTGTGCGGACTGCCCTTCAGACGCACTGAGCTTGGACACTGGAATTGTTACTTGGTTTCAGCAAGACGGGTTTTGCTACTGGGCTGCTCGTGGAGGGGCAGCCCGAACTTTGGACACACAGCCTGGACATTTTCTGAAGTTTCAGAGGAAGACAATATGATTGCAATTTGCAATACATGTTCTGTAAGGGTACCGAGAGGAGGAAAAAGCCTGTAAGTTTTAAAACAACAAACCTGAAGTCACTTTAAAAGTCTTCATTGCCACAAAAGTGTATTTAGGGAATACAAAGTAGCAGCGGCTAGCTTTGCCACACTAAAAAAGACGAGTGCTCCACTACCCACACTAGTGCCTATTAAACAGGCATTTGATAAGCTTACAGACACAGAACAGAAGTTGCTCAGTGTAAACAGAGCACCTTGGGAAATGAAATGAATTCATCTAGCTGTATTATGGCAAATGGTAAATTGACTACATTTATATAGATTTTTCTAGTCTTCTGACAACTCATATCACTTGACAAAACATACTGTATTCATGCACGCATAGCAGAGGCTGCCAAGGTGCGGACCCATATTGACTGAATCACCATGATGCAACAACAGTTACTTCTAGGTAGACAACTGGCAGTTGATTGCACTGTGAAGGTTATGTGAAACTGTCAAACTTGAATTTTTCTGTTTCTTTATAATTACTTAAACATGAAGGTTTGACCTAACTGAAGTTTTTGCTGCAATTATGTTATGTACTGCGTTGCTTTGCTAGCATCGTTGATATCCACCTAGCAACAGTGACATCTCAGCTAGTTTTAGGTACACTCCAGCTGTAATTTTCTTTGTCTGAGACCTAACAGTTCAATTAGATTTGCAACCTAGCGTAAATTAAAGTTATGTTACCACTGAGACATGATAGCATTAAATGTGCATAACATCGACATTCAACATAATGAAGAAATAAAATTTTAATGTGAATAATCTAGTCTAATAATCTAATCTCTTGTGATTGCTTCTATACTTTGAGAGATTGGCTCATTCACCTGATATGTCCGATGCATTAGATTGCACGACAAATGTTTGTTAATTTGGGTCATATTTATGCAGTTGTTCAAAAAGTGGCATTAAAAAGCAAATATCAGAGATGTAAAAAAGAATAATAATAAAATAACAATAAATAACAATAAACATACTTAGTACAACTGTTGTGTTGGCATTGTTTGTCAATTCATGATATACTGAGATAAAATTTGAAACAAAATTAGATGTGGGCCATTTTGACTGGTAACTGACTTTTCCAAAAAGTGTTTTTTTATATAAATATTTATATTTACAGTCAGTGCCCTTGACCAAGACACTGGCTCAAATCTGGAGTTGGTCTCAGGCACTGTTCGCTGTCTACTGCTCCCTCGGGATTGGCTAAATGCAGTGTGCCAGTTTCAACATGTTGTATATTGTATGATATGTGATGCAAATGTTCTTCTACTTCTTCTTTTTACTAACGAAAATGCAACGAAAATGTGATCATTTTTACCCATTTCGTCTAAAGGCAGTCGGATTGACTGCACAGATTTTGCCATGATTAGGTTGATACTTTTTCAAGTGATGAGAGATATATCTTGATTGCTTGGCGACTATGATTGTCTATCGCTAGAGAACGACCCCTTTCATCAGAAACGGATCATCCAGTAGGTTCAAGGCTGATGCGGGTGAGCTCAGCTCCATTGTCCTGCGTTGCTTCTTGGGGGGTATAAAGTATGGGAGACCTGGGACGGTTGTAACACATTCCCTTTCAGTGATCATAACTTCCTGAAATTGTGTGTTATAGCTCTTACATTTTGACACTAAATACTTTGACTTATGTTTCTACAAATAGAAAAGTTTCCAAAAATAGTTTTGTTTGAATTTTTGCACAATTGAAAAAAAAATCCAGTGGGCTTATTTGGAGCCTCAACCTTAAGAATGTTAAACCTTTCCAAAGTGACAGAGAACACAACATACAAAAAATATGACTACATAGTAGTAATGGCACATACATACTATGTAATTTATAGTGTGTGTTTGTGAGAGGGATATTAGGTGATACACCTGTATTGACTTTTTAAAAGATATCCTAACACAATAAAAACATTACTCTCTTTATTGGGTATTTATCAAGAGTCTGGTATCTAGGGGTCAGAATGACCACTCACAGCAGTTCTAGTAGCTATGGAATTCTGGCACTTCTAGTGTACAACACATACTTTTGATACTCCTTGTTCTATTGTCACTTGTCGGCCGAGGGACAGGTGAACCTTTGAACTTTTAAAAGTTTCTCTCAATTCCATTTTTTAAAAAAAAATTAACGTTAATGTTCCTACAAGATAAATACAAGACAAGACAAATCACTACCCATACAGCCCCCTCTTTCTCTACTGTTTCACTACTGTAGGTGGTTTCCTGTGTTTGGCTACCAATGAAAGCCTTTGATACTGGTGCAAGATGCAGGAGAAATATTATGCTTCACTGCTTATAGAGCTGTGTCCTCAGTTGGCTCGCTTACAAAAGATAGTTTTGTAATACAGAAATATGGAGTCTAAATTAAGACACCCCACTTTTTATGGCTAAAGGATCCACTTTGTAGTCCATTAGGCAGCTAACACAACTAAGTGTCATTATTTTCACAAAGTAAGGCCACTCTTTTCTAGTTCAAAAGCATGTTTTAAGGCTGTGAGACAGCACACATATTGAGGTCTTGCAGCCAATCTCATGTTTTCGTCTTCCATCATCCATTAACTTTGATGCCTCCACATGCTACAGTAGCTTCTCTCTGTGTATCTCTATTCACTGCCACTTTGTTGCCAGACCTGCTGCAGCCAAAACTGCAGTGTCTTTAATGAGGAGATCTCTAATAGAGAGCTGACTGCCTCCTAGTGAGTGGCTTCTTAAATTATTCTGGAGGTTGTTAATCCAGAGGAGCTACTGTGGGTGGGGAGGAGAACTATCAATCTCTACACTCCGTCCAGTGGCATGTATAGACACACTTTTCCGCCCAATTAAAAAATAGTACGGAGCCCATTTTTTTCTGAAGCCAGCATTATCAATATATAGTAAGTACTGATAAAGTTAACGATAGGGCATTTTCTGTGAATTAGAGTGCTAAAACTGCTAAAGCCTGTGTGTCATTCAGATGGGACTGAATAATTAAAAATGCAAAGTATGCCAATGAAAACATACAACAAACAGTTGTAGAGGCAGACAGACAGACAAAAAGAAGCTATGGTTTTTAGCAGAAAATATACTGGATAACATGCCAGACCATTTTCTGCATAAATAAATAAGTAAACAAAAGAAATACGTAAGTAAAATATGAAGATACACTTGATAACCTTAATCAATCTTTTACTTTGCACTGTGAGATACATGATCTTTGATTCATGACTGACCCTTCAATTTGACAGTTGTAACATTAGATAATTCTTTGAAAATCTTGATACTTTAGGGTCCTCCCATATGTGATCAGAGGATAATCAACTGAAAACTGAAAAAAAGGTTTAAAAGACACCCTCAGGCCATCTGGTTGTGGACTTCTTTTGATCAAAAGAAAAGAAAGAAGCTGATGATGATCTAATGATCTGAGCTACAGCTTGCTCAGTCCTACATCATGTACATCAATCATAAATAGGCTTGTTTGAGATGAGCCAGGCCTGTGCAGAATCGATAACCGGCGATCGCGGAACAAGATTTGTGTCCGACTTGCTCTGATGTCATTCACACGTGGACAACAACGATCTCATGAGATGAAGGCAGCCGCAGTTTTTGAAGCCAGGTGCTGCACTTTTCTCTCCACTGACTGCAAAACCCAGGACATGATGGGAAAACAAATGGCTATTGCTTGATCTTACAGCTGATTGGCTTAGATGTTGACTCAACAATATGATGTTTTATATAAACTTTTATTTTTTGCTGAATTGGAAACATTTTGAGTTTTTTTGTCGGATTTTGAAGGCTTACTCTGTTGAAAGAAAATATGTGGCTATGTGAAAACATAAAATCATAGCTAGTCTCAGCCTAGTGAATATTGACATTGAGCTGATTTGATTATTGAAGTATTTAGGAACACAAACTTTTGGTAAGTGGGATGTGAGGATACTTAAAATAACATCTGTAGCCCACAGATTTGAAGCCCTGACTGTCTTTATATCTGACAGATCAGTAGTGTAAGTTACCTTCTTGTATTTATTTTCTGTGTTTGATTATTAATGTTTTTAATTTATCTATGTAGTTTGAGAGAGACATGTCATCCTAGCCGACTAATATGATGCTAATTTACACCATGAACAGAAATGACATATTGCCTGTATAACATTTCAATCAAAGACATTCCAAGAAATTGGAATCAGATCTAACAGGATGTGAGTGTTTCTGTGACTTCCTGTACAGACTAATGGCTGCTGTAAAACCGACTTGACTCTTGCTTTTTTTTTTTTTTTTTAAAGTATATTTTTTGGGGCTTTTATGCCTTTAATGGATAGGACAGTATATAGAGAGTGACAGGAAATGGGAGGCAGAGAGGGGGGGAATGACACGCAGGATAGGGCCGCTCGATGCGGGATTCGAACCGGGGCCGCCTGCAGTGAGGACTGTAGCCTCAACACATGGGGCGGGTGCTCAACCAACTGAGCTAAACACCGCCCCTGACTCTTGCTTTTTGACTCCACCCTCCGCTGCTGCCACCGATCTTGTCTGCTCTCCATCTGAGGCACAGTTCATCTCAAAGAAGCCTGTATCACCATCATCATCATCATAACCATCATCATAATGATTTACATGTAACATAATTTTAAATTATTGTGCAGTTATTGTCATCCAATATTTATTACAACTGTACGGTGGCAACTATTGCAACTGTAGTGCATGCAGATGAATCGGCATTTGTTTTCAACTTTATCGCTGAAACAATTATTACAGTAATACATTCATCAGCATTGGAGAAGAAAGTGCCGGTTTTGGAATAAGAGCAGCGTTCTTGGAGACAAATCACTGCCCGGGGCATCTTTCAACCATACAACCTAACCAGTTGAACCGCCCCAGGGAGGAGTGGGGAGATATCCAGAATGGGAGCCATGCTAATGCAGCGTGGATTTAAGGATGGTCCTGGTTTATGTGTGGTCCCAAGAAAATTAAATGGACAAGTAGGCCAAACAACAGGAAATCACAGACTGTTGTGCCCACATCTTTAAAGGGACAAGTCTCCACAACAACATCCCAGATCAAGCTGTTGCACTCGATTGCCTGACCGTGTTCCAAGCTGATGGAGTGCAGGACTACAGTGGGATGAGGAGAGGTGGACTCTGTGTTTATAACATTGATGTTTGGTGCTCAGACACAGGCAAAGTGGATGGACAGTGTTTACTAGATGTCCAACTTTTGATATGAAGATGCCAACCATATTATCATCACCATCTTGGTGCTGCTGTTTTTACATTCAGCCCCACACAAATTTAAAAGATGCACTACCTGTTTACATGTTTTATGTTTGCGTAGCATTTACAAACTTTCATTTTGTTATGCAACCCTATGTCATATAACGACAAATAAATCCCCCTTGAGCCTCAAACCCCGAACAACATCTTTGCACTGTAATGAATTCCAAAAAACTTGATCCATACAAGCAAAACTTTAGCTAATAAACACATTTCAAGGGCTGGTTCAGAGGAAGTACCACCCAGAGGTAATATAAGTATAGTAACTATTTGAGATAAATCTCAATGGGCAAGGATACATATTTTAAAATGAAGTATCATATCAAAATATGGCAAAACCTTTACCACGAAAACATTAGAGATTAAAAACCGCTTATCTTGTTTATCTTAATGACTAGTCTAATAATATTTCTCTAATTAAGTCCAACATATTTTTATCTAGGGATGGCAATATCAGCATGTAAGTTCAAAACCTTTGGTCCAGACTGAAATATCTTAATGACTGGATGGCTTGCTGTGAAATTTTGTGCAGATGTTAATGGTCCCCAGAGGATAATTCCTAATGACTTTGGTGGCAGTAGACCAAACGTTAGGGCATCACAAGACACCAAAATGCAATTAAAACTAATGCAGTCCAATACACAGTCCAGCAGTCATACTATAAACCCTCCCTTAATGAAGGTTAAAAAGTGTTTGAGAGAGGTGTTGATTTGACTGTATGATCGTGAGGAAATGTTGGGTTTATTTCCTTTTTCAGAAATCCTTTATTGATTTGTTAGGGGAAATTATTTACTGACAGATTTGAAAAACCAAACTTTGTAACAACCTTTGTTTATTGTTGAACCACTGAAGGGTGGTGGTGGTTTGTTTAACCCTAGACTGTTTATTTTTGGTGAATATTATTTGAGCTTCCATAATTCTAATCTGGAAAAAGTCAGGAAGATAACGTCAAGCTGTTGTTGTGAAATTACCCTGTTTTTTCTCTGGAATAATTTGAAAATGTATATCACAGGGCACAAATACAATGATCTGCTGATCTTTACAAGTCTAGATGCAATAGTCAGTACTAAGAAAGAAGCTGATGATGATCTAATGAGCTGCTAGTACTAAAAACAAACAAACAAAAAAAAAATCAGATGTAATTGTGGATTTGAAGAAACCCAGTTAATACAGTAAATCTAAGCACTTCTGTGCCACAGCCTCATATAACTGCTAGTGTGGCTGTAGTTTTAGTGTAGTGTAGTTCCATTTTTGAACAATGGCCACATTTGCCTGATAGTCAGTGAAGTAAGACGTAGTGTACAAACTTTTCAAACGATCTTTATGGCCTTTATCACAACCTACAGACACTTTTTTGGGCTTTCCCACTATCACTAAAACTACCTTCCTTTACTCTACTTTTCTACTTTTATTGAAAAAAATATTATTATTATTGTAGAAACTTTTCAATATGATTAAACCCTCTTTATCCAGCTCCTTTGTTTCCATTCCTCTCCGAACAGGCCTCTTATCTAATAACAAAGCTTCCCACGCTTGTGGCTAAGCACACAGTAATGTAACATTTTGCCTGTAAAACTTAGATTATACTGTTGGCAATGAGACCAATCCCTAATAATTCTGTAAGTGCTCAATTGGACAAATGGCTGTGCTTATAGCTGGGTTTTGTACGATAAGGAGTAGCCTTTAGAGATCAATCACATACTTCCCAATCACAATTTCAACTCAGGAAACATGTTGATAACCAAAGCCACTTAACAAACTATACAGACGGCTTCATAATTTAGATTAATAGAAAAAGGTTTTGGATAATGCTAAACGAGCAGGTGCACAGAATTGACTTTAACAGCATGAACTCACACCACAGTAGGCCAAAATAGCATAAGCACCATTACATGCAGTGTATTGGGCCATTGAATCCCAATTGATTAAATAGCTATGAACCATCTGCCACCTTTTGAAGGCTGTACAAAGAGAATGATGATGTTTATCATGTTTCTATAAAACTCCAGAGGTGGCAGCTCATAATTGGCCTGTAAATCGATATCTGTACGTCAAGACAAGAAAAAGCTGATGGAGGCACAGTTCCAGTCCAACATGTGTGTCTGTGTGTGTGTACGTGTGTGTACTTCTGCTGTGGTCTGAAATTGAGGCATCTGCTACCAAGCACATCCATTCCAAGTGTGGAAATGGGTTTCAAACAAACCAATAAGTTAGCTGAAATGAACTAGCCCAACTGCAGGAACATTCAAAATAAAAAAAGAAGACATTGGCATGTGGTTTCCACATCCAGCAGCTTCATTCTGGTCACAGAAGGTGTCATAATATTTAAAATGTTAAACAATTTGAGGAATTGAAACAAACTTATGCTGCAAGCACATTGACTCTGGGCAGTACTTTCATCCTGAATTTATTTAGACTAATTCTACTCACTTACTGAACTGCTCATCAGCACACTATTTATCCCAATTAAATCTGCACCATTTCATGCAGATAAAGCCCTTTAATTTTACTCGCTGTGAATCCTTGTTGATTACTTTACAACCCTGCATTGCTCAGATAAGAACCACACTTACCTTCTCGATACATAAATACTATTAATCTTCTCCTTATCCATTGCTCTTATCTGTCTTATTTATCAAATCTGTATCTATCTTTATCTCCCTTATCCTTGCCTTTTATAAATTACCACCAATGTACTAATTCATTCAATTTGTTCAGGAGCTACTAGTGGAGAAACTGACTGCAGACAAAGGCACTTGCTTTTTCGCCAGTGTCATCTTCAAACATCTTAACAGATGCTCTGATTGGAAATTGTTTATACACATAACAAATTGCTTTTAATTAAAAGATTGGATGATACTAAGCAGATCAATTTGGCATTGTCACTTGTTTGTGTGTACATGGAACATAACTTTCCACCTCTGAAAATCGGAGATTGAGAACATGGCATTCTAAAGTTAGTAAACACTTTTAACTGGTCAATTGGGGAAGAAAGTAAGAGATAATTTGTTTGAGTTTGAAAAATCTGAAATCCTGCAATGCTACTTGTCAGCAATGATCACCAAACAGTATCACAATAACTGGGTGCACCTACAAGTTTGTACAAAACAAAGGCATAAGTAGGCCTACATTAAATAGGAAAGGTCACATCACAATCAGTGTTTACAGGAGGAGTGTAATATCATAGTTGTGAGTGACAGTCGACGGGAGGGGAAGTGCGAAGGCAGATTGTCCACTAGTTGATAAATGCTGGTAGCAATCTTGGACGAATACAATAAAAAGTAGATACATAAGATACACAAAATGGGTTGCCAAATATACTTAGGCCCGCCCAAGTAAAATGTATGTGTGGGAAACACTGCTGTACATTAAATAGGGTACATGTATGAGGACACATAGTGTCAATCCTGGTATAGACCAGGGGTCGTATGGCGTTGTATATGAATTAATCAATTAATCAATAATGATTGCAAAGTACATTTTTGCAAAATTACAGATAGGTTAAAACGTTATGTTTCTTTATGTTGCAGCTATAGGTATACTTTTATCACAGTGCTGTGCTTATGCTCTGGTTGGGTTTAGGCACAAAAACCACTTGGTTAACATTAGGAAAATATCATGTTTTGGCTTAAATACCTGTTTTGTTCACCCCAAGCACGGCTGGGAATCGTCCCGAGGTCTCTAAAAAATATCCGGTGGTGTCACGTTTACAAATGTTGAAACACCATGGTCCCTAGTCAAAGATGTCCAACCGAGTCATACTTATAAACATGGACTCAAATTGTGGTCACTGTCTTGGCAGTCTTGTCGCCCATATCATAAACATATAATGTAAATGTGATATGGTTTTGTACACATGTTAATATGGCATCTACAGTATATGACACGTAAAAATTTGAACATATGTGTGGTTTGCAGAAACAGCGATTTGGTTGCTTGGTCCTCAGCATGCCTGAGGAATCTACGTAAAGTTTATGGTGTCTTCATGAAGTAAAGATGTGTGTGTTTCCCATTTAGTTTTATTCAAAGTTGCCAGATGACTGTTGGAGCAGCTCAGAACCAAACAGGTTCTTCCTGATGTTTGAGAGATCGTTAAAAGTAAATCACATAGAGAAAAGCAGAAAAAAATTCATTTTATAGTACAGCTTGCATTCAAATGCACTGATATTGAAGGCCAACACCGTCGCAGCAATGATGACTCATCTACTTCAACCACTTCCTCTGATTTGTGTATATCTATAATGCTGTAAATGGAAAAACAAAATACATGGAAATAGGAAACGTCTATTAGATTGGAATATTCTTTCATGTTGCATTTTGAAATGTTTTATGTCAAAATATGCAGCACACCGAACTTGTCAGCCTTAATCAAAGTGCAGCTTTAATATGTTGTTTGAAATGCTGTATGGGACTGAATGGGTTAGATTCTACATTAGACTGCTCTACCTTGAGATAGTGCTCTGAGATTTCCCAACCAATCATTGGCTTTAACTTTATGAAACTGGCCCGTCCTCTGATGGTTGAAATCCATCCTTGATAAAGAGATTATTTATACTGCATAAGATTTTCTGCGTCTCAAACAGAGTAATCTCCTGTAGCCTCCACTCCAATCCCTATTTAGATTGAAGATCTCTGTATACCAATCAATCAGAGCATGCTCAGTGATTTGGATATGCATTACTCTCTAGGAACTGCTGAGGCCACATGCTTGAAAAATTGTGACCTTTCTGTAAGCTGCAAATACAGTCTGAAGTTAACTACAGGGATATTAAAAGAATGTCACAGAGAGAATAATAAGTAAGCTAAGATTTATTACGCATACCACATTTCTCTGTTCTACCAATTTTATTTTATAAAGGCCTCTATCTTTCCATTACATACAAAACTGCTATCTGTTCTTCAAAGAAATATAATTACTTTCAATCTAACAATCTAACAGCCCTGTAAAGCAAATTGTTTCTTTTTCCAAAATAAATTGTGAATAACAGAGCAGCATGATCAGACTTATCATGATATCTCATGTTTAAAAAGCTCTTTCTCCTTCTAGTCTTCAGATAATATATCAAACTTGAGAGGCTTTGCAAACTTTTTGAAGAAGCATGAGGCTGTTCTCTAACTTGGGGCTGATAGTGATGCACCGATCCGAAGTGACACGGCTCATTTCACCCAAGACAAGCGTATGGATTTAGAGCAGGGTGCCGGGTGTCCCAAAAAGTTTGAAAGGGCACCTGAAAGACAGACCACTATCAAGGCTTACGAAGGTGGCCCTGCCCTTGTTCCGGAGCTAATTTTATCAGATGTACTACCATGCAGGAAGCATTCTATTTTATTTGCTGGGCAAATGTGCCACCAGTGAGGCAGACAAATGAGTGCAATGCACTTTGTGGAGAACAACATCATTGACCCTGTGCTCCCTCACAGCTATAGATTTTCCTCCAATGCAAGCTCTATATCCACGAGGGCACAAACAAGGCCTAGCCAATGATTAATTTAAGCACTTTTGTACCTCTTTAGGTATTAATCTATTTGGTCACCTTGCCAGAGCATTTTGTATGTCAGAAATTCACCATACTATGTGTGCCTCCTACAAAAATTGAGATTAGCTATTACATACTTATATTTATATAAGGTACAAGGTAATTTATTCCTCATCATACAACACAGGGTTGTATAACGAAATGAAAGTTTGTAAATACCTTCATGCTACACAAATGACAGAACATATACTGTATACAGTTATCAATATACAAATATGTATAAAGACATCTGCATCTTTTGAATATGCGTCAGGGTGTGTGTAAACAGCAGCACCGAGGTGGTGATGATAATGTGGTTAGCATCGTTATATCAAAAGTCCATCAACTTTGACTGTGTGTGAGCACCAAGCATCAATGTTAGTCCACCTCTCTTCTTCCAGCTGTAGTCCTGCGCTCTGTCGGCTTGATCCGAGATGTTGTGGTGGAGACAGGTCTCTGTGGGCAAAACAGCCTCTGATATCACGTTGTTTGGCCAGCCTGTGTCTCATTTTGTCGATTTCCTTTTACTGCGACCACACATTAGCCAGGAGCAGCCTTAAACCAAGCTGGATTAGCATGGCTCTTATTCCGACTCTCTTTCTCCCTGGGGTGGCCCAGCTGGTCAGTTTGGATGGTCGAAATATGCAGAGGGCAGTGATGGTCTCAAAGTCCGCTGCTCTTAGTTCAAAACACCCACTTTCTTCTCCAATGATGATGACAGTATTTCTACCACAAGCAGTTATGTTTGTTAGTAGTGTTTCAGCAACAAAACCAAAGAAATCAAGGCTAAAAAACAAAAATGTAGCTTAATTTGGAGGAGTTACCAGCCGCTGCATCTTCATGCACCGCTAATGGAATAGCATTAAAAAAATTATAAAACCCAACAATGTGTTTCCCGTGTGGTTACTGTGTGCAAGACAAAAATATTTTTCTAAACGAAATCTGCTGGTTTTATGTGCTCTTGCACTGTGTCTTAGGGATAGACAGGAACACCATCAGGTGAAGAAATAAAACTAAAGCTACACTGTGTAATATAACGGCAGCACACAGTGGGACTGGCTCCAGTAATGGTTCATGCTGACACACACAAGTAGGGGATGGTCACTTAAAAGTTCAACCCTGTGGCAGTTTACCAAAAAAATGATTTTGGGCTGCTTGGTTATGAAGTAGCTCATTGCTGTTCTTGCTTAAATAAAACTGATAATTGCTGGAGAGAAATACAGGCTTTACTTTTGCCCCACATCCATGCAGGCTATTTAGAACACATGTGGATGGCATGCTATGGCACATGTTACATCGTATGAGATAAGAGCTAAAATTATTGGTTGATTAACAGAATAATAATTGGCATGTTTAGATGTTCGATTCATTGTTTTTAGTTCCTATTTAAAAACACTACAGTTTCTCCAAAATGATCATTTGCCCTACATGATATGATCAATAAAATATGACTAACAGAAGACTAAATTCATCATTTTGAGTTCAGTGGTTTTAGTTTTTAGGTTGTTTAACTAGTCTAACTTTAAACCCACATACATACTCTTGTACTGATATAGAGTCGTCTGTCCTTTGTACACAGAGTACCACAACTAGTGGCTTGACTGCACTAATCCATTAAGTGCTGTGTAATGATTCATTCAGTTTAGAAACATCTTAAAGCAATAAACAGAGTCACATAGCATGAAGCACATTATGTTGTACAACCCCAAGGTAACCTTGCTTTGGCCCCGCATCACTTTCACTTCTATAAAATGAGAATGATGTTTACTAAAAGCCAAACATGTTGCCATGAACCTCTTCAAGTATTCTATCAGTGACACTAGCTCAGTGATTTTCACTTCCTCATCTAACCTTATTTAAAACACAATTGCTGCTTATTTCTAGATTCGTTTTAGTAAATAATAATAAATGCATAGATATGCGCATACATATCACAACCAAATCACTCAAGGGTCCCAAATTGTGGAAAAATGTTTTGACCCAGTGGATGAACCCACAGCAGCTGGGGAATGTTTTGAAATGATAATTTTAGGCAGTACAATGGCTGTCTCGGTACAAACCACTTGAAAAGGTGATACTACATGAGATGTTGAGGATGACCTGCAAGCCAACAACATTTTATAATGTTTTCATGAGTCAAATTAGCAGGAATAACTAAACTAACATTGTTTTTATATGGTAAAACTGCAGACCTTTCACCAGTGCAGCACCATAAAAGACTTTTTGTTGGAGGCATTTGTTCTGGCAGTGACGTGATATAATTAGGATTAGGGGGGTAAGATCAGCATAGTTCCTTTAAAGAGTAAAAAAAGGGAGCTAGTTATATTTGTACATAGAGTTCATGTATATGGATAATATGCATAAATGTTGGCTTCCTGGAAAACTTGATGTTTCTTTATATTGCAACTTTACATTTTTTTAGGTTCAATTTCCAATTTACCTCTTGTCAGAACGCTGTGCTGGTTAGGTTTAAGCACAAAACCCACTTGGTTAGGGTTAAGAAAAGATCATGTTTTGGCTTAAAATACCTGTTTTGGTTATGTGTCTGGAGATGTCCTAAGGTCTTGTTAAAAATACCCAGTTTTGTCGCCACAAACATGGCTGGAAATTGTCCCGAAGTCTCCTTAAAAATATCTAGTGGTTCAATTCATTCAGTTCAGTTCAGTTCAGTTCATTATCTACCGCTTTTCCGTGAGGGTCGCGGAGATGTTGCCGCTTTATCGCCCCTTTCAGGGGATTGCGGGTTGCGGGTTACTGGGGCCAAATCCAGTTCACATAGGGCGGAGGCCAGGGTATATCCCTGGATGAGTCGCCAGCTCATCGCAGGGCCCTCTGACGGCAGAGGCTGCCAACACAAGGTGCCACCTGCGCGCCAGGAGCAGTTTTGGGGTTCAGTATCTTGCTCAAGGATACTTCGGCATGTAGCTCAGTTCCGCCCAGGGGAGCCGGGGTTTGAACCAGCGACCTTCTGGTCACTGGTCACCTGCTCTACCCACTGAGCTACAGCCGCCCCCTACTAGTATCTAGTGGTGTCAGGCTTATTAATGTTGAAACCCTGGGGGTCACTTGTCAAAAAATATCCAGTAGATTCACACAAATGTTGAAATGGGGACTCAAACTGTCATCACTGGCTTGCCAGCCTTGTCACCTGTAACTCCACCACTGTCCCCTGACATGAAGGTCAGGTAATAAACATGTAATGTGAACTTGTTATGACACATTTTGTGCACATGTCAATATAGTACTTAGTCTATGACATGGACAAATTAGAACGTATCTATGGTGTTTAAAATGTTAACTGCTAACATTTTATTCTGGTGACCAAGCTGCATTAAATACTGTAAAGGTATACTGTATATAAAATACAGCTAGATGCACTGTACTGCATATCTCTCTGTACTGTAGATGCACTTGACCATAACCCATATATGACAATGCATGATAGTGTTCACTTGGCAGTTCCGAGCTCTGTAATTAAAGCTTTATGGTCATGATAGCTTTGACCCCCACAGAAGCCATGAGTGCTGTCTCCACTTAGCAGCTATAAATTTAGTGCAGAGTCAAAGGGGTCACTGTCAACAATCTGCTTTTCATGGTTCTCATTATTTTCAATGCCAAGTAAGGGACACTGGACAGCCAGAGGAAGGTCAGATGTCTGCAACCTCAATATTCATGACATCAAGCCCCTTTATTGAGATTCCTGTTTTAGCCATGCGGTTACATTTTCCAGGATAGAGGGGAATGCCATTCAGCTGCTGCTTCAGGAATGTGCTGCTGTTTCATTTTGAAGCTTTAACACAATGTTGTCTGAGATAAGTGGGCCATGTGTCATAATTATCCCCTCCTGGTGAGATTATTATTAGAGGCATATGTGTTGGTTTTTCTCCTGAAAGGAACAAATCATAATGATGGAATAATGACGCTGAAGTTCAGTGCTTAATTTTTAATCCGTCTTTCCAAAAGTCTGGAGACCCATTATGTGCTGCTGGGCAAATCTACCTTTTTATCTATCAGATGAAAAGCTAGGTTAAAAGCAGGGCTTGCTTAGTTTCCGAAAACATTTGAATCATAGCCGAGATGGTTGTTTGATTTATCCTCGCCTCTTTAAACATGTACAGAAGGGATGTTTCCTCAGGTGACATGACAGATGGAAATTGCTAATTACTTCACTTTCATTGCTGATCCTTTACCGCTGGAATTCTAAAACCATCATCAGATGAATGCAGAGAATTTCTAACGTATGCCAATATATACATTATGCTCATATGGTATTCCTAAAGTAAGTTGATGACTATTAATTGCATAATTCTAATGTTAAGATGAAAATATCACAGAGCAAAAACAGTAATGCTAATGTTTTGTGTGTTGTGTGCATTTCCTGGTTTTTAAATGCTGGATATTTCATTGAAGAAGCAAAAAAAACAACAATCGAATCAATGAAGAAGATAATAAGTATTTGCATGGTTTACAAACTTTCTTATGTCCCTTTGTGTAGTAAGTCACTGACAGGATCAAACTGGCAGTGAACCATATTGATTAGTCAATTACCAACATTGGCAACATGGCTGCTCAGTTGTCACTGTGGATACCTAATAGAAAACAGATACCGGGTTTGAATCTGACTAACTTGACACGATTGTTGATTGATTGTTTTTGGTGAGTTAATTTCCTCCTATAAGAAGTAAGAAAAATGTAAGAAAAATGCCACAAAGAGTTATTGGTTATTGGCTACTGATCAACTATATTCAGTCCACAAAAACAAAGAATGCATGTCAAACAAGTGTTAAGTCTGTGGAAGTTTGTTTTTAATGTACTAAAATTAATGATGGCTCAACATGTGCTGTCAGCCTTTTTCTGTTTTTCTGTGGAGACAAATGCAGTTAGTAATGCAGGGGAGACATAAAACGACTCTTTGACACTTCAACCTTAAGACCATTTGACAATCTAACCTGGCCCTTCATCTGACCAATGATTTAAATCACTATATTTCTTTAGGTGTTGCTGTAGCTGTTACAGTATGATTTTCCATAGTACTTATGTCTTGCCTTTTTGCACTATTTGATATGCAAATTGCCCAGTCCTAAAAGTGTGAAGACTACCCTGGAATCATAGTGGTAAAATAATAATAATAAAAAAGCAAACAAACAAACAAAAAAAAAGTTATTTCTCTCAGTTTACTTGGTGAAGCTCTACAAACTTATCCCCCCTCCATCTACTATCTTAGTCAAATTGTGACACGTGCTGGTAGGATGTCAATTAATGTAACACACATACACTCACAGTGGTTGCTAATAGATTTAGATGCACACTGATAAATGAGGCCTAGCTTTGGCAATATGTTGGCTTAAAATGTGATTTCCTGCACTCGGGCTAAAAATGTATTAGACCCATGTAAACATCAGCATGACCTTTTTGAGATGGTCCAACCAAGGTCTAAATCAAATTTGGAGAGCAGACAAAATTGTGTCTTGGAAAAAATGACATCAAGGTAATCCTGTTACATAATTTGAGTTTAAACTAATTTTTGTGCTGAGGAAGGTGTTAATTTTGTGGTTGGAAGCCACCTGGCAACAGGAGGTTAAATCATTCAGGAGTCGCCCATAATTGTCTGGCTAGCGTGTGGTACTTTCCTGTATCCAATATTATTTGCCCCACTTCCATACCTGTCAATTACAATTTGAAAAGAAAATTTCCTGCAAATTGTGCTCAGATCTAGTCACTGAGTATCATCTGTCACCTGCCACACCTATTCAGATTCTCTTCTTCCCATTTATCAAGTAGATGAAAAACTCATTTGGAATAAACTGAAACATTGGCATGGCTCAGTTAGTGCATTTAATGGGTCAAAACTAGTCCTGACAGAGCTATCCCTTCTCTTCACATACAGAGGTATGTCTGCTTTGTTTAGCTTTGTTCTTTCCTCTGTTAAGCTTTTGGTCAGTGATCGTGACAGAGGCCGTGGCTGACCTTCTTCAAGCTGCTTCAGTTTAACCCTCTCTGCTCGCTCTGCTTCATTGAGTTAAAAGTTAGCCACCTGTGCTTGTCAGGTGAGTTAACTTAAGACACATGCTGTGGCCGTCATGTCAGCTCACGTCCCTATCTTCTATTTCTGCTATTCTTGACAGAATCAGCTCCCCTCCATGTGTCTCTCAGATACTTCACTGGTTATAAGGGAGCATCTGGTGTCTTTTCATTCTTTTGAGGGAGTGAAGCATTTTTGTCAGTCAGTATCAGCAATGGCTGCTCTAGTGGGAAATAGCCTGAAAGAACCCCTGAAAAGCAGACAGTGGATATTTTTACAGACTTTGTCAAATAATCCTGCTGAGGAGCTTGAAAAAGACAACCCAAGTGAAATTACAAGAGTATAGAATCCTGGTGTTGTATTCCTGACTGAAACTAGCAAACTGAAGCAATTAAAAACATCAGCGTGTCTATCATTAGAGAAGGATCAGCTCCTGGAGTAACCCAGCCCGGCTTGTCAGGACAATGATGTCTGGGTTTGGGTCGGGCTCTGTCACATCAGTAGTTACTGTTTAATGTATGTGTGTGAGTATGTGTGTAACCACTGATATGTAATATACAGTATGTTTTTTTTAATTTTTTTATTATTATTTAAATTTGCATAGAACAATGCCAATTTATGGTCATGCCATTTCATGGTCATACGCTGATGTGTCTGTAATTAGGATAACAACTGCGTGACAGGGTAACAAACTCAGTGCTTCAAATTAACTGCACCAGGCTCAAGTCACATTTGGACGTAAAAAAAAAAAAAAAAAAAAAAAACAAAAAAAACAAAACATCAGCATGATTACACAAAAATTGCTGAACTGATTTCCATGAAACTTTGATGGAGGATGGGTCTCGGCCCAGAACAGTACCCCATTTACTCCATTGGTGCACATCTGGATAAATGGACAGATCCAGAAAAAAAATTCTCACTTTCTTTAACATTGCGAGATAGGGCATTTTTGGCATTTTCATTAATTTCTGGAGAATACTGCATTGATCTTGATGGAAAAATCAGGTGTATTTAGGTGGCTGGTATCTATGAGTGAGTAAAATTTGATTCTCACTTTTATATTTTTATCCAAATAAAAATCTGGGTCTAACAACTGCTAACTGCTGGGCTTTGGCTGAGGTATGCGCCATTCTAGTTTAAAATGCCAACAGTTTTGTAGACATCTCTTTTATAATGGGGAAATAGCTTTTTGGGCTGCAGAAGAATTTTTTGCTTGGCTGAACGGCATCTCTGTATCCAGGTCTATTATACATTCATGCTCGCTACGCAGCCCAGAGTGATCTTCTCTGGTCTTTGTCATCATCAATGTAAACTTTGTTGCCAGCTACAGGCTGGCATGCTTGTTTAAGTGTTGTGTAAAGAGATGTTTTTTTTTTAAACAAAGGACGTGTGGACAGATTTTTGTTTTCAACGGCCTGAGATAACTGAGACCCACTGAAATACCTGGAACTAGAATCTACTGAATAAAAACGAAGCACAGAGAAAAGGTCATACAAAAGAAAGCTTAATTCAAAAGAAAAAAAAGAAAGAAATAATAGGAACATTGAACAGTGTGATTCATTTGATTAAAAAAGATCAGGCTTGACACGTGTCCCCCGGAGTCCTCAGCAAGAGGCTGATAAGCTGGAAGGCTGATAAGCTGGAAGGTACCACACATCAAAAACATATTTGTTGCTTCTGATTCCTGATTTCATGTTCAACAACATGCTGTGTACACTTCAGGGAGTTTTAGGTGTATGCTCAGTGGCTTTCGTAAATATAGATCAGATGTTCAAGGAGAACAAATATGACACTATAAACCCTGTATACATGGCAAAGTGAGTGTAGATATAGAGGGGATGGACTTGTTTTATTTTATCTTTATTGCTTTTCTGTGTAGGTACACACTACTTAAAATACACATGCGTTGCAAGCTGAATTCAGTGATCCATTTCATAAATAACGGCCCTGGAAGACAGGGATGAAGGTTGAAATAACATGTAAATAGAATCTTGTAATATATTTATTAATATTACATAGATGTAAAAAGCCTGAGAAAACCACGGCTTATTTTCTGGCATTTTCTTGTACAGTATTTTTTTTCTCTGAGACTCTGGACATTAAATACCTTTTTTATTAAACAGTTGATCAATGTAACCTTTCTGCTTTTTATCACATTGAGGTGAAAAGTGTGCTTTTTATAGCTTGTCTTCAACCCTCAACTTCATATTTTTTACCGAGCGATCATTATAGTCTATATCTTCCTTATGGCTCACTGCACTTCAAGCCAACCATTAGGCCGTAGTCTGACTGCCAAGACAGTAAGAGTGTGAACGGTAAAGGTTATAAAGTAGCTTACAGAGAGAAATTAATTAGATCCTGTCAAGCTTATGGGCTTATTATTTAGACCAGGTTATCGTCCTCCTACACACTGAAAAACTACAAAAGGTTAATCACATCGAGGTGCATCAGGATGTGCTGGTAGGACGAAGGAAATAACAGCAAGCAGAATAACAACCAAAGGTGTCAGCATCCTGGTGAAAAGTGTCTCAATTCTACTTGTCAGATAACATGGTGTACCATCTTCACATTGTATTTTCCATCACAAAATGGTAGTTGGAAAATACATTAAATTTATGAAAGTATCAAATATACCTTTATTTTTACACTCTCTAAAGGTAAGGGCCTTTAGGTCACCCGAAAAAGGTAAAAATAAACCAACACCAACCATTCCATCCTCTTTTCTAATAAAAATAAATAAATAAAAAATAACGGATGTATGTAAATGCTTTCCTGTTGGGTTTAATGGTGAGTGATAAAACTGCTTATTACCAGACCCTACTATAGTAGTGAATCACATAGCTCTATAAAATGCATTCTGCAAAGTCTAGTTCTCCCTCTATAAAGGAATCCAAAGACAGGAATCGAAATATGTGGGTCAAACTCAACACTGACCTCCTCAATTATACATTATATTCTCTCTTGAGTTGTGTGGAGCCGCTACTTCAGCTTCACTTACATATAACACTGGTGTGAATGGAGTGAACATAAGCAGCACTGCACATAGTAATGAAAGCACACAGTAGTCTCACACATCCGTATCATTGTGATGCCTTGCGGGTTATTTAGTAACTTCTAACACCGTGCTGATGAATAATGTAGTAATAACTGGTGATGAAGATGATAGCACACCCTCCTGTGTAACAATGCTTAACTACATAATAATTGAAAATAATACGATAAAAAGTGTTGAGACACAAATATGCTTGCACTCAGGTGAAGATGTGGTAGACATTTAACTTAAGCATTATCACAAAAATGTATTAACTGACTAGAACCACAAAATTTAACAGATTCATTTAAATAACTTTTTTTTTTTTTTTTTAAAAAGATCACTAGTAACTGATTAGTACATGGTATTGGCAGATGCACTGGCTTTAGGCAATGGTATCAGCCCATAAAAAGTTGAACTGGTGGATCCATAACAAGAACAACAATCCAACAAGCATTTGATATGAAAGCTGAAGTAGACAACTCCAGAGAAAGACATGCATGTAGTGCATTTTCTAAATCTGTGTCAGGGTCTATGTAAAGAGCAGCAATATAATGTTGACGATAATGTGGTCAGCATCTTCATATCAAAAGTTCGACATCCAGGAAACACTATCCATCAACTTAAAGTGTGTGAGCACCAGGCATCAATGTTATTAACACCGTCAACCACTCCTTTGTCCAGTTGTAGTCCTTCAAGCACATCAAGTGCCACAGCTTGATCCGAGATGTTATGGTAGAGACAGGTCTCTGTGAAGATGTTGTAGGAACCTCTGTCCATCGCCTCTGCATTAAATTGGGGCCCTGTTGTTTCTTGTTAACCCTTTTCATCTGGATAAAGAAGATTTACATGAAGGAGGCGCCTTTCAGGCACATCTTATCTCCTGGCAGAGAGGACAGTGCCTCTCTGGACCATAAAGACTTCAAATGAGGACAGTTGTAATTAATTTACAACCCAAAGCCTTTAGATGAACTTACTCTCCCATTTCTGAACTCTCTCTCCCCTTTTGAACAGATAAAACTCTTCCCACAGGTCGTGTTGAGTGACAGTTCACCAGGAGGGACGAACGAATGTCTTCAGAATGTGTTAATACAATGTCTTTACATTTGCAGATTAAGTAACACGCCTGATCACTTTCTACCTATTTCTCTCTCTGTCTCTATGACTTCTGATCCACAAACATTCACAGAGTGGACATCGGACACCTTCTGACGTGTTTTTCTATGCTGTTACTCTGTCTTCTTTAAATTTATGACCCATCTGGATGCTATCTGCTCACATTCCATTCAAATGGCCTCTGTATTCTTCCAGATTTCAGACCATGTCTAATTAACCATTAAGTCAGTATCTCACAATCTTATTTCTAACATATTAAGAAACAGTAAGAGAAGCTCATAAAACTGATCTTTCTCCCGTTTCTCTACGATTAAGATTGACTGAGATCAAATTTTAATGTTTAATCTGTACTGTGTTCGGTGGAACCACAGCACCTCCTGATGGTGAGTCCTGATACAGTTGGACGAGAAATATTCTGTTTAATATGTTCATGGTTATAACCAGTAAATGACTCTGATATGTCTTTGTTTTAACAAGTATTAAGCTGAATATGTATAATTAATGTTTAATCACGTCATAATCATTTTCATGATAGACAACGTATATCTATTAAGCCATGGTGAGAAACTGAGAAGGTGAAGCACGGTTTAGTTCAGTGAGTTTCTGTGAATCTTCACACCTCCACTAAATCTTGGAGATAAAAGCCGGTAAGCCCCGCCTAGACACGCCTCGATTTGCAAGTAATAAAACGGAGAGATCACGTCTCTCGGTTCAGTTTTAGTTTTGTTTACAGTTTTTGTTTTTGTTTTAAAAGTTTTGTTTACAGTTCGGTTTTTAGTTTTAGTTCAGTTTTAATTTTGTTTAAGTTTTTCTTTTGTAACTTATTTTGAAGCTCTTTACTTTACTTTGAAACACGCTCCAAGACAGCGATCTCATCAGAAGTGCTCACGCGTTGATTTTTCTCATTTTATATTTTTCGCAGTATTGATTAGCTTCTTTTATTAAGTTTGTACCAGAACAAAGTTCTGTTTTAATTTGTTTTATACCGTTAAGTATCGTAACCCGCTTTTGAAGAAGTGAACTTAATTTAGATTACCTTGCATTAACTAACAACGGACGATCCGCCTGATCAACGTATCATCCTCAGTTATTTTATTCAAGAAGTTAAATCTAGTTTACAAAGTCAGAGCCTGAGAACCATTCGAAGAAACGAAGAAGAACATCTTTATCACAATCATCATCACGACACAGCAACTTGCTGTGTCCGAGACCGTGCAAGCGGTTTCCAACGAAAGACAGACTCTTTGACAAGCCCCCAGCGCTCGCTAGCGGTATCATCCCGCTGGGCATTGAGCCAAGATCTGCACCGGATCGGTACGGGACCAGCGGCCCTCTTCCTAAGACAACGGACCGAGGTGCCCAACCGACTGATACCGGACGAGCTGACCCCGGCCATCGGACCGCCAGCTAGAGTCGCAAATCACCCGAGGGAATCCGCTGCCGCGGCCCCGCAACTCGGCTGAGAAAGTAGGCTCTCCATCACTCACAACAGCTGGATTCACACATGATACATGAGATGGTGTATATTGCTCTGGTTCTGATCTTTTAGCGTAAGAGAAATTCGGTTAGGGTCTCGTTAGTATTAAAAATTACTACCGTAATATTTAAATGCTTCAACCTAACCCATGATCTCACCATCAGCCTATATTCCACTAATAACCCATTACTTAGTTATTTCACATTTCCTGTTACCTGTGTTATTCATTTAAATTGCCATTTCATTTATTTAACCTGAATTATTTAGTCAATAAACATATTTAACCGTATGTCGTTGTCTGTGCAGGTTTGTTTTTAATGTGGAGAACCGATGGATATGTGTAGAATCTCACTGCTTCATATATGAGATGAATAAATTGATCTGAAATTGATTAAAATTGATACAAGTTAAACTTGTCCAGTCGAATTTGATTAATTACCTCCGGATTATTCAAATAGACAAAATAACGGAGGTGGTGCCCCATTAACGAGTGTTTATTATTAGTGTATCTCCTACAATGTGCAGTCTCTGATTTCTCAGTTTATGGCCAGCCTGAGTCCTATTTGTCCATTTTCCTTTCCTGTGACTAGACATTAGCTAGGAGCAGCCTTAACCAAGATGGATTAGCATGGCTCTAATTCTCTTCCTCCCTGGGGTGGTCCAGCTGGTCAGGTTGGTTGGTCCAAAGGCACCGTGGGTCATGGTGGTCTCAAAGTCTGCTGCTCTTAATCCATAACACCCGCGTTCTTCGCAAATGGTCATGACAGTATTTCTGCCACAGTCAGTATGTGTTTCAGCAATAAAGATGAAAAAATTACATTTTAAAAAACAATAATGTAGCATAATTTGGAGGTTCTGCCGGTCACCGCATCCCCATGCACAGCCCGTGTCCAACAACACAATTATTTGGAATATTTTATTAGTTTATATTTAATTTTCATATCAAAGAATATATTTCGTTATTCAATTGAATTTAATATACTGCAATCACAGCATCAGTAAAAAATAGGGCTACCAAAAATCATGATCTTGATTCATACATCTATGTGTATGCAATCTCATTTCTAAATGATGGCAATTCACTTGCTCTTATTTCGCTATGCATTCAGGTGAAGCTGCATTGACATGTTGACTTATTCAACAATCCTAGTTGCTTTATCAATCAAACTTACACAGTATGAAGCAAAACACGCTATTAATTCAACACTTACGCGTACAACTCAATCATCTCTCTCATTTGTCATCCTCAGTCACAGCGCTCCACTGTCAGCCACTGTTACTATAGCTGGGATGAAGCACTTGTGCTGTGACATAACTAAGTGCTAAACGTGGGTTTTCATTGGTATTAGCTAGATAGCTAAGGTAATGCTAAGTTAAGTAAACTGAGTGTTGGCTGAGTTAACAACAGCCTTTCAACGTGTAGAGTGATAAAAGGAAAACAGTCAGCAGCAACATTCAGTGTCCGCCTGGTCTGCTCCCACAAACAGACTTTTCTGTCTGTGCTTTGATAGTTTCTGGCCTAAACTCAATCACAGTTAAATGTGATAACCTCTAAAGTTACACAGTCAGAAGCGATGCCTCTTTCCTCCTCATCATGGGACTTACCAGTGTCTACCTTAAGTATTTTGCATGAATGCTATCAGTTTAAAGTTTTTGGTATTGAGTGAATGCTCTCTCATGGACAGAATGTATAACAGCTACATGCTGTGGCATTGGCAAAGTATATGCCTGTGTATACAGTGTATAGGTACATAGTAAATATTGATAATAGGCTAAATTTGAGCATTAAAAAATTGAATGGTATTATAGAGGAAAATTTACAGCACTACTGCGCAGTGCATTGCTTTATCCTTCAAGTTCCCAGTCCAATTCCAAAAACATTAATTTATGTTATTTTTAAGTCCAGCACTCTGCTACGTGTTATGTCAGATGTTGAAAGCCCAGTAGAAAGCCTTTTTTTTTCACTTGAGTGTAAAAAAAGTGCGATAAATGTTTTTGTCGAAAAAATAAGAATCATACGAGAGAACTGTCATCTCAGTTCTCATTGCGATTCAGCAAGAACTGTGCAGCTCAAGTAAAAATGTTATACCAAAATGAAAAATTGCCTGTTATTTAATGTATGATGTTACTGCTTCATCTGAATATCAATGCAGTACGATGACCAACTGCATTGTGAGCTCATTATAAAAGACATTTGATAAGATTTTTTTTACAGTCTTCACATTATCTAGTAGTTATACATTTTTAGCTGCTCCATGGTACTTCTGGTATAACAGCGCAAGCTGTTGATCACTGTGCAGTATGCACAGTTTGCATTAGAATTCTCTGTGACTGTGAAACAGCCTCCCAGTGTGCCAGTCAAAGGAAGTTGTTTATTTGGACATAGATGATGGTGAGCACCCAGGAGAAAGGTCATACCTTTTACTTTTATGAGCTAAGACTCTTCCAAAAAGAGAAACAGAGAGAGAGAGAAAATAATCAGGCCTGGCTATGGTGGACCATTTCTGATAAACAAGAAAAGCCTTCTGTTAAATTGCCTTTATTGATTTTCCAAAGTTAAATAGTGTATGTCAGAAATGTTTTACAATAGTTTCTTGGTTTTTCCTCCTGTCGGACCTCCATTTATCATCTAAGCAATAGCTCCACAGATTTTCTCTGGGTGACAAGGTGGCAGTACTCCATGGGTTAGAAAATTGGTCTTATGACTAAATGGTAGCACACTGAGTTGGAAAACAGTACTAGAGTATCCACATGGATCAGCAGCTGTCACTTTAACTGACAGTTTGCTTTAAAAACAAATTAGCACTGTTGTGGATTCAGCTCTCTTTTTCTAACAATGCACACATTTAACTGGCTGATTTAGTCTGAGACCTCTACTCTGCCAAAAGACTGGTTAGTTTTGTGATGTTTTCTTTGCACTGCATTCATCAATTCATTCATCTTTTCTCAAGTCTCACTGAAATACTTTAAATGTTGTACAGGAACGGATGATCACAAAAGTTCACATAAAAACCCTCCTCTCCCCTGACAATCACTGTCAATATGCCCTTGACCAAAGAAGTGAACTACAGACTGCTCCACCAGAGCTGCTCAGTGGCCGACAGTAGAAAATTGCGGTTGCACAGGGCAGCTCCCGAGTGTGAATGTGTTTAACTGAGTGAAAATGAAGCAGGGTATTAAAAGCTGTTGTGCGGTTGGAACAGTGAAAGCATCCTTATTTTGGATAAAGATAAAAACAAAGATCAAACTTTTGTCATTTGGTATCTAACTTTTGAAAACACATCAACAAGTATTATTCAATTCCCTAGGAATGTGTCATTTTACATTTACCAAACTGGTGAAATATTCTAATATTTTCCACCTTTTTTTTTAACATGAAACAAATACATTGAATGATGCAAACGTAGAACATACAGACAAAAAGCCCCGTTAACTTAGAATATTTGATATTTCATAATTGCACAAATTGAGAATATGAACGTGATTCCCAAATGTGATTAGCGGTGGAGAAAGGGGGAGATCAATGTGAAGTAAATCAATTAATAACAGCCAGTGGTTTCAGCCACTTATTTGTTTAATGTGGTATGACATTCTTCCCAGATGACGCCTAGTCAGTTTTATCCATATTAATGAGCACCATCAGCTGGCACACTGAGACAAATTCCCTCCTTCCTTCATGTCCTCAGACAGTGAAATTTGGTTGCAATAATAAATCAAGGGCACTTATTGATTTCAACGTACCTAAACCAGCCACACAAATCACATGTGCATTAATATGTGACATCAATCAGACAGACAGGGAGTGTTACATTGGGATGCTGTATTTCTCAAGATGGATGCCCATGATTTTTAAATGCCATCCATTCATTTGAATGGATGTTGTAGACTTTAACATATGACAGACATCTGTCAGGCACCTGTCAGTATTTTAAGGTTTAAGTTTTTAAAACATGGCCTGAACTTGAAATTAGCTCCAAAAATAGCTAATGAGCTCATGGCTCAGTTAGCCGTGAAGCCAGGGCCTGGAGGGTTTCTCTGGACCGGAACCTTGGATCACAGGGGGTGTCACACAGGGGTCGGGGCCCAGCTCAACTGGATTTGGCCACCTGATGTGAGATTGAACAAAGCTTAACACCAAACTGGGACTGAACCACTGGAGTTCAGTTTGAAGACAGGAGATACAGTGCGGAGGTGGTTTACAGCGGCTCTGACCAAGGCTGTGACTTCAGGGATGACAAGACACGGCAGCCAGGGACAGGAGAGGTGTGCAGCGGCACAGGAGATAGAGAGTCAGACATCAGCAGCAGCTGAAATTAGAGTCTACAGCTGGAATGTATTCACATCTAACTCTGTGAATTTAGGATTTATCAAGACCAACCCAGAGGTGATTGTGGAAAGACAAAACAAGAGTGTGTTGGTGAGGTAATGAGGCAATTCAGCTAATCTTAGTTGGTAAAAGAGAGAAACTTTAAATTCAGAAAGTGTACAGTTGTATTTTTATGTTTAGTAAGGAAAATAGATGTCAGAGTTATGCCTTCTTTATGGGGGGAAGGGAGGATAGAGGAGTGATGGGTGAAGGAGGAAGTCAATGGGTACTTCTCATTTCTCTTGATTGCATCTACGTTTCCATCACTTGCGTCTTTCCTTGCGTCCTAGTCCCTCCCGCCGAGGATTTGTGGAGAGGCGCAACCATGTGAGGGGAGAGGAAATGAGGAAATATGTTTTAAGAGGAATGAGATCTCCTTTCCTCTGAAGTGTTGCAAGAAGCGACATCCATTTTTTGATTACGGCTGTAGCTGATCACAGCTGGATAAGCTTTAACAGCTGAACAGACTTTTGATGAATTTGTGCCAGAAATGACATTATCTATACATTTTTTTAAATAATAACACAAACGAATAATTGTGGAGTGATTTAAATAATCAATAAAGTCAAACTGATGTACCGCGGGCGTAATTGCACACAGCTCTGTAAATGGAGAGATGCACTTATATTGTTTCTTATAGTGCAGGTAATGTAATATTTTCCTCACTGATGACATGTATTATTACACCCGCCAGCAGCCCATCAGATATTAATCACAACGTTTATTTTTACGACCTGGACCGCCCAATCCACAGATTTTCCGCGGTGTCCATGGATATACCTCTGAAGCGCACATCACCACCGTGATCAAAGCAAACATGTGTCTTTGCAGTTTAAAGTGTAAACAGTACAGACATTCAGGTGATTAAAGTTATAGGGAATATAGGTCTATGCCCTACATTATAACCAATCCTGTGCTTTTTACAGCAGACAGCAAACAGTTTTGCTGGATGATCCCTTTTTTGAAAAACAAAAAAGCTCATCTCTAGAGAAACGCTCACAGCTAGAACTGCATCTGCCTTGCTATCTCATTTTGCTGTTTGTGCGAGCTCAGTTTCTATTTTATTAATCGCAATTTTAATCACTCATTAGTTGGGATATGATGCACCTGTGTTGAGTCCCAAGGGACCAGGGATGGGCCAGATGGGTCCTGGTACTTGGTCAAATACTTTACCAAATAGTAGTCTTCAATGTAGGGAGGAGTCAAGAAATAGGCTCAAAGATCACTGGAGAGTTGCAGAGTCTGGTACAAAGGAGTTTATTGGGTTCCGGGAGCGAACTAAACAAGTTCTCTCTGCGCTCCTGCTTTTATTCTGAAGGATCTCCACCTATTTTTTAAACACCCTAGAAGTGCATTCATTCTCTGTGACTTGTTGAACAAACATCTGTGCATGAATAACAAGCTGCATATAAGACTTGATGATGAGACACTTGAGTTTAATCTCTTATCTGTCTACAAAACTCCAGTGATGTTGTGATGTATCAGATCAGTCCAAGCCGCTGCAGTGGCCAATCATAACTAAAGGGGTGTGTTGGCCGATAAAAAGACTTCCGTGAACTCTGCTCTCATGTGTCTTCGTTCATTGTTCCTCGAACATCGCTCCTCGCTCCTTTGGGAACAAATAAGAGCTTTGGGATGGCCTGCAAGATGGCAGACAGGAACACCTTCCAGTTCAGGCGAGGGTTGAGGGGCAAGGAAACGACAAATGAGAGACATGAGAAGTACCCAGTGATTATTAGAACCACCTATGTTCTCATTCAGACGAGCACCAACCCTGAGAGACAAGGTGATACGAAGCTATCTTCCCCCTCCTACATGGACAACCTTGCTACAAAAGCCCCTTGTAACTTTTAAACATGGGAATTGCAATCATTGTGATAACGATTTGAAAATCAATTATTTCCAAGATGTGAACACATCACGCACATATTTAATGAGACACTTGCAAATTGCAACATCACACATATTGTTTATAGACTGGAGTGCCACTGTAGACGTTTCTATGTAAGACGAACAAAAAGAAGACTGAAAGACCATGTCATGAATAGAAAACGTGGGGTAATTATTAAATTGCATCATGTCTACACAGAGAAAGGAGTGACCTAGAAGCCACATTATAATTCCTTTTAATCATTGACTTCCTCCTTGATATCTCTCCTCTCTTCTCCCTTCCATCCCCCTCCCCTCCCCTTCTCTATCCCCACCTCACTTCCTTGTTTTTTGACAAATAGGGTTACACAGTGAGAGGGAGCCATTTTCCCACTAAACTCATTAGTGCAATAGAACCTGGGTGTGTAAACTACTGCTGACAAAGACCCTGGTGAAGACCTATGTTGTTCACAACGCGCTGGTCATTTTAATACATATTGCCATGTAAAAGTGAAGGCATTTTAATTTTGCACAAATCCTACAGTGTGCCTTGGATTGTTTTTGAAGGAGACTTCCATTTTCCATTTCTTTTTTTTTAATCAAGTCTATATCTTACCTATGCAAAGAGCCCTTCACAAGATGGAATAAGCTGAGTACACCTGAAGATTCCTAAGAGCACATGTATTAATCAGCAGAGTAAGAGTTTATTTTGTTTGTTCTTATTTATAATGCTAGCAACTGGTTTATATAGACCAGCTGAAACTACGGGGGCCATTAGACTATCACCTCTTGCTAATACAGAGGGTATTGCGAGACAGGACAGGCTGGGACCAGCTCCGCAACACAATACATAGACATCTTTCACATAACGTTTCACAACACTGTTTCTTCCCACTCTGTTGATAATGTTAATTAATTATGGCATATACCATACAAATTTCTCATATAAAGGCTAATTAAAATTTATTTTACAAGTTGCATGCTAAGAAAGTGGACTTAGCCTGTCCAGTTTACAGTAAGCCTGTCTTAGTATATCTAAAGTAGAATGAGTAACTCTCATGCAGTTTTCATGGATATGTGATTAATACTGAAGGCAGATGGGGGCACAGCAAATCATCTCAGAGAGCAATAAACAACTTGCTAATCTAAACATAATCACTGTAATGCACTGCCTGGTACATGATAGACATGTTCATGGGAAGGCTTTCACATTGTGATCAGCTTGTGAGCTGAAGCTGGCTGCCAAGTCCCATTTAACAGCCATATTTACAGCATTCTGCTACCAGCTGACGACTGTAGCTGCTTGGTTGATGTTGAAATTGCTCCATTAGGATTAGCAAAGTCTCATCACCGCCCTGCCCTCACAGAGGGTTTTGAAAACAATGAAAGAGAAAAAATATTACGTCAACACCATCCTTGATTCTAAGTATAGCTCAGCTGCACTATCCTTGAGGCAGCATTGGCCAGGGAACAGACTCAACGGGAGGCACTTTTCTGTGCCATATTCCTTCATTAGGGGGATCTATTTCGTTACAGGACCAACGGCTGGGATCCAGAACCTGAGGAGAGGCGGGAGGATTAGGAATGATTTGTCTGGTCACGGGAGGCCAGTACTTTGCGTTGACAGATGGTCGGAGACATCTCATTTCTGAAATGAGGGAAATCACAAGTGGAACGGACGAAGAACATAGCATACAAGATTTCAAGGACTGATCTAATGCCCACCAACAGTGCATCAACTCATATGGCAGTACTTAAATGTGAAAGCCTGCAGTGATCAAAGTGTTATTCCCCCATTGCCAAGGTTTGGCAACAAGTGCCCTAAAATGAGAGGAAAACTGCAATACTCTAGTGACTCCAGTAAGTAGTAGTTATTTTCACTGTTTTGGTTTAATCTTTAGCCGCAAATCTGATATACCCCTGATTTATCTGACTTGAAAGCTTATAAACGTGCTGCTGACTGAAAGCTAAAGCTGAGACATAAAATATAAAATTTTCCGAGAAGAACCATGACCACTTCTGGAGAAGATGCCCTACTTTTTCAGCATCCGATAGTCATGTTCTTGAAACAGAGACAACTGTGACAGTAAATGGACAATTGGAACAGCCATTACAACAGGAAACAAGAACACATGAGCTCCCTAATGTCCCACCTAATCACCATGATATATTAAACACAAACATTTATGCTGGGGAGGTCAGTAATTAAGCTAAGTTACTGTCTGATTAACAGATCTCAACATACTTATCTTCACATATCACATGGGAAAAATTAAAATTAACTTCCAGTCTCACATCCTTAAGGAGGTAACATTATTTTCAGTCATTATTTTGCAAATATATTTAGCTTAGTGCTTCGGCCTAACCAGATTTTCTATTCTGTTGAGAACCGTATGTTTCTATGAAACATAGTTATTGTATTTACTGGCAGACAGACAGGCAGTCAGGGACATACCATTATGAGGATACCATTATGAGGATATATAGATGTTGCTTATCATGTTGTAATTTAACTTATAAGCACCAACAATAGTTTAACAATCATGGGGATTCATGGTTTTGAAGGTCAAATGGATGTGATTTTGGTTGCTTTCAAGCACATGCAAAAACAGAAAATACTGAGAAATACAAGTTTTGTAATCTGATTACTTTGAGATCGAAACTATATACTATTTAGGTCTAATGTTCCGTTAAACACCTCTGCAGTTGATTGGAGGGTTAGTCGTGCTATGTCTGTATGCTATGTAAATGTAACCCATTTGTCTTCGTTATCAGTAAAAACTTTAGGGCTAATTTAGTTTGCTTTGGTTATTATCTGTGGCTTTTTATACCTCAGGTTTCTTGAAACCTTAAAGGTGCAGTGAGTAAGAATCTAAAGAATTAAAATTATCAACAGAATGTAAAGAAATATTAGTTTTGATGTTCTGTCAAAGACATCTATGTATTGTGTTCAGAGACATCTACAGAAGTTAGCATGCTAACCAGCTAGCCCCAGTGGTTCAAGGCTGCTGTGCTTGCGGTGCGAGCTCACAGTGTGGGCATACTCGAGTCAGCTTTTAGAACATCTAGCTACACAGCTGACTGAGCTAAATGATAGGCAGCCACAGTTAGCAGCAGTTAGCAGTTACACTGGCGATATGCTGCCCCATATTTGGTGTATGAATTCAACAGGTGGCAAATTCTGACATATTGCTCCTTTTAAATAATTAACCTCGGAAACTAGGCTTACATACACTTTATACCATGGTGTGAAGGTTTAACTGCATATCTGTCATTCAGTTTTTTCGACTTGCTTGCAGACTAATATTCATCAGGACAGATATTGGTTTGAGCGTGCAATGCAAAGAATGATTAGAGTCACATCACTAGCAGTGTTTCCCACACACTGCCACCCAGGTATATTAACAGCCACCCACGTATATTTTCTATTCAACTCATTTTAGCAGCATTTTTAAAAAAAGAACAACAATGAGCTGTTGTTGTGATGTTGTGAAAACAAAATAGTTTCCTGGGCAACATTATCATGTTCACAAAGCAGATACTGTATATACACAGAGAAGAAAAACAGAATGAATGTCATTTAGCGGTTGCAAAACACCTTTTGGATGGTGGCTCAAGTCCAATATAACCAATTGAACCCCTCCCCTCTGCAATGGTTACATGGTCATTCTGTGGGAAAAACTGACTAGGCAAACCCAACTAAATCTAGTTAACATTTTTTTCTTGTTCTTATACAGACACAGACATGAACATATATCAAAACTTGTGTGGAAAAGGCAAAGAGATGAAGGCAAGAAGCTACATTTGGATGAGCAACAAAAACTGTAAGCCGTGAAGAAAGATCTGGAGGGGACTGAAGTATAATAATTAGTAAATACTCTCTCAAAATGTGACATAACAATCGTGATTTCAGTTTTAAATATCAAACATGTTAATTAGAACACCAGGCAGTCAGTTCATAATAATTACTTGAATTACTTTGAATCCTTCAAACTATCGTGTTATTTCCCAACTGTTAACACCACCTAGATCAGACTGAAACAGACTCAGCATCTGATCAGTCATGGTGCCCAAATCACAACTATAATCGGCTAAACAATCAGAATGTGTGGTCTCAGCCTTAGGAATCTTTTAGAGCTCGTTGTCCATGTAGCGTAAGTGCTTGGCTCTAAGTGTAGAGGTAGATGAGTAAGAGGGATGAGAATGTGTTAAAAAGAGGAAGGAGAAAAGTAGGTAGGAGAGTGAAAGTAGTAGAGCGTAAATTGCCTGGCAGAATGTGGCATGAATGTAAGGTGTTGCTGATGAGTATTAATGATATCAGAAAAGTGCAGCCAAACATGCACAGGGAGGGGACAGCAAAGACAGGCCGTAATGGATGTGGCTGGCTCTCAGAAGTCGAGGATCTAGTTGGACCGCAGCACGGCACATAGGTTCTTGGATATTAAAAATTAATGACTATCTCAGTGATTTACGACAACACAAAGATGCTGAAATCCAACCTGTGTAAGATGGATGTCTAGGGAATGCTCAAAAAAGACTGATACAACCCTGGTGGCCTCCTGGAGAACAGGACATGGCAACCTAACCCCGATACTCAGGTATATCCAGTGGGTCTATTGTTGGAGTAGCATACATAACTGCTTTAATACTACTGACATTACTTATGAATACTGATGACATTTAAACATACTGTGATCACTATGATCGAGAGAACTAAACAAGTCTTTTCAGAAGGTTTGGCAACAGCGTCACTCCTCGGTCTTAACCACTCCACTCAATGCTGAGTGGTGACAGAAAAAAGGCCTTCCACTTGCACTTCACTTTGCTGAATACACAGGTAATTCTCTGGTCTATCTGAATGGTATAAAGCTGGTGGCTGACTTTTTTCAGATCAGGATCTACTATGTCAAAAATATTTATCTGTTTTTGGTCTTGAAAATCAAATGTATTTTCAGTGATGAGGCAGAGAGAGAGGGTTTCTCTCCATCTACTTCTGAGACCAAACATATCAAAGTAGTTGTACTGGATGATGTTACTAATAATAAATAAATAATATGGGTTATGTACAATAAGGCTTTTATGTGGTTTCGTACCGGTCGAGACAAATGTCAGGGCTCATCATTTTAGAAGCCCCAAGCCAGTCCAATCTGTATTGGTGCTGCTCAAGAAATATTTTAATGGATCACGATCAGCTAGACAAACCCAATCAAATTCTGATCATTTCAGTAAAGTGATTTCAGTAAAGTCCAGTAAAGGAAGCAGCTCTCCTTCTGGACCACTAGGCTCTAAAATGCATTTCACTGCACATGTGAGGGCAAATTAGAGTGTAGCAACTGACTCTGAGATCTAACAACAAGGTTGGCAAAATCCACAGATTTGCTGAGCTCCCGTGCTCCAGTGCTCAAATCAGTTAAGTTGCCTCTCTCTTATTCCCAGAAAGCTCTTTAAAAAGCATTAAGGTGGCACTTTCTCATTTTTTACGTCACACTAAACATCACTTTCTATCAGCTAAAAAGGTAGGTTAAAGTGTGGGCAGATGAAGCTATACAGCTCTACAGGACTGGAACATGATGGGTGGCACGAGAATCACATCAATCTGGACATCTGGACATATACTGTACATCAACAGTGACATCAGCAAATGTGACAATAAAATCATTCCCCAACCAGAAAGCCTGGATGAATGAGCTGGTAAGGGCTGCCTTTTGGTCAGGTGGCAGGATCATACAACACTGCCAGAGCAAGACTGGAAGCTTGTATCAAGGAGGCAAAGCCAAGACATCAGCAGAGATTGGATTAGGACTGCAACACCAACAACACTAAAGATATATTGCAGGCAATCCAGCATAGAAATTACTATGTTTCTTAAAGGGGCTCTATGTATCAGTTTGTAGCAATTTACATGTATTAATCACTTTTTTATTGGCCATATGTGAGCGTATTGTAATGTGTCTTGTAAAACAAGACCTTCCTCGTTTCTCTTGGTTGCTTATAGAACCAATATGGGCAGCATGGTGGCGAAGTCGTTAGCACTCTTGCCTCACAGCAAGATGGTGCTGTGAGGCAATAAATTAAACTTACAGTATCACTTCCTCGCATTGGAGAACTGAGCTATTTAACCTTTGCATTTGCTGACATGACAAGTCCCATGACAAAGATTAGCAGATTTTTTTTTCTAACAAATAATTTCCTAAATTTGAAAAGAACAGCTATAAAACCTAACCATGGATTTCCAGTTAGCAAAGGAATATTTTTTGTACTTTTTTATTACCATACACTTTTGATTATATTTGTATTAGACAGTAGAAAAACTGCCTTGAGCAGAGAGTTAAAAACCTGGGCTTGTTTGTCATGACTTGGAGGGTTTCTGAACAGTATTGTTAAAATAATACATCATCATAACATCATGATAAAAGGAACTAAGCTCACCGTGTCCATTCCCATTATCATCCCCTTAGGCTTCCCTTTGCAAGAAGCCCTTGTCTGCCCCTGATACAATATCACTTTAAGTTGCAACAAACCTATTATTGCAGTCAGGATGCATTGCAGTGTTTCAGGTCAATGTCTGAAAAATGTTCAAACAGAAAGACAGGAGCTAGTTAACTGTACTGCAATCATTATGCCTAACTGAGAAAAACAGGAAAACATATGCACAACTGAAATGTTTTTGACCCCGCTTCAAATAATTCTGCATAGTTGAAGGGATGTTTTTGAAATATCTAGTCATTGTTGCAGAGAAGTCATGCCCGTTTGAAGCATACTATTCAAAACTCTGAAACTCTCCAGTCTAGATGCACAGACCTGTGGAAGCCTAGTCACTGAAAGCAGTAGCTCACTGAATTATTTAATGTTGCTCATAAACTCTAAAACTTTCATCTTTTCAACAAAAAACCCTGGTGTTACGTGTGAGTGCTGATCTGAGCAAAAGCAAAAGAATGAGGGAAAGAACATAGAGTCAGAGTAATCTCCTACAGTTACTCAGTATTTTAATTTATACATCTTAGGGTTAACATATTTATCCCTTCAGGTTGCTCGTTTCAGAAACATCAAAGTAGTAAAGAAAGTTGCAGAGTATTGTTAAAAGCAAAATGAAACACTTATCCTTGGTGTGTTATTGGAAATCAGTGAAAGCCTCACAGATTTAATGAAATTCTCTATTGAACAACTGACAGCGTTATGGTTCTGCACAGCTTTCTGAAAAGACTACAATTAAGGGTAAGCCTTTGTTTCATTTCTTTTGACTGGAAGCCAGCCATTCAATCAGCACACCGAGCATATCGCCACCCAATGTTTCAAGAAACTATGTGTAATAAGCACTGAGAGATGATTATACAAAATGGAAAGCTGGAAGTAATACCCACCTGCTCATTAGAGGCATGTATTTCTAATTATTTTTGAGTGAGATATGACAATCACTAGGCTGGGAATTGCGTGATGAAGTTATGTAGGCCTCTATGGTGTAAGTGGTTTCAAATAAAAACATGTATTAATTTGATATCTCAATACAAATACTCTTCACTAATGCATATTAGGCACTCAGCGTCCAAAATGAACAAAATGTTAAAATGAGTTAAAATGATTTTTCTTCACGTTCGGCCATGTAGACATGTTTGTTGGTGAAACTGAATGATCTGATGTCTACATAGTTCCAGTAAATTTCGCATTTTGCATTTATTGTCTTGTGAAAGCCACAATATTGTGACCTTGAGGCAATTTATAAAAAAAATGCTAAATCAGAAAAAACTAATGATATCTCTGACTTTGCATGATTTGCATCAAAAATTGCAGAAGCCCTCAACGGCCAAAGGTGAAATTTTTATTTATGCTGTTATCTAGAGATCATAAGTTCTTTATTATGTTATCTTGAAATAATAAAGATGTATCTTGTCTTAAGAAAACAAGCTTTGTATCACGAAATAATGAGATAATTCTTAACCCAGTATTCCCCCGCCCACCCAGTTTGTTTCCTCTTTTTATTTATAATTACTGTTTATTAGATCAGCAGTGCCATGCCAGAATGTGTACATTGACAAGTGTAGCTCCTGATTTAAAGGGATAGTTTGGATTTTTTGACATGAAGTTGTATGACATCCTCACCATCTGTGTCGTGCATCAGCAGTGACTTTTCCCCCACTGCGTCCTGTGAGCCGAGGTCTGTCCCGCTGTTGTTGCTGAAGAAAGTAGTTACGGCTAGTTTGCGGGGTCACGAAGATAAAGCGTTTTGCTTCAAAAAACAATATCCGTTCAAAAGAGTAAAACATTTGCATCACAAAATCGTTTACGACAAAAAAGTCAGACCTCACGATCACCTGGCACTATTTCCCCTCCCTTCGTATCACTGCGCGCTTCCGCCTGTTGACACACCGCACCGCTCCGTCAGCTGTTTCACGGTGTTTACATGCTCGGATGGTAAACGTAATATGTCTGACTACGAAACGAGTGATGAAGACATTCCTTTTACCACAGAGCCAAAGGGATATCTTTATGAACCCGAATACACAGACACCGAGCTTCATCAAATGGAGTTAGAACGGGCAGAGAGAGGAGAGAGACAGAGAAGCGGTCCAAGCTGAAGTTGGACCTGTACAGACAGTACATAGTTGCTGACAATAATAATAACAGCCATCATATAAAAAGGCACCGTCTTTAGCTTGTAGATAGTTGTTCTTACCTGGGGTCGTGGCACAGCAGCGCTCTTCAAAACATGTTTCTTCCTCTTTCCTGGGCGTGTAGGAACATAATCGTCCTTGCTGAAGTGTGCACTACACACACGAAGCTTTTTCACCCTTGGCAGTCTCGCTTCAATGTTCAAGCCTATGGCAAGAAGCCAAAGTTGCCTAATAGCAATGTCCGTGACAGGAAAGCGGTGAAATATATACGGCGACTTGGTGTGATCTTTGTTGTTGCAACCCGGATAATCACAAATCCGCACCATTTTTATATATCCTCTTGTCTAATAATCTCGCTAGTACTCACGTTAGCTCTCACGTTAGCTCTCTCGCACATCCGAGCATGTAAACACCGTGAAACAGCTGACGGAGCGGTGCCGTGTGTCAACAGGCGGAAGCGCGCAGTGATACGAAGGGAGAGGAAATAGTGCCAGGTGATCGTGAGGTCTGACTCTTTTGTCGTAAACGATTTTGTGATGCAAATGTTTTACTCCTTTGAACGGATATTGTTTTTTGAAGCAAAACGCTTTATCTTCGTGACCCCGCAAACTAGCCGTAACTACTTTCTTCAGCAACAACAGCGGGACAGACCTCGGCTCACAGGACGCAGCGGGGGAAAAGTCACTGCTGATGCACGACACTGATGCTGAGGATGTAATACAACTTCATGTCAAAAAATCCAAACTATCCCTTTAAGCTGAAAATGTCAGATCAAGGAGTACACATTATTGATCAATGCAGACTGTAGTTCAGTCTCACTTATTTATATACATACTTTATTAGCCTTATTAACACCCACTAATGTGAGCTGTTTCTTTTCCCTGTGCCAGGGTTGTAGCCTACAGTACTGGACAGTAACCACACCTTGAGTTTATCACTGTATATACACACCTATTGTTTCATTCTGCCCTGTCTCTACACAGAATGGACAAATAAACCATTTTAAGCCGCTCACACTGTCATTATATCTGTCACAGACTTGCATACGTGGCATAATGAACATTCTAGCTGGTTACTCCTCGCAAGTGTCTCACTCTAAAAAGTCTGTGTGGAAACAAGCACAACATAATAATACTATTGTTACACCTAATCCTAACCCTTACAGTAGCTCTAATGTAAATGCCCCCATATCAAATTAATAGGTAAAACATTCAAATGACAAAAATTCATCAAAAGTTAATTTCCATTAAAACTCCAAAACCCACCCCACAGACGTGTATGTGAATTATATTCTTATCTGGGGAATACAACATTTGCTTTTTCATGATAAAGACATAAATAGCTTGTGATATTCAACTTATTATGATTGGAAAACAGAAGGGAAAAAAAGGTTTGAAAAAAGTTTCATGACCGTTTAGGGCTTCTGTAAGAAATCTCTTGTAGACAGTCAAATTCTGTTTGAGCGTGATGCTGTAAAATAAACTGTTTTACATTAAAGTTCTACATGAAACGACACACGTACCGTGATGCACTACTTGGATGATAGTAACTCAACTCACAACACTGCATATACAGAGTGCTCAATTTAAACATGTCTAACTTTATTGCATTTAGAAAAAAAAGTACAAAGTTTTGAACCTTCATCAACAACAGAGACAAAATTCTTTGTATTGTGCAGTGTGGCTATAACTGCATGAAACATGATGCTACATCATATAGTGTGAACTGAAGATTAATGTGTGTTGGAGAACAGACAAATCTGATTGATTTTGGCCCAAATAAAAGTTTGTTATTTATCATTATCATTATCAACTCATCTGTCAATTACTGTTACAAGTAATCAATCAATCTTTTAGTAGAAAAAAAGTCAGAAAATAGTAAAGAAAAAAAATTGCTCATCACAGGTTCAAGATTATATCTTAAAATGCAATAAAGCCAAAGAAATTTAGTTAACAATGATATAAAAGAGAAAAGTAGCAAATCCTAATATTAAATAAGTTCTTTCTTCAAAAAAATGACAATTATTTTTCTCTTGATCCGACTAATTGATTCATTCACTAGGTATTTAAAGTGTGTTACCATTTGCCTTTTTATTTGATCATTTTCATTTGATTTTCCTTCATTATTCAGCATATAAAGTTAAATATCTGTCTTGAGTCTTCTCAAACCCAAAGACGACAAGCGAACAGATGAAGTTTTCTTTAAGCCAAAATATCCATCACTGTTACTGGAGCCTTGAAATCTAAATCTGAGTAATGGGGTTGAACTAAAGTTCAATCAGGAGAGACTAGTGAATGAAGTAAAGAAAATGTTTATTACGGCAGATGATATGTGATAACGAGTCTTGTCACAAAGTCTTTGGCGCATAGACTCTACAGGGAGATTTTGTGATTGATGGGCGTCTGCCCTGAGCAGCAGCAAGAAGAATCCCCCCATGGAGTCCAGACACTGGTGGAGGTGGTGGCTGATGACTCCTCTGACACAAATGGGTTGATGAAATGATGAAGCTGGTGAAGCTGGTGAATCTGCAAGACTGGGAGGTGATTTAAAAAAGACAGCAGCAAGATGATATGCTAACTGTGAAGGTGTGTTGATGTGCTTTTGGATAGATGTGACCGGTTGATTTGAGCAGCTGATATCAATTAACAGCCCCAGATAATGACAGGCAATTATGAGTGAGCATGAGTGAGAAGAGTAATAAACTAAGGACTGACAAGCGAAACAATACTCTTCCTGTCTGAACTTTCACTAGAGCTTCATTTGTTGGAGCAAAGGTTGAATGGGGAAGTGATATCAACTGTCAATAAGGTTTACTGGAATCAAAAAGACTGCTCATACATACAGTGCCAAAGAATGCCATTTGGGTCCTACTTGCACTTTTATTAGGCACCTCCTAACATGTCCATAAGGTGCAGACCCTATATTTGCTGCATCAGTCTGTCCTCAAACATGCTTCTTTGCCATTACCACATTACCCAACACAGAGCTGAACACTTACAGTTTCCTATTTCCTACTGCTAGAAAAAGTTGTATTGGCACAGGAAGCATTTCCACTCACACCCTTCTTCAGAAGAGAGGCGTCAATTCTGGTGTGCCTGCACCTTTACTCTGACATGCCTACCAACGTCGGCTCTCCATACTCTGGCTTACAAGGCTAAGACAGGGATTGTGCCAAGGGTCAACCGCACATTTCCTCAACCATCTCTGGTGTTAATCTGTCCACCTGGGAGAAGAGCCACAGGAGCCAAATTATAAAGGACCTGTCAGAGACACAGCAGTGGAGCCAGTGACACTGAGGGAAAGCAGTGGCCCTCAGTTGACATTGTCAGACCTGTCCTAAAACACGTATCAGCAACAGAACAGCTGTGACACAGCCTTCTGTACTACTCCTCATTGTGAGTGGGGGGGTTATCTATAAGACAGCTGTCATTAAGTCTGAGGGGTAGGCCTAGCTCTCCTTTAGGACAACAGTTATAGGGAAAACAGGATTTACCACCTGCTCCGACTAGGCTTCACTTCAGTCTCTGATCAGTGCCACACAGAATGCAAGCTGAAGTGCTGTCACCCAAAGCTGAATGAAAAGACTTTTGTCTAGGTCCTGTACCACTCTCCTTGATGCTAGCAGCGGCTTGCTCAGTTCAGAGGAACAAAAGGCATGGCCTGTGCAGGCAGACTGTGGTTACCAAGCACAGCAGATCAGTCCATGGAATGCATTCATGACTTTAATGTCATCCACTGACACTGCAGACAAGGAACAGAAAATAGAAGTGGTATAACCACAAACCCTTGTGAGAGAAATAACTCTCCATACAAAAAAGTGCAGGTAGTCTGTAATCATCATTCCAAAAGCCGGAAGACTCAATACTGCTGATATACAAAATGTTGTAATGAGAAAGCAGCATTCGCCTATTATTGTTACACAACTCTCACTTATATAGACACTTCTTATCAAGAATATCTGATTAAAAGTATGAAATGGCAATGGCAAAGAGGCGGAGGCGAAAAATAAGGAGAAACTGCACTAAATGGGTGAAATCATGGATACCAAAGTGACAGGCTTAATCAGCCAAAAAGCCGCTGACAATGGTCGACTAGTGCCAGTGGTGCAGGACACAGTACAAAAACTAGGACCACATACGCTCACTGACGGCCTCAAGACGGCCCGACGGCCAACCATCCGTCTGGTGTGTCGTGGCCCTGACACATGAACAATTCCCATTCAGTTGAAGTGGCTCAAACTACAGTAGATGGATGAGAACATCCAAGCAAATTTTTAGTGGAAAGATATACTGTACCAACCCATGTGCTGTTACAAAATGACATTGTTGAATGTTCTGGAGACACTTCACGCCTCCACTGTTCCAATAAACCCAACTGGCTATGATCACAGGTGAGAAGCAAAGGCAGTGTCCTTGTCATTGCACTTGTGACTCTGGTCGGCAAGGGCATCTGTATGGTGAGGGGTGGACCAGGAGGGGGATCACGTGAACCAACCGTGTGCTTTGTCCTGCCACTGAAACTCATCACATGCAGGTGTCAAAGAGGGGTTTGCCCTTCACACGTCAACCACAGTTAGCAATGAACAAGGACTGCTGTGTAAACTCGCATTCCAGTTTGAGAGGCAAAAATCTGCAAAACAAACTAAATAAATACATAGTGAGAAAAAAAAATATGCAGCCCTCCCAAATAATATTAATTTGAGAAAGCATTCCTTATAAACAAACAAACAATCCTATGACCTGAAAGATTTTGCACAACCTTTAAATTGTACTGATTTCTCAGTGACTGCTTTGGATGTTATTACATATTCGTCATGTATTGAAATAAAACAAATTCCTTTACATTTGGAAAAACAATAAAAGTTGAAGAAGAATAAATGTGGCACTAATCATAAAAGCTACAGGTTGATCAACAGCAAATTAGACTGTGTGCTTTTAATTTCAATTTCCATTTATAAAATATTTTCATGACAATACTTGATTTTGGTAGTATTTTCCCACCATAGTTTGCTGATTTTATCAATATTACTTTTAAAGCCATTAGCAGGAAGAAAAAAAAAAGGTTAATTAATGCCATAAATGCTACTGTACATGTGTTTGTGAATGGAGGGTGAGAGACAGAGAACCTCCATGTGCTCAAGCCAAGGCAGGAAAAGTTTTTATTTGGCTGCTACCAACTATCATATGTAGGTCTGGAAGTGAAGTTTCATATCTGTCGATATACATAATTACTTTTTTTTTTTAGGCCTAGTCCACACATACATGGGTATTTTTAAAAAAAAAAATTTTCCTCCAGTTTCAAAAAAATTCTGTCCACATGAAAACGCAAATGCAGGCTGTCCAGCGATGTCAAGCGCATGCCAAAGCAATGATGCACTGAACTGATGCACTGACGGATGCCATGGGCTCAGTAAAAGGGCGCAGCGACGGCCCTGGGAAAAGGCGGGGTCTGGGCGGGGGTCACTGTAAAGCTCACAGCTGGAACCACAAGCCACCTCTGCCCCAAGCCTTTCCAAGCAAACCCAGAGCCGGTTGTGGTGCACCGCCACGGAGAAAATGCGCCTGGCGGGGGTCAGCCAGCACCAGTGGGGGAATACCGAGGGGACTGCACCCACACTGAGCGGCTGTCCCTTACGTCAAACAAAGGAGACAAGCCAAAAAAACCCAGCTTTCCAGTCCTGAAAACCTGGCTTGCCAGTCCACACATAAACACTGAAAATGCCGTTATCTTCACTCTGGCAGGAGTTTTCCAAAAGCTCTATTTTCAGTGACCTGAAATGCTGTATATGTGTGTACGGAAGGCCTAAATGCAAAGTGTACAGGGCGTTATGAACTGTCGTTGCCTTAATTTTTGGAGGAAAAAAAACAATACATAATTAAAAAAATTACAATCACAAACAGCAGTGACACTATTTCTTATAGATTATCAGCATGTGTTCTTTCCAGATTTGCTTGTGGCATATGAAGAAACAGATGCCAAAATGAAATCTACAGATTGCGAGCCAGCCGGGGTGCAGCATACACTGTCTGAACAGCCCAACAGGTTATGGGTGCCGATTGAAGGTGGGCAGTGCCGGCCCACATAACGCACTCACCACAGCTGCACCTCGCACACCATCATGTGTGGGCATGAAAAAGTGAAAGGAATTGACAAAATATTCAAAACGGCAGGTGGAAAATCATAGAGTTTATGTGTTTTGATGCTGTTTATATGTACATTATACAGTATGTGGCTACTTAAGACCTGTCCAGATGTCCAGTAGTTTTTATGGCCAGAATTCTGTGATATTAGAAGCCAAATGGGCTGTCAAAAAAGTCCAGCGTTAACTCTGGAGCAGAGGCTCACTTTTTTTTAGTTTATTGTAAGTTAACATTGTTAATGGTTCTATACTGGCAAGATTAAAAAAACAATTAGCAGTAATTCACAAAGAATCATGGATGGTTAGGATATAGATTAAATTACCACTACCTGGGAATTCTGAAGACAAATTGGCATCAACTTTTCCTCTTACATGTGTCACTCTACATTTTATTTTCTCTGGTGATCACCATGTCTCAAAACAGCTTAATATTGATTCTAAAGATGTGTTGAATGAGTATTCTGCCACTCACATCTGCTTAAGTTCCTGTTGACAGTGGCTTTCTTTATGTGACGATGCTGCTTTGTGTTGGCCTTGACTGTCTTAAACATACAACCCTGTAGAAATAAAATATCGACCGAGGAGTTTTCCCAGGGAGAATAAATCAGTCAGATGCAGCAATCTTTCATTTAAAACTTATTGGTAAGATCCCACTTGTTGTAGTTTTCCCAGCCTAAATGCATTTAACCCTTGGTGAATCGGCTCACAGCGCTGGTGATCTGAATTTGAAAAGCATTCATTGCCAAGCTGGAATGAATGTATCGCTGTTTAAATCTCTTTTTGTAAGACAACATGTATGCTGTTTGTTTACCTTCAGAGTAATCTCATTTCCCAAATGACAATATTACATTTATTAGAGCTGGGTTTATGTGGAATAATGCAGGTACCAGACTCTATAATTTGTATGGAAATATCTTTGTATGCTGGCAGAAATTTATTAAATCAAAGTTGCATCAAAAACAAAGCAGCACCTACTAATTTCTAGTCTAGTCTACCCATTGTCAGAGGTCAACACCACTGCCGCCCTCTCCAAGGCCTCCTGCTGCTGGCCCACCTCCCTGAGTCCCATCCTCACCAGCCAGCTGTCTTTCCATGCCTCTGCATTACTGCCACTTGGATGATGGGGGGGTTAGAGAGGCTCCTCACAAGCAAGGCAGTGGGTCCTCACAGCACCAGCCTCAGGGTGCTCCGGGCATGTACCAGTTAGTTGTCAATTGTACAGACAATGCTATCATATACCAGCTCCACAGGCCTTATTCCCACCCGCAGAAGCTGGGAAGCAGGATGAGAATGATGTCCTTTGATTCCTCTGGTGCTTTCAACACCATCCAGCCCCTCCTGCTTGGGGAGAAGCTCAAAGCGATACAGGTGGATAGCATGGTTTCCTGGATTATGGACTGACTAGCTCACTGACAGGCAGCAGCTCATCTTCCTCCAGGGCAGTGTATTGGATACACTGCGGAGCAGCGCAGGGACGCCCCGGGTAACTGTATTGTTGGCTTTCGAGTTCATTCTCTACACCTCTCCTTTTAAGATTCAAGTCAGGGTCATGGCAGCTCCACAAGTTATTTGATGACTCCTCTTTTGTGAGGGGCATAGGTTAGGGCAAGAAGAGGAGAACATGAGTCTGCCAAAAGACTCCTGTCTGCTGCTACAGGGGCGACCATTTTCAGCTCAACATCAGCGTGACAAAGGAGCAAGAAGAGGATTTCAGCCTGTCACTATCCAGGGTGAGGAAAGTGAAATGGTTGGTTTCAGTGGATCCAACCGACATGTTCTATTAGTCACTGAAGGCCAACGCACATTTTCTTTTCTTTGTGTGTCACATTTGTCATCATAAATGTGCCGGAAAAACAGGGAACAGTAGAAAGCAGCAGAACATATACCTCATCAGATTACACCCAGAAGACGTTACACTTTTACACAATTAGACGCACGTTTGTTTGTTTTTTTATTTTTTGTGTGATGAAGATGGCAGTGGGTAAGGAGTGTCTTTCTCATCTCTGTTGAGAGTTCCACAATCGCAGTATTGATCAGGTAGCTAGCTAGCAAGGATCGGGTATGGACAATATTACGGTGGTTACTTTTTTATACTTTCACTTTAATCTCTCTTCAAATTTACTGCTTGACAGAGACAGATGGAAAAGTATAAAGAAGCCAGCAGCCTTAACTTCAACACACATCATAACATCGCACCTGACAAGGAGCAAAATTCAGCATTGTGTTTCTATTAGAGACAATCAGAGCTAGAGCCGACAGACACCCCTGACTACTGCAGCATCATTTGATCTGATAGTGAAGCCAATTGCACACATTCACATAAGAGACATGAGGCCAGATGTTAGTGGGCATCAGTGGGGTTTTTTGTCCAGTGTAAAAGGGGTAATACAGTATTTAACAACTGAAAATGAAGGCAAGATTAACAAACTGCTGAAAAGGTCTGGCAGGAGAAGAGGAGTCCACCCTCTCTGTGGTGAGCTGGTGCAGCTACAGAGCATGATCAACTTCCACCTCATCTACCCAAGGTGCAAAAGCAGGCTGTTTAGCTGCTCGTCTGTGTCAACAGTCATCAGACTGTATAATAGTTCTTGTCCAAATACCTCATATCTCAGCCAGCTTGAAGCCAGCTGAACTGCACTGCCCTGCACTGACAGCTTGAGGTACTGAACGTGCAGCCTTTTTTAGGCATTAGTCACATTCACATTAGTACCACAAAGTCAAATTTGCATTCAATTTCTGCCTTGCATCATTTGAAATTCTTTATTTTAACATGTAAAAAGCAATCAACACTTAACATCTGTTTCACCATGCTGAGTGTGTACCTGTGTAGCATATGTTGAAAACCATTGCTCCACATGTTTATTTAACCTCTCAATCCTACTTACAATTTAATTACTTACATTGTTTTTACTTCCTCTTTTCTGTCTGTAATGCTTATTTTCTATTCCATGTATGCACTGATTTTGTTTTTCCTTAACTGATTCACAGTACTTTTGTTGCTGATCACAACGGTTTGTATCTGTTTTTTTTCTTTGTTTAAATATAACAAAAGATTATGTTTTGTTAGCCCTGTGATTCACGGCCTGTCCAGGGTGTACTCTCGTCCGCTGTCATGGAGGATTCAGCCCCCTGTGACCCTCAAGGATAACCAGGTATATGTAATGGATGTATGGGCTAATATGTTAACATATTTTGCTATTCAAGCCTTTTCCAGGCATACTACAGTCAAATGATTATAGTTTCTGTATATATTCGATAAGAAAACACTATGTTTGTACAGTGTAAGACTGTGTGTGTGTGTGTGTGTGTGTGTGTGTGTGTGTACAATACACACACACACACACACACACACACAAATACACAAATACACACACATATTATGTGTGTGTATTTGTGTGGGTGGGTTGGTGGAGCGGGCCCCCATCTCACATCCTTTCACAGAGATTCTGACTTTTAACACCACACCTGGTCTATTCTTAAACAAAGACCTACAGCAAACCCACAGTACAGTTTATAGGCACTAATAAAGAGGACTATCAGAGTGAGGAGAGAGAAGATAAGAAAACACCATTACATGTGATAAAGACACACAGTAAATCCCTATGCAGCAACCCCGTGATAGAAGTGGACATCAGAAATATCTGAGTGAATGTCATAAGGCCACTTAATCGAGTCCACATGAGAGTATTATAGAAATAATACTGATTTTTTGATTGATTAAAAAAAACTGCCAGAAATAGACCCTGTCCAATCTTCCAAAACATTTCACAAAGTGTAACGAAAAGAACACAGCCTTGAAAATTCGAGTCATAATTGCATTTGTATCACACGCTCAAATCAATACACAACCCCTCCCAGTGCTGAATCTGACTATCTCAGCTCTGTGCATCCTCAACAAGACATTAACCAACCGAATCAATAACATTCAAGGGCAACGAGCGGGAGAGGCTCACACATTACACCGTAACTTGGAAATGACACGCATGCAGTATCAGTAGTTACAACTGTTGTTTTTAAATCGGTTATGATGACCTTTAGTAACTCCTGGACCGTTGCACTTGGTCAGCTGTTTGAACCGACACAAACACGAGTCGATCCCTGACGCGCACAAGAGGAGATGATATTAGTGAGGGCATAATGAAATCTAGTCACAGACTTACTTTAAGACGGCGCTGTCCCCCTGTCTGACGGTGATGTTGTCCTTTAATACAGAGTCCCCGCTCCTGGCCGGAACTCCTGCAGGTACAAGGAATAACAATTTAAGTCCGAGGACCACAAGGCATTTCCCAGGCACCGCTAAATAGCCACAGATGCCCATGTTTTTCTGTCACTGCGCAACTTCCAGGAAAACTTGAACCGTCGGATATTCCTTTTTTTGCGTCTTGGGCTGCGGATCGCAGAAATTCCACTCCACAAACAAGATGTGATGTCGGCGACTGGAGCTGCGGACGACCTGGTTTTGCTCCAAGTAAACAGGCTTGTTATGAAATACTGTCAGTGGCGATAAACGCAAAAAAGTATCTTTCCGCCCGCCAGCCGCTCTAGGAAACTGAGTTCGGAGGAGAGAAAAGCACCGTGTTTCTGAGAGGAATGCGCACCGTCTCCTCCGCTGCGAACTGTAATCGCCGTGAAATGGATGCTCTCGGAGAGATGCATCAGCCAAGTCTCCTTGTATGTGTGTGTTTTTTCCCCCCCTCTCACTCGGTGTTCTCTCTTTTTCTTGTGTGGCTGAGACTGAGTCAAGCTCTGTACACTGAATGCAAAAAGCTGAATTCGCCTCTGTAGGCTATTTTTTCGATAAGTAGGCTACAGCTCCTGAAGTACTATCTCTCTCTCCCCCTCTCCCTCTCTCTCTCTCTCTGTCTCTACCTCTCTCTCTCTGTTAATCGCAGGTAGCATCACTTGCCTGTATCATGAGGACCATATGGTCTGCAGCCCTCAGTGTTCTCATATTAACAGGATTTAAATTCCAGGGCCCGGGGACCTCCAGTGGGCCCATATTTGGGTTTACAGGAGACACTCTTTTTTTATTAACATGGCAAATAATAAATCATGAAATTGTGAGAGGTTCATACATGTTGACTTAGTTTCCAGTGTGCACAGAGGGCTACACACAGATACGCTGAGACTTATTCACTCTCATACTAATTGCTATCACTTGTAAAGCAGTGGCTCTTAAAGCTGGTGGCCAGTGGGAGTACCACAGGGCCTGGAGGCATTGGTTTCATTGACACTTTTTGAAATGGGCAATTTTGTCCCCATCACCTTTTTAAAAGCACGTTTTTTTGGAATGTTTTGAAAAATAGCTTGCACCAAGAAAAGTTAACGAACAAACGAGAACACTTTGCTCTCCATCAGCACCTGCAGCTGAAACTGGCTGCTGCTGACAGCTGATATGTACAGTATACTGTGAATTAGGGCTAAGCGACAGCCTACCACGTGCAAGAAAACTGCTGAAATTGTTCATTATATAGTAAAATACAGCTATTGTAGCTAGCAAGCTTAGCCTATGGTTTGATAGATCATTGCAAATTATTTGGCAGATTTTAATTGTGTGAAATGTTGAATTAAGTGTGTGAGATTTTAAAAGAACAAAAAATCAAACCAATATGTTTTTCTTATTTTAAAATATAGATGGATAAACATATAGAAATAACTGTTACAAAGTTAAAGTAAGAAAAGTTGATTTTTGAGTCTCATTCCCAACGTCTCAATAAGTTGTTTATTTTTTATCATATTTACATCAATGATGTTGGGATATTTTTTATATCCCAAGCTGATCACATGCACTGATGTTTTCTACAGTAAATGTAAAATTGGCACTGTTCAGTTGACATGGTGTTCCAGCTGTGGATGTGATGCATTTGGATGACTGTTGTGCGGTTGATGTTGTGTGTTTTATGCTGAGTATTTTCTAATTGTTTGATGAGCTGCTATGCAAATTCTGTCGACCCGTCATTATCTAATCAGGCCTCATACGATCCCTCCAGGACATTGCTTAAAATCATGTGCGTTGAAGACGGTTGAAAGATTTTTTTTTTCATCTGAGCCAATATATATCTGCACCACATTTAAGAAGAAATTGAGGAATTGTTACATTTCAGAATAATTTAATTCACTTGAAACAATGTCAATCAGAGAATGACTCAGAGAGCTGAGGCTAATAATAGGTTTCAGACTCACCGCTCGTATCTCAGTAAGTACTGTAGCGCTCAAAACATGTTTTTTGTTGTTGTGCTCTTGAGTGATTTAAGATAGAGGTCCAGCCTGTGTTTATGCGACCATGACATGAAAATGGGTCAAGAACCCCTTATGGTGAGTTGAATGACAGGGAATATATTCGCCCTTTTCCTCAAGAATTTTTTCTTGTTGTTTGACACAGTTTTCAGTGGAGGTCGGTGTCTTAAATGTCCAGTGTGTGCAGGCTACAACCAAGGCTGGGTTACCAACTGATCCTAGAGCCCTAGAGGCTCCAGGGAATGTGTAACAATACAATTTTAGTACCTTCATTACTTTAGTTTTGTGCTTACATGTTGAATCATCCTAATTTAATCTGTGTTCAGTAAAGCACAGCAAACCAGGGCAACGTGGTATTCCAGCATCAGAAAAATGTACAAATTGTACATTTTTGTACAAATTGTACATTTTTGGGGTGGAAAGAAGCTAATTTGTGCCCAAGATCGGCTAACAGGTTAATTCAGCCTAAAAATCAATGTTTCCTCCACCTGTATGTTTCATCATCTGTATGTCCAGAAACTAGAAACCTTTGATCAGAATAGATACATTTTATCATTGTGCCCCAAAAAATTAAATATCTGTTATGATGATTTCTAAACCCTATTAAAAATTGCTGGGAGTCCTCAGGCCTTGCTGTGTCATTTTATACAAACTAAGTAGGTGGATGATGGGTAATTTATTCTAAAATGGTATGTTCATGTGCTTGTTTGATGGATAGGCTGAGAAGGAGAGTAACTTTTAGGGAAAGGTTTAAAATTAATGAGAGTCTGAACTTCACTAAAGCACATTGACTTTGTTTACTAATGTGCTCCGGCACTGTTTCTCCCCTCCCATATCTGTATGCATGGAGGGGCTGCTGGCCACTAGGGATGAGAGTGGCACTTTGCTGTGCATCTAACACTCAGAATTACTATGACAGCTTTTGAGTCTCATGAGGCGACTAAACAAGATAATTTCTTTACCTTAACATCAATTTGGCACGCTGTTGAGATATTGGGATGGGGGACAACAAATGACAATGCACTAATAGCTTTGGATGCCATCACTGGGATAGATACAAGTGACACATGGCAATGTTCTTGTCTGGTATCAAGTGTTTGTGCAAGAGTGAAAGCACTGACTGCTTGTATTCGTAAGCTACAGTCTGCATTCTGTTGTGTGTTCATCAATATTGTCTCACATACAATTGACTTCCCAGTACAAGCCTTCCTCTTTACAATAAACACTAAGTGCACAACAAGATAGAGGGCCAACGAGACAATTATATCTTTAAACAGGTGTGAAGCTTTCCCAAGATTTTATTGCCTTTTTTTAAGTAGTCTCAACAGTAGAAGATGGAAGCCTTGGCACAATGGAAGTGAACCTTAAGATATCATTTACAATAAAACTGTTCTATCCACATTGTCCTATGTGTACATCCCATTTCTTTAGTTTTCACCATTTCATGGCAGTAGCTTAACACCATACATTCAATGTAAATTCCAGATGATGTTCAGACTAACCACCCCAGTCACCTGAATAAATGGTTGTCAGTTAACGCTTCTGCAAACCACTGATATGCTCACATTTGTGCATGCCATAGGCTACATATCACACTGGCATTTCTAGATGACGTGTCATATCATGTTCACATTAAATGTTTTTGACCTGGCTTTCATATCAGGAGGTGGAGGGGATAGTGGTTTTGTAACAGGCGAGAAGGTTGGCAAGCCAGTGACCACAGTCCGAGACTGCATTTAGACATTTGTAAGCAGAGTTGACAGTTTTGATTATGGTACTGGAAGAACATTTATTATGGTGGTCTAGGAACAACCCCAACATGGCAATGTCATATACATATTTGTGGTCAGGACATCTGAGTCAGGACATGTTTGTGGAAACCCTAACTAAGAGGTGTTTCCTAACCCTAACCAAGAGGTGTTTGTGCCTAGCCAGACCATAAAACTGAACTTAGAGAAACACAAAGTTGCAACATAAATAACATAAAGAAATGTAACGTTTCAACTTATCAGCAGTTTGCAGAAACATACAGTGCTTTCCCAATATTTATTCTGTTTATCTCTGGTTGGGTTGGATAAACCTCTTAGTCATCATGTTAGGTAAAAGCCTGAGATTCACAGGTCAACTCTTGTTGTAACATGAGCAGCTCATTCCATTTACCAAACTGTTGTTTAGTGTATTCAAAGGTTGTTATTGAGGAATTATGATGTTGTCTTGTGGTGAAGAAATTGGGCAAAGATAAGACTTAATTAAAATTATCTGCCTGGGCTGCAACACAATCCTAACAATGTGAACGTCTTAATGGTTTTTAAATTAAAACCCCTCCCTGACTTCAGCAAAATCTAAGATATGTGGTCTTAATTAGAGTCTAGGGTACAGGGAGGGGGTGGACTGAGGAGCTTGTTCACAGATACCCCCCTCAGTCAATTAAAGCTGCAACACTTTTAGTCATGTGATGTCCTTTTTAACACCTTGGTGACTTCTTATATCAGTTCACTATGATAATAAAAAGGTTAAATGGGTTGAATAATAACAGCATCAAGAGAAAGGGGGAAGGGTTACATGTACGTGCAGTATTTTCTGCAATCAGCTCTGCACAGTGGTGTTTAGAGGATAAAATAAAACTGCAATCCATTTCAATCCATGTCATGTGCATTATGTTTTTGACCCTCATTGTTCTGCCTTACAGTGGGTCAGGTGCATCTAATGACCTTGACAAAGTTCCAGCACAGGCGAGGATGCCAAGCATGCAGAAATGACAAATTAGAATGGCATTGTTTGTTGCACAGCCCACATGAATCACTCTTGATGTATCACACAAACAAGTATAGGCGGAGAGCAAAAGAAAAAAACGAAACTACGTAGCCTAGATCAACTACCCATGCACTAAAATAGGAGGTGAGTGTATTGATTTTAACATGCTCAAATGAACAAAGCCATTTCACTTGAATCAAGGTCTTTTTGATTGGTTGCAGCCGTGTACAGTCCAGCTCTTCCCGGAAGATTGTGTTTCTCATTTATTTCACTTATACATGCAGTGACATTCACATAATTTCCTGCTGCGGCACATTAACACCAGACTCTGGGTGGTTTATTCAAACAATCCATGCTAATCTTCATTCATATCATGCAAGGATGGGCAAAGCTACCAGACAATGGACCGGCCTCTGACCAAAGCAAGCTAATACCCAAGCAAAAACATGGGTAGACTGAATAAAGAGTGCTCACTCAATGGATTCAGTCATCTGCAGAAGCTCAGATTCCACTGGCACACGAACACTAATGTTATGTAACTTATTCATAAGTGGCTGACATCCTCAGGTCAGTCTAGCAGAGTTTGGGGAAATCTTTTGAAATGAGAAAGAACTTGTAAGTGGTAAAGCAGGAATCTAATACATAATATTATTTTGTGTTAGCTGGTGTTTAAAAGTAGAGTAATCAAGTAAAGGAGCTTTTTTTTTAACACTCCGTCCGGGGTTATGTTTGATTTAGATAGTTGTTTTGTTAAAGTTAGAGCATTAACGACAAACATGCTGAAATCATTGAAGTAAGTAACAGCCTGTGAGTCAGAATTGTGTTGAAATTGGTGGGAGAATGCATGGAATTTGTTGACTATTTCAAGGTTCATTAAGTTGTCTTTCTACAAAACAGGGTTGTACAACAAAAAGCAAGCTGTGGTCCCTTTATGCTACACAAGAAAAACTTTTTTTTAAGTTGGAGTGCTGAAGAGGAGTTCAGGAATCTCACCACCTGAGGAAAGAAGCTGCTCTGTAGTCTGGTGGTATGGCAGCAGATACTTCTGTATCTTTTGTCAGACACTAGCAAGGTGAACAGACTGTGGCTGAGGTGGGTGTTTTCTTTTAAAATCTTTGGGCTCTGTGCAGACACCTCACCTCACTGATATCACTGCATCCAGTAGATGGGTACCAATGATGTTCAATCAATCAATCAATCAATCAATCAATCAATCAATCAATCAATCAATCAATCAATCAATCAATCAACCAAATGACTCAATCTCTATTTATATAGCGCTAATTCACAACAAAAGTCGACACGCTTTCAAATTGGAGCAGGTCTATAATTGTTGGTGAAGGTTGTCTGTCATCCAGGTCATGGTAATTCTAAGTGCTGTATCGTCGGATTGTATCATAGCCTGCGATACAGCACTTGTGTGTTTTTTATATTATACAAGACATATCATGATCAAAATATCCAGTCAACGCCATGACTGAGCATTTCTGCTTTAGAACTGCAGTGTACCAAACCACTCTAAAAAAAACAGATTCAGACAGCCAGGGTCTAATTTGTCACAAACTTAGAAAACCTAGGAACCAATCACGTTAATGCACGGTGGGGCATTTAATCTCATTAACTTAGAGTTGCTGGGAAACAAGCTATATTCAGAAGAAGTCAGGTGAGCAGATAAAGCTAATTATATGTAAATGGCATTCGGAGGTTCTCTACCTTCAAAAAATGCAGGTACATTCCAGCTGCTGTGTAATGGTGGGTGGGGCTAGGGTGTTAATTTGCATATCAGTTGAACCCTACTTACTTAATTAGGCAAAGTTGTAGCATCACATCCAAGCCATTTTAAAGCAACATAGAGATTTTTTCATGTAGAAAACCTCCAAATATTTGACAGAGATTTTAAATATATTCTATGTGTTTGCTTGTTTTACACTGGCACCCTTCATACCCATTCTCTTGAAAATTATGTTTACATACAGCTAATTTTTCACAGCAAATATGTCTGATAGAGATGCAGTGCTGACTCAAAGTTCATATCAACTTGATAATAAGGAATCATTTTAACCTACCACGAGACTGGCAAGTCTCAATATGTTTGTACTGACATGTTTGACAAATTTAGCTTGACAGCATCTTTATTTTCCCTGTCATATATGCATTTGCAGTAAAACATCCCCTCTCAGTTAAGTTTATTTCATTTGACATAGGCATAGAAATAGCACTGGAAATACAACATATGATTACGCACATGAGGCTTTTCTGGAAGTTGAAATAGAAAAAAGAAAAGAAAAATAGTAAATAGATACAAATACATGAAATACAGCAGTATGTGTGTCTGCAGGGGTATTAGCTGTGAGAATGAGCTGCTTCTCTTTTTGGCATGATTTAACACCTCTATTAAAAACATTAAAATTATGTCGCATTTTCAACTGAGTGGGTAGACAGTTGCAATGTTGTGCTCTTTTATCAAAGTAGACTGATTGTCCAAATGAGGTTTTGCACATTGCAATGAGACAGGTACTGTATTTTGAGACCCATGTGCTGACTCTCCTCTTACTCTAAGGTGATACATATTTTAAAAAGGACATCACAATAAACATCGAGGTTTTTTCCCTGTCTATATTTATGCTAAGGAAAGATTAGCTGGAACAAAAATGTTTTATATTAATATAGCAAATAATCTATTTATTGATTATATCATTTGTGCAACTTTTAAGAAAATTATATTTACCTAGAAAGTAATGTTTTTACTTGTGACTAAGGTTTTATAATGAATTATCTTTTTTACTTTGTGTAAACGTAAATCTTTGTCTTTGGCCAAAGACAGTTTTTGAGAGATATTAAATCAACTTTAACTTTCAATCGAATCAAAATTACAATAGGGGAATTAATTTAGCTGAAACAAATGAGCTTTTCTTTAGTTTTTTTTTTTTTAAGTTGGTCCAAAATACCTTTTGCAATAAAGCCATTTAAAAATATGCTTCAGTTTGGAATCGCTTATGAAGCTTTTGGAGCTCAACATAACATGTTTCGGCCACCTCATTGGTTATTTGTCCATGAGTTTTAGTGTCTGGTTATATAATAATGGGTTTTACAGTTTATTGTAAGGCTTTTGACCAGAAAGTGATGCAGTATGATATGTGTGAGAACATCATGGCACTGCTGATGGCGGCCTTGGTTATATTGAAATTGTGAAAAAAGAGCCTTGGCATGCACAGTATTTGTTGACTATTAAATAAATGTATGTGTCTAAATAAATGTAATAGCAGGAGACAGGTCAGTCCTGTCTCTCACTCCCAACTCGTCAAATACAGCAGCCTGGTCAGTGGCTCTACGCTTCCAAGTCTGACATTGTAGGTGCACCTTTAGCTTCACTTCATGGAGCGCCCGCCTGCAGTAGTATAAAGAGCAAGAAAAGACCAAGTTGGGGGTTGTTCAGTATGGTTGAATGGGTCATACACTGTTATTCTGGGGTTTGTGTCCCATGTGTGACCAAGAGTAGCAATTACAATTGTCAATACAAAGTACAGCAAAATGTGAAAATATCCCATTACCATTAAATAGAACTGCACTGTGTTCTTTATTCCTCCTATTTCTGCCTTCAATTATTTGTCATTTCAAAGAAAAGAACATTAATCACCAAATCACAACTAGAGATAATTACCTGTACTAATTTCAGAAAACAGACAAAACATGAGCACTTTTTTGTTGTTGTCAGAAAGCAGTACCTGAAGCATCTGTCAAGTCACCCAATAATTACTTACTATGAATTTGTCTGATCGTAGGACTTCGTGGTTACTTCCAAACAATTTGGAGACCAGGATTGCAGATCAATCAGGAACAAATAACTGCTTTGTTATTTAAATGCACTACAAGAATATTCTTAATGACTGTCACTGGGTTGGCTTCTGAACATTGAAACAGTTTTTTATGGTGAGGTGCTGAGGATGAATTGAGGAGTCTCATCACCAGGACACCTCTGTATTGCCACTGCCATTGTGTTGATAAATTTTGCTTTAGCTCATCAAAATTACTATTAGCCTGCAAAGCAACTGGATCTGTTAGCGGTAGGATTACATGGAACCTAGGTATATGAATGACACCAATTTATTTCACTATCGTCATATCACAGTTATTAATCTTACATTGCCACAACTAGATACATTACGTCGTCCCCATGCATCCTGCAAACAGATGTGTTGAAAAAAGGAAAACAGTATGGAAATATGTTCCATCTTTAAGTCACTCGCTTCCAAAATGCTGTCACAGGAGGCGGTGGTGCTCATACAGCTTTTGTCCACAGGGGCTGCTATAATCAACAACAGATAAAAGTTCCTTATAGCTGCTTTAACAGCCTGAAGTGCATGACCGGCTGGGTTTTCTCTTTGAGAACAGACCAATCGCTTCTGTTGACTGAGGAAAATGTTTTTTTAATCAAATAGCACCTTGATTCAGAGCTGCTTTATACTGTGTAGGAGCTTAAGTGCTCCTGGCATGGAGAGCTGCACATGATTCCAACTTTGATCTCAGATAACTGCATCTGCCTCAGTCTTGACTTATCAGACAGCTTTAATCAGACTCCTCAGCTGCAGTCACAGCATGCTGAACAAAAGGCTGTTTACGTCTGTGGCCAGCCTTAAAAATGTAAGGTTGGTCTTGCATTGCTGTCAAGGAGCTGTGCTGGTCTTTGTCACATTTGATCCACTCCCAGCCCTCCCCAGTTCTTGCTCTGCCAATGTTGCCTGATGTGTTGCAAAGTCACACATTGTATGCACGGTGTGAGGGCATGAATTATTTAAGACGCTGGAAATTTTAAATGATTTGGATGTTCAAACATCCTGTGTTATCAATAGGTGTAATATTCTCTGTGCCCCCAGCAGATATGCTGATACGCTCAGAGGCTCGTCCACTGACCTCTGTCTGACTTTCTTGTGCGAGTGTGTCGGAATTAAAAGTGTGCACACAAAGACCCAGCGTTGATATGGAACTGCGTGTTCAATTTATAAAACTATTTTTTTTCATTCAATCACTCAACATTCCAACCATTTTAGAAACTCTATTGACTACAAGTAATGGACATAAAAGCAGCTTGAAGGTCGAAGCGGAATCCTCCTGCATTAAAGCATCCAGCTTTTATGAGAGCCTGGAAAATATGAAAGACATCAACAAGGACTCACTGTGTGTTTCTTCAGCCATAATAACATATTTGCACTCTGAGTTCAAAAAAGAACAGATTTCATCTCTTGAACATTTTATCTTTATAGTATTTAAACTTTGCATTTAAACTTTGTATCAATGTTGGTTGTAGTTTATATAAAAGTTGTTGTAGTTTATATAAAATAAAATACCTCTATTTTGCATTGTTTTTGATATAATTCTTTTGTCTTTTTTCATTACAGATGATAATACAAGTTTAATCATTTGAGTAAAAAACTGAATGTTTGAAAAATGTCCATGAATTTCAGAATATCTTTTGATATTCTTTTTTGAATTTGGCATGTTCCCTTTTTTATGACAGCATGCACTTAAGCTGGCTTGGACTCCACAAGTTTGTGGAAAACCTGATGACTCATGTAATCCCAGCATTATCTGACAGTGTTCCATAAAAGCTTCTGGTTATGTCTAAGAATGATTGGCCTTCTCAGTCTTCATCTGCCCCCATAAATGTTCAATGGGGTTGAGGTCTGGTGACTGTGGAGAAATGTCCATGAGAATCAGGACTCCTTGGTCTTCTTTGGTCTTTGGTTCTTCACATAGTTATTGAAAAAGCTTTGAGGTGTGTTTGGGCTCATAATCTGGCAGTAGTATGAATCCATCTCCACAAAGATGCAAACCAGAGGGAGTAGGTGAAGTGGAATGGTACTTCTCCTTAGTCTGGGTGAGTCAATTCTGTGCAGGTGTCCAACAAAACACCCCATCTAGTCAAACATGGATTCATCAGTAAAAAGGACTTTCCCAGTCATCCACTGTGAAGTGCTGGATTTCTTAGCCCACCTCAAGTGTTTGGCCTTGTTTCCTCTACTGAGAAGTGATTCAGAAACTGCTACCTGTCCTCTGCAACCACTACAAAACAGCCTTCTTTTGATAGGGCTTTTGCTGATTGGAGTTTTAAATTGTTTATTTAGCAAATTCTGTATCTGTGATGGTGATGCTTTTCTATCTCACATAGAACTAAGCTTGATGAATTGATCTTCTGTGGTCACTTTTGGTCAGCCTGCTTGTGCTTTGGATACAACTGAGCCAGTTTCTGCAAATCCAATTTTAGAGTTTCATGCACTGCCCCCTTAACTTGTGTCTAGCCATTTGATGCTGAGAAAGCCTCTCTTTGCATGGAATAACAATTTGACCTGAGACACTTTCACTTACTTTAAGCATCCTTAAACTTTCTGATTATTTTTAGGTTAACGTGATGATACTTGAGATTTTTTTAAAGTGGTCTCAGACTTTAGACCCTACCGTAGCACACATCAGTCTGGATAGAATCAAATCTAGGATTGTTGCTCTGTAAATGGTTTGGATAATGGTGGCTTTGAGATAGCATTTCAACAGTTACCTAGGGGGAAAGCCTAATCAGTTTTTGGGACAAAGAGATAAGACTAATGAAGAGCGAAATGATCTGGCAGTATTTAGTTATGTTTACAACAAAAACACTTTCACATCAGCTTTTTCAACAATTACTACATCTTTCCTTCACAAACAGTAGCAACTTCTTAAAGAAATCCAATATTATGGGTCATTTACACAAACTTTCATTAGTAAGAAGCCACATTGGTAACAATATTCATCAACAGAGTCCCATTGTGATTCTCAGAGATAGAGACTGTGGTTATCTCGGACAAAAGAGTGGCTGCCATTTCAGCCCTAACGTCAGTTTCATCAACATTAAATTGTTCATTTGTATGTATGCAAATACAGCCGTCTTTAACCCTAAGGTTATAAACAATTTAGATGCCGACAATAACAGTGTCCAATCTGAAGTAAGAGGAGCAGCTCCCAGTAATGCTTATTTAGGCAGAAACTGCCATCCCAGAGATGGATTCTGCTCACTTCAAGGTGAATGCATCTGACTGAGCAATTTCCATTCTAATATTAGTCAAATGGAACTAATAACTTGGGATAGAATGAATCAACCATTCAGATCATATTTGACACTGACATATGGATGGCAGTTTGGGAAAGTTGGGAAAATATCTACATGATGAGGGAATATTTAAAGAGAGGTTACACACAATTCCAGGTAGTTTATCTTCCAATTTCCACATCAGCAAGAGTCAATCAGGAAGTGATACCAATGACGAATTACTTTTCAGTGCAGCTCCAGTTGCCCTAAAGGTTGGAATGTGCTAATATAGTGTGTGTACCCATATGAGCATTTGGTTCGTTTGGTTACCCTTTGATGCACAAGCTATGTAATTGCTTTTTAATGTGCAGCATTGGTAAAAAAAAAAAAAAAAAAAAAAACCCATATCAATATACAGTATGTACGTTTCCATTAAATATCTTGTTTTTGATAACCACAAATTATTTTCACCTCTTGTTTCTTACCTCATGAACAAATATCACTTTGGTCATACTACATCAATTTTACACAACAAACACAACCCAGCTACGCAAATGTGATACTTTTAATATTAATAACAATTATCATAATACAATAATAATAGTTTTGTTAGAATTGTTATTACAGCAGTCATTTGGACCACAAAATATGAAACATTTTCTTATATAAAACAATTGGAAAATTAGACACCATCTTGTGATGGAGCACCTGCTGCAATACCCACCAACATTTTGACATTGGAAATGATTAGAAGGGTGTTACAAAAATTATTTTCATTAAAAAAGTAAGAAAAGGGAAAATGAAAATAAGGAATTGTGATGATCAATAACAAGTTAATGTTAGTAATACCTGAATAACTGAATGATGAAATTATTCAACTCCAAAGTTATACACAATAAAAACTCGGTCAGTCACTGATGTTGCACATCAAAGGGTTAAAGCCTTAACTAGACTTGTCAGTGCTGAAAAGGGCTTTCTATTTGTGTTCAGCTGTTGCCCTTTGTAGCCATAAGCAACTAGACCCAGTAGAACTCTACATATTCGCAATGTTAATGGCGGCCTTTATTTGCAATTCACAGTTGCCTGAGTCACACTCAAATTGAGCAAATGTGTAAATGAGACTTTTGAATGTGCAGAAGATCACAACACTTGGTTCGAATCCTTTGTTGCTTTTCATACCCCTAAGTCCACCTCACCATTTCCTATCTCCATCTCTATGATGATCTTATAAAGGCAAAAACGTTTTAAAAGAAAGATAATGCGTAGGAGATTCTGCATTTGTTGCAAAGATATGCAGAAAGACGGAAACATGTGGTCGATGCAGTTAGTTCAAAGCTGCTTAGTGTTATTGATTCACTTTATAAAACCAGATAGTCCAGATAGCATCATGATGTCAGTTTATTTGAGCTGGACACAATAACAATTCAAGTCCTTGAATAAAAGACAAATTGCCAAATTGCCAATTTATGTATATGTATTTGACTTTAGTAGATTTAAAATTTAGCTCAGGATATGCAGTACAGGTATAATAGATCACTTCAACAACAAAGTGAACAGCTTGACTTTTGACTGTAAACCAAAGAAGAAATCCACAATAATAAACACAGGTTAATGTTCATGGAGCTTGACCATAAGTAGATGACAAAGGTGACTTTGTAATCAGCAGATTGCTTTAATTCTGAGGGATACTTAGCACAGCACAGTCTACCACCTGCTGGACAATGAAATTAAATAAAAATGCGGACACAAACATACAGAAAGTTGCACACTGAAAAAGATGCTCAGTTGGACTTAACTATAAAAAAACATATAAGCTTGGATGCCTTTGTATCTGATAGTGGGTTAAGGTCATCCTGTCTTGTCTTTGTGCAAGATCTCAAGCGCTTGTGCAAGCTTGAGTCAAAGGCTGAGAAAAGGAATGTTGAAGACCAGAATGCAACTGACTGACTTAACGACTGTGTGGGTGAGTGAAACTTTTGTCCACACACCAATGCCGCAGGGTGGACTATTGGACTTGTGATTCTACTGTATCCATGGAAAAAAACTGTATCCAGTAGTAGGATTAGGCAGCTCTTAATGCTAAGTTTGCTGCCATAAAGGAAATAAAGGTGACTTTCACGACACTAGTTTGTTGCAATATTGCAGCTTTTCTTTTAGGGGGAGACTTTAAATGCATCTGAATATAAGCTTATAAGCTGCTGAGTGTTCATAATGTTGCCAATGATGCTTAAACAAACAGAATGTAATTTCTGCTACTCTGGATCACTCGTTCAAAACAAAAACAAAAGACACAATGTGACGACTTTTTTAAGTGAAAGTAAATTTCTTTGGGTTTGAAATTTTTGTTTTTTGAACATCTTAAAGAAGAAATGTTACATATTATTCATTTAATGCTCTAGTAAATGCCATGAAGTGCACACACATTTTTTTCAGCTAAAAAAAAAATCCTTACTCAAATAAATGTTTTCTGTTCGTTAATTAGTGTGGAAATTCAAACTGCATTTGTATTAAACTGTACAATGCGATAAAGCTTGACCTTGAACTACAAATAGCTGTGTGCACAAATGCATGCCAATGGTCAGGGCCTTGCACGCCAAGTTCATGCAGGTCCATGGCTCAACAGCTCTGTTTGCGCTGACCTGTGTGTGTTTTTGGGTTCCAAATCATAACGACAAAAACACTGGCTGTGATGATCTTTTTGGAGGACGTGCATTTCACCAAACCCTACAGTGTATTTTAAAATCAATCTAAAAAGTACAGCGCTTTATTCTCATTCGACCAGGTCAGGAAAACAATTTTGTCCATAATAAAAACAGTCATTCAGTTTGTTTTTTTTTTCTCCTGGTTCTATCTTGATAATTTGTCAAAATGAGTAAAGGCAAAGTTTTAAGACCTTTACACACCAGGGGCATGTTTTTTGTGCCATTAATTCCCACATCAGTATTTTTTTTCGAACTGTTGTTTTTGTTCTGAACAAAGTCGATTTTTCACAACACAAATGAAGGCATCAACCAATCATGTTCATGGCCATGGCAGACCAGCTGATTGTTAATGTTTACTAATCACCCTGTATTATATGACAAAGGACACAAAGTTATAAAGACAATGTGACAAAGGATGAGTGACCTTGATTGCTCCCTGGACAGACGCCAATTACAGATGTACAGAGGGGGAACTGAAGCTGTTACAACTATCTGTACTCTCCTCAAGTCCATCACTACTTAGATACTTAATAAAAATGAACCCAGGGGATGCGTCCTCTCCTTGTTATCTTATGTATGTGACATTACTTAACTGCATTAGTAAGTTAGAAGAACTCACCACTGACTGCTTTCACATAGAACAGCACTCTCCTACTTGAAAGTCTTGTGCTTGTTTAACCTGACTGTCCATCCCCGACCTCCTCCAGACTTTTCACTCTGTATTCTCCTTCTCCTCAAGTCTTTCTTTGCAGCTATAATAATTCCTACAGTCGCTTGAGGTTGTCGCCTAACAACAGATGTATGGTTCAAAATAAGCTGCTTTAATTTTTTAGCTGTAAGTTTGTTTTTCTGACAATGACAGGCCTGTCGCTGTTGGTGTTAAAAGTTTTAATGTGACATATTCTCAGGTGAGTATTTCAGATATTTGTGCTGCCTTTTTGTCACGTCCCTAGTGATTGAAGGCCTTTATACACACATGTAAACACAATTTTGATTCAAGTTAGTGAACTTGTTTATCAACTGTGTGTTTACCCTAAACACACAGTTGACTGAACTTAATTTTGTGTTAATGTGCAAGTTAATTTTGCAAAACATGTTTGTGTCGACAGACCAAACAGCCCCTTTCAGAGACACGAACGCAATACCAAATGCAACAGACAGGCTGATATGTTTCATATCAAGTCATCTCTTTCCCACTGTCATAAAAATGAGTTTCTAAAAAAAAAAAATGGTGAGAAAGGACTGCTGAGCTGCAGTGTCTCTGTCCTACATGGATAATTGTGTTTTCAAAGTTGACAAATGATAAAGAATTACTTACAATTACACAGCTTAAGTAATTACATATAGAAATTGAGACCTCCAGTAAGAACTGAGATCATGTTTCTGCTTTTTCCCAATTTCCATATTTAATTAATGTTCATGAATAAAAGGTGATTGCTTGTCTGCTTGTGTCACAGCAATACCCGAAAATGGCTCATTTGGGCATTTTGATTCAGCCAGGGCGGTTTTCTTTAGCCAACCAATTTTTGCGCTCACTGTATAAAAGTCTGGAGGGCACAATTACAACTGGCAATGGAAAGGAAAATGTTGGCATTGAGAAGAAAAATGAGTAGTAATCTCACTCATTTTTCTTATCTGTGGAAGTCCAAGAAGCCTGAGAGGGTACAGTATTTCCCCAGATAAAAGCCCAAATGATATTCCACTCACACAAACAGCAACGCAGAAGTACATAACAGTCTTTACTATCTCCACTTGGTATCCCTATTGGTCAGTTTTGAATTCAAAAGGGCAAAAGCATTTTCTTCTCCGTCTCCGCGTCAGGTGGATTTGACATGTTTTTTGGTATTTTCTTTATTATTATGTCATCTTCATCATTACTCTTCTTACAGTAGTAAAAGTACTCAGAGACAAGACAGTGCAGGTCTGGTGATTGAAGACATTTGCAATGGCATGACTTGATTAATTCCACACACTAGATCTTAATTAACTCAGCATAACCACACAGATGATTTGTGTGCCAATGGGATTTGGTCAATGGGGATGATTGCATGAAGTAGATATGCTCATTCAATATTCATTATCTCCCTGTCCCATTTTCTCCCAGGGCAGAGCAGGTTCTTCACAGGATCAAGATATCTTCCTTATGTCTATAAATGAGAGTTGCATTTAGTGTTAAATTAATTCTATTAAAAAAGGTTAGCCTATTCTAAAAATTAATCAGTGGTGAAATATTTTCTCCTGGTTGATTAAGCTACATTAAACTAGTTATATTCATTATTATTATTATTATTATTATTATTATTATTATTATTAGTTGGACTTCGTCATGGCTTCACTGGAAAGTACAGCTGAAGAGTGACAGGAAACAGGATGACGGGGGGATGACATGCAGCAAAGAGCCATGGGTCAGATTGGAGGACACAGCCTCTATAAATAGGGTGCACGCTCTACCAACTGAGCTTCCGGGGCACCCCACATTGAACTAGTTTTAACCTTCCCTGTAAATCAAACATTATAAACACATTCAGCGGTTTATTTAATACTGTGAAAATTGCTTTTGAAGGCCGAAAATCTTCCCTGCGTCACAGATGTCTGATTTCAGGGCCAATGTGTTTGCACTGAATGGTATTACAGAGCTAAGAAAGCAACAGGGTGTCTTCCATTTTTAGTAACAAAGATGATTGAAAAGGCTTGAAGGACGGATTTATTATCCTTATCTAAAGAGAAGACAAATAAACCATTCTTCTGCTCTTGGCCCCTCTGCACAAAGCCTCGGGAAGTGGCATACAGACAGTTAAATTGTGGTGTTTAAAATTGTATTAAAAAGGAAACACAACAGTGTTGCACAAACCCATAATAATATGATTAGGAGTTCAGCACTATAGGCTCTTGTCCAAAGCTAGGCCTGGACGACATGGCTGAAAAGTCTATCGCGATTGTAGAGTTTCATATCAGTCGATATCGGTAACTATTGATCAATTTTAATAACCTTTACTATTTTCATAATTTTGAAAGGCCAAGCAAAAAAAAATGAATTTAACCTCTTTATTTTGATTTCAACCACTTTATCAAGGTCACAACAATGAAAAACACGCAAATAAAATTACATTAAAATAAGTAAAAATAATTCCATACAGGCGAGCTAACCTGTCCTTTGTTTATTATTATTTTTATTTACAATTTCCTCTCCATCATCACTCATTCTCAACTCTCACTCTGCTGTTAGTGTGTTGTGCTTGTGTTTTTCTCCCACTTGGCTTGTGAAACAATCAACCAGCGGTAGAGCTGATACCGCTGATTGTAAGTTGTAGTTGCCCTGATTAACACACCAGCCACTTTGGCTGTCACAGCTGCAGTGTCTCTGGGCTCGTAGGTAGAGCAAACAGGCTCAGAGACACTCCAGCAGCAAAGAGTGGCTCCAGAGGTGTGTTTACCAGCAAAACTACAGCTCATGAAGCGCCGTATCAGGCCACACACACAAAAAAAGCAGACATTACCAGAGTGAATTAGCAGATTTACAGGCAGATTAGGGCCAGAATTGTGAGAACAGTGGTCGGATCCATAATAAATGAAATACTTACCTGTTGCATGATTGGCTGTTTGTGTGTCACACGTAACACCTCGGGATTTAATAGGCTCTTTAAATGAGCCAGGGAGGGAGCACATGTGGGATTTGTCTGTGAAATGATTGGCTGTTCACATGTCACTCATAGCATGCTCAATTATCAAGGGATATGACAGACTGTTTATGAGCCAGGGATATCCATTATATTCTGTTCTATTGGTTTGTATTTAATGCATACTGTACGTCATTGAGCATTTTCTGAAACCATTTTCCTATTGCTTTTGATGACATGTCTATTCTTGATGAATAATGCTATCATTTTATTGACCAAGTCTATCCAAACCTGCTACCGGTTCCATCACACATGCACCAATAGACCCTAATGTGCTCTGTGTGCACTGAAAGGACAACACAAAGGAACACTGTTTTACAGGGGTTTTGCTTTAGATATTAGGTACATTAGGTTAATTCTCCAGTCAGTACCCTTGACCCTTGACACTGGCCTAGCTGGAGTTAATTGTTGTCCGCTGCTGCCCACAGTTCCTCCGGGATGGGTTAAATGCAAAGAACCAATTTCACTACATTGTAAATTGTTTGTCATGTGATAAAAAATAAAGATTCTTCTTCTTTTGTCACTTTGGACGTTTTAAAAGCTGGCTTTACATGACACATACAAGGGACTATTCAAAAATATGCAGTGGTGTTACAGCCGGGTGATGACTGCACAATAATGACTAATTAAGATTTTGTTTTGGCCCTCATTTAAAAATACATGTAAAGCTCCCTGACAGCTCAGACATATAGTGTATTATTAAACAGAACCATTAATTAAAACTGATTTAATCAATAAATTAATCATCATGTCTTTAACAATATTTAATCATTTTAAACACGCTGAAGTGATTATAGTTGAACTTTTAACCTGCAAACAAGCCTGCACAGATCAAAAATGGCCATGATTATTTACAGCTGCTGGTATGCTAATTAACAAGATGGAAAACAAACAGCCTGTAAACTATGAATGTCTGTACAACAGTTTGTGTCAATTCATCCAGTAGATGATAGAGATATGACAATCAATAACGAACATATGCTCTGTGAAATGGATGAATAAGAATTTCAGACAAATATTGTGGCATAGCCAGATAAGCCAGATCTAATTGTCAGATAATTGCATTTTCGTTTTAATTGTGACTTAAATAATGCTTAACCAATTTGAAATTAGGCTGCATTGTTCATACCACATTATAAATTTGAATCTTTGACAGTGAAATGTCAAAATTCATTATCATTTTCATTTTCAAATTCTAAATCAAAACAGCATTTTCATTTTGTCCCTCAAAGACTGTGAGGACATGTAAATGTAAATGCAATACAATAAAATGTCAATGTTATTTTGGATATGAAAATAAAAATGCAAAGTGGATTATTGCATTTTCATTTCCATTTTCATTAAAGTAACAAATTCATCTGTGGAAAATTAGAATGCTATTGTGGAACTGCCTTTTCAATTTAAAGTTTACATTATCATTTTTCTCCTATGAGCTTCCACACAAGAGGGTCTGTGAGGCTAGCACATGTACTAGGTAAGCTAAAGGGTATTATCAGCATGCTCGCAAGATGCTGATAGGCATAATGGTCACCTAGCATGTCAAGGTGCAATTAACACTAAACACAAAATACAGCTCAAGCTAAGGGAATTGGTTTTGAAGATATTTGGTCATGAACCAATACAGCACAATGCTGGTGCAAGATAAAACCCACCCGTGTTATAGTTTGATCTTGTGGTAACAATGGAAGTTTGCACAAAACTTGTAGCATTTATTTCATTGTAGTATTTCATTGTTTACTAAGGTGGGGGACAAACACTATCTTCACTTGAGTCACATTACTAGCCTGGCTAAAAAACACATTTTTGAAATGGGAATTTATTATAAATGTATTAAATTAGAATAATTTCTGGCACTAGGTATTAAACTTGTATATCTTTGTTGGTATAGTCAGTTAAGAGAATTATCTAATGCTTTGTCAGGATTTGAGGAGGATTTGAGGAATGTCAAGCAATGTTCCCATTGCAGTGAAAAGGGTTGAGTGAGTATTTGACTGAAACAAGTATAAAAACATTAAAAGTTATTTTACACTTGAGATGAAAAACGGCTCAATCCTGAGGCTGTTCTGTAAATAGTTTTCTAATAAATAATAGTCCTGCAGGATTACCAACCCTGCTTTTATTTGGATCAGACTGGAAAACCTCTCAGCCATGTCTTCAGAACACCCCCCTGAGTGTCATACAATGTCTCCAAACACACCAGGACATCATCTCCTAACCCTAACCCAATTCCACCTCTTCAGACATGGCCCAGAGCTCACGAAGACGTGTGAACTGCTCTCTCAGGACCACAGGACCTTGGACCCCAGGGTGCCTTGGCCTGTGTAGATGCTAATCTACATGTCTGTCTGTTAACACACACAGCCTTTCTCATCCAAGAGAAGAAGGAACAAATAGTGTGTTGATTTTAATTCTCTGTTTCATTTCACTGTGCCAAATATATCAATGTATTAATACATGGATGTATGTCATGCTTATGAGTTGCCACTCATTACATTTCAAACCTGAATTAATGTTTCCCCTGCAGCCTCATCAGGTATAAAAAAAAAAAACTTTCCAAGGGTTAAGTAATATGGTAGATTATTTACAGGTTCAATAAGTGTAGACTAGGATACGAAATACTGAGTTCAGACTTAGATTTCCTGCTTTCTTTCCGGTTAATCTCAATACACTTAGCTTTGAACAATGCAGGCAACCTGTTTTCAGGTTCTTCCATTCAGGGTTCTATTGTGTTGCTGAACACAGCTCCATTTACACCTGGTCTCAAACCCCCCCAACCTCGTTGTCTTGTTTAGTGTCTTGTCACCGTAGCTTGGTATGTGTCTTGTTGTTGTCATGTCTTTAGATTAGTGAGCAAATGTTTGACTATAAAGTCATTTTACAGTTAAGTCACTGAACGCATTTCATTTTTTTCTTATGCTTTACTTAAATTGCAATCAATTATTTCCCCTGAATTAATATGTGATTTAATAGACCCACTTTTGCCTGATCAGCAAGAGGTTCCACTGTGTTATCGCACTGACTATGAGGTTATATCGCTGGTCGAATTAACAGTAGTCTGTATAATAACTTTTATTAATGCCATATTAATACTAATATTTTGAGCTATAAATATAATATTACAATTGGGACCACTTCTGGTTTGTTTGAACCCTGCCCAAACAGATAATTTAGTTGGTTGGACAGATAGAGATACAGATAATAGTGACTCACTCATCCCTAGTAGCTTACTGAGGCCACATGTGTTCCAGGAGGAGTTGTATGTCAACCCAAAGAAATGTTGAGTCCTCGTGCATTCCTCTGAGCATAGCACTTTGTTACCATTATATCAGTAAAATATTGAGGGACTCTGGGTAAACTGATTGCAAAGGCTGTGTGAACTCATCTAGACCTTTTTCAAAGGGTTAGATAGCTCTCCAAATGCAACTTGATAAATGACCACACAGTGAGCTGTCAGTACTACTTGCTTGAACAGCCACAATGTGCAATAATCTGATGTTATAGCACTGACTTCAAATATTGTTATGATGTTGCCTGGTGATACATGATATGATTTTGTAATGTCTGCAGTTCTATGTTTAAAAATACCTCAGCTGTATCTTCAGACTACTCAGAAACATATCCGGGTAAATTTAAGTGTAAAAGAAAGTGAGTTCATCAGCTGAGGTGTGACTCTCACATTATCACATACATAATTGCAAGTCTATAAACGTCTCCATTTGGAAGGAGGCTCACATTGACAGAGTTTTAACTAGGAACTAAAATATCTGTTTTGTTTTTTAATCCTTTCTCATTCAATACTGTTAATACTGTTGTTGCAATACTGTCTTTTTTCCCCTAAATTCTTATATTCTAACCCACTTTCTAATTCTTTTAGTAAGTATAACACATTTATTCCTTATTGAGCTTGGAAATGTCCCAGTCATTTTGATACACCTGTTATAAATGATTTTATGCCGTGTCAACAAAGAGCACAGATTTTGAACACGATGTTATGTTTTCTGCCATGAATTAGTTGGTACAATAACAGATTTGAGGATGGGTTCCAAAGACAATTTAATTTTGGATCAGGTTCCAGGTTAATACCAAGAATCCAAGTTCTAAATGTCTGCTATTTAAATATCTGATTTAATATCTGGTTTAACCTACAGTCTATGGTGTGTTTAGGTGTCCACCTTGCTTTTGCTTGTTAAATTGTGCATTATTTGGCCACAAAGTAATGCATTAGGAGCAGGGAGTTGTACTGTGAAAACTGGTAAAAAAAAAAAAAAAGAAAAAAGATTTAATACTTTAATAAGATTTTTATTTATTTATTTTTAAATATTGTGCAGGTTCCCCTTGTGCAGTCAAGACAGCTCTGACCTGGCAAGGCATGGTCAACTGACCTCTGGACGTAGGGATGTGAATCTTTGGCCATCTCACAGTTCAATTCAATTCCAGTTCTTGGATGTTAGATTCAAATGAATAGGAAAGGATGCACTTTTTTTCAGTCTTTCGCTCCAGTATTCTGTGTGCCAAACCATTCACTGGTGTCCTTAATCTGCTGAAATACAATATGAAACACAACTGGAAATTAAAATAAATGACCTAAATCAAATCAAAACAAATTCTATTTATATTGCCAAAATCACAATCACATGTGTGTGTATTCACCAACATGTGGCCTACTTCACGTTTGTCTCAAAAAGGTAATTATTCGTCATTAAATAAAATAAATGCTTTTAACCGATTCCTTTTTTAAACATGAACTTCAAGATATCTGCAGCATGGGCACGCCAGTGAATTGTCCGGGTGCTGCACTACCCTCGCAGTTAGGTTCCGCCCTTCTCTTTCCGTCGTGGGCTTTTTGTTGTGTTCGTGTGGCTGATTGGTGTATAAACTGTGCATCCTATACACCAATAAAATGCAGAGATAGGTTGGATCTGGATATAGCTTTATTATAGGTCTATGAGGTGGATCAGTTAGTTGAATTTTCATTGTTGAGTTTGTACTGTTACAAACTCAACATGGCGAAAACTGAGAAAACCTTGAGAAAAAACTATATAGCTGCACAGAAACAAAGACAGTTTAACTTCAGTGAGAAGTATACTGGAGTCAAGTCAAAGCTCAGATTGAGGCCATGGACAAACAGTTACAGATGAAGCCTCTCAAAACTCCCCGTTCCTCCGTGACAGGGCTCTAATCGGTCCGTGACGGGTCCGTGCTCGGACCTTGAAGAGTCCGGGACTGGAATGAGATTGCCCACTAGTGAGCGTGGGGCCGAACTGTAACGCCCCTAAGCGCCATGTGTGGAAACCAGTTGCAATGGTTTATCTATCCAGCAGGTGGAGCAGTGATGATGGGGGCTGAAGCATTACTTCAGGATGAAATCAGCTGTTCTTACTGTATCATGGTATTTTACGTGTGAGAGAGTGTGATTCCCACACAGAGCATATTAAATGCAGATAATATGCAAAAATAATATGGCCGGGGAATTAATGATTTAACAGGAAGAAAAAAACTGTGTGTGCAGCACTCGTCTGAGTGGTTGACTTTATCTGCTTTGGTACTGAGACAAACTATTGTAGTGTAAGAGCTGTTTTCTTGTTTGTTATTGCAGTTATATAAATGTAATCTCTGATGCTGTTAGATTACTACTAGACCACACTGTCAGGTGCGTGCAGACATTTTTTCTGCCACAGTGAACATATTATTTTTGAAAGGCTAAACGGCAACAAGTAGTGACAATATTAAGTACAATATTTCGAAATTATTAAATCAAGCTTTTTTTGTTATATTTTGACTTTTGGCCTTTTTAAGTGCTCTGAAATTATTGGAAATGTTTGGATTACACGCGGTCCTACGTAAAACCAAACAAAGACAAAAACATTTGCTATTTTTTTCCGTATTTCTGCAAATGCTGAAGGCACATTAGAGCAATTTTTGGTGAAGCAATGATGATATCTAGTCCCTGTTGAGTCCGCCTTGAATACTCCAGAGGTCATGGGATTTCTCAAACTGAATAAATACCGCACATATAAACACAGAAATGCTTGTGAGGTTGTTATCACTAAAATACCTGCTGAAGAAAAATATTTTCCACGGACAGATTTAGGTAGGTTACTACATATCTGCAGACTTCATGTGAAGTAACTTCATAGTGTTAAAAATTCCAAAAGCTGAAATGTATGGAAGAAATATCAATGTAATCATTTCCAAAATCCACAACATGTTTTTACGAAATATTCTGCTTCAATATGTGTTTAATCACAAAAACAACATTTTCACTGTGGCAAAGCAAAGTTTGCTCTCGGATTACTACACTCACTTGACGGCGTGGTCTGACAGTAATCTAACAGCATGAAAAAGTTACATTTATATAACTACAGTAACATACAAGAAAATCGTACTGTTAATAAAAGAGAAAATAGTGAAGATTAAAATGTCGGGACACAAGTAGTCTCATTTCACCATAGTCCTGTCATGTTGTGCAGATGGCAAAAAACTGCAGCCACTGGTCATCTTCAAAAGGAAAACTGTCGCCGAAGAGTGCATGCAAGCTGGTGTCTCCGTTGCAGTGCACGAAAAGGGTTGGATGGAGGAGAGGGGCATGATCAACTGGATTAAAACAGTCTGGGGCAGAAGGCGAGGTACCCCATTCAAGAAAAAGGCGATGTTGGTGATGGATGCATTCATGGGTCACTTACACTCCTCTGTGCACGAACAGCAGAAGTGTTTGAAAACAGACATGGCCATCATTCCTGGCGGGATGACCGGGATTTTGCAGCCTCTGGACATCTGAGTGAACAAGCCTTTTAAAAACTGGGTTAGGCAGAATGGGGGGGGGAGCAGGTAGGTCTCTTCAGATTCGCCTAATTGGAATCTGAAGAGACCTACACTGGCCACTGTGTAGAGGTGGATCAAAGACAGATGGGAAGACATTTCTACAGAGTTTATTGTGCCGACCTCCATTTCAATCCGACTGGATGGAGCAGAGGATGATGCTCTGTTAAACTCTGGGACTGGGACTGATACAGACTCCGAGTATATTGTGCTTGGTGAGCCATACAGTGACTTTGATGCAATCTTTGCTCACAGTGACAGCTCTGACGAAGAGTTATACTGCTACACCCTAACAAATATGTAAAGGTTGGGCATAGTTATTTTAAAAAAGTTAATTGAAACTCTTAGCCTAGGCCTAACTGTTAATATATTTAGGGTTCACAAACTAGCACAACTATTAGCCTACCATTAACCCTATACACTGTTTCAGATATAATATGTGTGTTTTGATGGATTCAGAGAAAAATAAGTTGAAGTAGTTCTAGAATAACTTGAATATACTTGTTTATAAATGAATAACTTCTGTTACATTTAAATAAAACAGTCTTTAATAGGAAACCTTTTTACTGGCGGAAGACTCCCCAAAATAGACTGCAGGTTATACACCTGTAAGCCACAACATAAAAACCAATGACAGGTAAAGTGAAAAACATTCATCATCTAGATACAATTCAATGTTCTGCTGGAAAACCTTGGGTCCTGAAACTCCTGTAAATGCACCACCCACCCAAACACTGCCATGGAGGAATGCCAATGCCATGAGGGGTTGTACTTGATCTGCAATGGAGTTTGGGTGGGTGGTGATAAAGTGGCATCCACATGAATTTCAGACCCCAGGGTTTCCCAGAAGCACATTGCATTGCAACAAACTGATCTATGTTATTCAAATCAATCATCTGTGAGTGGTTGTAATTTTGTGGCTGATCCGTGTATACTGGTGGTTCTTATTTACAGATGTTGTTATGGTATGTAGTCTCTTCATTAGTCATTAGGGATGCAACGGTAGAGTTTTCCCACAGTTCGGTATGCATCACAGTTTTTGGGCCACGGTAGCGGTACGGTTTCGATATCTTAATATAAAACTACTCACACTAGCAAAGGCAATATTGCATGTAAAAATAATTAAAAGCAGATATAGTCAAACCACCAACCTTATTATAAAAATTTAACACTTATCTTAATTGCCTTCCATAAAAAACATATGCAGTATCCAATCAAGTTAAACAGCAAACATTATTGTAGTATTGTATTGTACTGTATTGTATTGTATTGTTTGCCTTTGTGTATTGAACCTAACAGGGTGTATTGAATGGTTCGATAAAATATTGAATATTGTTGCATCCCTATTAGTCATAGGTATGTTTTGGACATCACATGAATTATCAATCAGTCAGAGTGTCATTCCCTAAAAAGCAGTGTTCAAGGCACTCTGGTTCAAAGTTTCAAGCCTGTTTCAACTCTGAACTGTGTCTCAAGAGGTAGAGCCCGCTGTCCGCTTGCACTTTGGATAAAAGCACAACGTAAATGCTGTCCATTTGGCCAACATGACTAATGGCTGTGATAAGAGCACAGTCTGATAACAACATGTTTGTGTTGTTCCTGGAAAATCATAATTTTCATAAAATCATAAATTTTTGTTGGGTAGCGCTTTAATTCACAGGCCCTTAATTTGGTAATGATATGAAGGAATTGGGTAATTACTAGGCAAAATTAACACAGAATAAAGAGCTTTGGTTATATTACCAATTATATGGGAATTAAACATACACATAACAACATAACACTTGGTTGTTAGCAATTAGCAGTTGTAATGCAGGACTCAACTGCTCAATGGCTGCTAACAGCTAATTAGCTCTCCTCCTGACATTATCAATCTACATTTTCAGTACTCTCTTGGTTTAACCAGCGCAACATATTAGCAAGGTCCTGCCAGCAAACCATTTGTGACTGAGGGAATAGATGGGCCGGTACCGTTGAACATTTCTCGTAACATTAGGTCTCATGCTGAGAAGCCAGCCAGTGATTGTAACTAGTGCTGATACAGCACTGTGGAGAGAGAGATAACGATGGTAACAGCAGGAGTAAACATGCTCCGTTATAGTCAGTGTACTTAGTTCAATTTATCGTTTTGGATTGTCTGTTCCTAATAATTACAACTAATAAGTACAATTTCTGTCATTCCTGAATGGGGGCATAACGCAGCTCCTTTTGTTCCGAGCCCCAAAGCATGAGAGCTAACAGCTAACAGAGCTAACAGCTGACTCAGCTAACAGCTTACAGTTGATGGAGCTAACAGCTTACATTGAACACAATGCAGGACTGAGAGTTTCAGTTCAGTGGAACATGAAGTGTTAAGCTTGATTTATGCTTCTGTGTTGAATTGACACTGTGCCTACAGCGTAGCCTCTGTGTAGGTGCATGCCCTACGCCATTGCCTACGTCATAGCCTGACATGCACCCCCCCAAAATGTAACTGCATGTTGCTGCAACACGGACCATAACGACTGTGAATGGTCTGCTTGGAAGCATCGCATTTTCCTGCTTCTCCTTCGGTGCTTAGTGGCGGTGTTAATAATGGGGATCAGGACCTGTGTCTTGGATTCTCTGGGTGAGAGAAAGCGGAAAGGCTGAATGGCCGAAGGACCGGCTGCCCCTCAATGAGCAGCCTGGTGGCAAATGCCGGTGCTGACCCAGGTTAATGTGACATTACAACACGTTTACACTAAATAAATATACTGAAGTATTTTAGCTGAGTACAGTTTGGAGTTAAAAGTACCTTGAATTAGGAGTAACAGATACTTACTTTACATCAATGTACATTTTATCAATCTTCTGTCAGAGTGGAATTGTATTACTAAATTATTTGTTACAAAATTATGGGTCCTATTCACTCTCTTTTAACAGATAACTAGAGTTGTAGTCAAGACCGCACCAACCGAGACCAGAGAGTACCGAGACTGAGACAAGGCCAAGACATTTGGAGGTTGAGACCGAGACAAGACCAAGACCATATATATCAAAGGAAAATCATAACAAAACATCAAAATGTGAGTTTTCTTTTTTTTTAGCTGGGGGAAATCTTTACACTACCAATGATTTTAAGTTATTAGCTGTTTTTGAGAGGGTCCTTTTTCACTCTTATCAGTAAGGCATGGACAAAAAGCCTATCAGCGGTGGTCTTGACCGGTCTCGTTCAAAAAACCCGGTTAAAATGCCCTCGATTCCAAGACAAGACCAAGAACCTCAAAAAATGGTCTTGAGACCGGTCTCGAGACCAAGACCGATCTTGAGTATATGGATAACTTTTCATTTTGATTAAAATCTAAATTATTATCATCATTTGTTTCCTCAACATTTTAATCACGATTTGACTATACCACTGATAACTAACAACTATAGATGACAGTAAAGTAAAGACAATACATTTCATTTAAACCCCAACCATGAACATATTTTCAGATCCTATTTGTAAGTCGACTTAAACACACTCACTGCAGTATCAAGTACCAAGTATCAAGTTATGACTGGTTTTCATTGGAGGATGGATTGGGAGGAATGGGGGTGGATGGGGTCTCTTGTTTAAGACATACAGTGTATTATAACTCTCCAAATATAATTTCATAAATATATATTTCTCTTACAGACAGAGTTCTTGACAGTACAGTATGTCTTTTGACACGAATGCAAGAAGCCACCAGCCATAAATAAGTAAGGTCACCAATGATCTAACTCAACACTGGTGCTTCCAACCACTGGCAGCTGGGATATTCGTTCCTTTGTCCATAAATATCCCTATCCTCCTTCATTCAACAAGAGCCTCTCCAGTCAACTGATGATGAATATCCAGCCGGTCTAACCCTGAAATGACTGAACTGGCAATGATGACTAATGTCACAGCAGGAAGGACTTGTGGAGCCATAATCCCTCACTGTCATAAAGTTTGCCTCACCCAGACGACCCTCCCCTGATTTTACTACTGAAGTCAGCTTTGACTTGTAGCTTTTTTTGTCATTCAATATTTATAGATTGGAAGAAATATTGTACATGTTGCTCTTTTTTATTTCCCATGCAATGGGAGTGCTTGTCAATTTACAGTACATTGGCATGCCAAGACTAAGTACAGCCCTTTGAGCATCATCCATAGAACAACACTCTTTAAAAAGTATATTATGTGCCTTCTCATCCCTGAACATCTACCGTTGACATATCAAGGTCACAATATGCCATTCTTTAAATCTATAAACAATTTCAGTGTGCCCAAAACAGCTCCAGAGAATGTGGGGGGAAGCCTTTTCAACGTTAACACTATATCTACAAGAATAAGAAAAAAAGATGTTTTTATCTTTGCAATATTATTCATTAAAGTACAGTGTTAATTAGGTGCTGTTGCATATCATTTGGAAGGAATAAATGTTTTTAATTTAATTTACGATCTGAATCACCTGTAATTAGTTCTTCATGTTACAGATGAGTAAGTACAAAGAACAGGCTGTCAGGAAGAGTTGTTAAATTAGCCCTCACTGACATTAATTGGATGTAATTATTTTTTCTTCCCCCACCCCCAGTGTTTTGCAGTATCACAAGATGTATGCTAATTTCATGTAAATAGACGTGCCATTCATATCGACGGTCCAGTGGAACATTTCAATTTAATTAAAAGTAGAGTCACTTAATAGGACAGTTAGATAAAAGAAAAACATTGTTTCCTATTAGCAATTAAAATGCACTGTCAACCTTTTTTTCCCTCTTCAATCTTTTAACTTTTAAAACACGTTTGATCTTCAACCAGCATCTTTTGCTATTGGGATGGATACAGTAATGCCTATTAAGTGACGATACTGCGCCGGTCACACGATCTTCATTGGGACAAAATAAAAGGTCTGGACTAAAAGACTGCCTTAAGACTGAGTAAAGGATGCTGAACTTCCAACAGTAATGTGGTTGGTGTATCACCAATTCCACCCTTGGCAAATGCACCAGAGCTTGCTCAGATAAGCGGCTGTCATTTGAAATGCCGCTATCTACTGACAGTTTGTAGGGCTCAGCGAAAATAGGGAGTGATGCCGGCGTTCTAAGAGAGGGGGGATTTTCTGTCTCTTATCAACAACTGGACAAACTGACAAGTTGCTCATGTAAAAAAGCTAGGGGTCAGAGTCAATCAAGCCCAGAATTTTGTGACAGACTACTCAAGCATGTTGTCATTTGATTTACCATTACAGGTGCTCATGGATCAACATCTACTCCTTAGCAGAAAAATGAGTAAGAGTTTAAACACGTTTCCAGGACAACATGCTACTAATGCAGATTTATGTTCGGGGGAAGGCAGGATTTAGGATTTTAAAGTAGCACTAGTGAAATATGTCAACATTAAAAAGTCTACGTGTAATAAAATCACTCTAAATTAACTTTGAGTCCCTGAAGAAATATAACAGTGACAGTGTTCTTATCATTGACCACACCTGTAATTTGCTCTTACCAAAGCCAGCAAAAGATGCTAAGGACTTCATATCCCTGGCTTGATAACGTTGACTGCATAAACAGTGGCAGCGCAGATGGAATGGGACAGTGTGTGATACCCTGCCAAGCCTCACTTTTGACCTCTGTCTTTCGGGAAACCACAGAGGTCACGTAGATCATGCAGTCCCCTGAACAGTAATGTTTTTTTTCCTGATAACATACACAGCATAATAATGACCACATCTGAGCAACTACTGGCAAATCTTGACACAAGACACTGATTTATGATTTACTCTAATTTTGAATGTGACATAAAATATCACATCAAAGAGTGCAGTTTTGACCGATATAATCAATATGAATATCAATTTTCATGCTCAAACCCGAAGTGCAGTTGTTCAGCGTCGCTATTAGCAGAGAGAACACAGAGCCAAAAGGAATCTGAGAAAGCATATGGCCCAGACATTTTTTTTCTTGGAAAAATGTTTAAAATTGCTCATCAATAATATGCAAAACTAATGCTGCATTGCCCTAGATATTGAAGTATTTTTTATTTCATTTTATTATTATTATTATTTTTTTACAGTTTTAGGACTTTTCCAATGTAATCAAGCATCTTTAAATTATGTTTGAGCTTTGCTTACAAAGACGACATCCCAGTCTCCAAAAAATGTTTGCAGTGGCAAAAATGAACATTATCAACATGTATTCTGGCAGTTGGGTTGGAGACGGAAAATGATGGAGTGTATGATCATATAATGAGAGCAACAGCCGAAAGGTACACTGTCTTTGCCATGAAGATTGTAGTTAACGCACTTTGCCTTTGTGCTACATCAATAATATTGGTGACATGAGGTGTCTGCACAGAGCCTTATGGATACAATTATACAACATGTTGTATGATGAGAATTAAATTTATCTAGATTATTGAATATCTGTTTGAGGTAATATCAAGGCAGAGTGAATTATCTGCATTTTGAGGTCAGGTCAGATCACTGGTTATCATTTTTAATCCATTAAAATTAGTTAAAGAATAAAAATTTAACAAGAACATAACCACTGTTCTACCCATAATGCATTTGGCTGGGTAGTCAAACTACTTTTTCGCAGTTTCATTTTTAGCATATTTAGTAGTTTAGTTTTTCTGCAGGGCTGAAATGGCACACCCTGAGGCACACACCATGCCTTTGCACGTCACCTTTTTGAGTACTTACATCTACTACTCCCCTAGTACTTACTCTACTACTAACTATATTATATGTAGTTGTAAATAAATTGAGATTAAAGCAAAGCAAATTGTAACTGCATATCCTGCCTTATTTGACCATATACAGTAAGGAACACTGGAGTTAAGCAGATAAATAGAAAAATGTGATCACATTCATCATACTGATATTACCCTAATTGCATGGCACTGGAGAAGGAAATTAAACCCTACACCTATTTCTATGCCCCATTTGTCATGAAGTGAATGGCACTTAAAGGTTTAGCCAACGCTGATGAATTGTTGCTGTTAAGGTGTCGGACTGAAATGCTCTATCATTTCAATAAAGTCTCAGACAGGTATAGTAGGTCGCAGATGTTGTAGAGGCAACATGGCATTTGCAAAATACAAATGAAAAGGCAGGTCGGTCGTTAGATGGAGTCTGGGATGTCTCTGGTGGAATGACCTTGGCTAATACAGCCAAGGCTAAACTGGTTGCCAATGATCTTGTCTGATCCAATTAGCATCTTGTTCAAAATCAAGGACTTGCGTTTTTCACTTTCTCCTGGTTCAGGGTATTGCCATTCCCTTTGTGAGCTATAGTACAGCCTAAGAGAATTTAGACTCATCTACCGTGAATCCCTCATGAAAGCCCTATTTGTGTCCTTGAGAGTGAAAATGAAAAGATTCAATATAGATCTGTGTATTCCATGCTATATGTACAGCAGTGTCTTTGATCTTCCACTTGCACACATTTTCAGGCAGCATTGTGAAATACAGCAAAAGCCAGATTGGACCATAATTTTTACAAAGTGGACGGCTCTTCACAGAATATTGCAGCGGTCACAGAAAATGAAATAAGAATATTCGGAAAAGGAAATCTCATAAATGATTAATGACTCAAAACTATACGCAGCCTCATATGGATCAAGTCCGTTAGGAGAGGATATGACCAAAAAACCTCAACTTCTTCTTAATGTCTATTATTTTAATAGATATTTAAATACTTTTAAATTATTGATTTAAAATTAACTTTATTATGCACTAAATTATGAAGTCAAGTCAATGATAACAGAGTTAATGGACACATTGAAAAGGTGTTGACCTTTTTTCATTTCAGTCAGTTTTTAGCCTAGTTTTGAAGGTCATATTTGCATTGATTTAGACTGATGTATCTTTTCATACAGTTCTTCTGCTCCTTTATATCAGAACAGAATGAAACAAAATAAAAGAGCTTCATAAAAGCAGCAGATGTTTCTGGTTACTGATAAGGAAAGGTTTAGTAGTAAAGTGGTATTTTTATAGGCCATCATTCCTCAATGGAATTGCTATTATGTTTTACTCTAAATTAGAGTTTTATCACTGACGCTCTTGATGAGGGTAAGTGAAGCATATTTCATTTGTAAAAAAGCACCTGCACTCTTATTTAGGCTATTACCTAAATAAGCTGCGTCTGAGGGAATCACATTAGGTGACGGATCCTGAATGTCATTTGCTGCAGACCTGCATAAAAGAAAAATCAATCCATTATGCAACCTGGCATAGTATCACTGCACAGGTTGATATGGTGGCAACAGTAACCTAGAAGTAAGAGAAGGAGGCTTAAGAATGAAAGGTCAGTTCACTACAGACAGCACTACAACCAGTGGTTTCTCTCATTTTCATTGCTCACCATTAAGTGTATACAATGTCACAAAATAATGATCAACATAGAGTAGCAGAGGTCAAAGGGATGTCCCTGAAAAACTGCTAGAATATATCCAGTTTATATTGATATGAAATACAGATAATGTTGAGGCCATACCCAGTTAACACTAGATAACTGTACTTGATTATATGAGGGAATTCATGAAGATGGGGAAAATAACCCTATCACTCTTAATTTAAAGCAATGTTCACCATATTCATGATTTCAATTAAGATCACTGTAACTTTTCGCAAAATCAAGCACTCAGTATCTAAATTATAATACTATATTGGTGTGATGACATACGTTATAAGTCAGAAGCCCTGAGTTAATGTTGTGAATGTGGTAAATCAAGACTGCACCAACTGCCTGTGAGTCTGTGTTGCTTAGGGGTCTCAATATTGACAAATTTAAATTTGGTCAACTATAACACTGGTAATTATCTTTCAGCTTATTTCCTTCACAGATAATTCCATATATATACATATTATATATATATATATATATATATATATATATATATATATATATATATATATATATATATATATATATATATATATATATATACACACATATATACATAGTCAATCATTTTGTAATAGTAAGCTGCATATGTAGTCAATAGTAGGGGTGCAATTGTACACATATTTGTCCCTAATCATCATGGTATGGATGTCAAGGTTCAATGCATGCAGTCATAAGAAGAATACTTCTGACTTGGTCACATATGGTGAGAGTAACTGTTCTGATCCATATTCCAATGCCAATTCCAAGGTGACAGTAATTCACCAAATATCCCAAGTCTCAACTCTAATACGTCACAACAGAACAAAGGGAGACACAACTTTGTGGTGTTCAGCTAATCAGCTTTCCCAGGTTTTCTGCTAGCCGCATATTGCTAGCCCTTTTCACATATGCCTGAAAATTAGCGATTCAGTCAGAGGTTTAAACTTGTACACTGGACCAGACTGGCAAAAACAGAAACTTTCCTAATCTTAATGTGCCTAGAAACACATTGAAAATGCTCGCACATATCAGGCGGCATCATCCAGATGTGCATCACCAGAGCTTTAAACAAAGAAAACCTGGAGCCCATGTTATCCCCGCTGTTTGTCAGCAGCCTCCTGATGTGAAAGCAGACAGATTCTATATTGTCTTTATCAGACCTGCATAAAAAAATTGACCTATGAGAGAGTGTATGTTCACTGTTTACTGCCTAATGCACTACAGGCTGTAACAACTGTCTAAGGTGGGACAGAATGACACTAGATAGAATTATACTACTGCCAGTTGGAAAGAAACCTAGTCTTATGCATTAGGGACTTTCTGGTACATATTTTCAGTTGTACCAAACTTGCATGTGCTCCGTGGTCAAGTTAGCAATATTACATAATATTCAATATCCAGTTAGGCTTACAAAATAAAGCTTGTTGCTTGTTATTAACCTTGTCAAAGGGTACCAAACAGTAGGCACCAAAATTGGTGTTATGTAAGTGACATAATGCACATTGTGTAATGTATGTGTCTATTATGTACTTAATTACGTCACATAAATTAAAAACAAATCACAAATGACTATGGGTCACAAATGGGACATGGACTGCAGCCTCTGGAGCGAAAGTCCACTGTGCCCCAACCACTGACTGATTCTGACTTTTCTCTGCCTTTTTGTTACTACAATAGAGGGGCGCTTCAAGAAGTGATGCGAGAGGGGTAGCTACAGGTCAAACTTAGAAGCGTAGGGCCACTGACCAGGCTGCTGTAGTTGATGCGTTCGGAGGGACAACGGGCTGAACCATGACCCCAAAACCAAAAGTACAAACTGAACTCTGACTTTTGCTGTTGAGCAAGCAGGAATTTATTTGTAATTGAAATTCAACATCACAGGCTCGCACGTTTTTATAATTGTACAGTACATGAACTAAAGCACTTTAGATTCTAGCTTCCTGCATTTCAATCACTTACTGAGACGCCATGTGGCTCAATAGCATTGCACTTCTACCAACTGAACCTAAAGTAAACAGGAAATGAGCTGTCCATGTGCCCGTGTTGTTGGATTTGTCAGAGTAACCCAAAAGATTTCTGATGGCAGGTGTTACAGATGCAACATTCTTAAACGACAGACTAGTTTGTGACAGGGCAGTGAGCTCTAGCCTATTATTTACTCAACCTGCTTTTGTTGGTTATACTGAAAACCCCAACTGACAACATTTAATTCAAAAGAATGTAATGCAAAGCTTAATTAAGTTTTTAATAAATATAAAATCTTGGGTGTTTGTACTCTAGATGACTGTCATTATGCTATGCATTTAATCCACTTGTTCAGTGTACAGTATCAGCACAGGTTAAACACATTCAAGACTTTCAAAGGCTGAGAATCAAGGACAATCCATCATACTCCTCTCGGCTTTCAATGTTAATCAGAGAAGGAAACCAAGCATGAACAAGGCTAGACCGCTTGGCTGTTCAACTTTTTTGATTACCCTAATAGTTCATTAACTGTACTTCATCAGCCAACACTGACTTGCTTTTATAGATCCGTCAGATACACTTTGATTGATTTCTGATCGTTTTGCTTCACTTAGTCATCGAATGGCACCTTCGTTTCTCCTTTTGCTGATTCATTTACAGCAGAGAGCATTACTTTAAGAATATTTCAGTCCAATACCACACTACCATCATTTCTATATACGTAAATAATTATCCATTCAAACTGAATGAATAAAATAAATCTAAAAGACTGTAAAGTCTGTAGGCAATACAACTTGTCATACCAATGCTGCAGCCACAAAATGGAAGAAACTTAGTATGCACCCCTATTTATCTCTCCCGTTTTGTCCAAAACTTCTTGTTGTCTGCTGCAAATATTCGCTTTCCAGCCACTTCTCACTCCCAGTGCATCTCAAACAGCAGCCTGGACAGTGTAAGTGTGACACTGTAGGTACCACTCTCGTGTTACTTCTTGAATCACCCCTGTAGTGTAGTACTATAAAGCGTGATTCCAGGTCAGGGGGTGGTTGGGGTGGTTGAATGTGTTGTACACTGGACTTGTCCTTCAGAGTAATTTGTGCACGTTGACCTACTGATGTAACATAACTTATGATGATGTAAGTGACTGAACGTAGTTATATAAAGTATGAGCTTGTCCTAAACCTATTCATGTAGTTTTGGAGCCTAAATCTTGACCAAACCGTGACCATTTGACAACATCTACAGTGTAACAGTCAGAATTTGTCATAATATGTGAATTGTTTGTCAATAAGCTTTATTTTAAAAGTCCAACCAGACATTTCATACGTACATTATTACTTATTATTGCTAACTTTACTACAAGGCCTTTCACAGCCAAAACTGACACTAGAGAGGTAGGTAATAGTCATAATTTGAAGCTTAAGGCTGACCAAGCTGCTGTATTTGACAAGTTGGAATAAGAATGTGGTGGTTTTTCAGGGATTAGTATCAATTTGTAGAAACACTCCATTTTTCACTTGGGCACAAGCAGAAGTGTCTTGTCCTATTCACTCATGCATCTTTTATGACAGTGGTCAAGGTTAAGTCACGTGCAGGCTGCTCTCTCATTGTGTAATTGTGTTGAACTAATATGCTGTGATTGCCTCAACTGAATAACTGCAGATTTTTAGAACTTCAACGTTATGCTATTGTTTGATTCACAACCTAATTGACATATTGGGTAACAGCCAAGTCACCATGATAAAGTATAGGCTGTTAACATTTCTGCAAACCGTACTTTTGTACATGACATACGTGTCACCTAACATACTGATATTTCAACAAAACATGTCACATCACCTTCACATTGCATGGTTATAACTAGGCTCGCCTATCTGGAGGTTGTCGGGATGGTGGACGAGTCAAAGGCGAGAAGGCTGCCGAGCCAGTCCCCGCAGTTGGAGAATGCATTTCAACATTTGCAAGCATCACACCAATCCATATTTTTAAGGAGACCTAGGGACAATTTCCAACCACATTTTTGGCGACAAACAGGATATTTCTGACTAGAATTTAGTATAATTCTAAGAATTTTAGGACAATTCTTGTCAAATGACATCTCGGGATGTTTCCTGCTGTGTTTATGATGACTAAAACAGGCATTTTAAAAAACATGATCTTATCCTAACCATAACCAAGTGGGTTATTGTGCCTAGACCTAAATAGAGCATAAGCACAGCATTATCACGACACAGATTAAAAAATAAAAAATAAATAACATAAAGAAACGTAGGGTTTCAATTAGTCAGTCAAGCCCCAAAAATTAAACATAAATAAAAAACAGTCATTTATAGAATAGAGGGACAATACACTGTCACTAAATACTTATAAAAACGCTATAATTAATAAGAAATAATTCACGGTACGGTGGGGTCAAAAAGCCTGACACCACCAGCCAGAGCGCCCCCATCCAGCAACCCGTCCCAAGGGCAACACCACCCTCTCCACCACAGACAACGACACAGGTCCAACAATCCGAGCAAGAAGCGTCCTGCACATCCCCTACCTGCCCTGACAACAGCCCGCACCTGAGCTGGCACAGACCCCACGAGTCCTCACAAAACCCAAAGGTCCATGAGCGCCCCAGGGAGACCACACTACAATCTAAGACTTGTATGCCATCCACCAAGCTTGTTATAAGAGTGGCGGGGCTCCTTTAAGAACAGGGAAGTTTGTAGTGAGTGAGTGGAGACCAACAGTCGGTGACTGAGCTCAGAGCAGATGGAAAGTTTAGCAGTGAAGTTGTCTTGTGGCAGTAAATATACAGGACAGGTTACAGTTTGAACATTAATAAACCCTGCAGCTCTTTAATACACAAGAAGACCTCATGTTTGAGTGACAGCTATCACTATCACTGCAAATACCCATGATATTTGTATCCATGCTAATATCCATGCTATTGCTCTCCATGCTAATGATGCTAATCATGTTGAAACAGCAGTCTGGTAGTTTTGGTACAACATGCAACAGTTAACCACTTCCTGTTCTCCATCTGAGAAAGAATGTTAACCATTAGACAAGAGGGAAAACTGGCTGGAGTGGGACTTTTCCATTCAGTACATACCGAATCTCCATGAATCCACACTAGATGCGCGTGCAGTGCTGGTGTGTGGCACTACCTCTGGCTTTTTCATTTCGGTGTCCATGTTAACAGGTTAGAGCAGCCACACTGGATGCATGAGACGTGCTTCTCATGCGTGTGTCAAGCGTGGCTGCTTCGTCGCTTCATCTAGGGATTCGGAGTCTCGCCTATTTTGCACGCTACATGCATGCGGTTCTCTGCAAAAATAGACATTTCGACATCATACCAATGTTTCACTCAAGTTTTAATGTCTGTATCTGTAGAATACGTCACAGACACAAGGAGAATACACAATACAATAAACAGGTGAAGGACAGTTTTTTTTTTCCTGTGCACTCTTTTTTTTTCTCTTTCCCCCTCCCGCTTTCTCACTCTTTCAATGGGGGTAAAGGAAAATCACCTCATCATATTTATTGATAATTATCAAAGGCAAACTCCATGTAAGCAGATAGGGCAGGCAGGAGCTGCGCTGCAGCAGCAGCTTTGCCTGTGTGAACACAAACATGCGAGTGAGCAGCAGCTCAGCAACGCAGCCGCCACGCAGTACACAAGCATCCAGTGTGGTCAGCCTGTTAATCATCTCCCTCCATCATGTTTACAAACTGTGGAACGTGGAGGGCATGTGTTCAATGAAGCAAGGTCAAGCTGCATCAAGCGAGTGCAATTAAACTGCATTATTTTTATTGAAACATTATGTTTATATAATATGATATTCTGACAAAATTAACATTTCAACATACCCATGACTTGACGAAACTTGCTTTGCCAAAATTATTTCAGCAATTGGGTTGGAGTAAAAGCTTAACATCTGACCCCTGTGCGTTTCCAGCAATTATCGTGTTGATGTTGTCTTGTTATGCTGATTCGGTCAACTGTAAATTGGTCATTAACTAGATGCTACCAATCAATTGAACTGAATTTAATTAAAGCCCACAAAATCTAGATCACTATTTAGATCAGAGGATCCACACCGATGAACTATCTTTATAATCATGATATTGCCTCAGCATTCAAACTGTAACATGAACCCTGCTGAATTTGTATTTTAAGTAATAGACACAAAGAGTATATAGAGAGAAGCCATGATGTTAATGGTGAACACACTGCTGTCAAGGTTTCTCTCTGAACGTGTGGACGTGCTGGTGTATCTACAGGAACACACAATACATAGGCCCATGAGAAAAGGCAAGCTTTTTGTAAATTCTTTCACTTAAGCACAGGTCAGTGTAATGTCTGTACTCTAATTAGCTAGAAAATTATATGATTAAATGAAGGATGGCAATTTTATGTATTTCTAAGGGTAGACTTGGCTATCAGCTACTGTATTAATTGGGGTTATTATAGTTAGATTGAGTCATTATCATTGAGCAGTGAGGCAAGAAAATTCTGACAATGCTGCTTCAAAATATCTGCCTGTCAATAAGTTTGCATGTGTATGAGTGTATAAAACATTTAAATATGTATATATACATACAGTTGCAATCAAAATTATTCAACCCCCATTGCATTTTAGGTTTATTGGCAAAATTTAAAATTTTTCAGGTGTTTGCAATAAACAAATTACACAAGAACAGTTTAAATAGTTAAACAACACTAATATTACACAAATTTTATCCAAATTCAACACTAAATCCACTTTCAATGACTCATAAGAGCACACATTTGCAAATCAGGTGTGGTCTCAAGCACACCTGGACTGTTGACACTGACGTTTCATTGCATGTTAGAAATATGGCTAAGTCAAGAGAATTGTCCAAAACATTCAGAGAAGAGATCATTGCCTTGCACAAACAAGGAAAAGGATACAAAAAGATAGCAAAGGCACTGAATGTTCCTAGAGATACAGTTGGAAGCATAGTTCGCAAGTTTAAAGTTAAAGAAACAGTGGCTACACTAACTGGACGTGGCAGAAAGAGGAAGCTATCAACGGCTGCCACCAGAGTCCTGAGGAGGCAGGTGGTCAAAAACCCTCGACTGACTGCACAAGACCTGCAGCAAGGCTTGGTGGCAGCAGGCACTGAGGTTTCAGTTTCCACAGTAAGGCGCATACTAAACGCTGAAGGGCTCCATGCCCGAACTCCAAGACGCACACCACTACTGACCCACCCAAATCTATAATAAATTGATAATAAATAGGCCAAAGAGGTTTTGGGATTCAGTTCTGTGGAGCGATGAAACAAAACTGGAACTTTTCGGGCCTATGGATCAGCGGTATGCCTGGAGGAGGAAGAATGAAGCATACGCTGAAAAGAACAACCTGTCTATAATGAAGCATGGCGGTGGCTCAGTGATGCTCTGGGGCTGCTTCACTTCCTCTGGCACTGGAAACCTGCAGCGTGTGGAGGGCAAGATGGATTCAATCAAGTATCAGGAAATCCTGGGAGAAAATGTCATGCCGTCTGTGAGGAAGCTGAAACTTGGGTGTCATTGGACCTTCCAACAGGACAATGATTCCAAGTATACCTCAAAGTCCACCAAGGCTTGGTTTCAGAAGAAGTCCTGGATGATACTAGAGTGGCCATCACTGTCGCCTGACTTGAACCCCATTGAAAATCTCTGGTGGGATTTGAAAAAGGGGGTTGCATCACGCAAACCCAAGAATATTAGTGAACTGAAGGCCTTTGCCCATGAGGAATGGGCTAAGATTCCTTAGGAACACTGCCAAAAAAAGGGTGCTCTACTAAGTACTAAAGATGCTTGTCATGAAGGGGTTGAATAATTTTGAGACTGCAGTAGTCATTAAAAGTGGCATTTTGTGTTGAATTTGGAGAAACCACTTGTAATATTAGTGGTGTTGAGCTATTTTAAATTGTTCTTGTTTGATTTTTTTATTGCAAACAGCTGCTAGTTTGTACATTTTGCCAATAAACCTAATTTGTAGTGGGGGTTGAATAATTTTGATTGCAACTGTATATATATGTGTATATATATATATATATATATGTACACACAGTAGGCGATTTGAGGGGGGATGAGGGGGGATGCCGTCCCCCTTGTTAGCAAAATTACCAAAAAGCATCCCCCTTGTTAACCTGCCATCACTCTCCATCCCCTAGTAGCAGAAAGTGTGTTACAAATCACAAGCGGCCGCGATCAGCTCCGACGCACAATGGAGTCAAGCCGTGCACGGCTGCTTTGCGTTCCAGCTGCCTGGTCGATTTTTGACGGAAGCCGCAACAAGCTGCACAGAGCAGATCGCGCCGGCAGGAAGTCAGAGACACAGGAACCATAGAACATTCGGTCAATTTTCAAAATAAAACACCCTGTGCAGACTCCCGATTGTATAAAAACGAAAAATGACCAGATCACCAAAATCTGAGCAAGTCAACAAAATCGGGCAGGCCAAAGGCTCGGCTTCTGAAACGTTCCCGCTGGGTTCTCTTTATACATTCATGGTATGATGCCGTGAGGGCGGAACAAAACCTGTAGCAGACGCGACGTCATAGAGCAGCTTCCGGTGGATTCCCAACGCGTCTCTCGTGTAGAGGAGCACAACAAGTTTGCTTGTTCTAAAACTAAAATGTGACTTTTTGTAAGTGTTTTTAGTGTGTCTGTTCAGAACATGGTGGCTTATGTTATGTTGGTAATTGTCATGTTTTTGCTGGTTTATAGTTTAACCATTAGTGAGGTAGCTGTTACATTTCCTGTTTTATCCCCCGTTGAAGCGCACTCTGCTGGACAAACTGTGTCATTACACCAATTTTAAATTACCCCAAGCATGTTTTTCTGCATTATAGTTTCTAAATATAAGGTTTTCATAGCGGTGCATATCGGACAATATACCGATACTGATATATCTGTGATAGGCTAATATCGGCCGATAAAATCGGCCTACCGATAAATCGGTCAGGCTCTACTATTTTGCACAATGTTCATTGTGGGTCCTTCAAGGAATTTAGATGGTAAAAAATTCCAAGGAGTCATGTAACTTAAAATGACCCTGCTTGTAGTGTATTGTGAGAAACATGAGAAAACCCTGCCTGAATAAACTCAGTCCACTGCCTACAATTTAAAGGTGTATTTACTCATTACTTTGATACAGTTATAAAAAGACAGTTGTAGTAGGGAGAGAAGGAAGATAACTGGATCAAATGGAATTGTAGAATTAGAAATGTCACAGTTATGGTTAAGGCGTCAACAATGTCCTTTGGGAGGTGTACATAGGTGTGTCGGGGCAGGGTGCTGCTCCCATTGGGCCATCCCCCCTGTTAAAAATTAACAAATCACCTACTGTATATACATATACATATACATATATATATATATATATATATATATATATATATATATATATATATATATATATACTGTATATATATATACTGTATATGGTTGATAAAAAAAAAAAGATAAATGCTAGCACATTTGCTGATGAAGAAGGTGGTGTATGTAACAATGCTCTGGGAACTGCAGCTGCATGAGCTCCTTGTTACACTGCAGAGTAGGCAGACACAAAGAGGGCCAAGAAGGCACACAGGAAGACCACAGGTAGCAGTACACAATTAGATGGTTTCACACAATAAATTGTCTTGACTCTTTGTATGCATATCACAGAACAGATCTGGTAAACTTTTAGACAAAAACTAACAAATCAGTTTGATATTCGGTAAGAAGCTAAGCTAAATTCGTGATTTAGATGACACCACTCCCTTACAGAGCACTTTAAGGGGATGGTGTCTTGGTTTGTTAAGGCTGGTGTGAAAAGGATGAAATGGAGTTTTTTTGGTCCACTTCAAAGTGAACTTTGATGCAGTTTGATTGTGCTGCCAAAGCAAGTTAGCGAAGTACAGGATTTTATGACAGTAGATATGTGAAACTGTGAAATCCTGGTGACTGGACTGCATTCAAACAGTTCCGTTTCAAAGAACTTTAAACTGTAAATCATTTTGGGCTGTTTCAACTTAAAAGTCTAAGTTCAGTTTCTGCCTTCAATTTTTGAGTTAACTTAATTAAGGTTGAATAGTTTGTTTAAGATCTTACTTTAAGGTGTCTGTCTTTGTGAAAAACCCTTTAAAGTTAACTGAACTTGAAAATACATACATATATATACAGATATTAAGTTGAATCAATGACTGTTCAGCGACACTGACAATCATTACAATTAAATTTGATTTCCTTACATTACTTTGAAGTGTCAATTCTTCATTTCCCACAAGAAACAACAGCAGCTGCTTGTTCCAGCATTTGCATAAAGACATTATGTTAACCAACTCACGATGATTTGATAAAAAGTGTAAAAGTTTGATAAAGTAAAGACTGAACTCAATACTAACCTTTATCATGGTTAGCATGTTAGTTTTTTCATTAGTGAAAAAAAAGAACCAAACCATGACTTCTCTCGAAATGTATTTAAGACATGCAGCAAGTTTCCATAACATATGTTTTCCTAAAACTATATATAAAAAAGAAGGGTCTCAGGAGAGTTTTACTTCTCAAACAATGCATGCTCAGAAGTCTGCCAATATGCTGATCATGTTTCTTTAGAAACTATTTTTTATGAGTTGATTGAACCGTACATTACTTTCATCCAGCTCATCATTTATAGTCAAAAGACTTCAATTTAAAATAACTCATGTTTATAAGTTCAGAAGTGGTCTGAAAATAAAAACTACCATTACTTTGCAGTTTACCATTTGCCTCCCAATTGGGGGCTCAGTGTTTCACTCAAGGACACTTCTACATGTGGAGTTGGTGGTCAAACCCACCCTGCGATCAATGGATGACCTGCTCTACCTGCTGAGCCACAGTTGTCCATATCTCATAAGCAACATGCATAATAACACATATTTACACCTATTGTGCATTACCACTTGAGTGAAGGTATTTCCCCTGAAAGTTAAAAGAACTTTGAAAGTAATGATAATAACTGTCTCCCCCTCATAATGATACTGCATAAGACACCTTTTGCATCCTGTTTCTACTTGTCATTATTCAGAATATAAGGTTTAGTTGCACTCTGGACTTTTAATTCCCATAGTAAGCTATCTCCTAATTAGCTCTTTTTGCCATCTAGAAAATAAATCAACATATCAGGTTAAGCAAAGTGCAAAGAATATTTGATTTCCCCATGTGTATCCGTGCAACCACTTTCTCTTAGTATGTTTAAGCCAGGGTGAAAATTAAGTGAGGCTGAACTGACACTTTGTTCTTTAATTTGTTTAAATATGCATTCTGTTATGAAGTGTAAACAAACCACATACCCATCAGCTGTGCACTGATGATCAGATTAGAGACTTAATCACTTGTGTAAAAGTTGGGTGAGTTTACTAAAATAGCCAATATTATAAATATAATATTATTAATATTAACCATCCATCCATCCATCCAGGTTGCGGAAGCAGCAGGCTTAGAAGGGTATTCCAGACCTCCTTTTCCCCATCAACACTTTCCAGCTCCTCCTGAGGGATTCCGAGGCATTCCCAGGCCAGATGACATATAGTCCCTCCAGTGAGTTCTGGGTCTGCCCCGGGGTCTCCTCCCAGTTGGTCATGCCCAGTACACCTCCCAAGGAAGGCGCCCAGGATCCATTCATCATCGCTGCTCATTTCGACGTGAATGAGCAGGGGCTCTACTCCGAGCTCCAGATGACAGAACTCCTCACCCATCTCTGAGGCTGAGCACAGCCACCCTACGGAGGAAACTCCTTTCTGCCGCTTGTATCCGCAATCTCGCTCTTTCGGTTACTACATAGCTCGTGGCCATAGGTAAGGGTCGGAACGTAGATAGATGGTGTTGAGAGCTTCGCCTTCTGGCTCAGCTCCCTCTTCACCGCGACGGTCCAGAGCAGCACCCGCAGTACTGCAAATGCCGCACCAAACCTCCTGTCCATCTGCCTCTCTATTATCCCATCACTCGTGATCAATACCCCAAGATACTTGAAATCCTATGCTTGGGGCAGAAGCTCTCCCCCCAACCGGAGGGGGCAATCCACCATTTTCTGGCAGACAACCATGGCTTCAGACTTAGAGGTGCTGACCCTCATCCTGACCGCTGCAAACTGCCCCAGTGCCTGCTGGAGGTATTATTAATATTAGTTATTTTTAAAAAGAAAACACACATCTTATACTGTGATATTTAGATGTGTCTCCCCTGAAAATGAGATACAATACACCCAACCACAAGTAAAGATGGTGTGTTTTCATATCAGAAACTTTCAGCTCCCTGGTGATCTCCCTCTAGCCAGCTGGCACCTTATGTAAGTTTTTGTAGTAAAACTAGATGGTATTGTACAGACACAGTCACCTCATTTCAACTTCATTAATCAACTGTTCCTTTTCCATGTCATGCTTACAAACGCAGGTGACCGGAGTGAAATTAGAAACAGGGCATCGGGCTCCAAACGGTGCACTACTTAACGCGCAGCCGATTCGGACTGTTCAACAGGAAACAATAAAATCAAGCTGATTTTGTCGCAGATGCTACTTGCATTGCATGCAGTTAGGACACTTGTTTTATAGATGTTTTTTCCTGGTTATGTCGTCACTGAAAATAGCAAGTGAGGGCTCAATAGCTGTCTCCAAGGGAAAAAGGAAAAAATTACGAGCATGTTATTTTAAAAATATGATTTGAAGAGTTAAAAATATAAGCAGTGGGTAATCCATTATGTTACAAGAGGCCAATGTGGCAATTCTATGGAAGATTACTCCTGATTACCATCTTGCACTTCCCAAGAGTCAGCTCTGTTGTTACACACAATGTTGGCAGTTATAAACTGTCATGACACTTAATTTTGTTCCATGAACAATTTCTTGGCACGTTATTGACATAAAAGTCATGGGGATTTTTATGAAGCGCTGCCAAAGCTGTGTGCGGATGTGCTGCCTACCTCTGAACTGGAATATTACCCAAAGGACAAAGCTGCCATGGGGTAAAGGCAAAACCCCGCCATATGGCAGAAATCTGTGCCGTTGATGTAAAACTATTGAGGAAGAACTTGGAGAATATAGTACCACGAGAGTGCTCCTTTGAAGGATGGCTCTCTGTTATATTAGGTTGGGGAAATTGGAAAGCACTTGACAGATCCCCTTGATCTCCACTGACTTTCATCAAAGGTTCTGGACTGCATAGGAAGATAGCAGGATTATTTCTGAGTGTTTGTAGGCGTTGGTGTGAATTAGTTATGGCTTAAGAACACAGATAGCCTTCTTGCCATTTAAAAATACACTTGTCCAGAATTTACAAGACTGCCGGGGGATGGGGATTATGCTGCTGTGTACATGGAGTCAGATCACTGTGTGACCCTAGGATGTAAAATGCAAGCGATTAGGCCTAATAGTATAACATTAATATGTGGATACATAAGAGTCGTTTGCAAAGGTCTTGACTCGACAAATTAAACATTTTGACTAACGTGATTAGAATCACCATTTTTACAATTTAAATACATTAGGGGGCGAGATTTTGATTGGCTAGTTTTATTTAAAATCCTAATCACAAACTTGTGCTCACACAAATACAGTTTTCCTAATAATCGCCCCGCATGAAGTCCATGAATATTTGTCTACGAGCAGAAAATCACACAGGAGCAATCAAGGGCTCTGTTAAGGTGGAAAATAAAAAGACAAACATGTTTTTAACACAAGGTGAAGCTTAGTTGGATTCATTGTTTTCTCCCTAATCAGACCACTGATTTGCCCTTCAGCTGTAATCATCATTTTAGCAGCTGACCCAGGTCATGTTCTTAAGAAAAGTGATATATTTTTTCGTTAGATAAACAAAGCGTGACAATATGCATCCAAATGTCTATTTAATAAAAAGTAAAGTGATTCTAGTATTAAAGTAATTAAAGTAATATTTATGCTGAATTGCTGTATGATGAGAAATTGTAAACTATTTTATACATATGTTTAAAAATACCCAAGACATCTGATTAAATATGATAAAAACATTGTCATATTGTGTCATCAAGCATTCATTAACTATTTGGACACAGAGTGGGTTATAACTGTTGATAAAATGTCTTTATATCTACTTACAACTATGTTACAGTTTGTTAAAAAAAACATTTTATAGGCAGTTTATAAACTGGCAGCTTGGTCAGTGGCCTTAAGCTTCAAGCTACGATGGCCTTCCTACCCCTCTAGTGTCAGTGTTGTATGTCAAGGTCGCTGCAGTCGAGTTAGCAATTACATGTAATATACAATGTCCAGTGACTTTTTCAAAATAAAAGGTTAGCTTTAGGCAACATCAGTAACTTAAGTTACATCCTTTCCGCACTCTGACTTACAGTACGCAAATTATAAAGAAATCACTCTTGACTCTTGGTCACAAATATATACTGCTGCACTAGAGCGGCACAAGAAACAATGATAGAAGGGGACCTACAGTGTCAAACTTAGAAGCCTATGGCCACTGACCAGGATGCTGTATTTGATGCGCTGGTGAAAAAAAAAAAATAGATAATACATATAATAAATTCTCAGTGGTAGTCTCACCCAAGCTATACACAAGACTGCACCCTATAGACTTGAGTAGATACCAGTCATAGTAAACATATACACACAAATCAGCCACAACATTAAACGGACTAACATTAACACTAACATTTATTATGTCATTACAATGCAATGTTCTGCTAGGAAACCTTGGGACCTGGCAATCATGTGGATGCCACTTGACACCCAAACACTGTTGCAGTACATCCTCTTTAAACAATGGCACTCCCCGATTGCAGTGGCCCTCCAGCAGGACAGTGATCCCTTCACACTGCAGAAACTGGTCAAGAATGATCTGAGGAACATGACAAAGAGCCCTCCCAATTCCCCAGACCCCAATCTGATCGAGTATCAGTATCAAGTACAAGTCTGATCCATGGAGGCCCCACCTCGCAACCAACAGGACTCAAAGGATCCACTGCCCTGGTGGCAAACACCACACGACACCCCCAGCTCTGGGTCCTATTTGCAAGCATTACAAGGCCAGGTCGATGTATCATGCTCTCTATCAAGATTCTTGGAAGTTCTGTGAGCAGTTATTATAGTGTGGCAGGGTGCATTGCTCTGCTGGGTGGGCCACTGCACAGTGTGCTGCTGCCATGAGGCTACTACTACTTGGCCCCCTCAGTTTGGCCTTTTCCACCTCAAAAAATAACATGCCCTGTGACCACAGTGGCCTTGATGCCCCGCTGGCACTGCCCCAACATTATTTCGCCATTATCTCCTCTGCCTCTTTAATGTCAATACGGCACCTTTGTCTTTTGTTGAGATTCTGATTTGTTCCTGGATAACATCAAGTAACAAGCTGCGCACATAACAAGTGGTTGATTTGATTTCTAGCTTGGTATGAACTGCAGGAAAAGCTATGTTTGACAATAGTAATAGTAATAGTAATAATAGACACAAATCTAGAACCTTGTGATTTGGAGTTGTATTTCTTTTTAAACCGCTATTTTCATGCTGTCAGACAACTTCAATGGCATTGCTCCTAAAATGATGTAATTCCAGGCCTGGGTGGTGGTGTCAAGTTGCCTCCCACCTGAATGTTGGGAGCCAAGGTTTCCCAGCAGAATATTGCATTTTAACAAGATAATCAGTGTTTTTTACTTTTCCTTTCAATGTTATGATTCAGCGTACATGACCAAAGACTACATTATAAGATATCCACACTCACTGTTGTCGTAAACTGTAACATCAGAAATGTATTCCAAACTACCAAGAGTTAGCATGCAGACATTTGCCATTTACCCTATCGTCCATCAGCTACTGTGGCCATGCAACTGTCCTTGTGGTTTTATAATATAGACAGTAACTGAGAGCAGTGAAGCCTACTCGAATCACAGTTTGTGGGTGGAACCAAAGTCACACACTGAATCAGCAGGACAGACTGTGAGGCCTTTGAGAGTGTGAATAATAGTTCTGACACCCACATAGTCTCTATTACTCTATCTGAGAGCAACGGTACCAATCATAACAATAAACATTGGTACACACCTATCATCTAATAAGCTCAAAGATCTAGAAAATACATATTGGCTTTTATGAAGGGCACTGCAGACTGATGCAGCCTAGTAATAGGTCACTATTGATGTCAAACATCTACCAACCCTTTTAGAGTCAACACTTACTCGGACTCAATGTGACATCACTCAAATCTGTAACTAGTTAGAGGATGAAGTTCATGCATCAAGATTGAAAAAATTAGTGGTGAGATCTCGATTACATGTTGCTTTTCACTTTATAATAACCATCATTAATAAATGGTAAACTTAGAGTTAATTGAACTTTAGTTAATAGTTATTTCACTGTGTACAATAAAAATGGTTTATAAAACCATGTATAAATCAATTGTTTATTGTAAAAGAGCAACTGATGTTTATGTATCATGATCTGATGTAAATAAATACCATACTTCATTTATTAATTGTTGTTTATAAACCTTTACAATTACTTAATAAATGGTTTATAAAGCATTTCACTATTAACAGTGAAATAATTATTAACTAAAGATTAATTAACAATGAATTTACCATGTATTAATGATGTGTTACACATTTTGTTTAATTGGGTGGCATATTTGTTTCTGGATGACAACTTCCAGTTTAACTTCCTACACAGCACATATCCATTAATTGTATTGCATGACAAATACAAAACAATATAATTTTTTCTGAAAACATGACAAAATTTCAATGATGGGTTAACCGCTTGGCAGTGTTTCATAAAGAGTTTTACAAAGAGGAAAAAGAGAGAACTGTACCTTCAACTTCTCTTTCATCTCGTTCCTCTGGGTTGCTACAAAAAGTAAACTGTGCTACATAATACCATTTATCAAATCTTTCCGGTCGATTAGTTCTTCAGACTGGCTTTCACCTGCCTCTCAGATAAGCACAAACTATTACAATTACAAACGCCTTCTGACCAATGGTTGAATGCACTTACTGTATCAACCTGCAAAAAAGCCCTTTCTTCTGAAAACACATGCATCTTTAATATTTTATATTTGTGTGTGTGTGTGTGTGTGTGCACTCCCGCATATTAGGTGAGTCTGAATCACTGCAACTTTCCAGCATTTACAGCTTATACTGTAACACAGCACAAATGTCTGATAGTGATATCCCATTTGCCTTATGCTTCTATTGGCGTTACTGGCTACACCTAGTAAATAGGCAGCAATATATATCATAAAGCTACAGTATGACCATGTTTGTTGAAACGTTGTCCTCTATCTATATAACTAAATTCACCAAAATAAATTGAGTGTGAGACTCTTGTCATAAAATATCTGCTTCAGTAGAGAAGTACTGGTATGAGCACTGCCTTACATGCATAACATCAAACTCTATTCTCCTGATTATGTATATGAATGACTGACTCTCCTGCTGTTCCTTCATCAGACTGCTCTTAAAACTTAGACAAGTGGATCTCATCACAAAGCATGGTATTTATGCATAGTATGTATAACAGAAAGGTGAACTGTGCCATATTAAGAGCCAACAACTGACATTAACTCTGGCATGGACCCTTCCATATTCTAAACAGAGCAAAAACACATTTCCTTTATTATCATGACCTAATAAGTTGCAAAAGTTGCCCCGTCTCTCGTTTACACCTAGATAAAAAAAACAGCTTGTTTTACCCTGACCTGTTCTGAGTGTTGTTGAGAGTCTGAGAGAAATGAAGAGCTCTAAGTGTGTTCTCTAGTGTTAAATAGTGGCAGTGTATCTATTACATGCTGCTGGTGTTTGGAGCAGGCTGACAGCCAAATGCTCATTCATGCGTCATTCACGATGTAAACACTACATTTCATGCTTCCTTTATGATAGCATCGATGTTAAGCAATACATCCACTTAAGAATCATTGGTTACTGATGATATTAAAAAGCATATGATGGTGGAGGAGATTGTGTGTATGTGTAAAGAAAGAGACAAAGCTGAGACAGTGTTGTACTTGGAGGTTGTCTGTGAGGCCACTGAAGGCCATTAAATACATTGCAAGATGTGGCTGGAAAATTCATTCCACTCCTTTTACCAATGACAGCTTGACAATGAATGTAATTTTCAGTACTCTCAGATTTCCGCCATTGTTCAAACTTCTTAGTTGTGTACTATGGTTGTCCAGCTTGAACAAGTGGCTACACTGCCACCCATGACTTCTAGTTGGTACTCCATTTTATCTGCATCCATAAGATTTTGGAAAATGTACACAAATACAGCCAGAATGAATGCAACGTATGAATATTTTTCTAATGTTGAGCATAAATTAGCCTTAAGCCCATTGTCTAGCTCTGCCTGGTATACCACTAGTGGGAACCCAGCCCTTGGAGAGCAGGATGGATCCTCTTCTGTCTAGCTGGAACATGGCTCACCCATCAGGTATTGTACTGAGCTGTCCAATCACTCTGTTTTCTGTGTGTCAAGCACATGAGTCTAACAGGTGCAAAGGTGGTGAGGTTTGTCTCATAATGAACAATTGATGCAATCTCAGAGACACTGAAACTCTCTCCTGTTTCTGCTCCCCTGACAGCGCTGCGCTGAGCTCTCTGCCAGCACCGGACGAAGTACCTAGAAGCTGTAGTAATGGTGAATCTAAAATAAGTTCTCCCTAACTCCATAAACTAACAGGGGTATGGCTCTTCAAGTAGGGTTTACAAGGCTTATCCCCCCCCCCCCCCCCCCATTTGGTAAGTCAGACCACATTTTAGAAACTGTTAAATGTATTATTATGTTTTATGAAACATATGGCAGCAGTAACAATGTATCACTTCCCTTATTGTTTATACTCAGTGTAAAAACTCATTTAAGTAGACAACAGGTCAGTGGTTACGTAGTGATGGATGTATTTAGAGGCCAAATGTATCCTATTTTAGTGCTTTTCTTAGGTTTACAGTACACAGATACGTTTTTGTTCTTTTTTTTCGCAATGGGCCCATTTAAATATCAGCAACACACCTTTTAACCTCAGTGTATTCATCCAAATACATTTCAACCTCTTTAAAAAAATATATACCTCTAATATATACCTCTAACAGGAAATACTGAAAATATGCACTATGTGAAATGTATCATTTAGTATTCTGCCATAATATATATATATATATATATATATATATATATATATATATATATATATATATACACTTCTCAAAAGATGTTGAATCCCAACACAAAACCACAGGAAGACCCGACCAGAATAGGCCACGAAAAAAGGATTATTCACTTTCTCTGCATTTACATATAGTAACTTCAAACTGCTCCAATTAAAATGTTATTGTAACTATTTTCTTGCGTGTCTCTTCATTAAATTAACTTGAAAAGAAACAGAAATGACTATCAAGATAATTTCAGAACTAATTAAGTTAGTTGTTGAAAAAAAAACAACTCACTTTCTTTCTCTTTCATCTTCACTGCCACCGCACTCGGAAAATACAGGCGGGTGGGGTGTCATTCATCACACACTTGTTTACGCACACCATTTTCATTAATTGTAAAATACACATGAACTCGAATTGCCAATTTCATACATATTTAACAGTCACACAGGTCGGATTTAATTAATTCACTCACAAAGAGGAAAAAGTAAAAATCACCCACCAGATAAATTCAGCCTTAATCATAGTTCTAGTTCAAGGAATAACACGCCTCACACACTCCAGATTTCCATCCACTTTGCAGGGATAGGTGACATGGGAATAGAGTAGGTAGCATTTTTTATGTCACTTCACAAAACATTGCGTTTGTGTCTATGCGGTTAATAGACTGCTGCTAGCAAAGAGGGTGGCTAAAAGAAGGTCAGGTCGACTTAGGTTTTTTCTTCTTACTGCATATTACGGGCTATAAAATGGTGTATCGATAACGTATTTTTGTAGGCTAACCCGAAAGTTAGCATCGCCCAGGTTCCCTCGACAAAAAGCCTACGGAATTTTTGAATTGGATTTTGGAATACTGGCAAAAATAAGCTCCGTGGCAAACTGTAGTGGTAAATTTGATGCCTGCACACCCTACTCTCCCCCAAGATATTAAATCACCTTTTGCCTGCTACCCATTTGTATATTCTAATGTCTAGACCTTGCCATTTGTTAATTCAACCTCTTTTGTATCTTACCCAACTTCCTACTTTCTCACCAACATGCTAGACTTTTAAATGTAATTTGTTAATTGTATCGTCTGGACCCCTCAATTCACACCCCAGGATATTGATGCCAATACACGTGAAAGGTGAAAAGACTTCCTGAGTTAGGGGCTGACCCCACAGCAAACAAAAGGTGTAGCCACACCCAAGAGGTGGGCTTTTCCTAAAGATATAAATGTTCAGATTTCTTTGTATTAAAGGTCTTTCTTCATCCTGAACCACTCGCGTTGACTGACCTTTTCTTTGCAAGGAAAATAAAACTTCGTCGGCCGACAGGTCTCTATTTCATTTTTCACGACACAAACACAAGTTTATGTTACTTAATCGTTTTGTTCAGCAAGATAATCTTCACAGATGAAAACACCTTATTTCAGACATTTGGCAAAAAAAACCAATAACATTAAAACGTGATAACATGTTATAATAACAGAGATTTTCATGGCCCTGGTAGGCTGGACAACAGGAGGGAGATCAGTGGATCCTGTGGCCGAGTGCCAAATCTCAGCTGTCCTCCCATGTCCAGACCCCTGGGTGATAGTCCTGCTGTACAACCAGAGGGAGGGAGGGAGCTAAGTGGGCTATAATGAATTTACTATTTAATCACACCACAAAAAAGACAAGAAATGGTAATTAAAAACATGTCAGTTATGCTGACAGAGATTTTCATGGCCCTGGCAGTCACTGGACAAGAGAGAGGGAGATCGGTGGGACCCGTGCCCAAGCCCCTGGGTGCCTGCGCAATCCCGCTGCACAACTAGAGGAAGGGAGGGAGTTGCGGACCATGATGACTGTTGAATCACACCACAAAAGAGAATTAGCTAGCGTGCTATTTCCTAACTGTATGTTCAGTGGCCGTCTGGTATTAATGGCTTGTTCTTGTGATTTTCCTGCAGTTGATTTATGAAAAACAGCCAGTAGTGGAGCTGAGGCCGATTGTGAGCCATTGCCCCACCAGTAAACACACTTTCAGCTGCAGTGTCTCTGGGCTTGTTGGGTACAGCAGAAAGGCTTGGTGGCGGAGCAGTGGCAGGGCAGCCCGGTAGCAGCGGACAGCTGGCATGTAGGCTTTACCTAACGAGCCCAGAAACACTCTGACAGCAAAGACTGGCGTCAGAGGATGAGTGAACCTGACAGGAGCAGCAGAAGACCAGGAGAGAGGCCAAAGAGGTTAATGTGTTTAATCCATAATTAAGCATCTCAGAAGGAATGGAAGGAAAAATACATTGTAGGGGAATACCGATGGACCGACGGTCTGATTGCGGTCTTATTGCGAGGAAATGCACAAGTATTGCGAGGTAACACAACACATGTTGGGAGGAATGCAGAAGTATTGCAGAGTAACGCAAAAGTATTCCAATGGCTTCCTGGCTGAAGTGATGCACAGTGCAGTGCAAGTGTCGTTGCTAGTTTTAGACCAATGGTTTTGAAATGAGTCGTGATCAAGTGCATTGCAAGATGGGCCCTTGATTGAAAGTCAGTGTCACAGTGTTTTACCTGCTATATAGAGGGCTCAGTATCAGAGAGTAAGATACGCCTACATAGGCGGATTGAGAACATACAACACTCTGCTTTAATGATTAGAGAGGCTGATTTCAAACATTTAAACTTTTCCATGCACGTAGTAATGTCACTGTAGCAAACATCTTGGCTCATTTAAGCAGCAAAACTAAAAGCTGTAGTTATAAACATGAGAGTAAAGATGACACTCTCCTCTGGAAACAGCAGTGATGGAGCTAAGGAGTTGGGAGATTTAAATAATCAATTAAGTTAAACTATACTCTGTCTCCTGCGTAAAGGTGCACATTGTAAGGGGGGGCACAATTAATGTTTCTGCTGCTAAGGTCCATTGCAGGTTATATAATTAATACGTTACGTATTAAAGATTAATTATTTCACACACTCACACCCCATCCCCTATTAATCAGAATGATCATTTTTATGACCTGGCCTGATCCACACATCACATTACGCACATGGAGATACACCGCAGCACTCCTCCTCCTGCAGTTAGACAGAGCATTTTGCTCATATGCAGTCAAACAGAATTTTTGTCATCATCTTTATTATTGATCACTATCAAAGGCAAACTTCATGTAGAAAGATAGGACTGTCAGTAGTTGCGCTGGGTAGCTTGTATGCATGGTGCTCCCACTGATCAATGAGAAATGATGCTACATCCCAAAGGAGGAGGACTGATTCTGTCTCCTGTACTCCATGCATTTTAAAATCCTCCTTACTCCAGAATTCCACTGGTTGAATGCGCGTTGCTGAACGGCTGCGCTGCAGTTTTGCTCCGTGCTCCCTCGTCTGTCAACACCCACTGGCTGCGTATTGAGTGTAGCTCGGCACAGCACTGATGGACAGCTGGAGTAGCGAGACCAACAAGTTCCTGTGGCAATTACAGAATCACAAGCAATCGCAAATATACATGTTGTGTTATAAACACAACAACAAACAGACAAAAGGTTAGTGTTCCCACCGACTTTGCTAAACCCCTAAAATAAAGCAGCCCAATCAAATTTCAAACCAAAAATCTATTTTACATGAAGAAACAACCTGTCATTCATCACAGACTTTGTGAGTATCTGTGTTATCCCTCTTCATAGTCCAGAAAGACTCCACAGGTGTGTTGTTTCTGATACAACAAGAGATCACACTAGTGTAACTTAAGAACGTAGCAGAAATTAGCATTTTTCAGTGCATTTTACTGAGGGGAAACAATATAGTGATATGTTCTTATAAACGTGCAGTCCTGGCTTCAGCTAAGAGAGAACCCCACTGGGAAATGTTTATTTTATGATAACTACCTGCCACATTAGCCTGGACAGTATTGTTTCCACTGGGATCAGCTGTGCCCTTCAACAAGTTACATTACGACCCATGAGTACTAAAAATTATTACATTAATACTCAATAGTCATGGGGTGAACCAAAGCCATCTTAGACTTAGACTTAGACAGATTTTATTGTCATTCTATGAGCAACAAATGAAAACAGAACGAAATTTAGTTTCAGAGACTCAGCATGGAATTAAAATTAAAGTATATTAAAAAAACAAAAACAAAATAAGAAAATAAATATCAAAAACAACATAACAACATCTTCTAACTAGGCCTTCATTTTGATCTCAACTACACACCTGTAAAGTGTTGACTGTACCTTGCATGGTTGGGATGCTATTACTGTGACAAAATGTTTCCACAGACAGACAGACAGACAGACAGACTCAAAACAGCTTCTGCGATAATTTCTTCCACAATAACCCTTAAATTCCACCAGATCCGTGTTTGGTCCGTCTCCGATCTGCCATGGCAGCAGAGCTGATAGGTTTCACTCTAGTCTATGTGTGTACTTCCACTGGCTCTGCTGCGTTGCGCATCTACTCCGTTGCAGTACCGGCAGTCCGGACCCTTCCGTAGCAAATACGCAAGACTTCTATTTCTGCTGGATGCCGGAGCATGGCGCATCAACTTAGCCAAATTCAGCACAGAGCAGACAGGAAGTCACACACCGAAACAACAATATAACATCTGGTTAATTTTCATAATAAAACACTCGGTGTTGACACCAGCAAAAAATCTCAAAAAAGAGACAAATCCAAGCACTTCTTCTGATCCTTCGGTTGGGAACACTAACCTTTTGTCTGTTTGTTGTTGTATTTATAATACATATGTATAACTGCAGTTGCGCATGATTCTGTAATTATCGTGAGAACTCCTAGGTCTTACAACTCCAGCTGTCCAGCAGTGGTGCACCATGCTGCACTCAAAACACAGCTGGTGGGGGTTTATGGATGACGGAGCACGGAGCAAATCCATAGCGGAGCCGTTCCGAAACGTACATGCAGCCAGTGGAATTCCCAGGTAAGTGTCTTAAGGATCTGCATGTTGAGACACACAGACTCACAAGGTGAAAACATTACCAGCCAAGGTGTCACAGCATGTAATAATCTAGTAATTAGGCTACTCCTGACTATTGATGAGTTGGAACATCAGCATGTTGACCACATTGTGGCTTGTGTGATCCCATTGCAAGATGGTCTCTAGTTTTGTCTGTTTTCTGTGGACTTATGTCATATGTGAGGTGCTGGTCCTGGAGATGCTGTCTATGCACAAGAACTTTTAGTTTTTGAAGTCAGTCATCAGCAAACATATTTTCAATGTCTTATTGTCTGTATATTTGTGTGTGCACATGTGTGTGTTTGTGGGGTGTAAATTATTTCGTAACTACCAGGTCAAAAATGACCCGAGGACAATATCGTTGTACCCTGGTGGTTTACAGCCTTCCTGTGAACATTAACAAAGTCAGTGCTTCACTTTTTTGCATGTTTGGGTCATTTTAGGAAAAGTCATGAAATATCAAGTTGAAAGAAGGTCATTTAGAGGGTTTTCACTGCTGTTAAACATAGTGGCAGGTCATTTTTGGCCCTTAGGACAACACAAAGGTTAACTCAGGATTACAGTAAATTAAATGATGTTCATGAATGGACGCATTGCTGTCAGTTCTCATTGAAAATAATTAAGCATGTCTTGCTTAATCATGATACTTAAGACTTGTCCCAATGCAAGAGTTAATGAAACCCGATCAGTAATTGTGGTTTGTTCAAAAAATGTCGTTTTTCTTTCTGTCTGTTTTATTTATTTTTTAAGATAATTAAAAATATAAGGAAAGAGAATACAAAGTGGAAGAGGAGAAAACACAAGACTGGCCCAACTCAAACCAATGACGTCACAGTTTAATTAGACGTGCCATAGACTAATCATCCAACTGGATAACCTTTCTTTACATTTTCTCTAATTGTTTATTATAACTCTCCCTCTGTTCTATTGTGTTATATGCTCTGCTACCTAGGTGAGCGATTGACTCTCAGCTTCCCTGCATGAAAGAGCTGCATGACACAGGGGTGAAAGAAAAATGCATGAAGCGTTACTACCAACTGCACAGCAGGCAGCCATCTTCTCACAACAAATGCTCCTTTAAGACACAGTACCAGTCCATCATGACTAAAGCCAGCTGTCACTTCAACAGCTTCTTCCCAAGGGGTGTCACCGCACTTAAACAGCCTTCCTAAGATTTCTCCCTACCTTCCACAAACCCTGAAAATATCATTTCTTTTTTTTTGTCATGCCTCTTGACATATTTTGAGTAATTTTTGCAAACTGCTTCCCTTTTCCACCTCAGTTATGTTCATGTGGTGAGTTTCTGCAATATACACTGTAAAACACAGCAATTTCATACACTGTTCTCCTTCTTTATGTCTGTACAGAGTAAGTAGGAGAGTGGGAGAAAGAAAGAGGGGAAGAGAGAGGAGGGAGATTTATTTACTGTCTTTCTAGACATTTCTTTCTGATGCTAATATACAGTATAAGGACATATACATAGATGAGGTAGGGGTGTCAAGGTGCACATAAGTCATGGTTGGGTTCTGACTTTGGTCTGGGAGTCATGGGTAGATGTGAGTTCAGTACAGTGGGTGGATAAAAACAAATGCATAGGGATATATTTATTTCAATTTACACAGACAGTAGTGTAACTGTCACATTGGTGGAGCAATGCTGGCACACCATCCTTGTTTTATCTACGACTTTCTATTCTTGGCTGTTGTCCTGATCGAGAACCTGAATTGTTCCTAAACAACTGATATGAAGGAGTGACTCACGTGCCAACCAGCTTGTTGGCATAACCTCAAGGTATAAGGCACTAGGTTGATTTACTTATCTTTTTATAACATAGGCTTATACAACAAACTGCAAGTGCCTTTTTGCTACTCACAAAACAAAAACATATCAATAGGTAAATAAATTATAAGTGATCACAATAAACTTTTATTTATGGTGGAATCCAGAGGATGAATTAAGGAGTCTCACACCCTGAGGAAAAAAGCTGCTCTGTAGTCTGATGTCACAGCAGCGGACACTTTTGTATTGCCAGACAGCAGCAATACAATGCAACATTTTATGTAAACATTGCTTCTGAGAGATATCTTGCCGTTGGACATAATTTGCTCACATTTCCTGTCAATTGCATCTATCTGAAAAAAATGAACAAAAGGCAAAAAACAACAAAAAAAAACCTCATGAAATCACCTAATTTAGTATGTGAATGAAAACAAATAATCCTTTAAACAATCAAACGTATTATTATTATTATTATTATTATATAATATATAATATATTTTCTGGTCCTAGTTCAGACTCTTTCTTGGCCTTACTTAGTGTCAGGTTAGCTTGTCTCACACTCTACAATGTGAACTTTATGTACACTGTGAGAGCTATCTTTAGCAATTATTACTTCACTTCAACATCTAATTAGCCCAATGTGTTTACATAGCAGGCCAGAAGCCCTACACACTGTTCAAACACAACTGTGGTCCACTGCACAATGAGCAGATCTGCATCATCAGCTCATTTGAGTTGAACCATGATAGCTTACAGTGAATTTTCTCTCATTCATCACAGTGTTTACTAATCATTTGGTCGGTCAGGGATTTCCTCTACTGTGGTATTCAACACATCCAGTCCTACATTTTACTCCAAGAGATTCATTGGTATCCACCTGCATCAGTCTCAGCACATTAGGATAGGGATGAGGGCTACTGATGCTACTTTTGGCAACAATGACAGTTGAATGAATCCAGTTGTTCTACTATTTCTAATGAACATTATTGAACATTGAAGTTAACTGCTATGATCTTGGAACATAGAATAAGTACAACAGGGCAAAAAAAAAAAAAAAAAAAAAAACATGTATGAGAGACCCCCAGATTAGATAAATGTATTTTTGGAAGATATAATGAGAGCAAAGGTGAAATTAATACCAGAACATCCTATTGTAAAAATCCAATAGAGATTGACACCCTGCTTCGCTCTTCACACAGTTTTACTGTGTTAATAAGATTATTACTGACATTTCAGGTGAGCTCCCCCCAAAAAACAAAAGAAATGGTTTGGAATATCTTACTAATCTGTTGGTCTTGTAAATAACCTCTCTGATCCTCTGACTGCTCATGTTCTTGTCCCATCAAGGCATTGTATTTGTCCTTGTACAACACAGGGTTGCACAACACGATTAAGTTGTTGTCCCTTCATGGTAACATATATGAAATTATCTATCTATCTATCTATCTGAATGAATGTAATCAGCAGCAACAAGATGATAATAATATATGATCGGCATATATGAGTTCCTGCTATCCGTCAGCTCGGAACACCGTACCTCAGGCACCTATATAGACGTGGACACTAGTTTTCTGTTGCTTGGCCAACCTGAGTCCCATTTGTCCATTTAATTTTCCTGCAATCAGACATTAGCCAGGAGGAGCCATAAATAAAAACAAACTGGATTTGCATGGCTAATGACTCTTAGTCTGGCCGGTTGGTTGCGTCACTTGCAACAACGTCTTTCAGGGTTGGTACGGCTGGGTAGTAAGATGCTGCGAATTGTGATGATAAGGTGATGAGGTGATTGTGATCAGTGATCAGAGTCAGTGAGTCTGCTGCTCTTCATACATAAAACCTGTGTTTCCTCATCCAGCGCTGAGAGTTTCTGTCATTTGGGCAGTGTGTCTTTCAGCAATAAAACTGGAAATAAGAGGAGTGAAGTTTGAATGCACAACCAGCACCGCAATGACTTATTTGTTGAGAGGTATGTCCCATACCTACTCTGAGCATACTGTTACCCCGACATTCCCTCGCAGCTTTTTAAGTTGAGTTAAGCACCCCTGATATCCATTGATAGCAACATGTAACTAATTAAATTTTGGTCATTTTAATTGACAATAAAACGTGTGACATTAAAAATATCGTAAGGTAGCTCAAAAAATATAGGGGGCAGCAAGTGACCAGAGTAAATGATAACTGCTGCTTCTCACTTGCTAGCTATTTAGCAGTTAGCTAGCTAATTAGTTTATGGCTCAGTTAGCCATGAAGCCATGTGCAACAGGGTTTCACTCAACCAGAATTAGCAGCCTGAGTGAAAAAAGCTGAATACCTGACTGGGAAAACAGCCTCCAAGACCTACGGAGGTCAGTTTTGAGACAGGTGATACAGTACGAAGTTGATTTACCGGGGCTCTGACTAGGACTATGACTTCGGGGACTCAGCAGGCAGGGACAGAAGAGGCATGCATCAGGAGAGGAGCAAGACAGTCAGGCATCAGCAGCAGGCAAAAAAAGGCATCTCGAGTTGGAATATTTTCACATCTTGCACAGGAATTGAGTACATATGACATTTTGTATGGAACCCAATAAATCATGCACACAAGATCTACCTGTCATCATGAAGGATTCAGCAGGTGGATGTATTGCCTTTGCTTTATGCCTCTGTTGTTCTAAAAATCAGGTCAGGCAGTCTCTGTTTTTTCTTTTTTTCCCCAACTTTTTTCTTTTGATTGCAGGCACCATGGCTCAGCCAGTTCTCTCCAGTTTCAAGCTATTCATATCTCAGACATAAATCTAATATTTGAACCATGTCTTTGATATATTGTATCACAAGTTAATAGAATTGGACAGTTTCTTGGGACTTCCAAGGAGGGCTGCAGCTTGCTGTGCAGGCAGTACAACATGTAAATTGGGTCCTATCGGGTTCTATTTTGGCTTTTCTGCTTGCTCCACTTATTCAGGTTGAAAGTTGGTGTGTCTGGTCAGACTTTTCATAGATTGGCTGTTGTGACAAAAAATATAATCAATACATATACAGGCTGGTAAATCGACTGCCTTTGATTAGCGCTTTTCTAGGCTTACCGACCGAAGTGCTTTGCAACACAAGTCCACCATGACCCATTCAAACACACATTTATACACACGTTGCAGAGGCTACCATGTAAGGTGCCATCTGCTCATCAGGAGCGATAATCATTCATACACACTCACACACCAGTGGAAGAGCCATCCGGACCAACATGGGGTTCAGTATCTTGTACAAGGCCATTTCAGAATCGAACCACCCGTCCTCCGACTGGTGGACAATTGCTCTACCTCCTGAGGCGTAGCTGCCCCAAGATCAGCCTGATTCTAATTTGTAATGTGAATGTTTACCTATTTCCCATCTAAACATAAATAAAGTATTTTTAAAGTATTTTTTTTAAAGTATTTTTGTTTGTCAAATCATATTATATATATACACTATTTGTGTATTTGTATTTAGTTTGATAATAGTGACAGCTGACATAATAACAGCATAACAATAATGACGTATGTAATGATACAACATATTTAAGTCACTAGTCACAGTCACCTGTTAAGATTTTTCTTTTGTATGAATGCTGTAGTGAAATAAACCTTTTTCATTTCATGAAATGACCCAAATGTAAAATGAGTGGCAGTATTTTGCAGAAACGAAATGCAGCCCGAAAGAAAGTGAAGCTCATATTAATGCACAACGTGAACAAGGATCTGAAGAGAAAGAGAGTCTATGAACATGGTTTGTTTTGGTTGAGTGGCTCTTTGAATCAGAAGGAGTGGCACTCAACAGATTGTCTGAAAGGTGATAATTATTTAAAAGCACTTCTCAAGACTCTGAGTTTTCCAGCATAACTATCGACTGCTCTGTTTTGGTTGCTCTAAATAAAGAAAGGTTCATTATCTTACCTCTGAAATCTACTGGGATGTATCGATGGAAGCCCTGTTGTGCTGGCAAGTGAGCAATGCTGTCTCCTCACTGGGCATAAATACAGTATTGATTAGCCATTTTACACAGCTTTCACTGTCATTTTTCTACCCCGCTCGCCATGAAGAATTAGTGGACAGTAATCACTCTGCAACCTGCAGGCAGGAGCATCCACCATTAGAGATGGGCCAGTAGAGAACCCAATAAATCATACTCACACACTCACACTAGATCTACCTGTCAGCATGAAGGATTCAGCAAGTAGAGCGTGGAAATATTGCCTTTGTTATTTGTTGTTCTAAAAATCAGGTCAGGCAGTCTGTTTTTTTTTTTTTCCTTTTTTTCCCCCAACTTTTTTTTTTCTTTTGATACAATGTGATTTCAGGCACCATGGCTCAGCCACATCTCTCCAGTTTCAAGCTATTCATATCTCAGACATAGATCTAATATTTGAACCCTGTCTTTGCTACTTTATCACAAGTTACTAGAATTGGACAGTTTCTTGGGATTTCCAGGGAGGGCTACAGCTTGCTGTACAGGCAGTACAACGTCTAGATCGGGTCCATGTCAGAGCTGAAACCAGCATAGATATGAGAGCTCAGACCTTCTGTATCAACAAAGGGATGCTAGCATTTGTGTGAATAAGTTATTCACCAAAGAGGCTGTCTGTCAGGTAATTGTACAAACTATAATTCAAAGAATTTTTCTCACAAAACCAGAAAGTGTTATTGAGAAGCATTTAATTATCAAACATATAATTAAATGCTTCTCAGATAAATAGGCGGCATATGATATCATGGAGAGTGAATTATTAACTCTATTTGCCTGAAGTATCTGATCGTCTGTCTATCACTCGGGTCCAGATAAAGATATCTGATAAAATGCTACCCAGATTGCCATGACATTTGGTGTATTCGGTCATTTTTGTGGCCCCTTAAAGTTGATTTGCCTAATACTATTGAAGAAAAAGCTATTTTTTCCCCAAGGGCAGCACGGTGACTCAGTGGTTAGCACTGTTGCCTCACATTATAAAGCTCATGGGCTTGACTCTTGGGCAGGGCCTTTTTCTGTCTGGAGTTTGCATGTTCCCAATATGTTTTTGTGGGTTTCCTCTCGGTTGCTCTGGTTTCCCCCCGCCATCAAAAACATGTACTGTATGTTGGGTTAATTATCTTCTTTGGGCCAATGCACTGGCAATGCACCTTATACTTAAGATGGGTTAAATGCAGGAAATTAATTTCCCAACTGGGATCAGTAAAGGATAACCTAACCAAATATACAGGGTCACACCGACACATTGACACACTGAACCCTTCCTGCTGCATGTTGGTCAACATGAAAACCAGCAACAGTGAACACAACAGCTGTGTGCAGGGCAGATTTTGGCACTTTCCTTTTGTGTGTGTGATGGGGAAACCAGTGTTTCCTCATGTTAATTAGGCTGTTGGTTCTTGAACACACCCTGGTGTTCAGGCCAACCCCTCCCAACTCCTCTACCCAACTCAGTCCTGATTAATCTGAGGGCATTTAAGGCACCTGTGGCCTCACGGCTGTCTCTTTGTCTCTCCCTGGTTGTCGTGTGGGCTCCTCTGACTCTGAGCTGCTCTCTTTTGCCTGGTCATAGTGGCGTCTGCATCTACCTATGAATGAAGGTATGTGGTAAACTGCTGACACATGATGTGCAAGTGAAGTGAAGTGGTATTAACAAACCCAAACTTTTTCTCTTTTATAGTTCACCTCCAATGTTGTGGGGGCGCATTATTAAGCGGGGTTAACCTGTACCTTTTTTTTTATTAAGGTATGTCATTTTAACTGTAAGCAGAATATAACTGAAATGCCAATTACATGTTTGTATCACTATTAACTCAACCTTTTTGAATTTATAGGTCATTATTTGCTTTGCTCTAGTTTTGCCTTCATTGATTTGATTTTGTTGTACATTTCTTATATGATTAGTCTGGACCAACTGGTGCATTTTTAATTGTTTGTAGTAACATTCCCCCCCCCCCCCCCCCCCCCCCTTTTATTTTAGTGGCGTTAGTCAGCTCATAGTGTAGGCTAGGCATGCTAGATTGGTTCCCCTCACTGTTTGTAGTGTTAAAGTTCACCGGGACACAGTTTGCAGTGATTGCCAATTGCAGTGAGGACGCGTGGTGGGTAAGTTGTTGCACTCCTGGAACACATCCTTAAGTAGGCTGCCTCCCTTTAGCTGGCTTCTGTCCACTCTTTTTGTTAATTTTGGAAAGTGTTTCAAAAAGACACCATTTTACTGTTTTATAAAAGAATACCTCAATAAAATTGTTATATTTTCATAATTTGATTCATTTTCCCTGCGTTATTAACCCCCTTCTCCACAGATATTTCCATTTATTCATTATTTCACTTGAAATTAATAAATTTGGCTTTATTTTGGAACCACGTCTCTGTCTTGCCTCAGTTAAACAAACTTGTGTTGTCCATAAAGTAATTGAGGTCTTGGTCAGATTTTCATAAGATATTTCCTGGGGTGAAATTCCCCAGGTGGCGTTGTCAGGCAGTCAGATTCTGGTGGCCTCCACCCACACTCTCACCCTGCCACATGTGCTGTGCACATATGTCTGAAAGAATGTGAGTTATTGATTATGAATACATCTGGATCGAGTGTGTGTGTGCTACTCATGTGTCCGTTTGGATACAAATTGGACCTCAGTGTGCTGATACCTGTTTATAAACTAAACCCTAATGATCACAATTCTTTTTTTAAGCATGTTTTTTCAGAGGTATCCACTTACCCCCAACCCAGTAGGTAGAGTCTCACTTTAAAGTCCTTCCATTTAAACACAACAGTCTTGTCTGTTGCTGATTTCACATCAGTGTGCTGCTTACTAAGATCTGAGTCTGAGGATAATGTGATGTGTTTTAAAGTCATTTAATCAGACCGTTTGATATGCTTTGTACATCTAGGAATGTGTCAACTTCTTGGTCAGAACTCAACCTAAGGATGCAAAATATATTTGATTGTAAACTGACAAAGTTGTATTTTATTATAGCATATTTCATTTGTATTTATTGCATTAGGAGAGGTTGCTAAATATAATTGTAAAATAAATTGCAAAAACATCACATACATTAATAGAAATGCTCTTAGTTTTAGATTAAGTCTAAAAAAGTTAGGTTATAGAAGTAGTTTAAGAGATTTTTTCATGTCATTACACACCCAGGTAGCAACCTTTAAACTCCCACAGCTACTCCTCCTTTCATCCTCTCCCACCTCATTTTCAGTGTTGCACAGACAGTAATCTTCGTGTCGTCATGTTAGCAGCTGTCCCGGTCAGCCAGGAGATGAGAGAAGCTGCTTAAAAACATCCCTTGGTGGAAGATACACAGGTATATCCTGTCTATATTTCTGATGTGCCACAAGAAGGTGCTGTGAGTGTGTGCACCTCACACATACTTTAGACCAGCGTTCACAAGGTTTTCTAGAGCCAATCATGAGTGATAATAGAAGGTTGAGATAAAAAATAAAGTGAAAAACACAGTATAAATGATACAGCATTGTTTTACATGTCTGTGCCATGCTTGTTATCTGTAAGGTGGACAGCACTTTATTTCTTGGTTTGATTTGTTTTTATTTCAGGCATTTGCAATCTTCAGTAGAGTTTAGTTGGTCACAAAACTAGCACATTAAGGGAATGACCCACTCACATGTACAGATAGCCCACCTTTACTGTACATGGTATCAGACATCAGATCGAAATACACCTTTTATTCAAACCAAGACCATCCATTATCTTTTGTCACTTAGCCTTATGGGCTGCAGGGGGCTTCACAAATCATGGCATTTTCACATTTTACAGATTTGTCACAAATTGTTGATACATTTGTATGTTATACTGTCGCTTACATGCTTGTGCATGGCAGTGTGATTTGTTTTGATCAGTGAAATGTGTCAAAATCATGTTGCAAATTGCAGGTTGCATGTGCAATTGTGGTGTAACAGGCCACTGATGTAGACCTTTGCCTGCAGGTCTGTTTTATATATTTGGCCAGAATGATAAAAAGGTAATCTAAAAACCTCAACACCACAAAGCTCGACGCATTGTAGAATACATTTTTTTCACGAGTGCAATAGCATCAAGATAACCATTTCTAAGATATGTAAACAACATAATCAAAAATCGGTATCTTTCATCTACTTCATTAAAGCTAATTTAACATTAACCAGAGTTTCACTTACATCTGTGCAGAGCACTTATTATCTACCATGTTCACTGATGTCCTCTACAATAGTTCAGTACACACTCAGCTCCATTATTTGGGTTGTTGACGTCTTTCTAAAGACAGGCACAAAGGATGCTTTGTAATAAGCCTAGGCCCCTTATATTTCCATCTGGGGTCATCGATTCCCTGCCTCAATCCATTTCACAAATGGAGTGTTTGCCACTTAAACTAATCACAAATACATGCATTTTGCTGAAAAACTAGCACTGTTCCTTTGAGAACTGAGAATTACTCAGAGGTACAATATGATGTGGTCTACTATTATTTTGCAGTGGAACTCAGGAACATCTTTCATAAACTAAATCACAAACACTTTAATGTGGTTTTGATTGTGTAAATTACACCAATCAAAAGAGAACAAATAAAGTCAAGAACAGACTTTGTTCAGATGTGGAGCCGCATGAAAAGTACACACTTGCCTTTTGTATCAGGTTTGTTTTAATATTTAATTCCTCTGCAAGTTCTCTTGGTTATAAAAGTGTTTAATCGTCTGCTTAAAGGTCCTATTTGTAAGAAAAGTTGATTTTCCCAAATCGTCAGATAATGATGCTCTGGAATTACAGGATGGCTCGGCCGCCATCCCAAAGCGTCAGTTTTTGACGAGTTGGGAGACCCAGAGTGCTATTATTGGACAAGTTAGGAATGAAACTTAAAAAAAAAAAAAATTCTTACAAATAGCACCTTATAAGTCACTTACATAGGTTACATTCAGAGCTAAGATAAGCACAGGTAGTGGAGGGTTTGTTTGAAAATGTGTTTGGAATAAGGATTGCTCAAGTATTCTAGCATTTCTATCAGTTACTAGAATACTGAGAACACAGCAACATCTCTACAATAAAGTCCAATGATGTAAGTAATTGGCAGCCAGATGAGACAGTCCTCCAATAAAACCGACCACATTAGTCTTTTTGAATACCCAATACTAAGTTATGTGTACATCCAAGTGACGATGGTCGCTAGTTGCTGTAGGAATTATGGCTGTTGGAAGCAAAGGAGGATATAATGTGACGTAATAGAGTCCACAAAGGAAGGAGGTCATGTTGGTTGGATTGGTCAACATAGGACTGATGAAAGCCCTGACACACCAATGTTCCATCGGTGAGCATCTGTTGTTTTTGCGGTGGCATGGAGAGTTATTACCTCTCACAGATGCACATACAAGCTAGATGGCCATGGGCAGTAGTCTTTGCGGTGTGCTCAAGTGTAGCTTTTTGGCTGAGATACAGCCGATGAGAGGCAACGCAACCTTAAGCCAACCTTCGGCCTTTGTCGCCGCTAGTTCTTTGATGTTGACTTGGTGTGTGTGGACCCTAAAAGAAGGCAGCCAGTGGGAGGAATTAAACATTTCTTGCTGAGCACATAAGCCAAAATGATAGCTAGCTTCAGAGTTTGCATCCATACTTGGAGTGGCCCACTGCACATACTAATCAGTGTTTCTCTTGCTGGCTCCTCCCACGTGTTTTGCTTGGTCCATAGATTACATTAGGATAATACCACACACTTTAAGATTGCTTGTCTAGCCTCTGGGAAAGTTTCACCAATATAAAAACGTCATGGATAAAAACTAAAAAGAGTAATAACAACCTTGTTTGCGGTTGAACAGACATCTCTTTCACAATGGTGGTCTATGTGGAAAATGCTTTTTGGATTTTAGGGGATTTTTTTAAGTGACTCTACTAGTGACCAGTTCGACGAATTGGCTGCATGGCTGAGGAACTGCCCCATATAAGCTCATCTAGTACATCCATGCGGAGACCGCTGTTTGCATCCTATGTCCAACTGGCATTCAACGTTGGTCTCTTTGAACCTTGACTGTGATCCAAACCCCACCGATTCATTCTTGTACTTGTGTTTGTAGTAAACATTATGTCTGACAAAGTGTTACAGACCTGTGATTTATATTTATGACAGTGGTGTTGCACACAAGTGTTAGAGGGTGCCAAATCACACTAAATGCCAATTTCTACATAATATTGCTTTGAAGGACTTGTTGTGACCAGACCGTTCGTAAACAAACCAACAGTTGAGCCGCATAATCTAAACCTCTTTGTCTGTATTAGTATTGAGCACACAAAAAATCTTGCTAAAAGGAAAAAACATGTCTGCCATGATTTTCTCTTACAAATAAGTTTGTTTAACTTTGGGGGTTGTCTAAATCCTGTCTAACCCCCAGATTCCACCGGGCCCATCTGCCTCATGTTATGGGTGTGATATGGCTGCGATACAGTTGCCAGAACTGATCACAGCGGTTCTAGACAATGCTCCTGTTCAAGCTTCTGAAATGCTCCTGGTCGAATATGAAGCCACACTGGAGGACCGAACAAAACAGCGTTGCACACGCCAGGTAATGGAGACCCACTCTGGAATCGAGGAGTAAGTGTCTGACTGCATGGGTTTCTTGGCCCTGTGCTGAGAACAGTGTGTAAAGCTACACAAATTAGATCATATAATGTATCCGAAATAGCCTTTAACTGTACTTAAATAAAAAATAAATAAAAGAATTACTACACTCACTTGCAACCTCAATTCTGAGCCATGTGTATTATCTCTGCATTTGTCTTGTCTGAAGAACATTTGCACAACTCTGAAAGGGAAACCACTCATCATGGAATGTAAGGTTCTACCTCCTCTATGTGAATGTATGTATCCTTTATTGTAGGTTTCATCCATTATCAGTGTCAAAGCTATGCATTCTGATGGTAGCTTTCGCTAAAGTCTTCACATATAGTGAAGAATATGTCAATTATATAAACATTGCATACTTTCAAGACACCAATGTACAACAGCTAATATGGATACTGATTCAATTTTGATTTGAAAAGGAGACAAAATTCCCATATCAGAAAAAAGTTTCAGTGCGCCTGTAATTCATCTATAGAGTGTCAACTAAGGAAGGTCAAGGTCAGCTGCAGTGCGGCAGCCTTAGAGACAATGGGAAGAGGCTTTTCTGTTGAAAAGCTGTATGCATGCAGCCCTGATGTAGGATATTAGTCATCATTTGAACTTAATTTGTGATGTTTGCATACAAAAAGTATGTGCAGCAGCATTACTGTCAGAAGTATTTTTTATTAAATCCTTGTGTCTGTGTTTCTTAAACTTTTTACGCTGTGTACCACCTTGATTACATTAGGCTCTCAAGTACCATCATTATAACTGTCGAGTCGAGTCGATGTCGAGTCATATCTCCTTACTGTTTCACGCTGTTTGCTGCTAACATTAGCAGGTGCTGTGAACACTTCAGCAGCACTGTTCAAGTAGCCACTGGCACTCGTATTTGGCTCACTGCTGTCAACTCCAGTTTCAACAGGGCTGCTTGAAACATTCTCCTCCAGCTCTGCACTTCTTAAATGATAGAGCTTTTTAACCTTCCATTTGACCTCTGTTTACTGTCCTGCCATCCCAGTTTGAGTTTAGCTAGTAAATAATCATGGATGACACATACATTGACAACGTGCATGAACGTGACTACTTAGCAGGCTGAAAGAAAAACATTACATGACAAGACAATACTTTTAATTACATTTCAGGCTAAAGTTGCAATATGTAAGAGTTGGCATCCTGTTAAAATCATTCTTTTATATTCCTAGTGAAGTTGAAGAACTGTTCCAGTGCACTGATGTTATTTTGCACAATAAACATTTCTTAGAATATAAAATATCCTGACTCCATTACATATCTTTGCTTTTATAAAGAATATCGATATTGACACCCTAAAAATCCAGCGTCAGTCAGGCTGCTATAAAGTGTTCTTTAGTATCACCTTCCTTATTTATCCCATTTTCATGATGGGGATGGTTTACAGAGCAGGGAGCTTATGCCATTGGGGACATTGCCTGTGTCCCTCCAGTTCTTGATGGAAAATCTGAGTGTTTAGTTCACTCTTTAAAGCTGTGATCTGGACATTTTATCACAGTAAACTGTGTGAGCACACAGCAAAAAAACTTTGCTTAACATTCTCGTCCTGTCACAGTTAGACATTAAGGTCTGTTTCACTCCAGAGTGCACGGGTAATTCAAACATAAGCCATTTTACAACCTGAAACTGCAATAAAAGATATAATTAGATGTATTTGTGTCATGCAAGGTCTCATGTGTCGCCAGCGCTTGCATCAAAAGCTTATTGAACCTTTTGCTTGAGAAAATGCTAAATTGTTTGTATTGGGATCAAGGATTGGGCTCTGACAAGGAGGGGCAGAGAGGAAAGCAAACCTCAGCTTGCTGAAATCACACATCCACAGCTCAGTCCTGCCTGTAAGCCTCAGGTTTGCTCGCATATCCCTACTCACTGCCTCACTGGGAACACAAGCGTCTGCGCAAGATAAGTCATGGTTTGCAGTGATTATGTTACAATAAACACTATCCTCTATTGCCATTGACTTCCCACAGTTCTCAATGGAATGGACAGAATCCCTCATCCTGTGCCTATATGTGGCTTCATAGCACCAAACTAGTTATATATTAAATAGCACTTTACTGTTTCATTTGTATTTGTAATAGAACTGTAGGGGAGGGTCCCTTGTAATATTTTCACTCTTCAATCTTTTTCAAACATTTTCAGGCAAAGTAGCTCCATGTGTCTGTGTTATCACAAACCACTTTAAGTTTTTTAAAGCTGGGGTTGGTAAGATTAACCAGCAAGAGCAAGCTAAATTTTGAAAGTATCCAACCAAAAAACAATCCCTCTCTGAGGCCTCGCTTCACAGCCTCCGAAATGATGAACGTGCCAACACCAACATGCCCCGTAGCTCTTGCTGGCCAGGGATATGTGTTAGCAGCCAGCTAGCTGCCTTTACCGCTAAATCTAATAAATACATAAATTAACAACTCTGTTGAATGTCAAAATGCCACGCGAAGGCATGCAGGTACGTGGGTTGACAGACAGGTAGCCTTGTCCACTCTCTTGCCAAATTAAATGAATGGAGGTGCTTATAAGAGGAGATTGTAACACAAAAACAGCAATGGTCCATTCATTTGATATTCAATTGAGAATCAAAATCAAAATATGAAAAATTGATTTGTTATTTCATTATTTGTTTATGAATGTGATAAAAAAAGAACAAATAACGCTTTGTTTTTCGTACTTTGGATTTTATGTTCAGAAGTTATTATGGCTTTACAGACCTGCACAGTAGGTCTTTACAGGAGTTAATAAAGCTGTAGCTTTGCAGGTAAACACATCGATCTCTTAGGGCCTTCTCCCGGTCCTCTGTTGCTGCTCTCTGGGTCACTCATGGGTCACCCTCTGGGTGGGGGCAACTGGGTCATAATCTGCTGCATAAACTCAGCCACTGGCTGGTTGTGTTTACAAACTAACCATGAGAAAACCACAAGCACAACCTATTCACACAAGTCATTCAACGTGCAGTTAATAAATATTAACGTAATGACAGGTTCTTTCATGGCCCTTCTAATGCTAGTCCGCTGTACAACAAGAGAAAGTGAGATCGGTGGGACCTGCGCCCATGGCTGAGGAATCAGTCCCAGAGAGAGAGCGCCCGCAGAATGAGGAAGATCGTTATAGTCAGAGGACACTGGCTCAGGTGTTGCTCATGCAGCTGACGACCCTCCATTCAGCACCTGCAAAACACAACCCTCAAGAAACAGGGACCCCTAGTGCCTGGGTGGAGGGATCGTCACACTTTGCAGGTAAACACATCGATCTCTTAGGGCCTTCTCCTGGTCCTCTGTTGCTGCTCTCTGGGTCACTCATGGGTCACCCTCTGGGTGGGGGCAACTGGGTCATAATCTGCTGCATAAACTCAGCCACTGGCTGGTTGTGTTTACAAACTAACCATGAGAAAACCACAAGCACAACCTATTCACACAAGTCATTCAACGTGCAGTTAATAAATATTAACGTAATGACAGGTTCTTTCATGGCCCTTCTAATGCTAGTCCGCTGGACAACAAGAGAAAGTGAGATCGGTGGGACCTGCGCCCATGGCTGAGGGCCTGTTCTCGGCTGAACTCCACTGCCACACCCCCTGGGCACCCTGGTAGTCCCACTGAAGAACCAGAGAGAGGGAGGGAGGTCAGTGGGCCACGATGACTTTGTGTTCTTCTCATCAGCAAACACATCCTCTGGAGATGGAGGTTTGTATGTTTACCGGCAAGAAAAACACAAGCACAACCCCCGACAACCCCTAAATAAACAAATAGTGATCATAGCATTTCAACAATATTTCAGTCAAGCAAGCGTTTCTTCATTGATTTCATACCCAGGATGTGAGCAGATAATGTATAAAATATAATTATATAATTAAAAGTTTACAGATGTAACAGTCATTGCATTTGTGTCCTTCCTTGTGGGCAAGTACATTGATTGGCACATACAAATTTGGCAAATTCAATTGATCAACAATCCTAAACTGATTTATAATTAAATGACATTTAACTGAAAATACAGTATAGCCTAGGCCAATATGCTGCATGCATTTTGGGGAGGCCCTTGTGTAATATAATATGTAATATGCAAACAACTCCGTACATACAAACCAGGGATGTCAACGGTTATTTGGTTAACCACTGAGAATACTTTGGACCAGTTAGACCAGGTTGGTTTATTAGGTTATTTGTTTTTCTGCAAACAGCTTTTGCAGGAGCAGTCTTAGGTAAAAAGTGAAGACCACTTAAAGAAGGTCAGTGTGGGAACTTTTCTCTAGAAAGGCAACATAGTCAAACGTAAGTTAAAATGTGTGATTTTATTCTTCAGTTTAGTTGTAGTATATAGCACCCTGCTGCCATGTGTAAGGATGGCTCACAGCCAAAGATCACATCGCTGCTAGCCGGGGAGAAAGTGTGATGTGCTGGAGATACGCTGCCAATCAGTGTGGAACAGAGAGAGGGATTCAAAGAGCTAGATTGGTACCTCGAGACTGTCACCCAAGTAAGTTATGCCATCCAGAGCTACTGTTCCCAAACACATGAAAAGCACTTTGAGAAAAGGAGAACAAGCTAGCCAAGGCAGACAAGCTAATGCTGAAAAGTGACTGCTGGATAGCTTTCACACATGGAAGCTAACTTCAAAACTACCCGTATCTTCATCAGTGCAGACTGAGAAATGCGGTCCAGTGTGCTCCTCCAGCGCTGGAACGGCAACAAAACCAAGTGTGGAAATAGGTCCAGATATGTGAGACTAATGTACTCCTCAATCAGAGCTTCTCCATCTGGCACAGAAGAAGCTGACACAGTGCACTGGAGGTCATTGAGTCATTAGAGAATTGGTCTAAAAGGAAACTGCCTCTTGTAATTTTACATTCTTTTCTTATTTATGGAGGTCAGGCTATTGAAAGCAAAATTAACCAAAACTGGCATCTCTAATACGAACACAACTTTATATTCAAAAAATACACCTAAATCGTAGTATTTTTTGCTCAGTTTGTGCTGAACTAGTTTTCCAGCCACCATTCCCTGCAGAGTGGACAAATCCTCTTGATATTTTTCAGGGCTGTTTCATACTGTGCTGGCCACATGCCAACATGATGACGAAAGAAAACACACGTGATACAATGATTCAGACATTAGCATGAACAAAAATTATTTCAATGTGCCCACATTAGAATAAAGTGTCATGAGCGCATAAACTCAGAATAATTTAAACAAGGGTAGATCTGAACAGTTCCCTAACCTGCCCTGTGTTTACAAAACCCATGATACAGCACATAGCTAATTTAGAATCTGCCAGGGTCATTGGTTATTTAAGTACAGCTACCCACGCTACTCTTCTCCACTTGGAATGTTTTTTTCAAGAGTCGATTAACCTCTCTTGGTGCAAGTGGAAGTGGATGAGACTCTGCCTGGGTCATGGGGCTAACCAAAAAAGGCTTTGTCCCTCTGCTGTAGTACCTAAAGGGCCCAGAGGTCAAAACCTGCCCCCTCAGCTCCCAAGCCAGGCTGCTGATCTTTATTCAAAGCTACAGCAAGTGAATAACTTGCCAAAATAAAACCCACTGCACTGACTGTGCAAAGAGTACCAGGGCACGGTCTATTTTAAATATTCACTCTGGCTCTGTTGCAAGTCCTGCTAAGCATGCAGCCAAAACTGAAGCAAATTTTGTGTGGAAAAACTGTGTGATATTGGGAAAAATAAGCCATGTCAGCTAATTATACACCCAAATATGTGCCACATTATATTCCTGTTCTTTGAGAGGAGAGCCAATGAGTTATCAATCAGGACAAGCATCTGACTAGGGCAACTTAGAATAGATAAATGGTGCTTTTAAGTTGCCTAATTACAGCTTTCAAGATAATGAAGGTCATTGCTTGTTGTGCAGGAAACAGAGCATGTCATGTGAGAAGAGAGGAGTTAATTTAACTTGAGAAATGCATGAAAGTCTTCCACTTAAGCCCTGTCCAAATAGCTTCTCACTCAGTGCTGCACCTAAAGAGCTGCAGCTGATAGAGTGAGGCCCCTCCTCCCCACCACCTCTTATTATCATCAAGCCCTCAACCATGACTTAATCTTAAAGGGCTGCCCGCACACCTTGAACATCTATATTTATAAATATGTAGTCTTACTTTGGAAGGAAGAATGAATAAGCTGGCATTTTTTTTATTCAGGTACTGGTTTTTGTCTGAACACAACCTCAAACTGGACTTATACTTGATGCAAGGTGTGATTGGGAGTCCCACCGTAGATACCTTCAGCTTAGGTTTTGTTTTGTAGTAAATAGTATACACATTTATTTACAGATAAGCGATGTATTTCTGCTGTCGAAGGAACCACTGCAGCACTAGATGTATCGTGTATGATCAGGCATTGTGCTTAAATTTATATTCCCTGTACCATATGTGTTTACATAATATCATCCACTTTGATATGCTGTAGGGGAGACTGTTGGACAGTCCAACTTGTTGCATGACTGAATATTAAACTATTGCGGTATAGTTTTAATTGATTGTTCGATTCTTTTTCTTTTCATGTCATGCACACAACATGAAAATGTCATTTCGTTACAAAATTAGAGGGTTATTTTGCAGCTTGGTCTTAAAAAAAAAATTCTGCCTTCTCTCCCAGGCAAACAAAAATCAGCAACAAAAAAGGTTCCCTTCCTGAAGCACGACACAGTTTTTTTTCACCAAAAGAAATCAGCATAAATGGAGGACATTTTAGTAAAAAGTACATTCCATACGTCCTCCTAGACAACAAAACATAAAATGAACCTCATTCTCAAGGTCACCTAACTCATACAACACACGTCCTCCTCTGATGTGGCATTAAACCTGCTGGTCTTGAGGGCTGATGGTGTATTTCTGAATGTATCTGCACATAAGGATCTCTGTCTTTTGTTTAAATTGTACTTATGCCATATATCAACAGACCATATATCTCAATACATGAGAAACATGCTCCTTATCTCCTGAATATCACAAAGTAACCTGTTCTGGAAAATGACTGACAAATCATTCAGACAGAAAGGATTTCAATGCATTAGCACGGTAATGACCATGCAAGATCTTTTAGGCGTATCTCTGATCAGAAATCTTCACAAGTCTATTCCAAACCTGAAGCCTTTGACATTTATGTCTGATGTTTGTAGTTGGCGTATTTGCACCATGTCTTCTCTCTCTTTAAAGAGCATAGTTTTGCAGGTATGTGGTCAAAAAGTTAGGCATGAGACAAACTTTCTAGCCTACAGTTTTTGCAATCTTTGTGGACCAAAGTCCAGACCAACCTACTGACAGACCGACATTACCATTCTTAGAGCCGCAGCCACTAGCATGTATAAAATAAATCAAAAGCAAGTATTTCAGTTGATCTACATATAAATGAATATTTACCAAGAAACTGTTTATATTTTGATCATACAGTAAATGTTTGTAGATGTTGCTGTAGAATTTTTAATGGATTTTTTCATCTTTTAAATTGATTTTCTTTTTAATTACCACAAATGGAATTCTGTTCATCTCTACTGTTAAAGATTGGAAGAGATAGACTTGAGAGAAACTGGGGAAAAAAATAACAATGACTAAACTTGCAAATGTAAATGCTGTATTACATTATGTATGCACAATACCTCTTTCATTTTTTTGTCACACCTGGATGGCAGATGGCAAAAACAGGAAAGTTGTATTGCAATTTGAATTTTCAACAAGCTAATACAGTATGATTGCTTTGATGCAGTAAATCCATCTGGTACTTCAAGCTGATTAGAATATAGGCTAATAATTATTTGTAGCTACGCCTGGACACAGGCTCAGCAGGTAGCAAAATAAATGTTAGCTGAAACCAGGAAGATAGAATTTACAATTATTTGTTAAGTTAATAACTATTAAGTTAACTAGATAGTATGAATTAAGCTCCTGGTCAGTAAATTGATTTTACTACCTACTCAGTAGTTTAATAAGAAAAGCTGTAGTGTGAATTATGTCATTGGGAGCAGTATGCCAGCCCAGTCGCCAGAACAAAATGTTGGCAGTTTCTGCACTCTGCGTTTCTGCAAACCACCTTTACTTATACATTTGTAGATAGGCTACGTACCATATTGGCATTTCTACCAAACGTGTCATATCACGTTACATGTTTATGACCTGACTGTCATATCAGGAGGTGGAGGAGATGGTGGTGGTTACAGGTGACAAGGTGTTTCAACATTTGTAAGTATGTGACCACTGGAAATTTTAAGGAGACCTCAGGACAATGTCTAGCCGTGGCAACCAAAGCAGGTATTTTAGGACAGAATATGATCTTGTCCTAACTAAACCAGTTTTAGTGCCTAAACCTAACCAGACCATATATTCAGTGTTGTCACAACATAAAATAGAAAAACAACACCTGAGCCCCCCAGGGCTGTGTGCTCAACCCCCTACTGTTCACACTGTACACCCAAGACTGCACTCTCAGATATCCAGAGAACTTTGTTGTGAAGTATGCAGACGACACCACCATCATCTGATTGTATACTCCTGTCAGATGCTTAGTTACAGAACATACTATGAATGAGTCATGGAAAGGTGACTGCTCCTCACAGAAGCTTTGGGGAAAATGTTAATTTAAAAGCTAACATTGTAAGCAGCCTTTTTGTCTCTCTTTTCCATCATTGTATTATCATTGTATGTTTGTGTCTTTCCAAATATAAACAATATAACATCCATTCTGTCAATGTACAAACTCAAACACTCCAATATCATAACATATAGTCTGAGTTCACATGTGCCAATGACGCTACATACACTGATAAACATGGGTTAGGGTTTCCAAGAATCTCTGTTTCTGCCCGTCCATACGTAAACACAGACAACAGAATTTCTGATTATCTTCAGCCAGGAAGGAGTTTCCCTAAAGGTCCCTTTTCAGACGATGTTTACATGTGTACAGAAGGCCAAAATGCATAGACAAAGCTTTGTGAAGTGTGTGCACAGAGCCCGAAGAATACAAAAAACACCCACTCCAGCCACAGTCTGTCATCTGGCAAAAGATACAGAAGTATCTGCTGCCATACCACAAGACTCTTGAACTTAACACCATATGTTTTTCCCATGTAGCATAAAGGGATTACTTGCATTTTCATTCTCCAACATTGGCGTTGTAAAATGACTAGCAAATGAACCTTTGAAACTTTTGAACCTGAAGAAATGTAAAGTTGCAACATAAGGAAATGTATCATGGTTTTGGCTGTGACAGTCAGGGGTTTTTGTGTTGTATTTGTGTTGTTGTGTTTTTGCCTACCTGTTTCCCCCCTCCTTTTTCGCTCACCTGCTCTTTCCCTGTGTGTGTGTCTGTGTTCATGGGCATGGCTACTGGTTCCTGCTGCAGCAGAGAGACGCACCTGCAATTCATCAGATCATCACCTCCGGCTACATTACCCTGGTCTCTTCACCACTCCAGTGCCAGATTGTTCCGTCACGTTCGGTGATTATACCGGCGCTCTCTTAAGCCTCAGTGTTTTTTCTCAGTGTTTCTAGTGACTGCCAGCTACGTTTTTTGCTTTAGTCATTACTAGTGTTTTTCTAAGACAGGACACCGTCTCATGCTTGTGTTTTTCCCTCTCCCCATTTGCAGATCCTCCATCGTCTCTCTGCTTGGCCCACAGCTTCATCTGCTCTTCTGGGATCCCTTCTTGCTGCCACCAGACCATTCCATCCAGCCTGCCTACTAGGGCTGAACGATTTTAGGAAAAGATCTAATTGCGATTTTTCTGGCAGATATTGCGATTTCGATTTGATTCACGATTTCCTTCAAATCAAGCTTCAGTGCAATATTCACAATGTACAGTAACAATAAAACATTAAATGCTATTACTCTAATGCAAGGATGAAAACTAAAGTTAAAAATTGCTTCCAAATGTATTTATTAACAAGAAACATGCACGGCTGATGGCTGCAGTTACCCTAACGGCCGCAACGGCCGTCGTGTCACTATTGAGTCTTATTTCTTGATCCTGACCCAAGTTCCTTTAAGTAAAATACAAAACAATTCCCGGTGTGGCTGCTCTTATCATACGGAGTTACACTGGCAAAAGATGCTGTATTGTAGTCTGTTTGCTACAGTGGGCCTGAGTATCATTTTCACCGGACTTTTTCGTCATGCACTCGTCATGCAAATGCCTGTGGCGATTTTTCAAGTGCCGGTATAAATTGGTTGTGTTTCCACTGGATGTTGCAACTTTAGCGCGACAGGTTTTGCACAGTACCTGTTTCTGGTGCACGTCTGCAGCCTCAAACCCGAAATACTCCCAAATGACTGACGTGCTGTTTTTCTTGGGGATTAAATCCCCTAACTCCGCTTCTGGTCCAGCTGAAGCCACTTCAGAACACGTTAAGGAGCAGGTTAATACTGATTGGTTAGCGTGAGGTCATGACCTGTCCACGAGTAGCATGCCACTTCTGATTGTTGAGCTTGGCAGGATGGTAGGGAGATGCAGGAGCGCTGCAAAAACCGCAGCTTTGGCGATCACATGATTGCGTTGTCTGAAATCGCAATTTCGATCAGAAAACGATAAATCGTTCAGCCCTACTGCCTACCCTCCTCGCTCCCTGCATCTCGGTTTTGTTATAAATAAACACCTTTTAACGGATCTCTGTCTCCAATCTCTTCATTTGGGTCCAGCAAAAATACTCAGCCCTAACAGAAATGTAGAGTTTCAACATTATCCATGATTTGCAGAAATGTTCACTGCCAACATTTATTCTGGTGAATGAGTTGAGTATGCAGTGTGGCTTAAATGATTATTTGTGAGTGGGATGGCTTTTGATTTAAACACACCGGGGGTGTCTTTTTCTGTAACTCATGCATAATTGCTCTGCTGTTTATAGATACTGGTCAATAAAAAACACAGCTTAATTTACTGTCACAATTATTCTCTGTGATCATACAGTGCTCAGTCACATGAAAGGATTTGGACAATGAAACAGGCCAACATTTATTCCCATTATGAGTATGGTACATTATTTAAATAGCAATCACTTTGCCGAAAAACTAAAATGCTAATTACAAAAATGTGATGGTAAAGCATTCCTCTCCAATGAGAAATATCGTATCCTCCAACAAACAAAGGTTTGTTTGTTGGAGGAAGTAGCTCTCCCCTTGTTCAACTGTTTTGCTTTTGGGAATTTTCTGTGGCCTCTCTGTTTTTTATTAGATAGTAATTAATGATGAGTGAAAACAAAGAAAGGCAGGGGATGGAAAGAAAAGCAGTCTAGAGAATTATTTTCATGGTGGTGGGAGCAAATATAGCTCTTGGTTTAATCAGCTCAATGTGATAATACTTGTAAGTCTCATTGTTATGGAAGCACCAATCTTTCCTCTGCAAGCTCTTTAAACATCTGCCAGGAGCCAGATGAAGAGATGAAGAGTCTATATTGTCTCAGCTTGCTATATATAAAGCACTGTCTCTGACAATTTTCCTCCCTCCAACTATCCATCTCTTTCTCTCTGTATCTATCTCGCCCATTGTATGTATCTACCCCCCACCCCCACCCATCTCCAGCTTCCCCACCAACCCCTTCTCTCCCACCATCCATCTCCATCTCGGGCTCTAGCTCCTTCCTCTCCCATCAGATTAGCTTTGGCTGGGTCGTTCTGCCTCCCGTCTAATTGCCCAGCGGTGGCTGATTGGCATGTGAATCGCAGCAATGTGAAAGCTGCCTAAATATTAATTGTGTGTAGGTGTGGGCGCGTAGGTGTCTCCACATCACATGCTCACTTTCATTAGGTAAAATCATTGAAGGACCTTACTTGTTTTTTTTCTTTTTTGATCCCTCCTGTGGATAATAAACAGCCTTTCCTGTCCTATGATATTAAAAACACAACACATATCCATTTGACAGGAGCAATTTTGGGTGCCACTGCCATTTGCATCCACCACCATAAATGTGGGTTCCAGCTAAGATATGTGGAGCACCATAAAATGTATACATGTTGCTGAAAGCAGAGGTAGCATTTATTCCCACATTATCTGTCAGCACTAGTTATGTCAGCTGAAGTCATACAAATTATCTCCTCTTCCTCCTCCATCTCGGATATCTACAGCTGTCTGGAGCCTGGCTGAGTGCTTGATGGACCACTATTGGTGCATGAAGTGAATCCCCTGAGCTACTATTGGGTAGCAATTTATTCTAAACAAATAGCCAAGATGGAGTGACTCTTATGAAGCCTTAATCTTGCTTTACAGTACATGTCTCACAGATAACTCAGGAGCTGAGTTGCAGGTCAGCAGAGATTTTGCTTAAGGGAGCAATCTGGCTTCCAAAACCGCTTATTGCCTGCACACACAGATTTTACACACACTTTTACACAAATTAAACTTTGACATAAAAACACTGTAGCTTCTGCTTTGGTACCCACTACTGAGAGGGATTGAAGAAGTAGGTGTTTTTGCCCAAGTTCTCATCAGAAATATGTTTTGTTTTCACCACAAAACAGGTTACCTCAACGATATCCAGTGGTTTCATGCTTACTAATGTAAAAAATGCAGTCTCAAACTGCAGTCACCATCTTTGCAGCCTTGTCCCCTATAAATCTACCACCACCCAGCCCAGGTGATATAACATGTTTTAGAGAAATGTCACTATAGTAGCCTATGACACATACAAATTTGGATCTCTCTGTGGTTTGCAAAGACATAGTTTGCCAACATGTTATCATTTTGATTTGGCAGGTAATTGAATATGTTACAGATATACTCAAAAGGAGTCCTGTGCATGAGGGGCATTTTTTCCTGCTGCAGTAAGTAAACTTGTAGTGCTTTGTATACTGCCCTAACCTATCTCAGCAGCTCTTAGCAGTAGGAGCTTTAATTGTAGAGATTGTGCAAATGAAAAAAGAAAAATCCATCAGCAGGAAGATGCAGATGCAGATTATTCCCTTATTTTTCATAGCAGTCTGCTGACAGAAAATGAACAGATTTATGGCAGGAAGAGAGCTATGGCTAACTCTTTCAAAGTCAGAGGTTGCTGTTTGTCCGGGGAGTCAGCAAGCCTCTGAATGCCAGGCTGAGCAAGGCAGAGATGACAGTCGGGAAGCTAATCCTCAGAAATAATTTGTTCGGCAGTCTCTGAACTTCCACATTATCTTCCTCTGCATACGGCTGATGATTTAAACGCCTCAGCCCACTTTTGACAGGTGAATACAAGCCTGAACCAGCTTTTCTAATAGGCAAACATTATGGACTGGCTCCATGTTTTGGCCTCCAGTTTGAATTTCTTGTATACAGAGGGTGTGAGGGACCTTTATTTTGAGATAAGGGAGCTGACAGACCGAGCCGCCAAAGCCACAGTGCTGAAATATGCTTGCACACTAGTTTCAAGGCAGTGAGTGATGGTGGATGGCATTATTTGCTGGTTCCTCATCAGTACACAGACCACAACAGATATCTTCATTTAGTGTGTTCCCTCAAGTATGCCGTTGCCACAGAACACCTGCTTGGCACCAGAGAGGAATTGTTTAGCTAGTCAAACAAATAAATAAACATGTCACAAAAGCAAACAAGGATTACTTAATTCCCTAAAGTAAAAACATTGTGCTATAAATATGAGAGACTTCTTGTGGTGCTTTTGAAGGTTCTGTGAACTCGATGATGGTAGGAACTCTAGGGTGAAAAAAAAGGTTCCTGAAATATCTACAGCCAGCTAATATCTAATAGCTACAGAGTAACAATGTTTTAAAAAAACAAAAACATATGAATGTGTCATGGATGACATGCTAATATTTAGAGATAGTCAAGATAGTTTTATTTTTTTCAATTTTCCATCAGCACAATGTCCCAAAGAAAGTTGATTCCATTTAAGGAATGTATTGGTCTGAATCTGACAGTGAATGGAGAACTTCAGGTATCCATATGCAGTTTCTTTTTTCTTTTTTTTCATGTAATTTTGACCTGGAATGATTTTTAAAAAAAAATGTCCTTGTTGCTAATGTGATGTTATACTTAAAATTCATAAAAGGTAATGACAGCAAATTCTGCTGGTAATATTACATAATGTTCCAACTAATAACCAGCCTCAACACGTCAAATGACACTGTGTTTACCCCTCTAGCATCAAGGAGTCCAAGTCAAGGATAGGGGTGGTTGGGTGGGCCATACTGAAGACTTTTCCCTGTGAGACAACGTTTGATAATGTTAGTAACAGTCCAAAAGTCATAATATGTGAAATGTTTGTCAGCAGGCTTTATTTTGAAAGTCTAACCTGAAGTTGCATATTATGTATGACTGCTAACTTGACTGCGAAACCATCACGTCCAAAAATTTAAGCTAGAGGGGTACAGCGTCATTGTTTGAAGCTAAAGACCAGTGACCAAGCTGCCATCTTTGACAAGTCACCAACTAGTAACAAGGAACCTTGTCAGCTGTTCTGTCCTTAGCACAAAATATTTTTTAAATATTATGTAAAAGCATAAGGGGCGTGACTAACCAACCAATTCTGTTATTAGATATTGAAACACAAAATTGACATATTGTCAATTTTTAAGATGTATGGCAAGTATGTTAGAAAATAGCTGTCTGTTGACATGTTTAGCAGATACTAGATTACTTGGCTGAAACGAGTATCCACCACAGATAATTTATGAGTATTTTTACGAGTATAATCCCAGTAAATTGTATCAACATCCACACTCGTGATAAAAGAAGCCATTGGGTAGCTGAATGAAGTTTACTCATTCAAGTTTATACAAAGCTTCTGTAAATAGTTTACAGAAGAGTAGTCTTACTCTTGTGATCAGAAACATTGATCTGAAGCTGAGTTTGTTCTGTAAAAAGGTTTCTGATAAATAATAAATATAGAGACTTCTGATGAACACATACCAATTTCAGGCTTAAATTTACAACCTCCGGCAAGCACCACTACTTCTGGTTCAAGCAGACTTCCAGTTTAAGTCCTGCCCTTTCCGATATAGATACATAATGATACACAATTTCAATTTCATTGTACATGTGTATGGTGACAATAAAGGCATATTCTATTCTATTCTATTCTATTCTATTATATACAGATAGACAGATGCATATGATTTAGTTGGTGGGACAGATACCGATACAGCAGATGCGGAACAACATAATGACTAATTTGTAATCATGTCCATGTCTACCGATAAGTGTTTGCCCTGGTTCACTTTTTTATTATGGTCTCTACCAATTGCTATCTAGCTGTTATCTTAGTAGTTGAATGCTCCACTATGTTCTAGCCACAAATGTGTCTATCTAAAGAGCAAATGCAAAAAACAGTTGTCCTTTGATTCAAGGACACATCATCAAACAAAAAACAGCAAGCTTTTGTACTTTGCTTTGTGATCAATAAGTCATCATCAGAAAATACGGCTTTGCAAAAATTAAAAAGCCTTTCATAAATGGGCTTGGCGCCAATGCATTTTAGCTCACAGTCCTCATCAGGTCATATAAAACCAAGTAGCAGTTCACAGGGATATAAAAGCTGGTGTCAGCTGCCAGGCAATCTGAGAAGAGCTACTTCTCACAGGTCAGTTCCAAAACGTGTTTTCTTAGGTAATTAATTAGATAACATCATCACAGACAATCAATAGTATCCAACATTCTGTCCACCTGGTGCTGAGCAGGTAGCAGACTAGCAGCAGTTGGTTAGTTATTTCAAATGTACCATATCTGTTTCTCTATCTGTCACTCTCCCCTGCCCTTGCTCATATGTACTGCCCATCTGCCCCCAACTGGTGCCTCATACCTTTTTCTGTGTAATCACTGTAGCATTCTCACCACACATATGACATATTAATAAGTACTCCTCAGAAGGGGCACCACCTCCATTGATTAATTAATGAATTAATTAGGAGGAAAATGAATCACACCAAATGAATCAGTCTGATGTCTTAAAGTTGTAAATTCTGATTACATTGACCTCCATCTCTGTAATAAAGGAAAACAAATGCAGCAACTTCATTCAATATTCAAACTACCAAGGATGGATGAAGAATAAGGGCCACTACAGTATACATATATACAATTAGAGTGGAAAGTGCAGACCATGTCAAGCAGACGGCTCGAGACTGGCAGAGATAGCCAGATGATAACCGCTGTGCAATAGGTTCAGTGAAGCATCTTCAGGGTGATGAATCCAGGCTCAGACAAGGCCTAGCTGAGACTACAGAGGAGACACACAGCATGTATTCTCCAGTCTTGTTGCGTTCAGTGACAGGCTGCAGAGTTTGGATGCATGGAGTCAAAAAGACTTCAAAAGTCAAAAAGTTAACTACATTAAAGAAGGGGGATTACAAAATGAATGATTATTCATATAGCAAATGGTGGGCTTTGCTTATGGCTTCTAGGAATCTTTGCAGTCTTTCCTCTCAGTTCAGATTTCATTCTAGAGCTTTGTTTAGCTCTCAGTAAAAGTCAAAAGCCAGCACCTGTAAATGCCTGTTGGCCACATGGCCAAGCAGGGGGGCTTCACCATGTAGATTCCAAAAGGATGATGAAAAGCCAAGAGTCAGGACAAGAAGCAGAAGGGACAAGAGGATGAGCCCAAAGAGCTGGAGGCACGTGTAGTGAAGTTTGACAGTCAAGGGTTGTGTTTTGTAATAAGGTCATGGTCACTAATTTATTCCTTTGTGTGGAAAGAAAACTGGCCTCTCTTTAAAGGGAAGTAATTTGATTTCTAAATAATATTTGAACTATACACACTTGCAAATTGGAAACTTACTCATTCGGTCATCAATACATGCAACATAATAAGAATTAATTAATTAATTATAACAGTGGGGCACATCTTAAATAATAAATGATATTAGAACTCAAATTATAAGTAAATCATACTGGTTAACATCAAATACAATGTGGTACTGGCATTTCCTTATACAATTGTGTATAAAGTTATTACCAAAACTCAGTGTGGTATCCTGTAAATTAGCAGATTTTAAAACAGTTAGAAAGTCAAGATATCAACATGATACGGTTCTAAAATGCAAGATGTCTATATATATATATATATATATATATATATATATATATATATATATATATATATATATATATATATATATATATATATATATGAGGAGAGGAGCAGGGCGAAAGGAATGTTGTCATGCCCCACAATTTATGGCCCTAGAGAGGTGTAATGGCCCATCTATGTGTAGTCTCTGTCTTAAAAGTAAACAAAGTCATTACTCTTCCAAAGTTGGACGGACGTGGCTGGATTTTTTAGTTCTGTTTCTTGTCTTTTTTGACATCCTTCCTCCTTAGGGCCAGGGGTCATTGGGTCTGTGTGTCTCTCTGCACTCCAACACAGGCACAGATAACCTTTGATTAAACCATCAAAATGTTTAGGAAAGAATTTAGTTTATTTGTCTATTCCTGTGTTCAATCTGCTAAGCAAAATGCAAATGGGTCTGCTTTTAAGGGTGCCAGATAAATGGTTTAATTGTAAAATGTAATATATTATTTTCTGTATTTGGCTGCAGCTCAAGCTTTAAACCTCCATTTAAGGTCTTTTACTCACTTCATACTGTACATCTGCCACTCTCTAGATAGTGAGGCCTCTGACTGTGATTGGAGCCAGATAACATCATCTTTGGTACACTCAGTATTTCCGAAGCCAGCAGGGATGCAAGCATCAAATAGCACATATTCCAGCTTATTATCACTGATGTAGAAGTGGCAGGATGAACAATTCAAATCAGTAAACCTTTACTTCAGAAGCTCTTTCATTTCCTAGCCAGGCTGTCTGTACATGTAAGCCAGCTTTACCTCGGAAAATGCCTCTTTTGGTGTCTTTAAGATTTAAATAAGTTGGTGGAGTGCAGGTATTTCCGACAGACTGTCTAAAAAGAATATCTTTTGACTCCTGGATATGTTGGTACATTGCAGTGTGTCATTACAGCAGACAAAAGCTCACAAAACAAGGCAGAAAGATCGCAGACCTCTAAAAGCCCCAGACATCATGGGCTTTGTGTATCAAGCAAAGATTCTGTTGCCTGAATCAGACACCACCTCATGCAGACTGCTTGGCAGCTGCTGTGCTTTTCTTCTTCTTATTCTCTTCCTCCCTTCACCCAGACATGAAGCAAAGTAGGCCTTGGGAAGTCCCTCAAGTTACTTATCTCAGCAGTATGGATAGACACAAGCCTTCCACTTACCCCAAATGACTCAACTTTTAATAACATTTGGTTCTCTGTAACCTGCTGTGCATGTGAAAACTTACACAGGTTTTGGGTTTTTTTTGGCAGAGACACTACCTACCACTGAGTTAAATTATGAATCACTTGCTGATGTTTTGAAATATATTATTAAAACGCTCAACACCCCCACAATACTTTTTGGGAATGTGTTTGTGTGTGTATGTGTGTGTGTGATGTTCACTTGCTGGTATACTCAATTTGTAAATGATCTTTGTTTACACTCCCAGTGTTTGTATTAACATTCAATTTTGCATTAATGAATATGAATGTGGTCGTCCAAGTGTTGCTTAACTCGCACAGTCTTTTCATTAGCTGTGGTACTGTCACAGAGCAAAGAGAAAAGCCTGCTCTCGGCTCATATCTGCACCGTGGAAATGGAGCTTTTAATACAGATTGCACACTTCATCAACAGATTGTGTTCACTGTCAATTTTTAATATGCAAGATTATACTAATTAAAAAGGAACATGTATGAGAAGTCTGACAAATGTAGTGTTAATTTTTTTTTTGTGATTTTTTAAATTTATTCCTTTCCTTAGTCCTATGTCAGTTGTGCATGTTAGTTTTTATCATGTCAAGTCAACCTCATCTGTCTATTATTTCGGCAAGCTTTAGTTGACCCTTTTCCAAGTTTTACTGTTCATTTTCATGTGACTCCATGCCCCTAAGAACAGAGTTACTGGGGGTAGTGGTTGAAATCTCCCCGTATGAAATGGGACAACCCTTGAGACCCTCATACGTCATCAGTAGCCGCTGATTGCATTAATGTAAACAGATGCGACCGTACATTTCTAATGTTTCAATATGCTTGCAATTCGTTCATAACTTCATGCTGTCAATCAAGTCATCAAATAACAAAACAATGCTGTTTCATTGCCTGACCACTAGTGGTGCTTTACAGGCTAACAATAGAAACCTGTGCTCTTCCAGTTTGTACTGATATTAGAGGAGCGGTACCAAGTGCAGCAACTTCACTGCTGGACTTCAAAAACAATATAAATGCTTGTATCCATATGTATGATTTTATAGCCCATATATACCTAGCATATAAAATGACAAAAAAATATCCTTCAACCTCAATGTGAGAGGTCTATTAAATCTGCTATTATGCTGTTGCTAGACGACAGGTCATATTTACCAGTTGTCATGGTAGCACAACGTGCTTTCCGTTCAGACATCATGAGCTTAAAGAAATGCAAATACTACTTAATACAATCTGACACAACTGAACCTGAGCTGACCAAAAGAACTCAAATCAGACTGACTTATAAATCATAAGACTTATCAAGGAGAGAAGAAGCTAGCTGTCCCTCATCTGCAACGTTTAAATGTGACAATCAAGCAAGTAACACACACAGAGACACACACACTCACACACACATGCACAAACACGCATAGACATCTCCAGAAAAAAACACAGTCTTCAGCCAGCAGAGATGTTGAATATTTGAAAAACAGAATAATTTATGTTATGCCTGCACATTTTGTTTTTTGGTTTTATATATATATATATATATATATATATATATATATATATATATATATATATATATATATATATATATATATATATATATATATCATTTTATTTTGTCCTTGAAAACCTCAAGTTATTAATTCATTTTAGATAGAATGTCAGAGATACATGCAATTAGCACACTTTGTGAAATAAAAATCACTATGAAGGTTTTAAACTTGTTTGGGAACTGTATAGATATATAGATATTGCTGTTGGCTGCTTTTTTCATAGCCTGCTTCGACAAACGCATTCTCATCTTTCTCAATACAAACTTGGCACTTTGCTTTTAAGCGTTCTTTTCTTAAATTTAAATATTGATTATTAATTCTTGCACTGTTGGTTTCCTTTGTGTGGCTGTCTGGTTTTGTGCCTGTATGGTCCTGAAAATACATTCATAATTTCTGTTAGATTTTTATCCTTTTTCAATGCTGCCTCTCAATACAAACAAAAGATGCTGCAGCCTTGGGTGCTTAGAAAATGGTGATAAGCAGAACAGTCTTTCCCTGAAACAGGCCTGGCTGGGTGCACTAACACTGTGTGCATGCTATGACAACTTTCATGTACTGTGAGTAAAAAAAAAGGATTTAGAAAATTATGAATGTTTTGTGTGGGTTCAATTTGAAGAGAAAGGTTTGTGTATATGTATCTGTCATGTTCCTTTTTATTGTCTCTAACTGACCTGCACTTGTACAAATACATTATTTTCCTCATCTGGGTTTGCTGCTATTTTGCAACTGGTTTGTCATCATGACTTCCCCCTATTGCAACACTGGAACCCATTTCAATTAACCTCTCAGGGGTGCTGGGGGTTCATCAGCCCTTCGCCTGAGGACACCAGCAGTTATTGGATGCAGAATAAATCGACAGCAGGCTGGGAAGAGATGCACAGCCATCCACCTGATGCACTTGTGAACACCCAGACAACGCCAACCACCCTGTACCCCAAACCAAAGAATTCTTTATATACACAACTATTTTTAGCCGGTTCCCCCATGGTGAGAGCAAAATGCTAATCTTCAGCCCGGATCTCTTTGAAGTATAAGAGGATACTTGAGGTGGATTATTTATGGTCATGTTGCTGTAGTCTTAAATCCTGTTAAGTCAACCAACAAGCCCTCACTGAAATGTTGGAGGGCTGGTAAATAAATAAAAGTGTGCAGCAGCAGCAGCTGTCACCCAGGCAAACATATGACAGTTTACTGAGGATAATGATCAGGTATGAGCATTTTTGAAAGCTTCAATCTTATTGCCTCCCACATCTCCCCATCTTGCTCTGCCTCTCTGTGTCTCTCTAATGACAAGAGAGGAAAAATTAGGTGTCGTCATTTGATGTCCGCGGCTTGTTAATGATATGTTTGGCCTTTGCTGCAGTGACACAGCATTCAGCACTGCCAATTGATATGGTAATGCATTATATGTTTATGCTCACATACATATTTTCATTTCAAAGGGGCAACAACAAATGCATGAGACGAACACAACATTTAGAAAATAGGTCACTGCTGCTAAATGTTGATAGTGCTACTTTGCCCCCCAGTGGCACACAGACTCAGTGCAGACAAGGAGTGTTCCATTATCATAACCTTCAGGCTGTTGACTTTCTAGCAGGGATATAGATAGGCTGCATACAGTATATGCTCTTTTAAAATATATGGTTTTAGTTTTCTACAGGCATTTCTATGACATTCTAAAAAATATGTCCTGCATCTGTATTTGACTACAGTCTTGCAGTTGTAATTGTAAGCTGGGCAGATTTTTTTTTTTCAGTCTCACGGTTTTTGCTCAGTGAGTCATTTCCAGACTGCTTTGACGAATGACTCATGTGTTATATTCACTTGACATCACCTCTCAGAAACTGCATTTTAATCTTGTCTGTTTTTTTTAATGTATCTAAATAATTATATTTTATATCACATCCTCACAGGTTACTAGACTATTTTTTAAAGTCAAACCAAACATATTTCGGTTTTATATGATGATATTTAACTCAAATCTTTGAATTCATACTGAGACGTAAACATATCGCATATATCCTGGAATTGATTAGTTATTTCTCTGCGCATATAACATCTCTTGATATTTGCCTTGTCTATATGAAATCCTGCTGGAAACATGTATTCCCTATTTCTCTGAATCCTCACACACACACACTCACACACACACACACACACACACACACACACACACACACACAGACATAGGCTCAAAACCTGCATGGTCAGGGTGGGGGAAAGATCATGTTTTGACCTAAAAAACCTGTCTTTATCGCCACATACATGGTCGTTGAATTGTTACTAGTTCTCGTTAAAAATATCTTGTGGTGTAATGGTTACAAATGTTGAAACGCCAGTGTCCCTTGCCAATATATATATATCCAGTGGTTTCACAATTACAAATATTGAAACACAGTTGTGAACTGCGGTCACTGACTTGGCAGCCTTCTCCACCACGATCCCCTCCATCTCCTGATATGAAAGTCAGTACATAAACATGTAATGTGAACATGATATGACGCATTTTGTAGAAATGTCAATATGGCACAAAGCCGGTGACAAGGAAAAATGTGAATTTATCAGTAGTTTGCAGAAACGTTACCTGCTAACAGTTCATCCTGGCAACTAGTCTGTGTTTGGAACCATAATTTCCATGAACCAAGCATAGCTATATTTGTAATGTCACCCTATACTATCATCTGTATTCCTGCCACACTCAAACAATGCCTTAATTATGAGGTGCATGAAAAAAGAAATGACCTCGGAGATCTGCGGACCAGTGTTCATTTGATGAAAATATAAACGCAGAATCGTTGGAAGAGGTCTTGCTTTGTTCATACAGTAATGTATAATGGAAATTTGCAGCCGTGCTCATTGATATATTGTGACAAGCAACTTTTCCTCAGTACTGGTATAAAAGCTCAGCTGATTCGGCTGTATCTGGTCCACTATTGTACTGACTGTCACACTGATCCTCTTTGTGATCTACAAAGGGGATGAAGAAGAGGAAAGAGACAAGTCCTGCAAGCCAACAACAGTCCTGCACACACACACACAAACACACACATGCAATCTGTATCATTACTTTCTCACTCGTGCTCATCTCTGTCCACACACTCACAAACTACACAAACATGTTGAAGCTGCGACTCATTGTTGCATCAGGGGACACATGCAGCCTGAAGCTACAACACAAAGCTTTACTGTGTTGCAGCCGTGACATCTGTACTATATGGGCAACTGTACTAAGGCCACTGATGCAGTACCATGTGGGGATTAGCCTTGATTTGCACACATGAAGGGCTCATATATCTATGTGTACGTACATAAAATCTGTGCTTGATTGTTATTGTGTATTTAAGCATTCGTATGCAAAAGACAGCCAGTGCTTCTGTCTGCTAAGATGTCAGACTTTATCATTTTTCATTCATAGTCTGGAATGATTGTATCTGTATTCTTTCACTGTGAATGCACACATCTGTATCTTGCTGGAAAAGCTCTAGGCTCATCTTCCAACCAACATATGTAGTCAACACACAGTATGTAAAAGCCATTGTTTGTATGATATCAAGTCTTTAAGGTTTTTGCAGAAGCCATGATAGGCAATCAATAGAGCTGGGCAATATATCCATATTATATTGTTATCATGAAATGAGACTATACATCATCTTAGATTTTGGCCATAATTATATTGTGATATGACATAAGTGTTGTCTTTTCCTGGTTTTAAAGTGATGTCATTTTCTACTTTACAGACTGTTCTACTTGTAGTTTCCATTACCTGCTTCATTATGTCCACATTACTTTACCACATTACCACACATTACATTTCTGAAAAACCAATGCTCATCCCTATAATATAGTCCAAGATATCAAGGTATTTAGTCAAAAAATTGTGATGTTTGATTTTGTTTCCCAGTCCTAGCATTTATTAAGTGCTTTAATTATTGCAACATTATTTAAAGAGCCCAGCCTTAGCAATAATTAAAAGAATAAAAAGAAACCACTCCTGACACTATTTAGTGACAATGTATTTGGATAAACTGAATACCAAAGAGTTAGGATTCAGCTATCTGTAGTGACTCTAATTTTTGTCACATGATATTTGAGTCTCAACAGTCAGGCATCCTTCCCTCCAATCTGATATTTTCAACTATCTTTAAACAACATGTTGCAAAGTGATAACGCATCATTACCCCTTTAGACTCTCAGTATGCTTCCCATCCAGTTTTAAATCTATCATCTTATTATTTTCTCCAGCCTTTTCTGCAACCCCCCCGTATCTGTATGTCTTTTTAATTATATAATTATAATCTGTGCACATTTGTGCCCTGAATAACTAACAGTTCCACACTTTTGAATGGCATGACATTCAATAGTGGTGTTACTCCATACAATTTGTTTACCATTTAATTTGTTTAGCAGTTGTACAATTTGTTTACAACCAAAATCTGAATATCTGTCTAAAATCAAACCCAACCCACCTCCACAATCTGGTATCTTTTTGCTTTGTGGCACCTCTACACTATTTTCAAGGCTAATGTTTACATACACACAGGTGTACTTGATGGCACATCGCTGGGCTCTTGTGAGATGGAGGGGACAGGAGTGCTTGATGTTATATCACTAGGCTGTTCCGACATGGACGGACAGTAGAAGCTGATGCTGCATCACTGGGCTGAGGTGAAGGTGTCTACAGGTGGCCGAGGATTTAAAGGTGTGGGAACAAAATATTTCAAAAGTGCATCTGAAGAGATGCTGTAACTTCCAGGGAAGCTTCAGATGATATGTCAGCAAAAAATTTTTTAAAACATGACCTCGTCCGTGAATATTTCTGCTTGAGTCAATACGATATATTTTCATCAGCAATGGTGTCTGTTTAGTAATAAGGCAACAACTCCCAGTTTTTGATGCTACTTCACTTGTAGATGTCTGCCTCAACTGCGATGAAACTGATGATGGCTGCTACAGATGATCTTCAGCTATTGTTCTTTTAATATGTTTTTTAATATGTCTGTGTGTTCTGTGCTGTATCACAGATTGCCACTAAGAGGACAAGTTTTTCGAAGTTTAAATGACCATGAAATGTTTACAATTCTCTACTAAACATTTCTTGTTGCTTACCAGCCAACATGCTGTCAGTGTCAATTATGTTGTATCTGCAATTACTTAATGTCAGCCAACATATCAGGCCAAGCAATTTATGGTCTACTATCAACACTCTGCTCCTCTCTACCTTACTAGAGTAGTTACAACAACCAGTGACTTTAGTTCTCAGTGCTGCAATAATTCATACTATTTTGACATAATGATTTATTGCACTTGAGGGAAGAAATTATAAATTCTGTGTTCAAAATATCAAGAGCTTTACCACCCATACCAATGAGGTTCTGGACATTGATCTATACTAAGGTGATGCAGAGTGACACCCTAAAAAGTACAAAGTACAATCCCAGGTCCAATAAGAGCAGCTGGGAATGACACCTGGGGATAAGTATACCTCTGTCTAATTTGCAGCAACAGCCGTCCAATACACTGACCGTCTGTCAGCATCAGCTATTAAGTAGCCGTTTTTGCAGATGTGCTGAGGCTAGTTCACAGGTGAGATGAAATTGATTGGTTAGGTATGGTGGTAGTCTTCTCCTTCCAGCTTGAAAACATTGCTCTCTTCCTTGTAGTCAGTCCTGTGAGACTTGCAGATGTTTCACAGACTGCCATGCATGTTAAGTATTTTCACTAAGTGAATTCACATTGTCATTCTCAAATGGCTTTAGCTGAAGGCTTAGAAAACTTAATCCTGCATCTCAATAAGGATGGTTACACCTATCTCAAAAGAATTCCATTGAAATAATTAATCACTCAAAACACAAATCATTTAATTTGGCTTTTCAATATTCCACCAACTGAACTAAACCCTGTTTACACATGCTTGTTTCCGTAAGAGCATTACATCTAATCTACACTGTATAAAAGCTGTCTTTACAGGCAGACACAAATAGAAAAAATAAATGTAGAAATTCTTCCACAACACGACTGAGCACCTCATTAGAGGCAGGGGGAAGGAATCTGGGTCATCCTGATCATAATATTTCACAGCTGGGAAGTCGTACTCCCATTCATGTATTGACAGTCTGGGAGGTTTGCATAGAGAAAAGCCATTACCATGCAATTACTAAAACAAGTGCAGTCTATTGGAATGGATTAGGCAGTTTATTCAACAAAATAAATATTTCTTTGCTTATATCATTTCATCGGGAGGTCCAAATTGTAAGCAGCGACTGGGATAATCTTGTTTTGCTGAATTGCAGCAGCACTACAAACAAGCGGGGGATTAGTAATCCCTGTTGGAGATTTTTTTTTTTCTCAGAGAAGATAGATAGTGGCTGGCACCTGGGGCAAGGGCTTGATTTCTGAACAGTAAACATTGATGTTTTCCTCGCTGGAAGAGCTGCAGTCTGTCTGGACAATATTTCATATTGATAATAGCATTTCAGGGCGCTTGAGTAAATGGAGTTGGATACTGCAGGTGACAGCGTGAGGTGACCTTATCAAACTGTGATAAACTGGAAATGGGAAACTGAAATCAAAATACCATCACGGAGAGGGAGGCGGGATTCATCTGCTGTTCTTTTCGGGGGCCAGTAAGACAGAGAAAAAATGAATTGCCTTGTTGAAAGAAGATTGTATGACATGGTCTTTGCCAGCCTGACAGTGCAGGCAGCATGATTCAGTCTGTAGCACACACAGTAGTCATTCTCCATAAACTCAGATTTCAGATGAATCACACTGAAGTCGATCTTCAGCTGTGATCACTCAGGCTCGGTTAATCGAGCTGCATTTCACGCATTCTGAGCTGTGAGGAGAGGGGCCATTAGCATTCAGAAAGTAACAAACAGCAATTTGGACCTAATTAGGTCCTAATGGCACCTGATCACTCACATACACAAACATGCAAAAGCACGCACACACACAAATAGGCACAAAATGGTATGTCTCTTTCTGAGACCCAAAGCATGAATATAAACTCATTCTGTCCAAGTCTCTGGGCAACAACTAAGGTCAGGACAAATTGAGAGTCTTTGCAGGAGTAAATGAATTGTAAATTAGCAAGATGAATATCAACAGAGACAGGCTGACTCAGACACACACACACACACACACACACACACACACACACACACACACACACACACACACACACACACACACACGCACACACACATACACACACACGAAACATATGGACTCATTTGCATTAATGGTTTACGAGTGATTTTGAAATGCTTATCAGAGAGTTGATCTTACAGTACCGTTCTGCAATGAAGACACGTAAAGATTTTCTTACCTAAAAAGGAAGATGGAGAAATTAGTGCAATTAGTTTGGAGGAATGACAGACTGAATGCTTAAAAACTTCATCAAACAGTTGCAGCTACTTCAAGTATACTGATGTAAGTCCCTGTCTGAGACAGTGCTATGCTGATTGATGGAGCATCACACCATATTGTATCATATGATGCAGGACAGGCTAAGGCATGTCTCAAATCAACACCATGTTTGATTCATTTCATTTCATTTCAATTCACTCCTCAAAGACCTTGGCTGTCGCCAGCGGTAAGAATAGCTATTGTTTGAAAACGTGTAATGACTTTTGAACTGCTAATGCTTTAAAAATGTATGTAAGTAAGGGTTTCTTAGCTTTTCAGAGGTATCACACATGCCTTGTTTGCTCTGTAGTCAATGTGATTATGCCATCAAATTCTGCAGCATTGATTTGTCAAGGAAAACCATGTAGTTTCTTCCTCTGAGCCAACAGGCAATGGTTGTTGCCAAGCTTTGTTGTTCATTTTCAGTGGATGATATATTTCTCGGAAAAAAGTCACTTTTGCTTCAAATTCCTCTGATGTGATTTAACAACCTTTCTATTTAGGACACATCTACATGATCAGGATTACACCTGTAACTTGCTTAAGAAAGGTCAGATGTAGACAAAAATTAATATAAATATATAAACTTCCAGAGGTTCTGTCATGGTTTACAGTAAAGAAAGACATCAGATTTTGCCTTTTTTATAATGTTCTAGTAAATTCATCCATTTTCAGGCAAAGCAAGCGTAAAATTGGGACATTAAATGAGCCAGACTGAAACTTAAGGTTCTCCTGTATGGTGATGTATGGCACTTGATGCAGACTGCTACAACTGGGTAAAAAATAAATTAATAAATACAGGAGAGTCAGGTGCCCAAAAAATTGTTCTTTGGATAAAACATAGGTCTTTTCAACTTGCATTAGATTGTCAACTCAGTATTTGTTCACAACTTACAGGTTTTAAACTGTGAGCCCTTCTTTCATCTACAAAATACTGTCCCAGCAGATGTCAGTGTTACTCAAGCTATTTAAAAAGCCTAACTGGCTGCATGTACAGCTCAACAGAAAGAAAATAACCCTATTCTTTGACTCAGCTGCCAAAATCATTTTCATAGCAAGAAAACCTTCAAATAGCAGACGCACTTGCTAAAAAGTCAAAATGCTAAGTATGTACACAAGTGCTTGATGAGCAAACATTGATGCAAGAGAGGAGGGAACAAGCAGCTCAACTGCAGCATGAGAGGCAATCGCCTGTAGCACGCTCAAGATTTCTATCCTTTTCAAAGCAGGGTAAGCCAATTATACAAGGTTTAATTTAATAAGTCTAACCAGTGATTTCACTAAGTGTGTTTGTTTGCTTGTGTGGGGTTTTTCCTCTTTTTTTTTTCAAGAATGGAATAAATTGTATCCATAATCCGCACTGGTAAAAATTGTCAAGGGATTGTATTGGATGAAAGATAAAAAGAAAATGCCAGCATTAACCCTACTATGGTGGTCTGTGGGACCCGTTTTCATTTTTTATCGAAAGAAAAATGATACGATTAATTATTTTTTCAAACTCAGACTCATTGGCCTTGGCTCATTTTCTGTAAAGAACATATATCAGAACACATTTTTAATGACCACACACTGTACACCCCCCCTACACATTTACATTACATACAGGATGTTCGGGTCCACTGGACCCAGGGCGCGCGTGTGTGTGCGTGTGTGTGTGTGTGTGAGTGTGTGTGTGTTGTGTTTCTGCCCATGCCGTTCCCGCACAAGGTTGCAACACTGTTGCAAAATTAAAGCACCAACAACGTCTGCTCTCACATTTTACCCTCTGTCTTGCGGGAGTAGCACTTCATAAATGTGATCTAACAAAGGTAAAGGGCAAATATTAACCATATATGCTGTTTATATTGCTTGTAATTGGGATGAAGTAAACATCTGTTGAGTATTTTAACATAAAATTGTTTGATTGTGTTGAATTAAAAACCCAAAAATGCAGCGGGTCCACCAGACCCACGAACACTGGCTGAATAACAAAAATATGAACACCACACAATGGTTAAAATCAAAAGCCCCAATGCTTTCCTGTTAGATACCAACATGTTATTTTTATCCACATGACATCATGCCTTTTGACAAGTAGAATGGCTTCATGGATTGACAAGAGAAAGAGTATGAAATCAACAGAGAGTGGAGAAAAGGAGCAAAAACACCAAAACACAGACTGGCCATTTTTATCAAACCTCACACTTATTTTAAATGATTTTACTTTCATCACCAACAAAATGATTCTCTTTGTTTAAATACACCTAACAGCAGTTAAAAGGATCAAAGCACAAAAGACAGTAAGTGTAAGAGAAGACATGACGACGATGTGCAGAGCCCAAACATACAGCAGAAATGACACTGACAGTGATAAATGGTTAACATATGAAAAGTAGAAACAGCCACATAAACACTATGAATGACAAGACATCGGAAATAGAATAAGAGAAGGTCATATATGGGGAATATCACTGCAGGAATCATTCATGACAGTTATTAAAATTAGAACTGAGCTAAAAGAGAGGATTTCATTTGTCTGTACTCATGTCTGTAATGAGGTCCACAAAGGCAGACGAGTGTTGCAACTCATTCCACTTGCCTGCAGCAGCAAACCAGGCGACTGCTTCCCTTCTGAACTACATGACATTTGTCTTTGATGTATTTAGCACAAGGATCAGTACAGAAAAAGGCATCTGCAAACTGTGGCAACTGTCCTGAAGAGACTCCAGGGAGACTCTAAATGAGTTCCAAACTGTGTTGCCTGGAAATAAATGGATGGCTGATGTTGCAACAGCACAGACAAGGAAACTAATGTAAAGGGTTCCGTTTTATGGAGCGGAGCTGTGGGCATTAGAAGCAGATGTTAGGTTTTACTACGACATGACTTTCTGAATCAAATTAGACAGTTGCAGAATGAAAATAGAGGGTGGAGACAGCAGAAGTCACATAAGCTGGCAATCTAGACTAGACTAGCAGCATGAATGACCAAAAACACAATGGAGTGTAATTTAATGTTCCATGTGCATTTCCTCAATTTGGCCTTGTGCACCATTTTTAAAGGTGTAATTTATAAAAATATGGTTATAATTTGAGAGTAGCTCCAGAAATCATAGTGGGTATAGACTGACCAACAACTGCTGCTCTTTGCTAGCTATCCTTTTTAGGTACCGTTAGCTAATTGGCTCATGGCTCAGTTAGCCATTCCAAAATGCTAAAGTTTGCCTGGACTGAGAACTCAGATTACAGCTGGAATCACCAACAGGGCTCGGCTCAACAAGGTTTGGCAGCCTGAGAGTGGGCACAACTGGACACAGACTGGGACAGAACACAGATTCTGTGACCAACAGATGCTAGTTTGAAGAGAGGATATATGGTATGGAGCTGTTACAGCAGCTCCGATCAGGACTATGACTCTGGAGGAGAAGACACAGCAGGTGGGGACAGGAGAGGAGAGAGAGAGAGAGTCAGGCATCAGCAGCTGGCTTAAACAGTGTGTGCAGCTGGAATTTTTCACAGCTTACTCTGTGAATTGAGTATTTATTTCAACAAAGACAAGTTTTGGTGAGTTTATTTTGCTTATGTTGAGTTTGAATCAAGTTTTTTTATGATGAGTTAACGAGGCAGTTAAGCTAGTCTTAGTTCATAAGATAGAAACTTGAATTCAGGAAGTGTATGGTTGTATTTTCTTACTTGGTATTTTGGGTGTTCATGTTGTTCAGGTATTAGACTAAAAGGTAACAGAGCTTGTGCAACGTTGTAAACTCGCCACTGGCATTTATCTCCCAGCCGAAACCTGCCTCTTGTCAAGTGGTATTAGAGAGGACAGGCCGGGGCTAGCTGGTTAGCATGCTAAATTCAGTAAACATGTCTGCAACACAGAACATAGACGTCTTTGACTTAATGTCAACACTGTTGTTTCGTCACACTCTGTTGATAACGTTTGGGTCAGTCACGGCTGTGCTAGTAGCATGGCTACAGAGGGAACATGATGGACTTTTTATTCTGTAACGTAATGTTTGAATTGTATTCATTTGTTTGGTCTTGAGCACCAGTTTAAAATGTGTACTGATATGTAACCTAGTTGTTTTTTCAAGTAAATGTACTTTTTTGTATTTTTCCTTTCCTGTTAAATTTTAGTTGGCAAACTGCTTTGAGATGCTTGGATGCCACCTTCTGGATCAGAAAGGTCAAAGTTCACAACATTATGTCACACAAACGGGCCATGGATGGCCCTCAGCATTGACACTCCCACACCAATGCATTACCCTGCAGCTAATCACCACAATGCCTCATTCTGGCTGAATGAGTTTGAAGTGTCACAGTGCCCTGACAGTCTGCCAGCACAAACAGTACCTCAGGACTTAACTGTATGTCTCTGTGACGTTTAGATTTTTACTGTTATCTTGTAGCCAAAACACTATAACCAGCTGTTTATAGAATAAGAAGATGCAATAGCTCACAACATGCTTAGGCCTGCTAGAATATGAAAAGGATGTTGACCCAGCAAAGAGACTACCTCTGTCCCAGGACTGATGCATGTTACTCACACACTTTCAAATACAACTTGCACATTCTACTCAAGCTGTGATTTCATAATAAGTCACACAGTCACTCAACCACCAGATTTGTAATTTGTTTTTCTGTATGTGTCTTTAGTTAAAATGCCACTGCATATAGTAAGAGATTAGGATTCAACGGATAAAAGGAACCAGAACACATGTAACCAGACAAACTGTGAGCGCTTAAAAGTAGTGGTAAATTGTTAAAAGCCTTTGGGGAAAAGATTTGAAGATGAAGATGTACGTGGTAGCACTTTAAAAAGGTTAAAAAGATTCCACAAGTTAAAAGACAGAACATTTGGTAACAGCCTTAAAACTGCATTTACATGCCACCCTGTCTTTCAGCTGATGCTTTAGCCAAATGGTTGCTAGCTTTAAAATTCTACAATATGATGTGTTAGGGCTTTGTGGTTTACTGTTAATCCCTCTATATTCAACTTTAAGTTAAATTTGCAGCACCCAACATGGTTTGTGGAGCAAGACAACATACAAAACTAGAGAAGGCAAGTTCTGAAGAACTTGCGGTTGTGAATGCTCCCTGTTGAGAAGCTGAAGCCAAATGCGGATTGCTGGCTTTGAAAACTTTGAATAATGTCAAGAATATATGAAATATGTTGAATATTTTAAGGTTTTTGAAGAGCTGACGCCAAATGCGGATTGCTGGCTTTGAAAACTTTGAATAATGTCCAGAATATCTAAAAACTGTGAAATAATTTAGGGTTTGTTGAAAAGCTGAGGCCAAACTGAATTGGTGGCTTGAATTTATTTGAAGTCTCATCTGAAGACAATGAAGCTTCCTAATGGTTGGGTGAGAATGAAGGATTAAAAATAGAATATAAGCTGTGAGCCAAACTGGAGTATGAAGAGATGTTACACTGAGAATGAATCAAATACTCTGAATGGGACGGAAAAGTGAAATAAATGTCAATGTATCAGTGATTGGGAACATTTAAATATTTAGATGGAGATTCTGGCTTGAATGAATGAAAAGATAATAGTTAAATATAGTTACAATGATGGGAAATATAGTCTGTGTATCACTGTGTGTATTAAACTGACTCATTGATAAATCTGTCTCTCTCTGTGTTGGCCCAATTGATCTCGGTTGCCACGGTGATGGTAACCAGGGTGGTCGCGGTAACGGACTGTGAGAGTTGATTTAATAGTGATTTTAGCTGAGGCTCACCTCACATTAACATGCTTCTCCATCCAAAACAGTAACTGCTGTCACTCAAAAATGATATGGTCGATACTATTAGAGTCTTGTAAATATTTTGTGGAATTTGTGTGTGTGTGTGGTCAAAAATGTGTCTTGTGGAGCAGTTCAGAAAAGTGGATGTGTTTGCCTGCCTCCAGATATTTTCCCTCTCAGTTTCATGGGAGTTAATGCGGCAGTGGGTCGGTGTTCCTGTCAGTTAAACGTCCACTGAGCCAAAAGTTTTTGTCCGATTGCCTCCAGAGAACCACTCTAGCGACCAGCACGAGTTTTCCTACAGGCTGATGTTGTCATTTTTCTGCTGGAGTGAAATTTGTGGAAGCGAGCGCGAGTTGAAGACGAGGTTTTCTGAATTTTTTTGAGCTCCTCCCCACTCTGTCAGTTGACTCCTCCACTCTGGCTGTCAACATTCCACCCCATACACACCAATGCAAAAATCTGAAAGTGGCTGAAAAGTTACCAATGTTTGAACTGTGACTGTGCAAAAAGTATGAATGCTGTGAGAAAGATGAATACAGGCTTGAATGTAGACAAATTGTGGAATATTTCAGAGTTTGAATGGAGTTTCTATCTGGAAGTGTGAATGACTAGATGAGCTTTGAAAATGCTTGAAAAAGTGTGAAATGTGGGAATTTTTGAACATTCCGTCATCTGCTTGAATGGGAAAAAATGGCCGAAAAACGTTGAATATCTCTGAAATTATGAACGATATGAATGAGAAAAATAGACGTGGTCGATTCCCAATTGAGATGAATATTTGGTGTTTGAATGGAGTGAATACGTTGAAAAATGTTGAAGGAGTTAAGGGCCAAACTTTCTGACCCGGAAGATATAATAATAAAACAGAAGAACATATGTTGTGAATGCCTCCTGCATTCACAACCAACAACATGGAGCACAGGGGCGATTCTAGGATCAGACCTAAAGGGGTGCTCAGATCCCACATGTAAAATTCTACTGTGGATTAAATTCACAAACAAACAAACAAACGATCTTCCCTATCTCTCCACTATCTCACCTGGTTCTTCCTTGTCTCTTTCTCTTTCCTACTCCCTCTCTCTTTGCACTGACAATGACCACATTTACATGACTACAATAATGTGATAACTGGGAATAATCAGGTTATGATAATAATCTGATTTGACATGTTTACATGCACTTTAGTAATGCGATAATGGAAAAAAAACAACGGTTTACATGATTCAGTCAATTATCTGGATTTCTTTCCAAGTACATGTTGTAAAGCTGTTTTGTTTATGTTTCTTCAAAACTTCCTGTCACCATGACATCACTCATCGCGGCGTTGCCGCCGGTCGGGCCTGTCCTTATGTAGGATTTGATGGGTTTGCAAAATAATGCTCTCCTTCCACTCTGCATCTGCATCCGCTAGGGGTTTCAACAACATCGGATTTCTTTTATGTTTTTACACATGCGCAGATGTAAAAGAATGTGACCGTTTGACTTACTGAGTTTCAATTTTTATATTTGGTTTGGGTGCCAGCCAGGTCTCTCTCCTGGCATTTAAGATTTGTCAGTCAAGGTTTTTGTTTAGTTTGTAGTTTTCAACATTCCCCACCACATTCGCTGAACTACCCACAAACCTATCTCAAAATCTCAAAATTCCACTTTGGGTTTTCTTTGTTACTTTTAGGTCCATTTCCAGAGAAAAAAGAAAATAAAGTCCAATTCAGTTCAGCACTTAAGCAAAATTAAGTGCTGAACTGAATTGGACTTTATTTCAAGCAAATAAAATCCAGGTTGTCACACTCCTTCCCCCCTGAGAGAAGCCTGAACATAGGAAAGGCATATTTTGTTTTGTTTTTAATAATACTATCCTCCTCCATACTTGAGGCAGGAAATCCAGGGAAATCTTCCTCGTCGCTTTCCTCTTCAAGAATTTCAAGGATCCATCGACGCTGTTCCCTGTCCATCTCCTCAGCTGTGAGATAGCACAGCCTGAGTTGGGCCACATTCACACCACGAAGGTCTTCTCCAGTGTCTTCCAAGCCACCTCAAAGTTTAAAGGACTGACTTTCCTGGTGACACGATATGGACCTTTCCACCATGGCGCAAGTTTGGCTGAAAAGGACTTATTAGCTTTTAAATAAGGGTGAGTACTGATCCAGACATGGTCTTTTTATGAAAAATTCCCATCTCTTCTCCCCTTGTCATAGTTCTGTTTTCGTCTTCATTTAGCTTTTTCCAGGTTGCCGCTTACCATTTTCTTGAACTCTGCTATCTGATTAGCTGTAGTGTATGCAGGTGTGTCAGGATCATGTAGCTGTGGGTTTAGCTCAGCATCCAAGGGGCCTTTAAAAGGTGGTCTGACGTTGAGCCCTACAGGTATAACTCCTGTGGACTCATGCACCACTGAGTTCAATGCGAAGCGGAATTTCGGTAAGTATTTGCCCCAGCTCTTGTGTTTTTCCTCCACATATGAAGCAATCATGGCTTTCACATTGCAGTTAATCCTCTCTGTTAGTTTAGGCAAGGTTAGTTTGAGGATGATAGGGAGAGGTGCCTTTCTGCTTAAGGTTCCACCACCTGCAGGTTTCCTCAAAGACAGATGACACAAACTGGGAACCTTGGTCTGAGAGGATGAAAGTTGGAACTCCTCAGTGAGTCAGAATCTCTCTTATTAGAATCTGGGATACTGTCTCTGCTGTTGCTTTGCGAAGGGGAAACATCTCAACCCGTCTTGTGTAATAGTCCACAAAGACAATGAGGTAGAGGTTGCCATTGGAGCATCATGGAAAGCATCCCATTACGTCAATTCCTAGCATCCCAAGGTCCATGTACCAATGTTTGTTGAAGTTTTCCAGGGGGTTTCCGGGTCTCACATTTGTAGAGCTGGCAAACATGGCAGCATCGCACATATTCTCTCACATCCAGGCACATCTTAGGCCAATACACAAGGGCTTGTAACCTTTTGTATGTTTTGTATCTCGCAAAATGGCCAGATAGAGGATCATGATAATGGAGAAGCTGTTGGCGGAGTGAAGAAGGAATGTATACCTGGTACAGGGTTTTGGAAGGTAATTGTACCACTCTGTATACTTTGTCCTTGGAGCAGAAGCCCTGCTGGAGTTCCACTGTGGACAGGAAGCTGGTGCATGACTGCCCTTGCAGCGCCAACATCACACTTCGGGGGGGGGGGGGGGTCAGTTAAGGCTAGGTTGGCTTGGTCGGACAGGATTTTCTTTGCTAGGAGATAGAGCAGCAGATTCAGAGGCAACAGGCTTGGATGTTCTTTCTCTGTTCATACTGCAGCTGGTTCTCTTGGTCCTTCTCCAGTTGCTTACCAAGGCAGACATGTCCACCGGCAGAGGTAACTCAGCTACTTCTCAACTGACTGGCCACTTGGGGGTTAATGTTTTTCAAAATCAACTTTATTATCTCTTTTTCAATGTTTGGTTTCCAGCGCTTGCATGGAAATTCTTCCAACTATGGATTTTATGGCGGCCCACATCCTACCAATCTCTGGAAGTCCGATGAAGCACATTACGCAGGGTGGCAATGAGCTCCTCAGCTGTGAGCGGATTGAGAGCAAAGAAATCTTCACACCTTTTCAGGTATTGGGTGGGTCTGGTGTATCATTCAGTTTCCCAAATGTTGGAAAATAACGTATAACAGGTCTTTCCCGGGAACCTACTCTTTAATTCCCCATGAATGGTGGATTCTCCATGTGACCCAATATTGTTCACTGCCATGTCAGGCTGTACGGTGGATTGTAATCTGGGGCAGTTTGAAATGAGTAGGACTTTTCTTTCTGTAAAGCCTCAGAGTGGGTTTGAACACTTGCATGGCCAAAGGTGGTGGTAACTTTAGCTGTTTTCATTTCCTCTGTCAGTGTATGTATTGTGTTTTTCGCAGTGGGAAAGCTCCTCCTGCAGGTGAGTCATGGCATCAGACAATGGGGCGAGAACAGAGTGAAGATCTTTCAGCAGGTCAGTATGATGGTGATTTAACCTCCAGCCAAGGGACGCATTAAACTGTGTTCACAGATATTCAAGCAGCTCATCCATGTTTGACAACTGCTTTTTGTTGTTCATGAAATAGGTCTGTCAGTGCGTGTTCAGTATGAGTTGTGATTTCTTTTATCATTTGTTACATTTTTTCCTTTTGCTCCTGCTGTTGGTGATGTTGGTCCTTTTTGAAGCTGCTGTTGAATCCCACAGCCAGGAGCCTTTCTCTCCAGGGCAGAAACTGCAGGCTGAGGTCCTCCTTTTCCATTGCTGTTGTCTTTGTTACCAGCATTTTTGAGGAGTTAAGAGACTACCAAGCTCAGCAAATACAGAAAGGTCCATGTCCAACAGTGTATGTTGTGGGAGGTATACAGTATACATGCACCAAATAAAACGGAATATTGGGGGAAAAAAATAGGTGTGTTTATCGGATTTCTCATAATCCGATAACGGTTTTTATCCGATTAGGCATATCGCATTATGCTGTTTACATGACCACTTGAATAATCTGGTAACTCTCTAAATCAGATAATGATCGGTTTATTAGTGTGCATGTAAACATGCTCAGTCATACACAAACATATCGTATCTATTAGGCTAGAAAATTACTTAAAAGGAGTAGTTATGACACAAATACATGTAAGAAGAGCTTGGGAAGAATCTGCATTTGATAACTGTAGCCTCTATCAATACAAGGCTTAGCAATGTGAAATCTCAAATAGTCAGCATATAGTAGCTGATTTGGTATTATAACTGTTGTGTTGACTACTTGCTTGACTTTTTGCTGTCTGTCTTTCTCTCCTCCTCTTTCCTTTTTTGTACTGTCAATCAAAAGGGCACATTTAACAACACGAGTATATATATGTTATAATTAGAAGTAGGAAGAAGGGGGACAATCTATATCAATTTCTAACATTATTCTGATTGAATATTGGGTTACTGTGGGCAGTGCAATCAGGTAACATCATGCCTCACTCTGACCTGAACCTGGCTGTTTTTGCTGAGAAAACTTCTTGACTGCCTCCAAATTCATCCTGCAACTTAAACAGAAGAATAGACAGAAAGAACTATTGAGATGTAACGTAATTAGCTGTTATCTATTCTAGAAACATCTTAACCTCACCTGTCTCTCCTCCGCTCTGCTTGGTGTGTACGAGGAACCCCGCCCAATGTGTGTTCAGGGTAAACAGAGAGAGTAGAGAAACCATCTTGATAGTAAATGACAGCAAAACACAGTAAAGACTCAATTGGAGTTGAGATGAAACAAGTGCAAACCATCACTTACAGTTTTCCCTTTTTCTTCCTGTTTCTTGTTACTGTGTATGTACACATAGTCTGCAGAATCTACACAGAGAGGTGATGCAATTTCCCCACAAAGCTGACTGCTGATTTAGATGGCATTCTTTTAGAACTGCTCCAGGGCAGGTCAGCTAGCAGCTTATCATGTTGTATGGTTCATAGTTTACCAGTAGGGTGAGCTTAAAATCTTCTTGCTAACCAACAAATCTCGCTTTGTTATTCAGAACTCCGGAGCAGCAATGGCACGAGCCATCAGCATGTAGCTATAAATACAACAGCACTCCCTTCCTGTGCTTGTGCCATGTCCTTCAAGTGTGCCCCTGCCTTTTCTATTTGATACCTGCCTGGTGTGCACATGATACCTCAGGAGGCTGCTACATGGAGGATGCAGGATGGGGGATGCATGGTGTGAGACCTACTACAAATACATGTCTACACCTGCTGTTTGTGCATGCTACATCCATCAGAACAGTAATGCTTATATATCATTTAAAATGACAAACCAAACATGTATTTTATGCTACAGAAGCCTAATATTACTCAGCATACTATACAGTAAGATAAAGTACGCTACTGGGTCCAATGATTTACCAGGGTCACATTGATTGATTGATTTCAGTATCTATTTTCTCATCACAAAACAGCCAAGTTTCCCAGCAAGCCAATCTCACAAATATGGCATTTTGAAGCTGACAGTAACATTATTCAACAAGAAGAAACCCATTTTTGGTTTCTGCTCAATGAGAGTCAGACTTAAGATTTAATTAGGAAGTCAGAATACAGCTCTGATACTGAGAACACTGAGCCTTGAAACTGCACAAGGAAGGATGTTTTTGTAACATTCATGCATACCACCTACACAGTAATCTAGGGAGGGAAGGATCCTGGCTGTGTGTCTGTAGTCACTAGCTGATTTATGCGGACAACCTAAGTGACTGAATAAAAAAAGGTATGTTTTGAATGAATCCATTGTGGGCTTAGCATCCAATATGTCTTGTTAGTATAACAGTGGGAATTCTAGACCTTTGTCATATATTTTGTTCAGTTTGACCTTACATTATCAAATGTTTCAAACATTGATCAAAAAAATCCACAAGTTTGCTCAAGGTTACAGTGTGTTTCATCGGGTTGCCTGTTGCTAACTCTGGGATAGGCAAGTCGGCCAAGGAGACTATACTTAACACGTAAAAAACTTTAAAATATTTCCTCCTCTTGAACATTTGTGCCTGAATCAAGTCAGGTATATTCTCAACACCAATGGTGGTTGTTTAATGGTGTATTCACCGCCATCGCAGTGAGACTGACCACTGGATCATTTGTTGTTTTCGTGGTAGTCAGTCAGTGCTTATCTGCCCCAAACAGACAGATTACCTTACTGTACATTAGCCATAAGCTAACGTTAGCGTGCAACAGCACACGAGGAGGATGTGTACTTTGTGCCTGTGTTTAGATTAAGGTTAACTCTCAGAATCTAGAACTCAACAAAGACTCCAGTTCTCTCTCTTCTTATCCCCTCTCCTCTCTACAACGTTATGTCCACAAAGTACATTTCCCCTCCAGCTCCAGTCAACATTACAATATGTAAAAACCTGACGATGGAGGTCGACTGCGCTTGCTGCTACAGTCAGGTTGACAAATAGGTCTGAAGTTAATCCACGTTTTAATGTTTAAGTGGTTTAAGATTAAGTGGCCTATATGGCAAAAAAACCCCAACCTTTTAGTTTGTAATTAAATTTTAATCAATTAAGGTCGAGGATCTAGCTCCCTCTATTGGCCAGTCTACAGTGCCCCAAGCCCAAGCCAAGAGAACACTGACATCATCAGGGTTTCTCAGACTTGACAAAGTTCCTTCAGAACCACAGAAGACATCATATAACTGTTTTCACAGGAACAGTTGTACTTCACCTGATGACAAAACTGGTCTTAATGTGTAAAATCAGTGGCCTCTTTTAATGTAGGGGCAGCTGTCACCCAGTTGTCTTTTCCCACTGTAGAATTTTTTTTAAAGAAGAAGGATGACATGTATGTGATTGTTTTCATGCATTGCTTGTTCCGGTGACCGTTCCCCTGTGTCATCCAAACAAGGGAGAACAGATTACAGCTCCTAGAACACACCTGAGGCCATTGGGTTGTGTTAGCCTATGCTGGCAGCCTGTAGGCAGCCTGACCTTCAGGGAAAGTGAAGGAAGGAGCATGGTTTGGCAGATGCTTGAGGTACCATCCATCTTTTGATTGAGGAATCATATTATAACAGATGTAAGCATTGCCTCGGTGGGTAAATTGCCAATTTATGGGTATGTAATTAATTTTTGGGTTGAGAAGAAGGTAATTACCACCCAGGCATGAAAGTGATACGTATGTAGGAGGTGTTCATTAAAAGGCCTTGCTTCAAAGGGACAGAGTGGCACCCGGTTCGGATGCAGTGGGATTAAATAATTGAGCTAAACTTCATAACAGGTAACATTACTCTTACAGTGAACTACAAGTTCAGAGATAGAGAGAGAGAATTTGCTGACAGTGGGTTTTAATAGTAATTTAGGAAGGTTGATGAATGGGAAACAATATGTTTATGTATCTTATTTTAGAACATGCTTTGTTAGCTCAGGAGAGTCACACCCAACAGAGGTCTTTGGTTGCCACAAGTCTATGAAGTACTTTTCTCTCCTCAATAAACTAGTAACCCAACTAGTCTTTATTGTTTTGTTTTGTTACACCCCCTGGCATCTCATACAGATGTACATAGTATTCTTTAAGCATCTATATGAGGCACATCTGCACTAAAACAGTATTGTAGTTTAAAAAGTGATGAAGAGTAGGGAGAAGGTCAGGAGACAGGTGGGTAAAAAAGGGTACTGCTGTTTATGTCGTCTGCATGTTGAAGTCCAAGCTTACCTTTTTTAACCTATGTGTGTAAGTTTACACAACATATGTTGCGTATGTAAGTACAATGAATCACATAACGTACCTATGTAAGTTATGCCATGTACATAATGTAAAATGAACCCCAATCTAACCAAGTAGTTTTGGTGACAAAAGCTGACCAAGTTGTAGCCATTCACACTGTTAACCACATACTAGAAAGGCTTTCCAGCTTTCTTTGCTAAAGGGTACCTTGTGCATTACATGAGATGTGTGCGAGGTGCTGTAAAACAAAGTTGATATTTGACAACCTGGAAATGAGAACAGGTTTTGGACCCTCAGCTCCCTTGACAAAAGTATATGAAGCTTGTTCGTCTTGCTTGACTTTCTTCACCCGGTAGTCACTAATTGTTGGCAGGTAGTGTATTATGAGTGTAGGTGAGCCTTGTTTACTGAAAAAGCTGCCTGCTTCAATGTGAAATTGATTGGTATTTATGAGAGTGGAATTTGCAGCCCATATCACCAAAACATTGCTGTAAAAAAAGAAGCTCCTGATAATCAATAGAAAACTGATTCAGTCTTACAATAAAATAATAAACACTGATCACTGGAGGTTTGAAGCTGCATCATAAGATTTTGGCTGTAAGTGAAAAGATACATAGACACATTTTTAACTGCTTTTAAAGTTGCTCTGCAATGTCAATGTCTGCTACAACTGCCTTCTAAAATATCCTGCTTGCATGGGGCTACATTACCTTTGACATGAAGTCATATAACTGTCCATCTGATATTTGATGAATGTACGTCCAATATTGGCTTTCCTTCAAGAAATGAAATTAAAAAAACATACAGTCTAAACTCTAAATAACATTCATGTTGAATTGTTTTTTGATCCTACAAAATGTACCACAAACTATCTCTAGTTTTAAAATGATAGGTTCGCTTGAAAGCATAGCAGCCTGGTAGAGTAATCATAAGGATGTGTGACTATTTGTGAAGTGACTGGTACCAGATGACCCTGTGCCCTTTATCTGATGGGCACTCAGTGACAAATCAACCCGTGATCTGTTTCAACAAGAAAACACATGGGATCACAGAGGGACACAAGGGTAACTTAAAGGAATTGTTTGAAACGTGCTAAGAAACTGCTGTCATGGTGTTTGAGATAACACAAAAGTGATGGAGATAATGAAAAGTAAAGGCTGTGAAGGTTGGTGGACAAAAAACTACCACTAAAATTAAATTGCCATTTTTTTAAACTATATTTTCTTCCTCCTTCTGCAAATATATAATTTTCCAATAGTTTTTATTTTAAATCAAAGTCAAATCTAAGTCACTTTGTGATTCCAGCAAATACATACTCTATTTAAACTATATATCAACTATACCCCAAGTAGTGATAAAATCATTAACAAATACAAACAACAAAATTGGTTTTGTTAAGAACCTATTTTTTTTCATGACAAAAATGTGATCAGGATGATAAGACAAAACAGGGTTCAATTAACAATAATTATGACTAAATCTTCATACAGTATCGTTGGGGAAAGAGGTGATGAAATTACTGTGTTTTATTGCTGTCATTGGATGGCTGTACATTTCTCTTCATGCACCCCTGAATCATCTGTGACTGCACACCAGCAATGCACCATCAGTAGTGTGAAAGCCTGGAGCAAACTGCACCCTCCAGTTGTAGGAGAATGCCAACGTCAGACAGTGATGGGAAAAGTACATGGTGACAACAGCAGGACTTGGTCGGAAAAACCAAGTTGACATTTGGAGCCACTTCATATATAATGCAGCAGAGATAAAAAGTGAGTTTGTGACATTAGACAATAACATAACAATATTTTGAGGAGAGGATAATACAAGCCTGAAGGTACACCTCAAGGCACTCCAAACTGAAACAGAAAATGTTAAGGATGAGATGTTTAATAATATAACATTTTTGCTAATACTAACTTAGGTCCACTGAGTTAAGGCAGTGGTGTGAAATTACGTGACAACATGTGCACATGGGGGTTTAACATTGCGAATATTTTCAGTCCAAATTTATATAAATGGTAGTGTACAAACTACAATAACACTAATAAATACCAGTATAACACATTCTATAACTCTATCCGTTACAACACAACCACTCAGGCCTAAAAATAACAGAACTGTAAACATCTCCATAACAGTTCTTTTAGCCAAAAGCAATAACTAGACAAAGTCAAAGGTTCTTCATATTTTTAATAACTAATCTTTTGAATGTTGACTAAATTGAGACTAAGATGTTCATTGTTTTAGTAGACTATAATAAAAAGCATAATAACTGAATTTGATGAAAGTGAATACTCATTTTATTGATATATGCTCTCACCATGATAGTAAAGGTTTGTTTTTTTTTCTTTGATCAGTATCAATAAGCTTCTTTAAACCTATTTTGATTGAAGGTTGTAAAACAATTAAACATGAAAACCCATTTGGTGTGTAGTTTTTTTATTTGTAGTTCGACCATATACGTTGACTGAGAAAGCAGCTTACTATGACTCACGTTTATGTTACTTGTTTGGCAGCGACCTCTAGTGGCTGTATACACTATTACTGCAACTCTGCAAGAGCAACTCTGTCACAGTAGCAAACTTAACACAGTAACTCTCCCTTTCAACCTCAAAATTGGCCACTTGAACACAATATCTGGCTAGATTAATAAAGTGCCACTAAATGCATGCTCAGTCTGATTATTGAGCCAAGCTGAAAGCAAAATTAACACAATTTAACATAAAAGTCTTAAAAAAATTTACAGTATATAATGTTGAATCATTTTACATGTTGTACACATTGTTCTGAATGTAATTAGCTAAAATGCTGTGTGCTTATATGCTATAGTTTTATAAGAGAAATATTCAAATCGATCTGGAATCATGTTGGTGTCCTCATGTCTGCCAGGGTTAGGGTTAGTGTAGTAAGTAGTAGCCTAATCAGCCTATCACAGATTCTAAGGCAGGATAGATCTTTCTCACGGCAGATATTTTGACAGCAGGCAGGTTGTAAATTACACCCGTGCATCCTGCATGTGAAAAAAGGGTTAACCCATCGAAAAGGTAGAATTAAAATACATCAACATTAACCACAGAAATAGCTCAACGATATCTATAGGTGAATTTTCTAGTTTGTAATAGCAACATGATGTATGTTTGAGAAATATACAATTTGTAAAACATTTACTTCCCTTACAGAGATTTCAGTTGACAGTTTGTGTTGTCATGAAATTTCTGTTAAAAAGTTCTGTCGCACCATTTAATTACAATGAACACAAGGAATGGTTAAGAATATGCAATGCGTAAACCCTGCTCTGCTTTGACTGATCTCATTCTTCATACAAGAATAAACTATCGATTGCACATTGTTTGCCACAAGCAAAACTAAATCTTCCCACCTGTACTAACACAGCTGTTTCTGCAAGACACTGATTAGAGGCATGGTTTCACTCCAAGTTAAATTAGGCAATCCAGCAATCTATGCATGCTCTAAAATGGAAATTCACAGAGATGTCTCTTATCTGCAGTTGTGAGGAGCAGCAATTGGAAACAAACTCAAGTCTACACAGCAATTATTACTGATTGCTGATGGACTCTTGATTTGCTGTAGAATTAGAAGAGCAGAGAGCACCACTTGTCACTGTGAATATTTACTGAAAGCTGATATACAAATTAAGCCCCAATGGTTAAATGACTGCTGCTGGTTAGACAGTATAATTAAAGGTGGTGATGAAAGTATACATCATTTTAGGATTTATAGCACTTTTTTCCTCTTCTAGAAAGTGTTTGCTATTCTGAAAGTTTGGCAATGTTTTGAATTTAGGTGTTGTTTTAAAGGACAACCCCATCACTGATATCAGAGATACATCCACAAATAAAGCTCTATTAGAAAAAGCTGGTTTTTAAATAGCTTGATAAGGAGTTACTTTACCTAACATACAGTAGGTGGGGACCAGTTGGGGTGACATACTGACTACTCCCAGAGCTTGTTGGTGAATTGCTCACTGGCAAGCTATGTGGTAGCTCAGTAAAGGTGCGTTCACACCGGACCTTTTATTTTTGTTGCTGGCGACAAGTTTACATATTAAATCAATGCAAACGAGCGACTGAGCGATTAATCGCTCAGGTGAAAAATCGCTGGGGCTCCGAGCGACAGCGAAGGAGTGACGGAGCGAAAAAGCGCTCAATCGCTCTGTCGCTCGAGATGAGAAATCCCAAGTCTCTGGCCGTCAGTTGCTTGTCGCTCAGCGCTGATAGGCTGCTGTAATCTATGTGTAACTATGACAACTACTAAAACCATGGAAACGTAATACAACTCCACCGGTCCGGAAGTGCAAAGCCGGCTTTACGTTGACACACACACACACACACACAGCCACTCGCCAGAGACAAATGGCCAGGCGCTCCTCAGCTGGGATGGAGCACCTGTAGTTGGTGTCCAACCGGGCAATCCTGCCTCCGATTCTCACCAACAGCTCGTCAAACTGGGCCGTTGTCAGCCGCATATACCGTTGAAAACGGTTGGCGTCCAGACGCAGCTCCTGGAATAGCTGGTGGTATTCACTCAGATCAGTGCGCATCTTGAGTATGTTGTGGACCCAAACCCGACGACGCTTGGTTGTACGGTGCTTGTGGGACTTCCACAACAGGTAAACGGTGGCAACAGGTACAATGTCAGCCATGCTGGACCAATACAAACGGGAAGAAATGAGCGCCTCAGAGCGACGTGAAATTCACTGGAATCGCTTGAATGACGTCATCAGAGCGATCTGTTGAATTGTGCCGACGAGCGACTGCAGCTGAGCGACAGAGTGATTTTTTTGGAGCGACAAGAGCGGCAGCGACAAAAATAAAAAGTCTGGTGTGAACGCACCTAAACAATAACTGCCAAACTTTCCTCTATTTTCTCTCAACAATCTATTTACTTTCCTTCTTTGTCTATCAAAACAGCCTTATCAGGTGCAGTGTCCAGCCACTAACAGATTTTTTGCCATGCTAGCAGCGTTTTTTTTTTTTTTTTAACTTGATGCGCCAAATGGTTTATTATACAGAAACAACTGGGAAGTTGTCTTTGGAAAATGTCTGGAAAAGGGCAGGCACTTTTAAAAAATGCTTGGTGACTATACTTTACTAGGTGATTGGATGAACCATCTGTCTATCAAAGGCTAACTTCAACCAACAAGATCAACAGGAGAGACTTCTACCAGCAGAACCGGTTGGGAAATCAAACTCTTACTGAAGCCTGGGAGAAGCCTTTGGTGTCATTCTGTGCTCTTCTCTTACTGAAATTTACTCTCTAGTTCAGATAGAACTGATGCCATAGCAGCTACACTTACCTCTTTAAACTTTGCAAGATCACATGATCTTGCAAGTCCAACTGCCTCACAAGGTAAGCATTTTCTAGGGAAAGCAATGTTTGTACATTAGTCTGTCAGTCCAAGTTAGATCTTCTCAACAAGCACTGAGTTGAATGCCATCACATTTTACATTAATGACCCCTAGAGGATGAATCCTCCTGACCTCACTGATCCACTGACTTTTCCTGTAGCGCCATGATGAGGTTGACGTTTGTGGTTGTGACTGAAATATCTTGTATATATATATATATATATATATATGTTTGTTTATGACATGCCTGTAAAGGCAATCACATTACCATCATTCACTTGAATGGTGAACATTGTAAATATATATCTGCTAAATATCAGCATGCTAACATCCTGACATTAGCATTTAGGTCAAAGCCTCACCCCTTCGGAAGACAGAAATACGGTCTTTATGAAGACTGGATTGAATCGCAGCTCATCAGAAGGGGATTTGAGTAGTGTTTGAACTTGATCCAAACATTAAACAGTTTTAACACACACACTCCAGCTGATCTCAAACCAGTATTCACCACTGTACAAATGACAGATAAATGATTGTTGCGATTGTAAATATCTTGGCAGTGCTGTCAAGTTACTAGACTTCACACATAACATGATAAATATACTCTAAAACACACACTTTCCCACTTCACATTCTTGTTGTTTGTGTTACTGCTGGGAAAATAACAGGAGAGATTGCACTGATACACAGAGGAGGTATCTTGTATGTATGCAAACATTACTGTTGCCTTTCTGTTCCTGTAAACCAGTGTGTACTGCATAAAGATGGAGTTAGATGCCTGACAGGTTGACATATCATTCGACCGTTTACTGTTTCTGTATCATCAGTAGGCCGACACAATGTCCGGGTATCAAACTGGGTCAGACAAAATCAGTTGATACCTCCTATCAAAACCACTCACACTTTGCTCTGAGCCATTTTCCCAGCGCTGAATGTTTGGAGCTTCAGCAGGACGCAGCCGGCATCAGACTGCTGAAAAATAGAAGAAATGAGCCGTAGAAATGGAGCGTTTATACTTCTGCCGACATGCTTGGGGGAGTTTGAGAGGGGATATTTGTTAGCTTTAGGAAGATTTCTGTGACTCTCCTGATGGGGGCTGACAAGAGAACAGTTCATGTAAGGATTTTCTTGGAAAAAGTTGATGCTTAAGAGGTGTGAAACCTTCCATCAATATGATCAAAAGCCCAGGATTGAAAGATACAGACAGAGCAAAGCAGGAAAAGGCAAGGTCATGTCTAAATGAAAAAAAGCTGCTGTTTAATTATCCCAGGTGGAACCTTGGGGTCCATCTTTTATACTGATGGCCCACCAAGTGACCCTTTGATATCTTTCTGCTGCATGGAAGAGATACAGAGACAAAAAGCCCAATGCAACAAAACAGCCAACACAACAGCCTAGAATGCCATCTATCTGCATTCATAGTTTCCATATTTCCCAGTTTAGGTGTTGCAGTAGTTACACTGGAGTTACGTAGAGCACTAGGACATGACCTTTTCATTGAAAGAGAAGAGAGCCTTTAAATGGCTTTGTGAGTTCATGAAATGTTTTCAGTTTAGTTTTATTTATTTTTTTAACATTCTGTCTATCAGTATTTCACTGTTTAACGTGAATGGGAGGTTATAGGTTTTATCTTTTGATTGAGAAGAAGAAATTCAGTAATAAATAAGTGTTTCTGAAGTGTTTTTTTTTTTTTTTTTTTGTTGCTGCTGTTGACTTGCTTTAACTAAGAACTTGACTTGACAAAACCTTTGACTTGACTTTCCCAGCTGAGAACCAGGCCACAAAACAAGATGGAAGCAAATATTTTAAATTAAGAAATCAAGTTTATGAATGAATTTTTACAGTCAGAACAGCCAGTTCATTTTAAATGCCTCAAAGCACACAAGGAAATCACAAAAATCTGAATTGGAGTAAATAATGCTTCACCAGCAGAACCAAATTGTTTACAGTATCAACTTTTGTTTCACTAGAATACATTTGTTGTTCCAAATACCTGACCTCTCTCTTTACATGGATGGTATAAACCTGATAAAGTATGTTGATGAATAGATATGAGTTTACAATTACTTCCAATTCTTCCTTGGCATTGATGAGTTGTATAGCAGAGTGTACAGTTGTTCTGATGATGTAACTTCATCATTGGCTCACTCAATCTAGGACAGACTTTTGACTTTAACAGGGATGACTCCGTTTACCAGCGAAAAAAAAACTAAAACAAAGCAGCCCAAGTAGACCAATCACAGTGGCCAGAGATGATCCATTGCCATTCTGGCCAGTGCATGAGCGTCTACCAGGTGTGTGACTGGGTGTGTCACGTACTGCTCTTTTCCCAATCCACTATGTTTAATAAGTAACAAGTGAAACCTGGATGGTATGAAAGCAAAAAATAAATACATGTGTGAGTCACAGAAGAGAAAATCAATTCTTGAATGCCAGACATACAGTAACAGAAAGGGCAGAGCAAATATTGTCTGTGACATGTTACATTGCAGAGACTGTAACAGTCCAGATCCACCATGTAATGGCCTCAAAACAGCAAAAGCAGTACATGCCCCTTTGGTGATGTGGAGAAAACTTTAGGGTAAAAAAAACGGTGGTCTAGGATCAGAATGTCCACTGGTGACTGATTTAGAGCTTTGATGAGCGAAGACAGGCAGTGTCAGAGGGTTAGAGCCAAAACCTCAATTTGACTGCTGCTGTAACTCACATCTACAACCCGACCAACTGGAAGTTGGAAATGGAATTTGAAATTATGCAGGATACACTGATTTGTAAGCTACTCCTTAAAACTCATTTGCCTTGAACTACTTTTGCCGGATTTGCTTTTAATGTTGCTCTCTTTTTACTTGCCACAACATGCTAATAATCTCCTGTCAGCCTTCACATTTAGTACTTTCCATTTCTTATTTGTTTTGTTTTCACAGACCTCCTCTGCAATTATGACAAATTACTGGAGGTCCACAGGTAATACTAGTCCCATGCGATTAGAGCTCTAGAAAACCCTACCTCAGGGCTATAAAAAGGCAGTAAAACACCTGGTTGTTCTTATAAGTAGACAGATTTTGTCAATAACTGATCTAGTAGAAAGAATGGGGAAGCCATATCAGTAAGAGACTAGACTGTGACACAACACCGTCACACCATCTAGTGAATGCTCATCCACTCAATCAATCACACTTGTTTTACCTCACTTTCTATCACTCTCCCTCTTCACCTTCTTTGCCTCCTCCTTCAGCTGGGTCCTTTTTCTTTTGCAGTGTAGAGTTTTCACAGTTATTCCAGTGTTTCCACCATTACCTGGGGATATATAGCGAACGGGTGAAACGATGACTCTTCCTGTTTTGGTTGGGTAAGGGTTAGAATGGCAGATGCCCTTCCTTTGTACCATAATTTGTCATTTGTTTTTGGCAGGAAAAATCCAGTCTGTTGGTAGGCTGAATAGCATAGTGGAAGTGAGGTTTATAGGGAACTAATCTTTATACGTGTCATCTTCCTATGCCATGACACAATGCAATCTGGATTTACTTCAGAATGATAAATTAAGGCAAAAAAGTTGTCTATTGCCAGTTAAAGTTATGTACATAATGTTGGTACATTCATAACTGAATTTAGAAAAGTAACATAGTTATTTCAACCCAAATCACAACATTTTTAGACCTAACCAAAGTGTGAGTGTACGACTAAGTGTCACTGACACAGTGCAACAGTCGTTGTTTTGGGAGCGGTGTTATTTTGGGGGTCAGGATGAGGATGTGTTGGGCTTGTGTTGTTATTTCATTAACTGCAAAAATAGAAAAAATAAAATCTGAAGACCTTTCAATCATTATTAAAAAAATATAGATGTGAGTTTATCATCTAGATGATACTATCACATCTAATATTATAACTATATTGTAATCATAACGACCCCCATTTTCTCTTATTCAACACTGGCCCTTTCAGTCTGTCTGGTGATCTTTAGAAAATTGAAAATGAAATGTTAAAAGGAGGCTAAGGTAAGAGGGGAATCTTCTTAGTGTGATGTAAATTACAATACTGTGACAGTAAATCTCTACTTCGGCTGTAGGCACTAATGCACTTATGAAGAAGATCAAAAGAGTATCCGATACCAAAAGTGAAGAGATATGAAATAAACTTGATTGGAAGCCTAATAATTAAGCAGGCCTGTAATCAGATTAGAACATAGACAAAAGTATTTCACTCTCACAGTTTGATGTGTATACAAATATTTGAACACTTTCTCTCTTCTGGAAGATCTTTTGCATACTGATTAGGCTCATCACATTTAGACACATTTCCCCAAGCCTCCTGTGCTCCATTATTCCTCACTTGCTTCAAGCTGTTATTTCCAGTCACCCCCTTGCCAGAATTCTAATGATAAAATAGCAGAACTGCAGATACCGCTGCTCCACAATCACTCCAAGGTATTAGTATCACCACTGAGTGAACTGGTGGTCAAGGGCTGTCACCTGCAAATTCTTCCCACAATTGACATCCCATTCCTTCAAGGGGAGTTAAAAGGCACTTTAACCAGACCTGCTGAACTGTAAAGGAATATAAATGGAGCTACAACCCCAACTCAAGCCTGCTCCTATTCTCTCCATTTCCTATTTGGGGGTGTTCTGCTGTGTGTGAATTAATATTCTGACGAAGAAGCCATTTTCAATTACTGAGAGGGGTTTCTTCTGTAACTGAGGCCAGCTAAAGTTAATAAATGTAATGCCTCAAGTCCACAATGATGCAGATTGAATATTTTGGTCACAGAGCTGCGACTGACTCTACAAGGGATGGCTTCCATTCCTTACAAATATATGGTATCTAATATGAGAAACCAATCGTTTCTGCTATGCATTTAAAATAAATTGCTGTGGCTCACATTGCTGTCATGAGCACACTGTGAAGAGTGCACTTGATGTGTCCCCAAGTAAACATAGAGCTAATCAAATAATGACAGCATTGACTAAACTACCCCTCTCTTTGGAGTTATTGGTGTCTGAATACAGTCATTGTATTTAGAAATATACAGCATGAGCTGTAATATGTAGGTTATGTAGGTAGGTAGGATGAATTGTTAGGGCTACGTGGCCCTCCAAGTTTTTCCAGAGGCACACTTCAAACCGGTTTATGAGAACTCTTGGTTGTTTCAATGTATCATTGTCCTTTTCAATTGGTACTAGTTTGCTGATATCAGATGTATTCTGGTGCCTTTTAACAGGTGGTTTGATACATTTTTCTATCTTATTAGAACAGCTTTGTGGCACAGGCTCCTGATCTACATTTTGGGGGGGACAAAAGTGTGCGCTGCTGCTTTGTTCCATTCTCCACACAACTTCACATCCCACTGGGAGCGTTTCAGAAGCTGAACATCATGCCCGCCTGATGTTGACTTGCTCAGACTGTATTAATTTCATCATTTCGCCTTGATTTTTGTGCTTCTACTGTGGTTGAGTAGGCTACGTACTTAAATCGTTTCATTATTTGTCTGTTTTAAATGTGTTTATTGATAATATTTCCGACTTTGTTGTACTGTAGAACTCGAGTTGGCACCAGGAGTTTCATTTTGAAAGCTGACCAGATGCACTATGCCACTGTCTGACTTCCTTTCTGGCTCGATCTGCTCTGAGTAGATTGACGTGGCTATGGTCTGCTTCCATCAAAAATAGACTTGGCACGTATTCTCCGCAGAGCTGAGCAGAGAGCAGCCTCTGGGACGCTGCTGAAAGGTGCTGTTGCACAGCAGGTGGAAACATGAGCAATGGTTAGAACGGCCACGATCAGGTCTGGCGACCATATTGAGGCTGTAATGCACCCACGAAAGGCCCGATGGAAACTGGGGGTTAGTCTAATTTCCCATCTTACTTTCCTCTTTCCTGTCTTGTTGTGACCCACCTTAACTCAGCTGTGTGTATGTGTGCAAGCTATGTGTCTGGGTGCAAGGTACCAGTGAGCGTGTGGTATGGTTTCAGGTAATCTCTTAATAAACAAGTGTAACAGATTTGGTAATGAAAGACTGACACAGTGCTCTGAGAAATGCAGCAAGTGGATAGGCATGGTAAAAGTATGTGGGGAGACTAAACTATTAATTTGGGTGGGACTTATAATATCAGGGACCTCCATGGTTATTGCTGATTCATGCATGAGAGTTGTGCTTTTTGACATGTTTCAGTGTTGCATTCGATGGCATATGATGCTGGGAATTTAACTAAAGTCCAGCAGTAAAGTTGCTGCACTTGGTACTCAGTGCAGACAGGGCAGGGCAGGAGCATGGGTTGCTAATGTTAAAGCTCCACTAGATAGTGGCCAGGTAATGAAGCAGTGTTCTTCTTCATTTGATGACTTGATTGATAGCGTGAAGTTGTGAACGAATTGTGAGCAATGCTTTTCAATCTCCTACACAAAAATGACAAATGGCAGAAATCACCACAGCTGAAGACGGCATATTGGAAATGTCCGGTCACATTTACATAAATGCTGTTTATGGCAACTAATGATGTAAAAGGGTCTTGAAGGGTTGTCCCATTTTAACCACTACCCTTTGTTACCCTTTGTCTGAGGGGCAAGGGGGCACTCGCAAATGAGGGGAAGAGGTAGAAATTGGAAATGGGATTGAGCCTTTTTCTCTCCTTACACAAGAGCAATTTGAGCTGCTAGTCTTATCGATGTTGTCGCTGTTGTTGCTCTGCTGACATGACGTGACCTGACATGCATATGAAGAAATGGAAATCACCAGAAAAATAAACCTTCACAACATGTTCGCACACTGAACCGTGACTGGACTTCTCAGTGTTTCAGAATCTCCCCACGCTGCAGGCTGCCTCGCTATCCTTGCTATCCTCTGCCCTCATCCTGTTTGACCTGTCTGCTGCATTTGACACAGTCCACCACTACCTCCTCCTGCCTGGCAATCATGCAGAACTTGGACACTGGGAAAGTGAGGCTGGGAGAGCACAGTTAATTTCCTGTTAAGCCAAATGTACCTAGCAGGTTTCTTCAGCCTACTCTCTTTCTGTTTTCTTTACAATGTGGACGGCTCATCATGGTGTGTTGCACAAAGTCTCCAATTGCTCTGTGGACAAATAGGTAATCTTCCTGTGATATAAAAGGTTGAAAACCACAGCTCTCATGCCTGGCTGCCATCTCTGGTTCAATTCTTCCAACGACCCAAAGCTGCTGAACTTACTGATGTAATATTACACATCAGTGTAATCAAAGTCTTTAAACCTGAATTATTCCCCCTGAAATAAGCTTTCAATAGAAATTCATTGAACCGTGTAAAATTGACATTAAAAAAAAAATCTATGCTGAAACATGAAGTAGAAAACAAGATATTTAATGAATACCTGGACTATTAAATAAAGAAATCATTTGATTGCAAAGAAACATTCAGCCATGCATGAACTGCAGAACTTTTGCAGTTTGCAGAACTTGTGCATCAAATTGTGGAGCAAATTTTCCTGATTATAACTGAGTATCCTGAGTATTAACTTACGTCAACATAAATTTGTTGTGTGGTTAAAAGAAATTGCATGTCATCATAAGTGCTACTTATTTAACTACGCCAAAAGGACACAGCAAAAATGAAATCTTATTTTTTCTTTAACATATTACAGAAAAGGAACTTTACAATATATATGCATATCAGAACAGATAATATACATTACAGCAGAACCGAGAGAATGAGAGAAGGTAAGTTCTGAAGAACTGAAAGCAGAGGCAATAATGTTTGTATTACTATCTATCATGTGTTTTCATTGCTGTAGCAACGACAAAAACAATCTTATTAACCTGCAAACTGCTTGAGGCTGTTCCTCAAATTAAAAACTAATTAAAATAAAATGTATCCGTGGAAGAGAGTATTTAAACCTTGATAAGCTAATGAAATCATAAGTCTGGTAATCAATATGCATGAACAAGAAAAATAAACAAAATCAGCAATTAAGCTTGTGATCTCAGCAGAATACAGGGCTTTCAGACATTGTATATTCATCTGACATGGATGATTATGTAGAACTTTCAGTCTGGCACCTGTGGTGGGTGAGTATCATTCACGTGTTGCAAGGTATGCATATACTTACACTCATGTAATTGTCTGACTCAGTTTTGCGTGTATGTGTGTTTGCATGTGTACATGCACCAGGGCCTGGCACAGGAGTTTGCTTGCACTCTGGCCTGCTCACTAATTAGTGGCTGTAATCTGCAGGCTCACTCTAGGATCTTGGTTTCAAGGGCACCTGGGTCCCTGAGCATTGGTGCCCACCTGCCCAGCCGTCTGCCTCCCCACCGACACACAGATGGTTTGGAGCAGCACGTGCTCTTCGTTACCGGCTCCTTCTGAGTGAACTGTAACATCACTCCATCAAGGAGATAAAGACCTTTGTGAGACATGGCATTAAACTCTTCCTTAAATTTCCTGTCTGCTAGCCCAATTATTATAGACAGGGAGGTTGTATGTTCAAAGACAGATCAGTGTCTCCTTTGAATGGAAATCAGACCAGCAATCGTTTATATACTTAGGTACCAATTGAAAAGTCCATCGATTAAGTGAAATTAAGTTAGTGGCTGACTCTGGTTCATGGGTTTGTTTTTGTCTGAGTTATGTAAAGCATTGAGCTGTGATTCATAAAATGTGCCCCAGAGTTTTCTCATTATTTGCTGTTTGTGGAGCAGCTCCAGGATTTGTAACAGGGTGACATCATCACAGCAGTCTCTGTCCAGACTAAGAAGATTTGTAAAACATGAGTTAAAACTAAGCTCTAAAATTTCTATTTTAGGGTATACATTTCCCATTAATTCTTTGCACATATGCTCAATCATAAAATATATAGGTATAGATTAATCAATCTATTGATTTGTGTGGTCCTGTACTCCTGCTGCCTGCTGAAAGTGAGAGCAGCATAAGAACCCAGACCCATTTCTCCTTAAAGGAAAAGTATGGGGGATATACCACAGACCAAGTGGACCACGTAGAACACATTTCTGATGTTTTTTTTAAAAATACTACCCCTTAATGTCAAAGATCTGTGATGTTACATATTTGTCACATTGGGCGTTCATGGTAAACGTATTCCTTATTTAAAAATAAATCAACTTGACAGTTTTTTCTGCTTAGTAAAACAAATTTGCATTTTTATTTGCATTTCCTCAACATATATAAAAATTGTGACTTTAATAGTGCAATTTAACAACAAATTCTTGTTCAGATTTGTTTTTTATGTCACAAAATATACAAACTGAATGAAAATAAATAACACTGCCTCGTTGGAAGGCTTCTCAATAAGCTACTGTAACTGAACAACAGACTTATGTACTTCAGAACACATACATAGTGCAAAAAAACTCAAAAATGCTGAAGGGAAACACAACTTTTGTATTATCAGCACCGTGTTTCAACCATTTTTCTCAGTTCTTACATCTGTTACGCAGCTTCTGCAGTTTAGCCTTCTTTCCTCTGTGAAGCAAAGACGCACATCGCATTTCTCGCAGAGGTGGTGGTTGCATTGATTTTGCACAATTTGCAGCGGCCACGCTTGTCACATTTCATAGCCCAGTGTGCCTGGTCAGTGCGAACATCATCTGGAACTCCAACACGAACTCTCTTGGGAAGTGGTGGTGGAGGTGTGGCGTTAAGTGATGGGCGGCCTCTTTGTGCCTGCCAAAGAATGAGGCTAGTGGCAACCTCTGCCTGGAAGCTCCTTTGTTTCATTGGCTTTGGGACACCAAGTAGTTTACAGTCATGGCGGTAGATCAACCATGCATTAACAAGGCCTAACATGATGGTTTGCCAGAACAGGTAGAGGTACCACCTCCGTGACCTCATGTGGTACTTGTGCCTTGCAACTCATGCATCAAGGAGGTCCACCCCCCCATGAATGTGTTGTACTCCTTCACAATGTGTGGCCTGTTGACCTCCACAAATACCTTGTCTGATTTGCTCCAGCGTCGAGCTTTGTCCTGAGGCTCAACTGCACAGTAGGATGAGATCAGGGTAACAGATTTGTTGTCGTACCACTTGACAATGACCATGCTTTCCTCTTTCTCCACCCTGGCATCAACAGATCCTCTGCCTCTCTTGACAAGACTTTTCTCATCTTCAAGCTGACAACCAGCCAAGCAATTGCTACGCAGTGTTCCTACAAAGTAGATCTGTTGCTGAAAAAGCTTGAGCACCAGTGGTGCTGAAGAAAAAAGATTCTCTGCATATACTTTGTTGTTTTGGTTTGATGGGAGAGTTTCACACAGCTTGACCACAACATCACCTCGCATGCCAAGTAAGGTTTTTTTTCCAGTGCCACCTTCATAGACTGCAAAATCGCAGAGGATTCCCAAGGAAGAGCAGCAGCCCCAAACTTTTAATCCCCAAGGGTGGGGCTTGCCCTTCACATACATTATACATTATTGGGCTGTGTGTCCCTCTGAAGGACACCATTTGCTCATCAATAGAGTTGTGCTCTTCTGGGGTGATATCCAGTCATTGTTTGCAAAACATATCCAGCCATGGACAGATCTTCCAACACTTATCCTCTGCTTGCCTGTTTGACAAATCAGTGTTGTCAGTGAAATGCAGAGATGTTAGCAGGTTCTGAAAACAGTTGCGTGACATGTTGTCAGCCACCATAGGACACCTTGTGTCATTTTCCCAGTATGCACGATTTCCCGGCAGTTGGCAAAGGCCCATGAGTAGGTAGAGGCCAATCAATATTTCCAGTTCTTTAACAGTGGTGTCAACATTGTTGTGATATTCAGATTTTTGTACACTGTACAAATTTGTTTGTTCCTTCAGTAACTCAAGCATTTCTGGTGTTATGAACTTTCTGAAATACTCCAGGGGAGTAAGAAGATTGTCTGGAGGCGTGACACCTGGTCCTTTGAATGTGCACTCAGGGGCTTCAAAAGGTTTCTTTCTCCAAGAAAATTGTTTTTTTCCTCGGACGGTTCCTTGTTCAGTTCCTTGTTTTTTTCCTTGGACGGCTGTATTTTGCTGCCCTGGGTCCATGTTTGGTTGTGGTACTTCATCTAAATCACTTGATTCACTACTGTCTGAATCACCACTCTCACTTGACTCATCACTCTCCATGTCTTTGTTGTTGGGAGTGTAATTAGGGTCGTCAGGGTCTTCATCCGAGCTATCTTCACATCCCTCAAACTCACTATCATCTCCCAAGATGATCTCCAGTGCATTCTGAAGAGTGTATTGCGTATTCTTGTTCATACTGAATGAAAGAAACAATAAAAAATACAAAAAATAAGAAGAATAAAACAATTACATTAAAATGGGACCAGCATAGGATAGAAAAAAATTGTTTGTTTTATTTACAGATATGCAATTTCTTTCCCGTAATATATTTTATTAATAACTAAACAATTTGACATTATTTTTTGTTTATATTTGTTCAAATGTACTTTAAATTGAACAACAGAAAATATATTAATTCAAAATTATTGAAACAGCAAAATTAATTGAGCTGCTTATTACCATTTTTGTTATTGTGACAAATATGTCACAGCAGGTTTTCCATAACTATTCCAAGGCTAAAAGCCCAATGTGACGTATACATCACAGCAATATTTTCGTAACTTGTTTTATATTAATTTGTTCAAGAAATATGGTCAGAACAGGTTAAATGTAATACAGAACCGCTATTAAAGCATTAGAATTGTTAAATGAGTTTAAACCTTTAGTAACAAAAAACAAGCTTTTTGAAATTAGCTACTTCCTTCACTTTTGTTTACCAGTCACACCGCCATTTTGGAGAAGTCACATCCTGCCACAGTCACATGACTGTCACATGACCACCACACCAGGATGTTTAGTATATGTCACTTAGGGATTCATGAGTTAAAATCAAGTATAAAGCTGTATAAGGAAGATTCTAGGCCATTTAAAGTGTGTGTTGCACGGGTGTCACCATGGGTTATTATAAAGATGTTAGACATCAACATTAACATTATTCAGATTTAACATATAAGACATTGGTTATAAACATAGTCCATATTAATAATGGAGAAAGAGAGAAACAACATGGCCATCCGCCACATTTCACGTGATGAAGTACTGCGTTGTATACTAATGTTACTGCACTAGATAGCTGGCATAATTAAAAACTGCATTTCATCATTACGAACAAGTTAGATCAGTAAAAATACAAATTTGTTCATTTTTTATAGATTATTTTAGTATTGCCTGGCAATCATCTGGGTGAATAAGATGTCCAGAACATCATTGGTACCCATCTACAGAGCCCAAAGAATACTAAAAGACAACACCCAGCCCAGCTACAGTCTGTTTGCCCTGCTGCCGTCAGGCAAAAGATACAGAATTATCTGCTAGTACAACCAGATCACAGTCTTCATGATGTAATGGCTTGTGTGCTTCACATTTAGTTTTTTTTTTTTTTTTTTAAGTTGAAGTTTGCAACAAGTGAGCAGCTGAGAACTACCTGATTTCCTAGAAACTGTCAAAAGTAAGGTTACATTGAAAGCAAAGGTAAAAGTAGAAAATCATTCATGTCTTAGAACAGTTTGCATTCACATGTGCGGTCGGCTGTGTTACGGCTCTGCCAGGGCAGCGAAGCTGATCGGTTTCACTCTAGTCTATGTGTTAACTTCCACCGGGTCCGCTGCGCTGCGTGTCTGCTGCCTCCCAGCTCCAGCAGTCCACAGCCCTCCGGAGCAGATACGCAGGACTTCTATATCTATGTCGCGGGTGATTATGTAAATATTGCGGGAACTCCTCCTGCGCCGTGGCGAACTCAAAACGCAGCTGGTGGGGGTTGCAGGATGACGGACGACGGAGCAAAACCGTACCAGAACCGTAATGCAGCGGACATGCATCCAGTGAAATCTTAGCGTTATGTTGTCCTGCATCATCAGCCCACATCTGTAAATCAAATTCTGGAGACTGACAGCAATTCCTGACCATACTTATTACCAGGTTGTCAAGTACCGACATTTTGTTACACTCCTCAGTGTCTGAATGAGACACACCGGGCTTACGTCACGTATGGAATTTAAGCCAGGCATGTAACTTCACATACTTATTTGAACCTAAACTATCATCTTTTGCTGGAGAGTAACTAACCACTACATCAGCTACTACTAACAAAGTAGCCACGTGTGACCTAACCTAACAGTAACCACCTGTGACCGTTTCATAACATTAACCATGTGTTGGAATGTCTTTCTGGCAGATAGGCTTTCTTTCAGTCTCATAAAGGGTACCTTTTGTGCTGTATGAGATGCAGAGGCATGACAAAAAGTTGTTAAGAGTGAGAATAGGTTGGAGCGCCCTGGTAACTCATCTGGAAGAGTGTGCACCTCATGTACAGAGGCTGAGCCCTCAGCAATGGCCCAAGTTCGATTCCAACCTGTGGCCCTTTGCTGCATGTCTTCCCCTCTCTTTCTCCCCCTTTCCAGTCTGACTCTCCCAGCTGTCCTATTAAAATAACACTAAAAGCCCCAATAATAATAATAAAAACGGGTTGGCAATTCACGTAGTGAATTACCAAAATCGATGTGCTTATTTATGAACCCTGGTGTCAAAAAGAGTTCCCAAATTAGCTGCAAATTATTAGTCCTGAATGCAACTGGACCTCAAGGATGCTGCCTTGGGAAGAGCAGCAAGCTGGGAATGTGTTGCAGTCCAAAGAAGCTGCTGATCAAAGATTTTTCTGTTCTTCATGGCATTGAGTGTCGGTATTTGTGCACATATTGAGTATAATAAATGTCCTCACTCTTCTTCTTTCCATGGCTGCCCTTGGTTTTTTGTAAGCACTGGACCTTGTCTGCATAAACAATGAGAAACAGATAGCAATGGGACAAAAAGATGTATTTTTTGTACTAGACGCAGATAGCACTGTGTGGTCGCCAGATTTAACTCTTTCACTAAATTAACCAGATGGACAAATTCCTGTTGGGATGGCACCAAGCAGGTTCTAAAGATGTGAAAAACCCCTTATCTCAGATGTTAACCTGACTGTGCAAAGTAAATTACAAAACATACCCTCTCTTTAATCATTCCTGGATTTTTTTGCATCGAGTAGGTACGTCTAGCTTGTCATAATAATAGCCTGAAATTGTAACCCTGTCACTCCCCCCTGACCTGCAATAACCCTGTTCCTGCCATTCCCCATCATCTGAAGGTATCCACAAGATCTGTTGTTTTTGCGCCCCCCATTCATTGTCTATGTTGCAAGCAGTGCAATGCATTCTGGTAGTGGCGTGTTGTGTTTGGAGAGACAGGGCATCATGGTGCCCGCTCCTCATTTGCATGAAGTTGAATTCTGGTTACTTTATGCAAATCAGCGGCGTCTGATACAACACATCACCTGATTTCAAGAAAAGCTATAATAACTTGTCGAGTTCAAATGAAGTCAGATAATGTTATTGTATGACTTATTTCACGCCTAAACTGTCTTCAGAAACACATTTTACTGAGCCTTTATTTGTATTATAAGAGAAAGTTTCCAAATGAGTTTCCATGCTGGTCCGGTTTAAAATCCCAAAGCAGCAGCCCAAGTGGTCTGTTTTGGTCAGGCGTGCAAAGCTGGGTGGCAAAGTGTCATGTGGCCTCGCATCAAACGACGCCTGTCGACACGTACCCTGACTGCCCCACCTACCTGGGGCAAATTCAGCCCCGAGAAGACATAGTGAAAATGTATTTACACTTTACTGCTGATTGTTTAATATCTCTGACACACCCACCAAGCACGTGGCACACTATTTCACACCCTTTTCAACAATAAATGTTAAATTCGAAGACCAAAACAAAACAGTGCACGCCATTATCAGATTAAGCAAACCCCTGTTCCCACTTCCTTCATTACCCATGCAGAATATATACTGGCCCATTTCCACCTGGTCCCTGCCAGATTGTCATGTGTGCTTCTTACTAAGTAGTCCAGCCACTTCATCTGCCTGCCTACTAGGGCTGTCGATGAATATTCTAAATTCGAATATATATTTGAATATTTAAAAAAAACGGAGATTTGATTGTGAAAATTAATATTCGACTGTGGAAAAAAACACATCAGCGGCTGCTTTGCGAGTGGGCGCACTGCATGACGGGTCAGGGACAGGTCACTTGCACAGCGTCACTTACAGCTGAAAGTGAGATGCGACAAAAACGAGAGAGAAAAACGAAATGGCAGAAAGTTCAGAGCCAAACTCGGCAGCAGAGAGAGTGGTTTGGACTCCAAGCAACCTAAAAAGCCCCGGTTGGAAATACTTCGGATTTTGGTCAGTAGACGGCAAAAATGCGGAGCCTCGAGATAAAGTTGTATGCAAGCTGTGTAAGCTACAGTTAGCTTACCATTCCACCACTAGCAACATGAGGGCAGTTTGCGCATAGAGAGAGAGGGGGCGAGTGAGAGTGAGGTCTACGGTCTTAAAAGTTTTACGGTATAGGCCATTAGTTCATTTACTTATTTTGTAATGTGTAGGTATGTTTTCAAAGCCATGTTAAAACTGAAATAAAAGTACCTATACAAGTAGCCAGTGTTGGGCAAGCTACTTGGAAAGTGTAGTGAGCTAAGCTACCAGTTACTCTACATTAAATTAAGCTTCACTACACCGAAGCTACCCCCCAGAAAAATGTAGCAAGCTAAGCTACAGCAACATGGCAAAAGTAGATTAACTACATCGAAGCTATTTTTTTTTTTATATTGGAACAACTTCATTCCAAGGCAAAGCTATCTCAGTGATCAATAAAACTGTCAATCAGCTCACGTTCCATTTCCATGGAGGCCATTTTAGTTGGGTGGACCCTCTACAAAAGAAATAAAATTCTACAATTTTGTATATTGTATTATTCAACTACCAATGCACACTTAATTCTAACATCCATGGACAATCATGCACCTTACTACCATAGCAATATCCACCTGACTTGCACTAATGTACAGTGTCCTACACTGTAGCACATTAACATAATTAAACAGTGTATACTCAGCAAATAGTATATTATAGTTATAGTTTTCATTAGGGTTCTCTAGGCTGTATTCTAGTTTCAGCTTTTATATTTATATTTTATATTTGAGTTATTCTATTTAGTTATTTATATAATTCAGCCTTTTAATTGTATTTGTTTCTTTTACCTACCTCATTGTTTTTGTATTTTGAATCATGTCAAGTGGCTGTAACACTTTAAATTCCCTTTGGGATTAATAAAGTACTCTATCCATCTACCAGTATCCCATATAATTGGCAGTTTCAAAAGTGGTATTTTTAGGCCCACTCTGTACTAGTAGCTATATCTACATACATTTTAAGTTGATAATTTTGACTAACCACCATACTTTGATTTTGTGTTTCTCTGTTCCCTCATTTCCCCACCTCTTACCTCCTATATGTAACGTTACTGTATTTGTTTATTATTTAAGTTTGTCTTTTGCAAGTTGTTAGCTGGTGTTTGCAGACTGCACTGACTTGTGATAATTAGCTTGGTTGGCGATGGTTGTGTTAGCTTATTCTGGAATCACCTGAATGTGTGTTCTTAAATTTGTGTTCGAAGTCTTGGACGTTGAGAGCAGCTTCTTCTTGGGGTTGCACAGCAAGCACCTGAACACATAATTTTTCTCTGTTGTTTCATTCAAACTCATGTATTTCTCGAGGTACGGCCACGGCGACTCCCTCGGGATCAATTCGTCTCCGTCCTCCTCACCCTCTGCCATCTTTCCATCAAGTATCGTAACTCACTCAAGCAAGCTAACTTGTCTGTATTCCCCTGCAGCAGAGACGTTGTAGCCAGCCCAAGGATTGGTCCGTGATGTCACCGTCATACGGAAGTGCTTCTGTCGGCTCCACATACACGGCCGTGTATGGCGGTGGCGTCACTGACTGATCCTTTTATTTCAGACCGCAGCAGAAAGCTCCGCTACGCTGAGCTTCAGAGATGTTTGTAAAAATGTAGCTTGTGTGGACGCTACCGCACTACTTGGTTAATAAAAGAGCTAAGCTACTGAAAAGCTATTTGATTCAGAAAACAGCGACGCTACCACCACGCTACTGAGAAATGTAGTTAAACTAGTAACGCCGCTACTTGTAGCGACGCTACTGCCCAACACTGCAAGTAGCTATGTCTTGTTGTAATAGTTTGTCCTCCTGTTATTGACATAATGCGCAAATATAGATATTCGAAATGGTTCGAACCTATGTGTGTTTTTTTAGAGGGAATATTCGAACGTCATTTTGGAGCAATTTTGACAGCCCTACTGCCGACCCACCAGCCCTCTGGGTGACTCTTGGACTTCTGCCCTTTTGCCCGCCCTATGCTTTTTCTTGCCCGGTTTCCTGCCTGTTTGTTGACTCTGAAAAGATTAGCTTTTATGTTTATCTTCTTAGTCTCTGGGTTGGTTTTTGGGTCTAAATATGCATCCAAATTTTCCAATTGGGCCCCTCATCCACACTCACTCCAGCACCACCATCACTCACCCACAATTAGCTCTAAAACCAACATGGGCAATATCAAATATTGGTCATTTGCCTTTGTAGTACTCACCACATATGTGTACAACGGAGGCTAAAAAAACTTTGATGAAACTGTCTAAGAAGTCAGTGGGGGGAGAAATGTTTCACTTCTCTAGGCGGAGTGGCTTGAGAGATGACGGGAGGTAGGGTGATGATGCAGCAAGAGACCACTAGTCAGGCTCAAACCCTGGGCCTCTGCAGGGTGTCTGTATATGGGTCGCACGCTCTATCTACTGAGCTACTGGGGTACGTTGGGAAGAGACATTTTAACCAGAGCAGAAAGATCTTCATTGACTGATTTCATGTGTTTAAACACACTTAATAAACACAAGGTCTTTGTTTTAATGACTGAATAAACTGAATAAACAAATGGTCAATTTCAGAATAATATACGTATAGAATTATAATTATTGATGCATTAGTATGTTCCTAAGTTTAGGGCTGCAGCATTTAAAGGATTGACTAATTTTAATAACTGTATATACTGCTGGGTGGCTTAACCTATAATAATATAACCTAGCTACAACTTAACCCCATTAAAAAAACGTATGTGAATTTTTTAATATTGCTTTTGACCAGATTTACAGCAATATTTGTGACTTTTGTGATATTTACTTCTCTTGTAAAAATATAATTTCAATGTTAAATCTAAATGTTAAATATTAAATCTAAATCTAAATGTTAAATATAAAAGTTAAATATAAATCTAAATGTTAAATATAAATCTAAATGTTAAATATAAATCTAAATGATAAATCTAAATCTAAATGTTAAATCTAAATCTAAACCTAAATGTTAAATCTAAATCTAAATCTAAATGTTAAATCTAAATGCTAAATGTTAAATCTAAATGTCACGGGTGAAACTAAATATTTAGCTAATATGCAAATTCACACTGCCTGTCACCCGAAGTACCAAAATAAAAGCTACCGAGTGCTGTGGTGGCTCTACTGTGGTGTATGCTGTAGCTGTGCTAGCCCTTTTCAAACAGAGAAGCCGCATTATCACCGGAGCGGCGGTTTGCCAATTCTCCGCTGTTGGTTGTTCACACAGAGCCAAGCAGCGCTGGCGTAAAGACGAACCGCTGTGTAATTCACACAGAAAGCCGACACTGCGGCTCCTAAAGAGGCGTGGCGGTACACGTCATGTTGATGACGTTTTTGTGTGTTTTTTTCAAGGTATTTCCCCAGGTGTCCTCCATTGATAGGAGTCCTGTCAATCTAAACATGTACCCGCTGACTGTTTATAATCATATGGATGCTGTTATAATGTGCTGGGATTGAGATCCTGACCCACCAAACATCTAGCTGCTTGGCTCTGTGTGAACAAACACAATGGAGAATTGGCGAACCACCATCGAACCACGACAATGCGGCGAGTCTGTGAAAAGGGCTACTGTCGCTGTCGTTGCGGACGCATTGCTGAACCTCTGTATTGCCGCCAAAATGGCCCGACCAATGTTTCCAGCTGAGTCTCTGGACATGGTGGCAGGCAACATGAGAGCACGGTGAGGAGACGTGACTAACAGTGCAGCGCAATCACTCGCCTGACTACCCGAAGAAGACCGCGGATAGCGCTTGTTCGCGACAATGAGCTTTTATTTTGGTACTTCCGGTGACAGGCAGTGTGAATTTGCATATTAGCTAAATATTTAGTTTCACCATGACATTTAGATTTAACATTTAGCATTTAGATTTAGATTTAGATTTAACATTTAGATTTAACATTTAGCATTTATATTTATATTTAACATTTAAATTTAACATTTATATTTATATTTAACATTTATATTTATATTTAACATTTATATTTAGATTTAGATTTAACATTTAACATTTAGATTTAAATTTAACATTTAGATTTAGATTTAACATTTAGATTTAGATTTAACCCTCTAGGCGCCAGAGTTTATTTAGGAAAATATTCCGTTTGGATTGTAAGATTTCAAAAGGCTGTAGCTTGGAAGTGGTGAGAGATAAATTCATAGTGTAAATGAGAAAAATATTCATAATGACCTAAAGTTTGTGATGGGAGTAAATTTAATCATCTAATTTGCATGTTGTGACGTCACCAGGTGACTGAAAGTAACTTTCAGTAAAACTGATTTTTGAACATATTTACACAGAAAAAAAATATTTATATTGTCATCTCATCCTCAAAATAAAGGAACAGGAGTTTGATTGGAGTAAATTTACTAATCTAATGTGTATATCACCAGGTAAAATTCAGTAAAACGGAATTCTGAACATATTTACACAGTAGATTTTTTTTTTTTTCATCCTCTCATCCTCAGAGTAAATGAACAGGAATCTGATAGGAGTAAATGTCCTAATCTAGCTTGTAAAAAGAAAAGAAAACTCTCGCCGTGATCAGCGTGTGTTGCTTGTGTGACAGTGTGTGCAGCTGCAGCATCGTCAGTCACTCGTCTCTGACGAGCGATCGTCATCAGAGGGCAAATCGTCCCTTCTGAATCGCGATCAGCAAAGATCTGTGCAAGCACCTCATCCGCACTGTAAAGTCTTTTGGGCATTTTGTTTTTTATTACAAAAATCGCTGTCTGTCTCTCGATCTGTCCAGCACACTTCTGCCACCGCTCCGCGGCTCTCTCCTCTCCCACTCTGCCCGCTTAGCCGCTGCCGCTCCGACAGCCGGTGTTGGGTTTCAAACTTTTTTTTCTCAGGTATTTTGCATAGAAACACACCCCCAAATGACGTCAGGATTGAAGCTGTATCTATTGGCTATCTAGTGGTAGCAAGCAGTAACAGCACAAGGCAGTAGATTTAAAGATATGGGCTGTTTTAATGAGCAATGTTGCCTGTCGCAGTAATGCGACTTTGGCGCCTAGAGGGTTAACATTTAGATTTAATATTTAAAATTTAGATTTTTTATTTAGATTTAACATTGACATTATATTTTAACAAGAGAAGTAAATATCACAAAGTTCACAAATATTGCTGTAAATCTGGTCAAAAGTAACATTTTAAAATTAACATATGTTTTTTAAATGTGTTTTTTTGCTAAATGTGTCGAAAAGTTGCTGTTTATTTTAGCATGCGCAACTTTACAATCGGCGCCCCATACTAAAGCTTTAAAATAAATCTAGTGGGGAAAAATGTGATACATTTGCCACTGAGATGTAATTGGGAAGAAGAATATGGTCTAGGTTTAAAGGGTACTTATGCTGTATATGATTTTTGTGAGGGAAGCACCAATTTATGGTGACACCCTGCAAGTTAATGAATGGGCTGTCTACAGTGGAATCTAAGCACACCCCCAGGAGGAGGGGGGGACTCCCAGTGGCTGGGAGCCGGCTGGCAGTCGGCTGGCAGCCGAAAGGCAGTTGGTTAGCAGGGGGTTACAGCTGTAACTGTATACATATGTACATATATAGAACGTGGATGACTTATAAGGCATGAATGAATTGTGAATGTAGTCATTAAACTATAGCCACCAAAAAGCATGAATCAAAGGATTAATATTTTAAAAATGATTCAACAACACAAAAAAGGGGAAATCTTCACTAAGATAAATAATAACAAAATAAACATTTTAAAATTAGCTCTGCATCTACTCTCAGATTGAATGCATTAAAGTTATTTCCTGTTTTTCTTTGGTGATGGATGGGCTGATGATGAGGAAAACTTCCAGGAAAGGCTTACCTCAGGCCATAGAGGAGACAGTGCGTGTGTTCTCCAGTCTTGATGCATTCAGTGACTTGTGGTTTATTCATGTAGTAAATAACAGGCTTTCCTTTTGCCTTTACAAATCCTCTTTCTTCTCAGTTAGGAGATCATTCTGGAGTTTTCTTCAGCTCTCAGTAAAAAGTGAAAACAAAAGGCAACACCTAGTCAGGCTGTCAGCCGCATGGCCAAGCAGGGGGCTTCACAATGGAGAGACCAAAAAGGATGGCGAGCAAAAAGCCAAGAGTCAGATCCTTGGTGCTCTTTTACTGATTGTTAATGAATTCCTTCGTGCGAAAAGAGAACTGGTCTCTGCTTAAAGGGGAATAATTTGATTTCTATATAATATTTGAATTATACGTGATTGCAAATTGGAAAGTCACTCGTTCTGTCTTAAATATATGCAACAAATCAGAAGAACCAATGGTCTAAGAGTCTGTAAGATGAATAACAAAGAGTAACAAGTAACATAACATAAACATTTTCTTATCTGTAGCACAGGATTATATAACAGCGAAGTACATCTAAAATGATAATGATAATAGAAGTCAAATCATAAGTAAATACTGGTTAACATTAATACACTCGGGGTACTGTAGCAGATTTTGAAGCAGGGTTAGTTTCATAATATCAAAATGATTACATGTTCTGAAACACAATATATATATTTACACACTAAAGTAGATAGTTGACCAGCATAAACTACATTACTCTGCTTATGGCTGGGTGTTTTTCCCCTAGGATGGACAAGTATCTGCCTCAGTGCGTTGGTAGGTTTGAAGTGAACCAGGATATGTTTATGGAAGATCCTCCTGAGTTTCTCAGATATTCCTGCGACATAAGGAATGACAATGTTGTTACGTTTTTCCGCCTCTTCCTCTCTGTCTACTCTGGATATTTTAGAGGTTTTGACTGGTCCAGTTTGGGTTGCCACAAGTGCTCCCCTGATGTGCTTCTGTTCCTTCTCCTTCCCCTCTGTCTTTGTGGGCAGACAAAACAACCCCTTCATAAATGGATGGCACAACACAAGAGGGCTTCCTCCTCAGGTCAAGACCCTGCTGTCCACTTACATCTGAAGGAGAAAAATCATTCCTTTGAGGACAACAATGTAAACATCTTGGCCAGAGAAGACAGATGGCTGAAAGAGGAGTAAAAGAATCCATCTATGTCAAACTGGAACGGCCATTTTTGAACAGAGGAGGTGGCCTAAGACATTACTTATCACCCACCTACAATGCAGTACTGAGTTCCCTCCCCAGACAGCTTAACAACCATTCACACCTGGGCTAACCTAGCCCTAGCAACCCACATGAAGGCCGGTTGGGTCAACTCTGAAACTCAGAGCTTAGAGTGTCCTTAACGACTCTGTAAGGACACTCCCACACATAGTTTAAAAGGCTGCAACTCCCCTCCAGTTAGTTACAACTGAAGAAGCCTCTTGGATGAGAGGTGAAATGGCTTCAAGAAACTGAAACATGTCCAGCTGCCTGTGATACAGCACTTAGAATTACCAGGGTGACCTGGGTGACTGAGAACCTTCATCAACAAGGAGAAATCAGTTATTTCAAAACAGAGAGATTTTCTTTCATATTAGACTGTGATAGTTAACAGGTATATTCCTCCGTTTACACTTAAACATAAAAAGATGCCCTCCAATGAATGAGTGAATAGAGAAAATAAAATCAAACATGGATTGAAAAAATATCGAATGTATCAAATGACATTAAATCATGATTGAACAAATACATTTACTCGTGTTATGTCATTCTTGAGGGCTATACTATAATTGAGGTACTGGTCAAATGTTGTGCAGAACTGAAATGCTTCAGTATATGGTCTTTAACTGAGGTAACAATGACAGTAATTCAAACAAAAGCTCACTCATCTCTCCGTCAGTGGACCTGCTCTGCGTGGGGAAATTCAGCTCTCGCTCAGTTTCTGTTAGAGGTGATATTATAGGAACAGATTATGTCTTACTTACTTAAGGCCAGATAATAATCTTTTTTTTTTTTTTTTTATCTAGTTAAATGAGCATTATGGCATTACCCAACTTAATCTAGCTAAATTGTTATTTACTGGTCTGCCTACCCCCTCACCTTTACTATTTGCTCAGCTTCCCCTGTCACATGTTGCTTTTTCACTTCATTAGATCCACCAGCTATAGGAAAAAATCAGCAACTCCCACTGCTGTAGTTGACAAACTGAGAACACATGTGTGTGGGTGGTAGGTTTTCAAAGAAGCATCCACATATGTCTTTGTCTTCTCTGCTGAAAAGATGAGTACATCTAGGAGAGGGTTAACAAGTCTCAGGTGCCACTTGTCCTCTCCTGCAGCAGCTCATTGTCTCCATCTGCCTCTTGCGCATCACTCAATCCCACCCTTAAGTGTCACTGTGACACTCTCTTGTAAAAAAGAAAAACATCACAGGGGGAAAAGTATAACTGATTATACAATTTTAGTTATTCATAGTGCCTTTGCTTGGAAAAGTAACAAAGCTGAGGGATAAAACATCTATCTTTGTTGAAACTTTGAGTCTACCCATATGATGAACAGAATGTAGAAACTAATATCAAAGCAGCTTTGGAAACTGTTTGGAACTGATATTGGAAGAAATATTTTGAAGTCCAATTTTGCAAAATGATAAAAGGGGCGGTGATGGATGACTGCAGCTGACATCTCAACTTGCCTACATTCAATGTTTAGGCAATTGTATCCACATTTATTAAAACCCCAAATGTTTGCTGGGTTTGTTTTAAGATGAAGCACCTATCTTTGAAGCACTGCAATATTATACAGCCTGCAACAGTGTTGCTCTGTCTTCTGCCAGTGAGGGGCAGCTGCTGTAACAAGTGATGTGGTGGTAAATAAAATGTGTAAAATCTTCCTTTACTGACATTTGCTTCCTTTATAGCATTTAGGAAAGGCACATGTCATGGAGATTGGATTGAATTTTTCAAAAAGGATGACTTTAGTCCTCAAGGACATTGTATTTGAGAGTTTTCTACTTCAGTATTGTACTGAACATGCCTAAGTTTCATATTGCCAAAGTCCAGCCCGTCGACTGTGAAAGCAGCTTATTACGACCCATATTTGTGTTTCTTGTTAAGCAGCGACCTCTTGCAATTGTAGTAATTATTGCAACTGCAAAGGAGAAAGTGAGTACAAGTACACAGAGTGAAAAGTCCATATCATTATATAGGGAGGTCAGGGCAGTTCAAAATCAGTATGTCTCATATCTTAGAGTGTGACAATTGTTACGAGCAGTAATGTGATGCACCACTTCCAGACAAAGCACTGAGTGTGTTTTGAGCAAACATACCCACACAAATCTGATCCAAGGGAACATGGCACTGAATCATGATGCAAATACCTACTGCTACTCCGAACTGATAACATCAATGAAACTAAACTGGTAGATGAGAAAGTAACAGAAAGATTGATGCATGCAAACCATGTTGGCCAGCTGGATTTTCATTATCACTATGTGTATTCAGTTTACAAAGAGGCATCATTTCCATCAGAAGTATATTTGAGGTTGCTTATATTTGCAGCTCAACTCCGCGCATGTCTCAGTAAGGGAGGCCAGACTGGACTCCATTACCAAGCTGTCAGTACGTGATAATGGCAAGGGCACTGCTTTAAAAGCGATAATGACGGCAATAAGATTGGCCTCGACTGATGGCAGCAACTAACATAAACCACTGACTATGAAAATTAATGGATTCTGCTTACTCCCACATCATGTTTAAGTGCTCTAAGTTGAACTAATAACCTCTGGCCTAGAAAATATCAAGCATAAAATATATTGAGAAATAAGACTAAACTGTGCATTCCCTGCCTGTTCAGTTACTTTTTTCTGATTGTGCAGTTACATCACCCTGTGAGCCAGCATTCAACATAATTGTATATGTAGCTTAAAGTGCAACAACCGTTGCCAGAGTGCATGGCACACAGGTGGGAGGAGAGGTGCAAATAGGTGGGAGGTTCATTCAAATAAAGCAATGCAAAGAAATTTTTCGGTATCTTGGTGGAAAATGTGTCTTAGACGTGCTTAGAATAGACATCTCTCAATAATCTGCATTAAAAACAACAATTAATGCAGGAACATCAGTAAATCTGTCTGCCTTTATCTAAAAAATAATTATTATTATAGTATTTGATGTCCACAGCTGCTATATACTGAATGAAAAGCTTCTCCTTAAGTTCATTAAATCCCCGCAGAATCTGAAGGCAGCAGGACACATATGTTGACAAATCTGCAGCGTCTGACTGGAGAAGTGAAGCGCCAGAGCACAGTGTCTTTACACACAAACGTCTGTTGCGTTTACTTCGATGAAATCACATACAAATGAAACAAGGTTGCTACAGAGCTACCAATTAGACACATTAGACGTTTCAGCTATACTTAAGCATTCTACCTGTTTATATGGGCGTCACTGCAGTTCATTAATCTTGTGTCACAGCCTCTTTTCCATCTTCTTCTTTTTCCAAATTCAGCTGTTATTATTATGAAGCCGACCCCTGCTGTATCACATTTGAGGATGATGAGATAAAGAAGAGGTGGATTGATTTTGTCAAGTCCCATTTTACACCGGAAAAAGAAATAATTGGACTTTTCATCAGACAAACTGGGATCCACAGTAATCCACTGTTACTGGTAAATGGGGATTTCTCCCTCTCTGGCCTTCATCCTCCTGTCCCATCGACATCTAGTGTCATCTCCAGCAGTAACATTACCTGCCACCAATGACTGTAATTTTCCTTGTGTGCTTGCCATACCAACAGTAGGTAACTTAGTACACAGTAACTCAAACTACTTTTTGTATAAGGTGCAGCGACCCCCTAACATGATTTTACACTGTGTAGCCTAGCCTAATCCATTTCATATAAAGTTAGCTCATGTTGCATGTACATGTAACTTAACAGTTACTGTTATGTTGACAAATGACCGAAGGAAACAACTAAGTGAACTATTTCACAAACTGCAGCCATATTTAGTATTAAGGTCATGAAGAATGACATATTAAGTGTCCTTCTGACTTGCAAATGTTTCCCTGCAAGGTAAAAACCGTAATGGTTGTCCTCTTGGTCCAGTTGAGATTTTTTTTCACTTACATGCAATCATAAGTGCTTCTCATACTATTCATACATCTGAGGTCTTCAGAGGGCAGTACGCTACACGATATTTATTGGATTGGGGAAACAGACATCTCATTTAAGGCTCCATGTTCCCTTTTTTTTATTTATTTTATATTCAACTCCCCAGACACATTTGCTGATGCCAACCAGTCATAAACTGGCATGTATGCTGCCTCTGCATTATTTTTCTCCTCACTTTTGCAAATGTATCCACCATGATATCTTTTCCATAAACACTGTGTGACAGCGCTGATTTCCCCAGAGTCATATTATATAAGGTGAAATTGGTTCAAAGTCCCTTGAGTAATACACTACCAGTCTCCTTGTATTTTGAGCTCAACCTCACCCAATAACTCTGTGTACGTGCACACATAAACACAGGCACATATAAACACAGGCACACACATACAAATACACACAATAAACTTCTCCCAAAGGCACACCAAGTAAGACAGCATGACGTTTCTCACTTTCCCTGAAGTTCACTTTAAGTCTGTTTTCCTAGTCTTAAATAGAATGGTGGCTCTAAATTGCAAGAAAACAAAAAAAAAAAAAAAGAAACCCAACCGTATCACTCAACACTTTGCATTTTCTAAACATTTTTGTTTTCATAATCTCCTGTAGCAGACTGGTAATAAGCAATACTTGAGATTATTAATGCTTGAAAAGCATTAATAATCTACTAATTTAGTCTACTCTTACATTTCCACAGCAAATAGTAATGTCAGGAAATTACATTTCTATACTGTTATAATATATCCCAGATCCACAATACATTTAGCATCATTTTCTTGAGGCACAGTAAGTTTTTCTCCCTCTAAGCCCATTTTGGCTACTAAGTGCACTTGAATGGGAGAAGAAGTCATAAGGGGTGTATCAGTGATTGTATAATTGTTTTCATTTGATATTGATTTGCACCATCTGCAAGGCAATGCCAACATGCTATGACAAGTGGCTCCATCTTATGCCTGGTGCAAAGTGGCACTCAGCGCAGCTCAAGTGTCATTGCTAGCGCCCACGTTGTGTAAATAGCAAATGTTCTGGTGCCCACCTGTGCACCCCTGGGCCTGTTGGTCTTAACCTGAGGTGTGGTCTGGCGTGTTGATGGCAGATTGCAATCTTGAGGCAGCAGAAAGTGACTGCGCCATAGACCAACCAAAAGCTGGTCTAAAGTCAAAAGCGCAGACTGTATACTGCTATTTAGAGGACGCATTAGATGCGCCTGCACAGGTGGGTTTACACTGTTCATACGCTCTGATTTTATGATTTGAGAGGCTGCTTTAAGCAGTGACGTGCGGTGAGGTTCATGGCTGGTGCGGCAGCTAGTAGTGGCACTTCCTGCCTTTCACTCCAGTTGCCGGTGTCTGAGGCAACTCCGTAACGTTAGTCTGAAGCAAACCTTTCAGCTCCGGTGTTGGTCTTCCTTTATTTATTACCTCCTGTTTTGATTGAAAGTCCAGTTTAGAAAATTGTTTGAGCTTGGATATAAAATCCTCCATTGTAAATCCAGGCAGGGCGAGAGGGGGAAAAAATATCCCTGCACTTGACTCGCTCGTAACCATGGACTCTAAGATTGTTGCTAGCTCGCCGTCACTTACTCTGCAGCTGAAGAGTAGCATTTAGAAGTTCTGGGCTCATGAGTGCCCCCTACCTTGAGGCAAGAGAACTGCCTGCCTCACCCAGTGCCTCTTCACTGCCGTTGTAAGATCGCTGAGCACACGAAACAGGTTATAAACATATATTATATACATCAGCTAAACTATGGGAAGTCAGGGGGGGCATATATTAAAAGTGTTTGAAACATTTGATTGGCGACATACAGAGAGACAGTGACACGCTCTCATTGCATGGCAGAGCACAGTTTGTGAGGGATTGCGCAATCCAAGGTGAGGCTCAGCTTGCTGCTGCCTCTCCTGACCGCACGTCACTGGCTTTAAGTTATTTCAAACATTTTCATGAACGCAATTATGTCACTGTAACAAATATGATGGCACATTTAATCAGCAAAACTAAAAGCTGTAGTTATAAACTCTCCAAAGGAAATGAGTCAGGGTAATGTCATTAATATTTTCCTCCTTAAGGACGTATTTCTCCCCTCTCATCCCAAACCGTTATTGATCAGGATGATACTTTTTATGACCTGTCCTGCCTGATCCACTGACTTAGGTCAGCGCACACACAGAGAGGCGCTCAGCAGCGCTCCTCCTCCTGCTCCTCAGTTAAATATCAGTGTATTTTTTTATATACAGTCAAACAGAGTTGTTGATGGGACAGATGATTTTGAAACGGTGAGGCAGAGGGTCACTGGTTTATATGTGTCAGGCCCAGGTGCACCTGGCTCTTAAAGGGAATGGGAGACTACACTCAGATTGGTTTGATTTATGATCCACCCAAAACACACCCATGACTAATTCAGACTCTAAATACCACCTCTTTGCGCCCAGATTACCCACCATTTAACTAGCAAAATGGACTTGGACACACCCTAAACGCACTAGCGCGCTGTGCTTTAAATCGAGCAACATAGAACATCTAAATAAGGCCCTAGTTGAACAACACATTGTGCAAGGCACTTTCCCATCTAGTCCATGTTGTTTTAAAGCTGCAATGATGGATATTTGGCCACTACAGCACAAAACAAGACAAATGGGACGTTCACAGATAGACACTCAAAAGTTGGGACAGTGATGCTGCTATTCATTAAAATGGGAAGTGGAGTTACAGAGATTTAATAGGCAGCCAGCAGCAATACAGGGGAATGTTTGCTCTCTGATGAATTGCAAGTGACAACCAGGCTTTTTGATTCACACAGAAACTAAGTTGTCCACAATTCTGCTCCAAAATAGGAGTGGGGATCACTTCAGGTGAGACTACAGGATCATAATGCTGATCAGTTCTGCCTGTTTAGGCATCATTGTTGTTTTAAAGCAGTTTCAAGTTTGCATTCTGCACAGACAAAACAAAGCTATTCTCTAATTGGGGTAACAAACCTTGCTGCAGAAAACAAACAACTTCCTTGTGTGTAGTACGACAGCTCCATCAGAGAATAACTGTCCATTCAGAGAAGAGTATGTAAATGACATACTCAACATAACACAACCACAAAGCTAGAGCTTCATGAGAGGCCAGAGACTACTGACTACTTCATGTATGAGTAGGAGTCTATATCCATAGTAGCAGCTCTGTGAGGCTATAGTGGTACTTTAAGCTGAATGAAAATGGCAACATGCTAAAATGGTCACAAGAATAACACTAGCATATTGATGTTTAGCAGGTATCATGATGGTAGGCATTATACTTGCTTAGCATCATCATGTTAGCATTGTCACTGTGAGCTTCTCAGCATGCTGATCTTAGCGTTTAGCTCTCAATAGTTTTTGTTTTGTTTTACTTTCGGGACAGGCTCCCTGTGGGTGTTAGTGACAGCAGCAATATCCCAAGTCGGTTGGTTGTATGACCAAAAGAATGATCTAATGAGGTTAGATAGCTTTGGGTGTTTCCTATGTAATCCATAATCACGTGTTCACTTTATGATTGCCTTTGTTTTAAGTTGATTTAAACCTACTGTCTCATTAAAAATGCAAATTGTTTACATGTTAAAAGTGCCAATGCGACAAAAGTATGCTGTTGCGCTCAGAGAATCTGTTTCTACTTGTAGTATGCTCATCATGTCTCCCGGTTCTTTGTAGTCAACTGAGTTTTCCAATAATATAACGTGTAGCCTGAATCTATAGGCACTTCTCATTCACTGACAAACATATATCTCACTTTTCACAGCACTTGCGTGGCACAAATCCAGATTTTTTAGTGTGTGTTTTTTGACCTGATTTTTCTTATTCTTAAACAGAACTTTGACTCTTGGGTGCCTGACTGTGAGGAACCCTGGTGTCTTGTGACAAGGTCGTATGGACTGTGTAATACAGAGACAACTTCTCTCTTCCTTTTAACTTCCTGTCCCACATCTCCCTAATCTAATTTTGTAGACTCTGTTCAGACTCATGTTGCATAATCATATTTTGGCAAGTGAATGTCATTGATGAAAACAGAACAGAAAGTTAAAGTCCATTAGCAACACATCTGTTTCTGCTGAACCCTTTGGCTGAATGTGTACATATTCTGATATAGTGAATGCAATGAGTATTGTCGGCCCAAAAACTTGTTAAATTTGGTGATTTTTTTTTTCCCTCCCAGAAATAGCATTCGCATGTATGTAAGTGAACTAATGCCAATGCCATTATTTTAGCACATTACACAGGTTTTTGGTTTATCACTAACGGGCCATAATCCTCAAAGACAATATGAAAACTGTCCCTTATGTGGGGTTTAGCACTCCTCTCTCAGAGTTATACCAATTACAGATGTCTTCATACTAATACAGTCTGGACACCAAGTCTTGACACTAAATCAGCTAATGCTGAATAATGGCAAACAACAAACACATCACAGGTTATTGGCTGACAATTTCAAAAATCAAAACCACTGTTAGAGTATCACAGTCAGCAGTTAGAACTGCAGCAGTGGCTGTGACTCAGAGCTCAAGGAGGCAATTATTGGTCCTCAGTCAAATCTGAACACACAGACATAATACATATCATATATTTTTAGATACGATAAGACTTACGCAATATCCATTGCAAATAAATTTCTACAAATTTACACATTAAACATTTTCAAGTTAATGTAAAATAGTGAAGTGTAGTTTCAACAATTTGAATATTAGGTTTTACTTCATCTCAATAAACACTGCAGAGAATGTTCCTATATTTATCACTCACTATTACACCTTAGATCACTATCTTCTTTTGCATATAATGTGCATATAATGTCACTGTCAACAATGTCTACAATACTATATAATAGATATTCTAGCAGTATCTGTTGGAAAAGAATAATAACACTATCTGCAGATTTTTTGTTTTGTTTTTTACATTTGACCTTTTGCTTTTCTCATTACTTACTTGTTTTAACATTGATTGTTGTGTGTTTGTGGGTTGAGAGGCTTTCATAAATCTGCTTGGAAATCATAGGGGGAAAAAAAATATAATCATAATTCATTCATAATTTCTGTGATTCTTTGTATGTGTATTCATAGTTTCACCAATTTCTTATTTTCCCTGGATTGGTTGCGATTTGCTCTGAACATCCAAGAAACCCTAAGGATGATTTACGACATGTATTCATTTAAATAGTTGTTGCAAAATGTTTACAATAATAACATTTAATATTTTTTTTTATCCAAACAAAGAATTGTTCATTTTGAAATATTAATATCTTCACTATTTTTACTTTCTTGCAGCCAAATTTGTATTCTGTGAAGTATGAATATAATTTTCTATCTAAATAGTTGTTTGGTCCTGCATAGAAAAATTAGCCCTTTTCACAGAGAGATTCTGCTTTATCACCACAACAATTTCACACTGAAACAAGCAAACGTTGACATAAAGCCACTCCAGTGTGTCATTTCATACATCAGGTTGACGTTGCAGAATCAAAAGCGGTGTGACGGTATACATCATAACGTTGAGATCTGAGTGTTTTTTTTATTGTGTTTCCACCTGTTAATCTAAACATGTATCCACCGACTGTTTATAATCACATGGATGCAGTTATAATGTGTTGTGATTGAGATCCTGACCCACCATGCATCGTGGAAAGTGACAACAAGTTACGTTCTTTGCTCTAAATTACATCACATAATCACCATCAGAAAATAGCGACGTCTGGCTCTCACACGCGAGGAGGGATGCTGTTTTCAAGGGAAAGTTCACTGAAGTCTCTGTCTGGAGGGCTGACCGTCGAGGTGATTTTTTTCAATGCCAGTTGCCAGAGACACGATGTTAAAGTTTTTTGCTCTGAATCACGATACATAATCACCGCCATTCAACTACAGGAGCCGCCTGGTTCTCGCTGCTGGGGACAGACGCTGTTTTTTGTGCAGAAATGTGGCGAAGAGGCAGTAGGACAGACAGACATATGACAGACACTTTTCCACGTATAAATGCAGATTTTTTTTCCTCATAAGATGCTGAAGACACTACCTGCTACCTCATTACTGTTGTTTGGTCCTGTAACGTTGCCCTGTGTTTTGAAGTGTGGGACATTACTTTTATTTATGAGTGAAGGATCCGTTTAGTTGTTAGACTGTGAACTCAACAGACCGACACACTCCTGTCCTATGCTGTCAGCATTTCCATGGGGCTAGTGAGTGCCACAGCTAAATATAGCTTTAGAACTTAATACACTTTACACAATTTATTTTGACTTTACATTTTCCCAAGAAGGATTGTTTTAATTCTGTCGGATTTTTTATGTGAAAGTGATAATTTTCAATTCCAGACAGATAGTATGAAAAAAATAAGATTATAAAAGGTTAAGTATTATAATACTCAATCAATTATTAATCTTAATTACTTTTCACTGGCTGTAATACCACATTCAGTGTTTCTACTCTGTAGCTAGATATTTGTACTGTGTAAGGTTCTGCTACCTTTGTTTGATACCTATTGAGCCTGTTTTTCATTGGGTGCAGGAAATATACAAGTACAATAGGATTTTGCAAGGTCCCATGAATTTAATAGAAGTTTTTACATGATTTTTAGAGAAAGTTGAACATGGAAAAGTTTTGAATAGACTAAATCACAGTGTTCAAGTCTGAAACCTCTTCAAGAAACTGAAACAAGTCTAGTTGCCTACGATATAGCACTTAGAATTACCATGACCTGGATGACCGAGAACCTTCATCAACAAAACTTTAATTTGTTTTGATCTCAATACTGTCTGTGTCTGACTGTCTGAATCCTTTAGTGTCAGACTTTACACAAATATGAAATTGTCACCAAAAGATGTGCTCAATCATAAGCATTTATAGTATTATCATGGAGCTAATCAAATAACAATCATTGTCCGAAAGCATTAACATCAGCCATTTTCTTCATGAAGAAAAAATATTTCTTACTGCAGTAGTTTTGAACAATATGGGATAATGGTTGCCATTGCAGAGATCATTGTTAACCGTAACATCAAGGCTGATAAAGGTAAGTCAGTCAGTCAGGATCCATTATTGTAACACATCTAGAGCTGTTATTTACAGTCACTCCAGATGTCCTCAGTATCCTTCCCCAACCTCTCTAGCCTCAGCAATATTCCAAACAGATAAAAGCCTTTTCATGCCATGCATACACAACTCCTGTGAAATTTCATCTCATCAAACTTTAAAGAAAGATGAAGGACATCAATCCTCTCTAATGTGCTCCCATCAAAGCATGTTCTTGACATATAGCACTTCCAGATGTGATTTCAGCTCGCAGCAGAGAGCTTGGCCCGGTGCCACAGGTGTTTAAGACCTCAGCCAAATGGAGGCTGCTCTCCCATGTGGAGTCAAACATGATTAATGAATTGACTTCCTTGACAAGTGTGACAGGCCAGGTTGACAGCTGATGTCTCCCTTATGATACATCAGTCACTTGGAAGACTTCTGCACACAAGACAAGGGCATGAGGTGTCAGCCTCCCAGGCGGAAACTGTTGCATATGTGAACTAAATATAGGCCCTCTAAACTGGCTTTATTTATGAATTCGATTTTAGTCTGTAGCTTAGACATTAATTTGAATTTGATTGTTGTTATGGAGACAAAATATGATCACTTTGGCTGTATGTCTCCAAGGCCAAAATCAAATAAATTGAGAAAGTCTTCTAGTTTTATAATTAATAACACATTCAGGAGCTTGTTTAATAAAGGTCAACTGACAAATCCAACAAGGAATTTAAAATGTGGCTGTTGCTTTCTCTTTGAATATTATTTGTTGTTAAATTGTTAACGTTTCAGCTATTAGAGAGTGTTTTAATTGATGTTTGGTGAAAAATTAATCTATGGCTGGTAGAGGTTTTGAGTGATTTGTATATATTTGACTGATAACTGGTTTGATAGTAAATTGTACTACTGTTGTTTACAATACTATTTGGATGTAGTATTGATGATAATAAATTTAGTTTGTCTTAAACCGACACCAATCCTTATCTGCTGATATTCATTCAAAATAGTTTGATTGGTGGACTCCATAAAGGCCAGTCAGAGGATCCCATCAGATAAGCACACAAGACTTTCTTTACGCGTTGCTCATATGCCATGACATGCTGGAGGGCTGCATATTCTTACACTCGTGATGGAGGGGGGCGCTGGGGTGGCCAGAGATTTTATCAGGGTGGCTGTGGTCTGGCTACATCTTGGGGACACCACTGGATGAAGAGACTATCGCTTAGCAAATGACAAACTGAAATGACTACTACTGCCTATGCTGACAACAATGGAGCGTGTTCTTCCATGCTGTTACCATATTTAACTCTGTCACCACAGCAATATGTCAGCACTACAATCACTGGCTGTCTACTCAGCACAAGACCTAACGTTACGTGAATTATTCTGTGGTACCAGTCCTATTATCCCCTCAGTCACAAACAGCTTGCTGACAGGACCTCACAAATTCTTTTGTGCTGGTTAAACCAACAGGACACTGAAAATCCGTACTGAAATCAGCAGGAGTAGAATTATAGTTAGTTAGCTGCTAACAGAAGATGAGTAGCAGAGTCGTGCAGTGTGTTAAGGTAAGGGTGCTAGCAGTTAAGAGAATTTAGAATAATTTACAGCTGAGCTAAACACACAGCAGGACTGAGAGTTTCTGTTCAGAGGAACATTAAGTGTTAAACAGTGAACTGAAGTTTAATGTGACACCAGAGTTTACAGTACATAAATGTACTGACGTACCTTTGTTGAGTATAATTTGGAGGTAAAAGTACTTTGAGTCAAGAATACAGACACTTTACATCAGTGTATATTTTATCAAACTCAGGGGTGTCATTTTGTGGTGAAAAGTGGGGCTCAGATTAAAAAAATAATAAATGGTATTTGTAAGGCAATGTAATGGGGGATCATATGAAAAAGTGAGGAGACATTCTATTGCAAGCAGCACTGCACTGTAAGTCACCAAAAGATCAAGCAAATAAGATGAAATCATCATGTTTTGCAGGTTATTCTAGCTAGATACCTAATCAGTCCACCTAATGTATATCATTGTTTTTTACAGTATATGCTGATCACATCTATTGTCTCGAACTATAACAATAATAGTTCCTGCACATGTTGTAGGCTGTTGCTTAGCCTTAGTTTGTAATATAACAATTAATGGACAATTTTGTCATTATTTCTCACTTGAATCAGCAGCAGCCAGCTGTCAGAGAGGAAAGTAACCAGATACATGCTATGACCAGGGGTGTATCAAGATTATTTTCATGTAGGGGGCACAGTGGGGGAGAACAGATAAGTAGGGAGGACCACCCAAAAGCCACAGCCACTATGCATTCTGCCACCAAATTCTCTTTTCATAATTTATACTGCGCAATGGAAACAATTACTTTTCTTAAATTGTACAGTTTTAAGTGTATTTATCAGTAATCTTCAATGACACTTGCCCCAAGCAGGCATGCCTGTGAGTTATCTGGCGTTGAAAGAACACAATGATCAGAGGGAGGCAGGTGTCCCCCTGTGCACCCACAGAAGATCTGAATCTAGCTGTGACCAGGTGGAATATGGCTTCAGGCCACAAAGAATAAAGACTGAGACCCAGATTTTTTCATAAATGTTGTGCTACTCAATTATGTGCTCCTTTTATTTTTTCTTAATTCTGCTTTTTATAGTTCACTGATACATTTTAATTTTGTTCTAAACCTGTTTCTTTAAATCCATCAAATTATATAATTATTTATTTTTTCAACATTTTTTCGGTGCTTTAATTATGCCACTAATAACTAACAGCTATGGTTGTATAAAGTAAAGAAATTTGCTTTTGCTCAATTATTGGTATTAACCAATACTCCCTCAAGCAATCGGTAATTGGCCCTGATTTGGCTCTTGATTGGAGCACTCTTAGTCATCACATTTTTAAAGTCATCACTCTCATTAACAGAATCGTTTTGCTGGACGAGTAAAAACCTGCTGAAATCATTTTCAGAATTGGTCTGGCACTACACAGTGTTCTCACTTGTAATTCTTATAGCTAGTTCTCCTCGATCGCGCTTCAATAAATGTTTAAGTGTAAAACATCAAAGTCTCCTGAACCTTCATCATTAACGAGTTTACCAGTTCTTAAGAATTCCTTCACATCCACCATTTTATGAAGTGGAATAGACTTGATGATGGATGAAGGATTCATTTGACACAATTATGCAAAAACGAACACACCGTCAAAAATTTCGACAACACATTGTGTGAACCTGCAATCTCAACCAAGTTGATGGGTTGATCAAACTCAGCAGGCAGATTTCAAATAGAGAAGAAATAAATCAAAAATTACCCAAGATTTATATGTACAAGTACCAAACAGCCAGTGATGTCTCTGAACGATCCCCTCTTGAGGACCTCTTTGACCGTCAAAACAATTAGCATACATTGGACAATGTGAAAACACCATTTCCCCAGTAGCAAGTTATTTAAATGTATTGCATAAAGTTATATTAAAGACTATGTTTAGTGCCCGATGGCATCAATTTACTACTCCCAATATTATCAGTCAGGTACAAAAAAAATATTGTAAAAATAATTACGATAAGAGAAAGTACACAAGTCAAAACAAACACTGCAAAAATGACATTTTATTTATTTGACTTAAATCATTTTAAAATGTATTTATGTACTATTAATATAATAGTTTTTATAATGTTTTTTTCCTGAAATGTTTACAAGGAAGTGCAATACTTTAAACTTGTAAAAAACATATTAGAATGGGTATCAAAAGACGGATATAATTAATATACACAGAATCTGTAAATTTGTATCGAACATGAGCATCCATACAGCACAATAAATCTTCCTTTAAGCAACACCTCAAGCTGGGGAAATTCATGCGGATGTCCACAGACATCTTTCACTGCTGTTCAACCATAATGGTATTTAAAGCTTCTCAAAATGCTTAGGGACATCCCAAATCATGCGTGTCAGTGTTTGGGTGTCTCAGCATTATGCGAACAGACAGCAAAGGAGAAGTTGAGCAAACTGTGTCCCACTACCATGTACTCCTTCAAAAATTTGCTCAAGCAGCGTTGAAAAGGTCATTACATACAGTTGCTCCCAACTGTTTCAGTCTTCACACAATATCATGAAGAACACATAGTGTGTTGGGTTGTTTGCATGGTAACACCTCTCATCAGCAGTGGTGCTGAGCTTGACAACAGTATCTATATTACCAAGGTGACACTTTGCATAGTTGTCATAAGTTAGTGTTTTAAAGCATATGATATAAAAACAAAACTCACTCACCCACTCAAAACCAATATTTGCATGCCAAACATACAATATGCAGTAAACGGTTTAAAAATAATTAATCCATACATACGTTTTATTTGAGAAGTTGATTGCCACTGTTTGCAGGTAAGAAACTCAACAGGATTATAAAGCTGTATATGTCGTTATCATATCACTGATAGGAGTTATCCATTTATCATGCAGAGCCACAGATAAAAAGTTAAAAGTGCCATTTTTGAGAGCAACAGATGTGCTTGTGCTCCTTTAAAGCTGGCTGATTACATTACATTGTAATTCAAGAAAGTTAACAGAAGCTTACAGACTAGCTGTTCTGGTCTCGCCTCTAATGTAGTATAATCAATAATTAAAGCTGCTGGAAGCATGGTCGTCATTTTAGCAAACCTTCTGTCCGCCTTTCAGTTAGCAGTTTCATCCCTCCTCTCTACATCAACACATGAACATGCAGCAGTAATCACCAGACGTAGCAGCAGACAGGAGGACCGTGCCCTCTGCGCATTCATGAGCGGACAGGACCGCCTCTTTATGGAGTTCTCTGTCCTGATTGGATAAAGTAGGCAGGGATATCAGAATTATATTTTTATGCATGAGCAGGAGGAGGAGAGACATGAGTTACTGACCAAACACTCTCAACAGTGATTACTGTTGGAATATAGAGCTTGTTTGCATTTATTTTAATAAAAAAAAAATATATCACTTACGGTAGCTTAAATTATGGTTATTAAGTTAACAAAGAAACCAGTTTTTCTGAAAGATAATTACTTGATGATTTTTTAAAAACCCAGAGGGCCATGTAATAAGAGCACTGAAACACTCACGTAACCATCTGGACAGCATAAGTATTCAGTTTACGGCACAGACTAAAACAGTCCAAGAAGTCCAAATAAGAGTAAGGAGTAAGGAGTAAGATGGGGTGGACGGTCAGGACAAACAAGCACAAGGTTTTTATCCATGAGACTCCTTAACAAACCTAGTTAAGTTATGTCAAATACATAATAATAAGTTGAAGTTGAAGTTACATCGATAATGTAGGTATGTTCGTAACTGCAGTTATGTACAGTACATAAGAGCTTATAACTGAAGTAATGAATGTACATTAGGTATGTAACAATGTTATATTAACCGTAAACCACAATGTTTTTCTAAGCCTGACCAAACTGTGAGCAATTGATGAAGGTCTGGTGCGCCTTTCCTTGGTACATTGCAAAAGACATGTTGTTTTAGGAACTGTGATACTGTATATGTGGTTTTGGGAGTCACTAGCGATTGACCCATTTTGTTGTTTAGGTATGATGAGGTGTTGGATAGGTCATATCTTCTTGCTGAATTTCTGTGATGGCAACCAGTGATTGTTATCAAGCTACTTTCCAGTATTTGTTTTTGCATACACAACAATGCATTTATATTTTTTTCTCATGTCAGTTTTTTTCTCAAATCAAGCAAGAAGATGTGGCATCTTCTTGCTTGAAGACAAGTGTAGTCTGTTTGGATTGGAAAATAAATGGAAAAAGTTTAAATCTTTTCATTGAGTGCTGGACAAAATTTTTATTTTCCATTGTCACGTTTAATCTGGATAATTTAAGTCTTAGAGTATTTTGTAAACACCTTCAAATTTGTGGCAAGTGTTGTTAAATGACCGTCTGGGATTAGATAGCCAGAGATGTATCTTCAAGAAAAAAGGATACTGAGCTCTGTGACGCTGAAGTAATGTGAGGTGTAAACTGTGGCTAGGTTTTGTCTGGTTCACAGGATATGTCTTTGATGCTTGTGTATAATGAATACACTGAACACATGAATCGGAAAATAATCTAAATTGTATGTGCTGATACATGGAATAATTTCTGTGAAAGCTTTAAAAATAGGCAAATACGTAAACCTTCATATCTGCAAATGTTGCCCTGTTACAGACCTCCTATCCATCCTATAACCGACATTTCATTGTGTCTAAAATAATCCTGAGCGACTACGTGCACCAAGACCAGTAACGCTTGTCCCAAAGCCTTTAAATCCACTGGGTCATCCTTTCTGACTTTGCCCTGTGGAAGATGTTCCTGTTTAACAAATATGACCTCATCATTGCCTAGTGGAAGTCCGAGTAGCACCAATAGCAGTGACACAGTGTTGAGGGGCTGGTGCCTGCATTGCTAAAGGCAACATAACACCGAATGAGATGTGACAGCTGAAAGAGAAAACAGGCCCAGCTGATGGGGCTAAAACGAGAACAGAAGGTCCTCTGTATCATAATGCTTTACTATGTTCACAGTGGGTGTACAGTATGAAACATATGGGTGAATATTTGTGAATTATGGAGAATCTGCATAAAGATTAGGTTTATCGTGATAATTTTTAATTACATTTCACAGATTGTATGTGTCCAGTGTTCAGCAATTACTGGTCTCCAAAAATATGATATTGTGAAGAATGAGGAACAAGGAGGCTTCACATCGACTGTTAGTAAAAGATCTGAGCTGCCCTCATGAGGTAAAGGGAGGAGGTGTGTGTGTGTGTGTGGATGGGGTCTTGTTGAAATTGTTGTTTCATCAATAAATAATGGCAGACAGAACTCTGAAGGCCACACAGTGCCTCTGATCTATGATCAAACAGAAAGCAGTGTCCTGCTCTCAGACTACAAATACAGCCACGCGTCATGCATCAAAAGCACACACAGATGCATGCGTCGGCACAAGCACGAAGAGGGAAGTCAAACTCTTATGGAAATCTTAACAGTTAGAAAGTAAGAAAGTAACAAAAGCCTTTAAAGTTTGAAATGGGGTCATTTTTCTCCATCATGCTAATCACAGCTCCCTTGACTCTGTAGCTTTCTCAGTTTTGTGCAGCTTTCTTTGCATCTGCTTCTCAAAGCTTCCCACTGATTCACGGTACTCACAAAGCTTCTTATTTCTAGCAGGTAGATTTGAGGGCTCCAGCTAGTTTTCTGGCACTCAGACGCCAAGTGAGTGCTTGAACCTTTTCTTGTCGGGTGCGATATCCTGGCTTTGCTCCACACACTCTGTTCAATAAGGAGAACTGCTCCGGCTTCTCTGGACCCGAATGTTTTTCACCTTCCTTTCTGATGTGTGGAGTGTTGCTGCTGATCTGTCTGCTGCCTCTTTTCATCTCCTCTTTGTCCCCTCAGGGAATGGATCTCTCAGGCTGGTGGCCTTCCAGGTTTTTACCTCCAGACTTTCGGTTTTCTGCCAATTATGTTGGTACCAGCTTGTGTAACCATCTGTATTAGTCCCATACTTAAAAAAAAAAATACTATTGCATGATAGGATAACAACATTTCCTCATTATGCTAATAACTGTGATGGTCTGTGTAATTTCACACAGATATGTTTATGAATTTGTTAAGTTTAGGCACAAAAAACAACTTGTTTAGGGCAAGAGAACGATCACAGTTTAGGTTGAAATAACTGGATCGTTAAGTCGCGGTGGGAACTGTCAACTGTTTCCAGAGCTGACATTTTGGCAGACAAAAATCCTAATTCCTATTTCTATGATTTGCTTTTGGGCATCCATGAGCATAATTTATGGTAGGTGGGGGTGGTGGGGATATGTCTGATTACCTACAATTGTCTCTATCACTAGCTTGATATTAACTGCATGCACTCAAAAAATTATTCAAATTAAATTAAATTAAATAATTTTAAATAATTTTACTTTTAAGTATAATAATTGAAAAATTGAATCTACTTAATTTAAGCAGACTAAGTTATTGAATTCATTCACATAAACGCAACATGATGGAAATACTTTGCATTTAATTATATACTTACGTATATTTATCCTATATGTAATTGCAATACATAAAGTCAGTGTTTGAAGGATTTTTTTTCTTTGAGTGCATGCATTTAAATTATAATAATTTCCATTAATTTCCTGGATGAGAAAAAGGTATTTGCTCTCTTTCATCCCGACTCCTTTGCACGCAGCGCTGTGATTTCTGGAGTGCATTTTGGATGAATCGGAAACAGAGCTTGAGAATAGAGTGCAAGATAATCCAGGCTGTCGTGTCACAGGTGCTTTGCCTTCTGTGATCACAAGCTTATGGTACCGCCATCAAATTAAAACATCAAATGAGGAGCCTTATTTATAAAACTCTGCAGAGAATCCACACTACAGTAAATCTTTGCCTACATACAAATTAAAAAATGCCAAGAAAAATTTGTACGCTTGCCAGTACACAGTTACCTTTGATAAATCCCATATCAACTTGGAAATGTGCACATGTGGATCTGCCACATATACCGCCCCCTTAACACCCATATTCAACCATAAATGGTCAATGCAAAGCACCTTATGAATGTTAATGCATGGAAATGAGCCAGCTGATCAGTGGTTCTTCACAGTGACTCATGGCCACAACTGAGAGGAAGATGAAGAGAAGGGATTTTTGAAGCACAGAAAACAAGGTGTTTATGTTGAGGTGGAGGTTAAGAAATGCTTGTTAATTCTTTCATTCACGTTGTCCTCAAGCCGTGTGAGGACAGTGAAAGTCATGGAGCATAAGGCACAAGTGGCACCACAGTACTGAAATATTTAGAGCAATCGGCACTTAGCAAAATCGTCGCAACAATCAGTGGTATCCCTCACCCTGGGATATCACTTGAAAATTATAGTCTGATATGGGAACACAATTTATTTATTGATGTTTTGTTGCAGTCAAATTGGCCTGCGTTATGTTTAGGACTTGGACTAAAGCAGGGTTTAGTTCAACAATCAGCTCCGGCTGCCCTCTTTGCACTTACCTCACACTTCCAACTAATGGTTCCTACTTTTAACCTCTGTGCCTCTTCTTCCTGCCTGTGTGCACCTGAATATCAGAGACCTTCTTTGTAGAAGGTATTCACTGCTCTGTGATGACATGACTGTTTGAATGTACAGGGCTGTTTATGAGAGAAGGCAAAGAAGTCCCATCTTTAGAAACCTCATGATTTTCAAGGTCACAGTGACAGTATTGAAACAAGTACAGTTCATTTCATTAGGCTTGAGTTGTTTAAACTATAACAGACTAAAGCAGCACCTCCAGCTTCTACTACTAATCTACTACCGTTCAAGTTTGTGTGCCACCAACAGTTTAGAGCTGAACTCAAACTGACTTCTGCTCCTCTGCATTTAACTTCTTTTTTCATCTTTCTATTCTCATTTCTCTTTTATGTGGCAACATCCTGAAGCAAAGATGTTTTCTTTCACATTTCTGTTCAGCTCAGAAAAGGTTGATGTTCCTGACCTTTTGGATTCTCACACTCTGCTGTGCAGTAGGAGAACATGCTCTGCTTCTGCTGTGTTGCTTTGCTGTATCATCTCTGCTTCATATTTTGCTATTTCTTTTACAGAAAAATGCAAATGCACAAAAAATTGTTTCATTCCTGACCTTTAACCCATCATTATTAAGCCATCAACTCATAAATTAATCTGTTCAAACATAATGTAGTAGCGAGATAAGATTATTGCTATTTGTACACTGTACTATTCCTCCAAACAGTAATTCAAAAATAATCAGCTTACCAAACATGCAGAATATGTACATATCTGGTAAATTCCTAAATTAGGAATAGCACTGCTAAGCTAACTTGGTGACAAACACAGTTCATTTCCAATAATTTATTCACAATAAATGCATCATGACAGTTGGTCAGTGGGAAATTGTGAAGCAGCAACTGCAGAAAAGGTTTGGTTTGCATCTTCTTTAACTTAACACAGCTCCAATACAGCATAAAGTGATGGTTAGCAGTACAACAAGACTGATATTTGGTACAATTTAACTAAACTCCAAACCAGAGAAATTTAGGATGAATCTTTTTTGTTTATTGTTTCTGTTGTTTGTTAATATTTTCCCTTTTTACCCCAGACTTTGTTGTGCTGGTCAATTCTAAATTAAACAGCCTGTGCAGACTTGGGAGGGCCAAGTCTGCACAGGCTGTTTAATTTAGAATTGACCGGATACACTATGCCATTCCCGTGTCTGACTTCATTCCCAGCTCGATCTGCTCCGTGCAGCTTGATGCTGCTTCTATCAGCTTCCGTCAAGAATAGCAAAGCTGGTGGAACCACAAATACTATCTACAATGGCCACAATCAGCTCCAGCAGCCGGGTCATGGCTGTAACGTGACGCAGAAAAATGACTGAAACAATAAATTGACTTTTTTTTTTTAGATTGACAGCTAGAGCTGCAACACTTAGTTCACTGATTAGACGGAGACTTTGCTGTTATGAACAATGAAAGCTTAAATTTAGAAAAATGTTCAAGAGTTCCCTGAGTCATTAATGCTTGAAGTCACTTATCACACAATTTGGGGGTTTTGTAACCCTGGGGAAGTGCTTATAAGGTCACTGCCAAATCCAAACAAACACAGCACTGGTACAGAGCTGAGTTATAGGCAGGCAACACATGAAATAGCACCAAACATTAACTTATTCATTAAAAATAGTTATTGCTTTTTCTTATCAGTATGAGTTTAAACCACAATCCAGGGAAGCTGTAGTGTCAGTCTGTTGGTTACGGCTGTATTCTGAGGGACTTGCTTCCAGCACTTGTATAAACAGTGAAACAGTGCCATGACCGCACTGTGACTCGATTCAGAAACACACTCTTGGCAGTTAACAAAAGTGAGTTCTTTTGAAGGGTGCACAGAGTTTCTTCTGTAAAATGCAGCCTATGAGTGTGCAACACTGTGTTGGTAGGAACGTCCAACACTCACTGGCCTGGATACTTAAGCAGGGTATCGCACCTGTGTCATTATTGTATGGCAGTGTGTATGGGCAGGGACTGATATTTTGTTCTACAACTTTAGAGATGTTGCACTTTACAAGCAAGTATGACCACCTACAGATGTATTGATGATTTGCTCCACGGAAAAAATGTTGTGACTGATTGGTGGATAGAAAGCTCTTCGATAATGATTATGAAATGTCTTGTCATGCTAGCAGTTTAAACTGTAGAAACTGTGATACATTTCAAAATGACAAGAAAACCTCATTAAAGGAGCCACTTCAGAAAACACCGGTGGCAGCGACTTGACAACTGCGCAGTAAGCTTCAATAACAGGCTGGCCACACTGGCTGCATGAGCAGCACGTGTGCATGGCGCTATACTCGGCTTTTTCATTTCAGCATCCATGTTAACAGGTTAGAGCAGACACACTGGAAGCTGAGTCGCCTCTCACGTGTGTGTTGAGCGAGGCTGCCGTGGCACGTAATCTAGAGATTCGGAGTTTCGCCTATTTTTACCGCAAGACACAAAGGGTTCTCAGCAAAGATAGACCTGAAATCGACCTGTAGACAGTCAAATCGACATCATACCTGTGCTTTGCTGCAGTTTTGCTATATGTCACAGACATGAAGAGAATACACACAACAGATGAACGGCAGTTTTTTTCTTGTGCACTCTCTTTTTCTTTCTCTCCCTCCATCTCTCTCCCCCTCCTGCTTTCTCACTCTTTCAGTCGGGGTAAAGGAAAATCACATCATCATATTTGATGATTATCAAAGGCCAGCTACATGTTAACAGATAGGGAAGGAGGAACCGCACTGCAGCAGCAACACTGCCTGTGTGGACACACGCATAAGTGAGCCACAGCAGCTCAGCAACACAGCCATCACGCACCACACAAGCAGCCATAGTGTCCAGCCTGTAAGTGCTGCATTTCCCCTTGTATGCCACACAGAGGTTTGGGCTCAATTAACAAATGAATACATTTTATTTACATTAAGTTTCTTACAGCAGAGCCATCCCTAAGAAGCAGCGCAAACACACACTTCTTGTTCTCAAAGTAATATGTACGTGTCATATTCATGCTGTCACGGTGTTCGTATATCCCTGAACTGTTTCCATAACAGTGTGCTGAACGACATAGTCACTGCCTGGATTATGTTCAGAGACATTTAGGTCAGGTCAGGTATTAATTAACAGCATTTCCTCATATTAAAGGAAAATGTTATTCCGTCAACATTATTTTTCAAAACGTATTTGCTGTTGTAAATTAGTTGTATGTAAAGATAATTTCAAGGATGTTTGGCTGTGTTAGCAAAGTTGTCAACTCGCCACGTTTTGCTCATAAGCCAAGTCAGACCATTTCAACAGAGGTTTTGCCAGTGACATGTGGCAGTTAGGTGTTATTGTCACTGGTTCAGGTTACATTAGGTGAGTGTGCTATAAGTGTTCTCAGCTGAGTGCATCAACAATTACCTGAGCATGCATGTTTGCTTAGTTTTTAAGACATAACATTGTTATGACATGCCGAGTTCTGGTTGCAGTGAGCACATCATCTGACAAGATGTTTCAGAAACCTGGGATTTGCATTTATACCAGTTGTGTTGCACTCAGGAACTCCGAGGGTCACCAAATTGAATAAAATACAAATGTATATGTAATGTTGCTTTAAGGGATCATCCAAGTGATTACATCCAGAGGGTTGCACAAATGTCTACCAAATGCAATGGCAATCAGTTAAATAGTTGTTGGTGTCCTCTATAATCAGAAACTTAGGGTTGAAGACAGAGGCAGGGGTACAGAATTGTGCAACAGAAACCATACAAATGTGTGAGGCTATAAGTAAAAGGCAGACAAGGCTCAAGGCGTGTTAATTATGTACTGTCAATTTGAACTTTTGATATGTACCATACTTGTGTATCTTGAATCAACCTTATGTTCCAGTGTCAGATTCTGCATTTTATCAATCGATGCATCTTATTTTTTCCAGATACTGAACAACTTCATCAAAGGTTTGCTTTTTTATATGATGACTTTTCTATCAATAAATGTAACTACCCTTTAATCTATTGATGTATGTATAAAACTAGATAGATCAATACAAATAAATGTAAATATATTGAAATTTAGTCTGTGTTTTGTATCCCTCCCCTGTGAAGCTTATTTTAAAACCAGAGCAGGGAGAGATCAATGCTTCTTCCCCGTAGGCAACCACGAAGAAACAGAGCTTGCAGGTGGATTCTGAGGTGGATGCTGGGTTTGACATGCATCGGCAGCAGCAGCAGAAATGAGCAGCGTGTTTGTCTCATATGACATCAGAAAGTACGGAATCTGAACAAATAATCTTTCAGACCAACATTATATTCATGAGCTTATTTGTTCAAGACCCTCATACAGCTGCAGGACCAGTTGACTACAACACAAAATTATTATTATAAATAGACTTAACGCAGTCCACCACATAAATATCAGATAATACTGTAACAGTTGCATTGACCCTTAATGATCTGGGAACAATAGTTCATGGTCCCAGATAATGGCAAAGCTACGTTGGAGCTGTTTTGCTGCTTTAATTCTCACCTCTGTGTTGCTTCTCCAAGTTTGTTTTTGAGTGTGGGATGGCCTCATTGTTGCTCCTTATGGCCTCATATGGCAATGGCGGCACATACAGATGCCAGTGGCACCTTCAAATTCCACTACATTTTTGTTGTTTAACAGTTTTATTTATTTATCTTTTTTTTATTGCTGAAAAAAGGTTTTGGATTAAGAGCAGCAGACTTTGAGAGGATCACTTCCCATGGCACTTTCGACCATCCAACCTGAACAGCTAGACAGACAGACCAAGTGAGAAGAGAGGGGAAAGATCCAGGATGGGAGCCATGCTAATCCAGCTTGGCGTTAAGGCTGCTCCTGGCTAATGCCTGGTCGCAGGAAAACATGATAGAATGAAGGAGCTTATATCTTTCATTTTGTTATGCAATGCTGTGTTGTACAATGAAAAATAAATTATCTTGAACCTTGGACATATCAGGGTGGAATTAGCTACCACAGCTGGGGTTCTGAACGGTTACACCCGCCTTTCCGAAACCCCGCTGTTCCGAAAATAGACTTCCATTCTTCGTAATGGCGGGGTTTCCCATTTTTTCTAAAGACCCCCGCTATTCCAAAAAGGCTATTGGGGAACCCCTGACCCTAACCCTATTGGGAAGTAATTGGAACTTGAAAGTCGGATTCGGAACAGCGGTGTTTCGGAGTGGGGGTGTTTCGGAATGGAGGGGTTTCGCAATGGAGGTGTTTCGGAATGGAAGGGCCGTCCCCGTTCTGAACAACTATCAGTGAGCTTATTTTGGCCTGGGCACCACAATGAGGCGAAGAACACACTGCACTAAAATCTTACTTGGACAACTTACACACAGGGGAGATGATGAACAGTGTTTTTTCAGCTTTACAAGAGAAAAGACTGCAAGCCACAATCACATACATTTGACAGCCTCTGGCTCTGCAAAGATGATGTAGCTCATGTGTTAGCAATCTACTGCCAAATGAATAATTCACTAAATATTCACTAAGCATTGCTCTTGTTTGGCCTCCAGAAACTCCTAAGAAAGCCTCTTTAGCTGCTGTGGTCATCGGCTAGTCGCTAACTGTATCTGAAAATTGAAGTCTAGTCCAAGGAGTGTTAACCTGCATTCTTTCTAATGGCCAAGAGAGGGCAAGTCCTTCTGGTTTCTTACTTGTTTGTAAGCTGATGAGAAGATGATCCTACTTCTCACTTAATTAGTTACCTCAATAAAGAGTTTCCTGATGAGTTTATGGTCTTAATCGCTTAATCATTTGAAGTCCTCAACACAGGATAGTGTCCATTTTGTAAATTATGATCCCATTTAGTTTAAAATAGACAAGGGTATGATTTAGGTTATGGCGCTTCTACCACAGTGTGTCCTCAGGTTCTAAGTCAGATCCAGTTAGGATTTCCTCTCCTGCTCTACTCTTGTCCAAATATGTTCATTTCTGTCAAAAAAACCCCCAACAAGATAGCAATGGCCATAATGCCAAAGCAAGGGCTTCCAAATGGTAGACCACAAAGTGGTTGACGTCAAAACTTGGTCTGCAGTTAGATGACAATTTGTGTGTGTGTGTGTTGTTGTTGTTGTTGTTGTACAGCTGTCTGCTGCAGTAGGAAACACCCTTGATGAGAGTGCTGATAGTGAACCAAAACAGTTACTGTAAGTTGTGTGAGAGAAATGAAAAACAACGAGCTGAAAGACACTAATGAGGTCTGTGGAGCCGAGGAGAACTGCAGAGTTGGTGGTAATTCTTAAACGACCAGCAGTTTGACCCATTCTCTGTATGATAATATTGATTAGCGCAGGAGCAGAGACTTCATCAGCTGTCACTCTAATATACTGACTCACATGTCCCTGTAGCTGTTTTTACACTGCTGCCCAACAGACTGGATCAGTGAACACAAATACTTAATCAGTGCACACAACTGGAACCAGCCAATGGCCAAAGATTTTCAAGTGGTTCATTACAGTAATGAATCTCTTTTACAAGCATTAAGCATATAACGGAATCAATATCAGAAGGAGACTTCAAGCTTGATCTGATGCCCTGCTTCAACATCACTGAGTTTGAATAATTACAGGACCCATTGAGTCTGCTTTAGTACGTGGAAATAAAAACACATAAATGAAATCCATAACTGACCTGATGGTATTATTAGAATGATGTAACCAACAACCACCACTTACTACACTAAAAAATGTAATTGTTATATGTAAAGTATGGGGGAAAAAATGGAATTGTCATCTTAAAGCCATATTAACAATGACTACTATCAGTCAGCAACCATTTCAGAAAAAAAAATATAGATAAAAGAGTTGATGAAGGTTTGCTCTGAATGGAAACAGCCCTCGATGAAACTGAGCACATTTGTATGCACCATGAACACTGCCATACTATAGCTCCAATACCTTTTAAACCAATTGGTTTCTGCTTTAGCAATCTCTTCTCATATTAAAGCCTTGCAGCCTCATGACACTTGAATGCTTGTTCTTGCCTGTGCCATCCGTCGCCTATTCAGTGACAATCTATTACTTGCATCCATTCAAAGAGTGTGATGCTCTCATTGAGCCACCAATGTTCAGTGAATGCTCGCTGGGGATTGTTCACTGATGCCAAGGGACAGTGTTCTCACAAATGTATCCCCTCCAATGAATGTTAGCCTGTGTCCGCTATTGTTACAATGCCGTGGCTGGGTGTAAGTAGTGACTCACTGTCAATGATTGTTCCATTGTAAAGCTTTCCAGACAACACTCCAATTTCCCAAATCCCAAGTAGATTATGTGCCATCTGACTTTGTTAGTGGTTTTTGAATAAAATTTAAAGAAACTCTCTTTTGATTTGTGTGTCTGGGACTCATTCCTTGAAGTCTTGAAGCATATACTAGGAACAGATTGGGGTTTAGGGTTGAAAATTAACATCTAATGTGAATTCATCTGGTAAAATATAGGTGCAAACTTTCTTTAAATAGAAGTAGCTACATATATGTGAGAGTGACAGGTGGAGTAACGCTTCACTGAATTTCAAGACAACACAGACATAAGAAATATGCAGCTTTGCCTTTCATTGGGGTTAACAGCTAAAACTGCTTAGCACGTTTGATATATTTCTGGAGTTTGAAGAGCCTTGCTTCACTCATACTGACAAAATATGAATGTGTGAAAAACTGCATGAGTGATGTGATCTCCAGGACGGGTGTCAACATGATAAATTGTCACACTTTCCATCTTCTTTACAGACATAAGTTGTGTCAACTGTGAGTAATATGAGGCCATAAAAGTTGACGTTTCATACATTTCAGGGAATCAACAACAGCAAAAATAACTTTGACTGTGCTGGGCTGCATACTGTTTTCAAACAGGGCTCCCTGGATTCTTCTGTGAGATGAAGGGCACTGTGGTTAGCATGATATACAATCACAATTTAGGCTAAGTGACAATTGATGGTATAAATATTAAGTAGAAACGGATACATACACTGATTATCAACAGCTAATAAACTTAAGCTTTAATTTTCACAACCAATTTGACTCAGATAATTGCAATTCATCATTTTGAGTTTTTGGGATCAATGAGCAGAAGCGAGCTGTGATGTTGTCTAAAGTTGGCTGCAGGCGTGTCATTATGATAAATGGCTCAATCAGCTAAAGCTGAGGGGGCTTTACCTTATGAGTCACACACAGATCAGAAAAGTTGAGAGAGTTTTGGACACAACTTTATCTCGTACCACAATCACTTTGATAAATATGCAGCCTCAAGGGGAGCATCATGTATTGAGCAGGAATTAGAGTGTGGAAAAGAGTTTACCTCGAGCAGCAGTTTGTTTCAAGGATAACACTGGTGTAAGTCTTTTGCTTTTGTTATTAATTCTACTGAAGAGTCCAAACACACCATGCATTACAATGTCTCGTTTAATGCAGATTTGCCTCAACTCTGGGAAGTTAGAAGCAACTATGAAAATCTTCTTAAACTACAGTAAAGCCATTTACAGAGATAAAGTGCTGCCCTTACCTTTGTAATACATCATGTTAAACAACATAGGAACAATGCAAATTTTCTGTATAAGACCACAAAATGTCATTCTGTCATTCTGACTTGAATTTAAAGAACACTTTACATATTTTCTGTAGCAACAGAACATGTGAATCATGTTGAGACATTGTCCGCAGTTACAACTTTCACACATTCGACACTTGTCCATGTCAGACGTGTTCTAACCTACTCAATATACTCTTTTTAGTTTAGGTGAGTGTTGGAACAGGGGTAGAGTGTGCAGGACATGACACAAAAAACATGCTGCAGAAATTGCCACGTTTTGTTTATAGGACATCAAAGATTACGGACGAGGTACAGACCAGCCTCATCTGAAAGATGACCATATAGGTTGACTGTGAAAGCAACTTGTTGTGACTCATATTTATGTTTTTTGTTATGCGGACCTCTAGTGACCGAAGTAATTATTATGGCAGCAAAGGAGGAAGTCAGGCGAGATAGTACATAAAGTGACGAGTCTGTATAGGGAGGAGGATTGGGACAGATGTTTGGGTAAAACAAGCACGGGACTTTCATCCAGGAGACCGCTGTTACATCATGTACATTATGTAACTCAAGTTACATACATAACGTAGCTACATTCGTTGCTGAAGTTGCATAAGTAACATTTATACTAAGCCAAATCACAAAGTTTTCCTAAACCTAACCAGTGAGTCTATGATGAAGATCCAGTACCCCTGTCGCTTGTGTGCTCCAACATTCATGTTGCTTTGGGAATGGTAATAGATGTCCTTTAGGGGGTGACTGACAATCGACTTATTCAGTCATTTAGGTATGAGGATGTGTTGTGAGGTATGATAGAAACGTCTTCAACACTCCTATTCACTTCTCTCATGGGCTCAATTGGACATTACAAGGACTTTGTACCAAGGAGCTGTCAGGGTGAAGTCTGTTTAATGTCTGGGCCAACTGATTCAGACATTTGCGTTCTCACACACAGCTCCTCCGGGTAGGTGGAGATAAGTTCAGGGTTGCAATGCATGTGTGAGAGGGACTGTAAGTGAAAAACAATGGACTAATCCAATCATCTCATGAAATGAAGCACTAGATGTTATGCTTCTATAGACCATTTATCCCTTTGTGAGTTACTTTCATAGCCATTCTGTCACACCGCGATGAGGGGTGTCTCGTCTTGGGATTTTTTTGTCTTGTGAATTTCATGTTTTATTTTGAAAAGTAACTCTCCTCTCGTTTCAGGTCACTTGCCCTTCCTCTTGTGTCACCGGTCTGAAGTCTCCCCTGATTGTTTCCACCTGTTTCCCATTACCCTCTTGTGCTTATAGTCTGCGTCTCCCCGTACTCTTGTGCCAGAGTATCTCGTTTGTTCGTGTGCCTCCAGCCCCATGGTCAAAGTTCATGTCTCGTTCTTGTCTGCAGCATCTAAGTTGGTATTCCTTTTTTTCCTTATCTCCTCTTAAGTAGAGTGATTTTGAGTTGTAATTTTTCCAGAGCAGTGTTAAAGCTAGCCTTGTTTTATAACCTTTTGTTTCCCTCTGTTGGAGTGGTTTTGTGTTCATAGTTTTTTTTTTTTTTTCCTTGAAATAGTGTAGCCTAATTTTATAAGCCTTGTACCTCCCTTTGGTTGGAGCGCTTTTTGTTATTACATTTTCATAGCTAAGATTCCTCGTCAGAGTAGATCAATTTTCAGCCTTTTTGTTTCCTCCCTTTGGAGTGATTTTCTGTTGCGTTTTGAATTTTATTTTTTCCCTGTGCCTTTCCAGATAGTCTAGAGTTGATAGCCTATTTGTTTATCACTCTGTCTTAAAGTAAAATCACAGAAATAAAGCCTGCTTGATCTGCGAATTCCTCTGCATCTGAGTCCTCCTTTTAGTCCAGGCCTGACACATTCAAGTATTTCATGTATTCTGTTTACTTTTTCTTTTTTTTTTCTTATTTTTTAGGAGTTTTTGACACCAAAAATGAGGGTCTACTCTAGGCTGAGACCCGTCTTCCATCCAAGATTCGTGGGAATCTGTTTAGTAGTTTTTGCGTATTTTTTGTGAAACAAACAGACACAGGTGAAAACATAACTTCCTTGGCAGAGGTAAAAATTCATCTATGCTTAGGCCTGGAGGGTCGCTGGTCTTGCAATACACTGACAGAAACCCTGATTTGTGTGTTTGTCAACTCATCGAGGAGAAGAAAGACTGAGAGAAGAAAGAGCAAGAAGTGCAGCTCGTATCTATGTATCGATCATGTATCGTGCAGCAAATTAATATTGAACCTGTTTCAAATATTCTGAATCGATATGTATTGAAGAATCAATATTTTTGACAACACTACAGTGTAGTGTTTAATGATTTGACTGTTAATGTGCATCACAGTGACCTGAAGCCACCAATGATGGAGTAGATCAGTTGCAGTCATCAGGGGCGTATTAAGTCAACATCACTGTATGACATTGTAAACTGAGAAATGTTGCTTCCTTTGTACCATAAGTCACAGTTGATGTTCTTTCATCCCTGATTGCCTTTTGGTCCACTCAAAATACCATAAATAACTTAACCCGCTATATAAAACCAGCAGATACTGCAAAAGTACACAGACATAGGTGTGAATGTGGCATTTAATTGTATCCTGTGTACAAAATTAAATAGTTTCATTTTTCATCGCAATAACAACGCCAAAATCTTAAGGCATTTAAGCTTCAATATTAAAGCTGCTTGAGGCAAAAAGCACTTGTGCTCCTTAATGGTGTTAAATTAAATTAAATGAGCTGATAAAGCTGTTTCATGTGACATTCTTTAGAAATGTGTGCTGCTTTCATGGTATTTAATATCAAAGGGTGTCAAAATACACACAATACTCAGCAATTCTTATTAATTGGACTGACATCAGCAAAGTACTGCTTGGGGATCATCAAGCATCCTCATAATTACACTTTACCCAGACTAATGGAAAAGAGAATGTCTTAGAGAACGTTCATTCACACAGGCTCACTTAAGGATGTTTAACTTGAGGCAGATAGATTCCTTCTTGTACAAGCCAGAATACGGAATTCACTTTGAACATCTAAACTTGGACTGGACTTGGACAGCTTAATTTGCTGATGCAAATGAGTGTTGTGGTACTTTCTCAACCCGTCTGAACTCAGAAATGTGCATGGTCATTTCCCTCTGTTCTTTGCAGACACAGAAAATGAAGGCAAAGCTTTTACAGGCTCAAAATACAGTCGGAGTGACAGTCCAATTAATTCAAATAAATAAAAGATAAACAGAGCCAACAACAGGGTGTATGTTGCAGCAAGACATGTCATTCAGCTAACACACTCCCTGGCCTGCATTCTCAAATGCATTGTCATAGGAAATGGTTTGCACTGTTTTATGTCAAAATAAGCTCTTTCCTTGTACCTTTGACACACACATACAGTTTCATGACCAGAACTTCAAAGTGTCTCCTTTTTTCAAGAGCTACTGCCAAGGTGCCCTTGAGCAACGCAGGTATAAGATGCAGCTGCTCAGTCAGTACCGTAGATGTACGTATAATGGCACGTGGCAGCTCCCAGGTGTGAAGGTATGTATAGAATGTGTATGAACGTGAAGCAGAGCAATGCTGAAAATGAACATGCAGACTCAGCAAAATCCATTCCTGGTTGAATAAAGCAGGGAAAGAAGCACAGAAGATAAGGCTTGATTTTTGTGTTACACAGTTTAGTACTAACAGTTTTCCATATTCAAAATCACCAGATGCAAATACCTGTAAAAGCAACATCACAAGACCACACGATAACATTGTGACTAAAATGAAATGTTAACTGTGTTTACATGGTCCTCAATAGGCTGCTAAATTCTGCAACCCTTAAAGGAATAGTTTGACATTTTTGAAATACACTTGTTTTCCTCGGAATTGGATGAGACAGTCATTTCCATTTGTCAAACATGACGTTTTAATCTGTTCAGCCCAATAATCTTTCCCCTAACCCTGGCCAAGCCTTAACCATATTGTTAAATAAACTTGACTAAAACAGACAACTTTTTTTTTTTTTAACAGAGATGTATAATGGCTTTAGAAGGGACAGACTAATAATGTTGTCCTACTTGCTTATTGGAATTGAATTGAAATTGAAAATAATTCCTTAAAGGCTTCTGGAACTATGAATAGTGAGAAATGCTTGGTTATCACACCTTGGGTTGGGTACCGTACAGAACTCAGTACTTTTAAAGATACCAACCGAATTTCATCAATACTACGACTACCACTACTACTGAATACTGATCCAAGTTAGATTAATTGGTGCCAAATTTTGGTACCTCAACGCACATCTTTAGAATAATGTTATAGGGAGAAATGCAGAGAGTGACATGTCACCCCTGCAACACGGGTTAGGTGTTTCAGTGAGTCGGGCCAACGCTCACTGCAATATCTGTAATGTAAAACACAAAGCTGACCAGGGACACATATCGACCACGAGGAAACACCAGGTCAAACATAAAGTATAGCTAAACGATGACGAGTGTACCACGTTTGAGCCTGAGAGTCAGCTGACGTTAGCATGCATGCAGCCACAGCTGTGCTAGTTCTTGGAGAGTTGAACCCTCTTACATGAACTACAAGGAACCATCATCTTCATCGACATCTTTATGCATGCAATTAGCCGGTTTGAGAATTTGTGGTTGAAGATAACTAGGCTTTTTTTACTGTCTTGGTTGACGTTATATTAGCATTTTTACTGGCATTACCAAAAACTCATGTCCTTACCAACATGCTGTTTAGTATGCTACAGCAGAATTTGAGGTGTTATAGTGTGACAGAAACCCTTGTATTAAACCAATAGTATGTGAATTGCATACTCTGAAATATTACAGATTGCCAGCACTGCTGTAGTGACATGACTACGTTTCTTCTTCTTCCATGAAAGTTACTTTTTAGTCCAATACTGTGCTGGTATTCATCACGTTTTTCATTTTAGTCCATTTATCCAGGTTGAGAAAAGTGCACAGAGTAGAAACAGTTTCTCCAGCATGCTTCCAGGTATTTGAACAGCTTGCTTCTTTGAAGCAATGCCAGTCGTACTTGGTGACTTATTTTTTACAAGTGAAATTACATTTTCAAAAGATACCGTTGGGTACCAGTACCAGGTGACAGTATTGGCTCAAATGTGAACAGTACCCAACCCTAATCACACCACATATACAAAGCTCATTCTGTCTCATGATTAGTTTTTGACAGGTAACCACATGGACATAGAAAAAACACATGAAAAAAAAACACAAAAAACACATTTCTCCAATGAGAAACTAATGATACATTTTTGATTAAACTGTCATGATCTCCACAGCTTTTTGGTGTTAATAGTTTGCATACATTAGCACGTCCATTGCAGTGTATCAGACCAAAATATAAAACTGCACAGAGCAATTCAAACTGAACTTGGATCAGCATGGGTAGGTAGGTTCAACACTGAATAATGAATAAATGTATTTGCAGAACAGTTGGTGAATTGCACAAACATTTGTAACATGCTGAGTGCACATGCAGTCTGAGGTTTGCATGTACTGCAGGGGGACCTTGGGCAACACCCAAGACTAAGACAACTGACAGAACTGATGTCAAAATATGCAATATGAAGATATTTCATACTCAGTGGAGCAGCTCCAGATTGTCACCTTTCTATTTTTCCAATTTTCTGTATGAATATTTTCTTTAAATATATTTCACTCTCTCTCGTGCTGTTTCTCTTTGTTTTACAGCCAACCTTCAGCACATTTTCAACTGGTCTTAGCCAAAATACTGTTTGCCTTGCATGGCCTGTGATTTGCCAAATGACTTCTGATAATGCTGTCTGTTGTGGATTTGATAAGGGTTTCATATTAAATGACATGAGCATGTGTGATGTGTGTTTGTCGCCAGTCACTGATAGTGTCAACAACAAGGCTACAATGCAGCCAAACAGAGAAAGCCTCATGCAGTTATTTCTGGTTACAATACAAGAAACAACAAACAAACAAATGAGTAGTGTTACTAATTACTTTTCTTAGGGAGTGATAAGAAAAGCAATTCTTCAAATTTTTTGAGAAAAAGTGACTTTGTTTCCCACTGACAACGCCAACACTGTACACATGTATTTACCACAGCTCCAATTTCACCTGAGTGAGAACACCTACTGCACACCTACACACAGCACCCTCACACTGTGGTAAGTGGACTCCACAGTCTGTGTGATGGAGTCACGACACTTAAGTGAGATTGATAGACAAGGTGAAGAAAGGCATTATTGGTTTATTTAACTATAATAATGCAACCCAGCAAATTCAAGAGTGCTGCAACAAGTCAGGCACCAGACCCAATCTGTCAAATTACATTCAGCCTGGTATGATACTGCTTGGTCAGTTATGTGAGATACAATGACTGCCATGGACGGAATGTTATCACTGTGGACTGAATCCAATAGCGTGCAGCATGGTTGTTTTGTGGGAAGTACAAATTCTGAAACTGAGATAAAATGTATGGCCAACTTTTATGAAAAAAGATGCCTCTCACTCTAAAAACTGCTCTCTCTGATCCGGGCCCTAAAGCTGTCATCACACCATGTTGCAATGCAATAGCTTGGCTCAACTACCCATCCATTGGGATGATTGGATACAATTGTGGGTAATGGATTTATTGATAGCCAATAATATATTGTTGTACCATGATGCAAAGATACAAGAGCCGATTGTCCTGCCAAACTGGGAGTGCTTGCTGTACTCCAGGGGCTGTCCTGGGCTATAAACTAAACAGACAAAGGTGGTGCCACTTTCATGTTGTGGAAAAAAAACCTCCCAAAAATACTGAGCAAGGAGGAATAGAAAATATATCTCCTGTTGAAAGTAGTTATGTTTTTGTTTGACAAAGTTGGCAGACAGAGAGCAATGGACTTCACTTGACATATTGTTTTCATCTGATGGAAAACCCTTATTTTTGAACCCTTATAGACTAAAGAAATATAAATTATCGAGGAGTGGACACAATTAGGACTTTATGACTGCTTCAAAGGTAGAGTCACCACCTTTTTCCATCTCTTCTGCTTACCATGCTGACAAATCTGATAGAGTCATTCTTTGGTTCTTCTGTTTTTTGTTAAATGAACTGAAAGATTGAAATGTGGAGAATCTAACTGGTCTAACCATGTATAGTATGTCCATATTGTCAAATGTTAAAACATTTATATCATTATAAGCTGCTTTAAACTAGTTTAAATTGGTAGTTGGTGACCTGGTGGGTCTGACCAGGTTGAAAAACACTTGTAACGGGTCATAGTAATTGTAATATTACCACAAATCCTATTGGAAATCCTTAAGTACTAAAAGTAACATATTACTGTTACATGTTACTTTTGTATACTACTGCTAACAAGATATGACGTATAATTTGAAGGATTTACAGTTCTCGGGGAGTATATGTTGTTATTATATATTATATATATATTATATATATATATATATATATATATATATATATATATATATATATATAATTATTATAAAATATATATATATATATATATATATATATATATATATATATATATATATATATATATATATATAGATAGATATAGATATATATATATATAGATATAGATATATATTATATATTGTATATGTTAAAAAGTAGTATATAGCCTTTTGTGGCTCCAGAGGAAGCTGCATGTAATCTGATTTCCAGTGGTCTAGCATTGCATTCCTGTAATACTGTTGGACTCATTATACACAGTTTAAAAACAAATGATAAGAATCGATACAGCAGAAACAGAGATATTGTCGTTTTTCTTATTCTACACATTCTTCTTCCCTTTCAAAACCTGGCGCCGACATTACCCACAATGCAACTTGAGTGACATCACTGGAGGTAAATTATTAGATTACATGCAGCCTCCTCTGGAGCCACTAAAGACTTACACTAATTTTTCACATATGCAGGAGTACACCCAAAGACATCTAAACACACTTTAATGTGTAAAATTTGTGGTGTTACCCTTTAAGGTTAAGACAGGCTTAAAGATCCCTTACAGAACTTGTTTGCAGGATTTGGAACCTGAGCTGGTAGAATTAAAGGTAAATGCACACACCCATGCATCACATTATTTCCCTGTCAGACTCCTTGACATAATCTCTTTCATATAATCCCTGTGAGGAGAGAGAACATATTTCTCTCACTTCAGGTGCTTTGGGCACATATTTGCATTTACAGACGTCAGACTCATTTAACATAATTTCAGGACACCAGGCTCCCCCGTGACACCACTGGGGAGCTTTTTTTGCTCATCGTGTCCGAGTCCAGGTTTTCCTGTCAGGACTCCTTTATGTGAGAATATTGGGACTAAAGGTTAAAGGGTAATGCTGGCATTATATACACGCATCAATACACAATGTTAACTCCTAAAAAAAAAGCACTTCTGTGCTCCCCACTCCACCGACCAACATATCTTGATTGCTTACACATACTACTTCATTACGGACATAACCCTTCAATAATATTGACACATGCATACATTGTTAGGATTAACTGATCAATATTTCTTCCAAATGGCAGTTAATAAAAATAGATTTTAACATCCATGAATAACAAATGGTTATTTTCTTGACAATCCTGAGCTTTAAAAAAGACAAACAAAAAACTGCGACTACTTTGAATTTTCAAGTTAATTTAAACTAAGAAGTGATTAAGTTCCTGCAGGAAATCTTTGACATCAGGACTCAATGTAATTTTCCCAAAGACTTGCAAGCAGACAAGTCTATGAGGTGAACTTTTTCTCCATTCTTCGGGAGACTGAACCAACACAGAAAGCTTCCCCATAAACTAAAAATCAAGTTCTCATCGCTGGATGTCCCAACAAGCCGCACAGAGTAACTCTGACAGATGATGATGACAGAGAGCGTAACAAAGAAAACAGTATTAGGCTGTTTCAACAGTGCACCACTCTGGGTTAACAGGGGCTGATAAGCCACAGACAAGAATACAGAAAGATGTAAACATGGACATAGATAGACAGACACAGGGGAATAGAAAAAGTCTTACCTGGGAACACAAGCACAGCAAACACCCATGACAGGATGATGAAACATACTGAATTATACATGCTTCCTAAGCAGTGCTGATTCTGATCTGCTCGTTTGTTTTAGAGATGCTCTTTTGTATCTTCTCACAACAGGGCTTCAGAGAGCTGCCCACTTTGCTTTTTTTTCTTTCTCTGCCTTTTCCCTGAATGTCAGTTTAGATAGCTTTTCATCCCCACTGGCGGGCTGTATTGAAGATGCTTTAAATCCAGTGCAAGTAGTAGTTGGCGACACACACACACAGAGAGGCTGGCTCCTCACGCAGTATTCGATCTCCCTCTCTTCCACGTACTACAGCACACAGAGGGACCAGCACTCTGCATGACTGGGGGGAGAGGAGGGGGAGGGCAGTCTCTGCTCAACTGCCATTGGCTGAAGTGTTTGTCGATTATCCGCGAACAGTCCTAGCTCTGTTTTTTTTTTTTTTTTTCTTTTTTCTTGGTGGCTTTGCATCCTCAACCGTGCTTTTTCCTTTCTTTGCCCTCTGACAGAACTAGAGCAGGATTAACAAAGATGATGCAGGATTAATATTCAATTAAGGCTAAATAAATATCAGCCTCCTTATTAATGCAAAAGGTGACCTGGGATTGGGGCAATTTTCTGAAAATCATCCCTTGATATGATTCTTGGTGTTGTCAGACTTGTCATGAATGTGCTTTATTGAGGGATTTGGATGCAGTATTATGACAGTTTGGACTGCTGTGCCTGGTTAAAGTACATAGCTATGTTAATTTCTGTAGAATAGAAACACTGCTGGACAGAGAGGAACATAATGAGGTGTTACACTCTGTGTGATGAGATTCTCCCTCAAATTCTCGAAGGAGTCAAAGGAGCTGATATGTGATTCATTTAAAAAACTGGTTGGAATTCCCTGCCCCAGGAGTGTAATATATTCTTCTGCTTAAAATGACCCATTTTCCAAATTGTAGTTAGTAGGGTTAGTTTGATCCAGCTGGGATCAGCTGTCATCAGAAACGGACGTCGGCTCACATGATGCTTGGGGGAAAGGATGTCTAATTTCTCTTAAAATGTATTTCCTCGTTTCCTCTCTCTTCCCATGGTTTCCTTGTGCGATTTTATATACATTAATTAAAAGTCTGAAACCCTCGACATAGAGTGAAATATTGCAAAGCGTTGTTCTACTCCTACCTTTATGAGCTGCTGCAGCCCCTCACACTGAAGCACTTGCCAGGTGACATCGACTTAATCTGTGAGGATTCAGGGCATAAGATATAAGGCCTCTCGTTGGGGGATGGGCTAAAGACACAATGGTAAGATTCATGTTTTATTTTTTAATTTTTTAAAGTGTTTTCCTACAGTGTGTTTTTATTGTACAAGAAGCTTCTAGAAGGAAGACTGGTTGGTTGGCAAATGGACATATTTTTGCTTAGCGCACAGCTACTCCCCTTACCTTTTCAGTGTGAGCATCTCCTATTAGTTGGTTACATAGTCCTTGATGGAGTTGAGGAGTCTATAGTGAAACATTTTAAACTTGAATGCATTTCAAACAGTTTTAATGAAAGTGCAGTTTCCACTTAGTAGTGAGCTCGGTCATAAGTACTGTTAAGTGTAAAATTAAACTACTTTGGAGTGCTTGATTTTCCTTTTTGACTTGAATATTACTTGAACTGGACACACTATTATTTAGAGACTCTTATGCAATGCAAAAATGGCATTAATGTTGCACAGGACAAAATGCACTGACACCGCTGGCATTGGCATTGCTAGCAGCTGGGAAGCCAGTAAAGGGATCGTGTTCATGTCTCTGCACTACCCCCGAATGAAGGAGAATTGGATCATTGGGGGTTTGTGTAAAATCTCCAGTAAAGCTACTTGAGTAGGTTACTTCATGTGTATTAAAGGAAGCATGTGGCAGTCTACATGTAGAAACAGCTTCTTGTTTTTGTTTAACTGACTTAAAAAACAAGACTCTGAGACATATAGTCATTTGCACACATCCTCTCATTTTGTAAAAATGAAAGCAACATTAAGGTATGTGTCATTTTACTGGAATCCCTTCAAGGACCGTTCGAGAGCATTCTGGGACCCACCACCTTAAACACAGAGGCAGGCCACTTCACTCTATGCACTTTCATTATTGGTAAACTTTCTTTTTATTAAACCAGTGACAAAAACTGGCAAAACTCCCAGTCCCTTTTCATATGCAAATGTATCCTGTGGCAACCTCTTAATAACTTTATTATACCTAATTGCCAGAGATAGTTGTCCCAGAGTGCAAAAAAATTGAAAATGTCTTCATAATATATAGAAGGATAGCATTATGTCTAATGAAGCTGACATAGCAAATGTCATGAATTCAATCAACAGTTTTGATAAAGGTAGAAATATATGCTTTCATCATGCATGATGCGAGAGGTTCCACACCTTGATTAGATGAAAACAGACCATGGAACCTGCTGAGACCTATCAGTGTCCACTTAAGGTCAAAGTCCTCCTTCTCCTGTCCCTGATTTCTTTTCTTCGCTCAAAGACCATCAAACATCTCTGGCACATATACATCTGATAAAGAAAATGTGAGAATGTTGCCATTGTGAGGAATTTCTTTGTCATCTTTACAACATGGTTCTATTGAGATTGACTACAGTGTCTGTCACAGCCACCCCGACCCCCCCTTTTTGACTTGCAATGTTTATTTTGTTGAACCATCTGAGGGAGTTGAGCAAAAGAAAAATGACTTTCCAAAAGAGTGTCAAAGAGTAACCTGATTGTTTGTTTTTAAATTCTCTTTCATGACCTGAAGATTGTTCATCATACCCTTTTCAATGAAGAAGAAGAAGAAGAAGAAGAAGAAGAAGAAGCATAAATCAAATTGTGCTTCTTTGTGATTTTATCCATTAATATTGCCTTTTCTTATAGATAAAAAAAAAAGTTAAGTTGACCCAGTGATGATTAAGAAAAATGTATTTCTCCTCCTATTTTTGTGAATGCACCATGACCTCCTACGGACATCCACTCCAGTGGATGTCTGCAACAGTTTTCTCGTTTTTTGCAGTGATAATACTATCATGGTACAGCCGAAATAAAAGGGATGCTCCACTCAAACATAATTTTACCTCTTTTCAATATATTGGCAATTTAAGGGAACATATTGAAAGAAAGACAGATAAAAAAGTATATATTTATTGAGAAGCCTAGCTGATAATGTAGAATAATTAGTAAATGTAATGTTATTCATTCTCAGAGACCATTCTATTCATTGCGAAAATTCACAATAGAAGATAGATGGAGCTGACAAGCAGTGAAGATGATTCTGTGGTCCTCCTGCGTCTTGAGCAAAGAAAAAGAAAGTGCTGGGTCCATCCCCCTCTCTTCTCCCATGATCTTCCCTCTTGTTGTGGACATATACTGTTTGTCTCGCATGTTGCCATACAGTAACACTGTCTAATGTACATATAATAAAATTACTGTCATGTACTCTCAATTTAAGCCAATCAGAAGAAATAGATACATTCAAGGAGGATTGATGGAACAGGACAATGGTTTGGAAAGAGTAGTAACAAAAATAGCTTTATTGGCAACAGTGCCACCTTTAAGTGCAAAACATAAAATATTTCAGATATGACTGAATTCCTTTCTTGTATCAGAAGTTATCAACAACTCAGAAAATTAAACTGAATAACGCTTAATAGAACAACAAAACACTTCACAGTATGAGTTACGAAATATGGGCCCAAAATAATAAACAAAACAAGAAAGAAAATTCAAAAAGAGTCCAAAGTCAAGTCTGGATTAAGTCTTCAGTGTGTTTGTGTAATAGTTCATCTTCAGTGTGTTGTGTAATTGTTCATCTACCCGGGTAGTGTGATTTTATGTTTTATGTCTTATCTGTATGAAGAGATGTTTTTTCCAATGCACAGTGAAGCTCCCGTTGACGTCACACCCTCCACACGTACAGGCCTGCGTCCCGCTCCACGATCCACCGGTCTAGGCTCTGGCTCTCCATCAGAATCCACTCATACAAAAAAACCAACCTGCATAGGGCAGTAGTAGTAGCATCTCTTTTAAATAAAATCTTATTCATCTCATTAACCTCTCTTCTTCATGTATTTATCTTTTTATCTATTTACCTTAACTGTACAGTATTAACTCTTTTTTTTATCTTAAATCAATGAACATGAATTATTCAATGACAAAGTATCATATACAGCTGCACAATAACCTTTTAACAGCCAACACACAATTATGTATATGAATTTTAAATGGTTTGTCATCACAGCTTAAAGCTATGGTCTACGATCTGAGAAAGATTTGAAAAAAGCATCCCTCCACACACACACCCCTCCCCTCTGTGCTCCTTAATCCCTCCCCTCCGAGCTCGTATCGCTCTCCCCTCGGAGCCTCCCGCGACACACCCCCTCCCGCAACAAGCAACAAGAGCAACAAGCCGGCCGGCAGAAACCAAATACGGTGCCAGCTTGAATGCGGAGTAACGATGTCGGATTCACAGGTAAAGTTACTACAATGCACGTTGAAACTAACGTAAATCTTGTAAGTCATTACGATGTCCACAGCTAAGCTCCACAGCCAAGCTAGTGTAACGTCATTAGCATGTTACAGCTACGTTACGTTACAGCTAGGTAATAAGTTACTATTTATCAACAGCTAAGTTAGTCACTTCTAAAAGTTATTGAGGGCCAAGAGACTAACAGATGCTGCCGTTAGCTTTAATCGTAACGATTGCTTCCACATTGTGGCTGAAAAATAAACCTACATGAGCCTCGGACCAGCTGTGTCCCAGCTGTTGTCTGAGTGGCACCACGACCGCGACACAAACGTGCCCTGTAAACTGTAATCTCTTGTTTATGACAGATAAGACACACAAATACACACATCGTAACGCCTATATGATAATCCATCATATTGATTTAGCAAAGGCTTCGTTGAAAACAAACGGACAAGACCAGGAGGAGGGTTAGCAAAACAGTTGAGTAGTGACCGGGCAAGAGGTTTTTATGGAGAAATAAATCCAGACAGGATGAATGAAACCCCAATGTGAAGCGGAGGGTTTCATTCATCTTACTTGCACTGCTGCTTCATTTAGCTGCCACGAGCAAATAAATAGGCTGATTTGTTGTAAACATGATAGCAATGTTAGCTTACAAGGCTAACATAGAGGCTAACGTCTCTAAATTGCTTCGACACCGCCTAATAACACGGACAAAAACGGCAGCTTTCACAGTCATAAGCCAGCATCGGCATGAAAGTTATCTTTGTTACAGCATCCACAATAAAGACGACGAAAGATTACCTGTTCAACAGAAACTCTGCTGTATCAGAATAGCTTTAGCTTGCATTACTTGCTGCTTCATTTAGCTGCCACGAGCAAATACATAGGCTGATTTGGTGTAAACATGATAGCAATGTTAGCTTGTTGTTAGCTTACAATGCTAACATAGAGGCTAACGTCTCCGTCGAACAAATAAACAAGTGTTGACAATACTGCAGAGACAGAAATTGTCTCGACACCGTCTAATAACACAGAAAAAAACTAACGGCAGCTTTCACAGTCATAAGCCAGCATCGGCATGAAAGTTATCTGTGTCACAACATCCACAATAAAGACAAAAGATTTACCTGTTCAACAGACACTCCGCTGTATCAGCATCGGGTCCATATCTTCACGGAGCTTTCGCCACCGTTCAAATCCAATGTTTACTCGGGTTTGAGCCCTCTTTGTTTACATCTCCGCTTTGTGTCTGTCTTTTCAGTGACAGACTTTCGCTTTCTTTCAGCCTTTGCCGGTGGGGCAAGCTCTGCTTTCCCTCCGTACCTGAACTGCTCAGGGCAAAACAAACCTCTTGTCCGCTTGTAGTTTCAAATGCGGAAGTGGGTCGGGACGAGGCGTGAGCAGGAGAGTGCGCGAGGGGAATGGATGGGAAAATTGACCAATAGGAGCCATGCGGGCCGCATGACTCCTATTGGTCAATTTCTTTTCAGTTTTGCAGGCGCTAGAGAGAATGGATTTATTTGGTTCCTTTTACTCTTCACATTGTGTAGGTCATACTATTGGGCCATAACCATCATCTAAATAATGTTAATAATAATGATCAATCTTTCAAATCGTAGACCATAGCTTTAATGTACACAAATTATGAAATCAATGACTTTCAATAATGTTTTTACCCAAGAAAATGAAATGAATTATCTTCTGTAAACTCAATTGCACACAGCTGCGTGTGTTTTAGCTCAACAACCAGCTCAACCCAGTTTAAACCAGCTTTCTTAGCTGTATAGCATGTGCTAGTGCAATTAACACAGATGTCATTTTTTTCCCACAGGAATACACAATAAAATACATTTTCAACCTCACACACGTTTATCTGTCTCCATTTGGCTTTTAAACACTATCACAGAAGCATAACTGTACACAGTGGAGACATATTCAATAAAATAAATAAGCAAGTAAGCCGTTGTCGGCATCGCTAGCATGCTACACTAATCGTTCATAGCATTTACTCACCAGAGTTTTCACTCGATAAAAATCAATATCCACACGGTCAGGTTTGGCAAGAAAAACCCCTCTTCCTTGTACGGAAGTCCTCCAAACTGATAACTCGAACAAAATTGTAGTTTTAACAACTTTACAGGCAGTTATCAACTTTATCAAACTCGCTCGTCTCTCGTGTGGTGCTCTGGTCTGCATCGGTCCATGGAAAAAACAAGGAAACTAGGGGCGCTGCCAGCGTTTGTGTGGGATGAATGCGCACCCTGCTGGTGAAACCATGCTACTACATCTGAAATCTACTAGGCTGTATAGCTCTTCACATTGTTAAGCTGTAAAAATTGGGGATTACACTGTGTGTGTAACTAATGGGTGTTACATCCTCCCCTCCTGAATCAGCGTGCGTCCCTGCGATGCATAACTTTACATATGTAACATCTGACCAATCTTAGGTGTAGAAGTGAAGTCAAGAGCTTGCGTAACAACTTAGTCTAAACTGTTCAGAATAGAGTGCATAACAAAGGCTAAGGCTAACCCTAACCCCTCACCCTGGTTCATGCATTTCCTGTACAGGACGCCATTGTCTAGTACGAGTTGGTCAAACACTCGAAGCATGAGTTGAACTTCTCGATCTTCTTGTTGACGAACACGATAAGTGAGACATTTCCCCTTACTGACAATGTCCATGACTCTACTGATTTGAGGATTGTTTCTTTGCTCTGCAGCCCAATCCTGCTGCGACATCTGTGGTAAGGTGCTGGAACCAGGCAGCAGGTCAGCCTGCGAGAATTCAGCTGGAATAGTACTCACATCAATGGCAAGACACTCTACTGTGACGGATGAGTGGCTGCCCTCTTCATCATCTGGGGTACTGTGTAGCTTGTGTCTCTAACAAATAGCTTTGAAAGCTTCTTTGGGGAAACTGAGCTCATCTCCTTTGTGTACAAACTTGGAAATGAACTGTCTAACTCTGTTGTCCTCGACTTGAGCACTTTGATCAGTTTCAGCAGGATCATGTGGCCATCTGGATAATCTGTCGTCGTCAGCATTATGTTTGCCAGCTCTGTACTGTATACTGAAGTTGAAATTGGATAAGGCAGCGAGCCACCTGTGTCCTGCACGTCGAGCTTGGCTGATGTCAAAACATAAGTCAGAGAATTGTTATCCATCATGACCATGAACTCTACACCGTCAAGGTAATCGAAAAATTTGTCAGTGACAGCCCATTTAAGAGCTAAAAATTCAAGTTTGTGAGTGGGGTAACGCCGCTCACAGTTTGACAAGCCTCAACTTGCATAGGCAATTACCCTCATCTCACCATCTTGTTCCTGATAAAGAGATGCCCCGAGCCCATGCAGGCTGGCATTAGTGTGCAAGACATATGACTTACTGGGATTGACGAAGCCAAGCACCGGGGCAGTTGTCAACTTTTCGATGAGTGCTTTAAATGCATCCTCACAGTCTGAGGTCCATCGCTCATTGACGGGTCATTTTAGGTCAGAGTTCGAGAAGCACTTTGAACTTGTGGACTTCTTCCGAGGTGGAAGGTAACCAGCAGTCAAGGCATGGAGTGGTTTGGCAATTTTCGCGTAATCCTTAACGAACCTCCCGTAATATCCAGTGAATCCTAAGAAAGATTTCAGCTCACTGATGTTGGTTGGCCAGGTCGTCAGAGGGGAAATTTTTTCTGGGTCAGTCTCTAGTCCATTTTCTGAGACAACATGACCCACATATTTCACTGACTTTTTGAAGAAATGGCACTTCTCAGGCAATAACTTAAGGCCAAACTCCTTCAATCTGTTTAAGACATGCATGAGGTGACATTCATGTTCCTCAAGTGTGTCAGCGAACACAATGAGGTCATCAAGACTTCTTTGAGGTTGAGAGAGCCCATGCATTTCTCCATAACTCGTTGGAAAGTTGAGGGGGCGTTCGTGACCCCCTGGGGCATCCTGTTAATCTCCTAGAAGCCCATATATGTGACAAAAGCCGTCTTGTGCCTGTCCTCTTCGTCTACCTCCACCTGATAGTAGCCCGATTTCAAATGCATAACGGAAAAACATTTGGACCCTGTGAGAGCGGCAAAGGTTTCCTCTATGTTAGGCAAAGCGTTCTCATCCTTTATGGTCTGATTGTTCAACTTTCTGTAGTCGACACATAAGCGGATGGCGCCGTTCTTCTTCTTAACAACAACTATTGGTGAGGCGAAAGGGCTTTCTGATTCTCTTATGATGCCTGCATCCAACAGTTCTTTGAGATGAAGCCTCGCAGCTTCATAATCTGATGGGTGAATGGGCCTCGCTCTCTGCTTAAAGGGTGTTGGATCTGAGAGACGGATCTTATGTTTGACTGCAGTGGTATGACCATGGTCGAGGTCGCCTCCTGCAAAAACTTCATGGATGGAATTTAGTGTTTTCATGATCCGCTCTTTCCATTCCTCTGAAAGTGAAGAATCGGTGAAGTCAAAGGTTACTTGGACGGTGTGGTCTGTGGAACTCATAGTTGTACTCTCAGCTGTACTGGTGGGGGTTTGTGACACCTGATTCTCTTCAGCTTTGTCTGATGAGGTGGACAGGGGAGAGAGAGAGTGAGGGATGGAAAGCTCTGCTATGCTGTGGTTTGGGGGAACTGTTATGTTGTGTGCTGTCTCGTTCTTAAGCAGAATGGGGACTTTGAAGCATGTTTGCTGAGGGCTTGACATGACATAGCTACAAAAAGACAGACCACTGGGTAGACTAGATTGAGTGGATGGCTCTACTAAGAGCGGGTCCCCCTTGTTTGTGGGTACCTTTCTTACATAACCACTCAAAACCCTCTTCTCACCAGCTGGGATCACAATGGCTTTCTTATATTGTAGCTTTACTCTCCTCACCATATCATTGTTTTGTTTGGTCTGGCATGTGCTGTAAAGATCGCGAATCAGGGGAATGTCGGTGCCTAAAAGAGCCGGAAATTCTGCATTGGACCTGCAGTCTGGGACAACTAGAGCTAGCGTGCTAACAAGCTCAGCCTTACCCGTGATGTTTTCTGGGAACTGTATGCTTATCGCAATGTAGCCCAGTTAAGGCACCTCTTGACCTCCTGCGCCCTCAACTTCAAGGATGTCTCTAAGGGGCAGAATCGGTAGGGAAGACAGGTAGGTATCATTAAATGACTTCGAAATGGTGGTAACCTGTGAGCCAGAATCCATGATTGCTTGACACTGTACTGTTTCAATGTTTACGACCGCAACAGATCTTGGGCCTACTAAACCATTAAGAAGCTCATCCTCAAAGGTTTGTATATGTTCACATTTAGCTTTCTTTTCTTTGTGTTCTTTCATGGGACTCTCACCTCTCTCTGTGGCTCCAGTAGGTCCCTTTACTAGGAGCCCATCCTGATTAAAAGGTAGGTCTTGTTTAGCTCTCCACTCGTCTTGCTTTGCTTTTAATTCTTTGTATTTTCTGTCCACAGCATCTTTGTTGATGGGGTTCTCACACACCTTGGCTATGTGGCCGTCTTCGCCACATCTGAAACTGAACCAGGCTCTAGGCTGAGGTTTGTGTGTTACCTGATGAGCTTGAGCCTCAGCTCTAGGCGTGGGTAGGTTTGGTTTGTCTGTTGATATTGCCTCATTTTTCCTCTGTTTCTTAGGTTTCTTGGTGCTGAGCTGCAGTTTCAGTTCAGCAAGCTGCTTCTTTAAACTTTCTGTCTCTGCAATATATGCCTGGAAAACACTTTCATTGGGATCACCGTAAGGAGGTAGGTCGGGCACAGAATGCACATTTGCAGTGACCTTTGGCTTTGAGGCTCCAAAGTGACGGTTCATTCGATCCAACTTCGTTGCCCTTCTATCCTCTTCTGTTCGTAGCTGTAAGAGTAGCTCTGCAAAGTCAAGATGTTTTTCAGGTTTCAGTTCTAATTGCATGATGAGATTATGATCCCAACAGCCACGTTTGAATTGTTTCAGCAGATGATGACTTGCAGATGACTGACTCACTCCATCTCTCTTCACAGCAGTGCTGAGCAGCACCTGAAGCCTCTGCAGGTAATCTGAAGCTTTTTCACCAGAGTTTTGGTGTGTGTTCAAAAACCTGGCGAAGATTTCATTTCAATCTTCCACCAGACCATAAGCAGAATCCAACAGCTTCACATATCTCTAGGATGAGCAGAGGAGCCTAGTTGTCTGACAACAATTGAGGCTGGAGGAAGCAGACTCTCCAATATTTTCCTGCGATGAACATCAACAAGGGCTCCATCTTGGAACAAATCTACATGGAGACACCATGTTTCAAAGTCAGCTTCTCCAGGAGGCTATGGCACTTTGCCTGAAAAAGTACATAGCCACTTGGATGGACTCTGAGATGTGGAATCGTCATTTTTAATCACATGTTCAACCACAATGCGCTGTACATCAGTTGTGTTTAGCTCATCAATTCCTAGTTCCAAGGGTTTAATTTTTTTCGTCTTCTTGCGTAATACAGGTTGAAACACTTCCTTATCTGGTTTGGTGTTGAGTGGAGAGGAGGTGAGTTCACGTTTATCTGTCTCTGGTTGGCTTTTAAACACTATCACAGAAGCATAACTGTACACAGTGGAGACATATTCAAAAAAATAAGCAAGTAATTAGCCGTGGTCAGCAACGCTAGCATGCTACGCTAATCGTTCATAGCATTTACTCACCAGAGTTTTCACTCGTTAAAAATCAATATCCACAGAGTCAGGTTTGGCAAGAAAACCCCTCTTCCTTGTACGGAAGTCCTCCAAACTGATAACTCGAACAAAATTGTAGTTTTAACAACTTTACAGGCAGTAATCAACTTTATCAAACTCGCTCGTCTCTCGTGTGGTGCTCTGGTCTGCATCAGTGTATGGAAAAGACCGAGAACAGAGAAAAAACAAAGAAACTAGGGGCGCTGCCAGCATTTATGTGAATGTGCACCCTGCTGGTGAAACTAAGCAACTACATCTGAAATCTACTAGGCTGTATAGCGCTACACATTGTTAAGCTGTAAAAATTGGGGATTACACTGTGTGTGTAACTAATGGGTGTTACATTATTTTTTTTCACTCCTTCAACTATACAAAACAAAGCAAATTAAGCTATCGTTTAACTGCCTGGAGCACAATCGCTACTGTATCATCTTTCGTACATCCTTTGACTTGCAATCAATACCTACCATCCCCAATTCCAAGCTGTTGTGTAATCCTATGCATTTATGCTGGCTCTGAATAGTCAAACAACCCTAGTCCAAAGGCTTTTGATGGATGTGAAGAAAAAAAAACTCAGACAATCAGACTGATTGATTTTTTTTCCTGCCCTATGTGCCATTTCTCCTTTATCTGACAGCAGTAGTAGTAAGTCGCACAAAACATGATGTGATGAAATTTGGTTCATCCTCACTGTTATTGAAATGTTCCTGCCACGATGCTCTTTGACAAAGGAGAATTATGCCTCAGCGCTGGCGCAGAAAATGTTTTGTTTATTTCAGACTCATAATCAGCAGCATTCAGTTGAATGATTAAAGCCAACTGATCTGCAGCAGTATAGTTAAGACAGTTACCTTCTAATTGGCCATTGATAGCCTCATTAGTAATGCAAAGCAAAATTGCATCTGATGGTTGGCAATCTAACAATCATGAGCCTTCTCACAACTGAAAGGTGAGATGAATCATGCACAGACAATACATGACATCCGGACATTTAGAAATGCATTTGATTACAAGGATTAAAATCTTGCAATCTCTAAGGTAAAATCATTATGTCAGACATACAACAGCGTAAAATGGCTGCCTGACATTAAGGTGTGAAGCTCTTATTTGCACCCATGAATGATGAAGAAGCATGCTGCTACATACTCGCATCACCAAGTATCTGTGAGAGTTTGTACACCAGCAGGATGATTCAGAATTGAATGATTCTGCTGGTATACGAAGTGCACTTAATCGGGGGAGAAATGCAGTTAGGAAAACGAGTGTAATGACATGAAATTGTTTGGGTAATAAAATAACTGCTGTGCCTTTGTTTTCAGGGCACAGTCATTTGTTCCTGTTCTTATATGCTGTGACATGCAAGGTCGACAGTTTTAATGGGATCCTGATCCAAAAATGCTCTTTGTGACATATCTAAGAGACAGTGAAATACATATTTAAAGCAAGAAAATTAATAGATAAATAATAATACCTCTAAAATGTCGCATGTTAAGAGCAAATAGTCTGAGGAGAACAGTGTCACTACCTAATTGTCACATTTGTTTTTGTAAATCAATTTGATCAATAGTGTTACACCATCCTAATATGTGTAAGAGACTTGTGATGAGTAGCTGTCATATTTGATGAAAATGTGTTTGTTGCCATCTGTTGTTGTCTCTGCTCTGATTTTGTTTCATCCACCAACAATAAAAGCATGAACACGTCCCACAGAGAATACACAAGCTTTTCCCAAGGTGCTTTGCTTCGTGTACTTGCCCTTGGCATAAACCTACTGTGATCTGAAAAACAATGTTTTTGTTTTTATGGCGTCATTACTTAGAGTGCTTTGAATTCTGCTGCTCATATCCGACTGAAGGTTTAACCGTGGCGTATTTTAAAAAGGCCTCTATCTGATTTATTTTATATTGTCCATTTAGTTTGATTCTGATGATCTTGTAGTTTCCATGGGATTTTCATTTTCATATATTTCTCCTGAGCTCTTTACACTAACACATACTTTACAAGGTTAGTGCAATGCAATGGAAACTGCTTAAACACTCATTTACTGTGGTCAAAATAAAGAAACAATATGTAGTATATTCATGTCAGTAAATGCTTTTTTCTGCTTTTTACTGCCAATTCATAATACAACAGTGGTAAAACCTACATTCGGTTCATGGGAGGCTTATCTTTTTTTAAGGTTCCTCAGCTCAAACTGTAAGAACCAGTCTACCACGGATAAGCAATGAAGCTTGGATGGATTCAATGAGATCCTTAAAAGAAAATGTCTCAAGGCAGAACCATGGTCCATGAAACTACACAGAAGTGATACAGACACTCACTTGAAAAATGTAGCATAAGCACGAGGTGCAGTCTGCTCATTCTGTTTCATAGTTGCTGCAGCCTGTAGCAACTATGAAACAAGCTGACTCCATCTGTTTGAGGTCTTTTGCGCTAAAAACAACCACAGCTTACCAGTTTTTTGGAGACTTTAGCTGAACATGTCCGCATGTGTCTGCATATTTATTACACTTTCTCATCTCTTCTCTTCTCTCCTAGTCTATTTGTTTTCTCTTACTTCTGTGCAGTAGGTACAACAATACACATTCTTCTACAGACGCCATGTTTGTTTGCGACTGCAGTCATGGAAACTCTGATTACAGCTATATAGTCACTTTCAGTGTAGTTTTAGTATGTTAAGCACAGTAGTGCAGTTAAATTCACAAAGAACCTTCGTGTTTTGAATGTTTTGTTGAACCACAATTGGCTTACTTAAATAAAATTGTACCAAAACCTCTGAGATCTCAGGAAAAATAAAATAAATATAAAAATAATAAAAGGAAAACAAAAAAAATGAGTGCACTCAGGAAGTCCTACCACCCTTTTCCCCAATGAATGTCAAATGAGGCAGTCCGAGAAGAGTATTGCAGGATGAAATGGCGATGTGGATGATGATCCCGTGGCAGAAGATGGAAAGCAACCGGGATGGAGATATGGACAGACGACGTTCCACTGAAAGGCTCCACAAAAAAAACAGCCTACACAAACGTGCAGGAAAATTATTCATTAAGTCCATAATAAATGTCCATATATATATATATATATATATATATATATATATATATATATATATATGTATATATATATATATATATATATATACATATATATCTACACTGTACTGCAATAAAATTACCGCTCCAGTGTCCTCTTTACCTTTCATTAATTTATAGCAGCTGCCATGAATTTATAATAACCTAGAGCCACTATAACGCAAACTACAATACCCTACAACATGAATTTACATAAACATTTCAAAAATGTAACCACATTGTTTCCCTGAGCCTACAGCTCACAGTGCAACTCATATAAATTCAACTTAAAATTACAAAATTAACGGCTAAGCAGGGTTCACACAGCACATAAACACTGTTATCACATGTTCATATATTCAAGTTACCACCTTTTTAACAATATCCCGACTGGTTTTGATATGAGTTCAAGGCTAATCTTTATGGTTTTAGCAGCGCGCAACAAGTTGCTAATATAGTTAGCATGCTAATGCATCGTGTTGAGTAGCGGTCTAACTCACCGGAATATCAATTAATAGTTCCTAAGGAGTTCGACGGAGTTCTACACGACGTCCACATTTATCAATGTTTACTTTCTGTTTCAATTATCAACCTTTTGACTTAGGTTTATCAAGCTCAAAGCTATGATATTTCTCTAACATCCACACCGACCGGGCAGCAGGCGAGAGGAAAAAAACAAATATATACGAGTGAGATGACGACTCCTAGCACTTTTTTTCGCACCTAAACAGAGCGTACTGAATGCGCCTCTGCTGCCACCTTGTGACCAATTTAGAAATAGGTTATTTCTTTGAAAAAAACTAAATTTAAGAAACAAAACACATGAAATGCAGCTTAATTTTCAAAATAATGGATAATAATAATAGCCTGGAGGATTTACTACCCGGGTTACATGGACGAGTTTTTCCAAATCCTGCCGAGAAGTCCTTTTACCCTTGATATATTCTTAAGGTGATAGTAGGCTGATGTAATTGTCTTAGTGTGGCTGCTGAAATTCAGTTCTGAGTCCATGATTACCCCGCGGTTTCTGGCTTGGTTTGTAGTTTTCAACATTGCAGATTTAAGCTGAGCAGAAACTGTTAGTCGTTCTTCCTTGGCTCCAAAAACAATTATTTCAGTCTTATCTTTGTTTAACGGAAGAAAACTCTGACACATCCAATCATTGATTTGTTCAACACATCTACTCATCGTTTGTATGGGATTATAGTCCCCTGGTGATATGGTTATGTGTGTGTCATCTGCATAGCTATAGCTAACAGTTTTCATGGCTTGGGGGAAGACGCCTGAGAGAAGAGACATGTTGACAATCTGTAGCAGATCTGGGGTCATGCAGTCTGAAACCTTTTTGAAGAACCCTGCTGGTAATATATCAAGGCAGCAGGAGGAAGCTTTCAAATGCCGTATTATGTCTTGCAGGTTTTTGTCATTGATTGGATCAAATAGTGTCATGATATTAGAGTTGGTTTTAGGTGGACACATGGACAACACACCTCCTGTACCTGGTAGGGTGGCACTGGCCGCTTGTCTAATTTTTTTTTTTCTGACCAGAGACCACCTTCACTTTAGTGGGTGCAATGGCATGACAACTGCAATAACCAAAAATGTACTGAATAAAATAGCAGAAACCAGCAATGGACTTTATAAAATCGCAGTAACCAACAATGTACTGCATAATGTCAAACTAACAAGCGATATACTCAAAAGAATCAGATTGTGCCACCTGGGCCATGTGTTGTCACTTCAGTTTAAAAAATTACTTTGATATACATAGTAATTTACTGGGTTTATGGACAGTACATTACTTGATACTATTTCACAGTATACTGTGTATTCAGTCAGCAATTAACAAATAAAAAGTTATTGTGAAAATCACAGTAATCAAGCCCCTACTGTAAAGAATCATAGTAGATAAATATGTCATGTAGAAAATCACAGTAACCACCAATGGACTGTATTATATTACTGTAACAACAATGTACTGTATCAAACCGCAGTAACCAACAATGCACTGCGTTAAAATCAAAGTAACAAGCAATGGACTCACACTCACAGGCTGGCCACGCTGGATGCTTGTGTAGTATGGTGGCTGCATTGCTGAGCTGCTGCTGCTCACCCACGTGTTTAAATACACATAGGCAGCATTGCTGTTTACATTTTGTTTGACTGATAATTATCAATAAATATGTTGATGTAATTTTCCTTTACCCCTATTGAAAGAGCAAGAAAGAGGGAGGGGGAAAGAAAGGGAGCGAGGGAGAGAAAGAAAAAGAGAGTCTTCACCTGTTGTGGGTATTTTCTTTATGTCCATGACATACAGATACAGAATCTAGTGAAACGCTGGTATGCTGTCGATATGACTGCCTACAGGTCGTTTTCAGGTCTATTTTTGGCGTGTACCGCACACTTGCCGCAGTAGAAAGAGGCGAGACTCCAAATCTCTAGATGAAGCGCCACTGCAGCCTCACTTGGCACACGCATTAGAAAGACAAGTGTCTGTGCACAGAAAATTACTGTATACTATTTCACAGCAGAATGTATTAGTGTATTCAGTCATCAATTACAGCAAACAAAAAGTGACTGTGAAGATCACAGTAATCAAGCCACTACTGTAAGGAATCACAGTAGATAAATATGTCCTGAATAAAATCACAGTAACCAACAATGTACTGTATAAAATCGCACTAATCATGTGATTTGGTCAACTAGGCTATGCAGGTGCTCAGTAGTGCTCAGAGTACTCATTGATGTATTCAAGAACAGACCCATAAAATGAAGCTGTCAAAGAAATCCTGTCCACTAAAGACGAGAAAAAAAAAGTCGGACCCTTCCTGCTTCAAGTCCTGGTGGCACATTAACAAGAGGATCAAAATGGATTTTAGCAGATGAATGTACTTCTCCGGCGACATGCTAGCTGTCCGTCTGTGTCCGTCTGTATAAATTCTCGAAAGAATTCAGTAATGGCTGAGACTGTTCTTTTTATTCTATCTAAACTTAAAAAACTCAGTATTTTGATGTCAGAAATATTTTTTCATATACAGACTTTTGAGATTACTTTGTGTGAGATATTAGAGTTTATATAGTGACTTAGTTGACATTACTGCTGTTTATGTTGAAAAAATACCTTTTACATTTAAAATAATTCAGAAGTAATGAAAAGGAACCAGTAACAATGTTGATGAGGAACTGGGCTGATAGGGGTATGCAAATAAAATCCTAACAATACTCCTTTCTACAGCCAGTTAGTGACTTCATCCTGGTTATGGCTGGATGAGAAATTTGCTGTTCAGATCCCTTCACTTTAAGCCTTGTTTATTCACACTTTTTTTTACTATTACTTTTTATGGAGCATAGTGATATCACTCACAAAAATGTCAATCTTTCAGGACATAGTGCTTGGTTCACCAGAAAGCATATAATAGTCCAAAATTGTGTGAGAATGCATATTTTTTAGTCAAATAATAACTCCTAGAATGCCACCAGGCCAAACGACCCCACCACCACCACAGAACCTAGGCCTTGCAGAAACCTAGGGAAAACCTTGTATTTGTATTTGTTGTTTCTAATGTGTTTCTAATATTGGGGTCTTTCTAATATTGTGCTCTTCCATTAAAGTTTCATGATCGCAGTATTTTTTAAAGGTCTTGTATAAGATTTCTCAATTTTTCAGGTATACTGTGTGTACATTGTTACTAACAGCACTTGTTAACCCCAGTTCAAGATCAGTTCAGTCACTCGTACGTACTAAAAGATAATTGTAATGTCAAAAGATCAAAGACAAAAAACGGCATAACTGATGTTATGTGATTTATTTATTTTTGTTTCAGGAGACACCTTGACCAGTGGGCACTGGATGATGAGTATTGAATGCGATTTTGCACTGTGCTACATAATCCAACCTTAAGAAGCAGGAGGATGCAGCGTGTACAGTGGAGTTCATTAGGAGGTAAGGTTTGACTCTCACAATCTCAGAACACGCTTTTTACAAATGCAGATGTTGACACTATTAGTAGTATATGGAAGCAGGAAAACCCAGAGGAAAAACATAACACAACAAGATGTCTGTCTCTCTCTGTCTCTTTTGTCTCTTTTGTTTTTCAACCCACCTTAGATGAAACCATACCCAGTCAAGGCTTTCATGATATGGATCTAAATCGGGTTTGTAAAATATATATACATTAGTGTTACGACCCGGCTCGTTTTGGAGAGCAGTAACATATTAGGGGAAAAGAAATGAGGAGGAATGCGACACTGGGACAGGTTCTGGTTAAAGTCAGGTGTTTAATTAACTAAGGAGAGTGCTCTTGCACCAGGAAATATAACAGAAAGAGGGTAAGGCTATACAGGTGCTGATAAATAACCAAAACACACAAAATAAAGTTGAATAACTGGCAGTCAGTTAGCTCTTGGCTCAAAAAAATATACAATAGGGAACAAAAATAGGTCAGCACCCATTAGCTCACAACACACAATGGACAAAAGCAAACTAGCAGTTAATCTGCAACTTAGAAGTCTCAAACAAGAGTGTCCAACTCTTGGTACTCTACATCAAACCAAACAAAGCACAAAAACTCCGACAGGCAATGCTAAAGAATATACACACTATAAATACTCTCTAGTCCAACACAATGGTATGCAACCCACAGCAAGGCAACTGATCACTGGTTCACGGCCCCTGAACTGTGGACACACCAGCTATTTAAAGGGCAGCTGGGGTTGATTGAAGACTCCTGATAGGTTCGGTTGAATCACAGCCACACCAATCACAGACGCCAGCAAACGGCAACCAGGAGGTAGGCGGTCTCAGCTCCAGAAGGACCAATCCTCGACAGGGAATCACACAGCTGGATTTGCATAACCTGCAACAGCACTCATGGAAACATAATACATGCTAAACGGCAGCCACCGGCAGCCGTAACAATTAGAAATATATTTTATATTCATATATTATTCTTTTCTGCAATATATATGGACATGAACTTCACAATGTGATGTGTCGCCGAGGTTAAAAGCTGGCATATCTCCCCTCCACTGACCAAAAAACACTGGTGGCTCTGTGACACACTGTCTGTGCAATCAGAGCTTGAATGTCACTCACTTTTAACCAACCTGAGTATCCCAAAACTCTTAAATCAGATCAGGTACTTATTAATATTTGCATATGGTTGATAAAAACGTTTGTTAACATGTATGTCATCAGATCCACAGCTACTATCCTATCATTACTTAACCATAATTAATCATTAATAAATGCACTTTGTGACCCTTATTGTAAAGTTGTATTGTAAAAACATGCATTCCTTAAGTAACATTTCATAAATGCAGTCCTGAATAAGCACTACTTGACCATAATGAACCATTTGTTAGTGTTCTTTGCGACCCTGATTGTAAAATTGAAAACATGTTGTCTTTGGTATGTGTGTAATGCATCATACTGTAACTGCACAAGGATACTTAATAAGCATTAACTAACCGTTATTACCGATTTATTAATTTTTTTTTGTGAACCTTTATTAAAACATACAGTATATCCCTTAAGTAATACTTTGAAATGAGAAACTGGTAAAAATGTAAGTAAAATAATTTCATTTACTTTTACCATGTAGCGTAAAGTCTTCATCTTTTAAAATTTAGAATAAATCATGAAATGTTTAATACATACAGTGATTTCTTCAAATTTACAAGGTTCATAGAAAATGTTATTAAATGGTTAATTTTTGTGAAGTATTTATTTTTCAGCACTGTAATGCATTTATAAAGACTTACTGAAGGGATACAGGTTTTAAGCTTTATGGTAAAGGTCACTAAGCAGCATTCTGTTGCACACTTAGACACATATAATACAGACTTCAAGGGATGCACATGTTTAAAACAATTCCTTTATTCTTTCTTTCCTTTTAACAAAAACCAAAACAAAAAACAAGCACATCAGCATAACATGGCTATATAGCCTCCTGCAGGCTAGAACTACTAAATGACTAGCGCTAAAAATGCGCTAACAGTTTTTACAGAGGGAAGGTTACTTCTTGGATATTAATATGATTGGCAGAGTAACCCTTCAGATATTACTCTGGTTAGGGAGTATGGTGTTGAACAAATGCACTTATGGTGAATGGAAATAACTCAAGTCGAGGCATCCAAGGCATTTCGTAGGTAAAAAAGTTTAAAAAGAGGAGTTAATATAATGTTTAAAAACTCATAATGTGTAGTTAACAAGAACATCATTAATGAATGATAACAGACATATGAGTTATCTGTGAGTGAACTGCTAGCTACAAGTTATAAACATTCATTAGTAATGTTATGTCTTCATAATAATAAGCCAGCAGCAAGATATAGCTTAGTGACAAGGCCAACATCAAATGTCACGGTACTGCTGGCAGACACACAGACACCAGACACACAGGAGCTTCTTTCCTCAGGCTGTTAGACCCCTTAGTTCATTCTTAGACTTACAGTAGACTTAGACTTTATTATCCAAAGCTGAAATTCCTTTTCACTTAACCCACTGTCCCCATCAGACAGACCGTACATACAACAGACAGTATACAAAAACAATACATACAACAACGCACAGGCACAGTAAAAACACACAATACTTGACAGCAATTACAAACCAAATTCCCAAAGCGAGGACCTTCTGCACTTCAGTGCTCTGTACCCCGACCCTGAAAGCAGTGAGGTGAGCTGTTTCCTCACCATAAAAAATAGTTTTATCTTATAGAATCTGACTCGGTGGCAAGCATTAAGAATAACTATATAGAAATAGCTAATCGTATGGCCTTGTTTGCTTTCATAGGTCATATAGATGCATCAGTGTTAAATTTGAGACTGTTTTCTTATTTGCTTCCAGATGGTTCAGTTGGATGAGCAGTGATAGATGTCAAAGCTGTACGGATAAGAATAGAGCACTACCTACAAAAACTGGGACCTCACCCACAGAATGTCACATGAGAAGACATCACAGTTAAGAGAACACACTGTTTGACTCTTTTGACAGCAGTTAGTATGGAAAGTGAGGACAGTATTAAAGCACTTTTGAGAAGATTTGGCAGAAACAACCTAAACTCATCAGATGACCTTGTTTTTGTTGTCGGGTTTTTTGTTCTTTTTTTTTAAATTTATGATCAATGACATAATCTAGCCATACTTGTAAAATAAGGGTATTTTAGTCTCCCACTGTTACTTGCCCTTTGTGATTGTTTGATTGTGATTAGCATCTACGATTACACCATATGCTATCTCTCCAATATATGTAATAAGCAACACTTGCACTGTAGATGTAGCAGCACTTTGTGAGTCTGATATATGTTTTGCCATAGGCCTATATCAGTTATATTTGTCAGGTTTACTGTGAAATAAACACACAGTAGACTACGTCTCAACCCTAGATTCAAAGCTAACTTGACACAAATCTTACCTAAAGTAACAGAAGAACCTTCCTTGATAAGTCATTACTGTAACACATATATGAGCTATAATACTTCAAAATCTCTCCACATACATTCATTCTTTTAACCTTCACCTGAAAAACAAGGTTTAAAGATTACAAGGTTTAAAATACATTTATTGCCATTTTTTAAACACAAATGTTAAAAAAATTAAACTATGTATGAGTCTGTGTATTGAGGATGAATTGAGGAGTCTCACATCCTGGGGAATAAACTGCTCTGTAGTCTGGTGGTATGGCAGTGGATACCTCTGTATCTAGATCGGTACCAGTGATCTTCTGGGTGCTTTAATCACCCGCTGTAGAGCCTTCCCGTCCTGGGTCGAGCACGACCTATGACAAATTGTGATGTTTCCAGTCAGTGGGCTTTCTTTTGCTTCTTCTTTTCCTATTGTAAAAGTTCACCCGAGTATGCCTAAAGGAGGAATATCTTAAAATAGTAGATGCAAACTAACTAACTAATGAAAGGGAGCCTACATATTTAGAAATACATGAGTGCTTTGTGATTACATCATGAACTCATCCTTATTAGTAAATGCTGGCTAGCTATAAACTTGGGGAAAAATTACAACATTTGGAACATTTTCTTGCACGCAGGACTCTAGTCAGGATTTTTATGAATACTGAAGTCATGCAAAGGCCTACTAGAAGCAGCATTAAATACAAATGAGAAAAATGTTTTATTAAAAAAATCTTAAGCAGCACAATGAACCAGAAGAGATTGACCTCTCTCTCATGCATTAATGACTTATTTATTGATATGATCCTTCGTATGGGCGCCCATTTCCACCAGTTAAAGACAAAAAATTGTAGGAGATATTTATGAGAAAATTTCATAACTACGAGTTAGAAAGTTATGAGTTTAATGAACTGTTGAATTCATTATTTTATCATATTTATCATATTTATTATTCTAATCTCATAATTTCAACAGTTTTTTTTAACTATGACTTTTATCTCATAATTTTGAATTTCAGTTTCATAATTTTGACTTTTTTAACTGCATTATTTCTACCTTCTATCTCAGGATTATGGCTTTTTCTGTCATTATTATGCATGGGAATATTTTTTCATCATGCGTGGTTTTCATCTTATCCTTTCGTTTACGGGGGGAAATGGTCATCCATATTCATCACTGTGAACCTCGCAAAAAGCCTGGCACAGGACACTTTTGGAGTAGGTGATAACAGACAGCGTGACTGCAGCAGGTAGGCTGATGGTTTATTCAAAGCTGCGGCTGTGCACTGTAACTTTTGTCATAATGTTTTTCCCACTGCGAATATTTTTGCCACTGAAAATGTCAGAGCAGAAACCCCTAATTGAGTCTGTGCACAAAGCCTGGACATGTCATGTTTTAAATTAATATAAGTTAATACTTTGTTGGCTCGGGTCCTAAACACAGTTTCTGTGGTCTGTTCCAGTGCTGTAACTCTTGGTTACTTGTGTGTGTAGGTTGGGTGAAATGCAGCCCCTCTGCCCTCACACACAGTGACACAGTGAATGACAGGACAATACTGTATGTTCCCAGCTAGTTACATGTATGTCACATAATGTTATGAGTTGCGCATGCAGAGCTGTTCAGCTTTACTGACAAGAAGATACCAACCTATATTTAAGTACATTTTAACATTCAGCTGGATTATGCAAACTGTGAACATTTTAGTGTGCTCCAGTGTGCTCCGGGCGCACTTCACCTATAAATATATCCATGTATTGATGCATTGGTATGATGGAGGAAACAGTAAAATGAAACAAAAAATTAAAATAAACACGTTGTTGATGAAGTTGAATGGTAATTCCAAGTGCTGTATCGTAGGTAACTGGACTTGTTTCAGTGTCTTGAAGACGTTTCACCTCTTATCCAAGAGGCTTCTTCAGTTCTAACTAACTGGAGGGGAGTTGCAGGCTTTTAAACTCTGTGGGAGTGTCCTTACTGAGTCGTTAAGGACACGTGTGAGCTCTGAGTTTCAGAGCCACTTGTGGGTCATTGACCCAAAATCAACACGTTATTTGTCCAAGAATGTCTGACTGCTCCTTGTCTTTAAGTCAAGAGAAGTTCTGCAGGCCAGGTAGGTTAGCATACATACAGGGACAGGCACCCTGGGGGTCCAAGGTGCTGTGGTCCGGTCCCTTTGTTAGAACAGTTCACGCTTCCTTGTGAACCTTTGGCCATGTCTGAAAATGTGTGATTGGTGAAAGTGTTTCAGATAGGAGTGGCTGCATCCTGTAATGAGCAATCCTTCTGCCATTTGGTCTCTAGGTCCTCCGATGTCCTTGAGAAGAATTTCTGATCTGTGCGGAGTCAGTGTGATGACTCTCAGGGGGTTTCCTAAAGACACCGGGCTGGCTGAGAGGTTTCCTTGGTGAAATTTAAAATTTACACATAGTTGATCATCCCTTCATGTGATACCCGAGATGGTTATTGCACTGTGAAAATCCCATACAGTTGCAACCCTAGCTGTCTGTCTGTCACACACACGGCAAAGGGACAAGGACCTCATGTGTATTCAGGTACATCTCACAAACTTCATGGTGCATTAAAGTGCACATTGTAAACTCAGAAATTGATTTTTTAGATGATGCCATTATGGTCTTCTTCTTTGACTACAGCATTCTCAATAATGAGATTAAAATCAGAACAATATCCTGGTCATTTCTCCTTAGATAGATTTTAACCATAATTAATTACTGAAACCATTTAATTCAATTCATAATGAAAACATTAATATTTTCGATAATTCCCCTGTTCAACTTTCTCTCAGAATCTCAATCATATCCAAGCAAAGTTCTTATTGTAACTGAAATGTCCCTAACCAAATTGATTTTGAATCGAACCGGGACCTTGTGAATTGGAATCAAACTGATTCGGGAAATCAATGGCAACACCCAGTTCTAACAACAAAACACAAACCTTCCTCCTTGTTTCTGATTCAGTCACCAACTCTTCTGAATAACAGGGGTTCTCTTCTACTGTGTGGCCAGCTCATTTGTACAGTGCTTATATTATTTATTTTTTTTTTTTAAGCACTTTGTTCTTACTTTTGCAAAAATCAAGAAGGATGCCACTTTAACACAGGGGAAACAGTATGATGCCATGCCGAAAAAACTGTCCTCAGAACAGTTCATGTCTGACTTGAGGCTCATGATGTCCTTAATGAGCTGGACCTTTTGTCTGAATGCCTCAAGAGGAAAACAGCCTCTGTAGTTACCACATAAACTCTCAGATTGCAGTTCTAATTGTATTGGGGGGGCTTAGATAGAGCTGAAGTAGCTGCATCTGTGGACAAAAACAACAACAAAAATCTTCCGTTATCTATGACACTATAACAGTGTCCAGTCAACAATCAACAAGCTGAGTCTCAGTCTGACCCCAGCAGAATTAATGCTGCTTTTATGCTTTCTACAACGAAAATCATTGTGTGGCTAAAAAAGGAACTGTCTGCTAATAAGTTCACAATAATTTGATACACAAATCATTTCCTACTTGACATTATTAAAAGAGCTCCTTTTCATTGTTGTTGAATATTTACGATTATTACCACCTGCCCTGTTTAGAACAGGAGGCTAGTTAAGCTTGACTTCCAGTAATGCTTATTTTCAGATATGTAAAGTAGTCTGATCCTTCATGCACCATGGTGCTTAATAATGACAGCTTTGACTGAACTGTTTGTCACATTCAGCATGAGAGTCTACATGCTACAAGTCAACAAAGCACTGCTGCTACTGATAAAGCGTATTACTGTGAGGATGATTCAGGACGACTCAGTTGAGAGTATCAACATTTTTTTTTATCAATATCTAGATTTTCAACTGAGTTGGAAAAGATTTGAGCATTGTATGTCTCTGCAAGCCACGGCTACATTAAATTTGTACATTTCATTTCATGTCATATCAAGAGTGGAGGCGACAACTAAGCGAGACAGCTGCCAAAACAGAAACCACTGCTCGAGTTTCAACATTTAGTAGCCGTCTTTGTGTCAACAAAACCAAGGATTTTCCTCAATCTAAAAAAATGTTTTTAGTGCCTTAACCTAACCAAACCTTATCCACAGTGTTGTCAAAAACATATAATTTAAATATAAAGAACCCTAACATTTAAACATATTCCTAAATGCTGTAGAAACGATGATATGGTATGAGATGTACAAATAAGACAATTGAATTGTACAAATTAAACTAGGATTTTCTCAGCTGGACACTAAGAGGACATTTCCTCATTGAGATTTCAGTGACGAAATGGAACTATGCTTTAAAAGTGAGGGAAACAATCACAGTCACAAAGTTTGTGATATCCTTCCCTTCATGCCTACAGTAACTTATGTCTTGCATTGTTGTTGTTGCTGCTGCTAACACTCTGTTGGTCTGTGAAGTGGAGATGGCATGTTTCTTTTATGAAACACATGGAGACATACTCCTTTATTCACCAGACAGAAAGTAACACCAGCAGGACTGTGTGGCAGTCAGACCCCAATCCCTGCCACACATCTCCCCGACCATGATCCCCCACTAGCCTGCTGAGCGTCACTTTCATCTGGTTATAATCAAACTATGACACCAACCAGTAACAGGAACAGCAGTCCATGAAAACATGACACACTAACAGAGGCAACTACACATGCAAAGGGGTTTAGAGAAGAAGAATCTAAAGCTAACAGAGAACTCAAAGGAAAAAGCAGTGGCAGAGATAGAGACAGAAGTAAAGGCAAAAGAAGCAGTATCATCTACAGCAAAGACATGAAAGCAAAAGTTGGAAACAGAGAAACAGCGTAGCCGGCACAGCTATCTTCCACTTGTCAGTGAACAATACACTATTTGAGCACATTTTAACGAGTCTGGTATATAAAGTTCTGTCCCTTACAATGACTTTTTGACATTTGGAGAACTTGCTGTGAACTGTGTGTTCTGGACCTTGAGGCGAATGCAGACAAGCATCGGTAGAGCAGCACTGGAGTGACCAACCAGGAAAACCCTCCTTAAACCATCAAAATAATGAGGCATGGGGAACTGGGTCAAGAACAGAAAATAATCTCTTCAGTCCCAACTAGAACAATTCCAGTTCCAATCACAGACAGGGATGTCATGGAGGGCAAAGCCATGTTAACTCAACCAGAGCACCTCCTTAAGGTCTGTCGGTAATTCATGAAACTTAGAGCAGTTATTATGTGGATATAATCATCATGTATTAATCTGTTATTGTAGTATATTATAGTTCCTTTGTCAAAGGCCTTGTTTTCTCACAGTGGTGTGGTGGTTGGGCAGTAGACATCAACCAAGTACCAGCTAAGCAAAACCACTACTCATTCATACAAATGTACTCACTGCTGGTTATTGCTTACCAACTCAGTACTTTTGTCTATCTCATGATCCTGTCAGAGTGGTTATTCCAGTGCAGGTTGGCCATGCAGCATAGGTTACCATCGTCGTCTAACCTAGTTATAATTAAATCAGCTTTGTGATCCCAGAAAACCCAAGTGAAACGAAAAGATACAGTATCTGCTTAACCCACAAGCTCCACTTGTGAAACAGGTTCCTGGTGTCAGTCCCAACTCAGTAAATGTTGAGCAGGTTTGTTGGGTCATATCTGTTTGGGTGACAATGCCACTGTTGACTTCAGTTGTGTTGTACTGTAGATACTGCATCATCTAGCATCACTATTGTAGTTGCAACATGTTGGATGTTATGTATAAGCTTAATGAAAGAAGACAAGCCTCAAGTAATGGGTTTATTATCTGGCATGTGAATAACCTGGAGTTATTGTTTATCTATGCACCTTTGAAAGATGTAATATGTAGGAATTAAAATGTTAAAAACAATGAGACTAGGTTTTTTTTATATATTGTGTTGATTTGTGTATTGACATTAATGCAAATGTGCCCAACAATTTCCAAACTTAGAGAAATCCACAAGTTTACTCAAGGTAATGGTGTGTTTCTTTGGTCGCCTGTGTCACAGTCTGCTCATCTCCTGGTATTATTCCACTCACCTGTCTCTGCTCCACTCTGCCAGTCAGCCACACCTCCTCATCAGGCCAACTCTCCACACCTGTGACAGCCTGGCTGCATTTAAGCCTGCTCCTGTCTCTGCTTCAGTGCCAGATTGTTCTAGATGCTTGCACCAGACTCTCCAGCGATTTTCTGCCTGATCTCCCGGTTCCGACCCTGCTTGCCTCTTACTATCCTGCCTGACCGATCTCCTGGATATTACCTCAGCCTTCTGTCTTCGACCACGAGTTTCGCCTATCCCCTCTTGGTTACACACCTGCTCGGCTCTGCGGCTACACAGCCCACCACTGGACCTGTCTGCCTGCTAGGTAATCCACCTGTTGCCGGCTTTGCCTTCAGTCAGCAACACCAGACTCACTCCTTCACTGATCTCGCAGATCACTGTGAGCAAAGACTTTTCTCCTCATCACTGAATATACTGTTTAAGACTCCGGTGATAAATAAAAGTCATTACCGACTCATATCCTGTCTGCCTGTGCTGCTTTTGGGTCCTCACCATACCCGTGACAGCCTGTCATTATAACTTCTTGGAGACAGTCAGAGAGTGAGGTAGGAAGTCAGTGAATTTGACTCAACTAAATGTGAATAAACCATAAGAAAATAACCTTGTCTGTGAACATTTTCATCTGAGTCACATGCATAGATTTTCATCAGCAGTGGTGGTTTTTTAATGGTGTGTTGGCCACCAGTGAAGCAAGTTTGACCATGGAATAATTTGTGTTATACACTTTACTCAGGCCAGTGTTTATTTGACCCAGACAGATGGATAGCTTTACTGGACATTAGCCATTTTAACTTGAGAGCAATGACATTGGGGGGTTGTGTGTCTGTGTGTTTGAATTCAGGTAAACTCTCACTCAACTGAGCACTCACCAGAGACTCTGGTTCTCTCTCTTCATTTACCTTCTCTTCTCCGTAATGTTACATTCATGAAGTAAAGGACATTCCTCCAGTCGGCAGTCAACATAATGGAACATAAACACCGGACAATGGAGGTCACCTCCGCAGATTGCTGCTGCAGTCATGTGGATAAACAGGAGTGAAGATAAATCCACTTTTTAACTCCAAAAGTTAAAAGTAATCTCTGAGCTCTCCTCCCATCGGTAAACAGCTCTGGATGAGAGCAGAAGCCGATGTGACTCTGTGTGTTTATTCCTACAGAAGGTCTGATTCTGCACCTTGCTCCCTCAACATTGAATAATCCTGAAACTAAATCCAACATAATTACTCTCCAAAATCACACTAATCATAAACTAATTACATCTCATGGATGAACAATCTTTTATTAACACAAATTACAGCTACTGGGTATGACTGACACGATGTATGACAGTATAAATGACCAAGACTCGATTCTTTGAGACTAATAATGGTACATTAATTTGCATTTTCTTCACGAACGAAAGACTATTTTAAATAACAAAGCCTGTTCCTTGCATCTGTATCTGGTGCCCCGCTGTGCAAGTATGTGCTCACATAATAGTATATGTTGTAGGTTTTAATAAAAAGGTTGGCTGCTAGATAATTAAGTGAGCAGGATTGTTACAGCAGATATGTGGGGGTATTAATGAAGGTGGGATGTGCAGAAAGAGAAAAAGAAAGTGGGCCCTCTAGGATAGCCTGTCAGGCCTACAAGATGATTACAAGCTCAATTTCAAATTGAACCCTTTGAACTGTCAATTGCAGCTGAACAGAGTTTCCCTCCTGCCCTCTCTTTTCCTTTCACACAGACCCACACCAACATTCAATTTTAGACTTAGATTTGTGGCTGGCGCTGTGAAAATGTCTGATTTTATATTTGAGGGTGGTGAGGGTAAAATTTGTCTGCACAGCACTCCGACACACACACACACACTCACACACACACACACGCATGCACGCACACACACACACACACACACACACATTATACACAAATACGCACACATATGTACGTACACGCGCACACAGAACTCCTGACACAAACATCAATCATCACAAACAAACACCGACAGACTTTATTGCAACATTCAGCTTGAAGAACCTAAAGGTTTAAAGAGAATTTCAGAGGGAGGCCATGATGACTTGCATTTGTTCTGCAAATGTTTTTTATTTATCTTCTTGTTCTGTTATTTGTTTTTATGGATAATTGATAAGTTAGATTACTTTTGAGACAAGCTTGGATGAACGTCTTACTGAATAAATGAAAAGTGAAATGATTGATGGGTTGTCTCTTCCATCAGACTACAGATCTGTTTGATTAAGAGCTGTAAAAAGAATCCTTATTGTCTAGGAGTTAGTAACAATGAGATGACAACCTCTGGAATGCATCATAACAAGTAAAAAGACAGTAAATGTGATTGAAGGATAATTATTGTCTCTGGGGCTTTAAAATCTATCACACAAAGCAAATGTAGTGTTGACAGTTCATATAATCTAACAAAACATAGATCTTTAATTAACTTTTAGAAAAATATATGTAATAGGGTTTAAGATTATACCTGACATGATTGTCTATAATTATCTGATTATGTTGCTACGATACTTTTTTGATGGAAAAAATGTTTTAATGTGTCTTTATTGTATGGATGGGAACTTTTCAGTCCACTTGTCAGTGCTGTTTTATTATAAGCGATCTCGTTGAGTTGACAGTCTTATGCATACATCAGTTATTTTAATGGCAATTGGCACATTATTGTATCTCTCCCTTTTTTGAAATCTCCAAACTGAAATAAATACAAGGAAAGATCAATCTGTCCTTAAAAAAGCCAGGAAAGCAAAGGGGATTGAAAAAAACTGGCCCTTCAAAATTAATTTCTCTGGAGAAGGAAAACTGCACTAACCCGAACCCCTCGTACACCTTGTGCACCATCCACATAACGTGTTATTTGTCTTTCCAGTCACATGATGCATTTGCTGCTTCCATGGGGGAGGGTTTAGGATCTCATTCTATTGAAACAAGTGGTGGGCCCAATTGGACCACTTAGGGGAACCATGCTCTAGAAAACATTAGAAAGCCTTTTTTCATTCTAAGACTGTAGTTTATTTCTCATAACATAACACTCATAATTTCCTGTCATTATCTGTGGCTGACAATTGAGATATCAGCTGTTCTCATCAGCTGGTTGCATCCATCCAACAGCACAGCAACCCACCAACATTGTTAGTCTTGCTGTGTCCTTTACTAAGTTCTTGCTGCTGTTTGGCACACCCCTCCACCCCCCTATCACCTCACAGTCTTCGCAGATTCAACAGCATCATCATTTCATCAGCTTATCTCATTCAGCAGAGTCATTAGCCATCTCCACCAGCATCTGGACTGTGTGGGGGGTTTCAGCTTGCTGCTGCTTAGGATAGATGCCCCTCGATCACAAGAGTCTTAGAACTGAAGACTTTCTTTCATGACTTAATTATCACATATCATCTGTTGTAATAAACAGTTGTCTTTATTTCATACCGGTTGCTTCACTAATTGAACTGCAATCTTGTCTGCTTGAACTAACGTTTAAGTATTACTAATTGATTTATTCATAGCCTTACATTTTGGGGAGCAAGTAACTGCTGCCTGGATCATGTTCAGTGGCAACATTATTTTTTTCCAGTCAAGAAATGTTTGCACTGCACTGAAGAAGTATAAAAGTGGCAGGACTGAAAGGTTGCACAAACAGTGGATTTATGGCTACATATGTTTCACTTCAGGCAATGAAAGCACTTTGTATAGAGGCGTAGTTTTACATATTTTTATTCTCTTTCTAGAAGAGAGTAAGATGAGAAGATCAGCACCACTCTCATTTATGTCTGTCAAAAATGAAGCTAGAGGCAGCAGCCATTAAGATTAGCTTAGCATCAAGAGTAGAAGCATGCTAGCCTGCCTCTGTGCAAAAGTTAACGAAATCCACCCACCGACACCTCTAAAGCTGACTCACCCTTTTGAGCAAAACATACCAGGAACTATGGAACCAGGGCCGGCTCTTGGCATAGGCCATATAGGCTGTTGCCTAGAGCGCCACATGCTGGAGGAGCGCTGCAAAAAAGGCTTCAAAAGTTTAGTTCCTCATCAAAAGGTTCTTGGTCCCCGGGGAAAGTTCCTGCAGTGGAATTGCCCTATAAGTAACACCTGACATGTTGTTTGTTTATTCCATATAAGAACTGAGGGGGCTGCTCAGAGCCAATAAAGAGTAAGGAAACGTGATTTAAATTTTTGTATTGGTTGTATTGTATAAATATCTTATTTTGCATTGCACAGCGTGCATATTATATAAGTCAAATCTAATATGTGTCCATTTGAATCTTAAGATTTATTATATCACTAGTATCATTGTTATTATTGCAGATGCCCTTTAGTTTATTAGTTACAAATTTTTTTTATTTGTTTATTTGTTTAAAGATAAATTAAGTCATGTACATAAATTGAAAATAAGTACCGTGGGATCATGGGAGTTTGTTGTCTTTTTTTGTTAAACAGCCTCCATTGATATTCAAATATATCAAATGACTCAGGTTCAAATGTTGATGAGGTAATGTATTGAAGTTTAAAGCAACATTATGTAGAAATTGGCATTTTTTGCAATTTTGCGCCCTCCCACAGTTTCTGAGTGCGACACCACTGTCATAAATACAAATCTCAGGTCTGTAACGATTTATCAGACGTAATGTACTCTAGGTGCTAACTACAAACAAAACTCATTACATTATAACAATGTTATGTCTTGAACACTTACCCTGTGATCCTACCCCCTCACAAGTTACATAGCACAGAAACAAGTGATAGGGGGGAGGAGTGGCAGAGACACCATTCACCCCATTACAATCACTGTACCATCAAAATGATTGTGAAGCTGTTATTTTAAGGTAAAAAAAAGTTACATAATGTTGCTTTAATTACTGTTACGTTTAGTCTCATTTACCGACTTCCTTCCTCACTTTCTGACGTGTCATCTGATGTCAATTGTGAAAATTATGGATTTTCTGGGTTTGTATATTTGGGATAATGTGAAAATACAAGGTCTGGTTGTCTTGATGTTACATAGTATATCTTTAAACGAAATGTCTTATTATTAACTCCACCAAGGAGGTTATATATTTTTTTCAATTTGTTTTGTTTGTCTCTATGGAAAAACTACAGGACAATTTTCAATGAAAATTGATGGGAGGGTGTCAGCAAGGAAGAACAAATCAAATTTGGAGTGGATCTGTAAGACGGGGTAGATGCATAAAAATGTCTATTCTGTTTTTAAAACTTTAGTCCAAAGAGCTTGGTGGAATGCGTGTGCTCACTTAGCCATCTTGGCACGCCCCTTTCTTTATTAATATCTTACTATATTAAATTGTCATGCAATTGTTAAATGATTAATCTGATGTTGCCAGGTAATTCAGTTCAATTAATATTCATGGTGCATACTGCCTGACAAGGACATTGTGTTGAGCCTTAATATGAGCCCTACTTTGTGATTAATGTTTCTCCACAAAACAACCATCATCATCAAAAAAATTAAATAATGATTAAGCTTGCGATGATTAACCTTGGGTCATACAGTGACTGGCATATACCTGCCTCTACAATGCTTAAATTCAATTATCAATTTCATATGATTTCATCTGAACAACAAACCTGGAGTATTTCTTTGTACTTTCATACACAATACATCTTCCTTAAGAATTACCCAAAAATGTCTTGGTTTTTATGAAATAAATAAGAAAATAAAAAATGAATAAATAAATAAATTAATAAACATTATGCTTTCACAGTCTGAGTAGAACTATCCATGACTGATTTTGATATTCAAAACAAGTGCAATTACCCTTTTTAAAATTGTTTAAAAGTGCTGACATCCTATTTATCATATTTGTATCTTTGTGACTGTACTTGTATTTACAGCCTTTAAAGGTTATTGGTTGAAAGGCCAGATGTTGCATTTTCAAGGATGCATTTGCCCATTAACTCTCTAGGATTGGTGAGATCTTTAATTCAATGAATTGCCATTCTACTCTTCAAAATAGCACAGCAACTTTTTTTTTCAAAAACCAGAGAAAACATTTCTTTTAATCCTAAAACAAATTAAAGCAACATTATGGGACTTTTTTTAAACTTAAACTAACAGCTTCAAACTCATTTTGATGGTACAGTGACTGTAATAGGGTGAATGGTGTGTCTGTGTCGGTGTCTATGTAACTTCAGTGAGAGGGTAGGATCACAGCGTTTCATACATGTGTACTTACTTACTTAAAACTTGTGTTTTCCAGATATAATATTGTTATGAAGTAATGAGTTTTGTTTGTAGTCAGCACCTACATTATATCTGAGAAACTGAGACCTGGGATTTGTTTTGTTTCTTCACTCAGAAACTGTGAGGGGCACCAAATCACACAAAATGCCAATTTCTACATAATGTTGCTTTAAAGAAAATGAAAAGGAACCTTTAAATTAGGGGTGTCTCATTTACCGGCATTGAAGATAACTGTGATATTTAAGGAAATTAAATATTGATGTTGTGTTTATAATACAGTCATTATAATATCGTAAAAACAATCCAGCCCCTCTTAAATCTGTTCTGTTCTCGCAGAAGAAGCCACAGAAACTGTTAGCTAGCTAGCTACTAAGACAATGTGTGTTTCATAAAAAACTCAGCGTGTTCATGGTCTGCAGGAAATGCCGATAACAATGACCACAAGAGGGGGAAATACCACCACCCTGCTCCCCCACCTTCACCTTCAGCTTCCTGCAGATCGTCCCATAACACAGAGAGTACGTTGCAATTATCTGGCTACCCCTGAAACAGGAAATGTTACATTAAGGTCTTAGTTTTGTTGTTATAGTTAAATTATCATGGCGTGGTCCCTCCTGGTTAACTGTTAGGCAGCATCAACGAAATGAGAGAGAGACAGGGTTTCAGGTTCAACAGTGAGTGGACAAGAAAAGAAGCAGACATCTTATGTTAGTGGAGCACAGTGTTTAGCTTTGTGATATTGATATTGTTTCAGCTGACACTGTATTAATTCATCAGGTTGCCTTTTCACTGTCCAAGTGTAATTGTTCTTATTGTACACTGTTGTATAGTTATGGTTAAACAGACCACCTCCCTACACTACATTTTTTAGTGTTATTCAATTGGCAAAAATGAGACAAAACTCACAATAAACACAAATACATTTAACTGATAGCATTTTCTTCAAAAAAATTCTATAGATATTGCAATAATATTGTTATCATGAATTCTTTTGGCCATGATAATCATCAAGTGGAAATCTGATATCGTGACAGCACTACTTTAAATACTGATAATGAACTCTGGTTTTCTTTTTCCACAACACAGCTCAATGGTTGGACAACAGAGCACCTGAAGCTCTGTGTATGAGATAAGAAAATGTCTCTCCAAAGCCTTACCATATGAGTCTTTTTTTAGGTTTACTCCAGGGGTGGTTGAAATTGGCAAAAATCTTCATACCACCACAAATAGAACTGAGAGGCCCTTATTTGTGGTTGAAAGAACACATCACTATAAAAGTGACAAACTGTGACACCAAACACCTGTACACTTGGGCTGGTAAATACTTGGGCTGAAGAAAGAGCCTTTATTGACAACCAGAGACTGATGACAGCTTTTGAAGAACTTGTCGTTCAATTTTTCTGCTTTACGCACAAGGCCACTTCAATAAGTGCATACTACATTTGGAACCTTTTCAGAATGATTTTGCTTCCTCAAGGGATTTACTGGAGGAGGGCAGGGCTGTGTCCATCCCTTCCCCTCATTCCTCTTAACTTGCCAGCAACACATTAGGAGTAAATGTTTTGTCCAACAGAGAAGGTTGTTTACGACTTGGCATTCCTCACAGGGTTAAGAGTGATGAGATTTTGATCCCTTGTGTGGAACTATTAGCTCCCCTCTATCCCCCTTGCACAGATGGTAGTGCGCACTTCACTCTCCATTTGGCCACAAAATGGGAGGCTGGAGGACAACCAGATGAAGAGGGGAAATTGCAGGCGGGCTAGAAGCAGGCATAGAGTGACTCCTTGCCTTTCCCTGTCACCTTTGACATGGCAGATTCATCCACAGTGATGGAAACCTCCAAGGGAGGACATTGATTAGCAGGAGTGGAAGCAAATATAGGCTGTTGTTAAGAACATGTCATGGTGCTCTGAGCTTCCCTGCTAGCCACCCCATCTGTGTGTGGGGTATATTACTCATACTGGCCAGCCACTGCCAGGGCTTTAATGAAAACCAAAAACCTGGATAATTTCTGGGTTTTTAGAATGGTTAGGACATTTTTGAAACTACCACCAGCTGCCTGATACCAGCAGAAAAAAAAAGCAGAAGAGATGGTGAAAATATAAACACCAGACTTCAGAATCAGAATCAGCTTTATAGGCCAAGCATGTGACACATACAAGAAAAGTGACTCCAGCGTTTCAGTGCTCTCAATGTACTTACACGTATAACAGCTAAGAACTAGGGCAACAAAGCTGAACAAATAATGGTAAAAAAGAAAATATTCTGTGACCACTACTCAAAAACTTCTATTTTGCATTTGTTTCAAATGTAATATTATTTTTCTCCTTATGAAAGATAATACCAACTCAAAAGCCAAAAGTTAAATCTGAATGTCAGAATATCTTAGTACTTGGTATGTCCCCCTTTTGCTTTAATGACAGCATGCACTCAAGCAGGCATGGACTCCACAAGTTGCAAAACCTGATGACTCATGTTATCCCAGCATGATCTGACAGTGTTTTACAATGCTTCTTGTGATGTCACAGAATGCTTGGCTTTCTCAGTCTTCAAGTGCCCCCATAAATGTTCAGTGGTGTTCATGTATTGATGATTTCTGATGGTTTGGTCACGCTTTGGATACCAGAACTTCATGAAGACCAAATAAGACCAAGGAGTCCTGACTGTCATGGACTTTCCTCCACAGTCACCTGATCTCAACCCCATTGAACATGTATGGGAACAAATACAGCAAGTAGAACAAATATAAAGACAAAAAGCAAGAAGGGCTTCTCAAAGGCTGAGAAGACGAGAAGCCGCAATATTACGTGGTAGAAAATGACAATTAACACTGAAAAAGTATAATAAAAATAATATCTACAATATGACAGAAAAATGACAAACCGTTTTGTCCTGGAAAGTGAAACTATTCAACAGAGAATATGCAAAAGGTTTACAGTATGCAGTATAAGAATATTTTAAATGTGCAAGATAGTTTACCCAAGAAGATGTAATCCAAAAGAGATGTGCATTTATGTAGCACATTGAGTCAGATGGCATAGCCCTTACATAAATGTTATGTGTATTGTAAAGGGCACATTTGTGGTGTGAGATCTTAGTCCTGGTGGACTGAGGAGAGTGTCTCAAACAGTTTATGTCCGGGGTTGGCAGGGGAAAGCACTCCCCAGGGTCCAGGAAGGGTACAGGTCATGGATCACCTTCTCCGCAGAGCAGATGATGCGCTGTTGTCTGCCCTTGTCGCAGCGACAGTGGTGTCAGCAGGTGTAACTAATGGTATCAAGAATTTTATTATCACCTGTAGAAGAGAATGATTTTGACTTGTATAAAAAAATAATTTGTTGTATTCAGTTGTGCTCTTTATCCATTATAAAATAAAAATAAAGGCCTGTACCTGAATCTCACAGGCACTGTCAAAGTTTAAAAGTAATGCAGCTGTGTTCAGCCCAGTTCACCTTGTTTTGCACATGAGACTCTCAGTACATCAACAATCCAGTACAGCCATTTGTGTGTGGCTGCATGCAACGCTTAATTGCCGTCATTATGGTCATTTATTCATAGGGTAATTCATTAAAGGGTGTGTTATGTTTGTGAGTAATGATTCTCAAGAACCGCTCGAGTGCCGATGGGAGACAATGGCAGACTTGACAAAGAAAGTGCATTTAGAGGTTATGCCAATTTTCTAACAGATGCTGGTATATTCACCCGAGAATTTTCTTTTATTTCATCCACAGTCACTTAGAGGCATTTTGAAATGTTCTCCGTTCTCAGCTGTGCTGGTGCTAATCCCTGAAAACAATATCCTCTTTCTCTCGGGGCTCAAAGGTAAGCTCCCCCCCACAATGATCCACTTCAAAGTCAGTGATGGGTTGTGCTTTTCTATGCTTAATGCTATTTGCTTTTGCAATTTCCACATAAAAAATGAGTGCACTAAATGAAGAATTCTTTGATAAACAGGCATTTCAGCAGCCTGTTTGTGGGAATTGAAAGGGTATTGGCATTAAGCTCATTTACCTGAACATAATTCCATCAGTTGTGTTTTTCAGAAGAAAAGCTGATCTTGTATACAACAATTCATATACCGTGTATTCACGATGCTTGTAAATGTAGAATCTACATGTCTTTACAGATAGTGTAGTCACATGGGTGAGAAAGAGAAGACTGTGTTTACTATAGAAACTGTGAAGCACCTCTGTCTCAGACTGACTGTATTATCTGAGTAGCTGAGGGGTTAGTCAGAGGCGTTGTTGATAATTCCTTACTGCCATACCCTTGTGACTAATGACTCATATGCAGAGGTGGGTAGTAACAACTTACATCTTACAGCAGCTAATATGTATAGTCAAATTGACAGTGCACAGTGCAGCGGGCTGTAGTTGTCTGAAGTCAGTAGAACATCAGAGAACCGTGCTGACACTGAGCTGACAGAGAACAGTAAGTGTGTCCGTTGTGTTAATGCCAATATGTTTGATGTATACACACAGTCACTCCCAATTTACGAATAGTGCTCAAGACGAAAATTGTTTAGGTAAAGACAAAAAAACCCTACAACTCTTCCAGTCAATTAAAAAGTAACTCTCAATGACAAAATTATGCCCTGAGTACACTATCTGAATCACTGCACCATGTAATTGACCTTGCCAGCTCAATAAAATTTGGGACCAGCCCTTTGTTGAGTGTGTGCAAATGAAATGCATGTGTGGTGAAGTGCATTTGAGGAGATCCTTACATAATTACATAAGGTTTTGTAACCAGTCACAAGCTATACAAAACCCCAAACTAGTGGTTATTAATTTGGATACAGAACACAAGGCAGATGGAGCGCGTAATTGTAAAGAGTCGCCAAGCACACAGCAGAGTGTTTAATGGAATTAAAATGTGATTTTACCCTGTAGGCAGTAAATCTTATCTGGTCTCACACAGCTTAGACTGCAGTGATGCTGTTCATGTATACAGACATCTGTATGTTGTTCTTTCCATTGCAAAGACTACATGTAATGGTACAGCAGCAACAGTTTAATCTGATATAAGATGTTAAGGGCTCAATGGTGTTAATTTACTGAAGCAAGTGCTGGAAGAAGTATTGAAATCCTTAAGTTCAGGTATCAGTAACACACTATATTCCTAAGTCCTGCATCAAGAAATACTCTTCTAAAGGAACATTGACAGCAAAATGTAAAGAAAATGCATGTGACTGCTGCATTTCTAATATGGCGGTATTTTGTTGATGGCCACAAGGTGGTGCTGTGGGTACCGCACTTTAATATGTCACACACATGCTCATGCAGAACTCATGTGCCAATTTTCAGGCAACTGATTAGCAGAAACATTGTGTTATATATGTTATATTTAGGGACTGTCAAGCGCTTAAAAGAAATTAATCTAATTAATTGCTAATTTTGTTATTCATTGCGATTAATTGCCGTAAGCATTTAAAAATATTTCAATGCAAATGTATTTTTGGTAGATGAGTGAATCAATTAATAAATGGACATTCTAAACTTTAAAAGGAGGTGATGTTTCAAGTTTGAAGTGTTCTGATGGTACAAAAATTCCTTGCTGCATAAAACAGCGCTCCTGTCAACAGTTCCATCTGGGCATTTTTTGAAGCCCCACTCCAGGGTGTTTTGCTATTTCTATGATTTTAGTCATCCACCAAGCTTGGCTTCTGGTGTTATAATAAAGGCTGATTTATGGTTGCACGTACTGTAGGCTCTACACAGAGGTAACCTACGCAAGTTGTCTACGCCATTGTGAGAATTTATACATTTGCGCCAGTGTGTCTGCGTTGCTGGCGGTGGTGATTGCTAGCAGATTTTCTGGTTCTCAGCAAAAATCGACCTGGAACCGACCTGTAGACAGTCATATCCACATCATACCAGCATTTCACTACAGTTTTAATGTCTGCATGTGTAGAATATGTCACAGACATGAAGAGAATACACACAACAGGTGAGGAACAGTTTCTTTCCTGTGCACTCTCTTTCTTTCACTTTCACTTTCTCTCCTTCGCTCCCTGTTGTTCAACCTCCGGCTTTCTTGCTCTTTCAGCGGGGTAAAGGAAAATCACGTCTTCATATTTATTGTAATTTATGTGAACATATAGGGCAGGCAGGAGCCACGCTGCAGCAGCATCGAGCTGCCACACAACCTATGTGAACACAAACACGCGAGTGAGCCACTGCACACTGCAGCTCAATGATGCAGCCGTCCAGCATGTTAGGGTGTGGCTACCCAAAAAAAAAAAAAAAAAAGAACAAGATGGCGTACTGCTAAACTAAACCAATGGGTGATGTCATGATAGGTTTACACTTGATCACACCATGATCATGCATGCCTAGTTAGTGAGCATAGCTATAAGTTAACAGTTGACTATAGCCAAGTTGTCAATGTTAGCATGCAGTACACAGCTGCTGGTCAATATCAAGTGCTTATGAAAGTGTATAATTTTAGTTAATTCTTTAACTCTGACACAGGATATTTTCATAACACAGTACCTAGAAACTTGAAGAGAGATGCTGGAGAGGAGGACGGCAGCCAGCATGCTGCTGTGGGAGCTCCACTTGGGCTGAAGCAGCAGGTGAGATTGATAGCATTATATACTGCTAAATTATATATCTCTAGTACTTGGGAATTAAAGTATTTGTAGTGGAGCACCTATATAAGGTATTGTTTAATGATAATTGCGTTTTCTCATCCCCTGTTCCAAATTTTACCAAGTGTTATCACCCTACACTTCAGTGAGCTGTTTCAACTGTGGGACAAAAGGACTGTTAAAGGATTCTCTGGTTTAATGTGAGACATCTGGGCAATGACTGACATACTGTTTACTTCACATGATAGTAGTGTCTTCATGGTCTTCGGCAGGACAGCATTCCTTTTTGGAAACATGAAATCGGCATCAAGCAGCTCACAACAGGAGATTCTGAATTATTATTCATCGACCAGTCGCCTTAAATTTCAGTATGCTCAACGTTTTCCCACATAGCTGCAAGGAGCCTTCAGTGCTCAGTAACTGGGGGAGGGGCTTTCTGCAGAATTTATATGAAGAAAGTCTGAAAGAATTATGAAAGCAATGTAAATTACTGAGCTGTTTTCTCCCCCGACTTTAATGGCTGAGTGAACTCACTGAGCGAGGACCAGGTTTTCATAAGAGAAATACTACTCAGTGTAATAAAACACGTATTACCACTGTTGAAACAAGATCAAAATAACCAAATATGAATGTTTATCCAAAGCTTAATATTAAAAAAACTATGATTTCAATTTGTAATGAAGGTATAACACAGATTTGTTCAGTAATGCTTTCCAGTGAAGACCACAAAATGTATCATTTGCTCATGAGAGATCCCGTTATATTCTATGCTGCATGCATACTGCATTGTTTTGTTTGAAATTAATTTACATTTTAGTCCAGGATGGAACTCATCAGTTATAAAAGCCAAACTCCTTTTATTGGTAGTCTCTTAGGGTATTAAGCTGACAGGCACCGGCTCAGCATAATGCGCCAGTAACGTGTCCTGCATGAGTAGTTTTGGGACAGCGTCAACACTGAGAAAAGCTGCAGCAAGGGGAAGGTGTAGGATGAATGAACTCCACACAGCCCCTACAGTACTTTGATACAACAAATAAATTCCACTGGAAAATGGGTCAGCCCACAGGTGCATCAAATGAAAGGTTATCTAAACTGAGATATCAAAGTCTCATGCGTCGCTATCAGCACGCAAAATGGGTTGCTGTTCCAAATTGACACAGCAGTACATTGACAAAACATGCTAATAAGATCTATTTGCTTTGAAGAGGAAAAATAATGACCGTCATGGCCCATCAGATAAAATAAATGCCTACAAACCCGATTAGAGCAGGCTTTTATGATGGATGAAAGGCACTCACTGTAATGATTTGTTAATAATTTGCACAACTGACGGTTTGCACAACAATGGTCTAATTACAGGAGACTGTTGGGATGTGACCCATTTGTATAAAACATCTGCAGCCGCTCACCATCAGTATGATTCACTGGTGTTTGAAGCTCCTAAATTGTGACAGATGAGTGGAAATAACGGTAGGTAGCCGAGCAGCCCTGTGACTGAGTGCTTAGCATTGTGGGTAGGCAGTCATGCACACGCTGTGGGCGGACAAATTGCCAACATGCCAGGGGAACAATCGAGAGTACAGAAAGAGCTTTGTGACAAATAACCGAACTTTCTTTTGGCATCTGTCAGTTGCTCATCAAAACTAGAAACTAATCAGTTGGCGTATATAACTGGCAGCTGACAGCACTTTGGTCCTATTGTGAAGCATGGACAAAATAGTAACGGATGACAGTGCAAAGCTACTTTTGAAACTGTTGTGAAGTTTTGGTGAAGGAAAGTCACATCACTCTAGTGAATATGAAATGATTTCCAAGTGATTTTGCTCAATGTGTCATGCAGTCACGTTTCTGTCTCTCTCTGTGCTCTGAACATGCGAGACACTGAGCAGACTGCATCAGAGGGGTTAAGAGACTACTGCTACTCAAGTTGTTTCTCTGTTTTTCATGTCAGTGTTAATATTCCAGACTGTAGCACTCATATCCAGGCGGTCAACATATCCTCTTTGGTGCAAGACATCAACGCTCACCACAAGCTCCTAACTTCGATGATGTTGAAATAATGGAATAAAGAGATGACTGAGGGCATTTCTATCACCTCTTAGTGTATGCAGTGGAGCTTGGACTTTAAAAGAACCAAAGAGGCCTTGAACGAACAACACTAAAGCCTTTTTCACACAGAGATTCCACATTATCGCCGCAACAAGGCTTCGCCTTTACACCGCCTTTGTTTGTTCACACTGAACCAAGCAACGGTATACATCATAACGTTGAGATCTGAGTGTTTTTTTTATTGTGTTTCCACCTGTAAATCTAAACATGTATCCACTGACTGTTTATTATCATATGGATGCAGTTATAATGTGTTGTGATTGAGATCCTGACCCACCATGCATCATGGAAAGTGACAACAAGTTACATTCTTTGCCCTAAATTACATCACATAATCACCATCAGCAAATAGCGATGTCTGGCCGTCAAGGTGATTTTTTTCAATACAAGTTGCCAGAGACACGATGTTAAAGTTTCTTGCTCTGAATCACGGTACATAATCACCGCCATTCAACTACGGGAGCCGCCTGGTTCTCGCTGCTGGGGAGAGACGCTGTTTTTCGAGCAGAAATGTGACGAAGAGTTGGTAGGACAGACAGGATGATTTTTTTTTTTCATATAAGATGCTGAAGACACTACCTGCTACGACATTACTGTTGTTTGGTCTTGTAATGTTGCTTTGTGGGTTGAAGTGTAGGACATTTCTTTTATTTGATGAGTGAAGGATCCGTTTAGTCTTCAGACTGTGAACTCATCAGACCTACACACTCCTGTCCTATGCTGCCGGCATCTCCATTCACGCAGACACCGTCTCGCCTCTGTTACTACCTCCGCTGGCAGATCATAGGTGGAATGAAACTGTCCCCCCATTCTGCCTCTGTAACTTTCACATAGACGGCACGGCGGAATATCGGCGCAAGATTTTCTCATTCAAATGCTAACATGATCAGAATGAAAGTGCTCCTCATCAGAAAAACATGACCCTATAGGTCGACTGTGCAGCAGGTTATTACAATCCATCTTTATGTTTCTTGGTAGGTGACAATCTCTCATGACCATAGTAATTATTACAGCAAAGGACAAAGTCAGGTGAAGAAGTAGGAAGGTGGATGGGGTGGATGGTTGAATACAACAAACACAGGACTTTCACCCAAGAGACAGCTGTTCATGAATGTTAAACCAAAAGTCAACGGTGAGTTATTTCATATTGGTAGTTAAGTAATGTCACATTCATACATGTAAGGTAATTTCAAATGACATATGTAACATATGCACAAGTTACCTGACCAAGTAGTTTTAGTGCCTAAACAGTCGTTCAGGTATGAGGATGTGGTGGTTCAGCAGGTATATTGTCTACATTATTTATCATCTTAGTTTGGTATGTTAGCATGCTTACATTTGTTAATTAGCAGTTAACAAAAGTGCAGCTGGGGCTAACTGGGATGTCATTAGTTTAACTGGTACATAAACCAGTGTATTGGACAAATACATTATTTCACCTGAAGGTAGTACTCAATGAGAAGTTTGATTCACACTAGTCAGTTACTGAGCAGGGGATCACCAGTGTCAATTTATAATCTGGGGAACATGAACTACTGCGCCAAATGAAATGCCAATACATCAAAGAGTAGTTGAGGCTTATCAGTCTGCACAAAATTGGTGGACCAACTGAACTTATTTAGTGCTTGGATACAGACAGAATCACAACTTCCAAACCCTCTGCATTTGTCTTTTTAATGATGTTATTTCAAAGTGTTTACATCTAAAATGCACGTTTGATGCTGTCTAACAACAACACTTTCACAGATGTTAGGTTGGAGACCTAATTTACCCATTGGGCCACAGACAGCAAAATGACAGCCTCAGTTTATCCCAAATAAGCAGTTAGTCTGAAATGTCGCTGTTGGGCAGATATCAAAGACTCTAGCAAAGCAACACAGTGCTTAGAAACATCAGGCAGGTTCAGACTCACATGTTTAACTATATTCTGTATCTTTACACATTACAGTTGAAGATGACAACAGAAGTAAACATGCACATGCAAGCACTACATCATGTTTATTCAGTCTATTGGCTGATTGTATTTATTTGAAAAACAATAGGAAATGATGATTATGATGGCATTAAAAAAGAATAGAATGTGGCTACAGAAAGGGAGGCGTCATTCAGTCACTACAATTGCTAGAGCCCTTTTTATACCATTTATGGAATTTATAAAGTGGATTATGTACACATATATGATAATAGAAAACATAGGTATGTATAATGTACAGTAATTATATGTAAAAAGCATTGAGTTATGAGTCAACCACACCCCTGCACAAATTAACACACATATTGAAATACAAAATTTGGCTCCAGCAAGGTTCCTTCATTCCCCTGTGACTATGCTGCTGCCATGTTCACTGATCCTGGTCTTGAAACATCTGCTGGTTTTAACTACACAGGCACATCACAAGGACACCTGTGTTTGTATATCACATTGGTTGACATACAGGTAATGAGGCCTATACTTTGAAAAACTGTCCTGCGCCAAGGGTATGCAAGTCATAGTAACTGCTCAAACTACTTTGAAATGTTTGGGAAATTCTCTGGTGGGTAGATTTCAGCCCAGTGTCCTTCACATTAAATAGTAAGCTGAATAGAGAATGTGGGCACGGGCTTAACCAACTATTCATAGCTGATATTAGGGGACTTGGATGCGCTAATTAGTAATGTCCCTGTTTCTTGAACTTACTAAGAGGGTCTATCTGAAGTCTATCAAATTATCATAGAACATGCCATTAAAATGATAAAGTGAAATATGAAAGTGAAAGTTGATAAATTGCTGCAAATTATATAACAAAGCTGCTGCTCAGTTGTATTATCTGTCACATCACATCATCATGCTGTAGCCATGGCATTATTCATAGTAAGCAAAGGGGTGAATGACCTGAAAGGACACAGAAGGACAAGCATATCTCCAAGTAATAGCAGTTTCTGCCATTTGACATTGCCATCAACTCGGTGTACACTCCCACCATTTATCTGACATAACTCCTGCCCACATTTCTAGCAGAAACAGAGTGCTAGTACTGGTGTGTGTGTGTGTGTGTGTGTGGGTGTCTGTGTGTGTCTGTATGCGTGTGTGCTTACAAGAGACACATGACCACCACCTCTTTTAATCAAATGTGCAGCTGAGTTCTAATCGCAGTTGACGGGTTAGTTCCTGATTAAACTTGTTTGTTTGCCGACTGGAACACATAGACTTTATTAATGCATAAGACTGCACTGTTTAATTCAAAGCTCGTGTGTGAGGTGAGTTTGAGAATGATGCTGCATATTTACTTTACTGGATATATACTGAGCATTTATTCCTTGTTGGTTGAGTCACGAATGATGTGATTATTCAAGGTGAACAGCTCCAGTCACTACCAAAATCAATAAGCTTTAAGATGATCATGTTTTTCAGCAAGGACACAAGTTCAGCAACTAGGAGACAACTTGCATTCCTGTCACACACTTTTCTACCTTTACTCTGTGTGTATTGTTCCCCTGTGTGTGCATTTTGAATTCAAGATGCAGTTTTGCTATATGAAAATCATATTCTCTGGTCCACTCTGCTAACTCTTATGCCATGCTAATGAGAAATTGCGCTCAAAAAGACTGATATGCCTGGATATGCTAAGGTTGGATGCATGAATAAATGAAAACCTTGGTGGTCCCAAATGGAAAAGATGAATATGCCTTTTTTTCCCTTGACCCTTGTCTTTGTGAGATGAAATCCTGCTAGGCGATACCTTGCCTGAACTTCAATTTATAATGTGATGAGTAACAGCTGACCATAAGCTTTATAATGGATAAGAATGTTTTGTTAGCGTTCAAAACCTAAACCTTAACCTTATTACCTAAAGTGTTTGAAGTTTCTATGCCAGGTATGTTAGTAAAGAAAGTGATTTTTCAGTAGCAGAATGTTTTGATTTCACCAGAGTAAACAAGAAAACAAGACTGAACTTGGGTGGAGAGGCAAATGCTCTTCACACACATAAGCAGGGGCAACAAATGGTTTGAATGTAACCAAGAAGCTGGATTATTGAATTAGATGCACTGAGATGAATACTGTATTTTGCAGATTTGGGGAGCTTGAGACTTGAGCAACAAATCATAGTTTCCATCTCCAAACTAATAAAGCAAACAAAGTAACAGCAAAAGTAACCATTCTAGGTCAATAATACATGTATACTCTTTTTGGTTTGGTTTTTGTTTTCAGTTATTATTAAGCAGGTCTAGGTGCCATACAAAAACTGTATCAGTATCCAAATGCTCCCTCCATCGAGAAATGCACACATCCCATATTCAGGGACTGTGCCTTCAACCAGGTCACCAGGACTTCTGTAAGGCTGTGATGTCACAACTTATCAGTCACCGCCCTCATCCATGCACCCAGCACAGCCTTGGTTGCAAAAACAGCAGCAAAGCTGATGTGAAAACATGGTTGGTGGTGCCTGCTCTGACCTGTGAGATCTGACCAATCAGAGCAGACTGTGCTTCTCAGGAAGAGGGACCTTAAAGAGAAAAGCTCTAAAATGGAGCATTCAGACAGAGGGTGAATAGTGCAGCTATAGACAGCATGAGAAAAATATTGTGTTCTTCAAACATTAAAGCATGTAAACATTTTGTAGTCGGCAACCAAAGTGAAAGTATGAACCTGAAAATGAGTGTTATGTGGGATCTCTAACTTCATCATTATATTTCCGAAATGGCTGATCCAGAGTGCTTAGAGAATGCTTCTTGATAAATCAAGTCTGACTTTTCTTTGCAAGCCCACTCAAGTTGCAACAACTCATTTCAATTTAGTGGCCCACTGAGAAAGTTTCCTGGGAATGTATTAAATAAATGTCCATCTTTTCATTGTAGCACATTGGAAATTAACTGAATATTATTACCAAATAAATGATAATATTGATTATTTTATAATACATTTTAAGGTAATTATTGTCATAACTTTGGGGCAACAAAGAAATGTCACATATGTTGCTTGATAGTTACCACCTATTACCATGAAATTTCCTGACCTGTAAAATGAAGGGTGACCCATATTGGTTTCGGTCTTGATGTCAGCCGATAAGTTTGAGGTAATTTAAAATTAGTGTCTTGACAAGTTGGCTTTTCACACTGTAGTTGTTCTACAATTTCTTGGTCAAGTTGTATAAGTGTATAAAAAAAATATTTAAAAAATATGGCTGATATATTATCATCAGATGTTTTAAACTTCAAGATATTTTCATCAGTCAAAAAAATCCATTAGACGTTGGGCTATAGCAGAAACATCAAGTTATCACAATATGAACAATTATTTTCAACCACATATCAAAGATTATTTCATCATAAATATTTGAAAAGTTTTTATTGATGGAGAAACTTTTTTAGACTTTGCGTTTATGACAATAACAAACAGATGAACACACAGAGCGAACACAGTCTTAGATTGCCACACAGACACTCTTCATAAGAAAGCTTTCAGAGAAGCTGAGAAGCCACCAATTAAAGAGACAAAAGAAGTTGTGAGTGCTATTTGTTTGAGAGGCATGTCTCTGCGAATCAGTGTTTCTGCCTACAATAGCAGAACATCTGACAGAGAAAAGCTGTTATTTGTTCTTTCCAGAGTTCCCAAATGACAAATCAGCATTGCTAATAGATTTTGCACCTAGCAGTTCAAGGCGACCTCCTGCTGGGCCTAACGCACCATGGTCAACAGTCCTCGCAGTCTGTCCACCACACTCCCTCCGGAGATTGGCAAATTGCCTTACACACTACACAGGGGTTTTCTGAGGGAAAGAGCCTCCTATTTCCTATTCTTTGTAAATCAGGGGTTTGATACAAACATAAGTACACAGTAATCCCTCAAAACAGACAAACAAGGTTGAAATGAGACAAGAGACTGAAGAATGAAATTGTGAGGGGAATTACACAGACACAAGTATCTTACTTCTCTGTAATAATAATACGATTATGATAATCTGCCACTTCATCATTTGGAATTGACTTTCATATTGTTGCTCTCTTGTTTGGTACCATAAGGACTCAAACTTTAAAGAAAGTGTCTGTGATTTTGCAGTAATAAATGCTTAGCCTTATATCTCACACATTTCTAGACATGCCTTTGGTTCTTCTTTTAACCATGACCACCATCATTCACTATCTTTATTATTAAACCTAACCAAGCCTAAACCACGTAGGAGGCATTTCATACCATAGGTACAATTTTGGAATGCACTGACAAAAGGATGTCCAGTTGAAATGGTCATAGATGAGACAACACTCAAGTCATTTATGAACCATTTTATTGTTTAGGTCGGTCAACCCCATTCCTGTATTTAGGCATTTTTATGACAAATCGTATTTTTCTGAGACCTTTTCTGACAATGTTAATGAGCCACACTGTTTGCCAAATAGTTTTTGACTAATTACTTTATTTTGTGCTCAAACTTCAAAAAATTGAGCTGTTGCTACAATGATGCATGACCATGACCACCACCAGGAAGAAACACTGGTTCGAGTTGCAGCTTTTTAATTCAACTCAAAGTGGTTTACTGTTTCCCATGGAAGAAGCTGCTATTTATTGAATATAGAAAACTGTTGTCACCTTGGCTGTGAAGAATGCTTCCCACAGTACAAAAGGGATCATATCTGAGATAAATGTAAGCACCCTAATTGTTGCCCCGAAGACAAAAAACTAATCCAAGATGAGAAAATGCTTCATTTCTTTTCACCTGCTAGATTTCACTTTCATTTAAAGTAGGGGTGTAACGATATTCTTGGTTTCGCGATATGATTCCGTCGTGGGACTGTGATGACAAATACCACCAGATCACATGGTTATTTTGCTTGTAACGCTTATGGATCTAATGTGTAGCATACTAAACACAGGCTTTTTGATTAAACTATCAAAATGTTTATGAAAGAATTAGTTTCTCTGTATATTCCTGTGTTGGACTGCACAGAGACACACATAGACCCACTGACCCCTGACCTTAAGGAGGAATGATGAGGCTGGACTTCTCATGCTCAATTCCACCAGATACGTGTCCGCTGCGTTACGGCTCCGCCACGGCAGCGGAACTGATCGGTTTCACTCTAGTCTATGTGTTAACTTCCACCGGGTCCGCTGCGCTGCGTGTCTGCTGCATCCCAGCCCTCCGGAGCAGATACGCAGGACTTCTATATCTGGCGGATGCCGGAGCACGACGTAGCAATTCAGCCGAATTCAGCACAGAGCAGACAGGAAGTCAGACACGAAACAACAACATGACATCCGGTTAATGTTCAAAATAAAACACTCGGTGTTGATGCCAGCACAAAAACCTCAAAAAAGAGACAAATACAGGCTCTTCTTCTAATCCTTCAGTCAGGAACACTTTGTGTTGTTGTGTTTATAACACATACCTTTAACTGCGGTTGCGGGTGATTATGTAATTCTTGTCCTGACTCTGTGCTTTTGCTCAGCATCCTTTTGGGCTCACCGTGGTGAAGGTTGAATGTCTGTTTTATTATTGTATGTTTGACTCAATATGTCTCATTTATTGAATTGTCCTTTCAACAAAATTCAACAATTGTATTTTCAGCCATATGTACACACATACATGTCAATAGGTTAGTGAAAGGGAGGTGCATTCATGGAAGCTACAATGTCACCATTGTCTCACTTACCAATTGACCAACAGCAGACCCTGTAGGACTGTGAGTGTTGATCAATGGGAAAATATTTTACTTACTAGGGATATAACAAATACATTTTTTAGGAAAACACAAACATTGCGTTTTTAGCCTCTTTCTGGTACTCAAGAATACCTGTATTTCATTTCATAAAATAACCAAAACTATGTATTATTAGGGTTTTTGATGAGGTTAAGCCATTCACTTCAACACATTGATATGCACAAGGCCTCAGTGACATCAATTTCATCAAAGTCTCTGCCATTTCCCTGTCAGCTGCTGTGGATTTCCAAAGACCACACAAAGGCATACACGGTCAATTAGCTTTCTAGCAAATTAGTATATGCAATCATCCTGGCTTACATTGTGTTTACCTAACGTAATATGCCACTTAGCACAATATTTACAGGAAAGAAAAACTGATTGTACAGCCCCACAGTGTCTCACATGTGGACCAGGATTTTCAGTGAGAGGGATGAGGCCAGCAATCTCTTTGTCTTTGTAATGTTTGAGTAGGCAGTCATCTTGGACGCATATTAAAATATTTGACAAGAGGAACAGCCTGGAAAAGACAACGCCAAGTGATCTTGCATACTCTAATATTCGCATTAGGAAGGGAACTGCCTTCGCCCGGCTGGAGATATTGGCAAAGAAAAATTAGCGTATTCTCATTTTAGAAAAAGGCACAGGACTCTCTAAGTCATGCTTATAGACTATTGATTGAGATTAATGCCCAGGCTTATGGAAATGAGCTCTAAAACAATAGCCCATTACATTGGGTAATTGATCATTTGAAAAATCTATACCAATCCTTTCCCCAGGCAGGAATTAATGTCTCTGTGGACCATAATTCATTAACTGCTTGGCACACTAGTTGGCATTATTTCAAAACTGAGAAGTTAAAATGCAAAAGGAGGAAAATCTCCTGCTGACCTGTTACATAGTCATTGGATTTCCTGCTGTTTTGCATGGCCACCCTGCATACCCAGCTCTTCTAGTCTCATGTAATGGACAATAATGTCAGGATAAAGGGTTGACAAATGATGCATTATGTCTGAATGAATGTAATAAAGTCTAGTTTTGAACAAAAGGATATAATTTTAATGATAACCATATATCAGTTTGGCTCTTCTTGATTAAACTGTGCATGAAATATATTTCCAGACACCGGAAACCTTATTCAAGGAGTAAATCTCACTGTAATTACAGTATGATGGTGGCATGTGCTTCTTGAATTAGTGTCACAGTGGAAGAAAACCTGCAATCATGTCTGGTTAGTGGTCAGGTTCCTACCATTTCCTTGTGGATTTGGATGACCTGTCTTGTCTGACAGTTCAGGCATATTTAACTCACCCAGAATTTGTGTTCTCAAGGCAGCGATCAAATTTCAAATGTGGGGCACATCCTTCGAGGGTGCTGGAAAACATGCTGATGACCCAGCATGTGATATTAAACTGCCATAAAAAACTCAATCATGTCAGACTCTTGTGTGATGACGGCAGACTGAGTTAAAAAGTTCAAGGATTGCACTGTATGTTCTTCTGCTCCTTGTCTGTATTCAAACTTCTTTTAAACTAACTTACAAAAGGACCAGCAGAGTCAAGGATAGCGAGGCTGCATGAAGATGTAGAGAAATCAGATAAGTGGCCTCATCTGAGGCATGCTGGGAATTCAACACATCCTTATACCTTAACAATTGAATACATCAATTGTCAGTGATTCCTTCCATTGTGAAAGAAGCAACTGTAAATCTCTGGATATTTTTTTGCGGCATCACCCCCGCAAAATTATTTATGTACACAATCGCCATCTCTGGTGTTATGGACTTAGTGGTTTGTCTCCTCTCTTATAGTGGCTAAACCAAAAGTTATCCAGCTCGGCCAGGGTAAGTCTCTAGTGTGCATGTTCTATGAGCCCCACGATGAAGCTATATGGAACATCTGGGTTATTTCATACCAGGATGTCAAACCGTTATTGTTTTATGCGCCACTGAGCAGCTTTCATTGGAAGGAACGTGGCTCCACCTCTGACACTCTATCCAATTCTTATTTGAGGTCCATGCTTTCTCTACGGCAACCTCCTCCCTATGCAGACTTTATTGCGCTATATCATCCTTCACCTGACTTCCTCCTTTGCTCCTGTCATAATTACCACTGCCACTAATCTAAATGTGTAATAAACTGCTTGCACAGATGACCTACACCACTGTCTCTCTGGTGATATATTGGTATACATCGGTTCATCAGGATGTCAACACACCCTGTTGGCACACCATATAAATCTGGAAGCAAGCCAGACAGTTAAATCATTATAGGGCAGAGATAAACAAACACAGGTGGACACTAATAACAGGCCGTCAAAGGCTGGATTCATAAAAAAAAAAAATATATATGAATTTGATTAAGAAAAACTCCTCTTGTGCATCTTGCTGGGTTGAAGGAAATCTCAGGCTCTGATAGAGGGAGTTGCTGGATTTAGAAGAAGTTGCTAACTTATCCTTGTTGCTGTCTTGTTGTGTGTCATTGTGTGTGTGTGTGTGTGTGTGTGTGTGTGTGAGGGCAATGAGGGTCTGTTAGTCTCCTTCTGAGGCACAGAGAGAGCTGAGACTGACATGAAGGACATAGCAGACTGAGCAGCAGGGACTGCTACTACTCTTGCCAATAGTCCTTGACAACAACAACACCAGACTGCAGCGCATTGCGAGAACCATGTGTTGGTACTTTATAAAGCACCCAAGCAACTGAAATCCAAACTGATTTGCAGGCCAAGTTTGAGGTGCTGAATTGCACATCCACTGAACTTGAGCAATCGTTTTACAAGAGGAGAACATTTCTGCCAAGTTGACCAGATTGGCTGAGCGAGCAGATGAGCAATATAACTTTCAAAGTAAGACATTTGCCCTTCAAGTTTAATCTGTGTCTTACTGAAAAAAACATGCATGAACATGTACTGACTATACAGTATATGTTCATATACAGTACAGTTTATTTTTTCTACTTACTTTCTTACTTCATCAGCTTATATTGTACATGTCAGGTAATACAGTTTTAATAAAACCTGTTGTTCACGTATGATGTCATGGTCAAACAATGTTGACCATATGGTTGTGTGTCACAAAGTCTGTTTAGGTTTCATAGAAAATCAGATAAATTATGTAATTCAATTCAAATAATAATCCAGTAATCTAATAATTATTTTTTTTAAAAACCCTCCATTCATGTTTCTGAGTAATTCAACGTTCAATTTCAATCCATTATTTGTAGTTTGAACACACAACATCACGTTTCTATTTTAGAAAGAGTTCTAAATGTCCTTTCTGCTCTTAACCTTATAGATTTTGGCATTTATCATTTCAGTTTTTATCGTTTTCATGTAATTTCTTTGTAATTTCGAGTCTTGAATATTTTATTGGCATATTTTCATATTCATATTAATATACATTGAACACAACAGCTTTTGCAAATGGGATTCTGCAATGTATATACTGCTGATGGTCATTAATAATTTGTATTAACCTGCTTTACTGGCTCTTTAACATGGCTTTAATCTAGTGTCATTTAGAATAAAGGAACACCATGCACCACACAGAGCAGAGGCCCTCTCTGAACCTATGTTATCCTTATTCTTCAGCATGTCTTTACTTTCTAAGATCTTAGATTGTTTAAAAAAATATATATCTACACTGTCTTCAGACTATTTAGCTTCATAATATTTTAGGATTTATTTTCTGTTTTCTGGTTTATGTCACAGAAGAATTATATCAGAGGACTATAAAAGTAAAATCTGCCCTTTAACTTGGAATGACAGTATCACTACACCTTAGTTTTCACCTCGTAGTTTTTACCTTTTTATAACGGCATCTAACAAACTCATGACCCATATTGATGTTTCTTGTTAGGCGGCGACCTCTACTGGCCACAGTTATTATTACAGCAGCAAAGGAGAAAGTCAGGCAAAGTAGTATAAAGAACAACAACTCACATGGGGAGGAAGATGAGGACAGATAGACAGGTCAAACAAACACAAGACATTTACCACTGTCTGTGTCCAGTTTGAAGCTAAAAGTTAACAATGAGTTATTTTAAGTTACTGTTAAGATAATAACATAGTAAGTAATGTAGTTATTTTAAATGGCATTTATGTAGCAATTTATATGTATAAATCACCTTTTTATTGGCCATATGTGAGCTGATTGCAACATGACCTGAAACATGAGACCTTTCCTGTGTGTCTCTGTTGCCTATACAAGCCTGTGGACGATTTGTTTAAGTTATGTAATGCTGCTGAACTGTGGCTTTCTTTGTGACAGACGTGGGTCAGGTTTTCCACAACATTTCAAAGGATGTGATTTGACATGCACACTCTCCAGTGCCTTTTCTTGGCGCCTCTCTCTTCACCCCGCTAACAGGGAGCAACAGTGGCTAATGTTAGTTAAGAAATGGAGTCTGCTAGCATAAACTTATGACTGGTTTCCAGCACAACACAGAAGTTCCTGAAAGGTAAACAATGTTTTAAGTATTTTTCTTACCTAAACCTAACCAAACTGCAAGCATATGACAAATGTCTAGTATACCTGTTGCTGGTATGAAAATGTGTTGAACTATCATTGGCCACCACTTTGGCCACACACACATGAATGTGTTACTGGTATTCTATTGGTTTTCAGTGACATTCCGAGGATACTTCATTAGGATACTTTAAGATCAAGACAACTCTCTGAGCATTAACGATTATATACATTTTTTGCTCCTTAAATCAAGCAAAACTTTGTCAAGCAGTACATGAATTTCTAGAATTATTTAAAGCTGTTGTAACTCAATTTCAAATCTCTGATAGTGAGGCTGGTAGCATTAAAGCTAAGTGAATAGGAGAAGGCCAAGGCTTTTGTCAGTGTAGGATTTGGAATGTGCGAATGTGTTATTTCCTGGAAACAGTTCATTGTAGTGTGGTCCAGTGCAGACCAAAGTCATAAAGTCTCAGTATAAGAGATTTGTTTGTGAAATTACATGGTAAAAATAGTGGAACAAAAGCAAAAAGAAAGCAATTCCCAGAATGTTGAACTATTTCTTTAGTGCTCACTTACTCTAAACCATGTTATTGAAAGCTTAATATGGCATTGGTTCGTATCAAAATTAAAACTATTGTAACTATTTTTTGATCATACAAATGTGACAACATTACACCACCAAAACAAACAAACAAACAAACAAACCTCTGATCTATGACCATATAAAAAAGAAGTGCCCACCCATGAAAACCCAGTGCCCCCTTGCTGATCAATGTCCGGTGCCGCCGTGGAATGAGTTGCTTTCATAGTCGATCTATATGGTCATTATTCCAATGAGGATGGGCTGCTTGGTCAGAACCTTATTACTCCAAGAGTGCAGTCCTTTCATATATTTTTTCGAAGTAAGTCATCCATGTTTTAGAAAAACAGTAAGAAAAAGGCAACACAAATTATTGATAGAGGAGCCATACAGAACAGGTGTCACGATGATTCAAGAAAATATTCAAAGTCAAAAGCAGCCAAGGATGGCCCAGATGTGGACGTGTATCTACAGAAACAGAAGCTGTGTTTGAGAAAATGCCACATGGTGTTACTTTGAGGTTTCAGTCAAGAGAAACACCAAGCCTGTTTTCAACGGAGCCAGTCTTTTGCTATTCGGAGTCACTTGATAAATAGCTGGATTGACTAGAGGCCAAGGGCATGTTATCAAAAGAAGAGAATGTGCTAAGGAACACATGACAGAGGCAATAAGCTTCACTTATACCACCAACACATCGATGTATGCTTAAATCCACAAACCTAACCGCTGCCTGATATGGAAGACATGCCACACAATGAATACTGCGCAAACACCAAGGATTCAACACTTACAGGAATTCCACTTTTCTGCTTTTCTTGTTGGCAGGAGCAGACTAAAGCCCTCAGGCAGTGAAAAATGTCACATAATCAGTAAAAGTCTGAAAACAGATGGGAAAACTGGATGAGGTTCTCAGTTATATTGGAGAGGCAAAATGCAGATTCACCTTGGTACCTAAATATGGTGAATCCTTTCATATAGCTGATGTATTCTCCCATTTTCTCACACTGACTCTTTAAAAAAGAAAAACAACTGTACAATTCATTAATTTCACCTCTTAAAGCATAACATACAGTCCAAAGTGTTCTTAAAAAATCCATCACAGGCTCAGCATGTAGCATCACTGAGGCCTATAATGGCTATTTATCCCACTGATGTACTAAGATATGTGCTTAGAATACAAGGACATCAATCAGAGCACATTAATGCCTTCTTCAGGCCAGCTGACTGTCTGCCACCTTACAGTACACACATAAACACACCTACATGAAGGCACATACACAAAAACACACATCCTCTCTGGCATGTGATGCATCAGGACTGTTGACAGATGAAACAGATGTAGATGGGCCAACACCTGGCACATTTATCAGTCTCTCCTTCTCTCCCTCCTTCCACCATTTCTCTCTCCCTTAAGCAAGTCATCAGTCAACATTGAGCGTTCGCTCGGCCGCATCAGGTAGACGGCTACGAGATTCATTGTATTGAGGCAACATGAAACCAGCATCACATCTGCCCACCGAACTGATTTCTGGAACCCACTTCATATAAAACCACAACAGCAGAACCTGGTGTGAGTAAATGAACAGGTCTGAGAGTTTTTCATGCAAGCCTCCCTCTTGAGTGGTGGGTGAGAAAAACACACTACAGGATAGAAAATCCAAACTGGTAAATGGCTAATCTTTAAGTGCAAAAAGAAGAATAGCAAACCCCCTAGGCATTTCTATTCTTAAAGGCATCTTCAGTAACAAAGAGTACAACAAAAACTTTCAGCACAACAAAACCCATAAAGGCACCATTTGGGCATCTGTTATGTACAAAATACACCCATGGGGTTTGCCATTGTGTATTGGAAACAGTGAAACAAGATGGGGGATCTGTAGGCAATGCCAGAAGAAATAACAACACTTGCAGTGATGAGAGCTGGTAACAGTGTTTCACCCTAACATTTCTGAAAAGAAACTTAAGAGGAGGACCTGCCAAAACTTGCATCTACCTGCAGCATAGATGAGTTCAATGTTGACTCATCACTGCCCAGAAAATGAGCTGGTAACAGTGTTTCACCCTAAAGTGTCTGAAAAGAACTCTAAACAATGTATCCACTTCCAGTCTCAAGTTTCCTTTCAGACATTGAAATATGAAACCCCTGCTCATATTTGGGCTGTTTTGACTCAATTTTGAGAATTTTATATATGCAATATTGTTCCTGGCTGAAAAAACAGGTGGATGAAAATCTCGGCAGGTCCAAAATGTGTTTTACCAAATAATGTAATTAAATTTCTTTTCAGACTCTTTAGAGTGAAACACTGGTAGCCAGCTCATATTCCCAGCTGTTGTGACTTCACATTGAGAATTTCATACATCTAACACTCCTTCATGCTGAATAAAGAGGTGGATACAAATCTCGGCAGGTAAAAACAAAACATCTGGCGATAATGCATCCGCACTGCAACTTCATTTCTAGAGATCAATGAACCAAATGGTCTTATTAGCACATCATTTATTTGATTGCGTTTGACAGAGTGTATTTGAAAACAGACAGTAAGTTTGGGGGGGTTTTTTTAAGTTTTTTTTTTTAATGCCAACAAGTTCGCCCTGATTAACAAACACATTTCAGGAAATTTCAAGGAAAATCTACACCTACTTCCACTGAGTCTAATAAAACACTGATGACTAGACATTCAGATCATTTGTCATTAGTGATGAATACCCACAAACAAAATTATATAGTTTAAATTGTTTGCTGCCGTGGAAATCATCACAATGTCTGGTAACGATGATGATGGTGATAGTGATAATGGTAGTAGTAGGAGTCAAGCAGGACCACAGCACCAGGGCCAACCACAATCCATGGGAACCTGCAGGAGGCGAAAGCACAGAGACTTGGGGAAGAAGCCAAGTTAGTATCATGCCTTAATGAGACATGAATGTGTAAATATAGAGGGAGAGAGAGGAGCTCAGTGCATCATGGGGTGTCTACTGGCACTCTGAGCCTATGGCAGTATAGCTAAGGGCCTGTGCAGGTCCTTTTATCAAAGTGGAAAGTTTTAAGTATACTCTTAAATGTAGAGAGGGTGTCTGCCTCCTAAACCGACACTGGAAGATGGTTCCACAGGAGAGGAGCTTGATAGCTAAAGGCTCTGCCTCCCATTCTACTTTTGGAGACTCTAAGACAAATAAACCTGCATCCTGGTAGTGCAGTATTCTAGTGAGGTAATAGGGTACTATAAGGTCTTTAAGATATGCAGTTGCCCGGCCACTAATGGCTTTGTATGTGAGGAAGAGGATTTTAAATTATATTCTGGATTTAACAGGAAGCCAGTGCAGAGATTCTAATATTGTAGAAATATGATCTCTAATATGAGTTCTTGGTAAATATGCAGTAACATTTTGGATCAGCTGGAGAGTCTTTATAGACTTATTGGGTCAGTCTAATGAAAGGGAATTGCAATAGTCCAGCCTTGAAGTAACAGAGGCGTGGACTAATTTCTCTGCATCTTCTTGATACAGGATGTTCCTGATTTTTGCAATGTTCCACAGGTGAAAGTCAGTTTATGAAATGTGTTTTATGTGGGAGTTCAAAGACAAATCCTGCTAAAAGATAGCTCCCAGATTCTTTATGGTGGTGCTAGAGGCCAGAGTAATGCCATCCAGAGTAGCTATATCATTAGATGATATGTCTCTAAGATGTTTAGGGCCCAGCACAAGTTTTGTCTTCAAGTTCAGTAGCAGAGAATTACAGGTCATCGTGATTTATGTCCTTAAGACATGCCTGAACTTTAGCTAACTGATTAGTGTCATCTGTCTTCATGGATAAGTACAATTGTGTATTGTCTGCATAACAATGAAAAGTTGTTTTCTAAAGATATTCCCTAAAGGAAGCATATATAAAGCGAATAGTATTGGTCCAAGCACAGAACCTTGTGGAACTCCTTGACTGACTTTGGTATGCAATGAGGATTCATTGTTAACCTGTACAAACTGAGAACGATCTGATAAACCAGCTCAAAGCAGTTCCTTCAATTAAATGTTCCATTTTTAGTGTTAGGATGTGATGGTCAATGGTGTCAAATGCAACACTAAGATCTGACAAGATTAGCGCAGCAACAAGTCCATCGTCAGATGGAATTAAGAGGTCATTTGTAACTTTGACCAATGCTGTTTGTGTGCTATGATGCACTCTAAAACTTGATTAGAAATCCTCATTAAGATGTTGCTATACAAAAGACTTATTTTTTATATAATAAGGCTTGACACAACTTGGTGTGTAAGACTACTGTCCATCAAGAGCAATATCTTGGTTGTTTTTGGATAAATAAGCAGATCTACAGTTTCAGGAGTTAGACTGCTCAGCTGTGCTGTCACCATATCCCCAGCAGTGGAGAATACTCTCTCAGCTGCAACACTGGTACCAGGGGTGCATAGGTAGTGTTTAGCCAATCTTGCCAGCAGATGGAAAACTGTCTCATGAGACCTCCACCAGTAACAGGGTTCTTCTGAGAGAGACACCAGAGGAGCCTCCAGATACTTCTTCAGCTCCTCCTCAGCTCTGGTGCTGGCAGATTTACAAACAACACTGACCTCAGTAGATGTCTTGCCACAAATGTCCTTCTTTAAGGGCCTTCTTCTGGGCCAAACTCTGGCATCTCAGTACTGTCCTCAGTCTCATCTGGTCTCAACTCCTTCTGCAGAAAAAGAGTCAGTGGTTCATCATGGTTCATCCTCTACTTTGAAATATTATACTGTATCTTTATATACAAATGTACGGTATACTTTATGAAAATGTGTTTTTTAAGAGTAGACTGTATTTAGTATTGCTGCAGCCTCTGCAATCATTTTGGCATGGATGTCCAGCTGTTCGTCTTTAGCAAGTAAAGGCAGGGGTCGAGTGTGGAGGCTATATAAAGAATGCTGTTATTCTGCACACTTGTGTATCTCTTAGCCAGTTCTCCGTGGATTGCCACTTTGATTTCCCAGATGATTGGTGTGTCAGTGCCAGCAAAGCCTGCTTCTGTGTTGTGAAGCAACTGAGCATGCTAAGGAGCACTCACTGAGAGTGTAAGTGTAAGAGTCCTCCAATATGATGTTGGTTTGTGTCTTTCATTAGCTTGAATGCCGAAGCTATTTCTTCAGCATTGGAGACGTCCATTTCGCTGAGTGTGCAGATGTCAGTTCCACATTTTCTCACCTGGAGAGAGGAGGATACAGCACACTATTCCACCTCGTAGCGACATCGATTTTCAACTTGTGTGGTGGCAACTCTAGAAGCTTCTGTTTCTCCGGCAGGGCATGATTTGCGATGGCACTGCGTGGGAAAAATCCCCTGATTCGCCTAATCCTTGCTGAGCAAAACACTTGCGTTGTATTGTCGATCTGCGCAGCAGCAAGTATGTTGGCAGCATTTTCTATAACAATCACCAAATCCACGGTTGTCACATTCCAGTCATTTGCAACTGAGTGAAACTTGGCATTCACGTTCACAGCCGTGTGGCTTTCATGTATCACCCGAGTTTGAACAGACTAGACTCAAGCTTCCAGGCATCCCTGATGAAGAAGTCGTAAAGGTGACAAATGAGCTGCTATTGAGTCCGTGCATCACATATAGGAGCGACCCTGGTGGCTTTGGTCAAGGCTTCCCTGACTTTTACTTTTGTCTCTAGTAAAGCTGAGGTACCACTCTCTCAGTAAAATACTGACACCATGGTAAGGTGTACTTTGGCTCAATTGTGTGCATCATAAACCTAAAGCCTTTGTTTTCAACTACGCTGTAGGGTTTTTTGTTTTTGCCCATTCAAAATTGGCTGGGAGTTTGGTGAAGTGGAGCAATGTACATTGGACAGCTGCCAGTCATTCCTTCAACTCTGGATGGTGGCATACAATGTGAGCCCAGGCATTTGTAGTGTTCCCAAAGTGCTTGACTTTGATTTTGCAAACTTGATATACTGAACAAGCTCCTTCTTCCCGAGGATATTGTAAAATCCAAAGTATACCCAGATGCTTGCCTTCATTGAGGACAGGACTGGCTGTCTACAACGTCATGCTGCTCCATTTCAGACAGGCTAATGTTTGCAGCCACTGACTGGCCAGCTAGCCAGTAGCCACACTGCTTGCTGCCTGTACTGGCTTCCACAGAACCACTGAAATCTATGGCTATGCGATTACATAATCAACTACGGAAGAGGAAATGGCGCACGTCAGGTCAAGCAAGGCAGATAAAACACTGTAAAAAACTGATTTGGGGGAGTTGTGAATAGGTTCTGAATCATAGAAAAGTAGAATTGTGATTCTTATGTGAATCGATTTTTTCCCCCACCCCTGGAATGAAGGAGGGAGCAGTTTCGGACAGAAATATCGTCTGTTTTTTTTTTTTTTTTTTTTTTTGGGGTGGGGGGGTTGTGTTTTCTTTATCCTTTACAAAACATGGCACCTGCATTACCCATAATGCAACTCAACCACTAACAGTTTCGGTCACGGATTCTTGTGTACAGTGTGATTTTTTAAAAATAGAAACGTTTATAAAACAGGAAGTCGGTGATTAGTTGAAAGTTTGTGACTTCACTGCAATGTGATAAACTGGTAGTGCTCTATTCTACTGATACTACTGGACACCACAACTAATTGAATTTACAGCAACATGGCAGAGGTCGAACTGTTTCCAACTGTTCCACTCATGCAAATGAGTTTGGGCCTTTGAAAATCCTCTGTCATCAATTTGAACAGATCTGACACATTCTCTGGCTTGTGGAGAGCTGCATGATGATGTACCTGATTCAGCACGAGCAGTTACACCACTGTCATGTAAAAACTGAACAGGACATGAAATGTTACCGGGGTGTGTTCTGTCTCTTGTTGAAGCCTTGTACAGTCCTCTGTGATAGTGTGATATATTAGACTCTCAAATTATCATTATTTTAAGCAACATTATGTAACTTTTTTTTACCATACAATAACAGCTTCAAAATGATTTTGATGGTACTTCTAATAGGGTGAATGGTTTCTCTGTCACAGCCATTCTGCCCCCATCACTTGTTTCTGCACTACGTAACTTCAGTGAGAGGGTAGGATCACAGCGTTACATACATGTTTGCTTCAAGATACAAGTTTTCAAGATATAACATTGTTTGTTATCATATAGCATCTACATTACATTTGACTAGTTGTTACAGACCTGGGATTTGTATTTAAGACAGTGGTGAAGGTTCCAACTCAAGTTCCATCAGTCTACACCAAACTGGATTTCAGCTTTCCCTCAAGGAATTTCATCGTGTCTTTTTTTATCTCGATCTTGATTTTTGTACATAGCCTAAGGAAACTACACATACAACAATATTAGGGATGTAAGATACGATGTGTGTGTGTGTGTGATGTGAATTACTTACACATATAAGTGTGCCGATCAAATAAGTTTTATTACTGTTGCCAGGAAAATTATGTTTTCATTGGCAGGAAATGTCAAGAGCCGAAGAACAGATTTCCAATTAAATCTGGTGTACAGCTTGGAACAATTGATTTGATTTGTCATCTGGATGCTGTATTTGCTTTGTTTAATGAATAAGCCTTTTCTAGGTAATAATTACGGAACTAACAGACTTTATTTCAAAGCTCAAGAATATGTTTGTCGAGTTCAAACAGATCAGGTCAAGTTTAAAGATAAGTGATGAAAATGCAGCGAGTGCAACAGCAAGCTGGATAATTGTTGAGTTCTTGTGTTTTTGTTAAACTGCATTTTGAACAGATGTGTCAACAAATAAAAAACAAAAAAACAAAGCAATAAAACAAATGAAGCAATTGATGTTGCATAATCATCGCACCACCGAAAGTAAGCTAAAAAGAAAACAGTAGCATCTTGAAGACAAAAAATTAGCATCAGTATCATAGAGTTGCTTCACTCTCAAAACTCGCTGTGTAATCTTTTAAATGTACTTGAATGAATTGAGTTAACTTCAGTAAAAAAATTAAGTAGGTCGGAATAACTGTTTATTATCATGACATAAACAAATAATATTAATAATGATAATAATTGAAATACTAGATTTAACTGTAAAACAAAATATTATTTAACAAGACAAATATGCTACATTTACTAAATGTTTTCTCTCAAGTTAATTTCTGAACATTAAGGTGAACTTATTTGGATAATTTTGCTCTACAGTGGATTACAATAAAGGACAACACTAAACTTAAAAAGACTAAATAGGGACAGCTGGTGAGTGAAACATCCATAATTAGGCTTTTAACTTTTAACTTGGTTATGAAGAAATCAGTTAATCTGTTGTTTAATCTGTTGTTTAACTCCATGATTACAGCATTGCAGCACCAGTCTGTGACTGCCTATTAACAGGTCTTGAAGTGATGACCGCTGTGTCTATTTTTTGTTAATGTTATTCTTCATGTGTAAGAAAGACAATACTGAGACAGTGCACCTGGCCCAACAAGCAGCTCTGAGGACCAGGGATGTTCTCTTTGCCACAACAGTCAATGGTGTCACCGTCATGTTTAGTGCAAAACCTCCTCAATTTCTTACATGATCGATGATGATGAAGAATACTGATTTGGAATAAGTAATGATCGCAGTTATTGAAAACTGATCAGCATAATTACTTATTCTCAAATATTAATAATAATAATAATAATAATAATGTTAAGAAAATAAAATGTAATGTAATGTAAATGTAATTTTAAGATAAAGTTAACTCTCGGATTTTTTGGCATTTATTTGCTTATGTCCAACTCAAACAATCACTTCAGTGATATTCATAAATATTATTAATGTAGTATAACTTTTTATTATTGTAATATTTACAAAGCCACTCAGCTAATGTGATCTCAGTTCTTTTCTCAAACAACCAGCTAATTATTTTGGAGCATGTGATGTTAATGACTAAATGAATAAAAAGGCTGAACTGACACAGTAGCTCCTGCTCAATGCTGTGCAGAAGTGGAGTGAAGAGGGGAGATATCTGCACCTGTCAGGACATTATCAGTGTCAGGAGTTGACAGCTCTGACTGAAATACAATGTCAGCCACCCTTTTTCAGTGTCATCCCACATGCTTACCTGCTGACAGCTGTGCTTGACTTTGACACCTGAGGTAAGCAGCTTGCCGGCACTATGAGTCAGGAGTGAAGGGAGGACTGGAGTCACTCTGGAGGTCAGACTTGGAATGGCATTCTGTTAATCTAGTTTTAAATGCATAAAAGTTTCATGTAAGGTAGCATTCTGCAGTTTTTTTAAATGAATACACTGTATTTAATATTGCACATTCATTTGTATATATGAAATAGCCAAGAATTATTGAGTGGTTCTCAAATGGCATCACACTTCAAAATCATTCAAAGACAGAAGACAAAGGTTCCATTTGTCTACAAATTTGATGGTTGCCTGTCATTATCTGGGGCTGTCAATTGATATCAGCTGCTAACGTCAGCCAGGCACATCATCCAATAGCACAGTGACACACCTTCACTGTTAGCCTATCATCTTGCTGCTGTCTTTGTAATAATGAGTGTCTCCCTGCCTTTATTTAACTCACGCTGCTGTTTTGTGCGCATCCACACACACACAAATGTTTTGCTCTCATTTCAGCTCGAATTCTCGTGAAAATGAAACATCCACATACCTTTTTTTCCAGTTCTCGTAGTAGCAGCAAGCTGATGTGATTATCTAGCCTAAAGGAGAAACGTCTCTTCTCCACCTGTACCTGCTCACACAGCTTCACACTCCGCTGCAGTCAACAACCTGATCACCTCCATGCAGTCTCTGGCTTATGTCATCCGAGCTATCCATACTTCAGTCAAAGTAAAGTCATTCATCTGCGTTCCTCGTCGCTGCCATGTGCATGCAGCCTGTGCAACATCGCTTCATATCCATGCCATTCATCATTCTCCAGCCCACAGTATTCATTGTTCTTTTAGCTTATTTTGACTTCCATTCCTGAGAGTGGAATTCCTGAGAAACATATCTTGGTCTTTAGCTTGCTAAATGCTTGACTGCTTGATTGTCAAGGCCTTTTTACCAAGGCTTTTTTTTCTGGGCATGGCTGGCTGATAGGAGTTGGTGTTGATTTGAGCAGATTGGTGTTGATTGGAGCAGCTCAGATAATAATACTGTAATGAAATGAAACCCCAATAATCTGCTATATGAAGCAAACAGTTTTGCTACCTGTAAGAGTTTTTATAATATCGTCAATAAAGATTTTATATGAAAGGTTTGGTTGTTTGGATTTGAGACCAAAGCTTCCCTTCAATAGTCTGGAGATGCATGAGCAGACTTCAAGGTGACCAGGGGGAATGATCCTCTGAGAGACCTGCTGTATGTCCATTTGTCCTCTGTTTATGATTACCTGTTCAACACTCCTGACCTTTGTAGCAATGAGCAATTAATTTAATTTGTTCAGACTCACTTGTTTTAAAGGAGAACAAGTCTTGTTTAATAAAGCTATATTTAAATGTGGGTTTTACCTGCTATTGCTTTCAAGACCAAATAGGCCTATAAAGCCCTGTTTAATGAGCTACACTGAGCTTCATAGACAGAAGTATCAAGATTATTATTCATATCATGCGTTTGACGGGCCTTCTTTGTTTATTCAGCCTCAGATGGTTTCAGATCATTATAACACTACTTGATCTTGTCTTGACAGGTAGGATTCTTCATGAGCATAACTCTATTGAGCTGTTTTATATTTCTTGGAGCAGCAACAGAGCTTCGTGTGAAGAGGAAGGACTGGGTACTTTGGTAATGTTCACCAAGATGGTTAAACAAAGAAAAGAAGACCACTTAACCTTGATGAACAGAACACCTCAAGAGAAGAGATACAGATCAGTTAACATGTATTCCACCCTCTGATGATGAGGAGCTCTCCATGCTGAGAGGGGTCAATGAGGACTACTGCAGATTTGGCGAAGTTTCTCTAATTAGTCACAGTCTAGAGTGAGTCACTATATTATTGAGAGTTCTTTGTAAAAGCACTGAAGCAATGACTGCTTATGACTGAATTCTATGAGAGATTTATTTTGTGGTTAGCTTTTAGTAAATACTTTAGACTTATCATCTTAAGAAATAAATCAAGTAGCTTTTGTTGAATGTTATTATATGTGTCACTATAATCACACCCTTACCTTACAGGCGACAGGAAGCTGTGGCTTTTCAAGGCTCCTCTTATCATTGTGGCAGCAACACAAAACTGCCTATGTGTGCTGTTTGCTCAGTGTGGCCATCACTTTTAATTGAAGGTTCCGTCTTCATTATGTGGCCATCTGAATGAGGAGGTGAGCCACACTAGATCAATTGTGTCATGAACTGGAGGTCACCTCAGCTGTGCTTAACGGTTTACTATCAGCTCCTGTTTTGCATGCTGTCACCAATTTAAACTTACTTTACATTCCCCAAGAATCTGAGGCATCTGACCTTGACTCCTTTACAGCCAGCAATCTGAATGGCAATATGGGGTGTTTGTAAGACCTCAACACAGAGGAAGCAAGATGAATTTCTGGTAGTTATCACTTAACATGAACACAGCGTCTGTCATCACTAAAAATCACCATTTTCCTCAGACATACAGTACATCACTCATAAAAGGATCAGTGTCAGAATAACCCGATTGCCTACACCAACAGCCATCTTCTCCTAACAGCCTCGAACACATTCAATGTTCAGCTTCATTGTAATTTTATACAGTAATACAGGATTGCACAATGGAATGCAGTTGTAGCCCCCTCCACACTACATACATCGGGTGTCCCAATTCTCGTTGGGATAGAGAGGTTGGGGTGAAATGTAGGGCTACATGGCCCTCAAAAAGGAGGTTTTTCAGAGGCACACTTAAAACCGAAAGTCATTTCAATGTATTATGGTCCTTTTCTCTATAACAACCATAAAACAATCGCCACTAATTTGCTGTTGTCTCAGGAGCTAACTAGCTAGCTAGCTATCATCACAGTGTTATTGCTGATTTGTGTATGACTGTCAGGCATTAGAACGTATTTCAATGTTGCATTTCACCCTTTGATGGCATATGATGCCCAACATTTAACTAATGTCCAGCAGTGAAGTTGCTGGACACCCCTCCTCTAAGATCAGTACAGACTGGGTTGCTAATGTTAGCATATAAAGCACAGCTAGTGGCCAGGTAAAGGAGTTATTTTTTATTTGATAACTTGACTAGTACATGAAGTTGTGATGGAAATGCAAGTGTCCCTAATTTTGTATCTCCATCAAATAAATGGCAAAGATTATGTTGGAAATTATTATAATTATTTTTTACATAAACACCATCAACCACTAATAATATACTAATAATAATGTATGAGGGTCTTGAAGGGTTGACCCATTTCACAGGAGGAAATTTCATCCACAAATACTCATCTCATAACGCTATTCTGAGGGGCAAGAGAGCAATCATAAACAAGGGGTAAGGGTAAAAATTGGAAATGGGATTGAGCCAATAGTGTGAATGCGGGTTGTGCAAAGTTAATGGTGCAGTATGTATGGAGAACTGTGCTGTCTAGAACATCTATACCGTATACAGTTGAGGTTTATGAGAAGACATTTACACATGGTGGTGTGCAGATGAGTTAAGGAGTCTCATCTTGAGGAAATAAGATGCTCTGTAGTCTGGTGGCAGACACTTCTGTATCACAGGCTGTGTCTGAAGTTGGTATTGTCTTTTAGTATCCTTTGCTCTGTGCAGACAGCTCACCTGGATGGTTTCTGTTGCCCCTCTGTAAAAGTTGACGAGAACTTGGTATGGAAATTATTGCCTTCTTAGGTTTCCTGAAGGAACTCAGTTCACTCATTTGGATCTTGCACATAGTTTGCTGCTGTGCAGGATCCATACCCTGTGATGATATTGCCTCAGCATTGTTTGGATGTAACAGAGTCATGACCATTATCCAGACAGTCTAAAATGTGTAGAGCAAGCTAAAGACGTTTTTGATCTCTCATTACACTCAATCAAATCCCGCTTTAAAGAATGAGCATCACTCCCAACATTTCAGGAAACACTGATTGCAAACAGTGGTAGCTGGTGTCCAGCCCGCTGACATAGCTGAACTCAATGAAGATTGCCAGCAATTTCTTGATTCCAAAAGGCAATGCTCCAATCACAGCAACACCAGCCTCCTCACACTTACTGACTCTGGGAAATTGGCTGCGGCACAGAAGCTTTTACAGACTCTGGCAGAGGAGTCTGGACCTGGTGAACGCCTGATAAGGCTGATTTGAATGAGACTGCATTCTCTTTTGTTTTGATTACAGGAATTATAAATATCAGCAGTGACCCCACTTGTGATGCAGCCTTAAATTAATATATTGCAGCTGTAAAAAAACAATGCAGGCAGTCTAGTTTCAGCATGACTCAATGATGCCCTCAAGTGGCCTGAGCCAGCCAGCTGCAGCCAATAAACGGGCAACACCATCACAGACAGCAGATACTTATGATTTTGCTTTTGTGATAAACTCTGAATTAAGTTTGCTCCTCTTCAAATATGCATTCAAGAACTTTCATTATCACCATCTGTGTGTGCTTTTCTTGCTCTGTGCCAGATGGATGATGCAGGATGGGATGACATGCATGACTGTTGGTGACAAGTAACCATTGTTTTTGCACAGAGAATGTCTAAGTGCTGAAAATGCCTTGACTATAAAGTGATCCATGGCCTGTGACTTCCTTTCTAAAATAAACAGTGCATCAAAAGTTTTCAGCAAAATTCTTCAAAGACACACACATATCCTTTGTAATTGGGCTTCCAAAGGGGGCACTTGTTCATTATAGGTCTCAGATCCAGACTGCGTTCCTGCAGTACACAAATGGTCCTGATACGCACTATAGGCAACTTGCCTGCCTTTGTGTCTTTGACTACATCAAAATAATTGCACGCCTTATTCTGTGGGTAATTCACTGTTGCTGCACAGCAGTAGACCGCTCAAACATTGTGACACAAGCAGAAAAGTTTGATACATATATTTTTTGCCAAGGCTGGTTCATATAAGAGAGGCAGTGGGTCTCATTTGTGTCTAGTGAAGCCTCCCTCATATGGCTACTGGGTGCTGTGGAGAACACAGTTAAAGGTGGATTATATTTACCCACGATATGGAGAAATAAAATACTGTAATTATTTTTGACAGATATTGCAAATGTGATATGATTCACAATTAGTTGGAATGATCATTCTTGCATCACAATTTTCACCCAAAAAACTTTAAATAAATGATGATGTGACATTTGCTGGGGTCTGTACCAAACAAGCATGTTGTCTAACATCTGGAGAAAATTGTATTTTGTACTGTATAGTGATTTTGTAGGCCAGGACATCCCTGCAGCACTACAGTCCTTCATTATAATGCTGTTTGTCACATGTCCTTTTACCATATTGCAGTTTTGATTATATTTTGATTAAGTGTGCAGCCCACAGTTAAACATGAACATACAAACAACTCTCAGTCATCTTATCACTGCGCTGAAAATGATTTTTGAAATAAAACTTTAAATACGACTGTGATGCCACTGGCAAATTACACAATAATAGAAACTGATTACAGTATAACCTATCAACTAACATTTTAATTGTTTAAAGTAATTACCTACGACCTTAATGAGAGTATTTTGTCAGTTCAATGTCGACCCTTTATAGACAAGTATCATAGACATTTGTGCAGAGAAACAGCAGTCCATGAGTTCCTCCAGCTCTGAAATTGCATGTACTAAAAATAAAAGCACTTAAAAGGCAAGCGGCTCTCTGCTGTCCTTAAATGGATAATTACCATCCACGACAGTGAGCGGCTGGTATTGTTTTCAGTCTGTGTGTGTGTGTGTGTGTGTGTGTGTGTGTGTCATCATGGAAAAATATGTGACAGGAGCACATTTTGCAGGAACCAGCCCAGCAGCATTTTTGAGTACAGGTGCTTCAATGTCTGTCTGTCTGTGGAAAATACCACCACCAAACTTTACAGGTGTTTATCTGAGATCAAAATGGCGGCCACGTTATAAGCTTGCTGTGGTCCGACATATGAGTACTGCAACACATACACATAAAATTACAACTGAATCGGATGATTGCCTGTTACTACCAAAACGACATATATCACCGTTCCCAAAACAACACAAGCATGCAGCATACCAGGGACAGGCCAACTGGACCTTCGTTGACAACTATTTGGTTAGGTTTAGGAAAACATGGTGGTTTGGGTTAAAATAACTACCATACCTATGTAACTTCAGTTACAAACATTGCCTACGTAACTGAAGTGACGTTATGTACAACTTCACTATGTTATTAAGTTAAAATAACTTGCTTCACTCGTTTATTTTCCCGGTTTCATACTGGACACAAACAGCTGCCTCCTGGGTGCCAGTCCTGTTCTTGTATAACCTCACGATCCATCCTCGACCTCCTCTCTTAATAGACTTTGTCGCTCTTTGTACTGCTTTGCCTGACTTCCTCCTTTACTGTGGTAATAATTACTACAGCCATGAGAGGTCGCCACCAAAACAATAAACATGGGTCATAATAAGCAGCAGTTGACCATTTGAGTTGTAATTCTGATGAGGATGAGTACTCTTGTAATAATGCAGTAATGACCACTGAGTACCTATTGTTGGGCAGCTGAAGCTCAAGAGGTAGAGTGGGTCGTCCAGTATCCGGAGGGTCACTGGTTTGATTCCCCGGCTCCCCTGGCTGCATGTTGAAGTATCCTTGAGCAAGATACTAAACCCCAAATTGGTCCTGATGAACAGATCTGCCATGTGCTTGAATGTGTGAATGTGAAGCACTTTGAGCGGTCAGTAGACTAGAAAAGCGCTATAGACTTCAATATGTTGATGAGGGCAACACCAATTACATAAACCTCATTTATTTTGGATTACATAGAAAGAATACACTTTAATTCACAGGTAGATAAAACTCATTTCCTTTGCTAATAAAGTAAACAACAGTAGAAAGAAGCAAAAACAAAAAAAGGACAACAAATACAATATTTTATACCTTACTTTATGACCAAAAAATGGCAGACACTGGAATCTGTAGTTGCCACTGGAAATGTTTGTCTGACTCTCAATTGACGTACATACTAGTTTAATGGCATATGGTTATACTTTGTTTATACTTGCTTTGTATTCTCACATCATAATTACAACAGCCACTGTCACTTAGTTTCTTTTTAAATGCATGGGAGCAAACCAAGAGACAGAAAGAAAGTCTGCAGCAGCTACAGTTGCACAGATGCTAAAAAACCAAATTCATTGTCATTTCCATCCAGAACAATTTGCCCTGTAATTCTAAAAGAGATTTTTTTTTTGCCTCGGACTGCAGAAACCCTTGATTGGTGTCCACAGTCTTTGTGGGTACTCTTAAAAAGCTACTGTAGAGAGTGCCCCATCCCCCCCCATTGTTATCACACTGATTCAGTCCGTAGGAGGCCTAGTAATGACTAAATGGTGCAGACTCCTTCAACTCATGGTACCCCTGGTGGTTTGGCTCTGTGAAGAGACAGAGAGGTCAGTTAGAACTAGTAAGTACCACAAATCTCTCTCTCTCTTTTAGAAATACAGGCAGTTCAGTTTGGTTCCAAAAAGAAAGAACAAAAGCAAAACAGTGACAGACAGTAAAGAGAAAGAACATGACTAAACAATGTTTAAATTCACTGCCAACAGCTGCAAATGTTTCTCAAACTGCATTTGGATACTACCCTACTCTGTATTCAGTGGCTGTTCAGTGAGAACTGCTTATGCTACCTTATATTTAAAGCACTTGCTTTACATTCTCAGAGCCTGTTGTCTGGAGGTCACTTAATAATTTTCTGCACATCCCAAATGATGTAAACAAATATAGCCACTAGCAGAATACGTTTGAGTGTGTAAATAAATGTTACGGTACCAAGACTCATATTCTCCTCCACAAGAGGCCTCTTCTCGCTGCAGTTTACCACTCTTCCCTGCGCTGCTCCCAGAATAGTCATGATGTCCACTAGGCTGAGCTTCCCTTCCTCCTTGGCCTCCTCCACCTCTCCTGCCAGCTCCATTGCAGCCTCTTCACGCTCTTCCATCTCCTCTTGGGTCAGCATTGCATTCAAACCCTGCCCTGCGGTGGTTGTGCCCACTTGTGGTGGCGCCAGTGAGCACAACGCCCTCACCTGCCCATAGGACTTCAGGTGTGCTACGTTGGCCCGCAAGAAGAGCAGAAGGACATTGAGGTCATTCAGTGGGCAGCCTAAACTACGCTGGCTGATTACATCCAGTGCTGGGAGGACCTCGTAGACAGAGATAAAGGTGGTGTCCCAAACAAAGAGCCGGATCAGGCTGAAGAGGACTATAGGACCCAGCAGGACGTAGATGGCACCGTTGGCCACACTTATCACTTGAAAAACCAATTGGCCAATCATTTTACACTGGACCAATTCAGGAACCCAGTTCTGATCCCGCAGCATGCCCGTGCGGACGAAGCAGCTGAACTCGTCCTGCAGGAAGGCGGAGAGGTGGAAGTAGGCCAGGTAGAGACAGGCAGCAGTCATGAAGGTCAGGAGGAGGAAGCCCCGCAAGAAAAGCATGCTAACGAGGAAGTAGGAGTTTTGTTTGCACTTCATGTATCTCTCCAGTAGAGGGTACTCAAAGTATCGCTTCTTCTTGGCCCTGCAATTGGATAAGGAGAAGAATCTCAGCATCATGTTCTTCGTGTTCAAACAGCTGCACACATTCCCAGCTGGGAACACCCCAACCCAACCACAATCTCGTATTTGGCTACGAGGAACTGCCCACCAAGGAGGTGAAATTTGCAAGGATATATTAATGGTAGTTGCTGAGGGAGAGGAAAATATAACTCTTAACTTCCCCAAAGAACATTTTCTCAGTCGATCAAGACATTCAAAATAACAGCACAAGATCACTTCTGTAACCTTTAAGCAATAATTCACACTGGAAGATAAAGTTTAATTTAGCGAGATGTGTTCTGCTTTGGAGACAAATCAACACTTATAAAATGGGGTGAATCAAAACATATATAGGTATATGGAATTTTTTTTTTAAATGGACACAAAGAGGAATGAATATTCCTGCTACAATCCAACAGTAGCTGGTGTCTTACCTTTGCAGTTCGGCCTGAAATGTGAGGGGGTTCTTAGTGTTCTGGCGCATGTCCAAAATGTTCTGGGCCAGTCGGATGGAGCGGTTGTACGACTTGTCCAGTTCGTCAATAATGAAGAGCAGGTCTGAGGCCAGCGAGGGCATGACGAGCTGGCGCCAGATCAGAGCCGGCAGGTACATCAAGACGGCCATGGCCATAAGAGAGTACGGGAACATCTGGACGGACAATGAGAGGAAAGGGTGACGGAGTGGATGGCAGGAAAAAGTTAAAAGAAGCAGATGAGTCACATAAACAATGGCCTCACAACCCAGTATTACAAATGAACACATAAATGGAGAACTACTTTTTTGTGATTGGGCCTTTAATGTCTACTTGGGTCTGAATACTTTGCAAATGTTTGAGCAACAAAAAGATAATCTGCCTCTTATTGAGCGGTATGCAGCCATTAGGAAAAAAAACACATCAACTCACATCACAGAGAACAGCAGTTTAACATTGACAGCCCCTCTAGGTGAGAATTAAGAGTTATGCAGTCTTGATGAGAATCTCTCAACTTACTTTGTGTACCCAGAGTGAGCGCTCCTCAAAGTTCCCGTTGCTATCGAATTCATGATGCATGAGAGAGTCCCAGCAGTACGTGTCTACATAGCTGGCCTGCTTGATGGTGAAATTGCTGGGAGGGAAACAGCTGATCTGAGGCCCTGCAGAATAAACAAATGTTGATCTATAACATTATCGCGAATATGTGGAATTATTTTCTGGAGCTTCCTCTGATCATACTTTATCAATTTACCTGTAAGCTGTCTCGAAGCATTTACTCTCTCTCTCTCTCTCTCTCTCTCTCTCTCTCTCTCTCTCTCTCTCCCTCTCTCTCCCTCTCTCTCTCTCTCTCTCTCTCTCTCACACACACACACACACACACACACACACAGTATTGCAGGTCCAATACCAGACATGGGAGCTTCTGCATGCCCTTTTCTTTTCAGTTCTTTACAGAATTCACTGAACAAATCATATGTTTACAAATGGCAACCTGGCATTTAAAAACCCTGGGTGACTCCATCGGGCCCCTCCACCTTATATTTAGTTCACCTTGATATAACCACATGTAGTCTAACCACTTGAATTTATGCTCTGCACCCATCTGTCATTTCCAAAGGATGCCCCACCCTTAAACAGAGAGCTTGGGAAGAACACACGGAGGGTGTGCCCCACCTATTTCTGAGCCTTGCAACAGAAACATGGAGGATCTATTTTTTACAAGCCGCCTCCACATCTGCCCAGCTGTAAGTAGTAACATACTGTCTGTAATTTACTGTCAGGATGTGATTTCATCTGCCAGTCCCACTCATTATAGGCAACCATTACATGGTCCAATTATACGCGTTTGTGTGTGTAATTAATCAACCACATTCTAACATATTGATAGTGACACCTAAAATATAATTATGGCAGCTGTGGTTATGATGGAGTATATTCATTTTAAAAGTGACCTTGTATAGATATTTACAGAAAGAGGAAAGTACAGCCTGTATTTTTAGATTGACACAGAACTCAAACTTAACATGTGTATGTTGGTAGGTTAGCCATTTTAATTTTTTACTTTGATATTATTTCATATATAGCAGGTGAAAGCAAGACCATTCTTCTGCTTTCACCTAATCATGAAGACAGCTGCATTTTTCAAAACAGTGCACACGACATTTATAATAAATTTTGGGCTAATTTTGCAGTGACATACAGCATATTAAAACCCTACAGAGTGTGGCAGGGATGACGTATTTTTGTAGGCTAACCCGAAAGTTAGCATCACTTTGGTTCCCTCGACAAAAAGCCTTTGGAAATTTTCTATTTTGGATTACTGCAGAAAATAAGCTCTGTGGAAAACACCAGTTTATGATATGACACATTTTGTTCGGCAAGATAATTGTCACAGATGAACACCACGTTGATGATTTTTAAAATGTAATTGCAATCACCACAAGTAAAAGGCTAACGTTAGGGTATGAACAAATTACATCCCGATTGCATGAATTCAATGTCCCCACCACTAAGCTTCATACTACACTAAACTATACACACTTTACTGTAAATTGATCAATCTACAAGTTGAAAAGTTAGAGTAAGAATACTTTGCAGCTATAGTTGACCTGTTAAGACAGACCGAGAGTCTCATTTAGCCACTTGTTAGCAGCTGCCTTCTTTTTATAATTCAAATATGAGGTATTTACCAACACATTTTATTTTGTAGAAAAAAAAAAGGTCAAGAAAAGGTCTTAAGTTTGTGTCAGCCACAGACCTTATTTCAGGCATTTAACCGAAAACCCATTCAAAAATCCAGTGACTTAGAGAGGGAATTGGAAGTGCAAAAAAACATATTTGTGGGTTTTAGGACTCATTCCTACAGCACTCTTTTTTGAATTAAAAGTAGATTTATTTGGAGGCTCATCCATGATTTGCAGCTGCATAGTGAAATGTTAAACAGTAAACAGTATATCTTTTCTATTAAGGTTTTTTAAAGCTGTCGATCACTTTCTCTGTCCCCAAAGCTGTCAATTCACAACCCCCTGAAGAAATCACGGTGGAGCAATTCATATAACGTGCTTTCAGCTTAACATAAAATAAGTCAGTGTTAACTGATTTTAATGTGATTGGTACCTTTTTGTGACTTGTTACCAAATGAGCCAAGAGAACACAATGCTGCTGGTCTTTTGCTTTTAGGGCTTCCCAAGAAATCAACCTTAACATTGCTGAACTCTATAATGATGGGATCCTTGCTGGTACTTGCTTAGGTTTAAGTTACGCTGAGTATTACAGTTATAATACTAACTAACATCATTGTATGTTCTTGTCCTGCTAACTGTGGGAATCTATTTTTCCACTGTTAGTGCATGTGTGGGCGCATGTGTTGACAAGTCATCCTAAATACAAAACAAAAGCGTGCCTTTGCATGAAATCTTACAAAATATTCTCTCCCTCAGCTTCCCACCCCTGTGAGCCATTTAGCAAAGTGAGGGAACCTAAATTTCTGTCACTGCTCCTGTCTCCTACTCCCACTCCCCAATTAACACTGGCAGATCATCCCCACATTTGTGCTTTGTACAAGAATTCTTGGCTGAGAGTCCAGGTGCAAGGAAACCAGACTCCAGACAGCAGCGCAATCAAGAACTGTTGTGAAACTGACAGCCCAGCAGATAGGCAGCCAAGATCCATCAGTTGAGCCGCATACCCCGGCACCACATCATGTTCTACGCCCCCCCTCTGGTTAATCAACATATCCTCTCATTTGACTCAAATCGGGGGGAGCTGCCACAGAAGAACTTCGCCTTGTAATTACAGCGTGCCAGCGTTAGTGAATGCTGCTCTCAATCATCCCCCATGGCAATTAGCATCAGGAGCACCAGGCTGATTGCAGACCAGCTCAGAAGAGACAACGTTTAGTTCAAAGTCAAGGGAGTCAGCCTCCTCAGCAAAAGTCTTATGCTGTAGACTTGCCACGTATACTTTAGATTGTCAGCATTGCTTTTTGTGTTCTACAAATGATCACTGGCAGACAGGTTGTTGGCATGTTTCATATGAAAACTAACAAATTTGATTCAAAACTTGTTTTTTTCCACTCATGACAGAAAATGAAACACCACAACAGTCAAAGGTTTGAATGGAGTTGGAGCCAGTTGTGGTTCTGTGTTTTTAGTAATTTTGTGTTGCCATGTTATTGTTGTTGTTGTCGTATCTATTATGCTCAGAAGGTCTTAATGGAGTCAGCACTTAATGTGTTCCTTTTATGATAGGTGTTTAAATGTTTTGTTGTCTCCCTCTTGCTTCACAGCACCCTAATTTGGTTAAGGAAAGTGCAGTGTAATTACAGCTCTCATTGTTATTGCTCTTGATATTTAGTTTAGTCAAGTAGGAATTGTCAGGGATGAGGAGGGTGCCAAGATGAAAGCCTTCTAAGAAAGAGCACAGATATGCTCACTGTCACAGTTCAGGACTTTTAACTCAGCTTCACTCCTTTGTCTGGACCTGCGTGTTAACTTTGAATTAAATACCCAGTGCCACAGGAATAATGAGTGTCTTTATATTAGTATGTATGATATTCCTCAACTAAATGCAGTTTAGCAGGTAAATAATGAGAAATTCAAGGACAAACAGAAGACAATTACTTTCAGAGGACACTGCATAAAAATGCAGTTGAAACGCAGACAGTCCACAAAGCCAAAGCACAACCACAGAATAAAAGAAAAAGCACTCAGGAACATGGGGTGTAATTATGGACAAAAGCAAGTGGAGCACAAAAAAATGTCCTATCATAGATTTATAAAAAGGATAGGGACAGAGCGTTGCTCACCCAGGGAGATCTCGCGGGCGAAGGCCATGCACACCAGCATCAGCGGGAGTCCGACAGACACAAATTTGATGACCTTGTCCAGAGGAAGCTCCAGCTCCAGGTGGTGGATCCGGTTTATCCCGGGGCCGTCCTGCAGCAGGGCATCAGATAGCATGGCCTTGGCCGCCGCCTGGGCGATGGACATTTTGAACACCTACCCAGTGATAAGAAAAAGGTTTATTTTTTTTGACACAGTGAAGATATCGTGTGCTCTCACTGCTGTAAGAACAAAACAGAGTCATGACCTTTGTCACATGTCACTGCTTTTCTTTCTCTATCTTATGTTCGCTGTCATTCTTCACAACATGTGATACTGTAGAATAAGCTAGCATGCCTATTAATGCACAGTAACAGGACAGAACCTCTCAAGTACTGGATTGTTTTTTCCAATAAGCGGAAATGTCCTTAACATATAATGAAGCTATAACAACTTACCTTAAGTCTTCCAGCTTTCTTAGGTGATACTATTAGAAATACGTTTGCAGTGTGTTCCTCTAAAGGCCAGCGCTGTGTTGGAAAGCTTCTTAAGTATTCAGGGAGGGCCTCTGTAAATGAGAGGTTGGATTTGGGCTGGACCAGGCCGAGCCGGGTCTGGCTCTAATTACAGAGAGGACATCTGGGAGCATGTAGGCGCCCAGATGGCACTGACTGCAGCAGGACTCCAGTACCCAACACTGGGCCATGCTGTTGTGTGTGTGTATGTGTGTGTGTGTGTGTGTGTGTGTGTGTGTGTGTGTGTGTGCGTGTGTTTCTCTGGTCTGTCCACACTGTGAGGCTGTGGCCCGCTTCAAACAAGTGAACCATCGCCAGTGGCTTTTTCAGCCTCTGTCATTCTGAGACTATTTTTACTGCACTTCAGCCTCAGAGCTACAGCGAGCTGAGATACTGCACCATACAACAAGGGTGGCCGTGTTTCTGACCTTTGCAGTACATGTGTGTGAGAGAAAAACTAACAGTGTGTATAATTCTTTTTGATTGAGTGGATCCGACACCTCTCCAGCACGGTGTCTCTGAATCTGAAAACGAGCACAAATGAAACAAAGAACTTTTTAGCATTTGTCTACTGCATAGGATTTGTAATAATTTATCAGTAGTGCAGTTTGTGATATAAATCAAGGAGAGCCGCAGAATGTCCTCAGATTTGTCAGATAGAGTTCTTACAGATGATTTGTTGAATAGAATTAAAACATTTCGATTGCTGTAATCATTCCTCCTGTCCACACCAGCTTGTGAAGTGATCCCTTTCTAACCTGATGCAGATGCAAGTGATGCAGGACAAGATTTAGCTCAAAGAACAGGTCTATGTAATGATTCCTTGTATCTTGTATCTTGAAAAGCTAATTTCTCTTTTAGCTTTAAAGTTCTTCATTCTTCACAAAGGGAGATTTTGTTCTTCCATAACACCATAAACCAGCTTGAGTTGGCTCCCATTAAGTGTCACTTTGAACACTGACCACAGTCTTTCCCAAAACTTAAGGCGAGTAGTTTTAGTTTTAAACTTAAAGGTGCACTACGTAGTTTTGTTTGTTTAGGAATGGAAATCAATCAGTTAAGATTGTTCTCTTCTGATTAAAATTCCTCCCCCAAAAACTACATAGCACACCCTTAATTCAAAGAAACCTTAACCTGCGATAACACAACACAACACTGACATGAAGATCTTGTTGAATTCACAGTGGAGTTTACTGTTTCCGTGCACTGATGTCATTTTAGACAATAAAGTTTAGTTATAAAGTTAAACTGTAAAATATCCTGCCTTTCTTAGTGTTTGAGGGATCATTGCAAAAAATGCATGTATATCAGCCGATATACAGATAGTGGGATTTTTTTTACCCAAATATCAAATCTACATCAGCCCTAAACATGTCACCTTTTAAATGAATATGACTGACGTGCTTGGGGCGCCGCAGTTGCTCAGCTGGTAGAGTGTGTGCCCCATGTACAGAGGCTGTGTCCTCGCTGCAGTGGCCCACGGTTTGTATCTGACCTGTGACCATTTGCTGCAATCATCCCCTCTCTCTCTACCCATCATGTTTGTGTCCACCTAATCAACACAAGTCCTGATTCCACTGGGCATGGTTGCAACACTGAGGCTAGAGCTGTTACGGTCATTCTTGACAATACTTGTAATTCCACCAGATGAGACGCAGCTGTTTCAGAAGTGTCCTCAAAACAGCTCTCCACTCTGCAAAAATACGCAACTAGTGTATTTATGACGGAAACTGTGTCAAGATAGACATACCATATCAAGCCATGCAGCTAGTCAGACAAAGAATGACATAGAGAATCTGGTCATTTTTTTAAAAAAAACACACTTTGTGCAGACTGCCCATTGTATATCACAGCAAAACAGACAAAAAAAAAACTCCTGATCTGGCTCTTTAGCTAATAAATGCTCCACAAGCAACTTTGTCTGTCTGCTTATTGGACATAGATAGGTAGCATTCAGTAGGTTTTTGTTGAAAACACCCGCCTGCTATGGCTGGTAATGATGCTGAAGAGTGAAAAAAAAATATTCAAGTTGCGGGTCATAAAACCAAAACAGTGAGCTGAGAGATGTTAAAATGCTACGTAAAGTTTGTCACTATGAGCAAAACTTCCACAAAAAGTATAAGTGTTGTCAATAATAATTAAAAAAAAACAGAAAACAACAACAACAAAAGACTATTGCAGCTTTAGGGGAAGATGAGAAAACACCTGAATTGTTTCTGTACCTGGGATGGTTGGAAACAACAAACAAACAATCTGTCAGATCACACTGAAAGAGTTATGACATTGAAAGCAGCTCTGTATTAAAATAAACGTAAGGGGCTGTGTTGGATGTTATTTTGTGTACCAGTGAGATGATGAAATAGGATTCTTCAGTGAGTCCAGTTGAGTGATGGACCCATCAGTTTAACAGCTCATCTGATACCCAAGCAATACTATGAGACAGGATTTGGAAGTTTGAAAGTGACAACACTGCCAGACAAACAGCACAATACAACACTCAGGTCACATTTCAGTGACTCTCCCAGGAGTGAGAATGAGCCCTTGCATGTAGTTGATTGGACATCACAGCTTTTGCCTGACATGGTTGCAAATACCCGTTTTTGGCATTGCGTCAACAGAGTGGCCCCATTCAGATGAATGAGAATGAGTGTTTTTTTAAGCAGTGCTGTTGTCTGTCTGAACATTGCCCTGTGATCCACTGTTAGATACATAGATGAAATAACCTCTGTCTTTCGCATCATATTTCCACTTATTCACATCAAAAGTATTTTAGCTGACCATACTTGCATGATTAAGTATTGTATTCATTGAACTCTAAACTGGTCTGAACTGAACAACAGTATACAGCAGCAACCTGACTCTGTATTAATAGGAAATACACAAGTAAATGATTTACGACCACTCCTGCAGCTGTGGCTAGTGCCCTCCCATGATAAATGAAAACGCCTACCTTAGCTGCTGTATAGCATAGATTATTATATTCATATTTTATCCCACTTGAACTCGAACTGGCTACTAGTTCTCCGACTTTCTGCACAGAAAATCCTATGTGGAATAATGATAGAAGAAATGAAGTGTTGACTTCCCTCCCACATAAAATAACTTTTGAGCTTCGCTTCCTCATGGTAATATCAGTTACCTAATCACCTCATTGCATGTTGCCTACATCTAACATACAGTTTTCTTTTGAAGCCCTGCTTGGCCCTTGCGATTCAAATTTATCCTACTGGAAAATGTGTCTGAAGGAGGAGAAAAGTAGCAGAGGTCCTCTGTAACAGATATTTAATAAGTGTTGCTGCAATTAGAGATGAACCAGGGTACCAGAAAACAATGCAAGTGTGCAATTATAGACAGGCGTACAAGCTGTGTAAATATAATACAATGTAGCTCGTGCAGCAAAAACCCACAGGAGTGATTACCATTTAGTCCGAGGGAGCAGAATCCACATTTCAGAAGTTCAAAACCCCGAGCACTCTGTTGGGTTCTTTTATGGGAGCTGGTTGAAAAGGTGGGAGAGCATTTGGGTGGGCGTCTCCCAGCAAGTTAAATCACAGGCTAGCAGTAACCAGTGGGTGGGAGACTGCACATGTGACAGGAAAAAGAGGGAAGTTAAACCAATATTTAAACTACTAACTCTGTAATCTGTAAATATGTTACAATGGAGCAGAGCCTGAGAGGATCGGAAGTGTCGCACACACATAAGCCTTGCTCAGTTGTGTTCCTGGCTTAGATACAGCATGGCTTGTCAGGGAACAATGCTCATGTTAATTGCCTGGTGTTTTGTTCTTTTTGTCTAGTGGTGTCCTTGCAGTCCAATCACTAGAAACATGTTGGTTGTTGTATAATTCTGCAAACCACCGATATGTTGAATCTTTACATGTCTATGTTTCTTTAGGTTCAATCGTACATTTTATGTTGCCACTTTGTTGTGCCTATTGTCTGGAATGCTTAGGAGTAGATCATATTTTGGCTTAAAATATCTGCTTTGGTTGCCACAAACACTGATGAAGATGTCCTGACTTCACGTCAAAAATATCAGGGTTTTTTTCACCACAAACACAAACCAGAAATTGTCTCCTAAAAGTATCTCCTGAAAAATATCCAGTGTTGTCGCGCTTAAGAAGAGCCCGCCCTCATCAGAAAAATGACGTATAGATCTATCTACGTTTGTTGTTAGGCGATTATCTTGAGTGGCTACAGTAATTATTACAGCCGGATAGGAGCTAGTGATGAGTAGTATAAGGAATAAAAGCGTGTATAGGGAGGAGATCAGGGGTGGATGGTTGAGTCAAACAAGCACAGGTCCATCGTTCAGGAGACTGTTGTTCATGTCCAGTGCAAAAGCAGACGTCAACATTGAGTTCTTTTAACCTACTAATGTAGTGAAGCTACGTCATGTAGTTAACGAAACATAAGTTACTTAGATAACGTATGTATGTTTGTAACGGAAGTTACAGAAGTAACCTAGCGATTTAAACCCAAACCACAATGTTTTCCTTAACCTAACCAAACTGTGACCGTGTGAAGCAGGTCCAGTAAATGTGCTGCTGTTAGCTGCAATAGTCATGTTGTTTTCAGAACGGTGATATATGTTATTTTGGAATATGGTACGTAGCCTATGACACAATGTGACCAGTGGTTTAAAGAGCTGCTAACATGTTATCCTTCGACTGGGCTGTTTCTTTCCTTCTTCCCATGAATCAAACTGCCAACTTTCTGTTTTACAATTATATATGGTGCTGGATGTGTTCGCTCAGCGTAAACATAAGCAGAACTTTCATATCACAAAGTCAAGATCAGTACCTTTACATGTTTTAATTATTAAAATTGGTCTATTGAAACACAATAGATTATGACAACAAAGTGTACAAATGAAATAGAAATATTCCCTATTGTCTGTCACTTGCTCTGGAAGATCCATTTAAAAAAGTAATTGGGAAAAAAGAATATTAATGAGCAACATACTTCACAATGAACAATCAGAACATTCATTATAACATGTGTTTTCTTTTTCTAGACATCTTCACATTAGAAACGGGCGACTCCATTTGTGTGTTTTAGTACAAAACAGAGGGCTGAAATTGTTTCACAGTTTCTTCAAAAGCCTTCACATAAAATTGAAAGAGACGTTTCTACTGAGTTTTTTTTCCCCTCTTTCTCATTTTCTTCAAAATTGTCTTCTTCCTTGAAAAAGTTTGTCAGTAAATGACATTGGCTTTGTCGTGTGTTTCCAAAGTCTTGTCCCCTCCTCTGTGTGATTTCTCTCCATGTTGAGATGTGGGCGAGACAGTCTGTAGTGACTGGCAGTGCTTGCCATGCGTTTATTTTGTGACAGAATCATCCAGGGTCACAAAATACACAAGCAATCTTCTAATAGTTGATGGTTAAAGTCAAGTACGGGCATGGCCTCCAGCTAATACAATAGTCTTATTCAGAACGTTTGCAGAAACTATAGTAAATGCAGAAGCAGCTGTCATTGTCGTGTTGTTCCTTGAGCTACCCACTGAGGCCACACAAAATAAAAACTGAATAAATATGCAAACCTTCAACACCAGAATGCAAACATATGAAAAATCTAATATACATACTATATGTGCAGTCCGTATACACTGGTTTACTACAGATTTTTTTGCTCATGGGACAGGAAAAAAATAAACTAAGATCATTTCAAAAGTCATGCTGCAGCGATGAGTCAAGTGTTTCACTCATGAGGAAGAGACATGCCGAATGCGAGTGTAGTTCGACCTGAGAACCTATGAGTCATTTTAAAAGGCGTGAATGATGTCCCAGCAGTGGAAGCCAACATATACAGTCACTTCAGCAGATATTTGGAAAGCAATACACCTTTTTTTCCTCCTGTCTTTTGGCTCCTTGCTCTATTTTAGGAAGCAAAATGACACATTAACTGTGAAGTGAAAAAGCAGACTGTCAGCTGAACATTGAGAGACACATGAAATGAACAGTTAAAAAAAGCTACATCTGTTTTTGTAACTCATTTCATGTGGACAACATTTCTGGACAGATTCAGTTTCAATAACCATTCAGTTAAATCTCACATCAGTCAAAACTTTTCACTGCACAAAGAGTTTTCGGTCATCAGGATAAATGTTGGCAGTTAACATTTCTGCAAACCACTGATACTCTCACATGTGTACATCTCATAGGCTACGTACAATATTGACATTTCAACAAAATGTGTCTTACCACATTCGCATTTCATGTTAATGACTTGACTGAAATATTGGGAGGTGGAGGGGATGGTGGTGAAATTACAGGCGACCATGCTGGCAAAGTGACCACAGTTCGAGACTGTGTTTTCACATCTGTAAGCCTGACACCACTGGATATTTTTAAGGAGATCTCGGGACAATTTCCAGCCATGTCTGTTGAGACAAAAAACTAATATTTTTGACGGAAAGTTGGGACATCTCCAGCTGTGTTTGTGGCAAACAGAACAGGTATTTTAAGACAAAATATGATCTTTTTCCTAACCCTAACCAAGTGGTTTTCTGCCTTAACTTGACCCTAACCACCACAATGTAAAGTTGCAACATAAAAATATGTGTATTTCAACATCTGTGGTTTGCAGAAACATACATTGCCAACATTTCTTTGGGCGATTGAGTTGTTTTGTTGTCTTTAATGTTTGTGCAACTACCCAAGACGGCATTTCCTTTTTCAGTTAGACTGTAACGTGAATTCAAAACAATCTCAAAATGTCATCGCTCTCTGAAAGCATCAAACATAACCATCTACTTCTTTTAAACTTTTGCTCCAACAGTCCTGAATTTAAAACTGGCAATAATCTTCAACCTTATAGTTTCTGTGCCATTTCCTTCCACAAATGACAGGAGCACTGGAGTAAAAAAATGTGCTAATATCCAAATATTTCACTGCATGAAAACATACTATATCAAATGAAACAACACATATTCATCATTAAACTAATATTCGTCCTCTATAATCATGAAGGTCATTGTGTCAGACTCCATGGTGGCTCTGCAGGAGAGTCTCTGATGAATTTGGAGAAAACCTAATATGCCCTTAAATGCTCTCGAGAGTCACTAAGCATTAGCGTCGCGTTTAGATGAGGCCATACTGGAGGGACAACTGAGGTCAAAGTTCATACAGTCTTTTCCTCTGTTCCACTACTCCAGTTCCTCTCGGTGATCCATGCTCAGATCTCTCCTTCCTACGCTGGACATTTGCCTCCCCCTGTCATTTTCCTCCTCTCCATCCTCCTCCTCCTCTTCCTCCTCCATCCCTTCCTCCTCTTCCTCCTCCTCTTCCTCTTCATCCTCCTCCTCGGTGCCATCCATGGAGTCGTCGGCTCCCAGCATGGCTTGCTGCATGGCCAGGGTGGCTGAGTCGGACGACAGGGACTGGAGGCTGTCCATACTCAGCGGGTCTGAGAGGAGGCAGGGAGACAGCAGAGAGGTTGACACAAGATTATAAACCCATCCATTCTAACAAAACTGTATATAGCTGGATTAATACATTCACCTGGGCACTTTGGTAGTATTTATCAAGTTTTTCTTTCAGGCAACTAAGGTATAATGAAAACCAAACTGAAGAATATGCAAATATAGGGACAAATATCTGGGACCTAAAGTGGGCCTCGATATGAAAAACTAGGCATTTCCTTTGCATGACCACAATTTCTTTATCTAACTGTTCTCAAGAGAGTTGGACATGTCGTTTTAAATACACACTCAGATTGAATTTATTCCTGGAGGGAAAATGCAGAGTTTCTTCAAGAATTTGAAACGCTCCTTCTCTTGCTTTTATGTCTTCTCGAGTGATAAAATAAATGGGTCAATAGTGGCACCTAGTGGTTAGAATTTAAACATCCGGGATTAAATTTTACTTCTGACCCTGTCCATGCATGCATTTAAATAATATGCATAATCTTGGAATTTGGGGAATATCATTGGTGTATCTGTGTTTGTTATTTCTGGAGAAATGTTGGTGCTGACTTACTGTCTGAGTTGTTTCCTGTTTGAGATCTGTGTGTCTGCAGAACTCCAGCCACGATGGAGTCAGGCCAGAAACGTTGTGTTGGACGGTGCTGGGACTTCATCTTCTTTGCTTTAGGAGCTGGGTCTGGATTACTAGCATCCAACATAGGCTGGAGGATACGCCGACGAGCGTTAATGAACCTGTGAAAACGAGAGCGGGGTTGATGTCAAGATAATCATTTTAGCAAAAATTTACCTCATCATTTATTTTCATAAAATACACTATTTAATCCTAGTAAATACAGGAATTTACAATTCCCATTCTTTACCAAATACAACATCTTAACCTATCAATGGATAAAAAGGTAGCAAAGAAGCAAATTCTGCTCTTCATTTTTTGAAAAATTAGTCAGATCTCTTCCAAAAAATTATCCGTTCCTATATAAATAAATTGCCTAATACAGTGACTTTAAAGTGTCTCTCTCGCCAAAATGCAACCTAGGCTTTTTTTGTGAATGTACCCGAGTCAAACCTTTGTGTAAAAGCATAATTACGACGAAAAAGTCAATCCCCGAGTGCGGCGTAACATGGAGCTTTCTCCTCCATGTTACGCCGCACTCGGGGATCTACGCATCTCGACTGGCAGGACGGCTACTGCTACTGCTAACGTGAGTTGTTCAAAAACCTTCTTTTTAGTAAACTCTGTGTACACAAACAATGTTCTCAATGCTCATGTTCACGTGTAGAGACCCTGGTGATACTACGAGCAAAGTTTCATGTTGTGTCGAGTCTTCTTAGAAAAAAAGTGATTTTGATGCTACCATACAGCTGCCCCGAGCACGCAATTGAAAATGATTTTGACCCAAAAACGAAACTACGGTAAATCTTAAAAGTGGCTTTTTCATCGTAATTATGCTTTTACACGAAGGTTTGACTCGGGTACATTCACAAAAAAAGCCTAGGTTGCATTTTGGCGAGAGTTACACTTTAAGTATTGTAATTTATTACATGTATTATTTTTTTTTATCTATTTCTATTACATAAGTTCAATGTCACGTGTCACATTTTCTGCATGTGTTTTAGGTCAATGCATATAAATAAATAAAAGATTTGTGATTTATTAAAAGAGACAGCATAAGTGATTTAAATAAATGAATAATAATCTAATAATTGGTAAATGATAATTTAATTTAATCAGACTAAGTTATTTAATTTTTTTCACATTAACTCAACAAGATGGAAAAAATGTTTAAATGTGACACCTTACAATGAACTTATGTAATAAAATTAGATGGACAACTAATTAAAATACTTGCAGTCAACGATGTGACTCAAAGTCATGAGGCAAATCATTTTGTGTGTTTGTATTTTGAGTGTTAAAAGTAGAGCATGCCAAGAAGGGAGTCACAATTCAATCTCAGGTGTACTTGATATTAACCGCCAGAAGATGGCGCCACCGTGCCAGCAATACATTGATGAGCTCTGTTATTTCTCATGTTCAATTCAAGCAGCACAGTCTCCAGTCATTTTCCCACTATATAATATGTGTCTTTATGTCTACATGGACACATGAGGACAGCATCTTACCAGTTGTTCACTTGCAGAAGGGTTAGATTTGTTTGTGCTGCAATCTGCCTTTTCTCATCTTCTGTTGGGTATGGGTGCTGTAAGAAGAAAAAAATTCAGTACGGACTTTTCATGTAAAAACCAACAAATTAGACCTCTAAACACTGAAATGTCCTACTCTCTGACCAATCAGTAATCTCCATATACAATCTCCATACATCATTCTTTTCTTTTTTCCCCGCACTTCCCTTGAGGAGGCCAACAAATGACCATTTCAGATGAACACACACCCATACACACTAGACCTCCTTCTTTGCCTCACCATGAGATGTTGAAAGAGCCAAGAGCGCATGATGTTGGTGGCATGTTTGGGCAGGACACCTCTCTTATTCTTGGACTTCTTGTCTTCGCTGTCCAACAGGGATGACAGGTCCACGTTTACCTTTACAACAAACATAAGGGTTGGGAAAATAAAAGGAAGAAAGGAAAAGGAAGAACAGAGTGGATGGTAGGGATTAGTTATTGTTGCCACGGAAACAAAGAGAGACTACCAATTACCTATCTTTTTTTCAGTGGCAAGGGCAGAAACACCTCCTCAAGTGTCACCATGGTAACTGAATTTGAGTAATGATACTTAAAATATAAAAAAAAGCGGCCCCCTTGACTATGTGGACACACGAGAGGGTCAGTCTTCTGTTTGGTGCTTCGACGAGGACTTTGAAGAGTGGAAGGTCAGGCGAGCCTTCTGTCAGAAGTTTGGATTTTCACAGTTCGGTGCTGAATGAGTGAGGAGCTGGTATGAAGTGTGACTGTGTTTGGCTTCGTTTTTGATTTGTGTTGACCTAAGCCTGTCTTTGTGTTCAGTGAGAAATCATTATTCAGATGTTATTGTTTGGAGTGCTGAAGGACGGGATGCTCTCAGAGTATTGACAGTCTTTGACAGCCTGCGGTGTACATATGGATGCGTGTGTGTATGTGTGTGAGCCCATGTGTTTGGTATAGGTAAGCTGTTCCTGTGAGGACTGATAGTCCACTGTTCTTGTGATGGTCGTCAAAGGACTGGACTGTGGTTGAAGTCCAGGTTGAGTAAAGGTAAGTTTGGATGTTGGATTTCCTAGTTAAAGGTCCACTGTGTAGGATTTAGACTGCAAACAAATACCCGTCATCTCACCCTCCCTTATGGTGGCTGCTAAAACGCCATCTCTAGAATCAGTGTTTGTTTTGTCCGTTTTGGGTTACTGTAGAGAGAGGGCGGTCTAACATGGTGGACTCCACAGGGGACGACCCGCTCCTTCTGTAGATATATAAAGTGTTGAAGACTGATATTCTGGCTGATATTCTGTATTTTTCCTGTTATAAACAAACCTCATAGAAGATCTTAACAATGAATGGGTGTATCATTCTAACAAGTATTGTGTCAATCAAAACCTGACATACATTATATCCTCTTTCTCTGTGCCATAGAGCTCCATTGTTGTCCAAAAACACATCAATGAGCCATGCTGTTGCACTGGGAGACTTGTTTCTTCGTCAGCATTAACACACACACGCATATTGTAGTTTATTTTGACTCAATCCCACATACACCGTCCTGCTGCCCCAAATCCTTCAAATATGGACCACTAAATATGGATTAATCCACTGCTGAAAATAGTCCCCAAAACGGAATTAAAAAAAATTGTTCCCGTTTCAGTAATTATTGTTAAAAACTACCGTGGTCAGCGTTAGGAAATGAATGAGCCTTTAATTCAAATGAAACTACATATTTCTAGGCCATTTTCAAAGATTTGCATCTTCAGTAGGAAGCATTGTACCGTGTACTGTACTGTACTGTACTGTACTGTACTGTAATGTACCGTAGATGGATTAACTCATTGTTAGTTCTCTCCTCTTCATGGTATTTGACAGTAGGAAGAATATAAAATATCACCACACTTGTCCTTGTGTTCTTCTTGTGATGTGTTCTTAACTACCTTTTGTGTGTGTGGTAAAATGTATTCACACAGTCACATATGGAGACTCAACTCCCATCAAGGGTCAAGAGCTGGTGCACAAGAAGAGAAATGAGAAAAGGGAAAGCCCCTTGAGTGTCCAAGTTTACACTCGTTTGATGCAGTTTGGCCTTGTTTTCACCTTCACCAGTGCCATTAGAAACGTTTTATCAGACATATTCTTAATTAGAAGTGGTTGTATTAGAGAGAGCTGTGTCCGGTTTCCCTTTTCATATAAAGGATACAGACAACAGCCACCTGGTGGTATGGCGAGTTATCACTGCTCACTCAGGTGCAGAGCGATCAAGCTAGTCGTTGGCCGTAGTCTTTACAGCATGTTCAAGCTTTTTGGCCGGGACACAGGCGATGTGAGGGGACGCGACAGTCAGCCTTCATCGCCTGTAGTTTTTTGTTGTCGGTTTTGTGCCCTCAGACTAAAGGTTGGGGTTAGGAATGTAGTGGATATGGTGAAAGCTTAGCCCCAGATTCCTGAGAGAGAAGGGTTAGGGTTAGTCGATGTTCTCCTCAGTGAAAAAAGAAAAAACAAAACAACTCTGTGTGTGTTTCTTTGTCTACACTATAGTGCTGTATGTGTGTATTCATTTCACTGTGGAGATAAATGTGTATGTGTGCTCTGAGGCAGATAATATGAAACACAGTGGGCCCTCAACAGCAACCATTACCAAACCCTCTTTGACACTATCTGCAAAGAGCTATACCTCATATTCTGAATAAAAACACGTACCAGATAAAGATGTACACTCATACACATGCTATGAGTCACATGCCACACTGCCTGCATATTCATAAATATGTAATATATAATATGAGACAAGTCCTGTTAATCTGTCATTGTCATTGTACAGTACCAAGCAGTAACAGCAGCATTGAGTCATTTTCTGATTTTTCCTGAATGAGGTGCCCATTTGTGAAGGCTAACATACTTCAGAGGGGAGCATGCTAAAATTTCATATGCATAAACACTCAGGATAAAATGCATGAATAAATAAAAAATACAAGTCTGCTAAAGAATATAAAATTGATTAATTTTATGCAGAGCGTAGTAGTGGAAAGAATCCCGACTGTCTTGGAGATAAATAACAGACAAACCACCCTTAACACACAATGCCCATAAATACACATTCACACACGCTTAGATCCCCCCTCATACTCCCCACACAAAACAAGACTCATTACAGTTGCAGCTGGGTGTCACGTGGATAACTCTCCTCTTATCCCCCCCTCAGCCCTGGGAGTGCGTGTGTTCCGGGGGAAAGCGAGGTTGAATTAATTGGCGGTACCGAGCTCAGGAGTGTGATTACTCGGGGCTTGTCGTTAAAGCAGCGACGGGTCTGTGTTCAATTCCCAGCCCGCATGTAGCACTCTGCCTCAGCTGGGTCACGGCTATTCACCGAGGCCTCCCCTGACTGTCAAGCACAGAATTACCTGCCTGAAACTGAGCTGCTCTTCAGGCCACTGCTGCTGCTCGTGGAGCACTGTTTAAACTCCCCTGCTCCCAGTTTATATTTATATCTAAAGGCAGATGTTGAGACTACCAAGGCCAGACAAAGACTGGCCTCACCAGTGATGCGTTATATCCCCCTAGCATGTTGCTTTTCTGAGACATGCATATGTTCGGAATGTCTAAAACAAAAGGGAAAAAAATGATCAGTGATTTTAAACTGGATCATAAAAATCAATTTAAATTCCAACTTCATCAATCTGTAATTCTGAATTCTAATTGCCCATCCACTTGGACTGCAGTTTTGTGCTTAATTTTCATCCTAGTATCACAGACTATTAAGAAGAGAAATGTAACTGTGGTGTCAATTGCATTATCTTGGTTACATATTTCAATAGTACGTTGCCAATCAAGGTTGTGGCTCAATAAAACGTGATTTCTTTTATCAAAAAGTTAAATAAAAAATATTAAATTTACACGATAAATCCTGCTGAACAGCATGTAGACATTCATACAACTAACTCAGGCCATCCTACATGCACACATAAGACTTTGAGTCAGACAAATGAGTAGTACTTTATGTACTTTGTGTCAACAAAAGTATAGTAATGCTGTCTGTCCCCAACTGTGTCAGAACATTCTACATTAATGACACAAACTGTGTTAAAGACATGGTCAGTGCTACTGCCAAACACACCTTATTAGGGCCTTTACTTGGAAACTGAGCTCCTTATTTTCATTCAGCCACCTTTCATAAAGAACATTTGGTCTGCTCTGGATTAGTTAGTCTATTGTTTTGCCTTCAGTCTGCTGTGTCAGTCCTGTGTTGACTGTCTGTCAGTGAGTCAGCACCAGTTATCCAGGTCAGAATCTCTCTGTACTTCCTTCTTTTACAAAGCATTATAAATAGTCGTCTGATGGCTTATCGCTTGCCTGAAAAAACATGTAGGCACTATGAACAAACACTGCATTGTATGTAAGAATGTACAAGGAAAAAAAGAAAAAAAAGCTGTATTTTTGTTTTACGACTTTGCAAAAAGTTTGAATGTGTTATGATTTGATTGGGCTGTAATTAAATGTTCAGCGCGGAGTGAATGATAAAGTATAATTCACTGTATTAACATATGAGGTTAAACAGTGGTTCTCTACTTGAGCTCTTTGCCTTACAGCAGCTACATTTTAAGGTTTAAGGCTCAAAGTTAATTTAGTTGTCATTGAAATGCAAGTCATATTGCCTTTATGCTACGCAAGAAAAAACTAGGTTTTATGTTGGAGTGCTGAGGATGAGTTCAGGAGTCTGGTGACTGGTGGTACGGCAGTGGATACTTCTGTATCTTTTGCCAGACAGCAGCAGGGTGAACAGACTGTGGCTGGGGTGGGTGTTGTCTTTTATTATTTTTTTTTCCTTCATTTTTTCTGTATTAAGCGCAACTTCAGGGAAACCACTCTTGTTCAGTTGTCAATAGCATTGCTTTTGGCCAACTAACACTCTGGCGTAGAGCTGGGTAGTACGGTCTTAAAATAATGTTACATTTTTAGGCCATATTGCAAAATACAATATATACCTCAATAATTTAAAAATATCCTCAAAAGCACTTCATAAATTTAAGGACAGGACAACAAAATCACATATCACAGTATTTATATGATATCATGATATAACGATACCCAAAATCTAAGGCGATAACATATAGATATTAATAATATTAACGTATAAAGATATTATGTATATATTACCCAGCCCTAATTTGGAGGTGTCATTTCTGGCATGGACCAAAATTACAATCTCTTCCTTTGTATGATGTAGCATTCAGTTAAATGTGTAATTGTTTATTTGAACTGGGTATGAGGCTCATTCATCTCCATAACAAGGATAACAAGGATCCTAAAACAACTGCAGCAACCTTGTGAGATGGAAAAGTAATATTAAAACCTTTCCAAGCATTCATGTGGGTTTGACTGTTCTAAATTCTTTCATGGAAAAGCATAAAACAATTTGTGCTGTGCTTTACGTAGGTGTCAAAGGGTTGAGTGAGTATGAGTGAGAATGTTGTGTTTTACTTTTATTTCATGCGTCTGTGTCAATCACATCATCAAAAATATTTGATCTTCAGCGTGAATGAAGTTAGTCTTAACTGCATGTCCTTACATGACTTTAATTTGCAGTCAAGCTTGACAGGATCATGTAAACGCCCTGAACTTCATGAAAATTTCCATTTTGTCTGTCAGCAGGAGGCCTGTGTTCAGACGGAGACGATGAAAAGGCACCCAGGGGGGTTTCTATGAGATGTAAGGAGGTGCTTTTAATAATAACAAATCGAGAGCTGGTGGTGAGGGCAGAGAGAGAGAGCAAATGTGTCCGCCAAAGCATCCAGCAGTCGGACTCTTTTACCTGTGAGTTCTGGATCTGAATGGTTCCCGGCGGCAGCGCCTGCGTTAACACTTGCCCTTGCGATGTCACCATGGCAACCGGCTGGTACAGGGTCCCACCTGAGGGGATAATTTGCCGTCATGAGTATCAAGTGGCTTCAGCAGCTACTGGCAGCCACATCCGCACTACCACCAGAGCCTTATTAACTTCACGTCAGCCCCGCAAACAAAAACACAGCAAACAAGAGACAAAATGATTAGATTCAAGGTGCATTAACGTCCTTTAACCTCGGAATAAAAAGAAGAAGGGAGTGAGTTTTTGCTGCAGGCTTAATTAGTCTTGATCAAGATACTCTCATCACAGTCTGTTTGAGCTCTTCAGTGTGTACTGATCAAAGGCAGAGACATTGATTTATTTTGGGTTAAAAGGGATTTCCAGAGGGCAGGATTAACATTTCACTGTACAGGCTTGACATTATAAGAACCTATCAGCCAAGCACCCTGTGAAGGAAGCTATCATGGCTCTGTGATATACATATACACAAAACTCAGTCAGACGTATATAGAAAGAGAACACTGAAATACAAGTGTTTAAATGTTATATACTGTAGGATGGTGTATGCTGCATGTGCTCTGCAAAGAGGTGAACTAAAATAAAAAACATGATAACCAAGTATTCTTCATTACATGCATATATATATTTGTGGATAATATGTGGATTACTGATGTTGATGTCACATACTGTCGTAGTAAACTACTTTAAATGCCACATGCCTCAAGTTAAAGTTTGTATGTACACTTACAACAGCTTGTTTTAATCTGTTTAGACAGCAGCATTTTATGTGTCGAATGTCATTTCATTGCAACAGTGTTCTTGAGAATATGAATTATAATAGCCTTTATTGATATAGCACTTTTTTCAATGCAGTTACAGTTAAGTGTTTTACAGTTAAAACAACAAAGCAAAACAGCCAGAAATTGTAAAATCAGCTAAAATAATGAGGGAACAAGGCAGGGGAGAAGAATACAAATAAATAAACTAATACAAATTATGAAAAATATGACATTGAATACATTTGAATTAAAATATATTTCATTAATATTTTGGCCAAGCAGCAGCATTTTGGATATGTTGGAGAAGGTTACACCTGAACAATGTGGATTGCAGTAGTCTAAACTAGATAAAAGCACTGAAGTCTTTTTTTCAAAATCACAGAATTGAAAATGATTTCCTTTTGGCCTCAGCCGGAGAGAGCCTGATCAAACTTGTCAGTCCAGAGTCAAATACTGTATAAGGTCAGGTTGCATGCACTGATGACTCTGTTGTGACTGTACAAAAATGAGGGGTTCAGCAATTTTATACATAATGTATTCCTAGCTACTAATAATACTGGACAGGTGCAGAAATGGGTGCATTGTAAAGGTAAAAAATGGAAACTTTAAAATCATAATGTGTACTTCAATGTGAAAGCTCCAACGTCTGTGTGAAATCAAACTGCTTGTCTGTCATCAGCAGATTTTACTATGAGGAGTCATGAAGATATAGATCAAATAAACCTCCTCTAACTTTTAAATATGTCATGGCAGTAGAAAACTAGTACAATCCAAAAATGAATACTGTATGTGTATGTGTCAGTCCTCCAGTTTAAATGTTTGTGTGTAAAGTCACATGCTCACCTGATACCACTTGAGAGTTGATTGTAGTCATGGCGACATTGCCCTGTTGCAGACCCCCGGCAGGCACCACAATCCCTGAAGGGTTAACAGAGCTGGAGACAGAGGTCATGGATGGAGAGGAGGTCTGAATTAGTTCCTGGGGGGATCACAGAGAGACACTAGTGAGCAAATTTAAAGAGGTAGCTCTACTGTTTGTAACTGAGAAACTCCCAACAGCAAACTCTGCCTGGTGATAAATGACAAGGTGTGACTGCTGCTCAGAGAGGGATATTATCAAAGGATTGTAAGATCCAGACAAAGTTCATGACTGACCTGCTGCATGTTGAGACTGGTGTGTGATGGAGAATAGGGTCCTCCGAGGTCATTACGGAGGAGGTTGTCGCTGTGCATCTTGGTCTTGAGGCAGGTGATGTAACGGTTGCAGAAATCTTTACAGAGCTCATTGACCTTCTCTAACTCCAATAGGTGGATCCGAAGCACCTGAATAGCCTTTACCATCTGGAGGAAACAGAGACAAAACATAAACACATCACCTTTTCGTCATGCTACAAAACTGAGTCCCTTTATTCATTAATAAGATTGATTTACCCGTTCAATAATAGCGTTATTAAGATGTTGAACGTATTAATTGGAATTTAAGGAGATCATGGATTACTTAATGATTTCTTAATGATTTTAAGGGCGTACTACCAGCCTAAAATGTACCAAATAGCATTAGGTGAGCTAAAAAAAATAATAATGTACGGATGATTTGGGTTTAGCACTGAACTTCGATGGCACGGACTGAATTGCTTTGATACAAGCAGGTTTCTCCCCATTGTAGCCTCATGCTTGCTCATGAAGGGGAACTGTCGGGTCTCTGTAAATCAGTAAATGAAGTTGACTGAATGTTGGCATTTTACATTTCTTAAAACCACGGATATGTTCAAATTTGTACGTGTCATGTGTATCATGAAGAAGAACACACAGCCATCTTCCTGTCAGCATTCAAGTCTGCTGAAAGTTACAGAGCAGCCTTCAAAATCACAACCACTGAATTGGAGACCAAGATTACAGCACACCATTGTGATTACTCTTCAACAGGTAAAGATTAGCAAACATAAATATTTGACTAACTTGTACATGGTTGTTCACTGAAATTGAAGTTACTGTAAGAGATGTGAAATATACAGATGCACAGATGATCAGCCACATCAGCTCTGGAGGTTTGGCCACATTAATTGCACACTGATAAACTCACCATTAGATGTGAAACAGGTTAGATGAGGTGTTTACGGTCTGATTTTAAAGGGTGAGATGTGATGAGAGGAGGGGGCATGCAGTGATTTCTTTTATTGATGAGCAGGGAGTGACATTCAATTTTAATGGTTATTCCAGAAATGCATACAGAGTGCAAGTATACAGGGGGGCTGTAATCCTTTCATCCTTCACTCTCCCAAAGCCTGAAATCAACCAATCGAGCCTCTAATCTGCAATTCTGAGAGGTCAAACTTGATGCTTCTTCACTGTCTGTCTGTAGGGCTTTAAACAAGTAAAACAGGTTCTTTTCATCGTAACATGACAGTGAGGTTGAATAAATGTTATGTCTAGTTTATGGTTTTGTCTGTTCAGAACATTTCTCAAATTATTGAGAGAAAGACTGATCTGATACTTAAATGTGAACATTTTCTGGTTGTTTTATTCCTCTCTGACAGTCACTGAATATCTTTGGGTTAAGGACAAAACAAAACGTTTAGGTATGTCATCTTGCGCTTTGGGAAACACTGATCGTCATTTTTCACTATTTTCTGACATTGTAGAAACCACACGACTAATGATTAATCTAGTAAATAATGGACAGAATAATCAACAATAATAATCATAAGTTGCAGCTCTATTTCTTTCTCCCTCTCATTTATAACCAAAGACGTGCACCTCAAGGCCTTACAGTCACCTACAGAAAAAACCCTCTTTTCTCTACTGCAGAATGGAATCTTTATTATAGGTGACTTAAGCCACTGTATGACTTTAGCCTGTTTTTGACCTGATTTTTGATCTGCATGACTCACTTTAGAGTATTTAAAATTTCAGCCTCATCAGATGTTGTTTGCTGTGCAGTGTGCGTGGCAAATGTTCGTTTCAAGAGGCATGAACGGAGCGAGGACCAATCATCTGCTCCCGAACAGCCGTCGGACAGTCAGATTCATTTTCTGACATGTCAGAAATTTTGGTCGGCTGATGCAGGCTCTCGCAAATTTGAAGCAGAGCCACGAGTCGATTACACAACGTCAGTGCCTTTTTTCTTACTGCGCCTACGCAAAGTGGCAAACGGAGCATCTGAAAACGCCATGGCAACACGACGATGGACAGAAAATATGGAGGCCAGGTTGGTTGAGCTGTGGCAACAGCAAGCGTGCCTCTTTGATGTTTCCTCCTCCTCCTATCACAAGGATGTGTGCCTCTCGATATGAACAACAGGCACACAGGATTGCACAGATTATCAAGGTAGCACGCTTCTGCCTGCCTCTGAGCTTTCAAACTAATCTTTATTGACAATTGTCAATAGCCAGGACAATCCGCAGGGGCCGACAGGCTGTTTTTTACACGTACAGTGTGAGCTCTCAGGTCATGGCTCGACGATTGGACCATACATGTGAGCACATTAATCATGAGCTCTGGCTTTAAATCGCAGACGATTTACTCATAAAGTATGAGTTGGAATTAACAACAACATTTCTAAAATCGTACAGTGTATACGCTACTTTAGCAAGATTGACATGTTGGATTTTGTTGCTCACAGAGAGTCTAAGATAAGATTTTTCTCCAATTTGGTATTACGCAAGCAAATACCTTTAGAAATCCTATCTCATACCCTACATACTCAATCTAACGTGGTTACTTGTATCGCTATTACCTAGAAACTTTTCTAAACAGGTTAAACAACTTGTAACCATGGTGTTTCTCTTTGAAAAAATACTGAAGCATAGATTGAAATATACAAAGACATGTATATTCGACAGACAAGAAAGATGAGTCAGAGGAGTTGGTAATTTCTGTCGAGAAACACAAAGATGATGTTTGGAAACGTACAACAACATTGATTTGGGAGATTAAAGGGATAGTTTGGATTTTTTGACATGAAGTTGTATGACATCCTCACCATCAGTGTCGTGCATCAGCAGTGACTTTTCCCCCACTGCGTCCTGTGAGCCGAGGTCTGTCCCGCTGTTGTTGCTGAAGAAAGTAGTTCTGGCTAGTTTGCGGGGTCACTAAGATAAAGCGTTTTGCTTCAAAAAACAATATCCGTTCAAAAGAGTAAAACATTTGCATCACAAAATCGTTTACGACAAAAAAGTCAGACCTCACGATCACCTGGCACTATTTCCCCTCCCTTCATATCACTGCGCGCTTCCGCCTGTTGACACACCGCACCGCTCCGTCAGCTGTTTCACGGTGTTTACATGCTCGGATGTGCGAGAGAGCTAACGTGAGAGCTAACGTGAGTACTAGCGAGATTATTAGACAAGAGGATATATAAAAATGGTGCGGATTTGCGATTATCCGGGTTGCAACAACAAAGCTCACACCAAGTCGCCGTATATATTTCACCGCTTTCCTGTCACGGACATTGCTATTAGGCAACTTTGGCTTCTTGCCATAGGCTTGAACATTGAAGCGAGACTGCCAAGGGTGAAAAAGCTTCGTGTGTGTAGTGCACACTTCAGCAAGGACGATTATGTTCCTACACGCCCAGGAAAGAGGAAGAAACATGTTTTGAAGAGCGCTGCTGTGCCACGACCCCAGGTAAGAACAATTATCTACAAGCTAAAAATGGTGCCTTTTTATATGATGGCTGTTATTATTATTGTCAGCAACTATGTACTGTCTGTACAGAAACATATTTGTCACTGTCACTGTCACTGTTGGTAGTAAGTAAAATGTAAGATATATTATTACTATTACTGTGTGTTGTGTGTGTATAAATGTTTGTATAATACATTTGAGATTCTCTCTTGTAATCTACAACACAATATTTGATTTTATGTTTTTATGTATTCGGGTTCATAAAGATATCCCTTTGGCTCTGTGGTAAAAGGAATGTCTTCATCACTCGTTTTGTAGTCAGACATATTTACGTTTACCATCCGAGCATGTAAACACCGTGAAACAGCTGACGGAGCGGTGCGGTGTGTCAACAGGCGGAAGCGCGCAGTGATACGAAGGGAGGGGAAGTAGTGCCAGGTGATCGTGAGGTCTGACTTTTTTGTCGTAAACGATTTTGTGATGCAAATGTTTTACTCTTTTGAACGGATATTGTTTTTTGAAGCAAAACGCTTTATCTTCGTGACCCCGCAAACTAGCCGTAACTACTTTCTTCAGCAACAACAGCGGGACAGACCTCGGCTCACAGGACGCAGTGGGGGAAAAGTCACTGCTGATGCACGACACTGATGGTGAGGATGTCATACAACTTCATGTCAAAAAATCCGAACTATCCCTTTAAGAAAAAAACAAAAAAAACAATGAAACAAAAACGAAGCACATTTGTCAGTTGCACTAAAACCAGAAAGTCCCGTGTTGGCCTCTTTAATGCTCGCCTTAGTGGCTCGACTAACTGGAGGATCGTGGTCCGAGGTGGCTTGTATCTACTAACAAGGGTTTTGTTATCAAACTGCAACACATCTTTAGGGTCTGCCATAAAGTGGTTTGACACTTACTAATGCTGAAACGCAGTCTCAACCTGCGGTCACTGGCTTGGCAGCCTTCTCACCTGTAACTCCACCTTCCGATACAAAAGTCAGGTCATAAACATGAGAGTTTTGTTGATATGTCAATCTGGTACATATCCTGTGACACATCAGTGGTTTACAGAAACATTGTGCCAACATTTTGTTCTGGAGACTGGGCTGGGAGAGGAGAGCCGAAGAAATGAGAAGAGAGGAGAGGAGATGACTGGAGAACAGAGGTGAGAAGGAGAGACCTGGAAAGGAGGCGAGAAGATAGCAGAGTAAAGGAGAGGAAAATAGATGGCTGGAGAGGAGAGGACAATATAGGACCAAAGGAGAGGAGGATAGAGGGCGAGGGGAGATTGCCCCCTCGCAACATGTGCGAAACGTGTAGTTCAATAACAATTACATAAAAAACAACAAGGAGCAAACTAAATGTTTCATGCGTTGCTACATCAGATTCACACAGAGCGCCACATAAAACAGAGCGCCCCCAGTGGCTCATAAAACACACAGATGATGCTCAGAGCGAATCTGATGAAGCAACATGCAAAAAGCGTAGTTCACTCCTTTTATTTTATTTTTTTACTGTAATTGTATATGAACTAGTCTCAATCCTGGTGTGCATTTGAATATATAGATTTTTTAATCCACTGCGGTTTGCCCTGTACCGGCTGCTCCCAGAAGACGAGCACTGCTGTGCACGTTTTCCATGTTTAATATTTGAATGGTTTGTTTGAAACTATGAAAAGATTCAAATTTTCAGTTAATGAACAGTATCCATATTTTCTTCATGTCAGCAGTTATCTGACCATCAACAGCCTGGCTTTCCTCCACTCTGTGGCACAGTGGAGTGCACTCCCTCAAAGTCACAACTCAAGGTCAACAGAATGGACAGAAAAGTGCTTGGCCAAGGAGGAGATAAATCAGCTAATTAAACTGCGCTCACTTAATCAAGGGACCAGTAACTCTCTGCCCATCGCAGGCAGTCAGGCCCAGTGTAACATTACTGCCTTGTGGAAGAGTTAGTGCCCTCTGGGAGGGATGCCCGCACCCAGTGCCTCATAAAACACACAGATGCAGGGTTAATTGACTGTTCAGCACTTGTCAGCCTGCCGTCCCAAGTACTGTAATGGCAAGAGTGCACTTTTTTTATCTTGTCTCTGTCTTTGTCTCTGTCTGGCTTCAACTCCTCCCCCGCTTTTCTCAGTGAACATGATCAGCATCCTCCTTCTCTTAATTTGCAATTACTGTTAGCTGTTGTGCAATGGGAAGTGTAGGGGGAGGATGAGGAAGTTTACATGAAAGAGGAGGGAATGATTAGGAGTAGTAACGACGGCGTGCACTGTAAACTGACAAGCAGCCATTTCTACAGCTTTGTTCTTGAGTTTAGTTGAGCGGATTCTCTAAATTAATCAACTAATATTGCAGCATTGGTTAAAACATAATCGAAGAAGCACCACAATACAACCACTTCCTGAAATTATGTTGCAGTCCATGTTGTGTTAATGATTACGTCACAGCACTTTGCTCACCAAGTTGTCCAGCTCTGGATCTTCGCTGAAGAAGGGCTTGTGTTCTCGCTCCTGCTGATGCACAAAGTTTTCAATGTCCACATCAAAGCTGGCCGACGTGATGCATTCAGATCCCTGTGTGGCCTGCTCACATTTCTCAAACAACAATGCCAGCAGGGGGAACAATGGATGTCTGAGGAGGAAGAGAGAGAGAGAGAGAGGGGCAGTATGGATCAGTTTGTCTTTCGTTAGATTCTTAATTTTAGTCCATACCATTGGTCGTGCACTATTAGCAAATGTTGGGGTGTCAAGCCTGAACTGGAGCTTTGAAAATCCTCACTTCACTGCACTTCTAAAGTTCTGCAAGAACTTAATTAATGCAGTTTGAATTTAGTGATTTCATTCCTTTTCTCAGCCCCAGAGAAAGGGTGTGAACACAATCAGTTAAAGGTGGGCGTGCGGACATATAACAAGCCTTTTTTTTTGTGATAGTGCATGTGGAAGCAAAATGTCAGGCCAAGAAAACACTTGCTCCTTGTTGTTAAAGGGCAACCCCAAAAGTCTTACATCTGCCGTTTATGTTTATGTGGAAATTGTTACTATGAAACACTTTTAGATTATCTTGAAGTGACGTGACATTCTCATTGTTTGACCAGTTACCTTTGTCAAACCCAGAAATGCAATTTAGTACCTGTTTTACAATTGATTTTTCCTTGAAAGTAGAAAAATTAATTGGCAATTTATTTTCCATCATTCACTTTCCATCATAAGGCGAAGACAAATTACAAATGTTTCCATATTTGTCGGATTAAAATATCATGACCAAAATTGCCAAGGGCCCTCTGCATACACACTGGCCCACATAATGGTCCTCTCAGACACATATGTCAATGGCACTACTGTGCTCAGAAACCCATTATTTCCAATGTTTAGTTTAGGTATGAGGGTGAGTCGGTCTGAAAGGGCCTTAACAGGACGAGACCAAGTAACCAACACTATTTTGGTACAGTGTTTTAATCACATTTGAATTATGATTTGCCCATGTTATGCATACCAATGATCAAATTACATTATTAATCTTTAAGAATTAAAACGGAAACTATATATGAATAACGTAAATAAAGTATTGCCTCCTACCAACCATGAAAGAACAGTATGTTGATGTGTAACCTAATACAGACTGAGGTCATGGATCGACAAAGTAACATTCTGATTGACAGTGAGTGTCAGATACACTCTTAATGAACATTAGGAAATGTTGACTGTTTTGAGTAGATCTGAAAGAGGAGGCAAGCTCTGTCCATCCATCCCAGTATAGTTGGGTTTGGCCTCACATAGCAGTGACGGATTAATTCCATCGTCAAGTTAGCAATAATAAACATGCAACGGACGGTTACTCTTTCAAAATAAAGGCACCTAAACTACTTGGTTGGTTTGGGAAAACATCACGGTTTCATTTCAAACAACTCCTTCCTTAGAGCGGTCACGATTGACTATTGGCTTCACGCAAGACTTGACCCTGGTCACCTGGGTGAAAGTCCTATGTGAACCAACCAACCAAGGCCGACCTCCTCCAACAGTGGAATTTCAGGCTCCTTATATATTGTTTTGTCGTTTGCTCCAAACTCTCTGGCCCCCGACGCTTACACGTTGTCCTATAGTGGATTGCCGGGTCTTTCACACGCTGGTCCGTCAGGACTGTTGATCAGTTCTTCAGAGAAACATTTGTCCAAATCAGAGTGATATCAGTGTCTGCTCTCTCAGGAACACCACTGTCTGATTCTTCCATCTGAGGAATCTTTGTCAGTTTTTAAGTTTACACTTTGCCAACGCATATTATAAGATTCTCTCTTTTGGCACTTGACATCAGTGTTACATTATTTCCACTCAGCAAGCAAATGAATTGCTCATATTACAAATTACCTATACGAGCATTATGATTATATAACATTTTTACTAACATGTAAGGCTGCTCTCTTATAAACAGATTATGGAAACACTTCATAATAATCATCATTAAGAAATGGTAAATTTAAGTTATTTTCATGTTCACAAACAATACAAAGCTTTATAAAACATTTGTTAAGCCAGGAACCAGTTAGGGGTTCTGTGCTTTGCTCAAGGGCACCTCAGCAGTGCTCATGAGGTGAACTGGCACCTCTCTAGCTACCAGCCCACACTCCTTTTAGACTGGTCCAAGCTGGCCTTGAACCGGCATCCCTCCAGTCCTCAAGCCAAGTTACCCGGATTTCTTTCAGACATATTTCCACCCACTTAGAAGAAATCCTGATTGCTCAGGATCCCCCTGGACTACAGGGCCCTGGGTGCATGTCCATGCTGCCCATGAAGTACTTTGTCTATGGTCTCTGTACCGAAGACACATTAATGGACTCTTAATAGAGTCACTAAATGGAAAAATCCAATAGAAGAATTCAAGCCATAATACAAGCTCCACTCCAAAAGCCCTCTCCCTCCCTCACTGTACTGTTAATAGCGTGGCAGCTCCATGACATTCCCTAAAGGACATGCTGAACATACGGACAAGGTTCAGCTAGAGATCAAAAAAAGATCTTTAAGAGGATAGGATATGGTCCAGTGACAGCACTAGGCTTCTCAGTGTCACCTACTTTGTTACCATCTGCCTTTCATAGGGAATGTCACTCACATAAGATCCCCCAGATTCACTGTGCAATGGGCCATACTGCACTGCTGTATGTAGTACATGCTGAATTATTGAGCATTTCCACTTGGAAGAAATCTGCTGTCATAATGGTCAGGGAGACAGAATACTCCAATGCAATAAAATCTGAGAAACTGACTGAGAATTAAAAAAAATGGCTAAGATGAATATTTCTGCTACACTTTATTTTGGTGATTCCTGCTCTTCCCATAACTTTATTCAATCTAGACTCTGCGTGAGTTGATGGAATAGGCAGAGTTCATTGTCCCTTGTGTTACCTTTGACTTAAAGGAAACCCAGGAAAACTTTAAAAATTTGCCCCTGTCAAATTCATTATAATGAGGTCTCTTGGCAATATTGTATATAAGCCCTGTATAAGCTGCTTACTAGTGGCATATTTTATTATTTCCACATCCAGTGGCTTTAGCTGTACATGGTATAAACAGGAAGACGTCTTTAAGGAATGAAGCCAAATTTATTAGGAGTAACAAGCAATGAGAATTCATTATTCTTGTATATATAGTAATGTCAAGATTTTGAAAACAAGATAGTCATTCAAACACAGACCCTCAACACTTATCCAGGACAGTGCCCTTAGCATCAGACATTTCCTACTCTGATTCTGGGTAACCACCAAAAACTAAAAAACAAAACGCATGGTGAAAAAATGTAACCAGTCTGAGTTCAATTTGGTACTGGTTAACTTTACCCAGTACCAATGGGTTGTGTTGACTGAGTGTTGGTAATGATTTCAGATTTTAGACCCTGCTCATGCAGTAAAAGAGAAAAGAAAGTTTCTGGCATCCCTGCCCACTTTATCCAATCAGGACAGGGAACTTCATAAAGAGGCGGTCCTCTTCAGATCCGATCAGATCAGGATCCTCCTGTTTACGGCAATGCCACAAAAGGATAAGCTACCAGTTCCATCTCTCTCAGTGACGTAGAGTGGAGGGGAGAAGAACTGCAAAATGGAAAGGAAGTTAGCTAAAACATCGACAAAGCTTACGTTCTAAGTGCTGTATCATAGGCAACTGGACTTGTTTCAGTTTCTTGAAGACGTTTCACCTCTCAATCCAAGAGGCTTCTTCAGTTCTTCAGTAAACGACTGGCACAACACAGGAGGGCCAACTCCTCAGGTCAAGACTCTGCCGTCCACTTACATCTGAGGACAACAATGTAAACATCTTGGCCAGAGAAGACAGATGGTTTGAAAGAGGAGTAAAGGAATCCAACTGTGTCAAACTGGAACGACATTACTTATCACCCACCTACAATGCAGTACTGAGTTCCATCCCCAGACAGCTTAACAACCATTCACACCTGGGCTCACCTAGCCTTAGAAACCCACATGAAGGCCGGTTAGGTCAATGACCCACAAGTGGCCCTAACGACACTGAAACTCAGAGCTCAGAGTGTCCTTAACAACTCTGTAAGGACACTCCCACACAAAGTTTAAAAGCCTGCAACTCCCCTCCAGTTAGTTACAGCTGAAGAAGCCTCTTGGATGAGAAGTGAAACGGCTTCAAGAAACTCAAACAAGTCCAGTTGCCTACGATACAGCACTTAGAATTACCATGACCTGGATGACTGACAACCTTCATCAACAAGACAAAGCTTACAGCACATTCAGGTTTTTGAATATGTAAAATTAACTTTTGTGGAGATTTTTTCACCTCCGAGACATTTGCAATAATATGGGTGCTTTTACAACTAACCTCTTTAGTTTTGGTTCAAATGAGCTCTGGCCTGATTTTTTTTTCAGTTTGTTTAAGCTAGTGAGAAAAGAACAACCACAGCACTTGACTCAGCATGAAAACTTTTAAATCTATCTAGTGAATGTCAACTGTTTACCTTGCAAGATTATTTGGTAACTGTGGTAACACATATGTGCCTCATCATTGCGATATTCCCTGATGCATTAGAAAGTTAAACCAATGGTGTGTTGTTCTTGTGTTCTTTTATTTTATCAGTTCCCCAATTACAGAAGTGAGTAAACTGTTGAGACTATTTTATTCCCCCTGTGTTCTCTTAAAACATCCATAGTATCTCCCTGCATGCTTCTTTGTTGGTCTGTCTGTCATTATTTATGATGTAGGAGGTCCTGTTGCAGTCTCGATTATTAATTTTTACAGCCAGTCATTTTTTGATATGTTCTTTGTGACACCAGAGAAGATAAATAAACACGAGGCCCAGTATAGTGCTGCTTGACTGGCTGTCAGTCAGTGGAATTCAATTTTGTTGGTGGATTTTGGTTTGTTTGTCGCAAGTCAGTGTGAATGAAAACAGGATCAGAATATTAACCTGTAAACTCTGGATAAATAAAGGCTAAAGGTGTCCTTTATAAGTAATAGCCATAATTTGAAGGTAACTCCTAAACTGTAGAGGGCAGCATAACCGCTTACTGCTGCTCTGTATACTGTAGTCTTTGCTGTATCTCTTTGGCTTCAGTAACTAGGTGCCATTAGAAAGTAGTTCAGTTAGCTGTCGAGTTAAGTGAGCCTCTAAGCTGACGGGACGGGTCTGTCCGCACCACAACCTCAGATAACGGGGGAAGTCACCACAGGCAACGGGCCTCTGCTCCACCAGGCTCAGCCACCTCCCAGTGAACATGATGGGACACCAGACTGGGACTGAACACAGCCTCTGAGACCAACGTAGGACACGGCAGGAGGGGACAGGAGAGGCATAGAGTGGCATAGGAGAAAGAGAGAGTCGGGCATCAGCAGCAGGCGAAAACAGCATGTAGAGCTGGAATATAAATAAGGCGGTTGCATTTTTCTGTTTAATAAGGAATAAAAAGTGTAAAGATATTTCCTTACTTGACATTTTTTGAGGTTTTTTTTTTGTTTATTTATTAGACTTGCTGCTTTTACACCTTCCAGCTGAAACTACAGGGGTAATCAGACTATCGCCTCTTTGGGCACACAGTGGTATTACAAGATAGGACATGCCGGGGCTAGCTGGTTAGCATGCTAACTTCAGGAGGCATCTCTGTAACATAGTATATGGATGTCTTCGACATAATGTCAACCTTGTTGTTTCTTCAGACTCTGTGGATAATGTGGTGAATGTTTTAGACTAACATTCTGGACATATCTTACACATTGCTCCTTTAAATAAATTGAATAGAATAAATGTATATACTGTAGAATTGATATCTGCACTTACTGATAATTGTTTGCTTAACAATGATGTACTTGATGTCACATTTTTATTGTGTTGTTGTGCTGCTGCATGTGTGTCTATGTATGTGTGTGATGAGTATATATTGCAGGGGGCTGCTCTGACATGGAGGCAGACTGGGTCCTCTGCTCAGGCTCTAACCCATGGCTCTCATTTGCAGCCTTTAATAGTCGTCTATATTATACTCTAATCTGCCTGATCCCAATTTAATGTCGCTCCCTCAGCCAGACGTGGGAGGAATACTAAACAGGAGGGTCACGTGCAGAGTGGAGATCCTCTGCCTTGTCTGTTTAATGTCTGCTTGTGGTGGGGTGGGGAAGAAGCTGGGTGGGGGTGAAGGAGAGGGGGGGCTATAACTGCGAGCAAACAGGGTGACTGTCAACACTGCAGATGGTGTCTTAACAAGTTATTTATTCTCACATTCAGTCTTTGTTTTTTGTGTTATTTTATTACAGAAAGTGGTTAATTCTAGGGTGAGAACATTTAACTTTTTTTTCCTAGGAGTGTTAATGTCTATAAAGAAGAGAGAACATGACATGTCAGCCCACCATAATATCAACAAAATGACACTTTGTTTGAGTCGTGAGGTGCTTTCTAAGCATCACACACTAACACATCTATTCACAGATATCTGCTGTCAAGGAGATGTGGCACCGAAGGGCCTGAGGACCCAAGGGCATTGTGGGTAGAGCTACAGTACATAACACTTTAATTGGCTGGTAAATATATACACTACTGAGCCGAGTATGACAGAAAAAAAACATCAATAGCCAAGCTAAAAACAAAGCAAATACACCAATTAAAGGTGATAATACCTATGATTACAGAATGCTTACATGTCCCAGAAAGACAATGTCTCATTAAGAAAAACTGTGTCATGAAGGTGTTGATTTGCTGTGCATCAAACTGTTGCCTCACACAACATTTAAAAGACAAGCACCTTTTTCATTAGAAGATGTATTAGAGTCATTGACACACATGTATATGTGATTGCATAGCATATTGCTAAATAAGATATTACTAGGAAATTATTATCATGCTACATATTGCTGCCACTCAACAACATATTTACTTGTTATAATGAGCCCTTATTTTCTTGTTATTACTACATACCAAATTATTCTAAGAAACATTTCTTGTCATAACATCACATCATTCTATCTCACTAACTTTCTTGTTAATTCACAAAGAACAAGAAAACCCTTGTCATTATAACATAACAACTTTCACATGTTGTTAAAATTGGGGGGGAAAGTCCAGTGCCGAAAGAGACGATATTACAGCCAAGAAAATTTGACAATAACTGTTTTATATGGTTTGATAAAAGTTATATTGGATGCTTGGAATGAGTCAAGGTTCATGTCCTAATGTCATCTGGCCATGGGCTGTTGGGAGAGAGGGTGGCAGAAGGGTTGGACATATCTCTACCAAGTCGTAGCCCGGTTACTGACACCAAACACACACAATAATTATGCATAGCCACACAAAACAATACAAAACACATCCACACAACGTGCAACTTGTCTAGATCATCATACAATACTTCAAAAGGTTACTATATCTCCTCAGGCACTGACAGGATCATTTTTTACTCAATTAAAAACATTTTTCTGAGATGGTTTTGAGATATATCAAGATAAATTTATATGTTGTCATAACAAACACTGAACCATTTGCTAAAATTGAATCATTTGCCCCTGTATGTAGTTATAATGTGAAAACAAAGTCATGATAACATAAATATCTTTTCATAATGTTAAAAAAGAAATTATGGTGGCACCCATGTCATATGCCAGATTATGCCTCTGGGATTGCTCTGTAAAATGTATTGAGGACAATATTTGGATAATGCTTTGCTTTTTTGCCACAATCAAAAATCAGACTGTTTTTTTTTTGTTTTTTTTACTTTCCACCATAGTACAGCTTATAGAGGCAACTGACAGTACGTTTTTGTTTAAATTTGCTTTAAAATCAACATATTCTGCTCTGGTGTTTTATTGACATTATTTTACTGTTATTTCATGCGACAATTGAACTGAGAAGTGAGAGTGAACCAAGTGAAACTCATATCTGTATTTTATCATAATTGCAGATTGCTATGATAGACAATCCTCTCCACTATGTTTCACATTCTGCATCTTTAATCCAGTCCAAATTGAGCCAAAGACTTTACAGCTAACAAGACAGCTACCAAGTGAGCCTTTTTGTTTGTCAGCTGCTGTCTGTTGCTCCTGTTCTTAAAGCATGTCTTGTCTAATGACTCTGAATTTAATTAACATTCAGAAACAGTGAAGTACATTAAAACTGAAAAATGCATTTGTTCAGCAGACGATTGTGAGCTGAAATGTTACTGAAATCTCTAAACAACTTAACACACAGGGTGAGCGCTTGATCAAGACAACAGAATGTGAAAGCTTGATGTGGACCATTTGCATAGCCTATATTATATTTGTAATTCATTTTATTTTTTGCTCATTTATAGAAGTATCAACAAACATATCTTAAATATAATGTGTGGAGCCATTAAAATACAATTGCTACAATTAAACATATTAAAGTAAATGTTTGTCATTTTGCTGTTTAATTGGAGAAAATAATATATCTTTAGGTTTGGTGTGTTTTGCAAAACTGATGGTATTTAGCCTCAATTGAGACATTTTGCACTGACAAAGAGCTAGGAACAAACATCTTTTGAATTTAATGTAATATGTTGAATATCATTATGTTTTTTTTTTAGAATTGCTTTAGTGTTGATGCTCTATGGGAATTGTAAGCTCATCCTGTCATTGGTGCGCTGCGGCTAACAGCCAGATTTGGAATAAATGATGTAAAAGGCTAAAGCTATCAAGGCAATCAGGGTTTGCATGAGAAAACATCTATCCTTGACGGCATACCATTGCGCACAGTTGGACCTCGCCAACTTGGAGCGAGGTAAAAACACTACCCTTCGGCGCTTTCTATGACCTTTACACAGGAAGTCAGGATTAAGGTAGATGGGGTGTGAAAAGGCATGCATTTTTATGAACGTGAACATATCCGCATGTGTCTGCTAGTGTGTGTGTGGGTTGGTACGTGGTCACACAATGTGTGTTTTCCAGTCTCCCACTACCTCCTGCAACTATCCTGAGCCCCCCCTCCATGTCGGCTGCCAGAAGCGGCAGGTTCTATCTGCAGTGCGACGGAGTGGAGATTGCCGGCTGGGGGATCATTACAAGGGCCATAAAAGAGCGATTTACAGGACGGCCAGTGAGTGGAGTCAGCACGGTCCCCACCCTCCAGCACTGCACCGTGCTGGGTCACCAACGAAAAGCCCAAAACGGAGAATCAGAGGCCAGCGGGGGAAAGTGATGACTTAAACATGAAGGTGAGGGACGTGGCAGCTCCAGTGACATCTGCTTTATGGTGGGTGAGTCAGAGGCTGAAGAAGGAAATAAGGTGCCACTTGATTTTGATGTTTGATAACAGGCCAGTACACTTGATAAAGGTAAAACATGACATGCTTTCAAATACTTGCTCTTGTTTAGTGAAAAATTTGTAGCTGTTCTGAAGCTGAAGCTTTTGGTAAGATTTTTGTCGTAGGTCAAGAATGAGTTTTCAATCTAAACATTCAAGTCAACATGCACATTAACAGAGTAGTCTATCTCACTGTCAATCAACATATCGACCTAATTGTTGTGAACAAAACAAGCTCTCATGCTGGGTTGTAACCCCTTTCTTTAACGTTGTATGACAATTTAAGCAAAATGTGCACATTAAGTTCCTGTTCTTCTTGGGAGAAGAGGTTGTAAAGAGTTAGTAATAGTTCACTACAGCAACTATTTAACTATTATTACTACTATTACTGTATTACTGTACAGTTAGAAAGCTTTATGACACTGTTTGACTTGAGTAAAGCCTGATTAAAACTTATTCTAAACATTAACTTTAAGTTTTTTAGCCACTTGTGGTCAGAGGATGGTGAACTTGTCAGCAAACTGGTGCTTAATTACACATTAATCAGTTAAGTAGGAACATGATTTATTTGGTCATGTTTTTGCCCACCCGATGAATGAAAGTCCAACCCCTTAAAGGAAACTAGAGACTTTAAGAGGCTAGAAAATGAAAGCAGGGTAATAACGTCGTGCTACCAGGGTGACGGTAGTGCATGTAGATTCAGTGGCCAGTAGCTCCCTCGAGCTTCTCTCATAAACAGACCCCAGACAGTTCGGATGGGCAGGTGCACCACTTCCACTCTAATGCTCAACACCGGAGCCCCCCACGGCTGTGTGCTCAGTCCCCTCCTGTTCACCCTACACACCCGTGACTGCACTCCCAGACATCAAGAGAACTCCACTGTGAAGTATGTTAACGACACCACCGTCATCGGTCGCATTACAAACCAGTTCATGTCGGGGGGGGAGAAAATCAACCATCTTGCAAAGTGGTGCACAGAGAAGAATCTACTGCTCAACGTCAGCAAAACCATGAAGCAAATTGTTGATTTTAGACAAAAGGAGGCAAAGATACACACCCCTGTCTACATCAGTGGAGCTGAGGTGGAGCAGGTGAACAGTTTCAGGTTCCTGGGAATCATCATCTCAGAGAACCTGTCATGCTCCTCACACACAGCAATTGCTTTATTTCTTAAAAAAAAAAAAACTTTAGAAGGCTAGATTCCATTGCCAAGGTCTCACCAGCTATTACAGGGGAGCAAAAGAACGCATCCTGACTGGAAACATCACAAACTGGCATTGTTCGTGCATGGCCCAGGACAGGAAGGCTCTACAGCGGGTGATTAAAACCACCCAGAACATTTTTGGTACCAATCTACAACAGCATCTGTGACATCAGTGAGGTGAGATGTCCGCACAGAGGATACTAAAAGACAACACCCCAGCCACAGTCTGTTCACCCTGCTGCCATCTGACAAGAGATACAGAAGTATCTGCTACCATACCACCAGACTACAGAGCAGCTTCTTTCCTTGGGCGGTGAGACTCCTGAACTCATCCATATTGCATTACAATATAAGAAACAGCTTTATTTTTATTAACTTACTTATTTACTAATTAATTATTAATCCATTTATATAATTTCTTAGCATCAATAGAAGCTTAAAGGGACTACAAACTATGGTTTGTTATACAACCTTGTGAGGTAAAAGGATAATAAATACATATTGTATCTTGTATCAGAGACAAAGGACAGAGAGCACAGAAAAAAAATGACATTTGAACATCTATTATTCCATTACATGTGCACCTCCACCTACTAAATCTGCTCAACTAAAACCTCCAGAACAGCTACTAAATCAATTTGTCAACTAGTATGTCAAAGAATGACCTTCAATCTCAACAGAAATTACTATTCTCCACCAAAATTGGAGTTATCAGGTTTTCTGAAGACTATAAAAAATGTCAAACCTGCAAATGCAGCGCTTTGCATGAAAACAAGCTCAAATCAAAGCAGCGTCGTCATCTATGGAGCAAGTCATGTTTGCCTGCTTTTGCAATAATCTGGCAGGCCACCAAGGGGGTACAGAAAGAGGTGGGGGTGGGGTTTGAAGGTATGCGAATGTGTGTGTGTGAGTTCTCTCTCTTTGCTCCCCACTGTTTGCCAGCCTAATCAGGCCTGCTGTACCCCCGTATATTAGAAGCCAGTTTGTGGTGGAGTCCTGCTGCGTTTGCTCCCGACAAGGCCCCAGTTTCCCCAGGCTACATGTCTGAAGCACACCCTGTGTAAGGGTTTGGATGGGGTTGGGGTACATACACGTACTGTACACATGTGTGCACACACACACGCACACACACGCGCGCGCGCACACACACACACACACACACACAAAGAACCCCCCGGCACTATCTGAATAAATCCTGTCTCCCTTTCTCTACTTTTCAAACTCCCCTTTTCATTCTCATGTCTGATCCTGAACTTCACTTGGGGTTTTGTTTCTCTGAGGCCCCCTGAACCAAAAAGCTCCATCTAGTCTTTGGTTTATGCAACATCTCTTCCAACACCAACCATAACCAGCAATGCAGGACCACGGTTGCGTGTGGAATTCTGGCTGAAGACACAGCACTTATACACAACATTAAAACCACCTACTTAATATTGTGCAGGTTCCCCTTGTGCAGCCAAAACAGCTCTGACCTGTCAAGGCATGGTCATAAGACCTCTGGGGGTGTCCTATGATGTCTGGCACTGGGACATTTGTAGTCGACCCTTTGGGTCCCGTATGTTGGGGGGTGGGGCCTCAGACTTGTTCCAGCACACTTCCCACAGATGCTCGATCAAATTTGGACCTGGGGAATTTGGAGGCCCGGTAAATGCCTTGGGCTCTTTGTTGTGTTCTTCAAGATGTCCTGGGCAGTTTTTGTGGTGTGTCAGGGTGCATTGTCCTGCTGGGGGGCCACTGCCATCAGGGAGTGCCATTGCTATGAGGGGCTGTACTTAGGTGGTGTTTGTCAAGTGGTATCCAGATAAATGCCAAGACCCAAGGTTTCCCAGCAGAACACTGCATTGTAACGAGATGATCAGTATTATTTACAGTACATCACCTGTCAATGTTTTTAATGTTGTGGCTTATGTGTGTACAGATGGGGTATGAGTTTAAACTGTAGTTTTTCCTCTAATTAAAAGTACACACAGAGAGTGAGGGGCCGGCTGCATTTCCTGTGTGTGTGAGTGTAGTGGAATTAAGGCAGGACAATATGCAGGTTCCACAACACCAGCAATGTAAAATGTCAGTTTCAAAGTGAAAATGCCAAAACTCTGCGAAAACACTAACGTGGCTGCCACACATGTTGTCCCGAGCAGAAAAAAGATTCCAAACTAAAGAAGTTGCTGATCACTTTTGGTGGAATTACATGACGTAACTGCCACATAAGAATAAAGCATTAAACCTTACATGTGCCCACATATTAGCCCTATCCTACACATGATCTTTTATGTTCTTTAATAACATAAGACCACAAAGTCGACAGAAATGTTGGTGAAAACAAGCTCAAATAGCACTTCACAAAAATATATAAAAAGAAAACAAACTATATCAATATGTTAAACATATAATAAAGGTAGGCCCTCCCAACACCTCCTAGTACAAATATGAATTAATTATTAATTCTGACTCAACATTCTGTATAGAAGGTATGATAAGGAAATGGTTCTGCCTTTAAGCCAGCAGTGGAAGTAGTAACAGAGCTGAATCAACGTCTGTTTAATGGAGTGAGCCGGCAACCTGGCAGGACGGGATAGGGACATAACATTTTGATAGCATGTTATGTGTGTGACCCACCTTAAGGGGATTTTAAAAAAACTACTAGCTGCTAGCAGCAGTTAGCAGCTAACTCAAATTAACAAAAAAATAAATCAAAAATGACTCCAAATCAGGCAGATAAAAAGGTCTGGGAGCTCCCTACCCTTCAAGCAGAGGACAAGATCAACCGCCATATAACAGGGACAGTAAATGATTGTTATTGTTCTGTATTGCCATTGGTATTTTTTACAAAGTTCTATCCATCTCCAATGTTATACATCACACCAGATGCCGAAGCTGTTGTCTTATATGTCTTGCCTCTTTTGCTTCCAGAATGCCAGCATGCTAGCTGATACCACACACTTGGACAGCATTATACTGCTGTTTGGTTCAGTGTGAAAAAGCAGAGCTGCTGTAATGAAGAGCCTCTGCTGCAGCAGTATTACTGGATTTCTTGTGCTTCAGATGAGTGTATGTACATTTCTATCTCAGGTCTTCTCTCATCTGGACCGTGGCAGCTGGACAGCAAGACAACAATGTTCATTGAGAATTAAATAAGATAATCAACTAATCAGTACATGATGTCAAAAAAGAACCTTTAAAAAATGCACAGTCATCTACAGATTCTGCATCCAGCAATAGTTCTTTTCATTGGTGAGAATAAGAAATGCAGATAAAATTTCAGTCTGAATGGATGGATTCCAGAGGGCATTACTTGACAGCTGTGAAGTGCAAATGGTGTTCTTTTCTCTTCTATGTATGCTGTAGGCCACTTCTGTGCCAAGAAAAGATAACATGGATTACTAAGTTGCCCAAGTATAAAACAAAAAAAGGAAAGAAAATTGTAGACTTCCTTTCTCATCCAAAGTCAAGCAGTGAGGAAACTCATAAAAAGGGGTATCTGACAGAAACAGCCAATAAAACTACTTGAGCTTTGACACAGTTTCCTGCATTCAGCAGCAGCCGAGCACCAACACACGCTGACCTGCTAAATGGAGGAGGCACGGCCTGTTTTAAGCTCGTCAGACAGCGACTCTTTGCGCTGCTGGAAAAGCAGCACAGTGGTCGAGGATGCATTGATGCATTGTGTCAGTGAGGATAAACAGACTTTATGGTGCATTACAGAGGCAGACAAACACAGAGGCGAACACAAATGTGGATAACGCCGTCCTTGGAGGTGTCAAATTAAACACACTCCCTCCTGATGTGTACGACACGAGAGGTCTTCAAATCTTCACTTCTTTTATGCCATTAACAACAAGTATACACACAAGCAGACACACCCGAGGCTGAATAAATTCTATTATTTCTTGGAGTTTGGGGAATGATAGCGTGATGGTATGTTAACCTACCCACAAATACACACACAAAACCTTAAATCCAGTCTCAATGCAAAATGCCCAGGCTGACCAGCATGAGAGAGGCTTTCAGCAAAGACCCACTATGGATGGGAGTGAATGATAATATGCACCATACAGGGTTCTACGCTGCAACACTGGCGTCTTTGTAAAAGGATCTCACCACTGTCAAAACACAGAATAAATCCAACATTATTCTTTATAGCTTTCTGTCACTTCCATTTACAAATAGATTGTGTTAGATATGATGAACAACATTCTGGTACTTTTAAACCCAGGCCCTATATTTACATGTTTTGGCGTGCAAATGATTCCTTTTCACTTGAAGTTTTGGAATCAGTCAAGTAGATTGCCTCAGCTGGCAGCCGCGAAACGGCTGCAATGGCTGCAATGTATTCCTTTGGGGCAACTATGACAATGAAAGTTGCGTATACTAACTGTTTCTGTCACTGACAGGCTGGGGTTGTTATCCTGACAACATAATGGAAAAAGCTCCTACAGAGATAGACCTTTTTGATCCATTCTTTTACCAGAAACACTTGTTCAAGTAGATGTCTTGCTCTGAAATCTCGAGAGGTGAGTTGTTACGGGCGTTACCTCATGTAGATTGTCAAAATGAGTTAAATATTATAAATTCTTGCCGGCTGTCCCTTTAGGTAAACTCCAAACTTCATCTCCGGCTTTGTCTCACGTTACCAACATTGTCTTCCTGTAGCAACTCACCTCTCGATATCACAAAAAGACCTATCCTTGAACAAGACTTGTGTTTTCAGTGACAGAAAAGATTTAATTATTTGACAGAAAGGTCTATCTCTGTCTGAATCATTTACGTAATGTTGTCAGACACTCAGAATAAACAAAACTCAGCCTGTCAATAGCAGACAGAAGCACTTTTAGTGGAAGGAACTTTGACAGTCGGAGTTGCCCCAAAGGATTACCGTGCATCTATTGCAGCCGTGTTCCAGCTGCCAGCTGAGGCGATCTACTGGACAGATTCTAAAACTTTTGGTAAGTATAAATCATTTACACACAAAAACATGTAAAAATACCTGAATTCCTCTTTAAGCCAAGAAGAGTTCAGTATGTTTGATGAATAGGTTCTTGTAAGAAATAAATCGACAGAACATATTGTGTCTTTTTGAGACAATCAAGGTGAGAGCTGTCTTTATGGAATAGTTTGTAGAGGAAATGTAGAGAATACAGCTCATACTGTATTTGTAATACTGCCTGAGAGAACTTCTGAAAACCACACTTGTCTTACTGCTTATCAATGATTCCCCAAGTTCACTGCATGTAAAGCAAGCGAGCAGCTAACTCAAACAAACGTGTGACCTTAAAACAGCGTGTTCTGGTAAACACAACTCTTCTACCCAAGCTGTTTCTAAGCATCATAAGGACATTTCTGTACTGCATATAAAAAAAGGACTATTATGATGTCTCTTTTAATTAAGTGCATGTTTCCATTCTGCGTTGAATCAGCTTCCATCAGCTGCGAACATTCCCAACCTGAAAAACAAAAGCCTTGCTGGCTTTTTAATAAGATGCAGAGAATCCAGAAGGATCTTTATAGTAAATGCCACAACTCATTAGGCTAATTACCCTATCACACATTTACTCCGCTGCTAATAACAAAGTAGGCAGAGAGACAGAGAGAGGGAGAGAGGAAACCACACATCTCCTCATAAAGTTGGCATTCGAGCAATTAGTGGAAAGAGACATTAAAGCCCACACAGACTTCCTGAGCAAAATAATTAAAGAAAAATGGGGGAGATGTTGATTCTTTGCGCTTTTCTCTTTTCAAAGCCCCCATATGAGCACTGTGTAGAGGCAGCAACACTGGCAGGTCAGACTTCTATTAAAATAAGAGTGCTGTTTGTGTCTTTTTGCATAATTTGACTCACTGTGGGAGACATGACTTACGAAGTCAAAATTAATTGCGTTTATAACAAGGTAACAAGGTGCGTTTAGTCATTAGCTCCTTGCATGGGCAAAAATAATTCCAAAAATTCGAATGTGCTCGGCCTCCTCTGAGTACAGAACAGCAAGGATTTCACTTAACAGCTACAAATAATCATATTTTAACAACACATGCTGCTAAATCCTAAGTTCTTGTTGCTCCCTGAGCTCAGTGCTGCCTCTGACACTGTTGATCACAACATTTTAATTGGCCATCATACACATTTACAGACTCAGCAGGCCTACAGTATATTCTCCACAGCAACATTTAACTGGTAAGTAACTCAGGTTCCCATCTTATTTTATTCTCATCCTCTGTGCACACTGATAACGTAGCACTTTATTTGCCTGTAAAACTAATAATGTGGACCCTGATACTCTTTAAAGGAATTGAGTGGAAGTGCTAAAACTAACTTTCAAGAGCATTTTTGAAGGTGACTAATTATCTTACTGACTGATAGTGCTTTAGAGGAGATGAGCACAATAATAATCCAAACCAAGTTAAGTACTGTAGTGAACACTCGCCTATTTGATTTTGTCTGTCCATGCAAACTCTTACACCTGCACAGATAAAGACAGGTAAACGTAATACGTAGAAAATTAACACATCATACATACGGTATATACAGTACAGTGTACAATATACGGTATACCAGAGTATGTTACTCCAATATTCCTGCACTGGCGGACTGGTAGTGATTTATGTGTTTTATGTCAACCAGCAATGATTGATCTTCTGGAGCTGAGGGGAGGGGCGACCATAGTGATAGAGTGGGCTACAGCAAATAGTAGTGTGGCGGTGCATATGGCATCATGAGCATATCGACAGTGTTTGTGTAATTACTCTCACCGTCAGTGTAGGGAAACAAAAGTTCCGCAATGCAGGTTTAACAATAACTTTAATTCATTCACACATAAGTGCTAATGGAGTTACAGCAACGTAAGGTACTTTAAACTCAATTGGCAAGAAAGTATGCATACAAATGTATGTTCTGTGTTGCACTACCAGATAGGATATTTAATTAACAGGGTGCCATAATAATTGGAGGCTTGATTCATTTATAGTTGAATTAAATTGCTGCTGTTATGTTGAAAAAAAAAAAAAAGAAATAAAACACCTAGTCATTTCTGTCATACTACCACCTATTTGGGTTTTTGAGACACAGTTACAGTCACATTAACAAAGCCACAGAATCAAAATGTGTTTGAATTCAAGGGGAACTTGTTTCATTTTAATGAAATGGATTGTACTTTGTATCTGCTTGTTTGTGTGTATTTATCTTGGAGGCATATTAAACTTTGTTCTGGCAGCTTGCACTGACTGAAATAACCCGGCACAGTAGCCTCCATTTCAATTCCTCTCTTCACACGTGGGCACTAATTATTATGAGATCATACAAGGTCATATTTACTGGTATTTACAAGAGCCTTGAATTTATATTGTTGTCTATTTGTTTGATTATCAAAAAAAACATACAAAAGTGTTGATTTAATATACAGTAGGGAAAGCTTTCATCAGCTTACAGTGAGTTATATTATATTATTATTATATTTAATATTTTTGTTAGTGGCCAGATATGGCTGTTACTTGCGTTACTGCTGCCATACATAGTTTTGTGTACTGGTTACAGGAATGAATTACCTAATTAGAGAGCTTTAGAGATTTTGGATTTTGAGACTCTGAGTCTCAATGCTAAGCTAACGTAGCCATGGCTCACTGTAGCTCTGCAGATTGTAAAGCTCCTCTAGGTAAAGTGTGAGTTGTGATACACTTTTACCACCGCACACCACAAAAACAAAACACACTGCTGCAAGTCCTCTTCTACAGCGCATGTATAAAACTGTGTTACATTCATTGACACACCTAAGTATGGATACACAGATCCCTGCCTTTATAGAGGCACTCCAATCAAGAAGCTAATAAAGTAAATTTGCATTATTAACATTAATGTATTCACTATAAAAGACAACACAAGGGTAAGACAGCTCAGACACCATTTAAATATAATTAAATAATGAATAAGTCTGTATCAATGCAGCAAATGTTCTTGTTGTGTTTAGCTGATACTGTAAGCTGCCTCTGTTCTTGCTTCTGAAAGGAAGAGGAGGAAAGTGGAGACCCAAATAAAAGAAAATCAGGTAGAAGTGCAAGAGGGGCTGATTTGGACTGAGACTACACCCACTAACACCAGCACCACCACCACCAGCACCCGGAGCTGCTCCAAACACGGCTGCTCACATCAAAGGCAGCCTTGCATCTCAGAGGAGCTGCTAAGGACTTTACAGCAGCTCGCCTCAGGCCTGCATGCGGGGGCTCACACCTCCTCAGACAGCACTGGTGGATACCCACGGGTGAGACCTGAGGAGCCAGGACAGACATCCCAACATAGTCTGCAGTGTCATCGTTACAGGACGGGCTGCGCCAGACAGTGCAGGCCAGCTCATGTCTCGTTCAACTCAACAAATCTAGTAAGTTGTTGGTTTGCTGCCTACACCCAGCTCGATTAAAAATGTCTGTATTTTGAATAATTTACTTCATAAATAGATAATACAAGCTCATTATAAGGGTGCATCAATATTCTAGTGATAAGCTGAGAGAGGAGTGAGGTGTTTTTTTTTACTAGAGTTTTGGGTTTCACCCAGCAGTGATTTTATTTTTTATTTTCTATACCTAACAAGGTGGTGCCTTCAAGGGCTTCTACATCCTAAATAAAAGAATCGAATTTGGAACAAATGTCAGCAGGGTGATGTGTAAACATCATAAAAAAGTGTGACAATAAAAAGAAAAAAAAGGCAACAAGCTTGTATACAGTAAAGTGTAAAAATGATCAGATACATTTCACAAAGCTTTCACGCAGAGCTTGCTGCAAATTAATCTCAAAGAAAATACATTAATATTATGTTTTTCCACACCATCTTCAGTAAACTGGGATGTATTCATTTTTGACACATTTTGAAATCACAAAAGTGCAGTGTCCCCCTCTTTATGGTTCTATTATAGTAATATTTGGACTTTATGTGGACTAAGAAGTACAGCAAACTAATAGTTTAATTCCAAAATGAGAGAGTTTTCTACCACTGAAGAGTGATGCTTACCTTTGAAAATGACTGTTGGCGTGAAAGAGAAATAAATTGTGTTTTAAAATGTAAGTCTGGAACCTTACACAAAACAACTCTGTCTGCCTGATGAACATGTTTTGGCTTAAATGCTTTTTTGGTTTCCTTCAGCCCTCTTGTTTATACAATGAGTGAAAAGCATTTTTAATTTAGCTATGCATTCATTTATTTTCTCATCCTAATAGTTAGAATCATAAGAGGCCAGAAACTTCTGTACAGTATACATTGTAAAGAAGAAGCCAGTGTATCAAATGCTTTTTTTTAAAGTCAGTGTATTAAATTCAAACAGAAGGATATTGAGGGCGCTTCTGGTCGCCTTTGATGACTGAAAGCATTTACTGAAGGTGCTTGTTGCTTTATGAATGAGTCGATAATTGAAGAAGGCACCTTTCAAGTACAACTTTCAAAGGTTTTAATGTCATGGTTAGTTTAAGGAAACACCGAAAAAAACTTGAGTGCGTGTAGCCTTTATGGGCAGGAAGCACATCAAGTCAATTTAATGCAATTTCATAAAGCCAGCATGGGGTTGGAGAGAAAATGCAATAATTATTTCAAAGGAAGAACACTGAAGAGAAAACACAGGGAAGACTGGCTTATGGTCAGTCTTATGTTTACCGCCATGGTTCTGATCCTGGCAAATATTTTTGATGTCAGATTTGTGCATAGTTCCTCCACATACAAACCTAGACTATCATGACACATGAACCTCTAATTGGATATTGAACCCACCTGTAAACAGCCCTCTTGTCAGACTCAAGCTGGGCCTGGGGGTCGAGGGTCACACTGACAGAGGTATTTCCTGCTGCAGAGGCTGCTGGGATATGGACCTGTGGGGTCTTGGTGTTCTGCTGAGTGGTGCCCGTCATCTGGGAAAACATAAAAGAATCACAAAATGACTGCACATTTAAACTATTTTGTCATCTTAAAGGGCCGTCTATACACAGAACGATCACTACAACGACAATGATCCACACTGATGAACGATGCAGAAACAGTGATTCCAAGCATCAACTTCCAAGACCCCATCAGCACCAAAGACTCAGGTTAAATTCAGCTTTTTTATTTGTAATTGGATCCTAATATACATTATATGAGTCTTTGATATTTTTTCTAAAAACCAAGACTGAGTTATTAGAGTAGACCATCTAAAAGTGTTTTATAAATGCCATCAATTAGCCTATATAAAAGAGGTAGACGACAATATAATAAGCAACATTATTTTGGAGAGAAAATCAGGCTAATTGATGACCCTGTAAATTCAGATGGATTCTGATTGGCCGTCAGTGTTTCAATCATTCATCGAATCGCTCTGAAAGTGATCCCAACGATGTCCCAGCGATATCAGTCACCCCTGTCCTTGTCATTATTATAATATTGGTATGGCTGCGGACTCCGTTATCCACCTGAGTTAGAACAATTTTTAAATGATATATTTAAAGTTATTGTTCTTGGTGTTGACAGTCCTTAAAAGTTGAAGTAGGAGAGATTCAAATGAATACTTCCCAGATAGTAATAAACAACACCGAGAGTCCACAGACATGCTAGCCTCTAAGAGGCCGTACTTGCACTGCAGTACGTATGCTAACACGCTTACAGCGACAATGCCAGTCTGTTAATGTTTAGCATGTTAGCATGCTACCATTTGCTACTTAGCACTAAACACATTGTAAATCTGGGAATCAATGTCTGTACCAAATTCAATGGCAATCCGTTTCATAGCATTGATTTTAAATAGAACTAGGTAGTAAACCACAAGATGGCGGCCATTCAGTCCGATGAGTATCGCTCGCCTTGCGCTTACACTTAAACATTTTTCTAACTTTCTGAGTTAACTTCTGCTTGTCCCACCGACAAGTCCCCCGCTCTGCCCATAGACATTACATTGTGATAATGTCACATTTTTTTAAATCACTTTTCTCGGCTCAGGGAAAGTTGTTAATATAAAACCTTCATGGATCAAAACTTCATGATTGAAAGAGTCATAATTGATCTTGTTTGCATTTTGAGCTGTCCTGTCAACAGTTTTACAAATGTCTTTTACAAATGTTTTATAGTGGTGCTCTATTGGGAAAATGCTTTCGGGGCAGCAGCGGTATTTTTCAAATTTGGCCGCTGGGCAAAACTGGAAGCAAGGCTGAGCTGTTGTGTCCAGGTCTAAAAGACACCCGTGTCTAAATAATACTTGTTTCAGCCTGAGCCAAAATGGTGGACTGACCAACAGACTGAAAGGCAGATTTCTGGGTGTTTCATATTACAGTATTATTAGTTTTTAGGGAAATCAAGATTGATTGAAGAAAGAAACAAGAAAGAAAATGTGTTATAATTTATTCATGTCTGACAAACCAACCCATAAGTTGTTTTTAATAAGCTTGAACAGGGGCTTTTCTTTGCTGATGTTGTTACCAGAAAACTAAACCAGTCACTTAAACCTGCTCCAGAAAACTACTGAGAATCGGGACAAATATGAATATCACATGACCAAAACAGCAGGTTTATCAATGATGGAAAATCCTTCTTCTTGTCTTGAACACGCAGCTGCTTGTCAGTTCTAAGTAATTTTTAATCACTTTTCAGAAGCAATAAGGTGCAACATGCATCTGACGCCGACAGACTACAGATGAGGATGTAGCTGGAATGAATCATTGTTGCCTGACAGGTCAGTAGCCTTGTAATGAAGCTGTAGAGCAAAATTAATTATAGGATATATTTAGTAATTGAACAAGGCATATATAGATTCCTGTTAAATGATAAATATTCATTTAGCAGTTGAACAGTGTGTTCACAACTGGCCATAGAGCTGAAGCATACATATTGCTTAGCTGGTGGTTCAACATGGAATCATTAGAGAATCTTTTGATGTTATTTGTGCTGGAGGGTGGGCAGGAGAGTGACACGCTTTACGAACACAATCCGTTGTCTTCTTCATCTTTTACCCCACTTTCCTCTCTCATTCGTTCTCTCTGAGGAAATGAGTCTAACAACCCCCCCACCCTTTTTTTGAGTCGGGGTGGGATGGGAGGAAGCTTCAAGTCTTAATCCCAGCACCAAATGGGAAATAAATTAGCTTCTTCACACTTAACTAGCTCTCATTTGCATTTGCCGAGCGTGCAGACTGCAGCTCAGGAGCTCTCCCCTGGCACTAATCCTCTGGGTGAAAGCAGACAGAGGTGGTGTGGACAAGGAGGAGGGTTAGGCGCTCAGATGAACCTGCTCTACCTCCACTCCATGGGACGGTCTGCAGTGTTAGACATAACCTGAGTCCAGCCACAGTTAGGCTACATTAATTACACTGACCTGTGTGAGGCATCACGTATTGTGTTGAACACCGCAGGCTGGGGCTTGACCTCTTATTATACACTTTTACATGCAGTATGTATCACCCTTGCACTCATGTCTTAATTATAAAATGCAAGTCAACCTCAGGAAGCATCATTTTATCATTCCTGTAGAGACTTACATTATGTTTGATGCTCAATTGCTGCTATTACTGTACCTTATGATATTATTTTTACGTTAAGATACTCATTATATCAATATTATTGCTTTACAGTTCACCCAAAAATAAGAGCCTTTACTTCACAAGTAATTAACTACTCGACACCATGCCGATGAAAGGCTGGGTGAAGTTTTGTAGTCCACATATATTTTTGGAGCTTCACAGCAAAACAGTGTTGCAGCATTCTCCGTAACAAATGAATGAGATGGGGACTTGTTTTAAAATGTAAAACTGAAAAATAGCATCAAATGTCACCATACAGCTTGTCCTGGGTCATCAAAGCCCTGAGACCACAAATTGATTTGAAAAGATGTTATTTAGACCGTTGATGCAAGGTCGAGCTTGTGCACTCACTTCAGATGGGGAAGTCAATTTTAGCTTAACAGCCACAATACAGATTCCATCTTTAAAAACAGGGTGTAAATAATGTCTTGGATCTCTGGGCTTCTGGAGACTTGGAATACACTGGAGGAGCTGTATAGAACCATTTTATGTTTCTATTAGTTGCTTTTTTTTATGTTTTAAAAGTCTCCAGCTACAGCTCTGACTTTGTATTAACATTTGAAGTATTGGCTAAACATTAAATACATTACCCGCAATGTAATTTAGCCACTGTGACATCATTGGAGGTGATTTGTCAGATTGCATGCATCTTCCTCTGCAGCCACAAAAAGCTTACTACTTTTTTACTTTTTTAACTACATACTTTTTTACATATGCAAAAGTGCTCCCCAAATGATCAACAGTCATCAGATAATGATTCAGACTTTAAGAAGAGAAACATGGCGTCATCATCTTTTTCCAACTGAGCCTCGCCCACTTCAAACAAGTATGAAGCAAAGGTAGCACAAATACAAGAATAAATCCAAACATTTGATCAATTCACCTGTTTTAATATTGACAGAAGATAATGTATTTGTATAGGAGCCCTTCAATCTAAGTAAGAAACTGAGAAAAATAGGTTTTCAGGGCCTTTAACATTCATTGTTAAGGTGCAACCATGTTGGATCTTTAACCATGGAGGTAAATTCTGGTAAAACCTCTGACCTGTTGGCTCTCCTGGTACGATGGTGGAGGAACGCTCTGGGTGGCCATCATTGTCACTGCAGGTGCTGGGGACACATGTTGCATCATGGGATAGCTTCACATTGAGACTGAAAAGACAGAAAAAAAGAGAAACATAAATCCAGTGCCAGCGATTGTAAATTCTATTACAGCAGCAGCCACCAGGTGCTGCTATGATTAAATAATAGGAGATGAGAATCTCACGCAGCATCTTACTCTTTTCTTTCACACTTCTTTTTCCCCGTCTCCATTTACTAATTCATTTCTCTGCTCTATCTCCCACTGCATGTACTGCATAGAGCTGACAGAACGGCAGGATGATGTATTAATACTGAGTGATCTGACAATGCTACCAAGCAGAAAGAAAAACAAAGCAACGCACACTCAATCATGGAAGCCTTTACAAAAATACTTTACATACCAGCAGGTTCATAATGACACCGCAAACAAACCCGACTACTTGTTTACCAATTACAGACAGCTACGCTTGTTTGCTAATTACAGTACAGCTGGCTTTAAAGTAACGCATCATGGTGGAGTCACCTTGGTCGTCTCTATGTGTTTGCTGCTGGTGTTGTTGTTGCACTATTACCAAGCCAATCAAGAGGGCTAATTAGGGCTCTTGTTGCTGGGCTAATTGCTATTGGCCGGGACCCCACAGGGCTGAGGGCTGTACCCTGTGGAACACCACTGTAACCATCACCCCCACCCCCACTGAAGGAGCTAATTGGTTCAGGGTTCCATTACACACATACACACATACACACACACACACATACACACACATGCAGACCCCCTACCATCACCCCAACTTACTATAGGCAAGCACAGCAGGGGCTCCATCCTGAAGCTACATATAACCTATGTGTATATGCTGCATGAAAATGTCCTCTAAATTAACTATTTGACCTGAGGGGGGAGAAACATGTTTGATCAACTTTACTATACCTTTTATTTGTTAAACTGTACTGCTTTTAAACATTTTATAACTATATAGCAAGTAATTTCTGTCAGTCTGTCTGTTGGTCTGTCTGTATGTTATTTGCATATCTGGAGAACCGTTCATCCGCTGTACTACACACTTAACGGGTTTGTTGCTGAGGACCAAAGGAAGTGCAGCGTTTGACACACGACATGCTCAAAATGAACACCGCTCTGTGCAGCAGTGAAGGCGTGGCTTCAGCGCTCTGACTTCATGGCTATGCAGACTGAAGCTGACAACCTCACATGATCTCATGCGCAAGCAGGTGTAAACAAAATGGAGATTAGCGTGAGCAACACTTAGCTGTAGTAACGTGTTACAGTGAGAGTAAAAACAAAAGCAGAAGGTTAAATGAGTCTGGATGAGTGGGTTTCTATTCTTCAGCAAGAACTGAAGGTGAGACTTAAAATTTATATCAACAGTAGGATGCTAGCAAACATTAGCCTCAAGGGCTGGAATGTTTACCGTTGCTTGGCAACACCATCAGCTGCTCCAGGATCCCTCTCTAATTGATTACTGTGGTCCAGCTCAGGAAGTGCTGATGTAATCATCCAGATTTTAAATCCCAAATATCCTACATGTTGGACATTATCAGGGTGCTCCGATCAGTTCAGGAGGCTTAGGACTTGATCTGTAAACCCTTCATATTATCAGATACTCTGTGCAGAACAGCATGTTTTGAACGGTCAGTGCACTATGAAAACGTAAATGTTAACCCTGATCTCACAGATCAATGTTTATGAACAATACAATGTCCAATTTAGTGCTTTAAACACTGATGCAGACAGTCACATCAGCTTCTGTTCAGAGACTAAATGTTCGCTGGATAGCTTGAGCCACTGGACTTATTGGAAAAGAGCCTTTTAATGCCACATACAGCCTTGCGTGGTCATGAAAGGCAGCCGGCAATTACACTGGACTGGTGCGCTTGGGCTGAATAGTATTGACCTGGAGGAAAAGGCTTGATTATAAATTGGTGAAATGGAACTGGAACATCTGAGCAACATCTCTGCATCGGTTGCAACATCCGTTCAGAGCTAACGCCTCAGGAAATAAAAATGTGCAGTAAATCCACCTGACCAGTGAAAGTGAGGATTTAAAGTGTGCGACTCTGAGTTGTGACTAATGGTCTTATGAAAATGTAACAATCAAATAATTTTTACAACAATGCCAACAATGTAAGTATCTGACAGGTCCAATAAAGATCTATCATACATTCATATCATACAAAAAATACACTATGAAGTATTAGAGGCTCCCAATATACTGTATTCATAGATGAACTGCACAGACACAGTTAGCAGAAATATCACTGGAACATTGCTGGAATTGTGTGTCTAACTCTTTAAGCCCAGCTCTTCACTTTGGGTTGGTCACACAATTCTGTTGCCAGACAGGAAGTGATGTGAACATCTCACCCCCCCTCCAGAATCAGGACAATACATGACAGACTTTTCCCGCCAGTGAGCTCATACCCCACTGAGACCCAGGCCCTGGCACTGTCTCTGAGTGGAAAAGTCAGAGACAAGACAACTGGCTGAGACCCTTCTCGGTTTAAGTGGCACCCGAATCCACCTCTGCTGCCAACACTTTGACGTTAAATGCTGGTTTAGTTCCACTGACGAGTTCTAATTTGGGGTTTTAGCTGCAAATCTGCATGTTCTATCATGTCACACTGTGCTTGTGTTTGCTGTGTATGCATGAGTGTGAGTGTATTCAGTGCAGCATTATATGAGCGTGACTGTTTGCACTGTGTGTGTTCACACTTGTTTGTGTGCCATGTGCATGTCTCTGCGAGTCATTTTGTGTACTGATTGCGTCTTCTGGTTTCTGTTCTCATTCCAACTGGTATCAGCTGAAAGGCATCTTCTCTGTTATCAGTCCTCATTTTAATTGCAAATGCAGTGAGCGTGTTAGTGATTAAATGGAAAATTGCACATTAATTGATGAGACTGAAGATAAAGCAATTCCAATTACTGCACAGTATTTTAGGCGGCCTCTCAAGTTTCGCCATCCCTCGAAGGAACGAGCCACCAAACGGCAAATTTGAGCAGGCAATCGTGCATCCATAAATATACACACACAGAGACATAATGTTCGCACAAACACATACCATGGCTGTTGAAGTGTGAATGTACATACAAGAACAGAAAATAATACTGCAAAAACACCAGCAAATAAGACATTTCATTTCAACAGTGAAATTAAATACACACAAAAAATCTTGCCTCATGAAACCCAAAGAACAAATCTCCGAAAAAGGAGACAATAACTGTCTGGAAACAGCTCCCTCTGAACTCACCAAAGGTGTACGGTTACACAATAAGTCGTAAAATTCATTTTGAGGACAAATGACGTGTTTGTTCCTCAACAAAGGCCTTTGAATTATTACAGAGTTCATAATGCATATCAATTGAAAAGTGCCTGTAGTCGCAATCAAAATTCAAAAGCAAGCATAAAATGGAAAATGAGAAGTAGGCATAAAATTATTCCAACAAACATCAAAGGGTTTTGTGAATTTGGATTGGAGGCAGTCGCACTCTTTCATCGGATTCTGTGCAGTAAGAAACACTTCCATTCAGCATTCAATTTTCCAACAATTCTCAGGCGTAGAATGGGCCTCTGCTGTATTGATGTAAGGTTAGTCAGTGGCATAGCTGCAGTTTCACCCCGTTTACCGCCGGCATTGAAATGAAAATCCATATCTGGTCACATATGATGTGATCACTGCCTCTGGCCTCCACACTTCAACCATGTCCAAAGCTTTTTTTCTTGTATGCTTTGGTTGGAAGGTGAATTTATTGTAAAGTGTTGAACTTCTATTAAATGGGAATGGGTATGCTTCCGTCTACAAAACGGATCCTCCTTGTGATTTAAACACAGAAAAGAGTGTCATGAAGAGCATTATTCCACTCCAGGGATCTGGGTTTTGCAGCAGTTCATTAAAAGCAGACTTGACATAGATGTGACTCTCTCATGTTGAATTATCAACACTTATGAAGACTGATGAAGCAGTGAACAAAGGTGACAAGTAGATTCAATCCTTATGGAAAACTGAAAATAACCATGGTGATGTCTTAGCTGATTGATGCAACTTTGACTGAGATGTTCTGATTTTTATAGAGATGTTGAGCAGAACTCAAGTCACTCTCCTACCAACCAAAGATGGGTGAAGCCTGGAATGGCTGTAAGGCTGTACTCTGTGTGGTGGTGCTTTGAGCTTGATACTGATGTCAGCTCGCTAACATGCTCAGAAAGACAATGCTTACATGTGGTATAATGTTTGTACTTCTTAGTTTGATGTATTAGAATTCAGTTGAGGCTGATGGGAATGCCATTCATTTTTAATATATGGTCATAAACCAAAGTACTGAAACAGTCAAAGGTTGGCCTGATGATGGCGCTAGATGAAAAGTTTAGGGATCACCAAAGATTTTACAATTCATCCTGACTGGGTTTACAAGCCTGCACAAAATGTCATGGCATCACTGTCGAATGTCACCCTTATCATGGCACGAAAAGAAAAGTTGGGCAATCACCAAGGTCATTAGGATTATTAGTCTGGGAACCAGGAATGATTTTTTCATAAAAAATGATATCAACCAATACTTGTGAGTTATTTCAGTCTAGACCAAAGTGGTGGACAGGACAACAGACCAGCATCGGCATCCCTCGAGCCATGCCACTCGCAAGGCCAGCCTGCTCTCACTCCCAACGCATCAAATAAAGCAGCTTGGTCAGTGGCACTGCGCTTCTTAGTTTAACGCTGTAGTTACTCTCTTCTTTTGTTTTGTAGTTATGTTATATAAGTAAGTTAATATAGATAAGTCATGTATTGTAGGCTACGTAAGTGATGTAGAGGTGGAGGTAGAGCATCATAGTTTGAAGCTGAAGGCCACTGACCATGCTGGTGTATTTGACAAGATGGAAGTGAGAACGTGCTGGAAAGGCTAACAACACACTTGGTCCTAAAAATGTTGAAGTGAATGTTTGATTATGATTTGATTTGGAACATGCCTTTTTGTTTTTGCATATCACTCTTTTTAATTTGATGTCATGGTTTTTGTTTTGCACTTTAAGTGACATGTATTTAGATGTGCTGATACAGGGCGGTTTTGGGGATGCATGGACGGAAAATAAACAAATGATAGCTCATCTGAATCTGGTGGATTCTCAATTCAGACGACTCTCATTAAAGTGCTGATCCATCAACTAGACCTTCAACTAAATCATGTCGATATTCATGTGTATATTTATTTACTACACTTAGTATTGATTAAAAATTGAGCTCTTCTTGGAGCATGCAAAAACTAGTAAAAACCTCTCAAAATCAAATGAGAGACAGGACAGTGTGCAATTCTGAAAAAAAACCCACAATCCCCATGAAGCCTATTTCTTAAAAACAACAGTGCAAAGGCTTGTCTGACTTAACTAGTGATCAATTGGATCCGCTTCTAGAATCCTGGAGCTTTCCATAAATAACATCCTGTGCATATTCATGAAAACAGAGACAGTATCAGAGATTTACACTCAAGGCTAGATTCAAATCCACTCTCTAAATGTTGAAACCGTGACAGATTGAAGCACTTTAACCTATTCTGATACCTGATCTGATATCACATGTTCATGCATGAAGAAAGGAGAGATCCAGCTGAACAGCCTACCTGTGGATATATGGAGCTGAGGAGCTGCAATTTGCACATCCTCCCCTCAAAATCTCATTTAATCTGTCCTGTTTGAGTCTGTTGGTTAAGAGGCTGACCTGCAAATGCAATGAATAACATTTGGGAGTGGGTATGTCACCTTGGTCAGATATTATGCATCTTGATGCCGTGCAAGAGAGGAAGATGAATAAATAAATCAGGTGTTTTTGAATGTGAGTAGGATCTAATCATCGCCTTATTGTCAGGCCTGATTTACAATGCAAACACCAGGAGGCGAGGCCTTGATGGCGTTGAGTAAAATGGTGGAGGGAAGGGTGGAATGGTAATGAGATTGGGGCAGGGGTGTGTGTCTGTGTGTGTTGGGGGGGGCTGTGTACACATTTGTGGTTGGACCCAACACAGAAATTTGGAAAACACACAGATCAGTGCGCAAACACCCCACTCACAAGTGGGAATGGGCATGCATGCAAACACAGGCATGTATATTAATGCACAAATGCCAACATTAAACACAGAGATAGCAAAGCTTCAACCAGTGTCATCCTGAGGGCAGCATCACACACACTGTCTCTCACCCTAATGCATAAGCAAACACATATCCTTACACACACACACTCAAAGGTGCAAGTGCATACACAGCCGGAGGCGAAGATAGTCTCACCAGTGGTCTTAGGGCTACAAATCCCCCCCAGGCTAAAGCGAGCTCCACACACAGTGCAGCCAGGACCCAGTCCACACTCCCAGACCACCTCATTAACCTGAGCCAGCCGCCCTCCCTCCACCCAGCCTCGCAACACCCTGCTCCACACCAGCCCACACTTACAATTCATACTAGTATTATTTATTCATCTGCTCTTGTTGATTGAACTCATCCTCACCCACAAGACAGATATGGCATGGATTTAAAGCCCGGTGAAGGATGTTTCAACATTGTTGTGGACATTGTTAACTCAGAGTTCAGCTAGATCATGGCGAAAGTGGACTGATGTAGGCCGTTTTTTTTTTTTGGAAGGGTTCGTCTCACGGGTCAAAGGAGAGAAGCTGGTATGTGATTATATATCTCTGCAGTGATCTGGAAGTTCCTCAGTTTTACCTTGTTGCAAACACTGATACAGGGGCAAGATGCCCTTTTGTCGAAATAAAACACACAAAGAAAAAGTGAGAGCTTCTAAAATGAAAACACGCGTTGAGCATGCTCTGATTTAGATGTGAATCAAGTCACAGGAAGCAAAATGCAACTGACCAACAACAAGACTAGGTCAAAACCTAGTATATGGCCGGACAACGTGCGAAAATGTGGCGTGGTGTGTAGAGTTGAAATGCTCGTGCAAAAAGACAGCAGAATATTCCTTTGTCAGCGCGGTAAGGAATGAGTTGAGCTGTTATTACATTCACAAGTTACATTCATAGATTTCTTTTTGTTAAGCCTACATATTTTACTCATTATTAGGACGCCTAAAAAAATATGTATCACTGAGATCTACAGATTATTTCAGTTTGACTTACTGACCACATTTCTATTTAAACTTAACAATTCTCCCAGTGTCACAGTTCATGTTTCCCTTGTCTTATTTGCATTACCATTTACAATTTCTTCTTTACAAGTGCTTTCAGTTTGAGCATGTCCTTTCCTGCTTTTGCATTTCAAATGTAATTTATATTTATATATTTTACATTTAAAGTTTGTTTCTTCCAATTGACTTATTCTTCCTTTAGATTATTTATGACCTGGTTATTTCTAGTTGTGTAGTAAAATAATAATCTTTTTAACTGAATTTATCTTGCCTTTAATTTCTGTTTGGTTCTGAACAAAAATATCCTCCATACAGACGATGGTCTGACTGATTGTATGAACGCACCATATTTATAGCTACGATCACACAAAATCCTGCATTGAGGCAGCTTCCCGCGGATGTTTTTTTTATTTTTTTAACCTTAGAACATAGCTGTCACACAATCAGAAAATAAGGTTTTATTTCTCTAATTAACTACTTAACACAATACCACAGCTCTCTCTCTTCATTCACTCTGTAGCTCGCTCTACCACTGCTGCTCTGACTCTCTGTCTCCCACGTTGAGGTGGGGAGTCTGTGCCAACTTGTAATAGTGTTTTAATTAACGGTGAATGACAAATCCTGCACAGTGTGCCTCTAAATTAAGGTTTAATAATTATGAAAAGCATCACCTTCCACCGCCTTCTCATTTCTGCCAACACTTTGGTCACTTTTCATACTTTCACTGTCAGCGAACTTCTGTGTAAGGGGATGGCATCAGTGTTGTGACCTATGTGCAGCAGCTGAGTGGGAAACTCCCCCCGGTGATGTAATAACCATTCACACAGATTAATTAGGGACTTTAAGCAGCGGCGGTTGAAGGGATGGCTGTGGCGTTTGAGAAAAAAACAAAAAGCTCCACACTGCACATGCACAATTCCTGATGTTGTAGCACAACAGTCTACTACTACTACTACAGGTAGTTGCAGAAGTAGCCGTTGTAAGAGTGAAATTTTGCCTAGCAATATTGGTTTTAAACTACTACAGTTACCCTTTGGAATGTTTGGCCGATGCCGTAGCTGTCCCTAAGTCCCTAATTTTGAAAGGCCAACGGCCAATGAGCAAATGCTACTTGACTGCCTTGACCAATCCTGTAACTTGGTCGCTCACTCACTCACACACTCATGGACGAGACCTTGCACAAAATCAACATAATGTCTTGTTACTTGCTGCCAATTAATTGTGTCGACTTGTGGCTGAATTGGCCATTGAACAAGCTGAAACTAATTAAATGATCACAAGTTAATGTCAGCAATAAACAAACTGGAATGTTCAGAATTTGTTATGGCTCTACAAGAGTAAATCTGCTTAAGGCAACTCCCCCCTTCAGCCAAACTGACAAAGATCACATCAAAGATTTTTATTTTAACTTTATTTTTACTATTATTTTAATGAAGTCACTAAGTCACATAGTCATCGTCAAAATCCCAGTGAGTAGGGCTCCACGATATGGTAAAAAAATAAAAATAAATCATATTGTGATTATTTGACAGATATTGATCTTGTGATGTGATTCACGATTTGTGGGAATGATCATTTTTGCATCCTACTTTTCATTTTCATTGAAAAAACTATTAAAATCATGATGATGTGACTTTTGTTGGGTTCTGTGCTGAACAAACCTGTTTTCTTACATCTGGAGAACAACATTTGTGGGCCAGGGCATCTCTCTAGCACAACAGTACTCTGCTGTTTGTCACACAGTTTACACACTTTATCAAAACGTTTCAGCTTTTTGCAATTTGGAAATCTGTTCTTGGCCGCATTGTGATTTTGATCGTATTGTGATTAATTGTGCAGCCCTACCAGCGAGCATTTTCCTGTTGAAAAACAGCTACTGTCACCTGTGAAAAGACATTCAAAACTGGTTAGAAAGTGAAAATGCTGAAAAATGTGTGTGGTTTCTTAGTTACCAAAATTAAAGCATGAAAATGTCTTTATTGCAAATCTTATAATGATCTTCTTAGAAAGTTATTTAATCTTGAATATGGTTGTATTGCTGGGGCTGGGGGTCGAACCAGCAGCTTTCACCAGACGCTCTGCCTTCTAAGCTTCAACCAACCCATGTTTTTGTGTGGCGTGAGAATTTGGATTTGTTTTTCATCTTGTACTCCTCATTCCACACATCCTGGCTCAGAGCTGTACCAGTATAAGCACATTTTTTTGTTTACATTATTGTACTGAACTGCTCTATTATAATGTCTTCAAAGCTTCTTGTTAGCATCACACATTTTCAATAGTTCCATATTCATGACATTTAATATGAACATGAGCTGAACGTCTTTATGTAGACCACACTTCTCCTACCGATGAAATCTGAGTTTGGAGAAATACCTTGATCGCCTCTCTTTTTAACCTAACTGAACAAATAATCCAAATTATGACACAAATTTGTCTTTTGTGACACGTTTGTTTTGTAACCACAGTTTAGCTGGTTGCTGAGAGGCTGACTGAGCCCCTTTGCCATTTTCCTCTTCACACTCACTGAGCTGATTTTACTCAAAGCGTTCCTCTGACTCGTCCTTATCAATTTCCAATGACATTTTGTGCTTGAATTTAAATCTATAACCTTTCCAGTTTATTCTCTCATACTGAACTTCTTAATGAACGTCCTTCACATATTCAAATTTGCCTCACAGCCATAATGAAGACACAAGGATTTCCCTGGGGTATGACAGTTTGCAAGATTCATTGCTTTCTTTCTAACTGCTGACAATGGCGTCAGTGCTCCAATCTGACTGCAATTCTTGTTTTCTTTGTATTTATGCAAATGTTTGTTTGGATATTACGGATTCCGGTTTGATTGTGTTCCTTCCTGCTTTTAAAAATCAGATTAAAGGCTCAAGTAAAATGGATAGTGGTAAAACTACAGTACAGTGGAAATTTTTTGTAATTCCCCAAGGACAGGTGGTTTGCATGCAAATAACCTTATTAGCATAGCTAAAAGCCCTTATTATAATGAGGTTAGTTTTTTTTTTCTGAAGAGGCTAAACATATAAGACAAAGATAAAACGAATATTCAGGCTGCAGGTAAATGATTGTACCATCTTTAATCATCTGTATCAAGAGGTACCTGATTTGTAACCTCTTTTTTTATTTAGTTTTTTACGTATATTAAAAATGTAAGAAAGAAGAGTAGAGCTGGAAAGTTATATTCTATTCTTGTTTCTTCAATTAAAATATAAAAATATAAAAATGTGACAAATCTCCCAATATGTGGGATTTAACAAACAATTTGTTTTATTTTAACAGGTTTCTGCATTATATTGATGCTTTATTTTATTTGTGTTCATTTTGTATACATATGAATATTGACTCATACAAAGCTTTGTACTGAAATGATGACTGAAAGTGGTTTCATTGTCATTGTGCCACTGGAATCAGTCTCCAGGATAAAATGTTTGCAGTTAAAGTTGCAGCAAACTACTGATATGTTCACATTTGTAAGTCTCATAGGCTGTCATATCACGTTCACATCACATGTTGATTACCTGGCTGTCATATCAGGAGATGCAGGGGATAGCGGTGGATTTACAGGCAAGTGAGTTGTCAAGCCAGTGACCGCAGTTCAAGACTGTTTCAACATTCAAAGCATCACACCACTAGATATTTTATAGGAGGAGAGGATTAAATGCTTTTGATAATATCTTTAACGCAAAATGTATGTTTAATTTTCATAATCATAGTTCAGTAATATATATACGTTTTTAGTTTGTTGGTTATTATGAAGATATATCCGGGTTACGCCAGAAAATAGTTAAATGCAACAGTTTCTGTTGTCATGTCTGAATCATTGTCTTTGTGTTGTGTAGTTATCTGAACTGTTTTGTCATGTCATGTAATACTCTGATGGCATTCTTTAAATAAAAGATTTTAGAGCTTAAATTGGCTTCAAAGTCAGCAGATACAGCAGAGCATTAAACATGTGTAGTAATAGATTACTGTATATCAGATGGATATTGGAAAATTGATGTAAAGATTTCAACCTAACAATTAAATCAAGGCACGCAGGATTATCTGTACTTACTTACTCATACTATACTAATTATATGATTGATCACTGTCACATATGATGAACAACAAATCATATCCTTAATTAGAACACAGCTCATCTTTACTGTAAAGTAAAGTGCCAAAACACCCGAGTGAGCAATCATTTATATGGAACCAGCTTCCCATTGGCTCCAGCTCAAAAGTGCCAGCGTGGTTTGTTTCCTCCCAGTAGGCTGCCGTACACGCCTCAATCCTCCTACATAAAAAATGATAATAAGAACATGGACATGCTCCACTACATACACAACGCACACATGGCAAACATGGCACGTGGCGACCAAATGGTTGTCGGACCTGCTTCAGTGAACTTATTTTTGTTTCAGCTCTGTCGTGGATAAATTTACACAAACTGGCACTGCATCATTTCCTAAAACAAACACACACACTCATACAGGCACATGAACACACACACACTCCTGGGAAGCAGGTGGGTGGGGTGGGAGGAGAGTGCCAACATTGCACTCCCCTCCACCAACAAAAATAGCACTGCAACAGCGTCTGTGTGGTGCAGAAGACTCAGAACCACGGATGAGATGATGTTTAACTCTCAAGCCATATTAGTTTAAGTATTCTACATTTTCCTTGTCGTCAGCAAATCCAACAAGAAGACCCAGACCAACAATGACAAGTAGCATGTGTGTATCCAAAGCCTGACACATTCCTCTGTACACTGTTAAAAACTTCACACTGTTGCAATTGGTGACATATTCCTGAATGATAAATATGAGCATTGTAGTTTATTTTGACTTAGTCCTACTCCTGCTTCCTGAAATACTCATCAAATCAGAAAGCACATCAAATCAGAAAGCTAATAGTCCCCAGCAAATGTACTCATGTTTTACTCCTGTTTGTAGGGTTTGCTAAAAACTGTTGTACTCAGCTCTTTACAGAAATTACTGAGCCTTGCTTAACAAGAGTCTACATGATAGTGAGGCTGTGCTCAGATACAGAGTTAAATGCTCGTCAGCATGCTCCTCTGACTCACCGGATGTAGAGAATGTGTACCATGTTCACCATCCTTGCTTAGCATGTTAGCCTGCTAATGCTGCCACTTACCACTAAACGCAAAGTAAAGCTGAGAGTGATGAGAATCGTTAGTTTTGCAGGTATTTGTCATAAACCAAAGTACTAAAATATTTTTGCTGAGCTGAGGATGGCACTAGAGGAAACATCAGAGGATCACCAAAGTGATTATAATGCATCCATATTTTATACAATAAACCATCTGGACCAAAGTGGTGGACTGACCGACTGACAGAGCTATGTGTCACAGACCGGGTTGAAGAGTCAGGAAGAATTTAGCGACTCACACATTGTTGGTTTTGGTCTTTTAATGAGGTTTGTTGACAAAGGGAAAAATAAAAAATACTGCCGCCCTAATCCTTTAAGGTTGGGGTAAATGATAGGTTATGAGATGACCTGGAAGCTCTTCTTCACATCTACAGCTTCCTTAATCATGTCTTGATTAATAATGTCACTGGTTTCCTTTACTAAAATAAAACATGTATGTCATGAACACAGAGGAGAGCTGATGTTATTCAGGCCATCCTGTTTTCTCAGCCAAAGACATTTATGGGTGTTTTAGCATGAAATATGTGCATATACAGCTGTACTCCCGCATGTACCTTGTGATCCATTCATCTGTGTTTAGCCAACTCCAAGAAAAGCAGCTGAGGCATTTTGATGTAGAAAGGTGCTGCGGGGCAGAGTGTCTGCGTCCTGCGGTCGGCACACACACAGGAGGAGCATTTCCTCCGCTAAGCTGATAACCATCAGAACACTGAAGGTAGAAAAATTCAGGCTGAAATTGGAACGGCCAAGCTCATGGAGAGGAAATGTAATCTACAAGAGTTTCCCGCTGAATCCTCCCCCTCCCCCCACCACTTCAGTCCTCCTCGTCCTCCGCTGTCATGTTTGCTGGCACATACATTGTGCAGCTTATCTACTGTTGCATCTGCAAGGTTATTTTTTTAAAAAGGATACCTCCTTATCACAGCGAGTGAGCGCCATCCGTGTCACTCCAGAACAACTTTAGGTACTGGTGAGGCGACGTGACTGACAAGTGAATGGCAGTGGATGCTGGGTGGCTTATTCGCTTTAACATTTTACTCTGTACAGACTAAATGATACAATCTGCTGGGTGTACCAAGTTTGTGCTTCATGCAAAGAGCTGACAGCTCAAACTCAAAAGCATTTGAATTAGAAATAAAGTAACTGTAACTAATTCTTTCCACACTTAATTGAATTGATGAAGTAGAGTGGCTTGTTTGACTTCAGTTTTTTGAGTACAAATGTAACAGTCTCATCTGAAGTCTGCTTGATCTGACTATAAAGACTGTTTAAAACACGCACAGGGGAGTTGGCACACCATCAGCTGGTGCTTCTCCAGCTAGTTGCAATGGTAAGACATAATCAACTGGGTTTGGAAATATGAACACCCACAGTATACAATACAATACAATTTAATATAATACAATACAATAATGATGCAAGAAATTAACCTGAACTAACAAATGCTCTGTCAGTGAGGCTGTGGTTTGTTTGTGGTATACTGTGTGGATTACTTTCACTTTTACTTACACAATTTTATTAAATTCTGAAAGAATAATGTATTCCATTGCTAATTACACACCTGTTAGCATATATTTCAGGGAGAGTAGCGTGTTTTGGCTGTGGCGAAAAAGTTAAACAGAATCAACTTTGGAGAAACGCAACCCTGCTTCACGTTGGTGGCCGACCATTGAAGCAAGCGATGAGACTGGACAGCTATCAGAGTGGCTAGCAATACTAGCAGCATGAATGACCAAAAACATAATGTAGTATAATAATATAATCACCTAGTTTGGTCTTGCGCACAAACTGAAATTTATTTTAGTTTATTTCAAGTAAATGTGTTTTTTTAATCTGTCAATGTAAGGCAGGCATGCTAGTAGCGTAGCAACATGGCAGTGTCTGCTTGTTTCAGGCTGTTAGCAAACTGCTTTAAGGTGCATTACTGTCACCTTCTGGATCAGCAAGGGTTAAAGCTCACAACATTACATCACACAAACAGCCACGGAATGACGTTCCAACACCGTCGCACAACCCCACGGCTAATCACCACAACACATGATTCTGTCTGACTGAGGCCTTCTACTAATACTCAGGCAAAGATAATCAGGGTTGTTCTGAGGTGGAAGCCACATATTCAGTTCATCAGGTGAAGCTTTTTGGCCAACCCTGTCTCATAAAATTACATGTAGTAAATATGTTTTGATGGAAACAAGATCGTTGGATGGATTACATTCTGTGGCAATGAAGTGCTATGGCTGTAGGGAAGTGGTTGGGGTGAATGGTCAGCATTTAAAGCGCAAGTCTTTGCCACCAGTGACCAGGGTTTACATCCTTACAGGCTGGACACACTGGCTGCGTGAGCAGCGTGTGTGCATGGCAGAACGTCTTGCTTTTCATTTCAGCGTCCATGATAACAGGTAAGAGCACCAACACTGCCAGCGTGACTCGCACGTCTCCAGCGCGTGTCAAGCAGGGCTGCAGCAGTGTTTCATTTAGAGATACGGAGTCTTGCCTATTTTTACCGCAAGACACACGTGGTTCTCGGCAAAAATAGACCTGAAACAACCTGGTATGATGTCATATCAACATTAATGTCAATGTCATATCGCCATGGTACCAGAGTTTCACTGCAGTTTTAATGTCTGTGTCTGTAGAATACGTCACAGACATGAAGAGAATACACACAACCGATGAAGGGCGTTTTTTCTTCCTCTGCACTCTCTTTTCTTTCTCTTTCCCCCTCCCACTTTCTCGCTCTTTCAACGGGGGTAAAGGAAAATCACGTCATCATATTTATTGATAATTATCAAAGGTAAACTCCATGTAAGCAGATAGGGCAGGCAGAAGCTGCGCTGCAGCAGCAACGCTGCCTGTGTGGACACACACATGCCAGCGAGCAGCAGCAGCTCAGCAACACAACCGCCACGCAATACACAAGCAGCCAAAGTGGATAAAGCGTTAGCTTGTTGTAGGCGTTGGCAACAAAAGTCCTTTGGTTAAGGTTAGGGCAAGGTTGTGGTTTTGTTTAAATGTTAATAAAGTAAACATGCTGTTCCATTGCTATGAGTAATTTTCAATTTTTTAAGAATTAACTGAGATCACCATATTTCCCTAACCTAGACAAGTGCTCAATGTGCCTAAGCATAACCATAAAAACATCAATCATGCTCTCGTTGCTATGATATATTACATTAAAGAGCAGATAAAACCTTTGTAAACCTGTTGCAGATTTGTTCAGAACATTTTGTGACTTGGCTGATACACACAAGGTCCAGTGTGTAGGATATAGGGGGATCTATTTACATAAATGTGTTTTCATTCGTGTATAATCACCTGAGACAAGGAAACGTGTTTTCTCTACCTTAGAATGAGCCTTTTATATCGACAGAGGGTCCACCATGTTGCACCGCCATGTTTCTGAAAGGGCACGAACGGAAAAAAACAAACACTGGCTCTAGAGAACACTGGCTTTTTTGTGTTTTTAGTGGCCACCATAGGAGAGGGTGAGTCAAGGGGTGTTCAGTTGGTTGCAATCTGTAATGTACACGCTAGATGACACTAAATCCTACACAATAGTCTTTGAAATAATTTTCACATTATGTACAGTACGTGCTGTTGCAAAACAGTCAAATAAACACAATTTCTGAGACGCAGTGTTGCCATGTCAGACTTAGTTTTACTTAAATGACAGTGAGCTTAGTAACGTTAATGTGTCTACTGCAATCTCTTATTTACTTTGTAAAGTTTAGCATGCGTGCTTATTAGCATGCTAACAATAGCATGCCAGCAATCTAATCCAATATTCCAGAAAATCACTCAAATCACTTTGAGTTGATTTTGGTCGTTGTCATGAATAGGCCTGCAAATATAAATAGGATGAATGTTACCATGGGAACACAGCTAATGACACCACGAAAGACAGTCAGTGGGTTCAGGTGTACGCATGTCTCAATGATAAGAAGGTCCAGATGATAGAAGGAGATGCCCCATTTAGTCTACATGGCATGAGTTTAAACAGCTTGGGTTGAAGATAGAAGATTTGGAACGCTGATCAAGATGACTTGGTTATTTCCATCTCAGAGATACTGCAACATGCCATCAATAGAGGCTCAGCTGAAAGTTGCCAGTGCCATTTCTAATTCCATTATTGGTAGAAGTTTGTACCTTCAACAGAGTAGAGTTACAGACAAGGGAAAAAGACACTTAGGCAGTGCTGTTTTTCATTTGTTTTGGATCTGCCTTTTAAACACATAGCTAAACATGTTTGCAATTTCCTATCATCCATTCAAGGCTGGGAAGAAAATCCTGAGCAGTGTGGCTGGCAGCACATCCCCCTGGGCTTGCACAACTGGTGTTTGAGGTTGAGTTCCTCCCAACTTCGGTGTAGGTGTGCATATGCTGAAAATTAGAAATGTTCTACTGAACTGAAATGGACCCAGGCATCTGCAGAAGGTCCTGTTGCACTACCCCCACCAGCACCACCACCAATACACACACATACACACTCCCTCACAATGAGATCAGCAGAAGGGAATATTTGAGGAGAGTGGCGGGGGATTAATGAGAAAGGGATTAGCAGGTGGGTGGCTCTCTCTCTGTGTATGTGTATGTGTGCTTGTGCATGTCTGTATGTGTGTGTCGGCAATGTTAGCCACTTGAGTGTCAGCGGAGCTCTGGCTGAGGAGGGGAGGGTAGTGAGTTTGTCTTGGAGGGACAAGGCAGGCAGGCAAAGAGCTGCTGCACGCCAGACAGAAGCAGAGGATGACCGAGCAGACTGGCATGTACGACAAGTCTGCACTGAGGAGCCCAGCCAGGGTAATGACAGGTCAGACTCTTTGAGCATGCAAAGCAGGGAGTAAAGAGGAGACATCTGGTAACTGGGTGTGGTAGAGCTGTCCAAGGTCATTAGCATACCAATAAACGCTATATCTGTAAATCAGAAATGCTGTTAATATATTTCTATATTTCCAAAAACCTGCTGTTTAGATACTTCTAAAGGTTTCTGCCATACCATTAAAACTGAGATAAGCTTGTAGGACGGGTTGTAACCCAACGCTACTATCTGTTTATTTTGTTAAAACATCTGTATTCACATTTGGACAGGGGCTGGACCAGATGTTGTTAGAAATTGTTTGGAATGCTTTAATACTTCTGCCGAAAAGGTTATGTTTCCACCCATGTCCATTTGTTTGTTAAAGGGGGATAATTTACACCCCAAAACATGTAAATATAGAGTCCAGGTTTAAGAATACCAGCATTTCTCTTTAAAGCATAATCCAAAAGGTAATGGAGTCCACGTGTAGTTTTCTAGGTTAAATTTTCTTTCCTTCTTAAATGTATATGTACAATATTAGCTGCCAGCAAAATATACAAAATAACATAGAATTTGGACTAAATACCGTACCTAAGATGTTCGACTGTGCGTGGTCCAGGTGGAAATACAATAGGAGGTTAAATAAGTGGTAAATAATAATTAATAACATTTCACAGGGCAAACAAACAAACAAACAAACAAACAAAAGAAGATTGTAAATAAAATGGGAGGCTGCCCAGAAGAAAAAAAAGTTGCTTTGAAGTGTGTATTTCCTTTGCAAAAGAGTGAGAAAGCTCATTTGCATGCACTTGTTAGACAGTACCCAACTTCAGCCCCTCAGTTTCCATCTAGACTGAACAGCCTTCAATATCAGATCATGAAGGAAAAACAGCATGTGTGCAATGTTAGCCAAGCGTTTCCCTGCACTGACCAACAAATCTGGTGGAAACTGATGAAAAGTTATTGAGGATGAACCTTACTCAATGTCTGTGTATCAAATTTAAGACTATCTACAGCTTCTTCTGGCAAATCAGCATCATGAAAAGTCCTTCTGCTTTGGCTGCTAGCAGTTCCTGCCACACTGTGCTGACAACAAGATCTGAAGTTATAAGAAACACCTCCTTTCATTTTTCTAGCGAATCTGGCCACTGGTATAAAGAGTGAGTTCCGCTGATTGTAGCACTGTGTGTATGATGTCTGTATTCAATTCGACAGAGCTATGACTCTGAGAAATCGTATGACATTTCTAGCAAAATGTGTCAAACTTGTAGGACATAGTAAAGAGCACAGTACCTGTTCATGATATATTCAGATTTGTTTACAGCCCTGGTAGGTAGCACAAGAAGCTGTCAAATGCTCCCTTTTAAGTAACTAAATGCTCTTTGGATAAAGTCTACACTGTATGATGAGGTATGGATGCATTCAGATCTTTTTTTCAGACGAGCTCATATATTTCTGCACATGGAGGTGCAGCAGATCCAGAGTTGAAGCTATCTATAAAGGAAGTGAGGCAGAGGGGAACAAACAGAAAATGAAGTGGAGCTGGAGTCATCTGAAATGCGAAGACCAAATAATGAGGCCAACACCAGTGGTGTTTGCTGCTCTTGGCTGGACGGCCTCTGTTTGACTTAGTGTCGGGGGGCAAAGAGAGCCGGCAGCGGAATGGAATTCTTGGAAACACCAAACAAACCTATATTAAATTTCCTCTGAAATGCCATGGGGAGAGGCGTGGAGCATGCGTGGCAGGGGAGGATGGACAGAGGGGTGGACGGCAGAAGTATACGGAGAGGGAGGGAGAGGACAAGGCACACTGTGAAGAGAGGGGTGGGTGGGAAGAGAGCTCAAAATAAAAGGGAAGGTGGGAGAGAAAGGGATAGGAAGACGAGTAAAGGCAGAGAAAAAGAGGTTTGCAGGCTGTGGGATGGACATGGAAAAAGCCAAGAAGGGAATGGAGAGTGTCAGGCCGGCGGTTAAAAAGAAAGTAACAGTGGCAGTAGTAGAAGCATGAGAAAATGGGTTTAAAGTCAACCCTCAGATTCTTCCAGGACCCTCCCTTCCTGTAAATTTGAAAATGCAAAAGAGGAGTAGAGTGTAACATCTGTGTGAGGCGTGGCCTATACAGTATGTGATGACACTGAATGACAGAGTATGGATAGCAGCGTGCGTGGCTGCTGTGCCGGTCATCAGAACTAACCAGCGATCAGCAGCTCCCATCTGGGCGTCTGCTGGAGCTCTGACAGCCTCTACAGGCATGTTAATGCACCTTTGAGAGAGTTTCTGTGTGGGTACTTGTGTTGTAGCTCAGCTAGCCTCTCCTATGAGAGGCTGTCCTGGTGTTTGTGGTGGAGTGTCAGTGCATAGTCATATCCCAGCTGCTTACATTGCTGTTATGGTGGATAAGTTAATGTTACTCTTCATCACGTTTGAAAATCTTTATCAGCAAGCCTATGTGTTGTGTTTACTGCCACAGAGGAGAATCTCTTGTTCAAACAGAGATTAAAAAAAAGGTGCAAAACTCATTATTTTATTTTTAGTCTTTGAACTTCCTGTTCAGCTCATCCTCATTGGACAAATTATCATATAGGTTGACTGTGCAAGCAGCTTATTACGCCCCGTGTTTCAGCTTATTGTTAAGCACCAACCTCCAGTGGTCATAGTAATGATTACAGCAGCAAAGGAGGACATGCATGAGGAGTAGGACGGGATGGATGTGTGGCCAAGACAAACAAATGACTTTCACCCAGGAGACCAGTGTAAAACCAAAAGCCAACGGTTAGCGTACTTATTTAAACCCAAACCACAATGCTTTCCTAAACCTAACCAAGTAGTTTTGTTACCTAAACCTAATCAACTGCGACCGTATGACGACGGACCGTAACGCCTGCTGCTCTAACTGACCGACTGAATTAGAGCGGCGGGCACAGAGTGGAGTCACAGTGAAGCCTCATGTGTTTGGTTAGCTCTAACAAGCTAATTGTTTAAAATCCAATTATCAATGGCAGAATAATGTAATGTAAATTTTGTATATGTTTAATTCATATCAGACCAGATTCCTCACCAACAAAGTAAAATCAGCAGTTTTGGTGATGGTAGCAATTGCACATAATGTTAATAACTTAAGATAGCTGAATTTACTAAAGCCAGCTGAACAGTTCGGAACACAGTTATTATTTTTCTTGTAACACGTCTCAGGACAGTTGTTCTTGTACACAGAGGTACGGTATTTTGAAACAAACCACTTCGACTTGTTTCATCCTTCACATGGTGCATTTTCTAGAAGTAAATAGGTCTACCAGCACATACTGTGCGTAATTAACAAAATGACTAGCATTGTTTTATTCCATGTGAGCCAGGTAGTAAAAAGAAGTTTACTGCGCAGAACAATGCTTTTTTTTGAGTGTAGTTACACCAAGTGATGTTTGGAGGGGGAGGGAGACAGAGGCAGAGAAGACAAAGCCACACCAGACTGCATTGAATACACAAAGATATATACACACTTATTTGAGAGACAAAACCAATTGCCGTTCGGCATGTTATAAAAGGGGAAGTAACTCTCTTCAGCTATCAAAAACACAAAACTGCAGGTGCATCAACAACAACCCCCCTGAGGAGAACGTTTGACAAACCAGAGCTACAGTCTGTGAGCCAGATCGAGGTCTGCTTTGAGCTACTAAAGCCTCACATTCTCCCTCTGCGTTCCCCTCTCTCTTTCTCTCTCTCTCGGCTGAAGGGACATCTGGAGCGCATTAAGGCACTAAGGACATTGGATCTCCCCAGAGCGCCTGGCTGGATGGGTGGCCCACTGTAGCCCCCTTTCAGCAGCAGGGCCCGGCCCTACCTGATTGATAGAGGGAGCCCCACACGAACACTTAACACTCACACACACTGACAAATCCCACACGGTTGACATAGAGTGTGGACCATTGAAACATTGGTGGTGCTGCTAACATGGATTAGTATGGACACATGTCCTTCCACCTTTCACTGTGTGTAGTTTTGCCTGTCAATCTTGCATTGGCTACTTGCTATACTTAACGTGCGGTACATTACTACAGAGTTAGCCCATATTTTACAAGTGGATTAAAGGGCTAGAGCTAGAGGGGCCTTTTTTGTAATCAATGAACACAATCTGGTTTGGTTTTAATGTAAGAGTCAACTCCTGACACATGGAAGTAATGTGGGAAGATGAATCCAACTCTGAACTTCATGCATTTTCTTCAATGCCTGCAGATTTCTAAAGCATTCCTGACACCTCATTCACACAAATAAAGATGTGAATCAAAGCCCTTGTTTCTCAGAATTGTACTTTTTCATTAAAGCACAGAATAGATGTTTCTATAAGATTTTTTTTTTTGCAGATGCTCCCCCTGCAATGAGAAAACACAAACTTTTTCAAAGGATGAAAGTTCAAAGAACCTTCTCATTTCCAGTAAATTGCTTTGCCTGATTTGCCATTTCAAATAAATTGCAGTGTTGGCCAAAATTTGCAATTCACAGGAAGTCGTCCCCTCAGCCGCACAGAAGAAGTTAATCCATATTTCACGTTTGAATATAAGATGGAAGCAGAGAAAAAGGGAAGGGAAGATAGGTAACTCCTTGCCAGGAGATGAGGAGCGGAAGGGGAGGGGTGGCGGGAGAAGCTGTGGGAGTGGAGAAAAGGCGAGAGAATGGGAAGAAACAGGCGCCATTTAGAGTAAATGGCATCCAAAAACCCTCTCCAATTATCTTTGCCTACCATGCCAGTGAGACTGACTTAATTAAAACGACTTGAGAGGGAGGGGAGAGAGGAAGGAACTGCCAGTGATTGAGGGGGCAGGCAGGCGACGTATCTGCACCGAAACACAAAGCTCAGGCATCGCACAGGCTGTCGACCACTTTCCCTTTTCAATTCCCGACTTCAAAAGAGAATAAAGAAATAATAATAAAAAAGAGAGGGGGCTCTCACCATTCACAGCCATGTAATTGCGCTATTTAAATCCTACATTTTTATCATTGTTAGAATATTCGTTTGGGGGGGTTGGGGGGTTTGGGGGGGGTGTATAAAAATGGATAATAAAACAGCTTTTTTTTGTTCTTGTCTGACTGCCCCCCTCCTATAATCCTTCTGCCTTTTTCTGAGAAAAACCTTTGACAGTGACCTTTTCGCATGAGGTCTGTTTCTATGGAAACAACGTCCAACCCCTCTATGTTTGGTGTTTCCCTGTCATAGGGCGGCCATAACTGGCCCACTTGTGACTAAGAGGAAGAATGCATCACATACAAAGACTTGTCTGTGTGTGTTTTATTTAATGTTTCCACTCAGGTGCTTCTGCTGGCCCGGGTGGAAGCAGAGAGCATCTACCGCTGGAGAGACTTGCAAGACCATTCAGCCTTTTCAACATGATTTCTGTTTTTGACTTGCACAGCAAAGAGAAACCTCAAAGCATCGAGTCACAGAGGACAATCAACCCAAATTCTAAAGTATTAACCAATGGCTTACAGGTTATCCACTTTTATTTCAACTGTGCCTAAAATTTTTGTTATTCATTTGTTTAATTATTACTTATTTTGACATCCAATTTGGTATCTCAATTGGGAAGAAAATTCTCATTTTCACTCTGATATTCAACATATTTAAAACCCTCTGCTGACATGTTTTAAAACATATAAAAATACTATGCTTTGAATAATTTGTGGCAAGATTCAAGTTGTTTTCATTTAATTTTCATCATTAAGCAACTCAAGACTGTAAAATGACATTTCTGTTGTAATTTTCTAAGCTACACAAAAAAAACATACAGTCTAATTAATAAATAACTACCACAACACTAATACGTTTATGAGTCTCACAGCCTGAGGAGTGAAGCTGCTCTGTAGTCTGGTGGTACAGCAGGAGATACTAATGTATCTTTTTCCAGATGGCAGCAGGGTGAACAAACTGTGGCTGGGTGGGTGTCGTCTGTTAGTATCCTTTGGGCTCTGTGCAGACACCTCACGTTACCAGCATCACTGACATTCCTTCTCTCTCACTGAAAAACACTATGAATATTCAAATATTGTTCATTTAAAAAGTTCAACTGCTAAACACAACATGTCTCCCCCTCATTTAAAAATCCATTCTCAGTGTTTGTGCACTGGAGGAATTCAAGTTTCCACATCACACTTGTGTAAGATGCATACTGGACTGTGATTGGTTCCCAAATAACGTTGTGGTTGTGATCTCAGAAATCCTGCTGATTTTTTAAAAGTGTTAAACTAGATTTAAATCAACTTTATGTAAAACGTGGTTTTATTGTTGAGTCTCATCCCCAGATCTTCAAATATTTCCACTTTGGGAAACCGAACCAAACCATCAGTATTTCACAATCTGATGATGGGACCCAATAATCCACTATCTTTCTCCTGAAAATGACATGTGTTGCTTTACATTACCACAGATGAATGTATAAACAGTAAATTAACTTAAATTAACTCTGCATATCCATCAATCTGCACGGTGAAGCTGAAACATCACTGTAAAGTAACTATAAGCGTAACAAATGTCTCAGTCAAGTCTTTTTCATGTTCGTATGTCTCAGCATTTATAGTGAAAACATTACCTATGTTTCACACTGCATATAACCCTCCAGCCCAGTCTGACAGCACAACGTGTCATAGACCCGCCAATCCCGAAGACAGCGCGTGGGTGTGATGGTTTGCAATGCCTTGGCATGAAAAGTTCACCGGTGTATGAAGGTGCAGTGCCAGCAGGGGGCGATAATGATGGGAACAAATGATGAACAGCTATGGGGGGGAGGTTGTGGTGGATGGGTGGATCAGTTGCAGGACCTACACCCAGGAGACAAGAATTCAAATCCTGAATGAAGCCAATAGTTAGTGGTGACTGTTTTAAGGCATTAGTTGTTTTTTTTTTCATAAACCCTAACCAAGTAGTTTGGTGCCTTTATTTATAAGTGTAGCTGGACATTGAATATTCATTAAATCTAACTTGACCACAAAATGAGACTGAGTGCATTCAAAATCACATACTTTTTTCTTTTCACTTTTAGTACGTACTGCAGCTGCCCTAACAAAGTACATACTGTTGCATGCAGTATGCATGCAATTGGGACATGCTACATGTACTTCATTATGACAGTGCACCTTAAACTTTGACCCTCTTGCACCTGTATCTGCCTTCGCACATAATTTTGGAGTACAAAGAGAAGGTAGTTACACTTGAACGTGCTGTCATCTGTCATTACGTTGTCTGTCATTCTGTCAAATGAGTTGTCATCTGTCAGTGAGCTGTCAAATGTTCGTGCTCTCTCGGCTTTGTTAATATCCATGCAACACACTGTGACGTATGTGACGTATCTTGTGCTGCGCAGAGGGCTGCGGGTAAGAATAGCCAGAAAAGCATGCTGGCTTGCATACTGCAAAATGCGACCAGATGTAGTAGGACATCCTGGTATTTTTGGCATACTTCATTTCACATACTTCATATTGGGACATAGGCTGTTGTGTACTGGTGCTCCTTGTATCAAAAGCTCAGTCAATCCAGTTGAGCATGAAAACCTTTCAACATCTCACATGGCTTTTGTTGAAAAATCCCTGCACATCCAAATTATTCTTCTGCTAGTCAATCATCAAATGTGGTCATTGTAGCCACACAGCGGGATTTACAGTATTTTATCATGTTTTCTTAAAAAAATGGGATTCATACTCTTCGTTAACAAAAGTGTCACATTCTGACAAATATTCCTCATATTAGGTTTGAACCTGTCTCTTATGAAAAAGAACAATAATTTTATAATACAGCTTATCAAGTATCACAAATATCACAGCATTACAAGCATTATCCTAGTCTATTATAACACAGGAGGTTAAACCTGCCATTAAGCACAATAAGGTTCAGGTGGCGTTAATGAATGTCTAAAATATGTGCATACATTTACATCTTAATATGAGCGAAGAGCCGGTTTAGAACTAAAATGTGTTAAATTCCAAATAGTTTTATAACTCACTGTCCTTTATAAAAACATGGGAATAAATTTAAATTCAGTTTGCATCAAAATATGTGCTGCTGATGCCGGTACAAAAAGCTCTCCTCCACAAACACACACACATTCACACTCACGTACACAAACACACACTCCTCTGACACCTTGATCAGCCAATACACAGTAACTGCTCATGTGTCACAGCTAACACCTGTTACTGTGCTTTTGTCTTGTGAGCTTATTGTAATAGACTGTACAGTACTTCTCACTGAAGACGACACAAGCTGAGGCTGTTTCATCAAATGTGTTTGCACAGAAGGTTGGTGGGCGCTTTAACTTGAAGTTTAAGTGTGAGAATACACTGTATACGATAATTGCCAGGACTGAGGAACCACTGTATCAGTATATATTGGCTGGAAAGAGTTTGCAAAGGCAGCTTGGATATAAATCAAAGTTTAAAAAAAACAAAAAAACAGCAATGATTACAAGTTTGAAATGACCTGTTTGTACTTTTGTGTAAAAGTTAATATATTTTTTTAGTCACTACAAAACATGACATTTTAGTAAGTAGAGGCAGAAATCATTTCTACTTCTTACTTCATCTTTTTTATTTCTTTTAATGTTAGTCAAACATGTTTCTAATGAGTATTGCATTTGATTAGACACTGTCTGAGAGGATCAGGGTCTGAAGGTGAAATAGAAAGTGTGTGTGTGTGTGTGTGTGTGTGTGTGTGTGTGTGTGTGTGTGTGTGTGTGTGACAGAGAGAGAGAGGAAGGAGGGTTGAGTTAGCATGACAACCGCTATTTTGATGGGGCCAAAGCCAAGTATCTCCACATATCCACTTTCCCTCTCCTATTCATCCGCTGTCCTCCCGGCTTTTCCATCTCCAGAGCCCTCCCTCTCCTCTCCTCTCCTCTCCTCTCCTCTCCTCTCCATCCCCCCGTCTTCGTTCTCATTCTCGCCATTGCTCTCTCTCTTCTTTCTTCCTAAACTCACGTTCTCCTCTTTTCACTGATCTCCCTTCTCCTCCCCCCCATTTCCCTTTTCCCTTTTTCCCCCTTTCTAAATGCCTTGCCCTGCTCAGGGAGCTTCACATTCCCTTGTGTTGAGCTTAGAGAGTAGTTAGAGAAAAAGAGGGAGAGACAGAATATTAATTGTCTCATTGTGGTTTGAATGTGGTTGTTTGTTGGTTTTGAGGGGAAAAACTGACACTCTGTGGACTGTATTGGCCATGTCCCACATTATCTCAGGGAAACAGTCAATGCCAATAGTCTCTGAAGTGAAAGAGATACAGATAAAGTGAGGATCGACTCCTTACCCTTAACCCCCAGTACTCTGCTTCTCACTGGCCAGATTGTTCTCTCTCGGACACACACACATATACTGTATACACACACACACACACACACACACACACACACACACACACACCACAGCCTCAGCTCTAGTTGCCAGGGAGACCGCCATACCAGGGCTCTGACCCAGGAGGTTTGGGACTGTTTTCCAACCCCCCACCCTCCCCCCCAAAAGCAGGAGAGATGGCAGCTGTAGGACAGCTGTTCCTACCAGGCCCAAGCCCTAAACCACAACCGTCATCCCACCATCAGCGCAGCCTGCATGGCATTTTGGGGACTAAAACACCCTGCAGCCCAAATGATTAGACACATCTGCATTACTCAGTAGATTATTTAGAGAAGTCTGTGGAAAAGAGCAGGAGACAGATTCTGTCCAGTCCAATAAAGACCTGAGAGAGTTTACTACTTGTTTCAATATGGTTCCAGCTCCCTAACAGTCTGCTTTCATTTCTTCTATGTACACAATCATGTTAGGTTTGTTTCCTTTGTTAGCTTTAGCAACTTAATGCTGCCATACTTAATGTTATAGCTCAGCTTTAAGACAGTAGTATTAAAGAAGGAACACAGATATTTATAAAATCTTATATGTTATTATCAAATTATGGAGAGTTGTGGTCCTCAGTTTGAATTAATACATGTTGATACATAGTTTAAGCTTGGCTGTTCAATTCTGGTTTAATATTAGCAGTGATGGTACTTTATTAGTCGTATTATTAAGAATAATACTTTATTACTGGTATTTTTAACACAGTTTGTTTTCTGCATTACTTAAAAATGATAATAGGGATGGGCGATAGCAAACTTCAAAATTCAATAAAGCGATATCTTAACAACAGCAATACTGATCATTTCTTAAATGAGAATATGATTTATGATTTTTGACTCAAATTTGTCTTCAAAATATATTTGTGTTAATTTTGACACTGGCTTAATTCAGTGTTCAGATTTATGTTCTGGAGGTATATGCAAATTTGGGCTCAACATTTCTGAAAACGTTTTACAAAAAAATAACTAAATAATCAGTTAGGTAAGTTTCATGGTGATATCTATTTGTTAAAAACTATCCTATTCACCTGTAGTGTCTGACCTTAAAATAAGATTGCGATGATAATGTTTGAGGATTTAAGCTAGACAGACAGGAAAACTATTGCCTCCACCATTTCCTTGTCAGAAGAACTAATAATGGGGCTAGCTGCACCTGGATATGCTTTGCCTCTCTTTTGAAAGACAGCGAGTGGCCGTGCAGCACATTCTTGTGACTAATGGTGCGTCTTGCGGTAGTTTTATCGACAGCTGAAAAGTAGCATCACACCAGACAACTTTTTCTTTCTGCCATGCTGCATCTCTTCTCTAACAACACAAGTTTGATGCAGAATTGTGAGACTGTGCTGTGCCAGCTACATATGTCAGGGCTGTTTTGGCACAAACATTGAAATACTGGAAACTGGAGAAATCGATGCATTCAACCCATGTATTTTTGATTATCATCTATATTTTTTTAAAGGAAATGATGCCAAATGAGTAGCGATCAGACAGCATTGATCTGCCTTTGTCGACATGATGATGATAATGTAGTCATGCTGCTAAAAGGTAACATGGTCAGCGTTATTCTTAGCAGTTTAGAGGACAATAATAAATGAAAATGATTTTGTTTTGTGACAGAAAAACTAAAACTAAACATACATCTTGCAGTGATTTTAAGCAAAAGGAGTTTGCTCAATTGTCAACACTTATTTTTTTCAGGGTCAATTGCTTCCAAAACTATTTGTATTATTATTTTCAATTTTTTGTAGTAATAATTTTAAACAATGTAGTTCTAACTAGTTGCTCAATAACTATAGCATTGTTTTTTCTTTTTCAATATTTCTACTACGTACTTTTTTTAATTCACCCCTCATTTGAAAATCTGTACAGAAGATAGTTTATAGAAAACACTTTCCATACTTAGCTATAGAGATGTAAATTGGGTTGATAGGATCTCTTGCTGTCTGGCTGACAGTCCAGTGTTGTCAGACATTAAAAAAATCAATAACATTTTCATTACATGGCAATTCACTGGCATTATTATGGCACAATACTAAGTGGAACAACTTCACAAAAGCCACAGTGGATGCTGCTTTAAATAATGTGCTTTGTGCCTTCACTTGTTATGGAGTTTTTTGGGGGTTTTTTTCATTTTTTTTTTTTATCTAACATCAGACTGCACCATCTCTCCATCAAATGACCATAGTTTTACCTCTGCTCACTAGCCACGACAGATATAGCCTGTGGATAAATGGCCTAATTTCCATTGTGTGTCCAGACAGGCCGTATGATTCTTCCTAGCTGTTTATATCACTGAATTTCCCTCGATATCGACTCTGTGATTCCTATTTGCATGTTGTTCCCAAAAGAGATAATTATCTCCCATTTGGCCTCACTGTGAAGAAGTAGGCATGCAGAGCCCTCAACTTTTCTACCAACTAAGGGCTACACAAGTTAAAGGAGATTTCTGACATTTTCATGTGACATTCAGATATGCTTTTGGTTTGCAGAAGCTTACTGTTGAACTTACAGTATACATGCAGGTTTTGTGATATACACAAACATCAGCTTAATGTTGTCTTGGTGGTGCAAATGGTGCAAAAAGTCAAAAAAAAAAAATTTCCCAGTATTGTTATAGCTCAATTGTTCACACATACTAAAACTGTAGAAGACTAATTCTCTCCCATACTTTGTTAAACAAACTAGCAGATACATAACATCCAGGGAAAGAACCCGAGTCAGGTGGTAGCAGTGCACCCACTTCACAGTATCCATTACCCCCCTGACTCCATAATGCCCGCTTCTCATAGGTGAACACATTGGTTTATTCAGCGTGTAATAGAATTTGGCGGGGCCCCTCATCTGCAGGAGCCAAAAAGGCCATTGAGCTGAAACCAACGGCGGACAAACCGTGTCAGCTTTAAGATGGCGCAGCAAATGAAAGTACAGGACAACTGATCTCACAACTGCAGAGCGCACAATGTAACTATATTCCAATGGGGAACAAAGCGATCCCACCAAGATGGATGGCCACCTTTCAATGCATTTCAAGGGCAGACAGATCAGTGAGGGATCATTACTTCTGTGAAGGGTTGGTTTAGTGGTCTGAATGGAGAACTTTGTTAACGTGACTGGAGTGAGCATTTTGTTCAGGAGGAAAAGGTAACAGAAACACACAGTGTTAAATGTTTATTTAACAGGAATAAAGATATTTATTTCTGAAGAAGTTTTTCTTGCAGCCATTTACACTCACTGTTGCCTGGCATTCTGTGGTTGGAACCACATTATCAAAAAGATCAGATATTTTCACAGTAATCGGGGGAGAATCCATCATCAGGCAATAACAATAACAGATTTAACAGTTCTGAATTATTTCATGACCTACTGGGCTTTTGGTGCCGTTGGTTGGCCTTCAGCCCATATGCAGATTACAGTATGTATTATTGCCTTCGTCTCATACAGTACCATCCTGTTGAGTTTTAGCCATGTATTCACATCCATCCATGTTTGCACCCATCTAAGCCTGTCTCTGTCTAAATGAAGTGTGAAATATGTGGGAAGATTTGGACCGGACTGTCCACTCACTTATAAATATATAATTTATACATATCTATTGCTGTTACTTTGCCAAAAAACGCAATAGATCCAGCTTCCAAGAGCATGAGACGCATAAAAATAGTTGCTTTTCATGTTTAACTGGACAGCCAGAGCACACTTATCCATTTATCAGTGTGTCTATTTTCCCAGTGTAAGTCACTGCTGAGTCTTTCTCTATAATTAGCTAGTAGTCTTCTAGAAGAAGACTAACCTGTTCTTTTTTTCATCAGTACCAGGAAAAAGAGCGGGCTAAGTTAGAATAGTGGTGATTTGGCTCTCCCCCTCCATCTGTTTTGTTTTCCTTCCATCTCCCTCTTTTTGATGAGCTGGGTCTTCAGTCCCCCTTATAAAATCCCATTAGCTCTTAATGAAGTCGGGCTCCTAGCCTCTCGGCCTCACCTCATTTAGCACGATTGTCTGGCGGCCATTAGCATGGAGGCAATTACAGCCGCACGACAAGAGTAATTGGAAATGCCGACAGGGACCCTGAGAAATGGGAATAAATAAATATAAAAAAAAATATTCAAACTAATAAGCTCCCATTCAGATGGTGGGGAGGGAGCCGCATGTGTCTAAGTTAAATCAACATAATTACAATTAGGGTTGGTAGGGTAAAGAGCCCGGGTGAGGGAGAAATGGATATGGATGGATTGGAGGATGATGGTTAAGCATAGAGTTAGCAAGTGCAATGGAGTGAAATGTGGGATCACACAGTGAAGCTAATAATGTGGAGCTAAGCGTGACCTCAAATTCATGTAACAAAGAGGTCAGAGGGAGTATGTTAGCGATCGCCAGTTTGCCTTCCAATCTTCTTTGATTAAAGGTAGATTTTCCATTCTGTAGCCAAAATAGAGCCTTCATTAGCTCAGAAAATCTGCTAACCTAAGGCTAGACTGCAGGCCTTTGAATCTGACAAAGATGGCGTGATATGCACTTAGACAGAAGAAGCTAAAGGAGCTCCACAGCTGCTGTCCCATGTCAAATTTGAAATGGCAGCCTACGCGATCTCATATCTACAAAAGCCATGAGTTAAAATGCTACCTATAGTAGATGCAGCATTTCTCAACATCATGTTTCTTGCTCTTGCTCATTCCCAAAAGCTATAAAATGCTTATGATTAATATGCACTTCCAGATGTCTTGATTTAACTGAAATCTCACAGAGTGAGCACATAAACCTGGCAGGGCTAGAATCACAACTGAGGAAACCTGCTACTCTAACTCATGAGGAAAGGCAAATGAATTTCTCTCCATGAGCAAGGCTAAATGAGGCCCAAAACACTTTAGTGCCAGCATTCCACTAACATCCAATCTGCAATAACGTGCTGTGTTTGCGAGATGAAGTCCTGTAATGAATTACAGCATGTTCATATATTTTTTACCCCCGCCTAAGAGGTTATGTTTTTAAACCAGTGTGTTTGTCTGTTTGTTCTTAGTTAGCAGGATATCCAAATAAAAGTCATGAAGCAGATTTTTTTAAATTCTTAAGAATATATCAAAGTTAATGATTACTCATTCTATGATTCAGGTCTTGTCAGAATGATTGTCTATCACTATTTGCATGTGTATAGAGCAAGGTGCAGATTGAAAATATTACAATGAAAATTGCAGAGCTTTAACAGAGGTATGTGCTCTCTGAGTGGATATGAGACCAGTAAATAAAGTAATAAAAAACATTCTGCATAAATTGTAAAAAAAAATGTGTCTGAAAATGATCCGATGTTGTATGAGTCAGTAAAAATCAAGTTTAAGAAAACCTGACACTGTTGACCTTCATTTACAGTAAGTGCACAACAAATGTAGGCTAAGACTCACATGTATTAACCTTTTAAAGGAATGTTCCGTAATCAACAAAAAGGGATAGGTCTGAGAGGCCATGAAGTGTGCTGAGCTACACTTACTTACTCACTAAAAATGCTGATGGAAAGTCGGGGGAAGTGTTGTGGTTCACAAAAAATTTCTGGAGCTTAACAGTAGTCAAAGTCATCGTAGTAGTCACAGTCACAGCCATAGCTGACAGTCGCGTAATACAGTCGCGTAATACATTCCCTCAACTGTAATGCAGTATGGTTGAGGGAATGCAGTGCCAAAGAAAAAGGCTGTCTGACGGCAATGTAAAGCGCCAAAACTGTTGCCGCCAGACAAGCTGTATGGAGCCATTTTCCTTTTTTTTTTTTCTTTTTTTTCAGTTGTGTTTTTATATTTTAAGTCCCCATCTACTTCAGTTCTTTAGGAGAAAGCTGCAACACAGATTTGCTGTGAAGCTTCGACTTTCCATCAGCATGGGGTTGAGTAGATCATTTTCAATTTTGGGCGAACTTTGAGCATATACTGGAGTACCTTATCATTAGATCAAACAGGGAACTCACCACTGCCTGAACTAAAGGACTACTTGAGAAGTCTAGGAGGCTACCCTGAAACAACAGCAGGCTGCAGGCTTGGTGCCAGATTGCCATGGCATCTCTCCTGTTAACTCCCCCCCACCACCACCACTTCATCCCGCCTCCTCACTCCCACCACCCACAACCACTGTTGCCCCCTTTCCTGCCCCCTAAGCTGAATGACAGGTGGCAGAAACCCGATCAGCATGGGCCTTCATCAAGGAAGCACTCCCATCTGAAACGGGCACGCTGCCCACTCGCCCACCCGAGGGCCACAGCACAGGGGCTTCTGAGGCTGGATAGGGTGTGTGTGTGTGTGTGTGTATTTATATGTGTGTGTGCATAAATGAGGCAGGGTTAGCTGGGCTACAATGGACATAGGGGCATGGGAGGGAAAGGGAGAGAGAGGCGTAATGGACTTTTTGGCTGAAGAACCGAGCGGCAGAGCTGGCAACGGGCGTCCAGGGCTCAAACGGGAAACGGGAGGCTGGCTCCCACAATAGTCAGTGTGAGAGTCCCAGAGGGTTGTCCACAATAGCAGGGCAAGCGGCTGCTGTCAACAATGACCTCCAAGGCCTTACTGCTTGAGCTGAGATGGTCCCACCCTTCAGCACTTCCCATTTAGCACTGCCATCCAGCTAATGCAGGGATTATTATTAGGGGTATGTATATGGAACGTGTGCATCTTGTCAGTGGAGTCCTGTCACTTATACTTACTTTTGAGCTTTGGCTACTCTGCTATACAATATAATGTATTCCTGGTTACTAGCAGTGAAGGTATATACAGTTTGAGCAGGATATTACTGTTTTGAAGGAACAACACTCTGCATTGCCAAAAGTGTTTTGAGTTCAAGCTGTGAAAAAATATACTAATCCATATGAACGACCATAAAATATCACCAAAACTGACTGTGAGATGTTACAAAGAACTTGAACACACCATATGTTTACCAACGCTAGGGTGCTCTCTATCAAAACAAAACACGGCGCGTCGTGTGGGGAGGGCTGGGGTAGAGCTCCGGGGCAGAGCTGCTGGTCAGCCAGCCGTTGCTCACTAGTGTACTGCTGATATACACTAAAGCAGAGCAAATAAAAACACGACGTTACCTTGAGTAAACCTCTGGATTTCTCTGAGTATGAACACTGTTGGAATGATCTGGGATAATGTAAGTACATAACTCAACAAAATATATAGCAACGGTCTAGTCCTTTTTAGACAATTACATATTATATCTTACACCACTACTCTGATTACAAGCATCTACTGACATACTCGCAGCACCGCATCTTTATGATGCAAAGACATCTGGATGTACGCGACAACTACTTCCTGCCCTTATACATTAAATCAGATTTGAAAACCTATTGGCTATCACAAGTGCAGCAGAGCATCTTGGCGCGAAATTGGAAATCCACAGTGTAACACAAGCCTGTCCTTGTGCAACCCACTGTCCCTGTTCTTCATGAAAAAGTTTATTTGTCTAAAATAGCTCTACAAGCAATCACTCCATGGGTTGGAGTGATTGTGAGTGGAAGGGGGGGTTAATGTAAGGGGGGGGGTTCTCCAACCAGGAGGAGATTTAATTAGTGAAATCTCATTAAGTCTAACAAAATTAAGCGTAAAACAATCCTTGGTGGGGGAATCGTGCTGGAGGTTTTTGGGTGGGGAGCGGGAGGGCAGGATTGGGGAACACTTAGGGGCTGAGAGGACATGGAGACTGGCTGTGCGATTAGTCTGGCCTGTGTGTAGGAAGAGACAAATGGCTTAGTATAACCAGACCTCCTCCGGCAATCAGCTAGAGACTGCCATGTGTGTACAGAACCCCCATTGTCCTAGCTCTTATTTTGATCTGCGGCCTCTTCCCAATACAAGGGCATTTACAGAATTTGACAACAAAGACTAATTAGGATTTAGAGGCATTATTTCAAGAGCAAAAAGTTGACAAAAACAACATGAACATGAAGGGTAGATGTAACAAGAGTAGGAGGATTAGAGAGGATAGCAAGTTTGAGGCCGAGAGCCATGAAGCAGGGAAAATGTTTAGAGCGCGACCAGTGATGAACTCTTTACCAATGTTAGGGAATAAAAACCTCCAATAGTAATATATAGGCCACATACATACACAGCATATACAAATAAACCCACACTTTTTTGCGATTATGCCTCGAATGTGGTGAAACAGATACGTACGTAATGGAGGCAGGATATTTGTTAACATTTAATTTAGGACTCACTGAATTACATTAGTGTACTGAAACAATAACGTTCAAATTTTGTAATGACAAATCACCCCAAGAATCTTACTTTCTGAATTACGTTTTATATCTGTATACTCCGATACGATATATCTGTGATAGACCAATATCAGCCAACTGATATATCGGATAAATATTTGTTGTTGTAGAAAAAATTTATCAACAGACAAGAATGTTAATGGACGATTCTGCAAAACCTTGGATTACTTTCAACACAAATGTATTTTAGCATCAAGTGACAACATGTTTTAAAGGGGTCATATTATGCTAATTTTCAGGTTCATACTTTTATTTGGGGGTCCTAGTAGAATAGGTTTACATACTTAATTTTTTTTTCTCATATGGTGCATTGCTGCAGCATCACTTTTCACACTGTATCTTGAATGTTCCATTTTAGCTACAAAAGTGAGACATCTCGCCTCTGTTCAATCTTTGGTGAGAGTTGCACATGTGCATTACTTAACGGGCAGGGTGCAGCCAATCAGGGGCAGAGTAGGGCGGGTCATGCCGAGCAAGGTAGTGTGATCTAAAAAAACGCCGCTACAGTAGGAGCAACTGTATGTCTGCTGATTGACTGGAGTATATACATTTTATAATAAATATATTAAAAAATATATTTATATAACGCCTGTTACATAGTGACACACATAAGTTAAGGAAGTAAAGGCTTGACTCCAAAACCGGCGTTTCAGGCAGTACAGGAGCAGCGTTTTCTGTGGGAGAGAGTAACTCCCTTTGGTGTGGACTTTTCACTTTACAGACCTTTTACATGCACATAAATGATACATAACAAAATAAGGGGGAGGCAAAAACCCAAAAACCATAATATGACCTCTTTAATGTCTTTTTATGTCACTTTTTCTAATATCTGCATCTGGCAGCCATGGTTAAGCTTAGAGAAAGATTGTACTTATGGCAAATAAACCATGGCTGAGGTTAGTCAACAGAAAGACTTGTGAAGCTCATGGAAAGATCATACTTTGATGCGATGTAAACTCTAGACTCCTTCATGAAAGTGAGATGCACTAAACAGTCACCCACTACCCCAGCTTCCAAATCTGTACTTTAGACTTTGCCACATAAAAGACACAGCAGGCCTACTACCTACTTTACCACTAAATGTTGACACTGGGTGTAAACTGTGAGTTGCACAATCATAAAAAACAATTCTATGGCAATATGTATATTCTGTGGGATAATGGGTTGCATCAAAAGTGAACATGTAACAGCCATCCCTTAACAGTGTGACTGTCAAGATTCCCTTGAGAAGAAAAAAGTAATAATCCACAGCTGATCCTGTGAGGCTAACAGGCACTGAAAAAAATGCTGTTATTCTGGGGAGCTGCCAGATTGATGAATGTAGAAGCAGTGTTTGGTCAAAAGTATCCAAACCATAGCATAGATTTCGTTTTTTCTTTTGTTTTGTTTTTTTGACACAGACCAAATCTGAAATGGACATGACAACAATCAGAAACAACCAAGACATAACACATACCACATTTTTCTCCTGCAGTGATTACTATGTACACATGGGGGGAAGTCTTATCCAAATAGTCCATGTTCTAGTCTATTGACAAACAGACTCAAAACCTGCCTCAATATGGGACACTACCTGGACCTGACTGAATATAATTTGTATCTGGTTGGAATTGGGTTCCAGGTCAAGTCTTAATTACTAAGAACCTAATTAACCCCTGACAACCTCTGTGCTGCAAAAATGGTGATGACTCAAATAGAACAATTTTAGAGAGTAAAAAAACCAAGAGAAAAAAAGGAATAAGAGGTTTTCATTAAGTCTTGGGGAGAAAAAAAAATCATTTTCAATTCAGCAGGAATGGCCGCAACTTTTCAGTTCTTCAATTTGCAATTAGCTGCAAACATGGGGGAGCAGGGGATACTAAAGTCCTTGTTGCTTATTTCAATCTGAACCTTAGGGACAGGCAGTAATATTCAAATGTTCCAAGGCAGCAATTTTGACCTAATTTCTAATATCATTGTCTCTGGAACGACTCAGGTGGAAGAGGATATGGCAACAACAACAAACAGCAAGACAAATCTTGTAAACACTTCCCTCTATTAAACATATTACTGCTCTCAAATCACAACAGTAGTTATACTTAGAATTACCAGTAAAAAAAAAAGTTCTTTGTCTCATAATAAGTGTTTTTGTGCAAAAACTGAGTATGTAATGTAGCAGTATTGTTAGTTGCGGCAATAGCCAAACTCATCACAGTACACCACACACTGGTAGTTATCACAGCTCAGGAACATGAACACTTAATTATCTAGTCTGAGAATAATGTGACTTTTCTACTGCAGCAACTAGTTTCCTAAAGTAGAAAAGTGTCATAGAGCAACCAACTTGTCAAAGCTAATTTGGTACAAACAGGATTCAAACCCGGGTCTTCGGAATGAAAAGTCTAAGTCCAGTGTGTGACCCATCCAACCACCAAAAGGTCTATGAGAAATGTTACTAGAGCTATGGAACACTAAATCGTCTTCATCTTTACTCTACATCTTAGCCTTTCTTACCCTCAGGTTCCCATAAACTACAGGGTATGAACCCGTTTTTAAAACACAAAAACGTAAAAACATCAGTTATCTTACTAGTACAGGCCATGAGAAGCGGATAATCATCACTTATCAGTATCATACACAATGGACACCTGCATTTTACTTAAGAGTAAAACATGATATGGTTACCTCACTGCCACAGTGACTCAGCAGCTAGCTCTGCCTCACAGAGTGTTTTTGTGGGAAGAACTCAAGCTCCAGTCATGGGCATCCAAAAACCATTTGGAGACTTCAATGTCCCATTCTTTCATGGCAGTACAATATAGAACTGCTATCCACTCCAAAGCAACATTGCATAGCCAGACAATTGCCTGTTAGAAACCAGCATACTGCCCTACTGTCAGTCTCTGGAGGCAGCAGGTACCATCAGAGGGAGTGGTTGTCATCTGTCATTTGAGCCTATTTCCATTTGCTTTTGGTTCCCATTGACTCACCAATTCAACAAGCTGACAGATGTTCAGTGTTTGGGGTCCCTTTCTCTCATCACATGCTCACATGGGTATTTTTCAGGAATAGTATATTTGTGGAAAATATATTAACAGTCAATCAATTAAAAAAATTAAAACCCTTTATAGTATCAGTGGTTGGACAGCACTACATCACAAATGTCATAAATACAATATAGTCTCCCTTATATAACACAGCACCAAGATTGCAAATTCTCATCAGGTCACATTCATTCTCATTCTGATCCAAGATGCAAATAGTGTGTTTGTTGGAGAGTGAATCAACAACCGTTTTTTAAAAAAAATTAGATTGAAGTTCCAGCAAGAACTGAGCCCAGAAATCGAAATTCTCATTTAGAGGTTGAAGAAATGCTGTGAAAATATGCTCAAGGGATTGAAATGATCAGCTGGTTTCAAGCGGCTTGAGTGAACTGCAGCAGGGTAATCATTAACCGTGTACTCGGGGCATGCCAACGTGTTTATAGCATGAATTACGTTTGATTGTGTGCTCTTAAATTAAATCACAGACTGGTGCTGGCCTTTGAAGAAACAGATTAGCTCTGCCAGATATGTTGTTATTTAAAGTCTATCAAGACAGAATGAACATTCTGTTCATGACACATACAACATATACTTGCAAACTGCACACAGCCCTGTTAATGACATGTATGAACAAGCACAATCATATACAACCTGGTTATATCATGAAGTTTATAGAGAGGCGACTTACAGTTAGCTTGCCCACAGCAACACAGCAGCTTTTAGAGTTGTTCTCTGCCCCGTGGCCCGGTATCCAACTCTCCACACCAAGCCTGGTGACAGATGACAACGTTTGAGTGATGCAACTTAACAAAGTCATTATTATTACTCAAAATTACATAAAAAATGGTGACATGCTGAAGATCAGTGAAAAAAATGTAAACATGAAGCAGTACATGGCCAACTCCACTTCTTTCTTTTTTCTTTGATGGTTACTACCTTCACATGATACAACACCTTACAATCACAAGTGCACTGCTTCTGAGCCATCAGTAACAGTGCCGATACAATGGATCAGTCTGTTCATGCACCAGAACTGACATTCGAGTGCTTATTCAACAGCTAACTGTGAACAAATCCAACAATGTATTTGTCTGTCCATCAGCACTTTATGACTTGCCCTCTCTGTCTCTGGCACTCAAGCCCGTTGTTTTCTATTGAAGATGTAAATCCTTTAAAATAACTTAAAAAATGTTGTTGTTTTTTATTTTATTTTGATAGGCTCAGTAATTTTCTAACAAAGGTCACTCAAACATTAGGAAATATTTAAGTACATTTATTTGGGGACTATTTTCAGCAGCGTATTTATACACATTTGGTGGGTATTTAGGGCAGCAGGATGGTATATGAGGAATTGAGTCAAAATAAACCACAGTGCGTGTCTGTGTGTGTGTGTGTGTGTGTGTGTGTGTGTGTGTGTGTGTGTGTGTGTGTGTGTGTGTGTGTGTGTGTGTGTGTGTGTGTGTGTTTTTCATGGTAATAAAGAAACATGTGACACAGTGCAACAGTGTGTTTCACTGATCTGTTTTTAATAGTTTTTGGACAACAATGGAGCTCTGTGGCACAGAGGAAGAAGATATATCAGGCACTGATACATACACAACACTGGTTAGTAGATACATTAATTTACTGTTTGTTATGTGAAATAACAACAGCCTTATCCTTGAATAAAATGCACTTTGGGGCATAGAACATCCCGCATAGTAGGAATATCATGGACTAGAAATTGATATTATTTGATATCAAGCCATTTTACGCATGATTCCTATTCCCATTATTTTATTAAGGATAGCAGCAATGATGCCAGGCTGACAGCCCGACTGCATCGCCAGTCAGCCTCCATTCTGGTGGCAGAATTGCAAAGTGAAAAACAGTTTAACAGGGAACCAGTCTAAACGCTGGTGGTGTCATTATTCTAGACATTTCATTATGCCATCAACATTACCTTCATAATAGATAAGTTAAAGCAAAAAACCCTTGTTTATTGCCAGTTTAAGTATACAATTCCTTGTTTCTGTACTGCTGGCCATTGCTCCCACCCATTATGATAACATTTTACTTTCCAGTTTGAAAGACTAGCCTAGGCAAAACAAGATTTCAGAAAAACAGACAGGTTTTGAATAAATCCCCCATTTTAAGTCCATAAATGTTCAGCACTTAATGGTTCCTCAACTTTATTTGATCCAAGTCAGCAAAGACCAACAGCAAACAAGGGGATGACACAAGACCACTGCTGGATTTAAAGTGGGGTAGCAACATGGTAAACTTTGGCTCAAAGTTAAACTTAAGAAGTAGGTCTAAAAAATGTAAATGATGTCTTTAATCTTTAATTATAGACAAATTATATAAATGAATGCGTATTAATTATAACACCAGTGAAAAATAATACAATACATTCTGAATTATAAATGTAAAGGTTGTGGGTAAATTGCTATAACTACCAGCAAGAATAATCCATTTTATAAAACACTCAGACTGGTTGAGTACTTGTAGGTTTGAAGTATAAATTATAATATCCAAGTACTCTTATATGAAAATAAGTGCTTTTTAATGACTGGATACATACATTTTTTGTATTTATATCAGGTCATTACTGTCCTATAATAACCACTAACTTGATTTGCAGTTAATTCATAATTTTTATGCAACTCTCCATCACAATAAAATGCACCTGAATATAGTTTTCAATGATACAGATGAAAACAGGGAGGTCAGAGAACTGCTGTGACTCAAATTCCTTTGAGCAATTGACTGGTTGGCCATGTCTGAGCCACACGGAGTAGGGAGAGTTATGGCGCACATGCAAAAGATTTAAGTTCAATCAAGCATTCAGGGCTGGACACCTGATCTTTCGCTTAAAGCTCCACCAGAACAGTGGGAGTGTGGTCGGGCCTCACAGCAGGCCGCCTACCTCCAGCAATCTGCTAACACAGAGCCTCTGAAGGGATGGTATTTATCCAGTCCTGCACAGCTCAGTGGGGACTACTGTGTGTGTGGTAGGTACTACCAGAGGCCCAGAGTGGAAGGGGGGGGGTTGGAATGAAAGCTGAGGAGATTTAGCAAAAAGAGCCCAAACATTTCTATTTTTTAGGAGTTTTATCAGTCTCCTAAAAGTGGTGGAAAATGATAATAACTTCATATTATATCCCACTGTCATGCATATTTTGAGGAAACTCAATTAGGAGTGTTTACATCATCTGAGATGCTGCAAATAAAGTGGCTCATTGAACATAAAATGGATAAACATCAGAACATTCCATTAGAACCATTTTTTGAAAATTGTTTTCAAGAATCAATATCGTGCAAATTGATATTGCTCTTTGGTGGCCACCATTTTTCACACTTTCAATTGAAAACAAAAACAAGGAACGTGCCTGATGTGTTCTAAACAATGACTCCGATACACTTATTCATGACAGCTACAGAATGAAATGTATCTGATGTTTTGTGGTGTTTTGGAGACAGATTTTGGTTAAAATCAGCATTTAGTGAACAAATTATCCAATGCGATATCTCACAGTTACTTTATTAACACAAAGTATTTCCATTTCTATACTTAGATTTACATTCATGTCTTGCCATCATAATCTAAAAAGTATTATTTTGTTTGTATTAAACTGCAGCATTAATATAAGTTGAACCTAGGTTTTTTTTAGCAATTAGTGATTTGAAGCTCAAAACTCTGAAAGCAAAATAAGACATGTTGATGACAGTAAAGAGAAGCTCAAAGCCCGAGAAAACGAGAAAATCTTTAGGATGTAGCTGGAGTTTCCCTGCCACACAGTCCCCCCAGACCAGGGGAGATTTGGGTGAGAGCATTCTTAGGTTTCCTCCAGCCACAAAGAAAACATTTTAGCTTCTCAGTAATCCTTCCCGAAGCCCTCCCTAAGCTCCAAGGGCCCTTCCTCCCTCGGTCATCCCTCCAGCCCCAGCTGGGATCCTGGAGGAGCGTCTCTGTGCTGATGCCCTCCACACACACCATTCACCATCTCTCCATGACCCCTCTGGGACCCAGCTGACCTTCCTGTTGACGTCAAAGTAAATCAGAGCGGGAGCTGGTGCGGCGAGGGGCTCCACCCAGGGGGCTGGAGGTCTAATCACCGTGTTCCTCACAAAAGCCACAGAGGAAACATTAGCATTCCTGAATCTGCCCGCCATCACTCACACTGCAGCCTGTCCTCTAGACGTGTACACAGGTACACATATACAGTCAGTGGAGGGAAGTATCTCAGTCATTTTACTTGTATTTTACTTAGTATCTCAAGGTCAATATTGTACTTTTTACTACACTACTCCACAACATTAATCTGCTATAGTGACTAGTTAGATGGCAGATTAAGATTTTACCTGCAAAATGTATGTATGAGCAACTGTATCGTTATAGATCAGTTCAGTTCAAGTCTGATCTTTACTGTCCCACAAGATGATGTTTCTTTCAGCATGGCAACATAAAAACATAAACAAATTATAATGGCACTCAGTAGAGTGCATACCTTCGCCAGTCCTCTTTAATTCATTCAGGCCTAATCCAATAATAAACTTGATAGTCCTGCATCACTCTAAATGTTACACCACTATGATCCATGCATTATTTCATAGAAATCAATGGAAATGTTGACAAACTCCCTATCTTGCAAATTCCACAAAAACAGTATATAAAGTGGTAATGCGGTAGCATTTTGTCAAAAAATCAATCAACATTTACATGTATCTGCAACTATTTAGATAAATGGTTAACTGTTGATTAAATTGATTGTTGATTACATTTTTTAAGCATAAAAGGCAAACATTCCCTTGTTCCAGCATCTCTACGATGAAGATTTCCCACTTTTCTCTGTTTTACATAAATGTAATAATATATTTAATAATAATGAACTAATTCCTCTCTCTCTCTCTCTTGATAGTTTTTCTTTATTTGTATATGTTTGCTTATGTGGTATTTGCGAAACCATCCTGTCCTCATCAGGAAAACGACCACATAGGCCAAATGTGAAAGCAGCCATTATGACACACATTGACAGCTGCTACAGACGCTAGAGGTGGTGACAAGTTGTGGCCAGCAATCATTACGACAGTGACAGAGGGTGTTGGGTGACCTAAAGAGCAAAAAAGTCTGAATAAGGAGGTGGACGGGATGGATCATTGTTCGTTAACAAGCACAGGACTTTCAACCAGGAGACTGCTGTTTGTGCCCAGTGTGAAACCAATAGTCAATGGTCAATTTTAACTTGCTAACATAACTTGGTAATGTTGGTATGTCAAAGTAACATAGTTATTTTAATCCAAAACAAAATGTTTTCCTAAACCTAAACAGTAGTTTTTTTCGCCGAAACCTAACCAAACCTCAAAGGTCCGTCGAAGGTACGCCTGTCGCTGGTACGCTGCAACAGTCACATTGTTTTAAGAGAGTTTAGATATGAGGATGTGTTGGCCTAAACCATTCGACTATCAGGAGGTGCATTCTAAACTGTGCTCTGACATGTCATAGACCAATATATTAATTGAGAAAATAATCAGCAGACTAAATGATAATACTTGTTTTCCCACCCAGACTGACTCATTCCCACCAAGTCATTCTGATGAATGACAACTTTTAGTTTTGATACTTCAAGCACATTCATATTACAGGCTTTTTACTTGTAATATTATACAATACATTTTACATTATAGTATTTCTACTAGTTCTAGTAGTAGTTCTTATACAGTACAGTAAATGAGTCACAAAAGGCAGTGCCCATAACACAGAAGAAGGATGGGACCTTGCCCACGGGTTACGCTCTGGCATTATTATGGCTGATGGAATAGGACTCAGAGAGTGCTGCTCCCCGGACAAGTTGTGCTTCATTATGAGATGAGTGTTTCATTGTTGCACTGTGTACAACATTCGCTCATATCAATAATGGGATATGCTCCAATGCATCAGGCAAACCCTGGGAGAGAATCTAGCTTCATTTGACTCATTTGATTTCACTGCCGCATTTGTGGCAAAGCAGGTTTGGAGAAGACACAGACATGATTAAATATTCACAACTTCCTGCCTAAACTTTCTCTCTCATCATATGGAGGCTCTGTACGGTGGAGAAATAACTCCAGATGGACATCTTTAAGATTCCCAAATCCTCCTCTTTTTCGCTGGCAGGAGTTTTGGGGTCAAGGTGTGAAGGGAGGACCAAAAGACCCGTTTCCCACAATCCCTCCGCAGCTATAGCCCCCCAGCTGTTCAAGGGCTTCCATAACAACAGCTGCGCAGAGGTTTAGTGGTTCATGTTGCTATGACAACAGCAGGATCAATTGGCATGCACAGACTCTCTGTGCTAATAGCAAAAGTGACATTATACCATAATTTCATTTCAATAAAACACAGGCAGGTTTTTTACTGCTCTAAGATTCAGGGGAACATAAAAAAGAGGCAAATAATTAATTTTGCATGATAATGCCCGTGGCGTGAGCGCCCAAAACTCGCAAGAATCTCCCACGCATATTGACAACCAACCCAGCAATCTCACACTTCAAAATCATTCCCTGGCTATGAAGATTAAGTCAGTACAGAGCGTGATTGTGTCCAAACTCATACAATAGAAGCTAAATAAGGCTTCATGCCCGGCAGCTGTATGTGCCACAGATCACTGACCGGCAGGATGTGCAACAATCAGAAATATTTCTGTTCTCCTGACAAACAGGATATCGGGTCACTTGGCCACCTTAACAGTGAGGAATCAGACTCTATGGGGCGGCGGGGGGGGTTAAACTATTGTAAAGGGCCATGAAGGACCAATCTCAGCTTTAATTGAAGTGTAAGCATGTAGGACAATAGTATTTCAGATGGCGCACTGTATCACAAGCACAACCCTAAAATGTGGTGGAAGTGAATTACAAAACTCTTCATTACCAAAACCTAAGGCATTTAGTCGTCACCAACTAATAAAGCAGTCAAATAGCAGATTAATCACAGAAGATTTATCATATCTTTTTTACTCACCAGATAATGAAAATCAGTTCTCGTCAAAAAAGTCTCAAATAGAACCAGTAAAGGCTTAATCGAGAGTCCATGATACAACAGTGACACTGATTGACTGCAGTAACAACTTGACTGCTTTCCCTCTCATACTTGAAATTCTGTCAAACAAAGGCATGCTCAAGAGCTAACAACTCACATTTAAAGTTATGTCGTTAACAGGCCATCTTAAAGGCTCGGAACAGCCTACTATGTTGAATTATGATGTCACATATTCATCGTGCTAAAATCTCAGATGAACAATTAGATGACAACAATGCCCAGTGTCGACTAATGGTTTTAATAGTCAACTAGTTGATTAATCTGTGAAATCTCTACCACAAACTTGCAATACATTGCACTAAGTATTCCCTCTCAACCAGTTAGTCAAATCTCAGCTCTTTTATCTTGCCCGCCAAACTTCAACCATTTGAGGCTAATTCCAGGGAATTATGAAGGGCTCACAATGACAATGGCAGGTATTCCCACAGGAGTAACCAGAGCCGGCACGGCGTCAGCGCCGGTTTAAGCCCAACATTTAACGAGCATGCAGCTGATACAGGCAGCTGTGCCAGACAAAACACATACATTAAGTCTACACACAGACCTGAGCACTTTATCCAGCTGCTACACACACTATATCTAACTTCCAGCATGACACAAGCTTTTCTAACTTTGTGTCTCTGCCACTAATCGACTCTTGGCTGATATTTGACATTGATTATTCCTCCCTGTCTCACAGAATATGATAGCCCCTTGTGAACAGTGGGGAGAAAGCCAAACAGGAATCCACTGCTAAAAATACCCACATCGTGATGAGTCAGGATGGATTGAGCAAACAAAAAAGAGACCAGTCTAAATTCCTCCGGTCTGGGCTTTCTTTAAAGACTTTCGGAAAAGAAGTTCCAATCCTCAGTGCCACCAGTGGATTCCTCTATTTAATGAATTGAGCCGCATCAAGAAAAGGGAAAAAGAATCTTAAGACTAGTGGGATAAAAAGAGATTATCCATATAGAGGCTAATGATGTGAAAAAGCAACAAAGACTTAAAGAGAATAAAGGTGCCAGAACATAAAAATGTTTAAAAAAAATAAATAAAAGTGTTCACTGACACTGAATTTCTATTATTGACTTAAACTTTCCAGGAATAAATCTTTGTCTAATATATCATATGTATGACTTCACACAACATTTTTACATCTTTTCTTTATACAATCAGAAGTATGGAGGCCCGAAACCAGCAAAAGCTAGTCAAATGTTTTTGTACAATTGTTTGTACATATCTGAGATGGTTTCAAGACTCATTTTCAGCAGAGTGGATACACCAGTGCCAGCTGTGCTTTCTCACACTCTTCTCTCCAACAGTGAGTTAACAGATGCACCGCTGCAGTGCCCACATAGACTGCACTTTTCTGGCTATGCTCAGAAGTGAATTAACTTGAGTACTTAGTTTTTCCCCATGATATCAAACATGGTATTGTATATCTACTACTACAATAAAAAGAAATATAGAGATTTATACTTTTCTTTTCAACTCCAAACACTTAATAAAATAGAAACTGACTTTTAATTTTTTTCCCCCCTTTTACACCCAGTCCATCAACTATGAAAGCAGCTTATTCCGACTTATATTTGTGTGAAACCAGAAGTCAACGGTGAGTTTTTTTAACTTACTAATGTAGTGAAGTAACGTGACACACATAACGTAACCCAAGTTACTTAGGTAATGTAGGTATATTTGTAACAGAAGCTACAGAAGTAACGTAGTTATTTGAAGTATCAAGTATTTTTAGTACCTAAACCTAACCAAACTGACTTTACCACAGCGGTCCGGTATGTGTGAGGCTGGTGCACTGCACGGTCATGTTGTTTTGGGAACGTTGATATATGTTGATTTGACGATGTGTTGACAGTGGCTGATGTAGAGACAGTTAGCTGTAGATAGGTGGCTAGACAGATAGATAAAAATAAAATAGCCTTTTATTTGTGTTGTTTTTCTTTTAACATGATTACATACATATATTATTATTTATTGATGTATTCAGATATATGTTTTACTTGTGTGATAACCTTGTACTTACTAATGAAGGTCTTGGAGCTTCATCATTGACATGTAAATGTAAGCAGGTTTGCTCATGCCAACATCTTTTTCTCCATATATCAGCCTTTCAACAGTCTAAACCTCAGCATGATTGATTTTCAATATTGGATATTTCTCACTATGCAGCACACTTATTATATTTCAGCCCAACTTCCCAAATGCAATAAAAGTATGGTAAGTAGTGAGCTACTGCACATGGCGTTTATCATCTGAACAATGCTTTTGAAACCCCTCTAGGCTCTGGTGAGACTCTTACACTCATATGCTTTGTCACTTACTCAAAGGCAAATACAAGGATGTGGTTTTCAGGTGGCTCTCAGCAAGCTCTCTCTCCAAAGTTTATCAGTACTTCTGTTTGGTTTCAAACCATGCTACTCTTTTTCAAATGTTTTAAATATTCTCACAGTCATCTGTGCCCACTCATCATGACCACATTTTTTAAATGGCCATCCTAATTTATTATCTCCACGTTTTTAGAGCAGCTGTATTCTAATTAAAACATGTTCAATATAAATCCAATTATATCTGAGATAATAGAAAAATACAAATGTTTTGAGCTTGGGACTATATGATGAACTCTTGTCCTACACTACAAAAAATATCTATCTTCTCAAGTAATCTCACAGGGCTATATCTTATTTTGTCTGATAATAATTTGTCTGCCATACTGACATAACAGACAGGATCCAACTGATGCTACTGTTGTCATATGTGGAGAATAACAGTTATGGAAAAGTGTGTTATTAAAATAGTTTGTCATTACAGATTTCTATCATGCTCACAGGTACATCACTCAAACACTTTCATTTAATTCAGTTTTCAGTTCTAAACAATCATTTTCATTACATTTGAGCATGTTTTTGCTTGTATATTGAATTTTTTTTTTTTTTTTAGATTTTATCAAACGTTTTCTTGATATTAACTGAAAGTTCTGCCGTATTGTCTTGAGTGAACTTATTAACATCAAAGTTGGAGTTACTTCAAAATACAGGTGGAATTACCAAGATTTTAATTCAAACTTTTTTAAACCTACATAACATGTTGTAATGTAGTGGTAATGGTATTTTTATGGTGTATAATCTCAGATTCAGTTATTTTCAATCAAACATACTGTTCACACCAAACGCAGCATGTATTTTATGTGCATGCAAACTTGATGTGAAATATACTGTACTGTATGTGTAAACTGCTGTACTGTGTGGTATGAGGTAAACAGCAGGTAAAATGACACAGTTGTCATGAAATACCCAAAGAAAACCTGAGGCATGTCTTCACACTGTACACCAGTTGTCCAGACTGTCAAATGTATCACACTGACAAGACACTGCAGAAATAATCCTGGTGGAATCATGCCTTGTTTCTACAAAAGAAAAATCCAGACGGACAGATGAACACCAGGAACTAGTTCAGTGTAGTGTTGAAAACTTTCGACAGTTTTTCAGTGCAAATGCTCCTCAAGTGGCCTCAAAAGCCTTGGAAAATACCTCTTCATTATCAAGAAGTACCACAAGTAAAGAGGCAGCATTGCACTTGGATGACAACAGCATTCAGATGCATTTTTGCGTCATTTCCAACTTGTCAAATACTGACATTTTGGGTTTTCCAACTCAAAAACTTCACATTGGATTGGCGTTCGGATGCCGACCAACCCGACCTACAATCCCAATGCATCAGTATTTTACGAGATGGGAATGAGACTTGAAAATCAACTATTCTCACAAATAGGACCTTTAAAGTTAATAACAAAATGTATAAATTAATGATAAACTCTAAAATATATAGTGAATTGTACTAAACCCATGAACCTTGAATTAGTGCATATCTTAGGTTGCAAATGTAGATAAATATATTTATTTGGTGGCTTTTCATTGGGCATTTAGCTTGCCTTGAGGCTTGTATACTTTTGAAAGAATGGTGCAGCTGAGACAGGAGCTTGCACAGAGCCAGTGCAAACAGCTGCATAGATTAAAATAGGATTCTATCTGTTGTGAGACGTGTGAGTGAATAACGTGTCTGATATTCTTTTAGTCTAGACACGGGGTCAGCCTGTTTATTTGTTCTTTTGGCACAATGATTGACAGCAATGATTGACTGCAATGATTAGTCAATTCATTTATTGGTCGATTAGTCGACCAAAACAAAATGAGTGGATAACTATTTGGTGTGATGTGAGGATGTGCTGCTTTTCTTTGTTGTTTCATAACAGTTATAAGAAGAGTCTTGGGGTTTTGGACAAAAGAAGAAATTTGAAGATGTGACTTTTGGCTTTGAGAACTTTTTTCCAAATGTTTTACATTTTAAAGAAAAATTAATTGATTTAACATAAAAAGAAAGGGGCAGATTAATTGTTAGTAAAAAAAAAAAGTGTTAGTTGCAGAGGGTGACTACAGTTAAGTAGTGAAGACAAGGGAACATTTCAACATCTTTTAATCATTATCACATTTATTGTGAAATATTGTATTATAAGATTCTACTCGACTATTGTGAAAAAATGTGCTGGAATACTTTAGAAATGGAGATTGCTTTTATACCAATAATTTCTTCTGCCCTCATTATTTCTATAGGTAAAATTAAATGTTTGAATTTAAAAATGCTTTCACTGTCTGGGCATGAAACAGTAAAGGTAGACAGGGAAGACAGAAATACAATGGACTTGGCAGAACAGACAGTGAGGAATTCCCCATCATGTCTGAAGTGAGCTAACCTTGCTTTTTTTCTTTCTGACTCTTCCCTCCTGGTGAGCGTCCAAAAGAAGAAAGTTAACTCTTTCATTGACATGCTGGATGTCTGCTTCAGTTGTTTGTTCGGAGTGCACAGCTCCTCATAATAAACCATCACATCCCTAAGGAATGAGCCTGCAGATTTTACTGACAGTCAGGTATTCTCTGTAGTCTCCACTATGCATTTCCACACATTAGAAATGCACCACTTATTTCACAGCCCACACCCCAGCTCCATATCCAGGTAGTTAAATACAAAGTACTGTCTGTCCATTTCCCAGGACAGAAAATAGTGTCTTTAAATTTAAGGTGCTCTGCCATCTGTATTAAATGTCTATGGCTGTTTATAAATACCACTGACCAGCAGTGAGCCGGTTCACTGAGACGGAAAGAGACCGATTCACACAAACACACACAGGCTTTGGGGAAAAAGTCAAAGCAACAAAAACTCAGGCAGCACATTCTCAATCAATTTCCCCCTCCTCTTTCTCTGTCCCTACACACACACATGCACACGTACATTCACAAGCACACACACACATATATATACAAATATATATATATATATATACACACACACACACACACATATATATATATATATGTATATATATATATATATATATATATATATATATATATATATATATATATATATATATATATATATATATATACATACATACATATATAGGCCTGTTTTGAAGTGGGCATCAAGTAGGCAGTGTCATCCCTCATCTCTTGCCACAGTACGTTTCACCTTCATAGTCCAACTGACAGCCCTCTCCAAGCCACTACTCTCAGAGAAGTATCTCCCCGCCGCTGTGTTGACCTTTATCTGGGCAACCCACACAGAATGTCACTTACCCATCTCAGGGAAAATACATGACTTCGATTTAAACAAATGTTAACAATCCACAAACACAAGTCACTAACAGTATGTCTGCACCAGAATAACGACCACTTTGGTGACCTCTAGTGGTTTTAGTGACAGGTGGTTTAAGTGCCTAAACCTAACCAGGTAGTTTCAGTGCCTAAACCTGACCAAGTAGTTTTAGTTCCTAAACCTAACCAGGTAGTTTCAGTGCCTAAACCTAACCAGGTAGTTTCAGTGCCTAAACCTGACCAGGTAGTTTTAGTTCCTAAACCTGACCAAGTAGTTTTAGTTCCTAAACCTAACCAGGTAGTTTCAGTGCCTAAACCTGACCAGGTAGTTTTAGTTCCTAAACCTAACCAGGTAGTTTCAGTGCCTAAACCTGACCAGGTAGTTTTAGTTCCTAAACCTGACCAGGTAGTTTCAGTGCCTAAACCTGACCAGGTAGTTTTAGTTCCTAAACCTGACCAGGTAGTTTCAGTGCCTAAACCTGACCAGGTAGTTTTAGTTCCTAAACCTGACCAGGTAGTTTCAGTGCCTAAACCTGACCAGGTAGTTTTAGTTCCTAAACCTAACCAGGTAGTTTTATTGCCTAAACCTAACCAGGTAGTTTCAGTGCCTAAACCTAACCAGGTAGTTTTATTGCCTAAACCTAACCAGGTAGTTTTAGTGCCTGCCCCTGCAATGAATAACTTTAAACAATGCAGTTTTCTTCCTGTGTACTGCTCATGTAAAACTTTTTGTCCAGTAAATTTGTGATGTTATTCATCCTGGTGAAGAACTGCTTCTGAGAACAGAAACTGCTGAACTGTGGGTGAAGTTGTGGATTGCAGGGATGGATACTTTTCATGTGTCACAGTTTATATGTAGTAGATTGATAAAATGACTGTGTGTCAAATTATAATCTAATTAGGATTGTCTTTAAAATTGTTCTGAAATCAAAAGCTTTTGTTTGTAGAGAAAATTGGTGTGTCCATGCACTTTCCTTCTCTGTGACACTGGGTCAAATTTGTTTGGGGGCTTGGTGTTCTGTGCTGTCAGCAAAAATTTCAATGCAACCGATAATCCACTAAGAGTGGCCAAAGTGACACATTTACATATCCTACTCATTAGGGGCTTTAAGCTGAAAAACATGTGATATGCATACTAAATGACAACCACTGGAAACTACTTGATGAATGTGTAAACAATGAATGTGCCAAATAATGGGAGATGCAGATAAACACATGGGTGTGTACACTTACTGATCTTATGCAGAATAAGCTATATTTGTTTTTTTCATTCATTAATACGTTTTTAGAAAAACATGACATTTTATTACTCGTGGAGTAATAAAATCACAGTGTATATTCACAGTGTTTACTCATGGAGAGCTGTAGCACATGCCCTGATATCACTTAACATACAGTATCTTTAAGTGTCAGCATGAAGCACTCCTTAGAACACTCGTGATTTCACAAGAAGAGAGGTTGAACTTGAGACTACCCCCAAAAAACTTTTCCTTCAAAGCTAAACAAACAAATCTGACCCGCAATCAGCACTATCACATTTCAAACTCCCATTTACACCAGACTGACACTGTAGCTATGCCAAATGGGTGCCAGCAGGGAGACGGGTACGGACATACCACAGCGGTATCGAGACCTTGACCGGAGGAAAGTAGCTGGGGAGGGGCAGTTGGACAGTGTTCTCTCATCACCCAGTAAGAACCTTTTCATATAGCAGCAGACATGACGCTGTACCACCTCCAAGCTGCCTTATTTGCCCGCACACTGGCTCGGCAGCTGTTTATAACTCCCTTTTAAAACAGAACCTTCATCACTCTTTCGAGATGAACCTTTTATGAGGTTACACAAGGAGTGGGAGGTGTGTGTTGGTGCATGACTGTGTGTCATTTTTTTACTCTTTTATTCAATATTTTTTAGTCTCTGATAATTAATGTGCTCTAAACTTTGTTATGAGTTCCTTGGAGATTGCTTCATCACCTCTTTAACTGCAAACTTTTGTAATTGGAGGAATCTCGATGGGGTTTTGATCATTTCTAGCCTATAGTTATTTTTATTTAGAAATTATGTGAGTTATATGGATAACTAATGTATCTATACAGACGCAGTGGGAATAATGTGCCCTTACATTGTCATGCTGTGTCTGCAAGGCACGGAAACATAAAGGAAATCTTTGCAGTGAAGATCTTTCTTAAAACGGTCTACCTCTGAGTCAACACAAGAGACAAAGACATGAGGAAAATTTACCAAAAAAATTCTGCAAAAACATTTTATATCTAACTACAATAATTACAATGTACCACTGCCATGTATTGGTAATAGCAGGAATCACATTGAATTTAATTGTATAAACTCTGAAAACCATCTCTGTTTTTAAATAATGGCTGTCACCACCTTCTGAATATGAGTTTTTTTCTTCTTTTTTTTTCCCTAAATGAAAAAAAGTGCTGAAAATAGCTCATTATGTCCGTGTTTTACAGGCTTTTGGCACAGGTTAGTGAAAGGTGCCACTGCCAAAAATGCTCCAGGGCCAAGAAACTACAACTGAAACATTTGGCGTCAAATAAGTTGTTCTTGTTGTTTAGTGTTGAAAGAAAGCCAGCATCCCAGATACTGCAAACTTGTGTTTTGACAGCCTTTTTTGTGCATCAATAATCTGAGAAGCTGATTTATGGACAAATGTTTAAGACACATAAAAAATAGTTTTGGTTTGCAAATCATTTTGAATCAAAGTGGTTTAATATACAACTTTTTAACACCTTTGAAATGACAGTGTGGACAAGCAGGCTATAAATTCTACATCAGCGCTTGTTCTCATTTCCCTCTATTTATATACATCACTTTCAGTGGTATTTAATACACAGTGAAACTAGGACTTTAATTGGGTAGTTAAATTTGAAGTTATAACATTTTCAAAAATCCTGATGTCTTTATAGGCAGTTCAGACTAACTCCAGGGAAGGCATCACAACTGGACTTGGTCCTGATTGGCTCCCCTCACTAAATACCTGATTTTCTTCCAAGAGGGGCAGCTTTAAACTGGAAAAGCATCCAGCAGCAGGTTTACCTCATTTGAATTGGAAGAGCTGCTGCTGTCAGTTAGATAGCCATATTAGGACTGCTCTGCATCCACCAAGTTGAAATTAACCTTTGACTGAACTTTATTTATTCAAATTAAAGGTCAACTTGTAAATACCTAAATACCTACAGTACAATGTTAAAATATTGATTTTTCGATACATATTGATTCTAAAATTTGAAACACTTTCGATACTCATTCTCTGCAGTATCGATACACACGACACACATTATTTTGATCTGAGGAAACAATGAATGAAAAAAAAAGGTTTTTTATATTAATGTTTTCACTTTCTGGTGTTCTCTGCTACTAGCCAAGCAAAGAAAATAATTGCTTTATATTTAGGTCCTTCTTATAAGCATCAGTTTATAGGTGTTAAGGCCGTTATAATTCCCTATATCATTTACTTTAGTAAAACTACATAAGCTGAATATTAGCATCATAAACATTTTTATTGTTAGATTATGAGACATTTATAAGCACTTGTATTATTGTTTATAATAGCATTACAAAAAAAATTATTAACTAACTTACCTAATATGTCAATCTTAAACAAGTTTCTTATAAGTGCCTTGAAAATGTCTTATATTCTAATAATAAACAAGTTTAATATGCTAATATTAACACGTATGTAGTCTTATTGATGTCAATGAGTATCTGAAGTGCTTATGAGCACCTTATTACCTATAAACTAACACTTATTACAAATACTTTAATATAAAGCATTACCAAAGTATCTCATTGTCATGTTATAGCCTATAAATGCTATAATTTTATGCTCTGAATGTTGTGTCAAGTTTTTCCGATGGTATCGAAAATGGTATTGAATATCATTATTTCTCAAGGGATTATATCAGAGTTAGACATTCCAGTGTCATCACACTGCTGCAGTTTACTGTATGCTTACTATGTAAAAAGGATCACTTTATCTATGACATCAACACCATCAAAAGCTGCTTACTTATGACTGAATTATTCATTGAAGTGATGCACATCTGTCATTTGGATTGGACAGATCTATGCAGCAGACAGCTGCCAAAGTCAAGCAGCATATTGTACCGTCCTTCACAATAGTCTCTATTATGCTCCTATGTCTTGTTATGTCTTCTGCATATAAACTACTGTCCGCTCAGACTTCAAATCCAAATAAAACACATTACAGGGTACATTACTTCACATGTGAAATTTCTCCAGAACGGACAGGTGGAGTAAGCATACATGAAAACACACACACACACACACACACACACACACACACATTACAAAATAAACGTAAAGAGGAATATTTCCTAAAACACTTGATTTCTTCAGACATTAGAGCAAAATACTCAATTTCTGCATTTCTCACTTTTTAGGAATGTCTCTAACAATACAATGTTTGAGAGAGAGCAAACCTCTTATCGTGGCACATATCCTAACATGCTAATTACCCCACACACAGTTTGAGTTCATTTATTATGCATGAAATAATCTAATATGATGACTGTGATAATTATGCGCACATAGATAAGATAAAAGAGTAGTAACCAATTATGGCGCGGGAGTTGGGAAAAGTAATTATTCTTTGTAGTGGAAAGAAGTCTCGGCTCGAAAAAAAGAGGATCAGTCTGCTTTTTTTCATCCAGTTCAGTTCACAGTGCTGCAATTAACATGTGGAATCATGTCTGCACTCGCTGATAATGTATAAGGAATATTTTCTTGATTAAGCATACAGTAACACAGATATGTCTTGTTGTTGTAAGTATTTAGGGATGTATAAGCTTCTCACTGAGTGGCAAAATTGTAAAAAATAAACCATTAACAGTGTAAAACCTGCATGGGAACAGCTGTTGAGGTAAACTGCTTTCCGCATAGATTCATTTAGAGCTATGTGTCTGTTATGATAATTGTACACGCTCACTCCCTGAGACTCTTCACACACTCCAGAAATCTGACATGTTTACATTATTACTTGAAAGGCAACACGACTCGATGCCTTGGGTCTCGTCAGCAACAGCAAATCAGGAAGGACACTAACAGGAAGGAGTGGTGCTCAGAGTCGAACGCTCACAAATCAGACGCGTGTTGTAGAGTCATTAAATATTACCACTTCTAAAATCAGAGCTGGCGTGCGGTTAGCCGGCACTACTGTGCAAACATACTTAACACAGCACAGCTTTCTTTGACAAATTATGTGCCTGCCACTGCAAATCACAGGAAACAGAGACTTGACAGTAATTCCATTTTTCTGTGACTGTTTGGGCTTAAACTGTGTTATAAATCAAACTTTTATGTGATGGAATGTGGCAGCCTGGAAACGAGTTAAACAGGGCTTAATATGTCGGCATCCATTTTGCTCATATAGTGAAGGAAAGAAATGTTTCACGGTGACTCTTGGATACTCTTGGATAAGATGTAAACTTGATGACTGAGTCACTGCTGCAGCAAACACAAGAAAGAAAATGAGTAACACTTCCTATGAGACACATATCTATAATACATTATAGACATAATTGCATTATAATGTGGCTATACTGACATAGGATCTTAGTTATAAGTAAGTGATAATATCATTATAAAACATTAGAACAGTATAATGCATTATGAAATGATCATGACGTATTCCAACTATGAGAAATACAATACACTATGATCTGTGCAAATCAAATGTCAGTGAGTGACCAGCAATTATAAAGTATTATGATACTAACCTTATTAATCTTTATATAATGCTTTATAATGTCTTATGATTATTGTTATGAAGACTTAGGTATATTTATGAGTGCTCATAACTATAGGTGCATTAAAACACATTATGTGCATAATGCATTAGCGACATCGGCATCATAATATGATTATTGTTATGAAGCATTATGAGTATAAGTGCCAGTGTAAAATTACCCAAAAGTCAAACTCAAGGGAAAAGTAAAGCTATTGTGTTATAATATAACTTTTGTCAAATCAAAGTCATCCATGCGAATAATACTAATAATACTTCAGTGTCAAAAGTAATTTTCCAGCAATAAATGTACTTAATTATCAACAGTACAATAACAGTGAATTATACATATATTGACATGTATGTATAAACTGTATGGGTCGTGTGATTACCAGATTCAATGTTCAACATTTTTTGTGATCAATCCAACTGCCAATTAAAAAGAAATTGATTTAAAAATGCACTATTAAGCTTTGATGGAGGATGTAATGCAATGTCACTTGTAGCTAAAGTTGTGAAATAAATAAATGTAGTGGAGCCAAAAGAACAGTATTTGTCTCCAATAAATGGTGGAGTGGAAGTATAAAGTAGCAGAAAATTGAAATACTCAAGTACAGTATTTGAGTAAATGTACTTAGTTACATTACATCCCTGCTTTTAACTATGATAATACATCGCTATAGGCACATTAACATGCATTATAAGGATGTTTACAATGCATTACAGACATGGGCTTCATAGAAAGTGTTACCAGAAAGTGTGAAAAGGGGGGATGTGACCACATATAAACAAAAAAATGAAGTACTAATGTAGTTAAATTAGTAGAAATGTACTACTAATGCACATTTTGTACAATCTAAACAGACATTATCTGGAGGAGGATTGTCTTACTGACCTCTAACTAAGACCACATTTATCTGACTCAGGAGCACACACGTCATCTTCACACCCCTCCGGAAACCTCTGTCAGCCATTACCCAGCCCACATCTCCCTCGGACCGCTGCAGTTGACTCATGATTACTTGCAGAGTCTAAGCTTCAGGCCAAACATGATAGTCTGAGACGAGTCAACACGGCTGTCCAAAAGACAGCTCTCACAAACAATACCAAATCACCTTTAACAGGTTTGCCAGATTTTCGGATTCACACCAAACATCAGCACAACAGGGAACGTGTTGGAAGAAATGTCTTTATGTAGGTGTTGATCCTGCAGTCATTTCAGACCAGGAAATAAAAGATAAGAGTGTGAATGTGAACAAAGAGAATAAACTAACCTTCAGCTCTTCATGTGCTCTGTAGCTTTAAACTTGAGGTTAATGCCAGTGCCACTCATGTTTCCTTACACTCTCAGCAAAGTCATAATGTTCTGAATGTAATGAAGTGAGGAGAGGAGAAAGCAAGGACGATGAATATGGCCAAGAAGGCAATTGCTGCATTGCCGTGTTTCATACAGACAGCTGATGTTCGGAATAACTAGTCTACTGTATGATTCTGCACAAATGACTTTCTCACAGACGTGTTTATTCAGACCTTGAGCCATGTTCAAGCATGGCTGCAATCAAGATTACCTCAGTGCCTCTAACATTATTGAAAAAAACAACTCTTTGACCAAAGCTTATTTATTTTATTTGTAAAACTCAGCCTCTGTGGAAATCGTTGCAGGGATTTACTGCATCCACAATACATTACCTGTCCTGATAAAAACAATGTGAAACACATACAAGTGTTAAGGCAAATTTAACTCAAGCTTTGCTTTTAAGTTTAATAACAACCCAGATGAATTGACTTTGAGGAATAAGTGAATATGATGAAAACATTAAAACAAACCCAGTGTTGCAAATAATTGCTCATTTAGGATCCCTGATAGTTATTACTGCAGTTACAACTATTCTTCCTAGGGTCCACACAAGAGTGTATCTATAGAACTAGTTATACACTTGCACTTTAGTTATGAGGTGTCACATATACTGTGTATCTATAACACTTGTGATGCATCATAACTGAATTAAAAGTGTAAAAATAACACACAAGCAGTGTGATAATCATATTACAATTGTATGTAGATTATACTTAATGACATGATTTAGAGCTGTGCTGTGTGTCTAACCCTTTTGAATCAGTGTTTATATACGACTTATTGTATTTTTATGCGAGGTTTTGAGAAAAACTCATCAGCCAGAATTACCTTTGTGGACGTTTTTATCTTTAACCAGGTTCATATCCTGAGTTTTCGCCACAGAAGCTCTAGTTAAACAAAGTCAATAATAATAAAGTACACATATCGTATCCTATTCCATCCAAAACGCATCCTATCTCGTGTTTCCAGTTATTGTTGACATTTTCAATATCTAACCAAGAATATGATTTTTACCTAACCTTAAAAGTGCTTCAGTTACCCAAAAATAACCATAAGAATCAGGAATTCTGTTTTCATTGCTATGAGAGGATATTGTACTGCAAGGGTGTATTGTGGGAAAAATAATGAAATACTTGCGGGTGTGTTTACACAAAAACTACTCAACAGATTTCCACGCAAAGGATGGAGGATGGGTCTCCCCCAGAATAGACCACATTAACTTTTGGTGGAGATCCTGATAAATGGACGCATGCAGAATTTTCTTTCTTACTTTCTTTAACATTGCAAGAAAACAACTTTTTTTCATATTCAGCTGGGTGGTATCTAGTGAGTGAGTACAAGTTGATGCAGATCCATATAAAAATCCAGAGATTGCAGATTTCATTTCAAGAAATTTTTGTTTTCATTTTCCAGTCACTATACGGTAACAAATAGGGTATTGGATTAGGCTTGATTGAATGAAAGGGGACAGTTGGGCCTTAGCAGAGGTATGCACTCTACTGAGCGCTATTTTAGTTCAAATGTTTCATCATTATGTCGATTGAAAAAGTAGCTTCAGTGGCATTACATTTCTCCCAAAATGTATTTGCAGTTGCAAAAAGGTTGTATACAGTATAACATGAACTTGTTACTCTGCACTTGTCCCAAAATGTGACATGTTATGTTGCATTAGCATCACTTAAAATTAAAAGCTGCTGGTTCAACAGTTAAACTTCAGGGTAACATGGGACTTTGTATTACAGCGTCAGAGGCATTTAGCTCCTTTGGGCACTGATATGAACTTGTATGACTCCAGCAGCACTGAGGCATCCAGGATGCCGAAAGCCTTAATGAGATATAATACAGTAATAAAACTGTGTAGTCCTTCTTTAATATTTTAAGAGCGACAAGTCTTATGAAACATCATAAAAGACGTAGCCTTCCCATGGAAAATGAAATGCACTTCGACTGAAGCCTGTGCCATCATAAAATCATGGCACTTTTATAGCAGGGGACAGAACTACATAAAACAAGTCATTTGCAGCTAATAAGAGCGATCACTAAAATGCATTAGGGCAAATTATTCTGTCCTTGCCACTGTACAGTGCTTTTACTAAAGTCTGTTGATAAGCCGCTGTTTTAGCCAAGAGCCTGTACACTAACAAGTGTTTCATCAGGCATCTGCAAAGAACACTTGGAGATTAACGGTAAGGTATACAAATGGATTTGAAGAGAAAGCCGCTTTTGTGAAAGTCTAATGTCGAAATAAAGGAGCAGCTATAGACTGAGTGAAAATATTGTCCTTCAGATCAATGGTGTCCTGGAGTGCAATAGGCTGAAACATTCAGATGAGATGTGAGTGGCAGAAAGAGCAACACACTTGAATAATATCTTTGGAGAGGATACTGAAAAATGGAACCGTGCTCCAGTAAATAGCCTTTTGGAGGTCACAACTTTGGAGCTGATGCATTTCTATTCAAAGTGCAGCAGACTTCAATGAGCTACTCTGCCAATAGTCAAAGTAGGGTGATTTCAAAAGGCCACCTACCACCACTTCAAAGAGGCTAATTTTTCATCTCTATTGCACACTTTTCACATGTTGCCTTGTGTCTTGGGCATCCAACCTGTCTCTTGGTGCAGCTCGTCGGTGGATTAACACAGCTGTAAATGTATCCAAGGGTGAACAAAACAACTTCAGGAGGTGATCAGAGATGTAAACAGCACAGCAGTGATATAAGTTAGCTTAGCGCTCCCCAAAATAGCTTCTGTTGATGTGTACTTGGCTGTAAAACTTTGTCTGTTTGTCTTCAACTTTGTAATGAAAGTTACTCTGACTCACAGAGGAGGAACAACAGCTTTCCTGCTGGCAACAGCACTGCAGTGCTGAAAAACAGCTGGAACTGTACCTGCAGTACGGAACGACTGAAGTTTAAGTAGAAGAAAAACATAAGCACAATAGCAATTTGCTGCAAATCAAGATACACACTGAAAACATACTGACACTTTTACAGATTTTAGTTTGTGAACATGGTCTTAAGTCAGTGCTATTAGCATGGAAAACCAACATTGACATTTCACTCTTAACTAAGTTTTAAAGAGTATTACACTGAGATTTTCAATAGCAGTGACACCATTTTGGCCCATGCATTTATTCCTTTTCAAGGGAAGCGCAAATATGCAGCCACACAGTGCTTGGTGGGATTTTCTCTGCTATGATCTGCTGTTGAATTCAAATCAAATATTTTGAACCTCACCCAGCTCAGCTGTTACCACGACTCTCAAATATAATAAATTCAGGATTTACTGGCAGGCTTCATATTTCTCTGTGTGAAGCCCTACTCATTTATTAGGATTATCTACATTCCACCAGAGATAAGAACCAAAGGCACAATGAGGTTCGGAGTCTTGTTAAAGGTCTTTAAATGCAGAATATATAATAAGCTGTTGCTAATTTGATTTTGTGCTTGATCCTTGAATAATAACCACTGATGTCTAAAAATAATATGTTTAATTGTTTTTAAGGCAAAAATAATGACATCAAAAGCAATTTATACCAAAACTATGAATACAGAAGACATTAGAGAGTAGACATAACCTACTTCTTACACATCTTTAAATTTCACTCACAGTAAACACTGTATCTATGTGAGCATCCTGCTGGTGAAGAACCTAAGCTCTCCTTAGGTCCTCCACTCTATGCTATGACTTCGACTTAGTTTATGGAATGTGTCCCTGCTGGGTTTTCATTTCCTCTGTCTGAAAAAAGGAATGCAATCAAAGTACTGATGTTAAAATCATTACCTAATGACTAAAGCCTTTGTATGACTTCTTCCATGCTGTGGCGTTCACTGTTCAAGCACACATCACATACTATTGTGAGGGGAAGAGCTTTTCTAAAGTTTGTTTGAAGGGCCACTTGAATCAAACGTGCTCAGCCAAATCAATCGCTGAATTGCATACTGAAGACTAATATGGATTTTTCTTACATGTAGGTCTTCAGCAGAGGATGTTTTGATGACATGCTAACAGCAGAGCGGAACAGAATTGTACCTTATATATTGTAGTGGCTCATCATTTAAGTGTTGTTTTTATTCTCTCCTATGTCCTGATTAGTGGAGCCATGGGCACTTTTACCCTGTCTTATTATTTTCGTCTATCGTCAGTGTTGTTGTAAAAATATGTGCCAAGATGGATGTGCTGTCTTCTCCTGCAAACCAAATCTATCTACAGCTACAAATAAAGTAACATGAACCTCAAGCCACACTGAGATAATGTCCTGTGATAGCTAATATAGGTATAATTGTTCATGTTTGGACCTACTCACGCGTAAGCTGGACAGTCACTGTTTTATTAAAAATGTTTTGTCTCGTTTGAATTCTGCCATAATTTACACATATGATGTTTGTTGACTAACTCTCCTTTTTACATAAATCCAGCTGTCAGTATGGCCAGACCTGATTATCACCTTTTTTAATAGTATTTCTGTGTTGAGGTGATGGCCGTGTTGGTGTTGGTGACGTACTGTATATTGAGTGAGTTCACTGGGTGGTTTTACACAAAACTAAATGGTATTTTACTATCTTTTCAACATACTGCTATACATATATATATATATATATATATATATATATATATATATATATATATATATATATATGTATATATATATATATATATATATATATACTTGTTTTAGGTTGAGCTATTTTCAATGCAAATAATCTGAATGAATTCATGAAAACTTTATAGATCAGTTTTTTCTGCCATATAGGTGGTGTGGCAGGTGTGGGTATAAGGTGTTTTGTTGAATCATTTCAATCAATCTGAAACCAACATAATATATTTTCAAATGTTCTACTGATGTATCAGCAATCACGCTACTGTACAATACATTACCATCACTGTCTGACTGCTGCTTCTAAACATATCAACCATGCCACAGTCCTATGCTGGATATATTTTCTTGACATCTTTATGTCCTTCCAGAAACAAAGCTTCGTGATGTTGACAGTATGGAGGATCATTAAATTTGCCTGCTGCTTCTCTTGGAGCATAAATCAAGCCAATCCATCTCTCTCCGACCCCGCTCCCTGGTGGCTTACTTAGAGCCATGCCAACGCAGCACTGGCTGTGGAATGAGCAAGGGTAAGCATGCAAGGGCTGTCTGACGGTATAAACAGGCCTCTGCCTTCTCTTGAGAGCAATAGGGATCAAGCGGGTTTAGTGGGCATGACCTGTGAGGACCCAGACAGGGCCAAAACATGCAACACAACACAACACAATTGTCTTAAGGATTGCTGCTCTATTGAACATGAGAAAACTAGCTTACATCACATTGCTCACGGGCCCGGAACAGGACCTAGATGCACTCCGCTGAGGATACCCAGCAGACTAAAGCCTTATGAATAATTCTGAACATCCTCTCGCTTTTTCCTGCCTGATTTAAGAAAGTGAGGCCCTCAAAAACAAATTAGACATCTCACAATCTGATTGCTTCAAAGAGGAATCCTACAATATGAAGCCTATTAGTCTTACAAAAGTCAAAAACCTTACATTTCTCAGATATAATGTATTTGTTTCTTTGGCACCATGCAGGGTGGAATTAGAGGTAACGCCGAAGGAAATGACAAGACATTTGCTCGTGGTTCAATTTCCTCAATTGCTTTATGGCCATACATAAATGCTTAAATTGGTTTGTAACATATGCTCTCCTCGCTCTGTTTACTTCCTTCATTTAGTGTGACTGAATCACTTTATTAGTGATTATCGCCCCAAAAGCTGCAGGAATGCACAGCATCACACCTCATCATGTAATTTACCCATATAGTAGGAATGGGAATATGCAAATAGTGTCGAAGTATTTTCCAGCACCAAACATGCCCCTGGGCTGCTTGTCCAATGACACAAATCATCAATTAAGATCTCAGCAGGGTATGGGGATAAACTAAATTGGCATTATCTCTATCTGACAATATGTAGAGCCGTGTGGGGTACATCACAACAAAGAACAAACATCACTGAGGGTGATTGGTAGCGAACCGTTTCAACTCATGTGTTTGAGTGTGTGTGTCTTTGTGTGTTCGAAATCAGTTCCCAGCTGAATCATCCACTTTGAGACACTGAGGTGGTACACAACAAGGAACACAATCATTTGAATCACGTAAAAGGTAACAGACCTTCTTTTGGTCTTTCAGCAGCGACTCACAGCAACAACAACAGCGGCTTTCAAAGCATTTACTTTCACAGGGGGTGCGAGTTGAGCTCCTCATGGGATTTTATGCTGAGCACTCTGCACCTGCCCAATGTGTTTGACGGAGGGAGCTAAAGTGGTCTAAATCGCCATTGTGATTTCTCAGGGAAGCAGATGATTAGTAAACAAATGGTTCAGGCATATTTAATTAAGCTAATGTACTCCCAATGCTCCGACTATAGTCTTTGCTGTGAAGGGCCTTTACTTCAACTGCAATTTACAGTTGTGACATTTTTACCATCGACAGATGAGAAACTGAAAGAGGTAAGAAACCCTGGAGTTCTATTTCCTGAGCTTCACATTCAGCACAGGGTGTTTTTTTGTTTTTGTTTTTTTTAAATGAGATGTGTTTGCCAAATCTATGGTACAAAAATATGTGATATCTGAGGGGCAGAAATCAAAGCTGAGCGCAACTGAACAGATGAGTCGACTGGGTTTGACTCACAAAACTACCACAACACAGCAAACAGCCTGCAAATCTGTGTCTTTTAACTGCAAGATCATTAAAATCAAATCGAACAGGGCCTCAAGTGTTTGAGACAAGCTGTCCGACAGACACAGGTTCCATCGAATCACACTGACGGCATTTCGTGCCAGTCAAACATCTCCTGTGAGTGAAATAGTCATTTGAGCAATTGTGGAATAAACTAGTCATCTGAAATAGAAAGTGGTGAGTGGCACACAAAGAGGGCCAGTGTTCAGTTGAGAGAGGTTTTGCAGGGCAGGGAAGGCTGAGAGTAAACATTAGACCTCGCTGAGATGCAGATAGTTTGAGCAGGAGAACGCTTCAATCAAAGATAAATTCACCAAGATGAGAAGAAGAATTGGACGCCCTTTTTAAAAGACAGACATGAAAGGAAAATAGCTGTGTTTGATTTAGATGTCATGGACTAAATACAAGACTTTAGCTTTGTATAAAAAAAAAATAAAAACAGTTGTTTTACGCCTGCCACAGAACATATAAACACAATACATTTACAGGAAAACCTGAGCTATTTAAATTGTCAATAAAAGGCTACATTTCAAACTACAGGTAATATTTATTTTTTCAGTGTTACATAAGTATCAGTTATTTGTTTATTTTGGCCACACACAAAAAAACAAAAAAAACAGCCACACACACAGAAACACTACTGTCAAGAATAACAATATCATGAACAGAAAAATGCTGCTGAATTAACTTGGACAAACCTGAATGTAAGTTATTTTACACTGAAATCCTTTACCGTTTTATTACAAACACACCAACTCTGCCAGTCAAAATAAAAGCATTTCGACTCCAGTCAAACACACCGTGGAACTTCGACATTAGGAAAATTGCAGTAGCCATAAAAAAAAACTCAAAATATGTTGTTGTTGTTTTTTCTTTTTTCTTTCTTTCTTTTTTTTTTTTTGTTTTTAGCACGGAAGACTCACACCTCAGATATTCACTATAAATGTATTAATAATCGGAACGTGATGTGGCACTCCGGTGCTATCTGACAAAGCCGCTGAAATAAAAACGCCAGCTTCCGGCTGCTATGCGCTCATTCTGTCCGCTCCGGTCACTATTATCATTATGAATCTAAATATCAACCTTTTGCACAAAAGCATCCGCCGCCAAACACAACACATCCTAGACACGAGCATCACAAACATTACCGACACATTTTTAAAAAAAATCCAAACGCCGCATCAAGAAAAAGCACAAAAAAAAATCCACTGGTCTTTCAGTCCAGCACAAAAATGCATCTCCTCTCTTTTCCCTCTCTCTTTTTTCTCCCCCACCTCGACTCCCCCCTCCCTTTCTCACTCTCGCTCTCTCTCTCCCTCCCTCACTCTCCCTCTCTCTCTCTCTTTCCCTCCCTCTCTCCCTCTCTCTCTCTGTCTCTCTGTCTCTCTCTCTCTCTCTCTCAGTCTCTCTCTCTCTCACTCTGGCCTGGCTGGCTGTCTGACTGTATGAATAATGTCCTGCCTTTTGTAATGAAGGGGGGGTAAAGGGGAAAAGGACGCTGAAGTGGTAAAGCCCTGCTCCCATGCACTGACATTGAAAATGAATGACAGCTTACCTGCATGCCAATCTTCATCAGACTGACACTGGGCTGACAGCACAGCCTATACTCCTCCACACAGCCGGTGACGTCAGCCATGCCAGGCCCCTCCCACCTCCATCTCCATCTCAGCTCCCCGTTTTCCCAGCACCGGGCTGCTGATGCCTTCCAGTGTCCATGGGAAATACGGCAATCACGTGTGGGGGGCTTCACGAGAACAGTAACCCCCTGCAGACACAAAGATGGTATAAAGGCAAAATTCTGTGTTCGGGTTGTATGGGAACAGTGGTGCAAAGCAATAACTTGGAGGCAATGAAGCTCCCAAAAACACATGTTTTATTCTTCCTGTATTTCTAAGTGCTGTATAGTAGGCAACTGGACGTTTTTCAGTTTCTTGAAGACGTTTCACCTCTCATCCAAGAGGCTTTTCCAGTTCTCTTGGATGAGAGGTGAAACGTCTTCAAGAAACTGAAACACGTCCAGTTGCCTACGATACAGCACTTAGAATTACCATGACCTGGATGACTGAGAACCTTCATCAACATCTTCCTGTATAATTTGGTCATTCCTGATCAGCTTGAATGATTTGAACTAAAAGATACAGGGCCAACAGTCAATCACCAGAATTGCCCATATCAGAATGCACATCTCCATTGTGTTCTATTTTGCCTTCAACACATATGAAGAAAAGTATACAATGGCAATTTAATTTAAAAGTATAATCTTATTCAATCATTCCATTTGCTTCCAATTTGTTGTGAAAGTGAAGCAACAGCATCACTGAGAGGAAAAGAGCAGAATGTGACACACAGGCTGTGTGGGTGAGGAAAAACTCACTCAGTAACTTCAGTTACTTTAGAATTCAAGCAGACTATACAATTCAGCTTTTGTCTTACTTCTTGCAAGTAACCTGATTAATCGCTTGCTCATTCTGCAGTTTTCCAATTGTGTACTAATGCTCTCCTGTGGGCACATGGTCCCTGAGTCATCCTGGTCTACATCCTGCCTGAAGAGATCACAGCTGCAAACTCAGTCTCGTCTCTTAAATCACTTTTGAACAACAACTTTGAAAACTGCTTTTTTAGCCTATTTTATTTTTACGAAATTCTGTTTTGGTGTCTTTGTGTTTTATTATTTCGTTTTAATGGCTTTTACCCTGCTTTTTTCACTTTGTGTTTTATTTTGTTTTTATTGTAAAACACAAAGTGTATCATTGTTATTTGATTTATCATCACCAGAGAAATTACTTGTTACACCCACAGCGCCACCTGCCACAATCTGATGTATGAATTTAACATATAGGTATGATTCTTTTTTTTTTTTAAGTTAATATAGGCTTTATTTTCACTTTATTCATTTTTTTCTTATATAATATTTTTTTTTCCAGTGACTGGTCCTGCATGGCTTAAACAGAAGCAAGACCTGGGCATGAGGAAACCAGTCAGGGTCCATAAGAATGACAGAATAACGCTTGCGCTCACCAATATTCTGGTCATAAAGAGTCTTTAATGAGCCTGATTTTGTTGAGATAACAGAAGAAATCAAATCACCTGAGAGAATATCAAGCAAACACAGTAAGAACACCAAACTTCTCACATAGTTTGGTAGTTTGGTATAAATAAGCCTTAAGTTTGATGAATGTTTCTCTTTTTCTCTAAACTGTTTCAAAGACAATTCAGTCCGTCTGAAGTGTCAGAAGCATTAATACACGCTGGACTCCTGGATCTTACGAGGGTCACTTAAAGGCAACACGTCTCCTTCCAGTAAGCAGAGGCACCACCACTTCGACTGGGACTGGAGCGCGTGCACGCCCGCACGCACACGCAAATGCCTTTGAATGGCGGATCTGGCCAGCCCCCTGTCGGTCTGCATTAACAACTACATTCTTCAAACAGACGTGGGATGATGGGGACCAGAACCGCTGCTGCAAACACGAGTCCTGGAGACAGAGATCGTTAATGAGAGGAACATGTTTTAATTCGTCTGGATGTTCTCAGCTAGACACGCACAGAAGACCTGACTCGATATGTGAAGAACAATTGTGTTTTTAAACCGTGAGTTTCAACCAGCGGTCACGTTGAACAAACGCACTGTAACTACCAACCGAGGCCGTGGCATTGAATGAACCACTTTAACACAATCAGTCCACTAACAGTGACAACATGGCTTTGAATGCGTGTCAAAAGGACGCAGGTAGATTCTGAAGCGGTTTGCAGAACAGCCACCAGCAAGGCCAGTTACTACATGAACACCTGTGGTGATAATTGTAGCTGGAGCCTGTAAGTGTGCCTGGATCAAATGCTGTGCTTAATGCTTGAATGCATTATTATCGCTTGTTAAAAATAGCATGTAAAGCAGCCTACCGACCCAGATTGGGAGCATATGTGTAGGTCAGTCGGCCTACCGGTGGATTTGAATGGGCCTTAATGTGTGTTTGTGTGTGGCCGGTGACTGCTCACAGTTGAGTAGTAGTAGTATTTGGTTGCTGATAGTTTTATAGTTAGCCTAATGAATGAATTGTAAGCCGAATAGAATAGAATGGAGAGTCAGAGACAGTGTGTGGGTAACGTGGCTAAAAGAACTTGTGTGAATGGTTACCAGTGAGATGAGGAGGTGAATGAGCCCGCGAGTTGTGTTTTAGTGGTTTTTCAGTAACGACGCATATGATTGGCCGGTCGTGAGTTCGCGTATCCAACCAAATTCCGGCTTGCTGTTACCAGGAAGCAGTATACGCCGGAGAACGCTCGAGTGTGTCCGTTGAACTAACAAGTCTACTAGTTGAGAACTGACGGGCTGATGGAGAGCAAAGATTAATTTGTTTGGAGAGAGCTGCTCGTCGAACAGCATCAGTGATGTGTTGACTAGATAAGGTTGTAAATATCGTCTCAGCGGCAGAGCTAGCAGCTACTTTACCGTCACAACGTTGGAAGTTACCGCTAATTCCGATATATAGCGTCGGTTCAACAGCAACATTTTGTTTTATAATGCCACGAACGTCAGTCCTAATGTCACATTTGACCCACTTTACAGAATAATTGTTCTTTATATCGACTAAACCATCTTGAAACGTTGCTTAACAAAGATGGGAAATAGCGTGTTAGAAGTCGGGACGGGAGTCTTCGTCATTGCGGTCGTGTGGATTGCGGCTTTTGTGTTTGGGATAATGCTGCTGAGAGCATCTGGATCAGCAAAGTGAGTGACAACAGAGACAGTAGCACCAATAACACACACTCTACACAAATACTGACGAAGAGAAGCTCAGATAGGAGACCGTTTATTTCCTGTTTGAATGAGTCAAGTCCATATTTCCGACAGTTTAATGTTGGTTTGCCTGACTGCTATAGCACCATAGCACATATTCCGAAGCATAAATAACATAAACTGGCATTAGCAAGGTTTTTTCCTAAATTCGTCGTATGTCTGACTGATCAAGCAGCCCTTTATTCCCATAAAATACCAGTACATAATGAAGGTGGTCTGTTAAAGGGAGGAAACCATGCAAGAATATCAAGAAACTCAAAGCTGAACTAGAGTTGAATAAAGTTTGTAGTAGATATGAAACAATTGCTGATACAGAAAAATGTGTTAAACTAAAATTAACACTTGTCATATATTTTTTGCCACTTCTTCAATATCTTCTTGTGCACCCAGAGAGATCAGTAAAATAATAGTTTCCTGACATCTTATTTCTATGAAACAGTTAATTGTACCCACATGCTGATATACTAATTGACTGCTGGGACCATGCACCTTGCCACCCTGCAGTCCCTGTTGATTAATACTTGTGTAATTACTTTGCATCAAACCCTGCTACCACTAAAGTCAGTAAATGGTTACTTTCTGTGTGAAATGAACTGTGATCACTAAACACTGCATTGGTTGCACTTGTAAGGTGCAATTACAGTGAAGTTTAAATGGGGTGAGGCATAATTTACTTGATTTGAAAGTTAACAAAAAAACACAATAAAGAATGAAATTGTTTTGTTTGGTACTTGTTTGTGACATTATCCTCAGTATCCTCAGATAACCCTGCGTTTACGTGTGTGTGTGTGTTGCCAGGTTAGGAGTCATCCCTGTTTTCCTCCTGGCTCTCACCATCACTTTGGCACTGGTGTTTTTCCCACGCAGCCCCGAGACAGCTCCCCCTTTCAAAGAGATAGAGGTGAGCTGCATGCACTGATCTCACACACCTTTAGACACTTAGTTTAATCGCATCCGCATTGTCAGCTTAGTAAACTTACATTCATTTGTCATGTCCTCATGTCCTACCAGAGTATGAGTGATTCTGCTGTCCTATATTAAAATTGAAATACCATAGATAACTGTTTGTACTTGAGAATGATCTAATTTTTTTTCACTATTAAGAGGCAATTTATGACCTTACTACTATACTGCTGTGAAGCTGTTGTGAACTGATAGTTCACAAAGGCCATATTTATCATACTACGGCTCCAAAAACATGCCATGAACACACCAAAAGAGCTGATGAGGAAAACGAACATACATAACCATGACATGACACTTTTTCCTTTTCCAACTAAATTTAATTACAATCTCCCATAGATTGATAGATTGTTAAATTGCAACTGAAAAAAAGCGCAAATATACATGAAATACAGCTTTAATCCTTCTTCCACATTAAATGATACTGCCGTTACTGCAAATCAAACATTTCAACAACACAACATTTCTTGTAAATAACCACCTAATTCATCAAAGTAATTTTTAACTGCTTATTGAGCATGACAGACTTTGCGTTCCATTGGGATAATATAGCAATTTTGCTAGCTTAATTTACACATGCTCATTTTAAACTCAGAAAAGCTATTAAAAAAGGCATTATAATATCACTCAATAGCCCCATTCACACTGCCCTTTCAGTGCGGGAATCATGCGCTGATTCTCCGCATTGCCATCTGTGTGAAAGTAGCAGATGCAGAGAGGGGGGACAGTTTTGCTGCGGCTCTGATGCCCCTCCGGAGGTAGTATCAGGACCAAACAACAGTAATGTGGTAACTGGTCGTGTCTTTGGCAACTTGTAGGAAAAAAATACTGCATCCATATGTAGAAAAGTGTCTGTCATCCTGTCTGTCCTACTGACTGTCACATTTCTGCATGAAAAACAGCGTCTGTCCCCGGCACATAGCCAGGCGGCTCCTGCAGTTGAATGGTGGTGATTATGTGACGTGATTCAGATCAAAAAATTTTAACTCACCATGTCACCTTCCACTATTGTGTTGTTGTACTGTCTCTGGCAACTTGTATTTAAAAAAAATCACCGTGACTCACAGCCCTCCCAACCGAGACTTCAGTGAACTTTCCCCCAGAAAACGGCATCCCTCCCCGGGAGTGAGAGTCACACAGGGTCAGCTGTTTACTGATGGCGATTATGTAATTATGTAATTTAGAGCGTAAAACTTAACTTTGATACTTTCCACAATGTGTGGTGGGCCAGGATCTCAATCACAACACATTAACTGCATCCATATGATCATAAACAGTTGGTGGATACATGTTTAGATTAACAGGTGGACACCGGGGGAAACAGTGAATAAAAAAACACAGATCTCAACATCATGATGTGTACTGTCACGCCTCTTTTGGTTCTGCAGCGCCCTGTTTCAGTGTGAACAAACAAATGCGGAGAAATGGCAAGCCTTCACTGCGCTGATAATGCAGAGTCTCTGTGTGAAAAGGGCTAATGTTACACACAATACAAAATGAAACACAGCCAGGTGCTACACAAGACAAAAGTATGATGTTTTCCTTTGTTTGGAAGAGACACTTGTAAATATTGCCACCTGTTTGCATCTTTTTCCTACTACTGGCATTGATCCTTTCAAAATAAGGGCACCAGCTGTAAGAAAACATCCATGAATTAATAAACATAAGAAACAACAGATTATTAAAGTTAATTACATGCTGCCCTATCCAAGACAAGGAAATATTCCAACTCAGTATTGTATCATACCATTTAGTGCATTAAGAACAAAAACGTGGTCTGTGGCTCTTGCATAATGACAGCATAATGTACATCAGTTGGAAGTGAAAAGCCGGCCTGGGTTGTTTTCAGTTTGTTCGCAAGTCCATTTGGCTTCCATTGCCACCAAATGTTTTAGGTACTAAGACCAATGAGTGAAAATGAAGAATCAGAGCACAAACAAACAGCTTACTTTAGCTGAATTGTCATCTCTTGCCAAGACTTATATTTAATCACATAGTGATCCTCTTGATGCCACATTATGAAAAATGTAAGAACAGTAAATAAATTAAAGGAGTCACATATTTAATGTTTATCCACAGAACAAGCATGTTTCTTGTGTCAAAGCTCAGATCCTGGGTGGTTGTAACTAAGAGTAGAATATAGAGCAGGCTAGATAGGTAGAATAGATAGATAGGTGAATATTAACAACCTATCCCAAATAAACCCTTAATTCTGATATACGTCGGTATCCACAGTACTTTGTACCTGTAAATAGCGCATGTCCTCGTTTGTGCACTTCTGTGTATGTGCATGTCATAAAGGCCTGTTCTGCTTTATCTTAGTCCAACAGCAACACAGAACAAACACTCCCCCATGTAGCCTCCGGGTCGTGCCAATAAGCCGGCCAGATCTGCCAAGCAAGCTGCCACCCCATAGAAATAGCAAAGCAGAACCCCGTCCTGGCCAGCTCACATTTTATAGCCTTTGTGCAAAGGCAGATACCAGACCAGCAACAGAGGGAGGCAGCAGAATGTGACTTCCTGGATTTCTAAACAAGGCTTATGGGTAAAATGAACCATGGCTACTTTAGAAATCGATTTCAGTATTGAAAAAGAGGACACTTACAAATTCACTTCCCAAAATGATACCTTATAATGCTAGCAAAAAGTTGTCAGTTCCCATTGATTTGCTTTGTTCAGAGTTCTCAAAATGTTTTAATTATCAAGTGAGCTGCTCCTTTAAATTGGGATGGTTTATAATAAACTATATCATATGAAGAGGAGCTCACATGATTGTAGAATGTCTTCCCACAGTGTTTTTTTTAATGAATTGAATATATTCATCTTTTGCTTATTTTAAATGGTAGTTAATAGAATAGAATACCATACAGTACAGTATTATACAGTACAATATAATACAACTTTTATTGTTCACAAACGTGGTAAATTGTCTCTGACCGGTCCAGCATTTCATTAAAACACACACACACTCCAGGTACTAAAATGCAACATACAACATTTATAGATAGACTGTTCAAGATTTCTGCATTAAAAGGTTTTTTTTGATTTTTTTTTTTAGTTGTGTACTTACATTATCTAGAATTTTTCCAACAATGTTCAAACCCAATGAAATCCTCAATTTTATCAGGTTAATGGTGCGTTTTCATTTTACAACGCAGGGTTGCTACAGAAGTAGAAGATATATACAGTTATTTATATACATATAAACATGTAGTGTAATTTTGGTCACCTGTCACTATAATTTCAGCGATAGAGTCGAGTGAGAAAGGAAGTCGGTGAACGAGACTAGAGGTAACGTGAATAGAACTTTAAAACACAACCTTGTCCACAAACATTTGTGCCTGAGTCACGTCAGATAAATCTTCGTCAGCAATGATGGTTGTTTAATGGTGTGTTCACCACCAGCAAAGTAAGTTTGACCACAGGATCTATATTTTTTGACGTTAGTCATATGACTGTTTATTCACCCCAAACAGCCAGATTACTTTACTGTACATTAAGTGTAAGCTAATGAGCACCAAGGATGTGTGCGTGTCTTTGTTTGAATTCAGGTCAACCTTTAACTGAAGTCAGCACTCACCAGAGACTGTGGTTCTCTCTCTTCTTTTTTCCCCCTCCTCTGTAATGTTACATATTGTGCGTACATTTACCCTCCGGCTCCAGTCGGCAGTCAACTTCAACAGAACATGAACACCCAACTAGGGGTGGACCGATTATCAGTTCGGAATTTTTTTTTGTTAGTTTCCAGATTAAATAAACTCATTTAAATATGTGCTACTTTGGCTCTAATGCAACATCCTTACACATAATATCCCGCCCACAACAATATCTGATTGGTATCACGTCACAATTAATAGCCTATAAACACTGAATAATCTGAATCTGCAAACGAACCAGTAACTTAATGTATCAAATAAATACAGTCGAGAGGAAGTATGCTCAAGTAAAGTACCTCAAAATTGTATTTTTAAAAAAGTATGTGAGTAAATTGTATGAAATTTTGACAGAAAGAGTTTCATTTTTACTGCAAATGAATATCGGTCCCAAGTAACGGTTTTCACTCTCCTTGATTTCTAATAATCAGTATCGGTATCAGCTCTGAAAAAGCCAAATTGGTCGACCCCTACATGCAACAATGGAGGTCACCTTTGGTTTAAACTAATTTCAGTGAACACACACAAAAAGCTGAAATCCTACTCTCAAGCAGAGATATACTGTGTACGAGTGTGTTTGCCGCTGTGTGTGTATGCGTGTAGACTGTGAAAGAAACGGCTAACCTCTTGCTGTTAAACAAAAGTAAAATATCATAGTGCCAATTAGGCCAGTCCCAGAGAAGGGGTGAGGATGGTTAATACTAAACCCCCCTCTCCCACCCACCCCCTGCCTGCCTGCCCCCACCCCTGCGCTCAATGCCACATTAATAATACATGGCCCACGCTTTGGGTCCTGCTTGCTGTGTAATTGGCAAATTAAAAAGTGAGATGTGTTAAATGCATCCATAAGAGATGGTATACATCATCCCCATCTCTCCTGGACAGCATCAGATCCATACACACACACACACACACACACACACACACACACACACACACACACACACACACACACACACACACTTACTCTCATTCCAGAACAGTCCCTGTGAAATCTCTCTTTAGTCAGCAGTAGGGCTGATGCTGTTCTGGTATTATCTGGCTCAAGGGCATTTTCTCAGTTTGTATTCACATATTCATAGCTGGCTCATGATCTTAGTATAAACACTGACCCAGAGCTATCAGTGAAGTGTTGATTAAATCTATCAGTGACAACTTTATGAGTACCAAACTTCTCCCAACTTCTCCCAACACCAAAACCAATCTTGTGGATCTATTTTCCATGCGCCTTGTTTGCTTAAGATCTGTTAATCGAAGTATTACTCAGACAAGCTGCAGTGTTGTGTGGTCTGTGTCCCCACTGATTATTCATCCTGATAAAGAACAGCAGGATCAGAAAATAACCAGCACCCCAGAATCAGAATTTAGTTTTCAGCAGTTGTGAGGGGACAGTGAAATAACAAACATGCTGTGTCTTCAAATACACTGCTGCACAAGTTATTCCCTCAACACACAGGTCACATTCCTTTATGAATCAATAACCACTACATGGCTGTATGTCAGAGTCTGTGGCTCTTTTATCACACGTGGAAGATTGTTATAATGACATGGTTGAAGGTCAACTCTGTTTGTTAAGTACTCACCAATCACAGATGCTGCATATCAAATTCTTTCATCAATACTCTGCGCACTTACAATACACCTGATTATTGCCACAGATGCACTGCTTCCACTCTTCTGTCCTCATACTGCCTCTGATTACTAAACGCAGGTTATTAGTTGATACTGAGCCAGGGCTGTGCAGAGACCTTTGGAGGGCTAGGTGCTCACAGTCAAAAAGGGACACATGGAACTAGAGTTGCAACGATTAGTCAATTAATTGATTAGTCGATCATAAGAGAATTAATTGCCAACTATTTTGATAATCAATTATTCATTTATTATTCATTATTCTTTTTTTTTTTTAAAAAGTCAAACATGTTTCCAGCTTCTTAAATGTGTGGTTTTGCTGCCTCTCTTTGTCCTTCAAGACAGTAAATGAAGGATCTTATGGTTTTGGACAGTTAGTTGAAACAAAGGAGTAATTTAAAGACAACACTCTGGGCTCTGGGAAATTGTGATGCGCATTTTTCAGAAGTTTTCAGAAGATCCAGCCCTACATGGAACAAGATTTTAAATAAACAAACATAATTTACAGCACAAGCTGTTGGATTATAGCAGCCCATATTTAAGAAGAATATTGCAATGAATATTACAAAAATACCCACTCAATGAAATCAGAGGGGGGATTATAAGAATTCTAGTTTTAACAAGAGCTGTTTGATATTGCATTCTTGGAGATTCTTGTAGGATTATTTGTCTTAAATATAGGCTCATGCATAACTGACATCTGTAAGGGCCATCGGCAGGCCTTCACAAAATAAAAATTAAATTAAAAAAAACTAACTATAATAACAATAAACAATAAATAAATAACAATAAAATAGCCTTGACAAAAGGGCACTTTGGACATCAGGAGCAAAGGGGCAGGTGCTCAAACACCCTTAGCTCCCCCCTCTGCATGCCTTTACTAAGCAGTGATCCAATTCAAGTTTTGGCTTTTTCAGGAATAGTTTTCTATTAAAAAGAGGCTTTAACCACACATTACTTTCTAACTTTAAAGGAGCAATTTGTAGAAGAATTTTAGTTTAATTATTTAGTTAAAACATTAAAAAATGAACTAACATTAGCAGCAGAATGTGAAGAAACAACAGTGATGACGTTATGTCAAAGTTGTCTATGTATTGTGTTGTAGAGATATCTACTGAAGTTAGCATGCTAACCAGCTAGCCATTGCCCGTCCTGTCTCATACTGCAAGAGGCAAGTTTCAGCTGGGAGATAAATGTCAGTGGCATTCCCTATGTTTCACAAGCTCTCTTAGTTTTTAGTGTAATAAATGCACACAATAATAATACAAAAAATAATCTCACATCTACTTTCCTTACCAAACAGAGAAATACAACTGTACAGTGTGTGAATTCAAGTTTCTCTCTATTACTGAACTAAGTCAAGCTTTATTGTCTTGTTAAATCATCATAAAACACATTTCATTGAAACTCTACATAAACAAAGTAAAACTCACCAAAACAGTTTTTGTTTCTTTACACAATCACCTTCAGTTGGTCGAAATAAATCCTCATTTCACCGACTGAGATATGAAATTATTCTGGCTCTAACGCCATTTTTCACCCACTGCTAAAGTCCGACTCTCTCTGACTGTCCTCTGCCACTGCATGCCTCCTGTGTCTGTGTGGTCAGTCCCAGTCTGGTGTGCAGCCTATTAACACTCAGGCAGCTAAACCCAGTTGAGCTGAGCCCCGTTGCCTGTGGTGACTCTCCCTGTGATCCGAGGGTCTCAGTCCAGACAAGCTTTAGCATGACTGGCTCCACAGCTAACTGAGCCATGAGCTAATTAGCTAATGCTAGCTGGCTACAGCCAAGGATAGCTGGCAAAGAGCAGCGGTTGCCTGTTACTCTGGTGATATGCTGCTCCCTATGTTTTGAGGGGGAGCTAAGTTTGTATTGTGGCTGTGTTTTACAAATTACACCTTTAAGTACATATGTTAATACACTGACTAAAATATTAGACTTTCTCGAGGGTTCTAAAATTAGAATTTTGTAAAAAAAAAAAAAAAAAAGTATTTAATGTGGATCAGTGGTGTCTGGCTGATTTATTAAATAAGATCAGTATCAGTACAGATACAGATCTAGTACATTTAATCAATACATCGCTACATATTGTAAATGTTCATCTCACTCAAATAATCAACTAGAAGTTGATAGTAAACTATAATCTTGAATGCATATTGAAGAAAGAGTTAGTGAAGAGGATAGTGGGAAATCTGCCAATTTACTATCCAAAATGTACCATTCATAGCATGTTTGAGTTGGCTTTATGTCTCTGTCACTTTCACACAGATGAAACATTCACAACAGCAGCTCTGCTGAATGTAGCACAGAGTTAGGCAATTTATCATTCAGGATTATCTCAAATTAAATCTAACTGTGCATCCTTGAAGCCAAATATGCACTCTTCTCTCAAAGCCTGCAGTTGACAGCAGTCACCAGTTTGTCACAAAAAGAAGCCAGCTAAAGCTTAACCTTCGGCAAAGTTGGGCCGGGGTGGGCCAGGTGACTGCTCGCTATCTAAGACACTGTAAGGCTGTAGAAATGTTTGAGCTCTCACCGTGCACTTTCATATCAGTTTAACTTCTGGTGACCATCAGTGATTCTGCACTGTCAGCTGTTAGGAATGTAGGAAAATAAATAACATCAGCTTATTTTGTTATCATTTTAATTCAAACTTTCAAGTCAACAAGTTTTCCCATGCATGTGTCCATCTGTCTGTCTGTCTGTCTGTCTGTCAGTCTGTTTGTAGATTGTCCATTCAGGGCCTCACATAATGCCACACTCTGCTGCTACACTCAGCCTTTGTGAAAGCCCTCTCCTGACATCTGGTGGCTAATAGAGGAAATACTGAATTTATGAACAGCCATGCTTCTCTCATGTATAAGATACTACCTACTTGGTAAAAAAAAAAGAAAAAAGCTGTACTGTGTAACTATGAAGAACTATTAACAGTGGACGGATTTACTCTTTCTTTCCACAGATAGTGGACACTTTGTTCATCGGCCGTTATGTACTGCTGGCGGTGGTGAGTGCAGTCTTCCTGGTGGCGTTCTTCATGCTGCTCCCCTTTCATTTCCTGGAGCCAGTCTATGCCAAGGCTTTAAAAACACACTAGAGCTGCCAGGGTCAGAGCTGGCACTGGGGACACTTCACTGATGTACACAACTTAAGACAAGCAGGGCTGACGAGAGGCCCCCCTTCATGTGGAAACAGACTACAGGACACATCCCAAACACAAACAGCAGGAGAGCCAGCGTTGTCTTGATGGCCAAATGTCTGCAGGTTGTTGACTGTTTATGTACAACCAACATGAGATATTCAACAGTACCCCAGTTGTTTATTTATATTTTGTATCATTTAATACATGACGTTTTTTTATTTGATATGTGTGAACCAGTACAGTAATTCCTTGTCAACCAGCACTGAAACACTCTCTACCTTTTATAAATCCTTTTACAAACCTTTAATAAAGTCAAATATTTATATTGCCACACTGACTTGTGTTATTTTTATATCACCTGACCTTGTAATACATGATTCCTGAGGTACTGTCAGGTAAGGTAAACATTTATTATGTTACTGACAGTACACATTAAACTCAGGATGACCCAGTGTATTCAGTGAAAGAAATTCATTCAAATTCTAAATGTATTTTACACAGTGTCCCATCTACTGTTGTTTAAAGCCTAGGGACTGCATTTTGGCTCTTCAAAAGGAGTGACTGACAAACAGTGTTGCCTGCTATAAGGCTAAATTATCTAGACTTCATATATTTTTTCCGTATTAGATATGAAAATTGAAATGGAATAGATAAGACGCTGGATGGAAATGAGCTTTAAGCTTCTACTGGCACAATACATTACATGGTAACATTTGTGTTTAACTTGTACCAGGTCCCCTACAAATAAAATAAAGAAACAAATTCAAGATGTCCATTTTATTCTATAATCATTTACAATAAAGTGTACATTTTTTGCATTCTTTTGTTTGGTGTCAACAGTTATTTTAGAAGCATTTCAGTTAAGGTTGGTTATTGGTGTTCAAATGGTTTCCACTGAGTAGTCAAACAGCCAGTGGTGGAATGTGAGTACATCTACTCAAGTGCTGTACTTAAGTACAAGTTTGAGGCAGTAAGAAAATAAACTGGACAGATAGATAACATTCAGTTACTGTACATATGCTGTCAGCTAGCAAGCAACCGCAAGCACAGAGGGTGTGTGTCTGTGTGTATTTGGATTCAGGTCAACCTTTCGTTCAACGCAGCACTCACCAGAGACTCTAGTTCTCACTCTTCTTTTTCCCCTCTCCTCTTTGTAACATTACATTCATCAAGTAATGCAGTCAAGTACACAGTATGTAAACACCTGTGAAGATAAATCCACTTTTTAACCCCAAAAGTTTAAAAGTCATCTCTGAGCTCTCCTCCTATTGGTAAAAAAGCTACAGTTCAGAGCAGAATCAAACGGACGCCAGGTGTTTAGTCCTTCAGAAGGACTGGCTCTGCGCCACTCGGCCCACCACACACAACATTCGGCAAAAGCTGTTTTGGTGGAGAGCCTTAGGGAGGGGTTAGTGGCAGAAATTACGTGTGTTTATACTCTCAGCAAGAGAATATGTGATTTTCTCCCAATGTCCAAATATTCTTTTAAGCTCATCAGGGCTGCTAGGCAGGAATGTACAATGTTAGTTTAAGTGAGAATAGGAGGTGAGTTATGAAGATGGAAACATCTACCTACAACTCATGCTCAGCTTGCTCTGGGCTCCAAATTTGTCAAACATCTTCCAGTTGTAGCTTTCTCTGTGAAAAGGTATTCAGAAGCTACTGTATACATGTGTCATTGTGTCTTGCCTTTGTGAATTGCTATTCTATATTTCTGTTACACATTTTGCCAACCATTGAATCATATCCTGTACTGTGCTGTCAGCGCTTTGAAAAAACACAGTGCAGCATTCACATGGTTATGATGCTGATTCCATGGGGTATAAATAATCAAATGATTCCATAGAGAGTAATGAGCTTTTGCAGTCTAGAGGCTCAATTATAAACACTTGCCCCCCTCCCACCTCCATTTTAAAAGTGTGAAGCCCGAGGAGACGTGGAGTGGAATTCCAACCAGGATGATGAAAGAGAATCTAATGAATCAAAACCAATCCTATTAGTTCCGGCCCACATCTCCATACTGTGGTCCTTTTTCTGCACAACAATCCACCGCATGATTTCACACAAGCTGGGGAACTGGGGGGGATTTCAGCAGGGTGGGATAGTGGATCTAAAACCTTTCAACCTGGAGGGACTTGTTGCCTGTAATTGACCGCATGATTACCGCAAAACATGATCTTAGCCCCTGCACTGAGAGACAAGTTGATTTAAGTGCACTGAAGCTGAAGGAGAGGGTTCAAATATTCCCTGACTTCAACAGAAACTTTTTGGTTCTTTCACTTCGAAATTACCTTTTTACAAACATTCATATGCAGTTTAGAATTCAAGGTCACAATGCAAAAGATGTTTACTCCAATTCCTCGCTGTATTGAAGTCTACAAACTCAAGGTCTTTGCAATCCCTGAAGCGTGGGTCTAGAAGATCTGACAGTATTCCTTGGCTTATTCTCTCGTTCTCACACACTGTCTCTTTACCTCACCTTTTTAATCTTTCTCCCCCATCTTCCTCTCTCCCTCCATCCTTTCCTCATTTTAATTTTTGCAACTAAACTCCGTCTCTGGGGAGTGGGAAAATGAGCAGAACAAAGCATGTGGGGGTTTGAGGATCATTTGGAACTGGGAGACAGAGTCTTTGTGGCGCAGCCAGCTGGACATATAAAGAGATGGGGGCGGGCGAGATAGAGAAAGGGGGGCATTGCAAGGGCAAAGAGGTGTGAGCAGAAAGCTCAGGGTGCCTGGTTTTGAAACTGCGGAGGGGACGGGGTGTGCTCCTCTCTGGTAGATCTTGCATTCAGATGCACTCAAGCAGAACTTCTGGCTTGCCGTTCACATCCTCAGCCATCTCAGCCTCTGTTTGTGATATGGATACCGTCACCGCCCCACCCAGCTCTCACAACACCGAAAATCCATTAAGGATTTCGGGGAAAGTTGGTGCACTTATCCCAAAAGAATGTGATTCAGTTCATGTGAAATCAAGCAGATGGCAATGTTTGCCATCCTTTCAGAAAGTTTGGTAAATAAAACTTGATGAGTCCTTCATGGGGTAAAACTAAATGCAGTTCATTTTAAATCCTCATGTAGGCTTGGATTAAAGAATGGTTTATTAGCCAACAAGTGGATGTTTGGCAAACCTAAAGACACCAGAGTTCACTGGCTGGGTATTTCACTAAGCTATGAAAGAGCCGGTGATGGAACGTGGAAATGAACCGAGGCCTTGTCACCCGAGCAACAAACTATGCAGTTTTGGGGCCAAGAAGAGGTTTTTTCTCAGCGCCGCCTGGTCGTGCTCTATTATGCACTTTTGTATATAGCCGAGGGATGCTATGATTGCAACACACACTAGGGGGGCAAAATCCTCAAACTGAGATGCTGGTGTTGCCTTGGCCTTTTACCTCTCTCTCAGGAAAGAATTAGCCTAAAGCTCTGCCTCTCGGGGGGACGATGAAGGCCCAGATTAGAGGTCAGGTCGCTCACCAATAGCCCTCTGCTGCTTGGACATGACGCCCCATCGCGGGCCGAAGCTCGACCCCATGGGGGTTCCATTTTGACAGCGTTGAAGACATGATTGAATATTGGCCAGGCTTAGAAAGGCAATGGCTACACTGATCAAAGAAAATGTTCACAATTTAACATGGGTGGCCACACTGGTCAGAGCATGCTCAGTTGTTGCATGAGCTCCGACTGGCCTGTGTTTTAATATTTTAGCTTTTGGATTACTTGGCTTTAGGTACAGATTGGCATAGAAGACTAACAAAAAACTAAAATGCAATGACCTGATGCTAAATATTAGATCAAATCTTCATATATTTGAGTATCACTGTATAGAATATCAACACATCCTGCTAACCTAAATGTCTGAATAGGTCAATCACAAGTGACTCACAAAGTGATATACAGTATATCACCCATCAACGGTCCTTTATCGTACAGTCGCAGTTTGGTTAGGTTTAGGCACCAAAACTACTTGATTTAGGAAAGTCCGTTACTTATGTAACTTCACTTACATATATAACATATGTACCATATGTTAATTTAATTTACATTATTTACATGACGTAAATTGACTACATTACCAAGTTATAACGCACCATTGATTTTTAGTAGGTCTCCTGGGTGAAGGTCCTGTGTTTGTGTGACCCACCTGTCCAACCCTCATGCAGACTTTGTCACTCTTTAAACTGTGTCACCTAACTTCCTCCTTTGCTGCCATTATAATTTCTATGGTTGCTGCCTGACACGAAACGTCAATATGGGTCGTAATAAGCTTCTTTCACAGTCACTCTATGTGGTTGTTTTTCTGTTGAGGACTGGCTGAAAGTTATAATGGCTACCAGTTAAACCTTTACATGTATACATGAGTTTGACACTAGAAGACTGTTTTTGCATTCATCCACCGAAGGAGGACAGTTTCTCTTTTGTGACATCACACCTGTTTTGGAAACTAATCATCGTCCAGTAGGAAACTTACACAGGTGTAATGTGGAAACATTTAACCTCCAGTGTACAGACACTGAGAATGGACTTTTGAGTGAAGTAGGAGACACCTTGAGTCCTGCAGTTAAACGTTTACGCTGACTCTCTTTGAAGCCCAAATTGGTTTGTCATAGAAATAAAAGCACAGGTGTTATTGATACAATTAAAAACAACTGTGTTCCATTTGGGTGAGCTAGTTTCAGGGTCTTGATATTGTGGATGTTGGCTTACTGACATGGCTTAGTTGGAACTAAGGCATCATTAATGACATTGTTTCACCTGTGCTATGACAAGTCAAAATGTCTCCCTTGGAATAGGTCCAATGTTGATTTATTTATTTATTTTTTACATCCTGGTACTAATGTATCATAGGACAAGGCTTCAAGTTGCAGATTCCAGGAGAGCACACACCTTCCTCACAGGAGAAATTCTGTCAAACAAAGATCTAACTGATAACATTAAATCTGCTTGAATTCAACATGTGTGCCGAGTCCTAGATCCTGGTGTAGGCCTTTTTCACTGCAGACATTTTGAAACATCACAGTGGGAAAAAATAGGTGTAAATAATATAAATATATAAATAAATTACTTCTATTCTATTCTATTGAATTGCATCACTTTCTGGATCCTGGTATTATTCTCGTTTGCTCACTGTCACACTGTCACACTGTCATGGCTTACTGAGACCCTTGAATAGTACAGAGGCGTCTTTAAAATTATTAGTGACATCTGTGCTTTTTGTGCTGTGAAACACAGGCACATTTTCTTGTCAATCATTTTTTGTTTTTTTTCTATTTCTTTTATTTCACTTAAGACTAAATTTAAAGATATGGAACACATTTCTTTTGGGATTAAATTTGTAAATTTGGGCTAAAGTTACAGCAGCTTGTGTTGAACGAGATGAGAAATGATAATTCATTGATTCATGATCCACACGTTTGGCATTTTTCTTTTATGGTGGCTTAATTATTACGCAGATCTATTTTAGTCAAACAAGTGCACAATTTAAACTTTGTTTAAAGTGAAGTGGATTATGTTATTTTTCTGTGTTATTACCTCTGGTGGTTATGTTTTTTACCCATGTCTGTTTGTTGTTTGGTTGGTTAGTTAACTGAATGGATTTCCATGAAACTCAGATGGAGGATGGGTCTCAGCCCAGAATAGACCCTATTAACATTGCGAGCTAGGGTGTTTTTCCACATTTTCATTAATTTCTTATGGAATAATGCATGGATCTTGATTTTAAAAAAATCAGACCTCAGCCAACTCAGAACTTGATCATTTCTATCTGTCTAATCAATCCTGCAATGGAGTTCATTATTTTAGGATAGTTCTTCAAGAATTCTGCGATGTGTGGAAAATGGGTGTTATTAAAAATTAAAACTATATTGTGGAATTCCAGTCATAATTTTATTATACATGCCTGGTGTATACGACCAATGAAAAGTTGGTCTCAGTTGTAATGAGGAGCCATCTCTTTTGTCTGCCATAGAGGGTATACAGGAGTTGATGTGACACAGAAAAATGGCCAAAGCCTCAAACTATCTGCAGCACTTTGTGTGGAACCCTGTTTGTTTTTGTTTACAGGTAGATGAAATACAGACCAAATCAGAGGTGTAATCTCCGTACACTCTAGGAGTCCACTCAAACCAGACAAACTGACTGTGTTTGAAATTAAAGCAGAACATTCTGACAAGGTTGATTCGGTACTTTTGTTTGCTTCTTACGGGCGAGCCAAGATGATGTATGAGACTCATACTGTGCAGACAGGCAGCTACAAATTTGCCTGGCTAGTTGACTGGTGGGAGGTTGGGTATTGAGTCGGGGGGGTGAGTTGTCACATTAAAGCAACGCAGTGAAAGAAAGAGAGGCCTTTGTACCCATTTTGTCTTTTTGAAGCTGTTGTTTATCAAAAGAAAAAACATTCTTCTGGCGCATTAATTTACATCTGAGAATGTGGACTTAACATGCAAATTGTATTTTGCGAAACAAAAAGAAATGTTTCTCTATTCGACCAAAGAAAAAACTGCGGAATTACTTCAGATTTCTGTGAGCACTAATTTTTAGATATAATATGCTCACATTTATGTTCTGTGATGCTTTACATAATCCAAAACTGTTCTGCTGCATTTGATTAGTCACATGGGAGACATTTGATTAATGAAACCTATCTGACTTGGGAAAACAGGCCTCTCTGTGTTACCTCCCCCTTATTTCAACCTCCTCTCACCTCCCTCTTCCCCTAGACTGAGCCTTGTTTTCTGCCCCCCCTCCTTATCCCATGCAGAATGAATGGCACAGATGTTGTTGGACAAGACAGTACCCCTTGGTCCCCTTCCCCTCACTATTCGCTCAGCATGAGGTCTGAAACTTGTTTTTTGATCATTGTTTCCCCCCAACTTCCCCCTCCTCGGGGGAAAAAAGGACCCAAAGAGGAGGGCGATGGGGAGACGAAGAGAGCCAAATCAAAGAGGGAGGGAAGAGGAGCACACAGCCATGTTTAAGGAATATGAAGAAAACATACTGTTTGACTATTTCCAAATAACAAGTGGTGTGTAGGACAGGTCACATGTTTGTGGGGTGCCACAGTAGGGAAGTCAGAATTTGCTGAGGGTATGGATGATACAGAGGAGCTGCAGTAGGGGTTCAGTTCTTGCATCCAGGAAGTGTTGACTGAAGATGCGGGTCAATGCGTGGCTTCTCTGGGTGTCCTGCTTCTACACCTGGGCAGAGTATTCACAGAGGTGCACTTGCCAGGACATATGTCCAACAGAGACAGGATCGAACAGGGGGTCAAAAAGCCGGGTAAAGGAGCATGTTCGTCACGGTGACGGACACAAGCACACGCATCACAGGAGCAGGCCACATCGCAGGAAAGGTGAGTCCTTAACTCTGACAACTTCTCAGACTGGAGGCACACGATTCTGACGAGCTGCAACCTGCTGTACATGAACTGATGCATGATTTGTCATGCAAGGTCTTTGGACGTTCGTTGCAATGCAATAATAAGTAGACTGCTAAAGCATCTCATGAGCTAAGATCAGCTGCTAAACTGAGTCATTTGCCCATGTAGGAAATTATTTTAAAATATAAATAAATATGAATAAAATGAGATGGGTCTTAACCCTTCAGACATTGATCTTACTTACCTTGTTTGGTGTCCCACAGACTCCACTTTTGTATATGTAAAAAAATAAAAATAAATTATAATTATAATAATTATGATCATAAATAAATAACAAATTAACATTATCTTCCCTTTGAAATATGTTTTTCAGTGTGCAATCATTAAAACCCAAGATGTAGAAAGGTAGTGAAGTAGTGACTCTTTGCAACAATCTGAGCTTGCAGCTTGGCTGAGGTTACACTTCATACTAACCATCATTAATAAATGTTAAATGTATAATTACTTAACTTTAGTTAATAGTTATGTCACTGTTAACAAACAATAAAATGCTTTATAAACAATTAATTATGCAAGTGTTTATTGTAAGTTGCAACTGATGTTTATTATACTTTGTAAATGATTAATAAATACTGTGTAGTTAATCTATAAACATTATTTGAACGGCCATTATAAAGTTGCAAATAATGTTTATAAACCTCTACAAATGCTTATAAAGCATCTCATTGTTGACAGTGGAATAATTATTAACTAATATTTAACTTTAAACCAAACCAAATCAACCATTTATTAATGATGGTTATTATGTAGTGTTACCTTATATGTTATGGACTATGCATGATCAAAATAATTTCCCTTTTGTTTGCCAAATTGTTATTCAGAAAAACAGTTTGTTAACTCACCAACCGACTTTGACATGTCTGGGGGCTGCTAGACACCAGAGAGGTCAAACTCCCAGTAAAACTAAGGTATACTGTAACTTACAAATCTGATTTGAGTTTTGGGAGAGGCAGTGCTGTGTAAAAACTACTGTCCACACTGATCACCAATATAGAACATATTGTATGAACACTCATTGTGTTGTATCAGAGATTTAATGTGACATTATATGTAGCAGATTACTGAAACATGTTATTGGCTTATATCATTTTAACATGCAATTCTCAAATGATTAGAAGAAGCTAATAAGCATCAACATGATAAAACAAGGTTATATATGTTTTTGAGCTGAAACAAATGCTAAAGACAACATTTGGGTTAAACTGTCTTTGAGAAAATGTCCTTTGATACCAGGGGAAAGCCATCAGCTTAAAGCTACTATGCGAATCATAATCATGCTCTAACTGTGTGCACAATTAAAAACATGTGTTTGGGTCTTAACAGAACAGTGATCTGCCCACTTCTAAAGTTTGAATTGCAACTCTGTAAAACAGTTTCAGTGTTGCATATAACATTTTATTCTTTAGAGAGGGATTATTGTTTAACTGTTAACATGTGAGGTAACGCAACCGTTTTATAAACTATTTTATAAACTATGTATTAAGCAACTTTAAAGGTTTATAAACACCGGTTGCAAATGTACAATAAACAATTAATTAATAAATGGTTTTAAAAATGCTGGTTATTATAAAGTCTTCTCAGATGTTATCATGATGGAATGCAACCATAATTGTCTGAAAGGGAAACTTAAATAAATAAATACATGAAGATAAACATTGTGCCGTCACCCCCTTTCTTTAATTCTGCCAGTTAGGTTGGGTCACTAGGAAACAGAGGTACAGCGTGTCACAAGAATACATTTTTGCTTAAACAAGCTTAAAGAAGTCTTTCATGTTGACAGTGATTGTTGATTCCTTTACAAAACACACTTGAATTACACTCTGAATTTACTCTGAAGTCACTTTTTATCACATTCCTCACTATAGCTGACACATTCTTTCTTTTCCTTATTCCATCCCGCCCTCTATGCTCGTTCCAATACTTCTCCTGACCTTTGGTCTACAGCCTGAAAGAGGTTCCTTCCCTCGGCACATCTCAGCCCAGCACCATTCCCATGGGTTGTGTTTAGCCGGGACTCATCCTTCATCCTCTCTAAACCTTTTGTTGCAGACTGAAAGCTGGCCGATGCCGGGGCCATCAAGCCCAAGTTGTTGGATCAATATAAACATCCATCACTTAGCCTCGGGCCTTTCTGAGCCTCACAATGAACAGCTCACTAAACAATACGTTATTTATGTGAGCCATTGGACGGAATGAACTAGTGGCAGTCCACTTATTTCTGGGTTGCCCTTGTTTTGCTGTGATGGGACTTGGAAGTAACTCAGCATCTGGAGTGTTTTTTTTTTTTATCCTTCCCAATGTTATATTTAAGCTAGAGTGCATTACTTTTTACACTTTATACCATTATAATTATTCATGCATCAATGTGTTCATCATTTAAATGTTGAAGCTTGTAAAGGTGCCTTGACTACTACAGTTTATCTGCTGGGTGACTTGTAAAATTTCCCCCTGAGGGATCAAAAAAGTTTTATCTTAATCTTTAATATTACATCATAAATTATTTGTTAATAATATTTTGTGTTTTTAAACTAAATCTGAAAAGTAACTATAATGAATAAAGTTGTCAAAAAAACTAGTGTAAAAAGTACAATATTTGCCTGTGAATTGTTGTGGAGTAGAAGTATAAAGTAGCATTTAATGGAAAGAGTCAATTAAATACCCCAAACTTGTACCAATGTGCTATTTATTTTGTCTTCTTGTAGCTCTAAGTGGCACCTCACTTCCTTCCACATTACATTGTGGGACAATCGTGTTGATCAACAGCACAATCTAACTTGATTCCGACTTCTTTTTGCTCTAACAGTGTGAACACCCAACATACTTAAAACATGCGGGACACAAAATCAATGTTTTTATCTACAAGTTAAAGTAAATTCACTTTAACTTGTAGAAAAAAACATATTTTTTATCTACATTGTTTTTATCTACTTTTAATTCAGTGATTTCAAGTTTTTTGTGATAACCTAAGTGAAAACCATCCTTTCATTCAGCTAATGTAAAATATACGAAAGCACTCGACAGTGACCACCCCTCAATACAAACTGCTAACTTAGAGATGAAATACTCTACAGATACATAATTTCCTGCTATTGTTTAGGACCATGGGAGAATCAACCTTCCTGCCTCCTAGCACTGAGCTGCTGCCACAAACTGTCAAAAACAAACTCAGAAACCGCAAAGATGGAAGTGTGGCTTATGTTAAGACAGCAAATATGAATATGTCCTCTACAGCTTTTTATTTCACTAGATAACCCTGGAAAACACAATATTATGAGCTACAATCAGATTCTCCTGTGGTTTTTCAGAGTAGGAAGTTCTGCTAATTCAGTCACTTGGACGGTGCATCTGTTGAGGAAGTGGAGGAGATTACCAAGGCCACCAGAAAATATATAATAAAAACATTTACACCTTAATTATATATCATTTCTAATTATTGATTGCTGATAACAATAATATCAATAAGTTTTATTGATATTAAAGACAGACAGACAGACAGACAGAAAGACAGATAGATAGATAGATAGATAGATAGATAGATAGATAGATAGATAGATAGATAGATAGATGTTTCATTGTCACCTGTCAGATTCATCACGCTGTTATAATTTGAATGAAGGCACGCTGTATACTTGTTGAGCGTCATTTCGATTTTGGTACAGCAAGCTAGAACATTGCCGGAAGCTGGAGGTACTATCTTCAAATTAAAATCGAGAGAAGTATTCGCAGGACATAAAAAACAACAACTAATACAACTGTTGGGGGTGTAGTGTGAAAAAATCACATGGAACATTAGAATCAAATTAAAATTACTTGACTTATTTTGTAAACTGTGCCTTTTTAATATATACTTTTGTCAACGGGGGTTTTATTTTGAAAAACCGGCTGACGGGAAGCTTCTGGCCGCGCTACCTTGACGTTGGTGCGGGTACTGGAGACGGATGAAGTTGGCGTTGATTTTCATCACAGGACGGAGTTTTTAAGTACATTTGGCACTTAAGTTCAGATGTCGTTGTCACTGAAAACAAAAGAAAGGATAAATTAGTTGGACATTGAGTTAGATTAAGCGTTAAAGTTAGTATCGTGGCTAGCTTAATACAAAGTCGTTTTCATTACCGGTAGCTGGGTCGGAAAGTAACTGTTAGCTCTGTGTATGACCGTTAACCTGGCTGAACACTGATGATGACCGCAGGTGTCTCCATGAGCATGTTGTTACCAGTGTTAGGAGTCCTTCTGTCAGGTGAGTACGTTTGAGTGTCGGAATCATTCACGTGTTACACTGAAACACTGCTACAACCTGTAAATACAGCATGCAACTGATAGAAACCTACTATTGATCAATTACGTGTCTTAAAATGGCGGTGATAGTATTTTTACCATTTATAAATGGGCTTTAAAGTCTGTTGCTTAGTAAATATTACACGTTAAGTCTGTTACTGCTGATGACTCTCTGTGCTCAGCACCTCCTTATCATGTGCGTCAGTGTTAAACCTGACTGTCACCAGTTGAAAGCATCAGGGGTGATCCCACACTGCTCATTGTTTGTGTTGAATAGTAACAGGTAGGAAACAGACTACACTTAACCTCATGTATCTAAGAACTAAAACAGAGAGCAGAGGTTTCTCTTGTGATTGCAAACAGTACAAAGTCACATTGTATTTGGCAAACTCTGAGAAATCCCTAGCAAATGAGCCAACATACATCCATTAAAAGGGCTGAAACTACCAGTTATTTTTTATTATTGATTGCTTTTACTCATTATTGTCATTTAATTGTTGTCATTTTTTGGTGAATAATGTCAGATATTCAAAGATATTCACTTTAAAAGACTAAACCCCTGCAGATATTCAGGTATGAGAATCTGCAACCAGTGAAATGTTGTGCTCTGCTTAAATAAATAAATAATTATTTAATTTGCTGCCACTGACTTTTCTGTTGACCCACTAATTGATCAATCAACTAAAGGACCAGTCATCTCAGCTTGACACACAACACGAGCTGTCGAGGTCTCCGTGCCAACATGTGGGGCACGGGGGTTGAGTGTGATGGCGTGTTGTTTGGCTGGAGGCTGCCTTGCTTTCCCACACGTTCTGAATACTTTTTCAGACACATTGAAGCATCCTCATCGCAACCTTCCTCCTGAGAAAACAGCTTTCAGGAATGCACAGAGCCCTATGAACACTTTGACCGTGATGCATTGATGTTTTGGCTGCATCCACTTTTTATTCTTTACTCAGTGACAATGAGGTTAAACAGGCTATTGTTAGCTGTAATTTAAAGGTATAGTGAATGAATGAACAGCTGAAGGAGTACAACCCCTTTGTTGAGTGTCCCTGCCCATTTGAGGCAGCCAAAAATATTTGGCCAGATTAAAAAAAACAAACAACATTTCTTAGATGATTCTTGATGTTTGCAGGCTTTGGTGTTTTTTCATCTTTTTCAAACTTTTTGGTACCCCCTTTTACTTTGTAAGGATTTGGCAGTGATTGGTTCTGAATTAATCAAGCAGCTTGCAACAAGTAGTTTCAGATTTTATAAAAAAAAAAAAACATTTGTGGGTGTATGAGACGGGACACAGCCTCTGTGAATGTTCTTCTCAAACCCTTTAAAGCCTATGGCCTTTCTGACATGAAATTATTGCAACTTCATTTTTAAATTTTCCTTTTTGTTTGCAAATCAGTCAAAACAAGTCCATGGTAAAATTCCACAATGTCTTTTGTTCTGTTGCGGATATGCTGTTGATGGGGGAGTTGGAGTCTTTCCTTTGTTAGGGTTGATGTTCCTGAGACCCTCGAGCTTCCTCTCCTGTCAGGAAGCCGATCACAGTCTCCCCATTTCCTTCAGTGTGGTCATCCAGCTCCATGGGAAGTTCAAACAATGGCATTCCATTGCTGCTGGATGCAAATAGACATTGTTTGTTGGTAGCAAGGCTTAACCTTGTTTGTTGTGGGTGTTCTTTTGCCAGTTAAATGAACTCAGAGGTGGTGATGCATAGTGCTAAGCGCTGCTGTTTGGGTGTGGCTTCTCAGTACAGAGAAAAATAATACTTGTATTGTACGCTTTTATCTTCAGATGTGTGAGATCAAATTCATACAATTGATATCAGTGCAGATTCTGATCTTATTGAGCGTATTGGGTATCAGGCACACATGGCCGATCGACATTTGATACAGTTTCATTATTGTCATCATAAAATTCTTCTGTAAGTCACAGTCATGGCTGGCCACAGATTCAGTTTTAAGCACTGTTCCAATACCTAACATACTTTTACCCAAAAATGAAAATTCAGTTTGTAGTCTACAAACTCCATACAGCTCTGTCTGGTGTAATTCAAGTCTCCAGACGCCCTAAGATCACAAATTCTCTTGAAAGTGTTATTTACACCCTTTTTAGGGAGCAATCTTCAAGTCTGAGCATGCACCTTGTCCCCATGTACCTTCAGTTGTTTAGGAGAATGCTGCAACAGTGTTTTGCTGTGCAGCTCCAGAAATCTTTTGTGGACTATGAAACTTCACTCAACTTTCCATCCGGGGGAGTAGAAAATGACTGAATTTCCATTTTTTGGGTGAACTGTTCATTTAATGTGGTTAAACTGTTTAACCACATTAAATGAACAGTTCACAGAGTGTGTGTTGTATACAACACACACTCTGTCACTGCTCTGCTACTAGATATACACAGATATACTCTTTACATTTTCTACAAATCTGTCTTCTCCTCAGGTTACAGAGTTCGTGGAGAAGACATGCCACCTCGCATCGTCCTCCACCCCTCTGATGTTGTGGTGAAAGCTGGGAATCCCGCCACACTCTCCTGTCGGGCAGATGGCAGCCCGAAAGTAACCATTGAGTGGCTGCGGAACGGCCAGCCCGTGGCTTCATTGAATGATGCAGGTGGACATTTGGAGCCACTGGTTTTGCTAGAGGGGAGCCTCTTCTTCCTGAGTGTAGGAGGAGGAAGGCGAGGTCAGTCACACGAGGGTGTCTATGCCTGCGTGGCCAGGAACAGTGCTGGCACGGCCACCAGCCGTAATGCATCCCTGTATATTGCAGGTAAGACTGGGGGATCCTAATAGATTGTAGCATGCAGGTAGTCCTTTCATCATATAACGAAAAATAAAACAGGAAACAGACATCATATTTAATCTCAGTTAATCATCAATATTGAAGAAGGTCCCTACTTACCAAAAGAAACAAGTTAATCAATGTTTTATCATCCTTAATTCTAATAACTTTTCTTAAATGGAGACAAATATAATCTTTGTTTTTGCAGACCAGATCACCTGTAGCTATTTCCTCTAACACACACACACACACACACACACACACACACACACACACACACACAGACACACACACACACTGGAAAATTGAATCCCTAAACCCTTTTAGAGGAGAGTGTAGGGGAGATGAAGGCATAACCCCCCCCCTCCCCATCTCACACACACACACACACACACACACACACACACACACACTTGCGCATGTAGAGGGCTGATGAAGATGTATGTGGTGACAGAGGCAGAAAGGGTACAGAGCTCCAATGTCAATGTTTGCTGGACAGGATGGGGTCGATCAGTGGTGCTAATTGACCTCGGACCCTCACTGTTTACTTATCTGGATCCCAGTGGGGCAGTCGACATGCAGCAGCTGCTTGTCTTGGGGTCTCTACAGGACACTTAAAGCTGCAGTGGACAAAAAGGCAACGTAGGAAAGTTTTTGTCTTTTTGATTATGGCTCAGAAAGAGACAGTAACAGCAGAAACGATTTTCTGGTGCTGAACACAAATTAAAAGATGGAAAAAGAAATATTACCCTACACTAATTTATAGGGTCATATTTTTAAATTCCACCTCAGAATGATTGTACTCTTAAGTGCTTGTTACTACCTGTTTTCATCTGTAGAGAAAACCTATTCACTCAGATATTGTCACTTTAATGATTGTGAATGGGGCTTTAAAAGCTGGTTTACTGCCTGCCTTTGGAGCCAGTAAAGTGTAAAGTCACTCAGTCAGCCATCGGCCTTGTGCCCTCTTGCATGTGTGTTTACTGGTGGTGTGTTGTCAGAAACTTTAGTACAAAGTGCCAGCTTTAGTTTTGTGATAAACTGTTATTGATTTGACCTTAAAGGACTTGGCCAGACAGGGCAGCGCAGGGTTTTTTCAGATGTCTGTGTTTTTAGGTGATGTTTATGGGATTTGAGTGATGGCAGCAAATATCAACCTTGACCATAAAATGCTCTAAACAGTTCTTAAGTTTAACACTAACTTAACCCTTGTGTTTTGCCATCATTGGCTTCACTTCCTCCTTGTTTGGGGTCTCACAAACCCTACTAAAAATAAAACTAATAGCAGCCATTTTTTTCCCCCTTTTTTATGAACTTATCAAACCTAATAGTCCTTTGTCACAAACTGGGCTTGCACAATGGATGAAGGGGACATGAGGTAAATAAATGACCATAGAGTATACAGTAGTTATTGCACCAAATAAGGAAATTTAGTAGTTAGTATTTACTAGTTTTTATTAGTTAGTTATATTATGTTGTTTATGCATGGTTTATGTGTGTCAAAAAGTCATTTTCAGACAAAGAAATGTTTAATATGTTTTTCTACATAATGATGTTATCTATGTTTTGGATCAATTAGTGCCACTGAGGTTTCACTTCTGTTAGACTTCTTCTGAAAAAGTCTCATAAAATTCTAATAACAGAAATTCTAATAGACTTAGTTGGATTTAAGATTGTGCACACAGCACAAATCACACATTTAGAGCATATGAACATCCATTGTATATAACTATGTTTTACAGCCACAGAGCATTAACACAAGTTATGAGTCATTTTCTGTAGTCTGAAACTATTTATATTTTGAAGAAGTTCTGACGGTGTGAGGTAAAATCACAAAGTATCAAGGTGATTATATAGTTTTGAGTATGTTTATAGAGTTTTTGAAGAGAGCCTGGGATCCATAGGACCCCACACAGAGCATCGCTTGAATCCATTAATGTACCACATGTCCATGAGACAAGACATAAGGGTGGTCTGTTGCTGAATATGTGTTAATATGATTGTTATTATGTTTTTTTCCACTTTTTTTCCAGCTGAGGGGTAGACACCTAATTTGAAATGTTTGCTCAAAATCTCCTGACAGTTCAGAGTAGAGTTTTCATGGCCATGAATTTTGTGTTGACTAACTGAGGGTAACCCTGACTCTGTTGTTGTAGTGCTGGAGGAGGAGTTCACTGTGCAGCCCAGTGATGTGGAGGTGGCAGAGGGGGAAGTGGCTGTCTTAAACTGTGGCCCCCCAGTGGGACACCCTGAACCTAATGTCATCTGGAAAAGGGATGGCCGGCCCATCGACAACGCTGATCACCACTATACTGTAAGCACTTGGTCTCTGCATGACTGTGATGATAGTTTTACAAATCGGTCTCATGTCTGAAAAATATCATGTCACTTTTACAGAAGATTTTAACCTTACTAATTCAAAACTATGAACTGAATAATGTAACGGTAGCAGCAGGAGGTGAAAATACACATGACCATGGACAGATTGCAGTCACTGTGCTCTTTTTATACATTGTTTATGTCAAATTTTGTGAAACTGATGCTACGATGCAGTGAATAAAGACAATTCCTGCACCTTGCTTGTTAAGGGTTATTTTGTATTCTTGAGTTAGACAGAGTGTGATGTATCAGTGATGTATCATTAGATGATGCCTTGCAAGAACCACTGTATCATGATATTATCGTTATCGTGAGCAGTTGTTTCGTACATCATATCGTATCGTATCGTATCATGAGCTTCTCTGTGATTGTCACCCCTAATGAGCCAGTGTTAAATTGATGAAACGATTCTTGTCATTACTGATCAGTCTATAAATGTTTTTGTTTTTCGTCACCTGTGCTGTGTGGGTTGAAGGAGGGGAATAACAACCACAACAAGAATCAAAGGAGCAAAACCTGCTTTAAAAACCCATCAGTGATGCAGAGAAAACACCCTTCTTCCTTCATGTTATAACTTTTCAACTCACGGCTCCCTTTGTGCACCAGGTGCCAAATGTCACTCAAGCATTGTGTCTCTTTTTGTCATGATGTCCTGGCATATCTGAATGAAGAAGTTGGTGTGTGGTGATGTTATGATGAATTCAAAAGTGAATAAGACATGACGTCCAATCAGAAATTAGAAGAAGGCAAACACAGACATAAGTAAAGTAAAGAACATAAGCTCTTGTCTCTATCAAAGCATTACTTTATGTTGCAGTTTGATTCTTTTTAGTATGATGAAAAAGCATATATTTATGTAACCCCAAATAGATGGATAAACTCTATCGTATTATATTGCAAGTGTCAGAATAGAAACCTTTTTTTCAAATAGATAAGGTAGACACAAGTTCATATTGAACAGCAGAGGATCATGTATAGTACCTACTTATCTTACACAAAGCGATTGAAGCCATACACACATCACATTTGAAGTGTATATTTCTGATAAAGTGCTCACCGAACTGTGCATCCTGTCTCTTCCCTGCTGTCTGCACTGTGCTTGTGCTGTAGGAGCTGATTGGGAAGCTTATCATTGCTCCTGCAGAGAAGAAATACTCTGGTGCCTATGTGTGTGAGGCCAGCAACATCGTGGGAGCGAGAGAGAGCAGGGCGGCTCGGCTCTCTGTGCTAGGTGAGAAAACATTCCCATGACTGCTTATCACTGCTTTAAAGATATAATGTGTAATATTACTGCATTAAAACGTCTAGAAACAACTAGACCTTTGTGATATATTTTGTTGAGTTGTGTACATCTTTATCCCAAATGTTTCCAACAATGTTCAAACCAAAGAAACCCACAAGTGTACTCAAGGTGCGTTTCATTTGGTCGTCTGTTGCTATAATTCAGAGGGTGAGGAAGGAAGTCAGTGAATGACACTAACTGTAAAGTTTAAACATTTCTGCCTGAGTCACATTTAGGTTTTCATCACCAATGGTGGTTGTTAAACAATGAAGACAGCAACAGATCCCATGCTACTTATGTCTTTTGTTTTGATTGAGAGACCTATAGTGGCAGAAATGACATACAGTGCATTTAACAATATCAGTTCAGCTCTATGTGTTGAATAATTTTTTTTATTTTAGACTTGTTTTTTTATCTTCACAAAAAGAGGATCCCCCTTTACAAACCAACCCACAGTATACAGTACTGAGTTCTCTTCTCTTCTGCTGCAGCCAAACCCGTGTTGGTGCTGAAGCCAGAAAATGTGTCTGTGAGAATGGGGGAGTCTGCCCAGTTCTACTGCCAAGCTGAAGGTGACCCCCCACCTGCTTTGGTCTGGGGCAGGGAGCAGGGGTCTCTCCCGAATGGCAGGTACTTTATTATGGCAAGACACAGAAATACAGACTCCATGAAATTTATATTTGCATTTAGAGTACCGTAACATGCAGACGACAGAAAATATTAGTTTCACACTGCAGCTGTAAGAAATTCAAATGGAAAATAAAGATTTAACTTCAGGTTTGACAGTAAGTCTGCACAGATATAACTTTTAGCTGGGAGCTGTGCTAAGTAACTGCTCAAACAATAGGTTGAACATATACTTTATTATTATTCATATTCCTATACAGCCATTAAAGGTTTCACTTTAGCTTTTTAGCTGCTAGCACATTTCCTCAGAGCAAGTACATTTAAATAACTAACTGCTCTATATATGTGTAAAGGTATCTTGTAAACCCAGACCAGACTCTCCAGATCCATTATGTGACAGCCCAGGATGCTGGGAAGTACATCTGCACTGCTGCCAATGATATAGGTGTGGTCACTGCCAGCGCACAGCTAGTTGTGGAAGGTAAGAGGATGTCTGAAAAAGCAGGGGTCTCCAAAATGTCTTTCATCGTGGACTGTTTTTCAGTTGACAGTTTTGTTTTGGGCCGGCTGACTCAGTGAGAGTATAAGTGTAAAGTGCTGAGCAAATGCATTTTTGGATTTTTGACCAAATGTAGCTGTGACAGGTTTCCCTGCGGCCAATTTGAGTAGTCTGATTGGACTTCAAAGGTAGTTTATTATGATGTCTGTTAGTAAAAAACTCTTTGCTATTGGGATTAAAAAAGAAGGATCTTGGCTCTCTGAGAGATCATTCAAATCATTTTATTCAAATATGGATGAATTCAAGAAAGCAGACACAAACAAACTGAAATGTTTGTGGTTAATAGGAGTTATAGTAAGAGTAAAACCAGACATTCATATGGCTGGATTCAGGGTAATGTTGGCTCATCTAATAGATATGCACATTGTCCAGAAGAGCACTTTGTCCAGTGTAATTTGGACACCCATACAAGATGCCCAAATCACTGTTACTGGTTTATTGAGAGTTTTCATTTTGGGGGTAAGAGCTTTTTTAGGATTTTTATACGCTAATTTAGTTTTAGTAAGTGTGATTGAATGTTACATGTTCCACATTACCTGCATGAAAGTTAAAAACTGCACACTGTCTGCTGGTATATTTATTTATGATGTTTAATCTACAAGGCCTTCATCAGGTATTTGTACAAGCATTACAACAGTTGCACATATGTACAATGGCAAAGCACATTGCACAACTGCTAATGGTTTGTGAACAGTACACAACGCACACAACACACACTCGCTCCACTGGTTACATGTACATAGAATGAAACACCTTGAGAAAAAACACACATTTATTTCACGCTTTTTTCCTTTTCTGGTAAAAAGAAAGATAAGTTTGATGTAAATATATTTTGGAATCTTTTCAAATAAATGTAAAACATAAATAAAAAGAACTCCTTGTGTTTCCAGAGGCTGCCAGCACTAAACAGAAAGACCTCCACAAAGAGCTGTCAGCGCTGCGAGTTACTCTGGAAAATGTCACCATCGTGGCCCCGGGGTCCAACATGTCCCAACTACAGTGGAAGGTATGAGCGAGCTAATTGAGCGTTTCGGAGAAAGTGTCAATATTTCAGGCGTGTGATCCAAGTTGTGTTTTCTCTCTTACCAGCTCCAGTCCCTTCCAGTCCAGCCTCATTACCTAGATGGCTTTGAGGTTCTGTATCGCTCTCTGCTGCCTGCCAGCTCCGACTGGGCAGCAAGAAAGGTGACACTGCCCAGCTTTCAGACTCAGGTGGGCCCCTTAAAGAAAGGCTACAAGTATGAGTTCAAAGTCCGTCCCTATGGCAGCAACTTGTATGGGAGGGAGAGCAACACCCGGCACCTCAGAGTCCCTGAGACAGGTGAGGAATGTTTTGATGAAAGTTAGTTGTGTCCTTTTTTGCTTTTTAAAACTTATATGTGATTTACTGAAGTTGAATACACAGCCATGTTTAGATGATAATAGTGCACTCAACCCTCATTATGCAGTGCCCAGTGCCTCTCCGATGACTGTCTCCATAACAGTGAGCCATGAGCAGAATAACACCATCCATTTGAGCTGGGAGCCTCCTCCTCATGACACCCACAATGGTATCATACAGGGTTACCAGGTATTCATTGGATAACACTTATGACACACCAATGTAGTATCATTTCCTGGCCCAGAGCTGTGGTCAGTTTTCATATTTAAGGGATAAATTCACACAAAAATGAAAATGTAATCGTTATCTACTCACCCCCATGCCGATGTTTTTTGTAGTCTACAAAACATTTCTGGAACTTGATGGCAAAACAGCATTGCAGCATTCTCCTAAACAACTGAAGCAGCTGGGGACTTGTTTTTTTCTAACATAACAAAAAAAATAACGACCCCAAATTGATTTGACAACATGGTATTTACACTGTTTTATAAGCCAAAATCTCCACTGTAGCAGCTAAGCTAAAAGTGATAGTGCACATCCTGTCTGATGTGGGTGCTCGAGCTTGACCACGTGTCAATGGTCTAAAGAACGTCTTCAAATTAATTTTTTTATGTTTTAAAACAATCCCCATCTACTTAAGTTGTTTAAAAGAATGCTGTTTTACCATCAAGTTCCAGAAATGTTTTGTCTTTGACTTTCTATCAGTATAGGGGTGAGTAGATCATGACTGAATTATTTATTTTTGGGTGAACTTATCGTTTAACACAGTGACTACAGAGAGCTGCAGTACTTTGATAGATATGTATTTAACAAAAGAAAGATCAATGATCCTAGATGTTTTAAGGATGCAAATTGTTTTTCCAGGTGTGGTGTTTGGAGTCTGAGGAGCAGCAGTCCCAGAACTGGACAGTGGATAGTGGCCAGCACAACCTTGTTATCTCTACTCTCAAACCAGGGAAACAATACTGGATCACCATAGCAGCTGTCAATGGAGCTGGAGTGGGAAGGCTGAGTGACCCCCATGGATTTGTCATCAGTGAGCAAAAGGGCAATGTTAACTAGATAGAATACGTCAACAGCTAGCTTGCTAATATTAAGGCTATTGGACATATTTCTCCCCCTTACTAGTAATGGATGTCAATTGTATAACTATCGGAATCAGAAATCAGAATCAGAAATACTTTATTGATCCCCGAGGGGAAATTGCTTGCATTGCAGCTGCTCCTATTCAAAGTCCAGAAATATGCAGAAAAATAAATAAATAACTAATTATAAGAATAATAATAATAATAATAATAATAATAATACAACAAACTATATATAAGCAAGAACAACAAAAACAGAACAAAAATACAAGAAATGTACATTCTACTAGAATAATGCATCCTTCACTTTAAAGGATCATCCTTCCTTTAAAGTATTTCTGATTCTGTTAGCATACAGCAAGTCCAGGGTCCTCTCCTCTCTGGTAGGACAGCTCACATACTGTGTGAAGTTGGGCAGTGCTGTATCCATGGTGACGTGGTTGAAGTCATCCAAGATAGCAATGAATGCACTCGGGTGTTGAGTCTGTAACCGGGCTATGGCGGAGTGGGTGACGTCACACGCCGACGTTGGGTTGTCAGAGGGAGGAATGTAAACAGTCACCACAACAACATGTGAAAACTCCCGAGGCAGATAATATGGTTGGAGTCCAACGGCAAACAGTTCAATGTCCGGGCAACAGATTTGCTCGTTGACGGTAATATGAGCAGAACTGCACCACCTGTTGTTAACTAAAATGGCAAGCCCCCCTCCTTTACGCTTACCGCTCCTGGTGCAGTCCCTGTCGGCCCGAACAGTCTCATAGCCCTCGATGGAAACGTTGTCGTTGGGAATGTCCTGGTGCAGCCATGTCTCTTTAAACAGTTACAGATACAGAACACATTAAACTACACTCCCGGTACTCCCTCTGACTCCTGGCTAGCGGCGTTATCTCCTCCATCTTATTAGCCAGCGATCTCATGTTGCCCATGATGAGAGAGGGAAGACACGGCTTATAACTCCTCTTCTTCGTAAGCCTCCGTTGTCTCGACCTTGCTCTTGGATTTCGCTGCTTTATTCCTCCCCTGCAGCCTAGAGACCATCTCGTGATGGGATCACACCAGCCATGGCGCCAGTCATCATGTTGATGATCCGACCCATAGCCATTAGTAGTCATTTATAAATTATTACATGACTGCTGAGTACTCATGGGTGGAACAACACCTTTGGCCTTTATTTTTTAAAATTCCAACGACACACCTTTAAAATTTTGTGACAACTGTGTAGGCCGGGGGCTAAAGGCTGAGGGCCACTGGTCCCTTCCCTAATTCCTATCCCTCTACTTCTGGCACCCATGCTCAGACCACATCCATCTTCAACCTCGACCTTCAATTTGATCTTGCCTACGCACCTACAAAGTTTCCTGACATCTTGCATGTTTGTAATGTTATTGCGCTGACAAAATCTGTCCACAGATAAAAAGACAGACATGTAAACACCTGACAAAATACTCAAAACTGCTTCTGTGGTAGTTGGTACACACACATACAATCAAAAGGTGAAAATACCAGCCATTCTGTCAAAGCTGTTAATAAGACAAAAGTTGCCATGTTGAGTTGGAAAATGTGCGGCAGGTGAATCATTTTCCACAGTTAATATGTTCCTGAGCAAACATTTCCAAATATCAGATGTTCCTATGAAATTCCATAGTGAATGTGAAATGTTTTTTATCCCATGTGTGCAAAAGTTACATAGACGTACCAAACCTATGTTGAAACATAAAGTAAGAAAGGAAAAATAAAAGTGATTTGTGGCACTCAAAAGCAAGCTAGACACTGTATGAGTTTACAAAGAAATGAATATGGGTAATCTTGACCCATGTTGTGCATTAAAATGGTAGTGAAACAAAATAGTTTACATTAAAAAAATTAAAATGAGAATATAGAAAATAAAAACTCAGCCGGGTCATTTTTGAGGATTAATATCTGATTTCATCTGCTTTGTATTTGCTTTTCAGACCCACAAAGGGGCATTTCCCCTGAGTCAGAGAGCCAAAGACGGGATCTGTCTCAGGTCCTGGCTCTGCTTCAAGACCCAGTGTTGATCGGTAGCATTGGCGCCCTCCTGTGGTGTGTTTTGATGGTTGCAGCTGTGTTCCTCTTCAGGCGCCACAGCAGGACAGGCCGCTTGATACCAGGACATGGCAGGGCTAAAGGTGTGTCTCCACACAGGTTCAGTGTTTATCTATACCATATATAAAGGTGTTAAGTTTCAGTGGGTTAAAGCTGAATCTCAGTTGCACCTGCAGCACTTCAAGTCTGTGATAAAGCTATGTACAAAATGAAAAAAGAGCTGTTTGATATAATTTTGTTTATTTTTTTCTTAGGTTTGCACAGACTAACCAGTGAAGATCTTATCATAAAACACAGGTAAAGTGGAGAAAATTGGCAGAGCTTGGTGTTTACAAATATGATGTCATGTTAGATGTCATGTCACTGAAGTCATAAGAATATATCCAAACTGCCCAATCTAATTTTATTCTAAGTATTTCAATATTTTTATTTTAAGTAAAATCTGATACTTCTCATGCCAACTGAGATTTACTTACACCCATATGAAGTGTAGTAGAAGTATTTATCTTGAATGGATCAACTCATAACAATACTAAGACATTCTTTTTCTTTAAGTGACATGTGCTGCTTCCTCTACAGGATGGCAGCGCCAGACTCTCCTTGGATTTCTGGAGGCTGGAGACCTGCCTTCAACCAGAAGTATCAGGACTTATGGGCCCAAGGTCAGAAACATTCTGGGATCAGGAGCACCAGTGAGTATCACACATTGACACAGATGAGGAGTGTAAAAATGTGGTCTAATGCCCTGAAACACATGATAAACTGGATGTGAATACTAGTCTATCCAACTGCAGATAAAATGGATCATTTGTTAATATGGTGAGACACTAATCAGAGGCTCCTTTCACATGTAATCTGTTTGGCTGGGTAAAATCAAATCTGATCTGTTTACCCATTTAGTTCGTTTGGCCTGGTGTGAACACTGTTAATCTGTGTAAAATGTAAAAAAAAAGAAAAAACAATGCAATCATTTGCAAACAAACGGACAACAGCTTTACGAAGTGTTCCTGAGTCCTTGTAGTAATGTCCTTTAAACTATCATGTGTTTGACAAAGTGGTGAACCTCACCCCGTCCTTTCTTGTGAACACCTTTCAGGGATGCCCCTTTCACACCCAGTCATGATACTACCACCTGTCACCAATGAACCTGTTTACCTGTGGAAAGTCCCAAACAGGTGTTTTTGGAGCGTTCCACTACTTTCCTAGTCTTTTGTTGCCCCTGTCCCAACTTGTCTGAAACTGACAGTCAAATTTAAAAATCAAATTTAGAATAAGCAGGTATTTATCAAAAATAATGAAGTTGATCAGGTTAAACATTGATTATATTTTTGTTGTATTGTTTTCAATTGACAACATAAATATAATCAAAACTGTCTAATCAATGATTTACCTGTCAGTCCATATGACTTCATGCTCTTGGTCTGTCCATATTAAGTCGAAACCAGACCATACCAGAACTAAAAGGTGACAGTGTTTTGTTTTGTTTTTTTCCTTGGCTAGGATAAAATAAACTGTACCAGTGACAGATTACCTTCCTACCGAATTCCATAAATTCTGATGAAGACTTGTAGATAAGGACAGTAAACTTCATTACCATAATGAGGTACCATGTGCTTTGGAATGTCTTTACATATCCGTCTGCGTCTCATTAGGCCTCCCAGTTTCATCCAAGAAGGACCCCAGCTGCCTGGACTCAGCTGTCCCCATTGTGACCGACAGCTGTGGCGTCTATGGCACTTTTTACGTGGACCTGATGGGCAATGGCCTCAAGACCTTCAGCAGTCCCAAGCGTTGTCCTAAAATGCCTCATGGTCTGCCCTATCAACAAGGAACTGAGACCATCCAGATATTCACTCAGCCTATTGCAAAGACCCCGGCCTTTGGTAGTCAGGAGGCGCTACCGTGGAAACAGGCCATACGCCCCCAGCCCAAGATGGGTGTGCTGAGGGAGTCATGGGAGAAGAGCCACAGCAAGCAAGGTGAATAGTGGTGGACAGTTGGGAATGTGATGTTAATACCACTACTGCAGTTTATTGTCACAGTCCTCTGTCTTTGTTTGTATCTGCATTTTAACTTCTGACACACCACTTCAGAATGTAGTCAAATTATATGAATGTGACAGTAATACAGTTTTGGTTAGAATATTTTCCAGTATATCATCATATAATATTGAGTAATGTGTCCTAGTTTAACTCATTCCTTTGTCCCTAGAGTTGCATGCAGTGAACAGTGTCCCCATAGTGCCAACCGGGACCCAGGCTTGTCCATCCAGCATCTACAAACAGAGACTCAGTCACATACCATCAGGCCGGCACAGTAAGACAAAATCTATGCAGCCATTATCGTCCACACACCAGTTCATATGTCACCAATGAGAGTGAGTGGGAGAGACACACTCATTTACACTTTTAGAAACAGGACTGTAATATCTGTAAAAATCTTGTAATAATAAATCACTGCTTATAGTTGAGCAGGACCACAAACTATAACACAAGTTTGAGATGACAATGGTAATAATTTGGTATTAGTAATTAGTGATATACATTATTTTATTTTGACATGTCCTGTGTTTTTGTCCAGGTGGACAAAAAGACTGTAGTAAAGTTGCTGGCTGTCCTCGCCTGCTGCATTACTCTGCATCATTACACCTAGTGGACATGCTGCCCCCCCCACCACCACTACCCATACAGGACACTGCGGACACACACAGCCTCACCTCAGATGAAGGGTAAGAGACACACTCTGCTCAGACTGGGTGGTAAAGGGTGGAGAAGATCAGTGCTGAACAGCCATATCCATTCACTTCTGTGGAGACGACACATTGGACTTTGAGGTGTGCACGGTTTCATGCACTGTATGGTCACAGACAATCACACCTCATTTTATGCAATGTTTTACCGTATATCTGTTTTAGTTCAGCTGAGTTTGGCTCCAATGTATGATATACATGTTTAAAGCAACCTGTTTCTCTAGAGATGAAAAAAAAATGGCTCCGTACAGATAGGTAATCAAGCAATCAAAATCAAGCTGAGTGCCATGTTTCAAAAATCAGGTCTGCTTGCAGTACATCCTCTCGTGTTGAAGTCTTCTTAATGCCTTATTGGTACGAGATGATCTAAACTTCCTTCCTCTGAGTATGTTTTTGTCCTGATGAGAGGCCAAGGAAATGGCCACACCTGGAAACAAAAATGATAAGGATCTTGTTTTTGCAGACATGTACAGTATCTGTGAGTTAAAACACAGGAAACCAAGCTAGTTTCTGCTTCTCAAGGACAGGAAAATGTAGAACTTCATATATAGACTGCAGATAGAAGACCTGAAGCCTGTTGTTTCTCAGTACCAACTGGGAGAAGAAGAAACTGGAGGCACAGAGGAGGAAGAAAGGAAAGGAATATAATAATGTTAGTCACTGGTGAAACCTGACGTTCATATTGCTGGGGTCTACCAGTAACAAAATTATAATTTAATAACTGTATCTAATCATTTAGATTTTGTTAAATGAAAGGAGTACTAAGGGTTTTGTTGGGACTGATGTACCCGTGAGCTGTAGTGAAGATATTGGTCACCAAAATCTTCTATAAGATGTTTTATAACTGTTCTGGAACTGTTGCTGTAAAAACTTTGAACCTTCTAGATTCAAGATTCAAGATTCAGATTCAGATTCAAAGTGTTTAATGTCATATGCACAGTAAGGAAACATGTTTCCCTGTACAATGAAATTCCTCCTTTGCTGTCCACAGAGTGTCAACAATGTAAAAAGAAATATAAATATATACAACAGAAATATACAAAATAAAGCACTTTTAAAAGGCAGCATGTGAAAAATACATTTAAAAAAGCAACAACAATAATAATAATAATAATAAAACAGTGTAAATATGAGCCGTGCAATTATGCATGTGCAATTGAAAGTGTAAACAAATGTAAACAGTTGGGACAGTTATATGAGGCAGAGTGATTGTAACTCCTATCCGCTGTTTAGGAGTCTGATGGCAGTGGGACAGAAAGAGTTCTTTAGTCTGGTGGCCTTGGATTTAACACTTCTGTACCTCCGGCCTGAGGGTAGAAGTGTGAACAGTCCGTGCTGGGGGTGGGTGGGGTCCTTGAGGATGGAGGCGGCTCTCCTGTGGACTCTGCGGTGGTAGATGCTCTGCAGAGAGGGCAGTGGAGTCCTGGTGATCTTCTCTGCAGGCGTTTGCGGTCCATAGCAGTAGTGCTGCCGTACCACATGGTGATACAGCTGGTCAAGATGCTCTCAACAATGCAGCTGTAGAAGTTGCTGAGGATCTCAGGCGACATGCCAAACTTCCTCAGCCTCCTCAGAAAATACAGCCGCTGTTGGGCCCTCTTTACCAGCTGTGTGGTGTTGAATGACCAAGTGAAGTCCTCACTGATGTGGACGCCCAGGTATTTAAAGCTGCTCACCCTCTCTACTTCAAGCTCACGGATGTACAGTGGCCGATGAGGTCTCCTCTTCTTCCTCATGTCCACTATTATCTCCTTCGTCTTGTCCGTGTTGAGGGTGAGGCTGTTGTCCTCGCACCATGACACCAGACTGGCCACCTCCCTCCTGTAGGCCGCTTCGTCCCCGCCAGTGATGCATCCTATCACTGCGGTGTTGTCTGCGAACTTTAGGAAGATGTTGCCCTTGTGGGAGGCGACACAGTCGTAGGTGAACAGGGTGTAGAGGATGCGGCTGAGGACACATCCCTGTGGAGTGCCAATATTTGTAATTATGCTGGATGAAGTCCTATTCCAAATCCTGACAGACTGGGGCCTGCCAGTCAAAAAGTCTAGGAGCCAGTCACAGAGTATGGGGTGCAGACCAAGTGTAGACAGTTTGTGGGTGAGTTTGTGGGGGATGACCATATTGAAGGTGGAGCTGTAGTCCTGATGTAGGAGTCTTTATTTTCCAGGTGGGAGAGGGAATAGTGGAGAACAGCAGCGACAGCGTCTGAGGTGGAACTGTTGGGCCGGTAAGCATACTGCAGGGGGTCCAGGGGGTCCGGTATGCTTCTCTGAATGTGGGTCAGCACCACTCTCTCAAAACACTTCATGATGATTGGAGTGAGTGCTACTGGTCTGTAATCATTCAGGCAGGGATATTGTCTGGTCCAGCTGCCTTGCAGGGGTTGATCTTCCTCAGGACTTTGTGTACCTGGCCTGATGAGACGGTTGGTGGAGGGGAGGGTGTGCCTCCTCTTTGTGGTGTGGCTGGAGGTCTCAAAGTTGGTGTAAAAGGTATTGAGGTCATCCAGCAGGCTGTCTGTGGAGCTGATGGTGCTGGTGGTGGTCCTGTAGTCTGTGATGTGCTGCAGGCCTTGCCACATCACATATGTATATCTATCAGACAATTTCACTTAGTGAAGAAAGCAACCAAATATATTTCCAAAATGTTGATCCATGCCTATGTGTTAGCATCCACTGATGTTTATTATGATAATGATTTAAGAGGAAGTGGGCCAAAAGAAGAAGACAGAGTCTCACATATCAGTCTGTTGTATTTTCCTCAGCTCCAGTCGTTCTACAAAGCTGACAGTGGACGTGGGCTCTCTCCAGTCAGTGTGTGCTGCATCAGGCTGCTGTGGCCAACCAGGACCCACCACCAACAACAACAACAAGAACTGTCCATCCTACAGCCACATGTCTGCTACGTCTTATTACATGTCAACGGATGATGAACAGGGTGGCACCCTGACAGCAGAGGAAGCCACCCAGTATCTGGAGCTCAGTCCTAAACCTGAGAGATGCAGGTAAAGACACAGAGGAGACTGGTGCTCAGTGCAGCTTTTACTCACTTGGTCCTAATTGTCAGGCTAAGATCCTAGCACATCTTCATAGAAAAAATCTTATGTTTTAGAAAAAGCATCAGTCACTATTGGGCAGACATGATTTCTTCTGATTACACTTCATGTAAGACACAATCATGTTACGTAAATGGTTACTTTCCAGTGAGATAAATGGGACTTGTTTTTAGAGGATTCTCACTTGTTCCATTGGCATTTTTTTTGTTTGTTTGTTTTTTAACTTATTACAAGCAAGAAACACCTTCTATTCATAGTTTTTAACTTATTTTTTAAATCTTCGAAGGGAAATTAGGTTATCATAGCAACGACTACATTCAAATACAAGGACAAATGTAGAAACAATAAAATACTATATAAAATATAAAAAACAATAAAATACTCTATACAATAAAATGCTTAAGTAGCTACAAAATAAAATGACATAAGAGGTAGTAAAGTAAAATACAATAAAATAAAATACTGAGGTAGAGGAGAAAAGGTAAGAGGAACATGAGGTGCGAGAGGATAAGGTGCAGTGTTTACAGTAATAATTTAAAGCACATTATTTGTGTGTTATGGAGTGAGCGTTATAAAGTCTGATGGCACCAGAAAGGAACGATTTCCTGTGCGGTTCCTTTAGGCAGCGGGGTTGAATGAGTCTGTTGCTGAAGCGAAGCTTGTCCAGAGTTTTGTGGAGGGGGTGAGAGGCATTGTCCATGATTGCCAGCAATTTTGCCAGCATCGAGCATTGGCATAGAGCTTAGAGCCAACAACAGACTCTGCCTTCTTGATGAGTTTATTCACTTGATTTAGTTTATAACATATGTAGTTACCTGACCACACCACCCCTGTCTGTCAGCAGTGCCCTGCCTGTGCAGCATCCCTCCCTGCCCAACCCCTTCTCCCCCAACTTGGGCTACATCTGCGGGCCAGTCCGCTCCACTCAGCTGGAGGATGACTCCGACACTGATGAGCCTGAGGCCCCACCAATTGGCTTGCGACGTGCCCGCCTCCAGAGCACACCTTCTTCTTGCTATAGCGAATGGGACAGCTCACTGTGGAACACCTGGAGCTCAGTGATGGACGGCAACATGGCCAGCGCACGTACCAGCCTCATCAGCTCGGTGGACAGTTGCTACACTAATGACAGCACCAACTTTGCCCGCTTGCTGGCAGTGGCAGCGGAGACCATGAGTGCAGCCTCCTTGTCAGGTAAGCAGAGGGGGAACCTTGTTTACTACTGACTGATGCTCACTGAAAAATACAACAGGTTCATCTTAGAAAGGAAAACCAGGGAAATGAGATGAGTTTTTTTGAGGGTTTTTTTGTTTGTTTTTTACCTTTATGTATTCAAGGAGAGTTCACTGCTCTCTCGAGGGGCAAACGCTGCCTTTCACTTTACCCAACCCACCTTCTCTAACCTTTAGGCTACCACTGAACACGTCATCATTATCATCTTGGGAAATAAAACGGCAAAAACAGAATGGCTAGTGGCTAAATCACCCTTTCCTGTTGTGTTTATTATACTTCTCCACTAGATGGTGCCCTCCGTCTGTGAATGATGATAACATGCACCCCTATAGGCAGACTAATGACTTACAGGAACTCTGTCAAACAGAACCAGGAAACTGAGTGTTCTTATGTTTCTGATGTTGAAGATTCTAAGAAAGAATGAAGGCTTTTTGGAGGATTGTACTCATCTCTTGCATGCTCACATACAGTAAGAGTATGTACACATACATGTCTGAGTAGGTTTTCCATCAGTGTACATCAGTGGTTTTTCATGTGTCTGTTGGTGTGAGAGACAAAGATATTAAGTTGAATATCTAAGGTGGCACCAGGCAATTACTTAGGACATTTCAGCAAATTGAACCCGCAGATGAGTCATCCCTCCCTCCTGAGTTCTCTCATCAGTCACTCTGCTCTCCCTCTGCAGGCACCATTCACTTTTAATCCATTTGCCAAACTCTCACTTTTGGCTGTTCTCTACCTCGGCCATTTTTCACACATACAGCAGTGCGACGTGAACAAAACACTAAGTGTTTGCTCTGCAGCTGATAATGCAGTCTCATATAGCTTATATTAAAGTTTAATAATATGATTTCAAAGTGATTTGCTGACCGAGAGCTGTGGTCACTTTTCATCTTTGAAGGAACAGTTCACCCTAAAATGAAGATTCAGTCATTACTTTTTCACCCCGATGCTGATGGAAAGTCGGGTGAAGTTTCATAGTCCACAAAACATTTCAGGTGCTTTGCAGCCAAACAGTGTTGCAGCATTCTCCTAAATAACTGAAGGAGAGCTCGTCCGGCATAATCCAAATCTCCGGATTAGCCCCCAAGGTTCCAAATTGATATTTAAATACATTATTTACACCCTTTTTTATGCCAAAATCTTCACTGTAGCTGCTAAGCTAAAAGTGTTAGTGTGCACCCCCATGGGAGTGCCACTCAACAAGATCAACAAGAAAAATGTGTTCTCTGCATACCTTAGTGTTTAACTGCTACCTGGAAGCGTGAACTCTGCTGAAGTTGCAGCAACAAGGCCCCAGATTGTTAGACTGAACATTGCATTTTCAGCTTTTGATCTACTATCTTACCGTTGTAGCATCTTTCAGTAGCGCCAACATATAAAAAGACTGTCCAAGAGAAACATGCTTGGAAAATGTCATGTGTGTTCTTAATCGGGTTACATATTGTTCAAACCAACTCAAATTTACTTGGATTACGCCAGGCGAGCTGTATGGAGACTTTTTTTTTTTAAAACAAGTCTCCATCTACTTCAGTTGGAGAATCATCCAATCAGGAAATAGGTTATTTATCCATGTGACTACTTGTTAAGGAGACATTAGGCTTATTTGAGATCAGCCAGGCCTGTGCAGAATCGATCAGCGGCGATTGCCGCACAATGCAGGCCAGTTAGATTTGTCTTGCAAACGCCTGGCTGTCGCCTGATCTAACCTGATTGGTTTAGATGTTGACGTTTTATAGAAACTTTTTATTCTTGCTGAATTCAAGAGATTTTGATCCCATTTGTCTGATTTTGAAGGTTTAGGCTATTCTGTTAACAAAAGACATGCTGTGTGGCCGGTATGTAGACTAAATAGCCCACATTCAAAAATATAAACAGCCCACAATAAATAATTTTTGTCATAATAACATTGGACTAATTTAATTCCGCCTGTAAAAGTATTTTACAACACAAAAACTTGTGGTAGGTGGTACGTGAAGATTCAGATGTGAAGCCCAGAAGGTAAAAATATCTGACAGTGTATATCTTGCCTTTGTGTTTGGCTTTTAATGTATTCCATTTATTAATGTAGTCTGAGAGGGACAGGTCTGCTCAGATGATTTATAAACAGCAGCAAACTGATATGAAGCTGATTTATGTGAGAATTTATGTAAAATGGAGGTTGATTCCTGAACAGAAATAACAGATCGCATACAAACTGATAAAAGTGTCTGATAATATTTTCAATCAGATTCAGATCCAACAGGATGTGAGTGTTTCTGACCTCCTGTACGGACTGAAGACTTGACTCTGCCCCCTGCTGCTGCCACCTGATCTAGTCCACTTTCCAGCCAAGGTGCAGTTCATCTTGAACGAGCCTATTGCCATGGGTGGACCTTGTAGCCGTTTTCTCAGGACATGTAAAAAAAACAAAAAACTGGCTCTTGATATTCATTTTGAATAGTTGCCTTTTCAGCAGGGGAACAGTTAATATTCAGCTTTAGATATATCGTGACATAAGATGTGATTCACCTATCTCTGAAGGTTAAGTGGTTTTCAGGATAAAAACATTGTGGACTAATTATCTGTGGAGCAGCAGGACCAGACCTGTTTCAGACTGGGACACAGTGTAATTTGCACTTTCACACTCTCACATTAATTGGCAGAGCCTCTATAGCTTGAACCCTTCAGCCTGAAAAAAGAACTCTTACTTACTGGTCAGCAACACTTTCTGAGGTCTTTGAAATGTACCAGTGCCGTTAGAATTCAGAACGTGGCTGATGTGAATGGGCAATGTTTGTTTTGGTTTTATTTTCAGTGACAGACAGCTGCTTCAAAGAAGCCTCTAAATTAGCTTTTTCCACAGAGAATCAGCATGAAAGGTGCTCCTCAGAGGTCTTGAAATGTTTACATATTCTGTTACCTTCTCTGAAGGCAAAAAGGTTCCTGTTTTAACATAATCGCTCCACTCGATATTGAAATGCATGCCAACATGTCGTCTTCTTCTGTGTTTAGACTTCTCCCCGCCAGCTTCCCCCCTCAGCGCCCTGTATCCGTCATTTCGTGCAGAAGGTGACTCATTCGGGGAGCTGGATCCTGTTCCCGCATGGGACTGGAACATGGCCTGGGTGGAGGAAATGGAGGCTAAGTACAGACCACACTATCTTGGCAGAAATACCAGACCCTTTGACATTTAGAAAGACTCTGCCAGAAGAGTCCAAGATACAATGTAACTAATTTTTTGGACAACTTCAGAAACACCTCACAGCAATGCCAGGACTGCAAAACAAGAACAGAGCACAAACAGGATACTGCAACAGTTATTGATTTACTTTTTTGAGACTGCAACTAATAATTTTCAGGTCTGAATAATTCAAGGTTTATATGTCTCTGTCAAGACTAGATAAATATCTCAGTTTGAAATGTGATTGAAGCCAACTCCTTGATGTTTAAGACACCTCTGCTAGTAGATGCACATCTGTGGTTTGTAATAGTTTTCCCAGTTTACCTCAGGGCAGTCTGGCTACTATTTTGGATCCTTCAAATGACTTTCAATGAGTTTCTAAAGTTCATTCTCCCTCTCCATATCCTTTCCTCTCATTAAAGAATAGTATAATGAGATACCTCCCTCTGGATGTTCTCACCCAGTGTGTTTTGAAAAGGCAAGAAAGACACAAAGACTGGATGTGAGACAGTGAGAAAGCAGTCATTACAGTAGGAAGAAGAAATAAAGTGCTGGAGTTTTCGTCACAGTTTTTGTTTGTTTCCAGTTTTCATATTTTTGTTGCAGGATTTTATTAGGGCTGAAGCCCATTTTCACTCCTAACACTTCAAATACAGCAGCCTGGTCAATGGCCTCATGCTTCTAAGTTTGACGCTGTAGGAACCTATAATACATTGGACCCTCACTCCAGCGACCAAGGTTCATGTTCCACTTGTGACCAAGAGTCAAGAGGGATTTGTTTTAAAGTATGTAAACGACTTACATGAAGAAAGTGACGTAAACACGTCCAAGCTACGCCCCTTATGTTACATATCCGGACTGCTTACGTTAAGTTACGAGACTGAATGTGTTATTTTAACTCAAGGTTAGACTTTTCCTAAACCTAACCAAGTATTTTTTGCAACTAAACCTAATCAAGCTGTGACCATTTGAGGCTTTATTTTGAAAGTCTCACTGGACCTTGCATATGATGTATTATTGCTAACTCACCTGCGAAGCCATTGACATGCAAGCTGACACTAGGGGAGGTAGAGCGCCACTGTTTGAAGCTTAATGCCACTGACCAAGCTGCTGTGTTTGAGAACGTGTTGACCAAATAAAGCGCAGCATAGTGATTTTGTACAAACCTTTTTACTTATCAAGTGTATATATGCAGCATATGCAACAAATGTTATTTAAATAATTGTCAACACATTCCAAATCATTTTCTTGCTGTTTATTTTGGTGATTTCTTTGACATTCTGGGAATTGTTTTATATTATACGATTGTATTTTTTCTTTGTACACCCTGTCCTCATCTTAATGTCACACAAAGTCTGGATTAGAGAAAACATTCTGAAGGGCAGATAGAAAAAATAGAAGAGTTATTTTTAAAAATCCTTTTTTTCACAGTTACTTGAATTAACTTGAGGTTTTACCTTTTAATAACTTTTAATGAATTTTAGTAAGCATTCAACAGAATGTGTATTGTAAAGCTTAAGAGCTGCATAGCTTAGTTTTATGTTTATGTTTTGTAATAAATTGCATTTTATTTTGTTCACATTACAGTACAGATGTGTTTCATAGTTTTGAATAAATCTTTGTATTGATTGAAGTCAAGTTTTGTATTTTGCCAGGACTACGTTTGGAATGTATCTAGCTCATTGGTTTTCCACTCACCTAAGGGGGTTGCAAGAAAAACTCCAGGGGTCACCAGATGGTGGTGGAGAAAAAAATAAAACATATTTTAGACTGAGGAATAGTTTTTCCATTACATTCCCTTTGTATGCAGCAATGTTTGACTGAGGCTTGTGACATTTCTAGTAAAGAAAAACTCCCCACTTTGATGTTATTGTCCCAAATTAAAATCACCGTCATACATGCTTGAATTGAGAGTGAGACTTAATTTTATTTTGAAATATCGACCATACAGTAATGTATTTACAATATCTCGTAGAGGGCTTTTCACTTGTTGGTGCTTCACTGTTTCAGTTTACCATGGGAGTGTGTGTGGATGAAGTGAAGTGAAGAAAAGTGAAGTATCTTTACATTCCACTCTGTCCCTGTGTGGCCTGTGGGCAGGATTTTCATTGACCGCTGCTGTTCTTAATGACTATGTAGAGCAAGAAGGTGATGTTTAGAACTCATCTGTTTGGCTTGATTAACCAAGACAAACAATGCTGCTGTTGCTGATAATGACTTCCAATTACAAACCAACGGAGAGAATAATTAAACCTTAATCTATGTTTGTGTTTATACAGAAACAGGAAAAGAGTCTTACTGATGTTTCCTCTCCAAAAGAAAACCTAGGATTTCATGTTGTTTCCTCTGTTTAAAGCAGATTATTGCACACAATCATGACCTGATGTTTCAGTCAAACCTCGCCTGAGTTGTATGAGTATTAAGATGTAAAGCCCAGCAGACATTCTTACAATCAATCTAATATGATTTCCTCAATGACTTTGTGTTCAGGATGAGTGTTTGTCATGCAGCTGTGAAGCACAACACACTTTTTCAAAGTAATCCGTGTCTTATATCTGGGCTGCTAAGGTCAAATGACACTGGGAATGTTGAGCTTAGAAGTGCTTTGCTGTCTGTTTCATTTATAAGCTGCACAGGAGCAGCCGTGCCAGCGTCAGAATTTATGTGTGCAGTATTTAAAAACCAAAACCGATCCATAATTACCAGAGTTGAAGACACGCGTAGGGATGTGAGGTACAGGGGTCATTTATTTATTCTTTTCAAAAGAGGAGCAGGCTTTGTTTCAGTGCAGAAATTTGAAAGAAAGAAGTTGGAGCTCTTTTCAAGGCTTCTCTCCTTTTTTATTTTATTTTGAAGATTAACCCGCCAACTTGATTTGCAGTTATTGTCAGATGGAGTGAAGCAGAGCTGCAATTAGAAGTAAAGTCAAAGCAGGCTAAAAACATCAATAATTAAGTCACAACAGGCGTCTAGCACAAAAATCAAGCTTCAAACTGTGTTAAACTATCGTGTCACATTTACAATCTATATGCAATGCAGCAAATACTGGATTATATGTGTGTGTGTGTGTGCGTGTGTGTGTGTGTGTGTACACACTGGACTGCCAAAGGGATTATCAGTCATCTGTCTCCTTCACTAAAGGCCATATGTTTCTACACGAAGCCTCCAGCGCCGCCAAGCAGCACACACACTCGCTGGAAGATGAGACCACACACTGTGAGGTTCACATATGAATCGGGCGCTACTGTATGTGTGCTTGTCTTGTTAGTTCATATGCGCACACATGCACACACGCTGCCCCTGGGATTTGTGCATCACAGATTTTGGTCTATGCCAAAATACCAGCTTTATATAGCATGTCAGCAAACCAATGACCCATATTAGACATGGGCTGAAAGCACGCACACACTGCGCACACACCCAGACACATACACATGTAGATTTACTGCATGTCTCTCCTGCAGTCTGTTTTTTTTACCAAATGGATAATTACCATTCTATGACCAGACATAAAATTATGGGCAGTGGTGTGTGTTTGAGTCCAACATTATGGGATATAACCATGGCCATGAAACTAGACACTGATGTGCAACTTGTCTGTGTAAATCATTTAGCAGTTTTACAGGGTTACATTTACATCGTCAGGTTGTCATAATTCAAACCCCTGTCATTCACTTCAATCCAATTAACTTTATCAACACCACTATATATATATATATATACATATATATATATATATATATACATATACATATACATATATATATATATATATATATATATATATATATATATATATATATATATATATATATATATATATATAATAAGATGGAACCTTATTGATCTGTGGGGAAATGAGGTTAGCCTTGCGGCCACAAAAGTGATTCTATCAGAGCAAATAGAATTTAAGAACATAAATTAAATATAACATGAGGAGAAAATAGATACAAAGACAATATCGGTGAAGCAGTTAGCTGAATATATGTTTTCAAAACCAGCACAAAGAAGGTTGCAGTACATTCTCAGTATATTGATTAAATAACTTGTCTGAAATAACCACTAATACAAGCAGCACCACTCCAGTTAGTGGTTACAGGCTGTGTGCAACAGACTCTGTGTCTGTGCTTCAAACTAATTCCTGCTTTCATGCAGGCGGGCAGCAGTTCAGGTGGCAGTGACACGCTCACATTGATTGACAGCAGCGGTTAACTGTGGTGTTGCATGCTAAAGTGGTAATCATTCAATTAACTGGAAATCAATGGCACCCATACGGGTGATCTGTTTCAATATTACTCTGTCAGTCATAGAGGGCCAGTTGACCTCTTCAACACACACACACACACACGTGTCCTGACCAAGAGCACATTTACTAGGAGAAGGAACTGCTGGTCAACTTTCATACAAAGTATGAACACCAGATCTGTACGTCCCTGTTTGTTGTGCATTTGGTTTTAGCTGACTGCAGGGCCCCTCTTTTGTAGATGGTATTTTCAAGGCTAAAAGAAAGCAGTAGCCTACATCACGTCTTTTCAAATCAAATTAGCATCTCGTCTCCAGCTACTTCAGTTTTTTTTAGCAGAATGCTGCAACACTGTTTTGCTGTGAAGCTCCATAAATGTTTTGTGGACTATGAAACTTTTCCTGAATAGATCATTTTCATTTTTCATTTTGGTTGAACTTTACCATATAGTGTATATATAATGTACTGTCTGGTTAACAATAAGATCTTTAAAGATATGTGTTAATACAAAATAAAATGGTGGAATATTGATCATTGTATATCATCGCTTAAATGCCGTGTTTGTTACCCTGCGAGCCACTAAATCATTTACCTTCTACATCCACTGACCCTGCTGCCTACCTAATGGCTTCATTTCAGCCTCTATATGTATGCATCGCATCAGCCAAAAAGTCACAAACATCCATCTCCACTGTCACAGGGCAAATTAACATGGAAATTGGTGTGTTGCATTTTGGAATGAGGGAACAGGCCTTCAAATGACGCCATCCCCTCCCTTTCATCCCTTCTTTTCTGTCTCTGTCTCTTTTCTCTCCTCTCAGGCCGGCAGCCCTCTTCCTTCAGACCCGGTGGGCGTTTCGGCCCTGACACTGGCCTAATGAATGAGTGGGATGATTTATAGCCGAGGGAGAGGGAAATGAAGGGAGGGACGGAGGGATGGAGGGAAGTTGAGGGGGGCATGGAAAGGGTACGGGGTGTTGGGTCACACTGCAGAAGGTCAGTAACGTAAATCTTCTCATTGTCTTATCTGTTGTCCTTTGCTCTTGTTAACAACCTGCTAACATAATATGCATTATAATCTCTGTTAGGTCATATAAGGATATGCCACTTCCTTGCCAAAAATGGCAACTATCATAGGGGCACAAAGAGTTTTGAAAAACTTTAGAGTAACAAACAGAATAAGAATGTAAGGTTCAGTGTAGTGGAACACCTAATCCCCTGATTTTTTTAAAGATGGCCTGTAAAATGTAGTTTTTGATATTATTGCTGCAGCAAACAGCCAATTCGGTGGGTGTCTGATAAGACAGTATTAGTCCTTATAGAAAATAAATTGGTGCTGTGGAAAAAAAAAAAAAAAAACGAAAAATATTTTTTTATGTTTTGGCCTAAAATCAATTAAATGAACTGATAAGTTATTCAATAAGTAAGCAATAACTTACTAGAACGCTGTTGCATGCAGTGAATTAACAAACTGAACGAGTCAGGGCTTAGTCACGGTCACTCTTATTTCTTAAACTACAAGCAAACATTAAACATTAAATTATCATTTGACAAAACTGCAGCCTTTTGTGAAACAAGTATGCTTTACTTCAGTAAATATAGATGCATCAATGCAAAAAACAACAACAAATGTCTCCTAAAAGCAGAAATAGATAAATGTTCACCTTTCCTCCCCTTCCGAGCATGTTTCTGTGATATTATTATTGGCGCAGCTGTTGCACAGACAGCGTTAGCAACATGGCTACTGCTAGTGGACTGGCTAATGTCCAAAGCAAAGAACAACTGTAAGAATCCCACTTTGACCAAGAAAACCCGACCTCAGTGCTGTGAAAAGGCCAAGTAAAACACTTGGTTCTATTAATAAGTAGGCAGGTTTTGTTACTTAGCAATCTAGTAGAAAGAATGCTGGTCCTGGTGGTAAGGGGAAGCCCATATCAGCGGGGGACAGACTTTTGTTGTGTCCTAAATCACCCACTCATTCACTACTCCCTACTCACTACATAGGGAGACCTACATAGAGGACTGTATAGTGACCTCATTGGTCAAATGATAAAACCCTTCTGGACACCACTCCAGTCATTTTTTTCCTTCCTTCCAGCGCAATGCATGATGGTATATAATGCTTGGTTAGTGACCACAGTTGTACACAATGCACTGTGGGATATTCTGAGTCAACAGTGTGGGGTATAATAAATCTCACCATACATTCGGACGGCACTACAAAATGACAAATTCACTATTTAGTGATTTTGGACACAGCCTTGGACACAACACTGGAGCGCTCTCCATTGAGTGAATGCCCGTCCCGTCCGCTCACTCTTGTTTTAGCTCGGTTTCTGTCACGCTCCCTCTTCAGCTTGTCTGTTTTGGTTGTGCAATGGCAGACCTGCTTATTTTGTGTCATAATGCAACCTTCATTTTCCCGGTAACAATCCATTACATTATTAGATAGGTAATACTGATGCATCCATGTGCAAGTTTTACTGTTGCAGCTGCTCCTGGTAGAACTAGTTTGAACTACTTTATATACAGTTAGGTAGTCCTCTGGCTCCCAGCCGAGATGTTGGATCTGGGCTGGGCCCCTAATCTGAGGTGTTAGTCCTTCTCTTTAATCTTTGCTATTTAAAATTAATATTAAAGGTTGGAAACTGCTGGTTAAATCTTCAACCTTCAGAGCTCTAAGCAATTCTGAGTGCCCCTTTCACATTTTCACTCACTGTGGACTCAATGGATGCAATATATAATTACTTCACCCATATGGAAACAGCACAATGATGGCTAGAAGTTGAGGAGAACTGTCTTCTGTGCAGTATAACACCACCATGAAAAGAGAAACGTGGGTGTTTAGTCTCTTTGATCATGTCAGTGCATTGCACTTAAAAAGCTTATTATATGATTTTATGTCAGATAGTTGTATAAAGTAGCATTAAATGGAAAAACTCAAGCACAAGTCCTCCTCAAGTAGGTACTGTGCCTTTGTGCAGTACTTGAGAAGATGTGCTCACCTTGCTGCAGTGAAAACAGATTCTTTCCTCCTTCACTCATTGGAACATGAGGTGACCCTTTAGTAGAAGTAACTGTGAAATTGTGCTCAACCTTTGGCCTGTATGTTTATATCTCATCAAAATCTCATCTATAGAATTAAACAGATCTGACAAACTGTGAAGTCTGTAAATCTGCCAGTACAATGAAAATATTGTAGGCCTGCCCTCCATTCTGTTCCAACTAGTTGGAGCAGGTTGTGGTTGTGGTTAAAATTAATTTACACGGATTAAAGAATGAAGTATGCCAGTGAGTAGTTGTGTGCTTCCTTTAAACATTTCTGCTTTCTTGCAGTTCAGCCTTTTTGCAGTTTTTTGGCTATTTTACATTGGAATGATGACACACATGACACCATAATGCAGTGAATAAATACATAACTCATACACTTTGCCTTTTTAGGGGTATTTTGTATTCTTCAGCCAGACTGATATCCTGATGTTAGATGATTTTCTTGCAATGTATTAATTATCACAGAATGGCTGTATCATGATACTATATGAGGTCTATAACATATTGTGAATCGTATTGTACTGTGAGTCACTCTGATTCCCAACCTGAGTTCCAAGTGCTCCCTACAGCTACAGAACACCAGAAGAGCTTCTGATGACCAGTTAAATCAGCCATAGCATCAGCACTAAAACATCCACTTACCTACATATTATAAATGATATATCCTATAGTTTAAGTGTTTCTTTTAACATGTATGTATAGTCGGCGTGTGTGTGGCTATGGCTTGCTCGTTTTTAGCTGTACAGTATGTATATTTCTGTCTATCTTCCTGTACATTGTTCTTGGCAGTGTGTGTATGTAGGATTTGATGTTCTTTATTATACACAGGGGAAAATCAGTTTGCACAGGTCAGTACAATACAAATAGACATGACAATAAATAAGACAACCATAGATATATAAGATAAATATCATTGTATCAAACATGATCCTAAAAGGAACAATATTATAAGAGAAAAAAAAACCTTACATGTACAATGAGAGCAACAAAAACACTGGAGTCAAATTCATTTTAGTTGTACTCATAGTGGGCCGATAAAGATGATTCTGACTGATTATTCTGGATTTTACAGGATTGCAGTCTTTGTGGGGAACTGGCTAATTGCTCACATTAAAGGCCCTAAAACTGTCACTATGTTTCACTCCATGGTATCACCAATGTATAAAAAGATAAGTCTGAAAATATTCTAATCTTTTTAACCAAAAGACTGAAATCAACAATGTCAAAATCCAGTTTACACACCGTCTCATTGGCCCAGATGTACCTCCTTTATCATCATCAGCATCATTACCATCATCATCACTATCATCATCATCACTATCATCATCATCATCATCATCATCATCATCATCATCATCATCATCCATACCAATGTAAACTGTCTTCACAATGACATCCGTCTATAAGTAAATCTGGAGCACTGCCTTTAGCTCGTTGAATTTAATCCAATGTATCTGAAATCTATCTTCACATGGAGCCCGTCCAGAAACATATCTCAATACGATAATAAAAAAAAATTAAAAAAATCCACTTGGCACCTATGTTCCCCCAGGGCTATGTGTATTAATAGCATACCGAGGTATTAATGTGGTTACACTCTAAACTGCAGTATCAGACGTTAAAACAGCATGTCAAATCTCATTACATTCATCAGGGCTCTCTCTACATCCTCCATGTCTTTTGAAGATTTTTCACTCTGCTGCCACCTCCATCATCTCTATCTGTGGACTACAACAAAGCTGTGCTGCAGCATCTTATCATGCTCTTTTCAGCTGATCACAGGGCGCTGAGAGAGGAAATACACCCGAGGCCACTCATGTATATGTGTGGATGAGTGTGCGTCTGAGCCTGTGAGTTAGTGGGTTTGTGTATGCCAGGACACGGCAAGCATCTGTAGAGCACTGGAGGGTAATGCATGCCTTGTCTCAGGTGGACAGCAGGAGGGAGTGTGTGCTGCACTCAGAGTAGAGAGCGCGGCAATTTCATGCTCCTTGGCGCATACAGCACTCAGCCAGGTGCAATGCACTGTGAAGTCAGAGGAAGAATGGGGCATTAGGAGATTAAGAAGCAACAGAAGTTTAGCAATAAGGCACCGTTTGTTTGGAAAGTGTTGTCAGGGAGTTGAAGGTTTCTAGAAGTTTAGATGCTGAATATATCAGGCTGTGAATCAGGAGTTTTGGGAAGTTTAAGTATACACAGTTTTCAGCTTTCATCTATGGATTACTTCTATGACTTATTGTTTATTTAGAAGAATCTCAGACCTGAATCTACCACATAGAATGGTGGGACGGTATGAGATATTAGAGGATGCATAGAAAACTAAAAACATTACTGTTTTTGATGCTGTATGCATGCGTGTCTTTAAAATTCACACCTTGATTCATGTGACTGATGACTGATACCTGACCTTTATGACTCTGGAGACCTCAGTGACTTAAATGTGACATCAAGGCGTGAATGACCTTTAACAGTGATGACAGTTTGAAATGCCCAGGTCCACTCTCCTGCCGGTTGAACTGATGAAACCTCTTGGAACAGTGAAATATATATATAATGATGATGATGTGTATCTCCAAGGACATGTAAACTTATTTTTTCACATATGAACTAATATGTTAAATGTTAAAAATAGGAAGACGAGTGTGAAAATTAAGAGCGTTGGTGGTATATGCCACAAGTACAATGAAAATGCTTTTGGTTGCTTTTTCATCCTGTCTGTGCTGGAGGAGAGCAGCTCACTATAATTTCATATCTATGTGTTTTTGTTGCCTTAACCTAGCCAATTATTTTTGTTGCATAAACCTTTCAAAACAACAACAGAAAACTGAAAAGCAACAGGAAGTCCACAGCAAGATATGTTCCAACTACGCCACAGACTCCAGGCTTCTTGGTGAGTGTGCTGTTCTCAACCCACGATGTCACAATGACTTGTGGCCTTCGTCTGTAAGAACAGCATTAATTATGATGTTCTGGGTACAACAGCACCGTGCAGATATCAGATAGACTCATGAGCATTACACTTCCCGAATGCTGCTCTAAAGAAATGAGCCAAGGCTTGGATCAGCAAATGTATTTTATTGTACATTTACAAAACGACAAGAGTACAAAAAAGTCAGTCCACAGACATGTTTTTGTTTGTTTTGGAAGGAGTATATGCAAATTTTATCTCACAGCTGCAGCAAACAGTCCCTCAGACGATCAAGGAGAGGGGACAAGAGAGGAGCGGGAGGGGTTACAATCAAACTTTTATAAAGCCTGTCTGTCTGCTGGCACACTGGAACATTTCGCTGCAGAGAAACCAGAGGAAACATAGAAAACTATGACATTCTTAGCGGACTACATGGGTGCAGGGATCCCAGTGGGGAAGCGTCCTTCCAGGAGCGAGAACCCGCTCGTTTTGGCTTTTCTTACCGCCCCTCTCATCCAGCAAACACACTTTGTGCTTCATATTTTCTGTTGTTTTGCCATCACAACAAGAGAGTGCAACAGTAGTTAATGCTTTACCAAAAAGTATACATTTTGACAAAAAGGTTGGCACATTCAAGAAGACATGAGCTTTTTTCATAATAACAGACTTGTTTTTTTTACATTGTTTTTTGTTTTATCCTCATAAATACAATATACGTCTCTTTCCCTGTATCCAGAACCCACAAAAGAACAGTACAGACACAGGTATTTACAAATCAAGGGAGAGGAGTGAGCTTGATAGCTCATAAATTATCATAGTAATACCAAAAACATGATGTAAAGTCCTTTGTTCTCTCTTTCACAGCAATGACACAGAGTCTGGTCTCCTGAAACACAAAGCTTTTTTTCCAGCTCGTTGTGTCCACGGTGGATAGATGGGGGATGATGGAGGCATCGAAGGTACACGGACAGTCACTGGTGTCCTTATCTCATTTCCTGGTGAGAGAAAAAGATTTTAAGTCAAACTATTACACAGAACACTGCTTCACTTTGACAAATCAAGGCAGATGTCAGCTCATGCACTCATGTAACTTTTTGCGCCACCCTGCTCCGTGTACAGATGTTATTCAGCCTTCAAACAATATTCTTCCTGATCATACTTATCTAACAGTCTGTCCACCGGCTTAAAGGAACAGTTCACCCAAAAATGACTTAGTGAGGTGAAGTTATTTACACCCTCTGACGCGTGGCTGAGCTTGTGCACCCACTTCAGACAGAATGCGTGCTAATGCTTTTCGCTCAGCAGCTACAGTAAAGTTTCAGCTCAATAAAGGGTGTAAATAACGGCTTTATAAATACATTTGGGTTCTCAGGGTTTCTTGACCGAAGGAGCTGTATGGAGCAATTTAAAGAGTTTTTTTCACTTGTTTTATTACATTTTAAAACAAATCACCATCTACTTCAGTTGTTTAGCAGAATGCTTCAACGCTGTTTTGCTGTGAAGCTCCAGAAATGTTTTGGTGACTTTGAAACTTCACCCCACTTTCCATCTGCATGGGGGGAGGAGATAATGACTGAGTTTTCATTTTTGGGTGAATTGTTCTCTCAGGATTTATATTAAATTGAGACAAAATGAGAGGGACAGTTAACCAATAAGCTGGGGACAGACTGCATCAGAAGACTCAATCTAGCCACAGTCATAATTAATCAATTTTGTCACGACTGTCAGTTTTGTCAAGAATGGGTCAATTTAGCCAGTACTGCTCTGTGGTCAGGGGTGAAGGCTTCAGTCTATTTCCTTTAGATCTGGGCCCCAAAAGTGCTTCTCCATGGTAGAGTAATATGGTGTATTACTGTAAGCTTTGTTGTACATCAAATATACATGAATCACAAATGGTGAATGTTGTAAACCACACAAAGAAATGTTTTATACTTGGAGGCATTCAAGTAGTCTAGCTGACTTTGATAATTCATGTTCCTGGGTGGAAGTCAGTACTCGACGGTCGGCTGATTTAGCTGCTGCCACACACGGACTTTGCTAAAGCGCATATTAAACATACCATCTCGCAAGTTTCATGATCATCACTCATGGTGAAAGTCATTATTTCTTTCATAACCCTACTGTATATAAGCATGTGTCAAACAACATACACGCCATTAATAAGAAGCTGAGAACAGAACATGTGGACAGTTGTGTTTCAGGCAGGAGAGATGAATAAATTAGGCGAGAAGAGGATGAGGAGGACGAACATGACAGAAAAACTTGCAGGCCTGTTGTGGATTTATGTTCTTGCCAGCCTGGGGATGTAACAAGGGTAGAGTGTGTTTTCTGAAGTCTAAATTAGCTTCCAAGTCCGTGTTCTTTTTCCCACCAGATCTAATTGGTCACAAAGAATATGTTGCTCAAATTAAAAGCGCCAGTTTTGCATTAGCAGTGATGTCCTCTGTGTCTCTTCACATAACGCTGATCTAAAGACAGTACTTCCACATTTAATATCTCTGTTTTGTACAGATGTGTATTGTATCCCTAAGAGCTGATGACAGTAACACTCTGCACCTCCACCCCCCCCGACCCCTCCTTCCCAGACTGACCGCCTGGGTCAAAGGGCAAAGATAGCAGGCAGCAACACCACAGGAAGAAGGGGTAACCTAACCCAGGCTTCCTGTGGAAACACCTCAAACTTTATTAGGGATTTAAGAGGTCGCACTTTCATGTCCCAGGCCAGGCGTGAAAAGCCCTGTTTGGGTCAGCGAGGGTCACTTGGGGGGGTTGAGGTGCTCCTTACTGCTCCACAGGGGGGTGACCTGAGAGGCACGAGATGCAAGGGCAGCTCTGTGTGTGTATGTGTTGACAGCGAGTGAAAAGAGCAATTGTGCGAGTGCGTGTCACTTTTACAAGTTGCTTTGCTACATTCCCATGTCAGATGTGTGTTGAGGTCAGCATGGAGTGACCCGTGACAGGGCCATCCTTTCTTTCACTCTTTCCACACACAGGCAGCTTTATGGTGACGCCTCAGGTTACAGCGGTAAACTTAACAACTACAACACTGAAGGAAGGATTCAAAGCTGCTGCTGTCCATTTCTCATAAATCCATGCATGTGTTCACACGTTCAGTCAACTGTTGTTTCAGCTCTAAATTGATTCTGATGCTTCACTTACTTTCACTGTTTGATTGTTGCTATACAAACAGTTTAACTCTAAAACTTTGGAGGGTCATTGTGTGAAGAAGTAAACTAAAAGCAGGTGTGGCAAGTAATTAAGAATTGTACTAATGCAAAGTTTTGAGGTATGTTTACTTCTACATTGTAATTTTTCCTCTAATACAGCTGTGGTTATTAGTAACTTTTCAAATTCCAGATTCAAGATCAACAAAAAATATTTGAAGGCCTTGAATATAGTATCACATGATGCATTTCTATAGATTAAACAAAGCAACAGTATATAAGCGTTGACAGGGGACACTTTTCTTCAGCGAGCTCTTTTACTTTTGACAATTCAAGTACATTTTTATAACAAAGCTTGCATCAAGGATTTTGAGTATTTTTTCAGTTTGCTACTTTTAACCAAGTAAAGGTTTTAATAAAAAACGTTAATCATTATTTTGCTCTACTACTGTGGATAATCACACCGTGAATAAATGTTAAAAACAAGAAGAAAAACTGCATACTGAAATATTACAAATATTTTGAAATAGCTATTTGAAAATGGAAAGAAAGTTAGAAAACCCTAATAGGAAAATGTGAAGGCATAAAAGGAAACGCCCGGTTCAAGGTTTATTTTTATAATGGCTAGTTTCCTTTTTGAAAAACATTTAATAATGGCCTGATTATTCTTAAGTAGAGTAAAATTTTCATGGAGTTACACATTTCTCAGCTTATTCTCCATATCAAACCATCTTGTCCAGCACATTTCTTGTGTGTATTTCTTGTTGTGTTTTCACCTGACAGTAAGACAATTCTTCAGGTTTTTACATGCTTGACCGATACAGGATCGACTCGTGTTGCCTCACGTTGCCTGTGTCTTAGCCAGAAAGTTTTAAGAAAGTCTACAGCGAACGGCCAACTAGACCAGATGACTCAGGACTGCAGATATGCAATCCATTCTTATGATAAAGCAGCGAATGCCTATCTTTTTGACATCACTCTTGCTAATGTAGCCACTTCTTATCAAGAATATGTCTGCAAGCTGCAAACAAGGACCGACTAGTGTGGGACACAGTGCAACAACTAGAGCCATAGAAGCTCACTGACAGCCCCGACAATGGCCGACTATCTGGGCCCTTACTCTGCACTTTTCTACCTTAACTGACAAAAAGGCAAAGGGGCTTTGCCCAGCCTCTCATTCACCCAGTCACATTATTGGATTGTGACAGAGCTGCCAAACAAGGTGCTGGCCTGCCTCAGTAACAGGAGTAACATGGGGTTCAGTGTCTTGCTCAAGGACACTTTGGGCAGAAGGATTGAGGGACCCGCCAATCGTGTGATTAATGGACGACCTGCTCTTCCTCCTGAGCCAAAGTTGTGTAAAGCGATTCTGACTTTACACAACTCGGCTCTCTATCAGCTGCTACACCTCTGCCTACCTGCACTAATGTTTTAGGGACATGTCAAACACTGTTAGTAAGTGTTGCCTCACTCGCACAAAATCCCTCCAGAGCTTCCCATTCGTCTGGCACAGCTTGTTCTGCCATAAAAGACAGCAGCTCATTGCGAGGGAGCCTGCAGGGGGTGCATTTAAAGGAGCGCTCCCACAGTGAAGTGCAGCCTCAGAAGTGCACTCCAGAGAGAGCAGTGGGCGTGCACGCTTAACATTGTTTCTTACTGTAAAGCTTATCCTGAGTAGATGGTAATGGTAGATCTGTATGTATGAGCCTGAGAGCATGTTGGTGTGTGTGCGTGTGTGTGTATGTGTGTGTATGTGTGTGTGTGGGCAACAAGGGAATGTAGGAGCTCTTTTCATGTGCTCGAATGTAGAAGATGATGTGTGTTTTATGGAGCGCAAGTAACGATATGTAGATAAACCTGAACCACATGAACCTCTCCATGGCAGGAATACTCTTTGTTCCCACGCTCATAAATATCTAAAAGCATCAATTATTAAAACCATTTGAGGTGAAAAGAGAATGTCTTTTCTTGCATGAAGTTTTAAATCATTAGCGTTATTGTATCATACCTCATTGTGTTTTCTGGCTGAGTTGAGCCCTCGGGAGCCAGTGGAGCCTCTGGATGAGGAACTCCCTGTGGTCGAGCAGTTACTGGACATCTGACTCCTGGAGAGGTAACCAGCCTTACTGCTGTACGCCATCATGTCCTCATCTGAGGAGGCAAGGATGAAGGAAACAAAACAGGATCAGTCGGTTTAAAAGGCAGCACAGTGTCTTTGTGGGGAAGTGAAGGTGAATTTAGACAGCCATATATCTACTGGAGAACTGACAGTTTAAGGTTCATCCAGGCAAGATTTTTATGTGCTAAAACACTCCTACAAAGTACTTTTATTTGTCCATATTTAACTGTGTCCTTGTGTATGGTCATAAGCTGACCTGTTCTCTACATAAAAAGGAGGTGAATGAAAACACGAGGCAAGGATTTAGAACTTTCTCTTAAAAAGCTACAGGGAGGCATCATGTTGCAGAATTGCTGAGTTTTCTACACCACACCTTGTGTTTTCATTTATGGCCACCACTATGGGATGTGTATACTACAGTTGCATGTCACAGAATGTTATAGTCATTCATAAGGAATGAAGGAACAAAGTGTTTGTGTTGCAGTCGGTCTTATTTTACTCTACTGTGCAACACGAGAGGAGAAAATACTGCAGTGCAGTAGTGGGGCATGATACAGCAAAAAATGTGGATAAGGCTACATCTGAGCGTGGGCACAACAGTGTACAAATTTTACTCTACTTTGGTGAAATGTTGTCTTATCTTCCCGTTTCTACAAATATTTCAGGAAGAACGCACACTCTGTGCTAAATTTGATTCTGCAATCCGGAAACTAAATTATTACTGAAACACTACACTCTGCAAAGCTTTGTCTTACTGTCGGTGTGTCTGTGTCCCGAGCCTTTCCGTTGGTGACTATTGCTGCTGTATTCGCTTCTCTCCAGGGAGGACGGAGCACCGTTCACTCCATCTATGCACCCCTGGGGGCCCTCCAACCTCTTCTCCCCTGGGGGTGGCTCCGGAGGTGGGGGCAGGTCTAAGGTATAAGGAAGAGAATGTTTGCTGCCTTTTTCAGTCAATGCATTAAAGCCAATTTTAGTTTACATTTTTTCTGTTAAAAAAGAATAAGAGCATTTTTTGTTTTTTCTTTTTGTCACAAGCTTGAGATAATCCCAGATTCTAGTCACAGTGTTTTTTTCCTTTAGAAAACAGGGGCTGTGGACAGGTTGGAACATTGGTTCATATATTGTGGCACTGCCCAGCAGTCAAATGTTTCATTCGATTTCAGTAACAATGAATATAAATCTCTCTCTTTCGCCTGTTGTTTACTTGCTCGGGTATAGAGCTGCACAGCTAAGGTATGAAAAAGATAGGAAAATTGTAGGCCAAGCCTTTTTGATGCTAAAAGAAAGATTTTGTTAAACCAAGAGATCCATGAGCCAAAATGTTCTCAAAGGGTAACTCCACCAACTGTGCATATTTAAGTGTGTTTACAGGTCCTGGGGAGTACACCTGCATAAGTGAGTAGTAGTAGTATAAAGCCTTTTGTGGCTTCAGAGGCAGCTGCATGTGATCTGATGAATTATCTCCAGAGGAATTTACATGCAATGTGACAAAATGTTCCAAGTGGTGTCACTAGAGGCAAGTGACACCACTAGAAGCATTTTTTTTCACATTACATGTAAATTTCTCTGGAGCCAAATAATGGCTTTATGTTACTTTTTTCACATTTGTAGTAGTACTCCCAACACACTGTAATGTGTAAAATTGGTGGAGCTGAAAACATGGTTACTTGAATTTTTGAACCGTCTTGGTGTGCGACGAATAACTGATATGAGCAGCGATGCTAAATACAATTCTGGGATCAATCATCATAGGGGGAATATTTAATTGTGAGGGAGTGTATAGTACAACCCCCTCCTATGTAATGTAGTGATGTATAATGTGCCATTGTACCGTCCTCTACTTTTTGTTGTTGTTGTGATTGTTGTTCATTAGTTTGCTGATTTCCTTATTTGTACACGCAGAGAAATAATAATTATGCCTAAAACATTGACTGTAAGTATTTTAGTTGCATGTAAAGTTCAATGTAAATGGTCACATTTAATGCATCTATCATGTTGAGTCAATGTGAATCAATTAAGTCGGATTAAAATAAATTATTGCAGACTTATACATAAAACTCACATGTTTATTCAAATATTACATATAAAGTTAAATGGAACTTTTACATAAACAAACTGTGTCTATTATTCAAGTATAATACACAGAGCCCAAAGACAACAGCCACCCAGCCACAGTCTGTTCACCCTACAAAACCTACATTTTATTGTATTGACGATTAAATAAACCTTTAAAACCTCTAAAAGTAATGTATTTTAAAATAATTATTCAGTCTCCTGTAAAAAATCACACATCTAGTCATTTAATTTATATGTGTTGACTCAACATGATATTAAATGTGACCCTTTACATTTAACTCATGTAACAGAATTCAGTGGAAAATGTAATTAAAATACTTAAAAACTCAAAGCCACTGTTGGAGGCATAATTCATTTTATGAGTAAATGTGATCTTGTATAAATGTAAACATGTTGCTCGTTGCTCGTCAAAACGACAGTTCTGAATGTGTGACTCATGTGCAGCCATGTGTGGTTTAAGTGGTCCGAGGTGGATATGTGGTTATCTGGCAAACATATGGTGCGAGTCTGTAAGCTAAGATTACAAGCCAAATCCATGTATATAATCAGGAGCACGAGCCTCACGTCTCGCCTTTGAGTTGTAGATATTCAATCACAGATGGTGCTGCTGAATATCTGCGTGTTCTTGCTGGATTATTATGGGGTGTGTTTATTCCCTCGCTGACAAAGAGCAATGACTAGTGACAGATGATAACTGTGGAAATGATTTGCTCTTCTGCAGTAGAGCTATCATACTCAGCTACTGAGAACATTTGATGTCTTACTACTCATTTCATGCAAAATAATAAATTCATCTTTAATAGTGAATTGTTCTCTAATAACACTTACTGAATGGGACAAAATGTCAGCAATCAAACAACCAAGTGTAGAAGTTATGGATGCCCTGTCCCTGTATTTGAATCCACACAGAAATGCACTCACCTCCTTGTATATCTCTTCTGTAGGCTGAACTCTTTGACACCTTTTTTTTCACTCGTGACTTTTGGTTGGGAGGAGTGCATGTATCTGCTGGGGATGAGCGACTGTGTACTGTTTCAGGGAAGGGAAAAATACAGCCATCAGTATGTGTTTTTTCTCCAGAATGAACAGACTTGGAGCATTTAATGAATTCATGCATATGGATTATTTAAATTACAAACAGTAAGCCAACACAGTGCCGGGGCGAATGAATACATGATTGTCCAGCTTTCACCATCTTGTTTGCTAATTTGGCTCTGTGTGTACGTGTGTGTTTGTGTTACATGCAGACTTGTATGCGTGAGCACACAGCACTGCCAGTCACTTTACCGGGTGTAGTCGCGTTGACGCTGTCTTCGCTGAGAGCTGGCCCCTGGCTGTGGAGGCAGCGATGGGCTGGACTTTGGCACTGCAGCGTGCCAACTTCTGATGAGCCGTGATGCTGTTGGCCGGAGAGGTTGGGGTTGGACTGGGTGAGCGGCGGGCTCGGCGCCTGGGGAACTGGCACTGGACCGCAGGGTAACCGTCTGCTATGGGAAGGAAGCAAACATGTTACCGGAAAGAACAAATCAGTGGAAGGGGAGGCTTAATCTTTGGTTCAGACTGAGGTTGACAAAAAAAAAAGTATACACTGTGAGTATGTATTTATTTTCAAAATTCTCTGTAGTTGCTTTATATTTTGCCTGTTTTATTGTCATTGAAATGGTTAATACAATGACATATGTGGATCAATGTGCACTGTCATTATGAAAACAGAACAGATAAATACATTACAGAGAATGATGTAGTTGATGTATGAAAGTGTGCAGCTACAATGTCAAATATATAAAATATATCATTTAAAAGAGACTATCGGGGCTTTTCATACACATGTGCCGGCTTGGCTCGGCTCGGCTCGGCTCGGCTCATCAACCCAACACTACAGGGAATAGCATTTCCACTACAGCGGGGCTAACTTTCTGAAGGTGCGTCTTTAACTGACGCACTTGTCTTGAATAGTGGTCAACAGAGCGGCTGTAAATACTCTTCCTTCCTGCGGTACTAACAAAGAATAGCCGCTAACAAAGCTCGACTTGACTGCATGGCCACATTTGCCAACAGAAAAGCCCCTTCAGCCACTTTCAAAGTTAGGATGTAAAGTTTTAGCCGTGAGCTACTGGTCATACCAGAGCATGTCAGGCTGTAGCACAAGACTCCTAAGTTTCATTTTCCATTTTGAACCAGGCGCTTTGTTTTTATGGCCTTGAAAAGTTACACAGTCACGCTTACAAATCAAAGGTACAGCCCTGTAATAAAATGAACTTTTGATTTATTATTTAATGTCATAAAAGAACAGGTGGGAGCTGTAAACTGTTAAGGTCTAAAATAAATACCAGTAACATATTTTATTCATGGCATCATAATCACCATTGCACTGTAACATAAAAAGGTCCTTGTGTCAACCAAGCAGTAAAAAGTGGACGGTAAAAGCTCAGAAAAACACGAGGATTCAGAGTGAAATAACCTTCCTCCCACAAAGCAGGTCATGAGTTTCTGTGGACATTAACAGTGGATTTAAATACGAACACAATCATTAGCTTCTGCTCAATGCCGAGCCCATTCACATACCGTGACAGCTGCTGGCTGTCTAGTAGGTGAAGGCGGGGGAGGTCATGTGGGGCTCGGGTCTCCTCATGAGGCGATGGGGTGAGTGTGGCGGTCGACTGGTGACTGTAGGAGGTGGCTGGAGATGAGGCGTTGTTCCTCTGCGGGGGAGCAGGCCCGTCCTCGCAACCCTCCATCAGATAGGTCCTCTCTGGGAGGGGAGGACACCACTCCTCATCCGAGCTACAAAGACAAAGACAAAGAGTGTTACAGCTAGATGATACAGTGTAAGAGCAGGATCTTATCTTTATGTGTTCTTATAATGATATTGCTGAAGGGCAGCCTGTTGTCTCACTGGCGCCTTCAATTCCAGCTAGCTATGAGGCTATTTAAAGATTAATGCTGTTCTTTCAGATCGACTCCAGTTAGAGGGCCTTGCCTTTGGCAAAACTGCAGGAGGCTAAGCTTCCACTTGGGTGGGATTGCTGCTACGAGCACGATACTGAACGATAGCTGAGGTTGCAGGGAGTGAATGGTAAGGAGGAACACGGCTAATTGTGTTTTAAGGCTAGGGAAAACAGCTAAATCACTAAAGCAATTGACCACAGCCAGGGTAATTGAGTTGTTAAAGCCAGAAGCATAAGGGTTCAATATGTGCCTGTTAGAGGTGACAGTAAGTCTAAATGATGATGCAGGTGTAATAGTAATTTATAGAGATGTGTGTGTGTGAGAAAGAAGTGAGTGGAAGTCTGACTCACCCTAAGTCCATGTCCTCGTGCTCTGGGGGCTGCTCGTCCAGCTCGCCCTGTTCCAGCTCCCCTATGGGGGGAGGTGGGGGCAACGCCTCCATCCAGGTCAGAGACGGGGTCTTCACAGCCTTCCCCATCGCCTTCTGCTTGGGCTTACCTTTAAAACAGACAGAGAGAAACTCAGTCATTCACTGAGAGAGGATACTTTGTCACATTTAGCTTATTCATCATGAGCATGATTTGACACATATCCCAGCAGGCCTGTGACTGACAGATATGGAATAATAATATAAGAAGTACTTCTACTTCTAACGAAAATATTCTAGCTGATATTCTGTCGTCATGATAACACTTGAAAAGCTAACTTGATATCATTGTGATAGTCTGGTGGCAAAGCTGGAAAATGCTCAGTCACTCTGGGGATCAGGAGCAGTAATTGGTGAGTGGAGCTGATGGGTCTGGAGGCAGAATAGTGGCTGAGGAAACTGGAAGTGCAAACCCGTGCCAGACAAAGCTTTGCTTTTAAAAGCAAGCACTGCATGCTGAGAACTAAACAGCAACATTATCTGTCTGTACTGAACAAAGACAGAAGGTCCAGTTCCTGCAGCCCTCCTCACCGTTGCAGCGGTCTGGTTGGGCGTACTGAGCTCCAGAGGGCCCCGGCTGGTTGATCCAGTGTCCATCATCCTGCTGCTCGCCACTGTGGGCCGGTGCCTGCGTTTGGGTGGTGAAAGGCATGATGGAGGTGGAGGCGTAGGGGGTGGTGGAGTTGTGCTGGCCGTAGGTGAAGCTGTGCAGGTCCTCACTGGTGGCATCGATGGTGCTGTAGATTGGACCTTCGGTGGAGCCACCTATGCTGTACTTCTCCGTCTGATTCAGGTAGTTGGAGATACCAGCTTCTACACAGGGATGGAGGTTATATATTATTATATGAGTATTAGCTTGGTTTTATCATATTGAATGCCTCTACTTGTTACTGTGCTCAGTGATGCTTCATCTGCCACCGCAGCTTTTACATAAGCACAAAAATACAAAAACAGACATTCATACTGTGTCCGCAGCATCCTACCATTATAGTATCTCTCAGCTGTGTCGTGATTGGCGGTGCAGCAATTGACCGGCTCTTTACCGCTGTGGACCAGATTGGTGGTGGGCCAAGAGTCTGCCAGCCACGGGTAGTTGCCCATGTTGCCTCCCAGCACGCCGGGCCTGCAGAGAAATGTTGGCATTAATTAAAGATGTGGTGGGACGCAGTACAACAGCAACGACTGGCAGATGGAAATACAAAGAGCAGCAAAGAAAAAGCTGCATGAATAGACAGTGAGAAACATTTACAAATTATCAGTCCAGTCTGTTGTTGTCTGTGAATTTAGACTGAAGAAAGACACATAGCAGAATATAAATGTAGTATATAATTTAATTACCTTGCATTCAGTCCTGATCCCTCTCCATGAGGGAAACCAACTGTACAAGACAGAGAGAAAGAGAGAGTGATGAGGAGGAGTAAACCGACTCATGGATGTTACAGTTTTCTGGCCTACTTGGCGTTGTTGCTGATATTATGCAACATCATCTGTTCTCGTTTCCACAGAAATGTTTTCAGCTCAATAATGTTTAATGTATCTACTGTGTACGGATGCTGTGAGTCAGAGCCAACGTCACAGCACAGAAAACACTAAACAACTAAATTATGCATCTATCGTTTTTCTGAATTAGGCCGTTCATAGTCAAGTAATAGATCTTTAATAACAAGCATTGCTGCCGTAAATAGACTCACAGTAAACTAAACTAGGACCATATGTACAGTATGTAAACACAAAAAGTTTAAAATAGCCAAATTTAACCTATGTGAGGACATTGTGGCTATTCTTTCCTGTTTTTATCAAATAAATCAAACTTGCTCCTTGATGTATTTAAATGTGAAATGCCTTGGGCTACAATCTCAATGCATCTTACTGTAACTTCCACAACTTCCAACTTAAGTGCAAGGTATCATATCAGACAGCAGATAGAGTCAGCCCCGGGTCAGTAACAAAATATCATTTCACATCTTCATCATTCGTCCTGACCTGCTGGTGTGTATGCGAAGGAGGCGGTGTAGTGGCTCAGCTCCTTCCTCTTCTTGCGGCGGCAGTAGATCCAGACGCTAAAGCCCATGAGGATGACCCAGCAGGCTCCGCCGATGCCTGCGATGAACGCTGGCTGCTTGACCACATCGGTGATCTGCTCGGCCAGACTCACACTGCTCTCCTCGCCGCTGTCACCGGTGCCACCGCCTCCACCGCTGCCAGGCGTGGAGGGCTGTTCAGATGGAAGCTCTGGGAGGACAAAATAAGACAGTGAAGGACTGAGGGGGGAAACCACAGATCATTCTGGCATTTCCTTTGTTTATCTGATTTTTTTTTTTTTTTTTGCATCCAGTGTGTTTCCTATTGTATCATTTAAAAGCTCAACAGAGCAGTCAATAAAATCCTAACCATGTGCATACAGAATAATACATGACTGAGCCAAAAGTAGTTAAGAAATGATACTGTAGATATAGGGGTAGATGGTTTGACAACAACAGTCTATAGCACGAAGGCAGAGCAGTGCTTCAAGCTAAATGCTAAGATCGCCATGGCAACAAGCTCAAAATGACAATCCTAACATGCTGATGTTCAGAAGGTATAATATTTACCTACCATTTACTAATTATCACTAAACACAAACTTAAGCTGAGACCTATGGGAATGACGTTCATTTTGCAGGTGTTTGGTCATAATCCAAGCTATTGAACAAATTAAAAATTTGAGCTCATGATGGCGCTAGAGTGGTGCTAATTTAAATGATCGCCCAAATCACCAGAGTTCATCCTCTGGGCACCATGAATGTCAGTACCATGTTTTACTAAAACTGTCAACCTCATGGTGGCACCAGAGGAAAAGTCAGAGATCACCAGCGTCATTAGAATCCATCCTCTGGGGGCCATTAATATCAAACTCATTTTAATGGCAATCCATCTGATAGTTGTTGAGATATTTCAGTGTGGATCAAAGTGGTGGATAAACAGACAGACAACGTCATCGATAAGGGAAATGCTGCAGGCATGGCTAAAAAAAATGAAAACAAATGAACATTGTGACATTAGGGTTAGGGTTGCAGAAAATCTTTTATCTCTTGTACGTCTGCATCCTTTTGCTTTTGTCACTATGGACTTACTGATGAGGACGGAAACCGGCTGACTGCGAGCTCCGACACCGGCGCTGGTCACTGCTGCCACCTCCACCTGGTAGAGCACGCTGGGCATCAGACCTTTTAACACTGTGGACAACGTGTTTCCATCCACCGTCTTGTTGATGTGGTAGCGCGTCTGGTTGTCGCCGCCGCTGCCCACACACCAAACCTTGTTGGGATACAGAAAGTGAATGTTACACAGATCCTTTCAGTCAGTTTCAGTGTGACAATTTTTGATTCTTGTCAGTATATCTTCTTAAGCTGAGAGTGTATTTGCATTTTCATGCACTGATGAAATAGTTAACTATAGGCTGCAATATTTGATCTGTTCAAAACGACATCAAAGCACAGTCAGATATTCCCTGTGATGAATGTACAGTAGTCACTGAACTTGACCACCAGCCAGTGCGCTGTACACTTCGTCTGAAGTCTAAAAACACAGACATTTTTTTCTTCTTTGACAAGGAATTATCTCTGTATGTAGGCTGAGTGGACAAGGCATTAGTGTCATCTCCCTGAGATTGATCTACAGCCTCTTTTGCATTGTCCACAATCCTCTAATAACCCTTGCCTTACTTCAGTCTACACCTTTTTTTGTGGCTAGTATAAATCTATTTAAAGAAATCAAATTATTCTCAACATTTTGCACATTTAGTGCAAAATATGTGCATAGAGTGTAACTTGACTCGGCTGAGGTGTGTGGGTTTACCCTGTACTCCTGGATGATGCCGTTCTGCATGCGGCTGGGTGGAGGCTCCCAGGAGACGCTGACGCTGGAGCTGTTGCTTAGCTTCACCGTTGCTACTGTGACAGCTCTGGGTGGAGCACTGGGGACTGTGAGAGGCGGAGGACGGAAGTATGTTATTTCATCAACATCCTTATATTGAGCACAATGAATTAAATAACTATTAACAAGTGAGTATATCTAAATTGCAAAAACGAAATTGCTGGAGGCGATGAAAGCACAGACATTTAAAACACAAGTCAAGAAACATGAAAGAGGAGCTGTATCAATCAATCAATCCAATGGAGTTTAAATGAGAATGAAATTAATAAGAGTATAAGTTACTCAGGCAGGTCAATCCAAAGTTTATAAGTGCTGATGGCAAAAACCCCGTCTGCTCCCTTGTTTTTAATCTTGAGTTTGTATCAACCAATATAAAGCTGCTGTGAACCTCAGGCTGTAAAAATTGCGGAGGCTGAATTTAATGAAAATAGGGATCAATATAAATGAACCCAAATTGCGGAGGATATAAAATTAACCCCAAAATGAGATAACATTACTGAGATTCATGTGGTGTCAGACAGGCTAATGAACAGCCAGTTTCAAGGCTCCACAATGTCAAAGAAAACCTAGCCAGGTTTATTAAACGAGCTTCGCTTGGATCTCTTTCTGGTACAGACATGTTTCAGAAGTCACCAGATTTAATACCTTCTTCTGGGGTTCGAACCAGCAACGTTCGGCTGTCCTTGCCCTGGAATTCATCGAAATAGGGCCGAATCTTTATCTCATACTCAGTTCCTTTGAGCAGGTTGGTGAGGACGGTGCTGCGTTCGGAGGGCGAGTTGATGTCCTGGAGGAGCCAGGATCCCCCGCTGGGTCGGTAGAAGAGACGGTAGCCCTGGACGAACTGAGACTGACGGTCGACCTTGATGAATTGAGGAGGACAAAGGGAAATTAAAAAAGATGAAAGAAAGGAGAGATGGAGATAAAGTGAAAGAATACATTTTTCCAATTCCCTAATTCTAACTGAACCCTCCAACACTCCTTTCCTAAAGCTCCACAAAGGGCCACTCACAGTCCAGGACACTCTGATGGAAGCTGTTGTTAGCGTGACGGGATCTTGCAGCTGGACGGCCACCTCTCCCAGCTCCCTCTGGACCTGCCTGTGGTCCACTCCCTGACCTGTAGGATTCACATCTGCAGGAAACAGACAAATTCACCTCTCCTTAGAGCGCTGCTGCCAAAGCATGAGGACAGCCATGTTTTATTTGGTGTGAGAGAGGTGCAGACTGACCTTGCGTTCTGACGGGCTCAGAGATGGGGCTCGGGTCACTCAGGCCATAGGCGTTGACGGCTCGGACAATGAACAAGTAGATGGTGTTGGGGAGAAGGCCGGTGATTGTGTGCGTTTCCATCTTGACCATGTCAGCTACAGTCTGCCATGTGCTGCCTGCTGATTGGCTGTGAGAGGATAGGAGAAAAAAAAAAGGTTTGCGACATGATATTTACCAAACAAATTATACCTTGATCTTGATATTGATATTGAGACATTATTGTAGAGATGACTGTAGGTACTGTGAAAAAATATTAACACAATTACATTTTTGATCAATAATCATCAGTATTGTGGATATGAGGCTTAAGTGGGTAAAGACGGTATTAGGACAAGTAGAACATTCTGACAGGTTCAGAAAATGACATCACTTTACTGTAATGCAGCCTTTAAAACCAGGAAAAACAACACTTGTTGCCTATTGCGATATAACAAAGTTAATACACAGGCTCATATCATGATGACGATATATTATCTATATATTGCCCAGCCCTAACTGTATGGTTCTGAAGCCTTCAGGAAATGGAGAGAAATGCTGTCACATTTTCACAGTCCAGAGACACCTTTGCACTGACCAAGTAGTTCGACGAAACAACCAATATCTTCATATGTTTTGTTTGTGTGGTTTTTTTTTTAACTGTAATTAGCAGCTATCATTAGTAATGTCAAGTAATTGCAGTGGAAGACAAAGTGTGATATATGTCTATAAATACATGTTTTGGAGGAAGTGGCACAAAAATGAAATACTCCTGTAAGGCACAGGTACTTCAAATGTGCACAGCAGTTGACTGAATGCACACAACATACCACCCATTTCATGCTGCATTCAGGAGTGCTTTGCAATGCTGATTTGATGTGCAGCTACACAATTAAACAATGCATGAGAAGATCTCCAGGCAATAGTAGGGTCTATTTTTGGCTTCCTCTAATATTTCTTACATGGTAAACAATAACAGATGTGAGCAAAGTCACTTGGTTCAGACGAGTTTGTGCTCACCAGAAGATCTCCAAATGATACAATTTGCTGTCGTGATGAATAATGTAATGAGGCTTGTAAGAAGGCACAGCTGCCAACAGGAAATGAGGGCATGTTCTCAGCCTTGTGGCACTCCCCCAGATGCATTATACCGCCACCTCTCAACCCCGTTCTCTCTTCCTCACGTCTCTTTTTTCTCTGTGAATTTACCGTCACCTTGGCAGAGCAGCAGTCACAAAAGCCTCTCCAACCATTTGTTTGACACTTTTAGATTTCCCCTAAGGGTACTGTGGGGGTTTGTGGTGAACTAGCTTCAGTGCTGAAATGCACAATTAGACCAAAGAGGAACACGAACTCATGAATACTCATGTGTGTGAGTGTAGGCCGCCCTGCGCCAGTGCTAGATTCAAGGTAACTTTGTGCAGGAGATGCTCAGAGGGGGTTCACACACTCACACACAAGGCTGTGGCTCCAAAAGAGAGAAATGTATGCAGACTCACCAGGCGAATGGAAAGCCTGCCTTTGTATAAAGTATAAACACTATTACATATTGCATATGTCCACAGTCCACACACACACACACACACACGCACACACACACGCACACACACACACACACAAGCACAACCTAACCCTCGCTCTTCCCTGTGCTCCTACAAACAAACCGTAGCACCTCAGGCGAGGAAATGTTATTGCAAACATCCCACCGGTCCCCTCCAGCTGCTTTATAAAGAATCAGTTTGCGTTACTCAGAAACGCTCTGCTGCTGCCATGGGCCACGGTGGACGTCTGGATCTGATTAAGCTCTGCCGCTGCACCCCTCTTTATCGAATTGGAAGGACACATTTCCCCATAACGCTGCCTCTCTTCATCTGGAGGCCTCCTTCCATCCGTGGAGCCACCCGTCCTGCTTAGCTAAATCTACTTTGCCCCTAATTAATCCAAGGTGGACTTCCTCTCAGGTGGCAGTACCTGAAGGTTTCTGTATAGGTGCATTCAGGTACATGTCTAGATTCGCCATGACAAACAAGAAATACCACAGAGTTCATCACTAGAAACTGTATGCATGTGTCTGAGAACAAGCAAAGCACTCTATGAGGCTCTATGTAACACTTTGTAGCAGTTTATAAGTATTAATCACTTTTGTTATTGGCCATATGTGAGCGGATTGTAACGTGATGTGAAACATTTGAACTCTCCCATCTCTCTCAGTTCCCTATACAAGCCTGTGGACTGTTTGTTTAATGCTGCTGGGCTGTGGATTTCTCAGGACTGAGGTTGGATTTTCAGCAGGAGTCAAAAGGATGTGACTTTATGCAACTCGAGTGCCTCGTCTCAGTGCCTCTCTTCACTCCGTTAACAGAGAGCATTAAACTGAAAAAACCTTACTCTAATCTTAAAATGAACCCTAACATCAACTGCTGACCCAAAAATCAGCTGTTTTCCAGTTGGGGGCATAGCTTTTGTCCCCGATTGCATCAGCTGTCCTCAATTGACTGATCTTAAAGCGTGTCCCCGACCAAAGTTATACAGACACGCACACAGAGAGGGAGAGAATAAAGCCGACAGTCGAATGCTTGTTTTCTAACATCTCTGGTTTTTGGCCTTTGAAACAAAGTGCAGGTGTATTTCTATTCAGATATCTGGTGTGACGCAGTCGGTCACTGTCAGGCACAGGGAAAGAGGCACTGTATGTAAGATATGGCTAATTCTTGAAAAAAGATGATGGTGACTGAATTGGTAAGATCAGCTGACACTGAGAAGGCGGCCATTTTTATAGAGCCGCATCTCAAAAACAACGAAGAGTAATATCAAATGATTGGTACCACTGGATTCAGAACAACTTCAATTTCAACTCAACCATACTTCTGATATTAAGTTATTGAAATGAACAAACTTATTTGAACTAATTTTTTGTGATATTTTTGCATTTCTAGAATATGATCAACTTTGTCTACATATTTAGGCATGCTAAATATGAGATCAAAAGATGTGATTTTGTCATGTGTAGCCACCACTCTTGACAGATTCCACGGCAAATTTAGTGTTTCTACCTCTCATAGAAAAGTTTTTTTAATGAGCAGCTAGCACTTCTTTTCGAGGTCTGATAATAATGAATAAATGTGGTAGCTAGACTCACTTGAAAGAGCAGCAAACCATGAAAGAATTTCATTAGTTGGAGCATCAGTGAAGGTGTTTTACTATTCAAAAGTGAAACAACTTCTATCCTGGCAAGACCAACACTTCTGTATTCAAATGTTAAAATGTTATTCAATACTAAATGATACAGCCTTGATTGTTTAATAAAGAAGACAAACAATTTGTGGCTAAATGAACTGCTGTAAAAGCATACATGTAGAGCTGTGGCAGGTCCCTGACTAAAAAGTCTAATTTGTCCTTGATGACTGTGGAGATGTCAGCTAAGTGTGTGTCCATGTTTTTGCTCCTGCCTTTTGTGTAGCTAAGGGTGTGTGACTCACCTGAAGGCCTCGATGATGTAAGAGGTGACGGCAGCTCCTCCCTCGTGGGCGTTGGGTTGCCAGGTCAGAGAGACGCTGTTTTTGGACACATCCGTGACTATGGGTTTATGTGGTGGACCTGGCAACTGGAAAGGCTCTGTGGCCTGAGCTACCGATGAGTCTGCACTCTCTGGATGGTGAGGAGAGAGAAGAGGGAGGTGAAGGGGAAATCAAAGCAGAGCGAGGATGGGGGTGCACATTTCATTAAGCTACAACATCTGCCTTTAGTATTGCAGTTTCATAATGTGCTCTCTGTAATCCTGCTAATGTTGGCGGAACATTTGCATCACAAAAGCTACAGGCCGAGTTCCTCGCTTCTAACAGACTTCACAATTTTCCTTTTCACCACAACTATCAGATCTTAACCAACCATTACAATACTAATAGTCAAATAACAATCTAAGGTGTCATCAGAGCAGCTTGTTAAGTCGTTACTCCTTCATTTAACACCACTAATGAAATCTCTACAGCTTGAAATATTTTATGTGCTAAAGCCTGATGCGTTGTGGAGAAAATTAAGACAGCACAGCCTCACAAAGCACTGTGATTCAGCTGACAGTCTGCTTTGAGCTGCAGCAGCAGCTGCTGATATCTCACCATTAAAAAACAAATGTTTTAACCTTTATTTATCCTCAGACAAGTGTCTTTCCAACATCATGCATCACATTCATGGACTTAAGCCAGTGGTTCTTAACCTTTTTGAGTGGCGACCCCCCAAAAAAATAAGGTTGGTGTGACCCCAGACCCAAGTGGAAAAAGAGGGTTTTTTAGTTTTCACATGTACAGAACTGATGCGCATTCACACTCAATCATATCACTGGTACTGCAATGTAATGTTAAAACTAATTCCCCGTCTAAAATGTGTTATTTTATGTGGAGTGGTTGTCTCCACAACCCCCTTGGAGGTCCCGACCCCAGGTTATGAACCTGAATGATTTAATGACTAATACACGCTCGCAGACATTGGCTGATTATCTGCCGTCACACTTTTTTTTAAGTGATAACTGTTAATTGATACATATAAAGTGTTACATAGCCACTTTTCCAAAGTGACCAAAATTAATACTTAATTAATTAATTAATTAATTAATACAGAAATAACGAGTTGAATTTTCAGTAGGATGAAAAGGTTTTTTTAAATTATAAATCTCTGTTGTTATTAGTTGCCACTCCTGTCACATCACGTGCATGTATTTAAATCACGCAGAGAAAATTTACCTTTGACTGTGAGCACTCCACTCCAACTGGTCTCTCCACTGGAGCTGGAAGCCAGGCAGGTGTAAACCCCAGAGTCCGTTTCCTGGCAACAGCAAAAAGTGTATCATTAGTTCAGTGTGTGTGTGCGTGTGTGTGTGTGTGTGTGTGTGTGCGTGTGTGTGTGTGTGTGAGTGAGACCCTGATACTATGTTAATGTACCCATTACCAGTGATTGAGAGTAAATGTCATATCTCTCAAACCAGAATGTTTGTACTCAGAATACTGAGCAGAGGGAAGTTGGCATGGATGAAAAGCTGGCAGAACAGAGAGCTGTTTTTCACACAAAGACTCTTTCCACTTTCACATCAAAGTGACTTTTTAGTATCGGTGTAAAACAGCTCGTATAGGTTTAAAAAATGCATCTGTTACTCTGTTAACAGCCGTCACCCTTTGTCTTTCCGTCTTTCTTGCTTTGTAATAGCATCATGGTGAGGTCATGGAAGACACGTCTCACCTCTGCAGGCACAACATCACGGATGACATCATATGAGCATCTAATATGGAAACTAAGCACGTATTGCTGACAACAGAGACAGAGCCACTGATGCATGGACAGATATAATAACATAAAGATGAAAATTTTAGTCCTCGTGCAGGTGAACTTTAGAAGCACATGGGGCCTCATGGTAATGTGAACGGATATAATTTGCATGATTTGGATGTGGGGTGACATCATGAATTCGATATATCTTCCTCTTATACACATAAGTATAACTTGATGATAATATTTAAATTTAATCAGATTTAGCCAAGATTTGTAAGTGAAATACAGCATGCTAATGATGGGTATGTTTATTTAAATGAGTTCAGCGTTATTCTTAATAGCAAAAACATCAATTATCATTACATACATAAGAATATTTGCATTTTCATTAAACATAGCTTAATATAACATCTGCTCTGATTAACTGTTTCTACCTTGGACATTCTGTCAATTGTAGTTATTTCAGTTTTAGTCATAAATGATATATTCTCAGTGGACCCATTTGAAGTCACAGTTAAAGTCAAGCTGGTGGCTTTTATGTTCCTCATCTGATTGCTACACGGCAGAAGAGGAGAGTTAAAGGAAGGATCAAAGGACAGAATTTTAATGACCAGCTAGCGGTCGAGAAATTTCTGAGGAGCCAGTCTTTATACTCAACAGCTACTTAGCATTCTGGACAGGCTATGAGCAGATGTAATTAAGAGGTGTGTGATAAATGTGCCTGTGTGTGTGCACATGTGAATGTTGGCTATTACATTTTTTGGGGAGGCAAGCCAAAAGCTAGACGGGCTGTGAAATTGCTTACAACGGAGGGAGATGTTGGGGGTCTCTACACTGGGGAATCTGTCAATGTGAAGCTGAGGTAGCAACAACTCGCCTCTGAACATGTTTCTTTTGCTTAAGCTCCATCGCTTCATGTCATTCTTTTTGTCTTCTTTGATTCTTTCTTTGTTTCTGTGTTTTTTCTCTGTTTCATTTTCACTTTCAAAGGGCGTTCAGAAAGACAGCAGCACTGTGTGAAGAATCCTACCCCCCTCATTCAGATGAACTGTGCAGACGAAAAGTTGCACAGCTCAACTTGGCTCAACCTTTGCTGCTACACAACGCAGTGTCAGTGTCAAGTCTTTGTTAACCAATCAGATACATGCTAACACTCATTCCTGGTAGATTACATGTGACGTGAACGCTGTATCTCTTCTGTTTACAGTTGACAATAAAGTGACTGCATGATAAGCTCTAATCTAACACTAACACTCATCTGTTACTCCAAACTAAATTGTATTTCATCATCTCACCAATACCTGAAAACAATATACACCACTAGAGTGATCCTGTGATATATATTGCAATATGAAAATATAGTGACATTTTCATCACATAACTTGAATAGCTCAATAGCGGCTTTGCACATGGTGTCATAGCAGGCAGACATCACTATTGTTCCAACCACTGAGTGGCAGAAAGATAACTAAGTGACAACATTGTTAATATTTATCAAGTACTTCAATCTTAATGTTCAACTTGAATGCTGCAAAAACACAGAGAACAAAGAAGAGATGAGTTGATTTGCCTAACTTGACATTGCATTGACTATTTTGCATGCCCATTGCATATCGATGCTTAAACAATATATTGTGCAGTCCTATGTATCACTTAACTCCCTGACACCAGCAAACAGTGCATATCACATGACCATTCATGTACACTGGGCATGCATGTGCCAGTGTAAACAGGTTGTCTTTTTACTTAGTTACAGTGAGAAACTGAGTACCTGTAACTGAATACCATTCACTTTAAAACCTTAAGGCCAGACTGCACCAACCAGGAACAACTTCTAAACCTGATTCAATCATGATTTAAGTTTAAATACTGTTGCACCAAACTTTAAAACTAATTTAAAATTTAGAAAAAAAATCATAATAATCTAAACCTCTCATTAATCCTCTAATTTAAACCAGTATTACATTTTAACATGGCGGTCTTTTATAAATGAACTGAGCCAAATAATCAAGTTACTGTAATAAGATTAAGGGGCAGACTCAAACCAAATGAGTTTTATGATACTGCTGAATTTTTAATCAAGACACCAGTGCAGTAAGTTATGGAGCTGAACAGGAAGACTGGGCAGACTGTTGGACAGGGCAGTGAAAGAGATGCAGCTGGATAGAGCATTTCCACATATGCTAGCTTGGCTAGCCTTGAATTGGCTTGGCACATTAGCCCAGCACAGCTGGGATTCAGATCTCCATTACAACAGGGCTACCTGCTTCAAGGTGTGTCTTTAACTGAAGAGCACTTGTCTTGTGTAGAAGACATTTAAAAGCAGCGGGCAGGTTTATGGCTGTGACTAGCAGTCAGAGGAGCGGCTACAGCTTCAAGGTATATTACTGTATTAAAGCATCGTAAGAGGTAGCAGTATACCAGTAGAACATCCAGCAAAGAAGAAAAAGACAGCAAGAGACGTGAACAATGCAGGTTTTGATGGCTTTGCAAATATTTCTATGTGGAATGCATTCAACAATTTGCTGAGGTCTTAAGGAAGCACAATGTGTTCTGGTGGGCGACTAGTCTAAATTAGTCTTAGTCTGTTTACAATATGTACCCAGAGTTGGTGTAAATCCACAATTACAGTAAGAGCGTCAATAACACGGCTCCATTTACAGTTGAGTGTGGACAAAGGGTCTGTATTGTAATGTTAGCTGCACCTGTGAGGGCGGCAGGCTCTCTAAATAGTCCTGTTGCACTCTCACACACTGTGTGTGTGTGTGTGTGTGTGTGTGTGTGTGTGTGTGTACAGGTGTGTGTGGGAGTGTTACAGGGAATCTTAATTAGTTTCTCATCTGTTTTGCTACAAGATGTTTCAGTCTTCTGTAGTTCATCAATTTACATGCAGACCCAATTCACTGCAAACACAATCAGCCTCTCCTTATTCACTTATTCAGCGAACACAGCCCACATTATTCCCATTGAAAACCTTATCCATTATGCAGAGGATGTGCACGGCAGAGCCTATCATGACTAATGCCTCGCTGAGCGGCGTGCACGTACTCGGCCTTCCTCCTCTCCTGCATCTGGGCCGGCTCATCAGTAACGCTGACAGAGGAATTACTCAAGCCTAAGTGGCTTGTCAGAGCGTCCTGCAGGACACGAGACAGGTGACTCTCCACCCTATACAACATCCCTCTCTGCTCCTCCTCTCTTTCAATAGGCCCTGACCTTGAGTTGACCTGTGGGCAGGCTGATGGTGTGTCTGTCTGAGGGGGTGAAAAGCGGGCCCCCAGATGGTGGCGTTTGATCAGTGGATGGGGAATCGGCTCGGAGGGCGGGTGGGGTAAACAGCCGAGGCACCTGACTATTAATCAAGGCCGGCAGCTCTGGGCGCTGCGCAAAACAGATTGCTGAAAAATGGATGAGGCGAAAGGAAAAGAAGGGAACAGGAGGGCGGGAGGCAGGAGAGAGGAGCTCCAAACTTAAAGAGAATATTTGTTTATTTATAATAGTTTGATTACATCTTTGACATTTGGGATATCTCTGCACTGCACTTCCCAGAAATCATCTGCCAGTCAGACAGAGTGAGGTGAACTTTGGTGTGTTTTTCCTATTGTTTGTCCACCACCTGCCCAGTTAGCATGGGTACCAGCCCTCTGCACAATAGCACGCACACTTTTTTGGGAGAGTGCAGACATGAAATGTGATTACTGACTATTACACGTGTACGCTGGGATTTAAAGTCAACACATGAACTCGATTTCCTGCTTTAACCTGATTACTTGCAGTAATCTGTTTTCTTCTGTGCATGTGGTCCTTCTCACACTCCGGGCTTTGTTTGGGTTCTTCTGTTTCCAAACCATCACTCTCTCTTGCTTTTTTATCTACCTATCATACCCGCCACACACCCCTTACCCCAAGCCCAAATCAACTGTTTAGCAGAATGGCAGCACAAACCTCTCTTTAACCCCCCCACCAGCACCACACACACACACTTCCCGTCTGTCCAGGACGTCTTGGCACCAGTGTGGGACAGCGATAGTGTGTGTTTCTGGCAGGGATCCCAGGGTAATGGCATCTCCTCTTTGCCAGGCTACGAGGAACAAACAGACCATCTGTCCCCCTCCAGGGGCCCAGATGAAATCGACTTATTTATACTGATTATTTCAGGGTTAAATGGGTTTTATGAATGCTGATTTCATTTTTTTTCCTATCATGAAAAAGAAAGATTGTTCTCAATGTTTTGTGGTTAATGTGTTTACCGCTCTCTTTTGGAGTTAATTCATAGCAGGGCTTGCATAACTGCACGCGTAGAGATTTTCAAATTGATAAAGGAAAATAAAAGGCTTTTACTTTAAAGGTTTTGGGATTTTTTTTTTAAACTTATTTCATCACTCATCATTTCTGTCATTCAGGACAATGATCATACTATCGGATCAGATTAATAACATTAGATATTTTAATCTTTTAATCAATATCTGAGAAATAAGTGTCTAAAGTAAATCTACTTTTTCAGCTGTATCCACATTTATTTGATAATGGCAGTGATATAACTGTACATAAACTCTCCCTGTTGAAAGAAATTTTCCAGCTTTACAGCTTGAGTCTCATTTTCATAGCTCTGGCACCAGTTGTAATCACCAAGTTTATTGCTGGGATCTTGAACCACGGGTACATTGCTAGAAAGAAGTCCAACTGGGCAGAAGCTGAAGGAGAATGTAAATCTGTAAACCATAATGGATGCTTCCTACAGACAGTCTGAGTAGTCTTTTACTGTTCATCTTTATTTTTGTCTTCCACAAGTTTGCAAACCAGAGAGAGCTGTGTAAAATCTGCCTGCCTGACTGCTCCTGGTTTTTGATCCATTGGACTTCTCTTTAGCATTGTCTCCACATTCCCAGATCTCAGCAATGCACTCAGTGTGTTCAATATTATGATAACTGACAGAAACATTGGCCAAAACTACGAAAGTAATTTACCAAGTTGTGACACTCCAGAATCATCTTTTAAAACAAAAACACAAACATATATGGAATCACTATAGTGGCATGGCTCTTAGAACTTTGGTTGATCCACCACTTTGGTCCAGACTTAAATAAATGAACAACTATTGGATGGATTGCCGTCAAATTTCGAGAAGACATTCATGACACCCAAATGGTGTATTCTGATGACTCTGATGATCCTTGTTTTCATCTAGCACCACCAGAAGGTTGACATTAGTGGTTTCCAGTGAAATGTCTCGACTACTATTAACTGGATTTACATGAAACTAGAAATATTTGTGTTCACCTTTAGATTAATTGTAATCACTTTGGTGATTCCTTAAAGGAAAACATGAACAAAAACTTGGTACACATCACTTCATTTCCCACTCTTTTGGTGGCCAGATGACGAAAATGAATCATCAAAAAAAAAAAAAAAATGAGCTAAAACCAAGCCCTACCCAACTCACTGTACATCACCCATCAGAAGGAGTGTTTATTGGTCCGGCACAGCCCAGTGCATTCTGGTTGTTGTAGGTTTTCTACCTTTTGAGCAAATGTGAATATCACATTAACCCACTTATCTCCGGTCATGTAGCACCAATTTAAAACATATTAGCATCTTTCTACTGCATTGACAGCCTAGTTTTAATGCAAGGCCATCTTTCTAGTGGTGAAACACTTACAACTAACATTGCCTCCAGTGCAATGTTAAAGAAGTATTATCAGGTAACGGGTCAACTTTGGTTTATAGCCAAATACCTGGTGAACTAATGACATTCCCAACTTGAACTTTACTCAGGGTTTAGTGCTAATTAGCAAGCAAGCAACAAGCAATTGTTAATATGCTAACATGCTAAAACGTGATGTTGAACATGCTAAACCTTACGCCTGCTGAACACCAGCATGTTTGCATTGTCATTGTGAGCATGTTAGCAGATGAGCATTTAGCTCAAGGCACCACTGTGAAGCCTCACAGAGCCTCCGTCCTGTTTCTTACCATCTTTTCAGCCTATGGAGAGTTTATCTGAGATTGCAACACAGCTGCAGTGTTTCAGTGTAACTGTGGGCCTTGATTCTATATTTCACTGTCCAATTTCTGACATCAATGACAAGCAAGAAACTGAAGAGTTCGTAACAACATCTCAAATGAAATAAATGATCTCTACAAGTAATTCTGTGATCTCCTCTCTGACATCCAAAGCCATAAATACAATGTGTTGATTTGCTTCCTGTAAAACAATAAAATCAAATACCCCACCATCACTAAGGGCATGTCTGCTCACTGTGCAGAATCTGATCAAACGGAACCAAAGTCTACAGAGAACTTCTACATGGTGTATGACAGCTTAAAATGGGTTCCAAAACACATGCGCTTCCAAGTTGGTGCTCTGAACTGTCAAGTCACTCCCTTTTTATTCCCACATGACATAAATGCCGCATAAATTGTACTTCAGGCTTCTGGCTCCCAACTATTCCTCCTTCCATCCTCTCCTTTCACTCAGCCTCCTGCTCCTCCATCTCTCTCTCTCTCTCTCTCTCTCTCTCTCTCTCTCGCTCTCTCTCTCTTGTTCATCCAGTCCTCACTCGCAGTGATGTATTGAGGATTTAATTACAAGTCCCAGCGATCGTTAATCATTGAGAACCCACAATCAATTAATGTGTGAGCCTCCTCGAGTCTCGCAGAGGCTGCGGTGACCTCAGGTGCTGCTTCATACCCAGGAGGGATTTCTGGGCAGAAAGGATTTCATTAGCATGGAGTAAGACGGTGCTAACGACTGCTAATGGCCTCGAACGCTCATTATCATGGTGATCACGACTCACAGATGCGGTTTTGCTACATTCCCCACCTCTCCTCCTCTCATAAAAACTCGTCATTTGAGTCAACCGTAAAAATGTCCTCTGTTTAAGTGCTTCATACTTTCCCTGTAATTAAAACTGGTCTTTTATCGCGTGGAATTTGTTTATCTTGCGTGAACTTCATCGTGTTTGATGTGCAAATAGTGATACATGTGGATCGAGAATGCATTTTAATGAGTTCACTGGAAGGTGTGGTGCGCTGGAATGAGAAACAGTTATAAATAAGTTGAAGGTCATCAGAGAGAAGCTGTTCATTTAAATGCAAACTGACACAGGCGGAAATGAAAAGTTTATCATTCTGTGTTTTATCATGTTAAAATGAATCAAGTCTTCACAGGTCGTTTTTTCTTTAGGTCTGTTATTCAAGTACCTGCAGGTTGGTGATTTGGAAGGTGCCGTTTTCCATCAAGCTGATTCGACCGTCATTTCCCAGGATCCTCTGACCGTCTTTTTCCCACTGGATGCTGGGGATGGGGTTTCCCATGATGTGGCAGTGTAACTGAGTGGTGGAACCAGGAGCTAATGTGTGATTGGCCGGTCCCTGGCGGATGATGGGCGGGACGCGGTCCGAAGGCGCTATAGGAACAGAGAACCAATTCAGATTACTTTTTTAACTTAAAACTTATGCCCTTTATATTCTGACAAAAATCAGCTGTGATCAAAATTGAATTCTCTGTAGAGCTTCAGTATGCACAGTGCTGTTTGCCCATATTTTCTCCACTGAAATACAGAAACTCAAAAGTTACCCAAAACGCACTTTTTGACACAATAGTACACTGCACGCCAACAAATATTCAGCATCTAACTAATAGTAACTACTGAAATGTGATGATCAATTACTCTCACAGTCAACTTCATGGTAGTATTTACAGAAGTAATGAAGTCAGAATTTGGAGCAGAACCGCGACTGTAACTGCTGCTCACTATAATCTTTGCTGTAGCTATCTATGACTAGTTGTCATTAGCAAGTGGCTCAGTTGGCCATACAGCTAAGTGGCCCAATTAGCTGATGGGAGTCTACCCACACCACAACCTCGGATGACGGGGAGAGTCACCCTGGGCAACCAGGCTCATCGTCTCCCACTGGACACCAGACTGGGACTGAGCACCGCCTGAAGACTGAAGGTTGCCAGTATTAAAGACAGGGGACACAGTACGGAGATGATTTACAGCGACTCTGATCAGGACTGTGACTCTGGGGACAGGAGAGGCTTGGAGGCAGAGGAGCGAGATAGAGAGGCATCAGCAGCGGGCAAACCGAGACTGTGTTGGTGAGTTTTATTTCATTTATGTTGAGTTTGAATGAATTGTGTTAAACTATAGTTTTAATTCAGCTAAGGAGAGAAATTCTAGGTGCTGTATCGTAGGCAACTGGACTTGTTTCAGTGTCTTGAACACATTTCACCTCTCGTCCAAGAGGCTTCTTCAGTTCTAACTAACTGGAGGGGAGTTGCAGGCTTTTAAACTCTGTGTGGGAGTGTCCTTACAGAGTTGTTAAGGACATGTGTGAGCTCTGAGTTTCAGAGTCGTTAGGGCCACTTGTGGGTCGTTGACCCAACCGACCTTCAAACCAGCTAGCCAGCCCACCGTTTCTCTCCTTAGCGGGAGAAACTGCAACTCAGACAGTGAACAGTTTTATTTCTGTTCAGCAGTAAAATAGGTGTAAAAATATCCCCTTTCCTGACATTTTGTGAGCTTATCTTGTGTGATTATTAGATAAAGTAGCAAACTGGCTGCTTTTACATTTAAAACTACGGGGAGCTATCAGACTATCACCTCTTGTGGACAGGGTTAGGGTTAGGGTTAGGGTTAGCTGGCTAGCTGGTTAGCATGCTAACTTAGTAGACATTTCCAAGACATCTTTGAAATATAACATCAACTCACATTCTGTTGTTATTGTTTGTTCATTTCGTTCATGTTTTTAAACTAAAATTCTGTCCATATCTTACACATTGCCCTTTTAAGGGCAAGGTTAAATATTCCCCGCTAAACCAACCTCATGTCAAATGTACATGGTAAATGGACTGTGCTTATAAAGTCGACGTTCATCCACTCACACCCACATTCACACACTGGTGGCACACAACATGTAGGCTTCAAAACGTACATATTAAATTATCAGACCAAACTATTATATGCTTGATGTGTTTTTTAGGGTTTTCAATTACTGGCATTTTTCAGTTTGTTATCATCGCCCTGGAAGCCATTTTTACAGAGAAGGACACAAGTCACTGTTTGCTCTTTGGGTTACAAATTTCCATGTTTGCCTGTCAAAGCACAGCCTGTCCTGCCATGTGAAATGTAAAATGTCACTATGAAAGAGCATCCACTCCCAGAGGCTCCCAAGTCCACCTCTCTCTGGTCCTGCCCCAGTTCAACATGCAAATCAATGACATAGATTTTTCTCTGGCAGGACGGTGTTGATACAGTAACCTGCTGTCAGAGTGATGGACCACTTGACAGGATATTGAGTAGTACCTCAAAGCATACAGTATTTAATATTTATCATATCTGAAGGTGTCTTTTAAACACACACTTTACCTCCGAGTGACCACAGATGATTTGGGAATGAAGTCTTGGTGAATAATTGAGAGACTTAAACAGCAAACATTTCCTTTTTACTACATGCATGTAGTTCTGGCTTATACAGTATACCTTCACAGTTTTATACAATAATAACCAAAATAAAATTCTCTTTTGCTTTTCACATATACTCAATAAACTAATAATAACTTCAACATGATTCAGTCTATGCATATTCACCATTTAAATAATAATAATTTAAAAAACAAAACAGATACAAACACATTGATACACATGTTTTGGTACCAGATAAATGAATGCTAACACTGAGGGTGAATTTGCACTCAACTTTGGGAAATGAAACTATGAGACGGTTTTTATGACATCTTTTATCAGCTTGTGGAAATATAAAAATAAATAAACAGATGCTGTATGTATTGTTTTTTTGTATTGTCTTCACATCAGAGTTAAACCTTAAACACACATATGTAAATCTCTATCTGAGGCTACTGCTTATAAACCAAATTCAGCAATAAATATCCTAAAGAGTAAGCATTCTTTAACTTGACCTTTGTGCGTCCACAGCCTTCCTGAACTTGTTGGAGCCACAGACAGTCATCGCCAAGAAACTCATGGACATATATGGCTACACTCCATGTCTGTATGTCTGTATGTCTGTAAATTCAATCTTAAATGTAAACACTGTGGTATGAGTGTTGCCAACTAGCAGAGTTATGCTTAGTTTAGACAAGTCCAAATATTCCAGCACATTCATAGATGGTTGTGGACAGCAGCTGAAGACTGTTTGAAGCCCCTGTTTTTTGCCCTTTTTCCCCCTCTGTGCAGGCAGCTAGAGCTCACAAAGCCCTCGCCACCATTTCACTCACCTCCTACCGTCTGACATTTGCCTACAGACGTGGGGCTCACCTGCATTGGAATTCTGTCTTATGAAAATTTCTGATATTATCAGCTAACTGAAGCTTACTGAAATGGGGAAAGTCAACAAAGGAGTTAGTGTTGTTAGAGCTGAGCGAAATTCTTGTTTACTCCATGAATGGGAGGGGGCAGGGAGGGAAGCATATGCTGCAGCAGGGTTATTTGCATAGAACTATCACCAGTTGTCCCTTTTGATTACATCTGATAAGGACTCCTGCTGTTTGCTCATTTGGAGGAAGAATATTTTAATTTGAGACGGATTTGAAGAGTTTTCTAATTTATAATGGTGCACATGCTGGGGGAGGTTAAACCAGCAGATTGTGAGATTGTGAAATGATGAATCACATATGAAGCTGAAAATGTTAAGTATAAAGATTAGTTAAGAAATTGTTGTTGATTAGATTAGGAATATATGTTTTTATTTTGATATGTTTACTTATCCACTGAAGAGGACAACTTCAAATGTATGCACAGTGTATTTTCTTGACTGTTGGTCTCTTTGTTTTTTTCACTTCATCCAGCTAACAGGGGAAAAGGCTTCGAAATGTTCCTTTGGCTTAATGAGTAGCAAATGCTGAGGATATTTTTCAGCTGATAAAGACAAATGTTTCTCTCACACAAATGCCTAAAATTACCATGTCAATGTTTCCTTTAGTTCATTACTAAAAAATGACAATAATCTGCCAAACAGAGGTCAGACACTACACTTCAATGCAGTTTAAAGATGCAATTTTTCAAACATCTTTGTGTAGAAATGAACACAAAGTGAATTTTTCTTCTCTTTCTTTTTTAGATGACATACACAGTAGGGGTGTGCACTCCTTCCTGATAAGACAATCTGATACGCATCTAGATACAGGGGCTCTGAAACGATTCAGACATGATACATTTTTAATAAAGGACGATTTGGTGCGATATGATGTGATACAATGCAATCTAATAACCTACAGTTCCTCACATTGTTTCATGTGGTCATTCATTTTCCATTATAAATTTAAATAAGCTATTTCTATTAAAGTGACAGTACTTTCATGAGGTATATCAGTATATCTGATATACATAAAAGACCAGGGATCCCCAAGTACTTTTGTTATTTTATGGCATGGGGGAAAAATGGAAGACAAATGTCATTTTAAAACCACACTAAGGGCAGCAATGACAATAATGTCACTAATGTCCACATTAGTATTGTCTTCTATTCACTGGTTGTTGCTAATCATGATTGTGATAAATACTTTTGCAATAGACACAAACAAAAAAGACTTGCTGCATTAACATACATTTTGACATTGTGAATATAAACTGTCTCACGCGGTCAGGCCCAGGTGCCTCACTTGGGCAGTTAGGGAGGAGAAAGATGAAATTATTACTTTATGATCACCTCAGACCTCGCAGAGTTGCGGCAGGAGAAACTGTCTAATATTGGTGCCTTTGGTTTGTGTTTTCTTGCTCGTGCAGGCCATACTAGCATCCACATAATAACTCTATGTTGCCCACACGTCTCTCCAGGTGAGTGTTATCAATGTTTCCCCTGCTGGCCCCGCCCGCAAGTTGCTGCTCGGACCATAGACTTTACATTGTGATGATGTCACAGATCTTTAAATCATTTTCCTCAGCTTATTGGATGTTGAAGTTTTATACATATACAACCTCCATGGATCACAAATTCATAATAGAAAGAGTCATAAATTGACCTTGATTGTGCAATTTTTCACTGCAATACCGCTACTGGCTACCATGCCAGATTGGAAGCAAGGCTGAGCGGCACCCTCTGGGGCCTGTGTCAGCGCTGTCGGACATGTTGTTTTTGTTTATCCCTCACAAGCATGGATCCTATAGCAACGGAGCATGGCGCTAACGTAACTCTAGTAAAAGTAACACGACTGTCTTGCTCTGAACTTTAACCCTAAACAAGATGTGGAGACATTGTGCAGAGTTAGCAAATCCACAGAAAGAGCGTCAGGCTTTGAAGCCAAAAGTCCACAATGCAGAAGATCAGGGTAATTTTATAGCTAGGGAAGTCAAGACATTTTGGCTCAATGCGCTACCGAGTATCCTTCATAGGAATGAATGGGGCTTCACCTTAAACACTTAGTCCAGGTTTAATGTAACATCCTTGAGAATTAGCAGCTAAGCTAAGCCTCAGTCAACCGGTTATTAACTTTAAAATCGGGCCATCATTGAATTCATAGTACATTTATATATTGATTCAGAGCCAGCACATCTCTAATGTTAAAAAACAATTCCTGATTCATATTGGTGGATCTTTACACCCCTAATACAAAGTCAATGCAAAGATGCGAATAGACGTGAATTCACGTCAGAAGAGAGTGCAGAGGGTGCAGAGCCAGACCTTCTGGAGGAATAAACATCCATGATCAGATTCTGCTCTGATCCAGAGCTGCTTACTGATGAGAGGACAGCTCAGGGATTACTTTTAACTTTTGGGATTTAAAAACCAGATTTATGTACTTTATGCTGACTGCTAACTGGAGGGAAAATGTACTTTATTTTATGAACTTACAGAGGAGGTGGGAAAAATAGGAGAGGAAACTGTCTCTGGTGAGTGCTGAGTTCATGGAGAGGCTAAACTGAATTCAAACACACACACACACACACCTTAGGATCCTGCCATTGCTCGCTATCTTACGGCTAATGAACAGTTAAGTAATCTGGCTGTTTGGGCCGAATAAACACCCGCGCTAGCAATAAACACAAATTATCCCGTGATCTGACTCTCGTGAGTGATGGAGGTGAAGAGATTCTTAATCTCAATGAGGCTCTTCTCCTGGTTAAATACAGTTCTATATTTGGACCAAACTCGGAATCCAATAAAGGCGGATATACAAGATATGTGAGAATTTTAAGAGTGGACGCCAAAAGCCAAGTACCAACCACACTAGGTATGAACCACAGAGAGGAAATATTAAAGCAGTCAAGCAGTTTTTTACTCTCTATAAATATTGCAGCAAACAATCACTGTATTTTTAATGTGATCGCTGTTTATTGCTCCTCCAGTCACAGGCTACTGTACTCACACACCCTGTCTGCCTGTTGGTGTGTTTACACTCACCACTTTCCACCTCCAGCAGGGCTTTAGTCAGGATGCTGCCGGCTACACTGATGGCCTGGCAGATGTAAAAGCCAGAGTCTTCTACTTGGACGTCCATGATGGTCAGCTCTCCGCTCAGCGACACAGAGAAACGACCCGCCTGTGACGGCTCTTGGATGGGGAACAGCAAGATCTGAAGAAGAAAAACATCACGAGGATTAGTCTCCTTATTTAGCTTATTCATAATCATTTACTCATTCCAAAGCTCAACATACATTCCTTGATTCAGTGTGTAATTAAAAGCAATTTGACATAAAGTCAACAATTCATTCATTTAACTGTGTTAACATTTTTGTGTCATGAAACCCTCAAGCTACAACAAAAAGGAAGTTATGTCAATGCCAGACATACGTTGTTCCACTTTAAACTTGAATAAGAATTCTGCAGCCATACACAACGTTCACTTATAAATGCAGCTCTCTTCAATGTTCTTAAGATACGGCTTGTTGACATTTTCATTTAGACAAAGACAAGATACTTTGGGTCACTTGAAAATAACAAAGCAGAAGACATGGAGTGTGGTTGCTTAAATAGCAATATTTGAATGTCGATGGAAAGAGCGCACAGTGAGACAGTGGAAAGATAGATGAACTAAGATCTGTTATTCAAATGACAGAACTGAGTTCCCCTTTCTGCATTTTGAAAAACAACTTGGAACATTTTGTGCAGGTGACTGTGTGTGTCCTCGAACTGAGAAACTTTAAACAACATTAAACAAATGAAATGCAGTAACAGAAAAAAAAATCAAAAAAATCAATGGAGTAACAGCAGCAGAGAGGATGAACATTTGCAAACAGTGGTTTTCCATTTAAAGACTCAGACTGGGTTGCTGCAAAGATGCAACAAATCATGGCAGGTAAAAAGTAATTTCAGTATCTGCTCTCAAGAAAGCAAATGGTGCCTGTGACCAGTCTCTTTCATTACATCTTCATCATGCACACCCTCAGCTGCTACTTTTATTCAGTGAGTCAGGAGAAATAGTTTCAGGGCTTTGCTCAGGGGCATTTCAACAGGTTAGTCCAAACACACACCTTCTCCAACCACAGACCTGAACAATTAAAATCAACCTGTTGGATGCCAACTGTTAGCAGTGATATTTGACCCTTTTACAAGCAGAACCATTCATCTGTAGCCTGAAAGCAATTTACAGCCAGCCTTGTACAAATATTTTATTGGCTTCTGCTTTCTAATGCAATACAATGTTAACAAAAGTGTCTTTTTTTCCACAACTTTATCTCTGATCTTCTCTGTCAGTATAAAATAACTGTACATTTCCTGGATATATCTCTGAAAACGCCACTATTCACAACAGGCTTCCCACATGCTTCCTCTCCTCCTCCCCTTCCTCCATGCTTTCTCCTCTTTATCTCTCTCCTCCACTCTTGTTCTCCCTCTCCCACACACATTCTCCAGGCCTCCTCCAATCTCACTCTTCCCCCTCTAATCTGTACCTGGGAGCCATGCTAGAGGCACCCACGCACTCCCATCAGGCCTTTCAGTGCATTCCAACCAGCTGCATTGCTTATCATAAGCTGGCCCTTCTCACACACATACTTATGCATGCACAAAACCCACATGCACAGACACTTTTGAAGACACGCAGGTCTGTGCAGACTCACACTTTGGTGAATTACACTGATGGGAAAATGAGGTGTGTATGAATGTGTGGCTAAGTGTGGTGTGTGTGTGTGTGTTTGTGAGTCACCCTGGCACATAACGAGAGCACAGAGTGGTAAAACAAAGGATGACGGTTAAGAACATGACAGTGAGCGGAGATGCAGTCTCTCTCTTAAGCACAGTATCAGAGTGGCCTGTAAAGAAACTACTTGCAACTAGCATAAACAACATTAAAAGAAGTTACCTTAGGGTGCTTTCTTGATTTTGATGAATATGGGAATCTGTCAGTGTTTTAAAATGTAAAAATGAGTGAGATTGGCTAAAAAAACCTCCCCCCCAGCATTTCCAAGTGGTAGTATTGTCTGTGCTGCTGTCGTGAAGACAACTGGATTGCTTTCCATTTTCCTCCGAGTACCAACCATCAACATCATAGGAAAAACCTGAGTTCATTCATTCATTTAGTCTATAATGGAGATGTGATAGTAGACAGAAATGGTGCTTGGCTGCTAGCCTAACTGGATCACCAGTCAGCCTTCATTTTCCCAGGAGATTTCATACCTGGTGGCAGACAGAATCACATAGTGAAAGTGGAGTTTATAGGGAACCAATCTTTATGCCAATAGGGTCATAATTCTATGTGCATTATGATGTGCGATCAACATTAACTTCACAATAATGCGTTACTGTAGAGGTCCAATTTGTAATATATGTAATTGTTCAATCTCATTCCCAACTTGTTCAAAACTGACACTTTGAGTTGATAGGTCGGGCAAGCCACCAATCCGACGTATTGGATGTCAAAAAAAAAGCAAAAAAAAGCAAAAAACATTCTAATTTGGTTTAGGAAATAAAAAATGTAGTTTAACACATACAGTAATTGTTTCATAGCAAACATCGTAGCAAAGGTTGAGCTGGGTTTACATTTTCTTCTTTAACTTGAGCGAGCTAGTCTTCCTTCATGCTGTGCTGCTGATGTTGACGCATGAGTTTTGTTTACTTCAAACTACATATATTATTATGTTATATATAAATGATATATTTTCCACAGTAATATGGAACACAGTTTCCACATCAGGCACTAAAACCCCACATACAGAACATGTTTCAAGAAGGGCTTAACTGTTTTACATTCCCAAGTTCCCTCCCTTATGTCTCTTATTATGTTCTATGCTATATGTTAAATAAAGACTCTGTGTTAACTACTCTTGCTAATATTTTGGCCAGGTCTGTTTTGTGAAACTGATGATGTATCTCAAGAGACTTTCTAGATAAAGAAAAGTTAAATAAAATACATACAGAAATGAGAAGTATTTTAGTACTTTGGTGACCACAAATGAACCAATTGTAACTTTTAAAAGCAGTTAAATGAATATATTTGTGAGGGAAACTGTTAAAAAATACAGAGTATTGTTATCATACTATTTAAAGCAACAAAATGTAACATCTCAGGGAAAGACACTTGATTATTGAGTTTAATACCCAGATTGTCATGTGGTTGTAGACCAATCAAATCCCTGTACTGGCAGTGAGGTTACTGTTGGATGTAGCTGACACCATATTTGGTCCACACCCTGATGAAGGCCACAGGCTGACACATTTTTTTAAAGTTGTTCTGTACTAGAATGTTGCTGGTGCTTAGATACTTTGAGATTGACTTCCTTCTTCTTGCACCATGTAGATAGGTGAAGGTGTGTTAAAACCACTATATTACCTTAACTGCACCATAGAAAAACACATAGTAGAAAGCACAGAAAACAACTGACAACCACCGTTAAAAGGTTTTATATAGTACATTCCGTTTGTATTATTAGAATTTACCAGAGCTTCACTGTTCTTACTTCTATGTACGCAACAGTACAGAAACTTGTATCACCAGTGGGAGCCCAGTTACCCACCGGCTCTCCCTGCCACTCAAACACCATTCTCCAATACACCTACTGTCAACCACAAATTGACCGTGAAACCCTGATGGATGCTTCAGAGGGAAGAATGGTGTCATCCACTATGAAACAGAAGGAGTCTCACAGCTGACTTTAATACATGTCACAGGAAGTTTCATACCTGGCTGCCTTCTTTTTGCCAAAAGACGGCAGGTGGAGGGTTTCCTTTGGTGCCACAGAGGAAGGTTATGGTGCGACCCGGAGCTGTGATCTGGTCCCGCGGCCGAACTACTATCTGAGGGGGCACTGCAACACAGAGAATAGAGAGATATGGTTTTCAGGGCACAATAGAAATAAAATCTGTGTGCGTCATTCTCTGTGTGGTCAGTGTGTGTTGAGTGTGCTTAATACAGTGAGAATGTGCCAGCAGTAGCATTGAGAGCATTAAGCCGTGACAGACCACCAGTGATGACAGCAGCTCATACCTGACAACTCTCCCACTCAGGCGCTCCCTGTCTCTTTATCTCTCTCACACACACATACACACACACGCAGACACACACAGCCAGAGACACACAATCACTTCATTTTTGTCTTTTTCGATCATCATGAGTGTCTGTCTGACTGCCTCAACAGTGAAAAACACTTTCAGCGAAGGCCAAAGTGGAACAAACTTTAAAACAAAGTATGAAGCTTTCTTGATGCAGATGCAACAAAGTCAAGAGAACTTTCTCTACCAAGCACAGTGAATTAACATTTTTTAATTAACTTTCTTAGTAAACATAGTTCATTGTGCAGAAGGCAGGTCAGCAGCCTTGTGGCAGCTGATAAATCCTGATAAATCACCCTGCTGTCTCTACCATCAGCTGCTACTTGCTTTCAACCCTCTGTTAACTATGAACAACATCCATTATGTCCTAATATTCAGTCGAGGTCACTAACCAATTACTCTTTATTAAACATTTCCAACATAATGAGGATTTTGTGTCTAAAGAGTAAGGAGTAACAGACAAGGCAAGAGGGGGAAAACAGTTAAACCAGACAATGAAATTCATTATTTGGTTTCATATGCAAAAGATTTCAATTCACTGATATCTTGAGGCTACTCGGAGACTGAACGGAATCCCTTAAGTATCACATAGTTTGAGCAAAAAAACAAATACTGAGGCAGCATTCACCACACACTCGCACACAGAGGGTCATGGCTGTGAAATGCTTAGTTAAAATCATTATGTCAAAAACAAGGCTCAGAACTAATATGACTATGGCAAAAAAGCAATTATAAAATATTGAGCTTTTCCTTTAGTATAATATTAGTACATTAGTGTCCACGGCCTGTGCAGTGTTTGCTTTTTGCCTCCACTTTCAGGATTGTAGAGACTCAGGATCGTTGCCTGCATTCTGACCAGAAGGAACCAGGGAACTTAGTTTATCTTGGATAAATCCAAGTGGCAAAGAAGAGGTTGAACTTTCAAATGGTTCAGGAACTATGGGGGCAGGATTTGTGGAGGGCTGAATGTCACTGATTGGTCAAACACAAGCCAATCAGCTTATTAAACTTTTTTTTTCACAAAACAGGGAAGTACTGGGCGCAACTAGCATCAGTATTAGAGCAAGTAACATTTATTAAAGATCCCACATTGTAGAAAGTGAGATTTCCATGTACTTGTTGATTATAAAGAAAGTATATGTGCTATATAGATACTGTGAAAGTTTCAAAATGCTCAATCCATGGAAAAATTCGCAAAGCTCATACACAAGACATGTGCCTTTAAACGAGCCACCAGGACTTTAAGGTTGTGATGTCACAACTAAACATTCACCGCCCTCAGCCACGGCCCCAGCATGGCCGTGTTTGCAAAAACACCTGCAGAGCTGATGTAGAAACATGGTGGGTGATTCCTGCTCAGGCCTGTGACAGACCAATCGGAAAAGATTATGCTTTTTAGGAGGGGGCTTTAAAGAGACAGGCACTACAACAGAGTGTTCAGACAGAGGGTGAATAGAGGTGCTGCAGCAAACAGTATGAGAAAAAATGTGTTTTTTGAACAATAAAGCATGTAAATATTTTCTGGTAGACCCTGAAAATGACCTTAATATGGGACCTTTAAAGTAAAAAACAATGTTGTTGACTTCCAGACTAGTTTTAAGAAGCAGCCAGATAGAAAATAAATAGATCCTCGGTAACCTTGATTTGTTCGTCTTTGATTGATGAAGCCTGCTACAGCTTATTGGTTAAGCTATAGGCCATGACAATCAATCTCCTATGTTTGGATGGAGAGTCTATCAAAAAGGCCGGCTTGGAACCCACAGGAGCCTAAATTCAGGTTTGTGGGTCACCTTTCTGATCCTTGGCACCAAGCTAATCAGATGCCTTTGAACAAAGATGGAGGGCAGGAGAGAAAGTCTGTGATTGTGTCTTCACACACACATGCATGCGCGCGCGCACACACACACACAGACACACACACACCTCTTTGATTTCTATTGATTCTGTAGCAAGTGACAGGCCTTCCTGCGCAGAGGGGGGTGTGAATGCATAATGATGCCCTCCACCAGTCTTAATTGATTTCTCGTCTTCCCACCTGATCTCTTGCTTCTCTTTCATTCTCTGTCTCAATTAGCATTGAGAGAAACCAAAAGAAAAAAAGAGAGAGAGGTGGAGAACCTTGCTGAAGAGTAGAAAGACAAACAGAAAAAAACACTTTGCAGTCTCAGTGAAAGTGACAAAAGAAACAGGCAACTTTCCATCCACACTTACTTTGGTGATATTTTAATTTGTCCAAAGAAAAAAACACCTGAATGAAGACACCAAACGATCTGAACAATGAAAAGTCATAATGCACCTTAACATATACTGTTGAGGGTCTGAGGGTTTCTTTCATATAATATGCAATGTCATTAAGTATATAATGCCAACGTTGATTTAAACATGCAAAAAAAAAACAAACAAACATGGGTGTAAAGCCCAGTCCCCTGGATAAAATGTTGGCAGTTTACATGTTTATGACCTGACTGTCATATCTGGAGGTAGAGGGGATGGTGGTGGAGTTGCAGGCAAAAAGGCTGTCAAGCCAGTGACCACAGTTCAAGACTTTTAAAATTTTTTAGTGAGAAACTACGGATATTTGGACAATTTTAAGGAGACCTTGGGATAATTTCCAGCCATGTTTGTGGCAACAAAAAAACAATATTTGAGACATCTCCAACTGTGTTTGTGGCCACCAAAGCAGGCATTTTAAGCCAAAACATGATCTTTTCCTAACCCTAACCAAGTGTTTTTTGTGACTTAACCTAGAGCATAAGCATAGCGTCCTCACAAGGTAAAATTCTAAATTGAACCTTGAGAGCTTAAATGAGAAGTGTTGAGTAAGAACACCAGGCCAGCATTTAAAGCAGATGAGTGTGATGAACTGAATTTTCTCTGACATGAAATGTCGGTGCATGGTCTGGATTCAGAATCACTGACTGCCTAATTTCTTGCCTCCCATTTTGTGACTTGTAATCGCTCACCTCAGATGAGTGCGCAGGCTTAATTTCATGTCCTGCATACACAATTTATTCCCCACCTGGGGAATTACCCTGCCCTTTGCTATACTAAAGACTGCTTCCACCGTGGCCCCCCCAAACACAGCAGGAGGGTATCCATGTGTCAGCCACAGGATAAATCACAGCTAAGGGGACTTTGGTTGAGGTAGGCAGGGTCATGTCCCGGGAACAAACATGCAGCCCCCCACTAACACTAAAGGTCAAAGCCCAAAACATGTTCCCGATGTTTTGGATGTGAACCACAGAGGATTATGGGCCAGTGGCACTGAACCCCTGCTTTCACTTCCCTGCTACCTCAAGGACTGGCTTCCTGACAAGACTGATGCAAGGCCTGAAATATTAAAGAAATGCAGTGTAATACACACTTCTTATGTAACACAACTCCAGGCTTATGCACATAGAGTTGTTGTGAACACCATATCAGGACACCATTCTGAGCAGGCCATTTGACAAAAACTTGTCAACACCTGAACATTTTCCCCTTGCGCCTGACATGGCGCCCTAACTCTGACCCAAATTCAGTGACAGCTAGGAATATTCAGGCTATTAAAATGCCGTTTTTGGCGCGCTACACAGCCCTGTCTGGAGAATAACAATGTTTGATTTGAGGAGGCAAGCCGGCACATTGCCTGAGGCTGTAATAAATAATTAGCAATAATGGGTGCACTCGGCGCGACACTGAGCTTTAGATTTAGGGCAGGGAGAAACATTAGCATCCTCACATGGGATGGAAACGGGGAGATGGATTGTAACAGAGCAGCTGAAATATACATGACAAAAATCAGCAAACAAAGCCTGCATGTCATGGAACCTATTTGCACAGCACGTCGCTTGTACAGTAATTTAGTATTCTGGGATGCTGGCTTTTAGGTATGACAGCTTTTGTCATTTTAAGTACCCTTTAAAAAGACAGAAACTGTGTCTGCTTATCAAACACCATGGCATCTTCATTTTCCCAATTTTATGAAATATATAACCAGGTCTGCGAAAATGACGGCACATAAACAGATAACTGCAGGAGGCCGTGTCAGGAAGGTAAATTGGGGAACGTCTAAATAAAGAATAAAACACTTGAGATAGGAATTCAAAGGAGCCTGAAGACTGCTTTTATATGCTTGATATTGCCAGAGCTGGTGAACACATAACATGCCAAGAGGGAGGCAAAAATAGACGAGGACTGCAAGTTACATTTCCACAGCTTTTACGATAAGAACTGTCAGACTGAAGGAGGAGAGTCTAGACTCAGTGTGAAGTGCTTGGTCTCTTTAAATGTTTTTAATGCGTTTCTGTGTGATGATGACCAAATGTTCTCTTAAAGATGACAGAAATCCTGTGAAGACACATGGCAAGACCTTCCTTTTTACACTGGCCATTTAAAGTTAAGCCTTTAAGGGTAAGGTCTGAATAGCTGGTGAAGGGTTAAAATTATGATTATTTGTATGTAGTGCTGCCATGACTTGGCAGAATGTCTGACACATGATACTGTGATGAATATTAGCCTGTGGTCTACTTGTTGTGCATTACATCTCAAGGGGATCAGACAGGAGGAGCCAGAAGGACTTATAAAAGTATCATCATCTATGTTGTAGATATTATCAAGCTGATCAAGAGGAGGTAAAATGATCTGACATTCTAACCTTGAGGCATCAAAGACCCAGAAGTAGTCTTCCATTAGCACACCATTTTTGTGCCCCCTTTTCAATCGAGACCCCCCATGTCTGTTGCATCCTAGGGACAATACCATGCAGTGTGATCCCAGTCCATTACATGGGAATCATGTTCATACTGGGCGATACACCATGAGGTGCAGAAATCAATGCTATCATTCAGTGCTAATGCAGGAAGTACTGTGCACTTTGCGTAGAGAGGCAGAAAGTGAGGGTAAGGCAGTCAGGTGGTGGATGTTTGATTTTTAAGTTTGAATTACATCCAAGAGATGGGAGAGATGGTGGCTCAGAGTGTTTTAGTTGCCTAACCTTAACCATAACATATTTGCCATTAGCATGATCTTTCCTACCCTACCACAGTTAACAAAAAGGTTGGCATGGAAGTAATCTCATATAGCCAGACCACTACTATCTACTACTACTCTATCTACTACTACTATCTCCACAGTACTGTGTCCGGGCTGGAGAACAGTCTGGCTGGGGGGAGAACTGCCCTGGCTTGTTTGAATTTCTTGAAACCAATCACAATTGTCTTGGGCGGCACAAAGCCCAGGATGCAGCAATAGTGTCCCTGCAATAGTGTTGGGGAGGATTTGTTTTTGCATGTGAGGAAGCAGGTCCTGGCATCTGCAACTACTTGCTTGTTTTGGTTTGTACCATTAGAGACCAGGTTAGGGTAACTTGCTATTTCTGCATGTAGGCTGCTAGCTCGGAGGTTGTTGTTGTTTCCTGAATAGAGAGGGATTTTGAAAATGCTAAAACGCAGATAGGGGAAGGAGCTGAAACAGTTGGCCAAAGGCAGGCTTATGCCCATGGTCTACATCCACTAAGTCAGACAAATCTCAGACTGTAATTGAAGGCAAGGGTTGGAATCGTCCAATATTGACATTCTTGTCTGGTGATAGAGTTGCTGATCCAAGCTTTTGTTGGATTTGTGAAAGAACATCACCAATGGAAGATCCTCATGAACAAAGTAAAGCAGACAAATGTTTGAACCGGCTCCGCTGCTCACCTCGTACGGCGCTCCCACCAAGGCAGATGAGACTGCGATTTGTTCCACTGCTGTTGTATGAAAACAGTGTTGCTCAATCACATAGCAAAAGCAGACAAAGTGCTTACAACCAAAGCATCTTACCTCCTCCACCTCCCCACCCCCCCTTCCGCACACAAGTGCAATTTGCACCAACATACTGAAGCTATCACAGACAGGGGAACACAAATACACACACACACACCCCCAGCAGGAGATCCTCAGGGGCCTCGAAGTGACAGGCAGCTGTCACAGTCCCACGCTGATGCAGACAGTGTGTTTCACACAAGTACGCTTGAGTAAACACACTCTCAGGCTGCTGCTGCTCCTGCTGCTTGAGTCTTCAGCTTCATCGTTTTATACAACAAACTCTCTTTCTCAAACACACACACTCTTTTCCTGATGCTGTTTCCATTCTGATGATTGAGGAGGTGGTTATTTCCCAGGCATAATGTATTATAGCTGGACCGTAATTCATCTATGCTTTTATTTCATTTGGAGCTGGACCTTTGTGCCCACAACTCCTGCCTATTCATCCAACATCAATATATGAACTGGAGGGCTGGTACAGCTTTAAATGGACTGAGTATAAGTTATAGAGGTAGTGCTGTAATTCTTTGCCTTTATAATGTCTACACACCCTCAGGCATGACAAAGAAATCAACAGCTTCTATAGGATAAATGACATGGAAATTTAAATGCATAAAATTCATAAGGAAGGTCAAATGCGGGTGTTTTCCTTTGTCTACTTTTTTGCCTTCCCCATCTCTGCTTCTTCATTCCTCAAGGCTGGCCGTCCATTTACAGACAGGACTGACTCAAGTCATGCTCGAGACGGACTAAAGTTAAAATATATAAGTAACAAATATAAGTCCTGTTTGCTTGATTTTTGCCACGCTTGAACTTGGAAGTTAGAAAGCAATCCCAATGTAATACGGAGCAAATAAAGCATCCGTTTCTATTTAGTTTGGCTTTCTTGCTAACCAACTCTAGGAAGCAACTTGGAGGCAAATGGGCGGCTAGACCAGACAAGTTTTTGGTTTTCAACAAGGTCACCGTGGAGCCTTGGGCCCCCACCCCCCCACTGTGAGAGGATTGGTGTGCCCCAGTTTAATTGCCGCCCTTGGCTTCAGCCCTCTTCAGGATGTCCTGATCGTTATCAAGCATGCTTGATATATTTGTGCGAGGTCTTGTACTGAGAGTGATTGAACAAGCAAGTTTGTTGTTCTGACCAATGTCAGAACAACAAACTTGCAAGTTGGCGGGTAAACCTGCAGATCATATACCTCATCAGACTACACCCAGTAGACTTGTTCTAAAAAAGACTTTAAAAAGTCTAATCAATAACATTCTGAATTAGACTTTTTTTTCCAGAGCTGATGATGGAAGTTGCTAAGGAGTAAGAAATCTTCTTTCTCATCTCTGTTGAGAGTTGCAGATGTGCAGAACCGATCACAGATGGCAAGGACCAGAAACTGTCAAGGAAGCCACTGACACATGACAGTGATTACTTTTTAATATCTTTTTCTTCACCCTCCCTTCCAAACTTAGTGCCAACTCAGTGCTGCCTGAACAGAAACAGATGGAATAGTATTTCTGCATCAATGTCCTTAACTTCAACACGTCACAGCATCATGCAGAAAAAGGTAGGGTGCTGTGTTTTCATCACAGCCAATAAACACCACTGACTACAGCAGAGTCGTTTGACCCTGAAGTGAATGCCGATTGTCCACATTCACATTAAAGACAAAAGCCAGATAGTAGTGGTGTTTTTCTGCAATGTGAAAGGGGTTATAACTGATGTAGAATTTGTAATCCAGAAAGAAAAGGTCAGATGAAAAGAAACATTTTCACTTTCTCCTTTTTTTTTTTTTTTTTAACTTTTTTTGTTGTTATTTCTGCAGTGTAAATGTAACATTTAACCCAACCCAAATCAATTTCAGTCCCTACCTATCCCATTTATTCGAGATTGACCTTCCCCTCCTGTGAAAAAATATTCTATTGCTTATTGCTTAGAATGCTTATTTCATAGTTAGGTAATGCAGAGTCTTAAAATGGCATATCCTCGTTACCAGCAGAGGACTACATATGAAAAGACTGAACAAAGAAATGGTAAAACATAAGCTGATTTCATGTAATGTGAATGAACGTGGGATAGACCTACTCACACCCTTTGTTTATATCTGCCCAAACCTCTGCTACAGAGAACTGTTTAACTAATGGACATTAATCCAATGTCCTCTGCAAATGTGTGTCATGGCCTAAAAGGGTTATTTCATCTCTCTCTATTGCCCCTGCCTACGCATATGTGGAGTGACTGAGAGGCGAACAAGATGAAATCTTGTAATGATGTCAACCTTTAAAGCATCAAGGCCCTTTCATGAATAGAAATGTACAGTTAAAGAGTCAAAACCCACAGAGACAACACTTTCTCCTAACACACACACACCCCAGTTAAAACTCCTCTTTGTTGTGTTAGCGAAACTGTTCCTGAAACTCATCATTTACACTCCCTATCATTTTGGTTGTTGTGACATCGGAAAGAGGAACCGCCTGACAGCCGACTCCTCAGACACCGGCGAAACACTGCTACTCCTTTCCTCAATTACATGTTTGTCTTCCAGGAATGCCAATGAAAAGCTCACACTGCAATACATACCGGTAGTAGTGAAGAAAATATATTTTCACTTCCATGATGAAAGGTCTACTTTTGTGCCGTTGGTATTTTTTCTATTTCACAGCAGACAAAGGAGGCATCCCATTTAATCACATAATAACGCAAATACACTATGAAAATGATATCATGCCCATGCAGCTTGGTGTTAAATGATGAGTTTGTCAGCTTACAAACTACACTGCTGTGTTTGCTGAGGGGGTGTCTGCATTGAATAATCAGTAAATTACTGCTGCATTATTATACTCCTGGAATCTATTTTCTAGTGTGTGTGATATTTAGAGCTTAATCAACAGATGTTCCTTTTCACTGTATGCTTTAGGTATTCAAGAGCGTTTTGTACTAAATTAAAGATCCCTTGTATTAATGGAAGCTTTATCTTTGTAGTAATGGAAGCTCCACCAGAAGAGCTAAAGCAAGACTGGAGTGCAGTTGTGGGATATCAAAAACCTCCTCCAAGTAGTTTCCAGAGGTACTTTAATGCTAACTGACTATCCCCTATTCCTAATTTGCCAGAACGCACCAGTGTTATTGGGGCTAGACTCTCTCTCTCTCTCTCTCTCTCTCTCTCTCTCTCTCTCTCTCTCTCTCACACACACACACACACACAGACATATATGCATGCAAAGATGGGATGAAATGGCATACTTACTGGATGGGCCGACTGTGATGGAGTGATGTAGAAATGGGTGTAAAAGAAAAGAAGAAAAGAACGATGAATGAGAATGAGATGATGAGCTCATGATGGACAGTGATACTGGATGAAAACATTTGAACAAAACAGATTTTAACTTTGGAGCAGCACAGCCACTCAGGTCTATTCAAAATTAATGCCATCATGAATTAACCGAACGTGAATGGGAAAACGGCTGCTTTTTAAATGAAGTGGTCCCAGAAGAACGGAACAGCGGAGGAGCTGGAGGAGGAATGATGAACTGAATGTGAATATACAGGTGAAGATAAGTTGTTTTGTTCTGATTGATCTGTAGCTTTGTACAATATATGGTCATTTTCGTTTGTGTGTGTGTGTGTTTAGGTTCCTATTATCCCTAATACTGCAGCTGCATGCATGCATGCAAACCTTAATCAATCTCTATTTGCCGAACATCTGCCGCTGGGAATGAAAAATGAAGACATTCTGCTGCAAAATTTGAATAGCAAGTGCTATTATTATATGTGCAAGAGTGTGAATGTGTGTGTTTTGTCTTGCACCAACAAATACTCTGTGTCTGTTTGTCACTGCATGCATGTGCGTTTAGTATGTGAGCATATGTGTGTTGACATATGTCAGAAGTGTCGGTACAGACTGGAGGGCGCGCTCACAGAATCAACTGTTACAGAGTTAAACTCTAAATATTCTCTTTTATCATCACAAATGACAGATTTCTCATCCGAGTGCCTCTCTTCAAGAGACTGACTTTATTCTAATGCAATTTCAACACTTTTTGATCTCTCTCTCCAGAGGGATGACGAGATGAGGCTTGAAAGGAACTTAAAATCCATTTTTCACTTTCTCTCTCATAGTTTCAGTTAACAGCATGTTACCAATGGCATAATATGGGGAGTTATAATCAGCCACAATGTCTGTCTGTCTATCTGTTTATTCACAACTTCTTCTGACTTCTTATCGGCATTATCTCTTTGTTTAACCATTATGGACACTGATGAAAACATTCAACATGTTTTTGTAGAGAAAACTAATTGATTGTGAATCTTTCACAAAAGTAACCAAATTGAATTTAATAAAAAGAAAGACAACTGAATGACAGCGTGCTAGTAGGTGGTTGGTTCTGTAATGCATAATAGCAAAACTGTCCATCTGTGCAAATAATATAGTCATGTATTCAGTGTTGAAAAATCCAATTTTCTGCCAGTGTAGAATTGCCTCCACTGAAGTTAAACTAATTTAACTATTTATTGAATTAAAGCAGCATAAGATGTTTTTAGTTGGTGGCAGATTTCTGTCTTTATATTATTGGGGAAATGACACTTTCTTTGAGAAATCAACAACACATTTGAAATAAGTAACAAACACACATTATCTGGTTTTCCACAGTATTCATGATTCATTTTAAATGTAATGATTGCAAAGAACAATTGTTTTTTGTGATTTACACATTTTGCAAATCAAAATTCACTTGAATTCACTCTGAACACATTATACACTATGACTGTGTGGCCAGCTGGCACTGCCAGTAACTATAGCACGAGAAGCTGAAATGAAGCTGGAAATAGCAGAGATGAAATCTGACTAAAATACTACTGATGCATGTGACTACAGTGTTTTTTTGTGTGATTGATTGACGAAGAGTAGCCTATGTCTTACCGTGCACTTGCAGGGTACCCGATGCTTCGGCTTTGCCCACGCTGTTCTCTGACACGCAGGTGTAAGTGCCCTCGTCCTCACCTCGCACCTGGGTCAGGCGCAGGCTGTTGTCACTGCGGATCTCAAATCTGGAGAAACATCAACACACAAGATTTAGCACAAAATGCAATGCATCACTTCTCTCCAGTTGTCTGTGAATTTGCAAATTGCAAAGTTACCTAGTTTATTAAACCTTTGTAAATTGCAACTGAGTGTCAGACAATGTAGAACAAGGCTGTTTTCCTTAACATCTGAAAAGTTTATGTAATGCAGGTGGCAATATGAGATTTTGTTGTGATCTGTGTCTCTGATTATTGTCTGTATGTCAACAGATGTGAAGAGAACACTACAAGGTATTCTTAAAGGAAAAGTGTCTACAATCAAGCTTTTGAACAAGCAGCTAATGTGTGTACCACACGTCATTATGCATGTGGAGATGGAGTGAGTTGTCCTGTAATGCTTTAGGCAACGGACAAAACAAATCCATCAGAGTCTCTCTGTGTAGATCTCAATCCTGCTGACAACAAGGGAGCATTTAACTTTATTTCCCTTGAGGGATCGTTAAAGTTTCATCCAGTCGAATAACCAAAGTGTTTGAGAGAGTGAGTGTGGGAGTATATACAGTATACTGTTGCTGGCATAGTCAAAATAGTGGCACATCATTCAGACTTTTCACATTTGCCTATCTTAGCACTGAATAAAGCTTAATTGGGAAAGCATACATGCAGACATTTGTTCTGTAATTTGAAGCTGTTACGATAACCACACTTCTTGTTTCCAGAAATGTAATGTGTTGCTTAGTAACAGTGGTTTGATGATCCTGCACTTCTAACAGTATGCTGTTTCTGTCGTACCTGCCCCGGGGCAACTCTCCCTCCTCTCTCCGCCAGCGGACAGTCGGAGTTGGGTCTCCATGCACCTCGCAGAAGAAGTCCACCGTATCGTCTGCCAACACCACCTGGTTCACCGGCTGTTTGGTGAACACTGGCCTCTCTGGAATTAGACAGAACAGAGAGAGGATTAAAAATGCTTGTGCTGCTACTTTCTAATTGCAGAGAGAGACTATTCACATTTGTCAGAAGAGTGGACTAATTTGGGATAGCTCATCCAACTACAGACTTGTACAATTAGCAAATGTATCGACTAGTCACTCAAAAGAAAATTCATCAAGAACAGTTTTGATAATTGATTGATCGTTTTAGTCATTTTTTAATCAAAATTGTCAAATTAAATGTGAGGATTTGCTGCTTTTCTATGTCAAATATGGCAGTAAATGAAGAGTCTTTGGCTTTAGGACTGTTGGTTGGACAAAAGAAGCAATCTGAAGACATTTCTTTGGACTCTGGGAAATTCTGAGCCTTTTTTTTTTTGCAATTTTGGCATTTTATAGACCAAATTAATTGATTACATATGAAAATAACTGGCAGATTTAATGATAATAAAATAATCATTAGTTACAGCCCTAATTAAGAATATATAAATATAAAATCCTATATTTAGTGTTTCTGATATATCTTATACCCCTTTTCCACTGATCTAAAATCACACTTAAACTTGCTAAGATCAGGCTTTTGTGTGCAATGGGAATGTGTAAACTCTGCATTTACACCCGGGTCAATTGACTCTGCAGTAGATATGGGTAATATGCGTCTATTATTGTTTCTTCTGTTACAACATGACGTCAGTGACGTACAACGTAACATTTCAGATAAAAATTTGAAGTGTTACGCCTGCGAGAAGTTGGAACGGGGTCAATAGGCGATTTTTAGGGGGTGTATCCGTGTTTAAAAAAACCTGTGCAGACCCGCTAATTTTGGTGGAAAAGCGGTATAACCAAAGTCTACCTCTAAATGATAAGTATAAAGACCAAAGACAACCAGAGGGAAAAAGCAAGCAATGAGATAGAAGAAGACAACAAAGACACAAGTAAGAGGAGGAGGAGTAAGAGGAGCAGGAGGTGAAGGGTTGGGTGGGTTAAGCGTGTGGAAAGCTGTGTGGGAAAGCTGATGGCCACTGCATTGCACCAGAGCTCACTTTGAGGTGAATATTTGATCCAAGCCTCAACTGAGCCTGAGAGATTTCTTATCAAGATTTACCAAGATTAAAAAAAGGTCCAGCATCAATACCCAAACTCATGATGATAAATCTTTACGAACATATTGTTACTAATTCATCAGAAATTAGATTCACTTAACTACGAACAGTTACTACCGAGGACATTAATGTGAAAACTAAAACCAAGTCGCCACAACTGAACCTGTTAATATTCACAAATAAGAAGGACGATTTTGCATAATCATTAATGGAGTTACAGGCCTGATACAGGTGAATAACAACATCAAGTTACACATGTGAAAGAATAACAAGAGCGATAAATATGAACTGTAAGCCCTCTTCAAGATCAGATGCGGTGATAGCAGAGAAATTAGTGCAGATGTGTACTGACTATAATCATGCAAATTTCACAGATGGCAGTAATATTAGATATAAGATATAAGTGATGGGACGTGTATTTTCAGGAAGCATAAATTGCTAAATTAAGTGTTACAAACTGGGTTAAGGTTTAATGTTGCACTACAATGCGCAGAAGGAGCAGCATCTGGGTCGTGGTGGTATTGAGGAGGGGGGTGGGGGTGCTAAAATGAAAATATCAATCTTCTATGTGTTTCCTGGGATCAATACACACTTTGAGAACGCTTAGGCTGCTGCTCTGCTGAGAGCAAAGCAAAGAATCTGAGAGAAAGAAAGAAGGAGAGAGGTCAGGAGAGCAAAAGCAGAGGGCAGCTGGAAGGGAAACATTCATCTTCTCCAACAACATCAGCAGAGAAATGAAAGCAACCCAAGAGAAAATAAATCAGTTTACTATATAACCTCAACCAAGATTATTTGAAGATGTAGATCTTTGCATCTGATATAATTTTTTGCACAATTAAATAATAACCATGCTTGCATAGGGATTCATAATATGATAATTAATCAGATTTCTGTATTTTTTTAATGAGATGCAGTAATAATGACTCACCAAACACCACAAGTTCAGCAGGATCACTGTCCTTCTCTCCAACCATGTTGGTTCCAACACACACATACATGCCAGCATCACTTTTCCTGGTGTTGGAAATCATCAGCTTGCCTCCTCGGATCTGAAAATGAAAGGCAAAGGGAGGAGAAGAGGGGAAGGAAGGGAGGAAGAGGCACAGAGGGAATTGAAAAGGTTAGTGTAGGAGGAGGATGAGGAGAATGGTGAGAAAGATGAGGAGGAGCAGGGGGAGTAGAGGTGGTGGTGGAGGAGGGGGAAAGAAAAAAGACAAATGGAAAATGGTTGGAAACAGGATATTGAGGCATGTTCGTCAAGAGGGCAGCCACTCCATCATCCTCAGTGTGTCATAACATATGGCTCCTCTGCTAGTTCTTATACTGTTTGACAATGGGTCTAGCTCCAGGCCAATCACCGTAGAAACATCTTCCATTGCTGAGTCAGTAGCTGCATTGATTGACGCTGGTAAATAGTGTGCGCATACATGCATGCTTCCAAACAGTAGGTTAACATGCCTGGTTTTACTGTGTTCTGAAGTTTGAGAGTCCACTCATTTCTTGAAGGTGGTGTTCTGGTGAACTTTCCAATTATCAACAATGATAGAACTGGATTGTTTATTAATCAGAGGTTTATCATCAATAATCAAAATTCCACATTATTGATCGGTCAGTGGATGACCAAAAAAGAAAGAATGGCAGATCACTTGAAAAATGAAGCAGATTAGCTTGTGTGAATCTCAAAAAGCACAACGCTAATAGTTTGCAAATGTATTATTTATACAAACAAAAAACTGCAAAACGGAAAATCAGCAGTTAATTTGTTTCAAATTCAAAATCACTTTTGTAAAATTTCATTAAACCTTTAGACTATGCAGGGTCTATCGTGCAAGAAAAGCAAGAAAAAATGTCTATAGAAAAGAAGCAGCCAACTCACAGTGATCCTCTCATCTCGGTCATTGACACGGATGTTGTTTCTCTTCCAAGAGATGGTGGGTTCCGGATGGCCTCTGGGGGGGATGCACTCCATGACAGCCGGCTCACCTGCTGCTACCACCACATCACTAGGCGTTTGACGGAAGTCATCTCTCAGAACTGCAGAAAAGAGGGAAGGTGGAGAGGCATTGTAAGATGACAGTCTGTGTAAACTTCTTTGTTGATGATACTATATTTTATCTGTTGGTGCATGTAAGATGTTCTGCTAACTTTCTGCTGACATTTAGCCTGCTGATGGTACTCTTATCTTACTCTGAATATAGGATGCCTGTTCACTTTGAACTGACATTTGGCCTTAAAAAACAAACAATGTGAATGCCAAACAGGTGAAAAAAACAGGTGTACATACGTCCCTATGGTCTTCATTGACTCAGTGTCATGTGTGCAGAATAACATCACATCAATAATGAGTGATCTTGTAGCCAACACACACACAGTAGTTGAATTATTCAATCTGACCCACACACATTCACACACACATACATACACAAACACACACACACTCCCATGGCAAACCCATAATTACAATGAACATGTGGTCAAGATAGAAGTCACCACTCAAACAAGTACATAAGGTAAATCAAAGATATTAACTGCAGGAAGTCACTCTGAATAAATCTAGTTGATTCTTTTTGCTTTCCTGGAGTCTATTCATAAAACATTAGAGATTTGTCTTCGAGTCAGCCTGCCTCTTTTACTCACACATTCATCCCTCTGCAGTCAACCTATATTACCTGTTACCTGAAGGCACAGAGCTGCTTCTTTCTCATTTCAGTCTCTAGAGCTCTGTGACCTCTCAGATTACAGGTGTAGAGGATGGTTTTGTAGTCTGGGATGATGTACTGACAACACCGGTCTACCAGGATGAGGCCACAGCCAAGCAGGCCTACAGGCTACAAGTCTCCCTCAGCCAACAGGGAAATAAACGGGTTAAACCAATGACATGGCGCACCTAACTGGCTTGAATGTCCCTCGCTTATCTGATAGATGGATCCTCACAAAAATTGCTTTTCACATTACAATCTCTCCTATTCTCTCTCCATTTCTGAACAAACTTTCTAAGTTGAGCAGCAACTCAACTATCTCTCAAAATATAAATTCTCCTCCCTAAAAATATTCTGCAAAGCTATCTTTGAAGCTATAAGTAGATGTAAGATTTTGAAGGACATCAAGGAGTTGGTGGATAATTAATTGATGCAAGAAGATACTGTAGCATGGCAGATTTGCATATATTATGGCAATCTCATTGATGATATGAATGAGTCATGTCGATATCATGACATTCCGCTAGTCTGCAGGGCTGTCGAGACTGTCATAAAGATGAGCAGAGAGAAATCAGTTACTTCACCTTAAAGATTACAAGTCATGTTAGGAACGGGTGTCCTAATTTACACTCTTCACAGACTTTGGAACATCACTACTACTTGTGATGTTTGGGGAAACATTAACATTAACATTAGGACATTAAGTTGTGACATAATGTGTATATGTGTAAAGCTTGACTTATCCCAGCAAACACATTTAACATTGTTTCTAACCATTTAGGTTAAATTATCAGGAGCAACATTTACATAATCAAGACTATGGGTGGAAATTCCCGTATTATGTAAGTACAGATTTTACTGTGAATGAGCCGCTTTTCCAAGCACTTGTATACTTTTACTAAGTAAATCTACTTTTACTACTGAACGAATAAGATGTTAGCACAAGTAAGCACAAATTACGGCCTATATTTTGAGGTTATGGTCCAATCGTGGGGCTTCATTACCCTTACTGAGGAGGTTGTGTTTTTCAGCCATGTCCATGTGTTTGTTTGTTGGTTGGTTTGTCAGCAGGATAACACAAGAACTACTCAACAGATTGCCACGACACTTGGATGGAGGATGGGTCTCGGCCCAGAATAGACCCCAATAACTTTTGGTGAGGATCCAGCTAAAGGGACAGATTCAGGATTTGTTTTTTACGTTCTTTAACATTACATGACAGGACGTTTTTCAACAGTTTTGTTGTATTTATGAGTGAATACAACTTGATGCAGATCCAAATAAAGATCCAGATCTGAGCAGAGCTGAGTTTTATTTGTTATTGGAATAGGCTTGATTATATTCAGGGGGACCAACGGGTCTTGTCGGAGTTATACACTCCACTGGGTGCCATTCTAGTTAGTCATGTGTTTGATTCAGTATGTTTTCCTTTTGAAGTGTCTTCAGTGTCATTAAAAATAGCTCTGTTTACATTTGCCCTGTGACTCAATAGGACACATAACAGTTTTCATAGCTCAGTAAGACATACTGCCATGCTCACTCACTTGTTATGTGAAGCCTTGAGGAATATATAAGCAAACAGAGCAGAATATATGGTTTGTTATTCAAGTGGAATATGAAAGTATAAAATGTATGGATGCCCTGAGCCATCTTCCATTGGAATCAGTGGCTAAGAAGAAATATTTACCTCTGCCCATCCACATGATTTAATGTTCATGTAAAGCAGCACCATGCATGTGTTATTGTTTGCCTGTAAATGTCTCCTCCAGGCTTTGTGTCCACAAAATCAATACTGATAGATCATGGAATGTGTACATTACACGGGTGTTCATTTTGTACATATTCTATTCATGCGTATATGTCTTTATGAGGTGTGTGCAGGTGTGAGTCCACATTTGTTAGAAACAGCACCAATGTCGCTGTAATGTCACAGGCCAGCAGGGAAGGGTCATTGCCTCATCTGATTAATGACACACCTCCCCTAATGACAGCACTGACAGGCCAACAAAGCCCCAGGACATTACTGTTATCATCACCATCCATATATCTGTGTCCATCCATCCATCCTTCCATATGAACTCGCTTACACTCAGAATTCTCACATTTCCTTATCTGAAATACCTGGGTTTGTGTGGAAAATGCATTGTATCTCAATGTCAGACTGAACGCCGTGAAGGCTCATTTCTCTTGTTGTCAAGATAGCGTGGCGTCCTCTTTGAATGAGGGTGGGTGTGTACGTGAGGAGATAAATCAGCCTGTTTTGTTTGTAATCAAGGTCATGAGAGACGGGCACATCAGTGTTTAAGGAGAAAGGAGGATATTTTTTATTTCCTCATTAGCTAACAGAGCCTGCGCTTGCCTTTACCCTGATAATATACAGGTCTCCACAATTCATTGTGGGCTCCTGAACCGCTATGTTTCTGTATTTTTTATCTGTCTCTTCAAGGGATCAAATTGCCACTTATGGCTTTAGTCAGACCCATATCCTGATGGCCAATTACTTAGCAACAGAGCATTTGGGGCACTCCAAATCCCATTGGCCCCTCCAATCCTGGAATGATATTCCAAACCACACCCCTGACCTTATCTGTACTTGTCTCCACATTTCTCCCAATCACTATTCACAGCAGATTACAAAACCCTGACTAAATTGTTCAGGAACCTGTCCCATCACGTAAAGCGAGGAGGGAAATAGGACAGTCCGCTTCACCCCAGGTATGAATTACCATGCTGTGGGGTTAAAGGACTGCTGCGATGACCTGTCACACACCATTTTCAGATCAAGACTCCAGGGGCCCCTGATCTTTCCCATTCTGCCTTCCACACTCTGCAGATTTCAGTAGAAAGAGGGTGTCTAGAAGTTTATTAGGCACTGGCAATTACCCATGAGGCCCTTTGGGGCCCATATTAAGTGGGTGCACTTTGACCCTTTCTTTAAACCCCTTCAACAAAGCCAGAGTAATCCCCACCACTGGGCCTGAGCGGTGGGCTTTAATCAGTGCACAGACCACAGTGACACACACAGGCTACAAGATAAGGACCACAAGCACATATATTTGAAATATAGATGTCTGATTGGAGCTGAAACCCTGAAGACTGGCAGTGTAATATATATGTATATATATATATATATATATATATATATATATATATATATATATATATATATATATATATATGAATCACCTCCTCTGATATGTGCAACTACATGTTTGGAATTCCCTAAACTACACACACACACACACACACACACACACACACACACACACACACACACACACACACACACACACACACACAAAAAACTACACAAACTTGTTTATAAATCATAACCAAGTCACAAAAATAAACTTGTCATGGTGGAGTGTTATAGATGTTTAAGGAGTCTCAAAGCCTGAGGAAGGAAGCTGCTCTGTAGTCTGGTGGTACAGCAGCGGATACTTCTGTATCTTTTGCCAGAAGGCAGCAGGGTGAACAGACTATGGCTGAGGTGGGTTTTGTCCTTCAGTATCTTTTGGGCTCTGTGCAGACACAAAGGATACTAAAAGACATTCCCTAACACTGACATTTCTAAACATTTATAGTGTTCACTGCTGTACCACCAGACTATGGAGAAGCCTCTTTCATCAGGTTGTGAGACTAAACTCATCCTCAACACTCCACCATAAAAAAATGTTTTTCTGGTGTAGCATAAAGGGACTACAACTTGCATTTTGCTGTACAAACCTGTGTTTGAAAAATGACGATTAAATGAACCTTTGAACCTTTGATATACCATGAGAGAGATCTCTGAGGATCTTAGTCTCACTCAGAGTCTCTGTCAGATTGTTGTCAGTCTGTATCTTTACACACTGACAAACACATTAATCACACGAAAACAAATGACGCCCATCTGCACACAGCATTTATCAGCTTGTAACGTACATTGATGGATGTGCGAATTACAAATTACACTTAATCATTACAAAAATTAAAAACCACCAGAGAAGCTTATCTATTCTATGCCCAACAAAGTGTGTTATTGTATGGAGGTAATATTTATCCGTGAGCACTAGACTTCTGTGATTTACCACATGTGCAAAGTATCAGGACCCTGCTGTATATCAGGGCATCATTTGAGCATTTAATTGGACATAAAAAACACCTTTGGGGCGAGCTCAGGCTCACTTTTAATTAAATGGCTTTATCGCTGTCATTAATGTTCCAAGGACTGCGTGTGTGTGACAGCACCCCCTCTAAAATAAATATTCAGATGGCCAAGAGAGAATGACGGATGGTCCCTTGGCTCGCAGAGCGAAGAGGAGGGAGGGAGGGGAATCAAGAAAAGCATCCTCAGGTTCAAGCTCTGTTGTTGGGGATTGAGTTGGCCATCCGTCCATCTCTCAGCTTAAATCTTGCCATGCCATAAAGCAATCTGCAGTGGTGTCAACACACAGAAAAATGAGATGATTTTGCTCTGTCGCCCAAGTACGTACATCACTCTTATCCCTTCATCAAGCCTGCTTAGATGCTCAGGTTAGCGTCTTCTCTGTTCTCTCTATAGGTGTAGCCTGTTCCCCAAGGCAATATCTGTCCAGGCCCCTGGGCCCAACAGGGGCCCCCATCAGAAGCCATCTTCCATCAGCCACTCTCATTATCCAGAGTGGACCCCCTCCGATCCCTATCAACCATTACACCATGATGAAACGGCCCGTACAGGATATTGGGGTGTGTGTGTGTGTGTGTGTGTGTGTGTTTTCAGTGGTGATAGGAGGGTTTGCAGAGGATGAGGGGGAGGTGGTGGGGGTCTCACAGTTGGAGACAGATGTCCATGCTGCTTCTAAGCAACTAGCGCCTCCCTACCCCACCCAATACAAACACAGACACTTGTGTAGATACACTGCACAGCAGCTGTAGCAGCAAATACACCAAAACACTGTCTGCATCCAATATGACCAGCTCAGTCCAATATACAGGCTGACTGGAGATTGGAACTCCCCTGTGGTGCGCCAACACACACACACACAAACATATGTACACACACTGTCAAGAAGCCCTTACCAATTCTCGATCAACCATTTCTGACAGCTGACCTGAAATGTCCCCCATTTTAAAAATGACTTGGTTTAAAGAGTAATTCCACTTTTCTCATGCTGCTGTCATTTTGCTCTTACTCTCTGGCCTGAGAGTATTTTATGGCATAACATGGTTTGGTTCTCTGGAAATGCTCATATGGCCAACAGCGAAATTGAGCCGGCGCTAAAGCTAAATGAATGGGAATCACAGCAACAGGGCATTTCAATTACTCCCTCCATGAGTCCAGCAGGGTCACCTTCTCGGCCCGATCGTTACCGCCTGCCCTGCACTCACTTCAAGCACACAATCACACACACATGACCTGTTCATCAATGTCCGATGCATTTTTCCCCTCAAATTCACTCCCTCCATTTTCTTTTGTCCCTCAGCGTGTTGGATGACGAAGCCATTTAGGCCACCGTCGCTGCTGCTTAGTCCTGTCAGCTGAGTCCATTTAGCAGCTGCAACAGCTGCGACCCCACCCACCCAATCCTCACCACCCTCACATAGAGACCTCCTACCCAACCTAGGCTGATGGTTGAGAAGCAGCTGGTCCTACTAGCCATGATGATAAGAGCATGAAAAATGATTCCCATGCATAGCTGTAAAACAATAGACCCCGACAAGTTGAGGTGAATGTTTTAGGAAATGTTCTGTATGTTCTATTAGTAAAGACATGATACATTAAAATGAAATTGAACAAACAAATCAAAGTGTGTTAGTGCACCAGAGTGTTCCTGACCAGAAACCTCTGTAGTACAAATTAGCATTACCTGATAATCTTGGCATTTTTTATAGCAAAACTCAGGAAAACTAATTATCAGCTGGGCACTAGGCTCAGATAACACTGTAATGAAATCCACAAGTCACTTTGATGCATTACAGGAAGATCAGAGGCTTGTTATTAGTATAGATAATCACTGTCACTACATGTAAAATGTTGCCCAAAATTGAATTAAGCTATAAAATATGAGAAACCACCATCACCCACCCACCCCCTTAGTGCTAGAAAAAAATAGATGAGGTTATCTGTCAAGGTGCAACATTTCACGGCTTTTTAAGCGCTCATAAATGCCCCTCCACAGTGTCTTGTCACACCCAGACGTGTTGGAAGGGGGTTGGGGTTAGGGTGGATGAGGAGCGGGTGGGGAGGGAGGTGTGTGCGTGTGTGTGTGTGTGTGTGTGTGTGTGTGTGAGGGTGGGGGTCTAATACTTGGCAGCGGTGCAGTCTGCAGCCAATATGACCGTGGGCCCCACATGCAGCAGTGGGACAGCACAGGAGGCACTCATTATCAGCCACACAGAGACAGGCGAGGTAAGGGGTGCTCAAGGGGAGGGGCTGTTCTGTGTGTGTGTGTGTGTGTGTGTGCGTGTGTGTGTTTTTGTGTGCCTGCGCATGTGAGTGTGTTGTAATGAAGCACATGGCCAATAACATGAGGTTGAGGATGATCGGGCCAACTTGTGGGCACCCTGTTAGCACGGAGCTGCAATCATGTGACAACAATATTACATGTTTAAGCTGGTTCATGCTTCACGTGGCAGGGCATGCGACACAGTACATGTGGTAAAAATATGTAACCCCTGCACAAATTACATCAAGGTAGGCAGTCTCAAAGGGTTGTGCACTAATGTATATGTTATATGAACAGATATATGAACAGAGATGCCACCATGCTGCCTCCAACAAGAAGGAGGAAACTGGACACTGTGACACTGAAGTGCTATGGGACTTTTCCATACACATGCTGATACAGCTTGCATTTTCATTACAACTGGGCTACGTGCTTGAAGGTGTGGCTTTGACTGATGGCGCACTTGTCTTGAGTAGTGGTCAAAGGAGCGGCCGAAAATACTCTTCCTCCCCCACAGTATTAATGAAGAATAGTGGCTCAGAAAGCGCCGCAAATTCAGTTATAAACATGTTTAATTTTTTTATACATTCCTCACAATTATTCATTTATTTAAAATCTGAAATAGCTGAAAGCAAACTTACTAGCCAGGCAGTTGTCATGTGATATGTCAAATGTATAAATCAAAGTTCCCGTTCATGCACTAACTACACAAGGGCTGCAATGCATTGATGCATTTACCTTAACCTAAACATAATCAGTACAATCAGTAAGATATTTATAAAGCTTTTATTTTGTAAAACTACTGCTGCAGTTTACAGTATATCCTAGTGGAGTGTCTGAATATCCTGGAGGATATAAGATTAACTACATTTTATAATATGGCGGGTACATGTTTGACACATCCATTTAGTTTTGCATGGACGCTTTTAATGTGTGAAATCCAACACTGAACTATAAATCAAAATCTACATTATAGATATCACTATTGGGACTTCAGTAAACCCCTTGCGTCCAGCATAAATCCAGCTACCTACAGGGCATATTACTGCCTGCCCTGAATGTTTGGCATTAGATGTAAATCGAGCCCCAGAAAATGTTCCAATAAAACCGGAATTCCCACAGATACTGGGCTGCAGCCAAGATCTCATCAGTGTGAATATGTTTTATTACTTTTACTTTACAAAAATCAGGGCAGGAAAAGTTACTGTCAACATTTCTTCATTTCTCCGTTAACACCATCAGTCATTCTATTAAGTCATGTGTGCAAGTTCATCCATTCATTTGTTTGTGTGCAGACACACGGGCAGAGCAGAACAAGATTGGGACATGCCAGACCCATTTGATTGATATAGCCATATTTCAAGTCAAGAGGGGGGTTGTATTAAAATACTACTGGGAAGGCAAGGTCTTCTCACATAGGAGCCCCTTACCCCTGTAAACCCAGCCCAACCCCTCCCATTAACCTGGTGCTACAGAAAATGCCACAAGTTTTGCACAGACAGGGATAAAGCCAGTCTACTGTCAACACAAACATGTGTGTACATTCATACACACACTAACTCTCGCACAGACAAACTTTTCCTCATTTGCGTGTAAATCCTTCTACTCTCCAGGCATGGGGAGCATTCACCTATGTGTGGCTCAGCAGCAGGTTCCCATCCCATTTCTGAGCTGGTGCTGCTGCTCCGGCTGTGCTCACCCACCCAGCAACCTTGAGGTTAATCCACCGCAAACCTCCCCTGGCATGCCATGTTGGCCCTGTGTGTGTCTGTGTGAGAGTCCGTGTGCTTTTCTGCCAATTTTTTCATCTATGTGTTTCATCTCGGCAATTCCTGATGGGATACACACGACTCCCCCGACCCCTGACAACTTGTAGACCAAACTCAGCAGAGTATGGACTCTATAAATCTCTGGGAATTAAAGCAACATTGCGGCTCCCCAGCTCTTGGATTCTCCTCCTAGAGAGTGCAAGTATCGAATAGAGCTGGTTGGTGGTGAGAGAGACATCCTTCAAACAAAGAACCTAGCTTAGTATCACCAACATCCACCCTCAGTTGGTGATTTGTTAAAATCACCAATTGTGGGTACTAAAAACAAAAACAAAATTTGGACGACTTAATGCCCTCTCAGGCCTAGTCTGTACGTACAGAGGTACTTTTGTACTACTAAAAACAAGTAAAACTACATAACCCCTGTAACTGCACCCTTTCTGCTACTAGGGGACAGAAGGGGGGTGGTAGGTTTATATGGGGGATGCATTTTGGTATTTTTTCCACCAGTGGCACAATGGCATCCCCCTCAAATCCTCTACAGTCCAGCCTGCTGAGGAGTCCTTGGGGCAAGACAATGATTTGTTTCCTACTCCAGGGTGCAGTCTTGTAGCTGACCCTGACTTCTAACCTCCTGCGCTTAGAAGCGAGAAAAAACTATTTCCAGGCATGGATCAATAATATCACATTATCAAAAAGCTGCGTTTAAGATTTATTTCTCGTTCTCTTTAGTCTCTTACTGGGAACTGATGATAAACAGTGAAGGCTCGTGACCTCTGAGGAGGAGAGATATGTTAAATGGAGTACAGTCAAGGTGAACAGCCGTTTCGTGGTGAGCATGTCAAATCTATCAACTTAATGAAGCTGTGTATTTATTGGCTTGTCTTTCGCAAGTGGAGGATTTCAGAGAAAAAATGTATTTTTGATGAAGAAAGAAAAGTGCAGATGTTATAGCCTGCCCTGCATAAGTCTCCTCTTTAATTGAAATACTCATATATCCTTTAGTGAGTGTGCAGAGACGCATCCTAAAACCTTGCAATGCTTTGTTGTATACCTCGCTCATGGCCACTGTGATGTAAATGACAGGGCATAGAGACATACCACATTTCTTCAAATTAACCCAGCTTTTCATGAAATATTCAGACTTTTTGACAATACTTAATTCAGCTTGAGTGGCTCCCCCTCCTCATAAAGCTGAATAAATTATCAGGTGAAGCCATTCGTGCGTGATTGACAGGCTTGCAAAAACAGCTTTATGCCCTTTTGACAAAGAAAGATCTGTCAGCAGAAACACAGAGACACTTTGGAGTAGATTTTTAAAGGAACATTTTTGCTTTAGTTGGAAATGTGCCATGCCTTTAGAAACTGAGGAATAGAGGAGATGAAACAGCATTTTGAATGGAGCTGTTTGGCAATAACAAGGCAGAGGAGAGATTCAGAGAGAAAAAAATCTGGACTGCATGCTAAGAAGGGACAAGGTAGAGTGGAGGGTGGGAGGGTGCAAACATCCACATCCATACGCTCACTTAGTCTGATTATAATTCAAGCAGTATGGCTATCGATATGATATGTGATATGGAATATGAGGCGTGGAGTGAGTGCATATGCGTGTGTGTGTTGCACCGTGAAAAGAAAGTACCTCCCCACCCAAAACAAATCTATGGAGAACGGAAACAAATATGGCTGGTGTGCAGGGTTAAACAAGGAGAAGTTATGCAGAAGTAATGTATGCATGGCAATGCAAAACACAGCCAAGAAACGATGACAAACCTCCTCCCCCCTCTGCCCACCCTCTACCAAAAACACCCACCCCAGGACCCCGAGGGCCCCCAACAACAATACCATTACAGAGGTGGTCAGGCTCCTGTGTGTGGTCAGCTAATAAAGCAATTGTCTGGCTCTGAAAAGAGGATTACTTTAATCTAGTAATGGCCGACGTCGTGTGGCCTATAGCAGCGGGGTAAGAGGGTCGCTGAGAACTGCTGAGAAGCCCATTGTAAAGCAACTGAAGCGCCCCCCGTCCGCCACATAACCCCCCCGCCCACCTGCCCCGAATTGCCCTCAGCTGACCCTCCGGCCTAATCAAGGCTACTGTAGTTCACCCATCTGGAAAACCAGAAACACTCTTTAACTCCACCTCAAGGGGAACTGGGTGGACAGAGGCGCCTATAGACAATGGGTGCCCCCACCCAACACGAACACACTTACACACAACCCATTAATTATTGACCACTGCAGTGGGATGGTGGCAATGAGCACCTTCAAGAATTCCACTCCAACAATAAGGCAATTCAAGTGAAATGTTAACAGGGTGATTTAGGTCGTGTTCAGACTTAGCACAATGTCATGAGGCACATCATTCATTTCAATGAGACCACTGCACTGGCAAATAAAATTCAGGGTTGCCAAACATAAAACGTGTTGCAATGTAATGCAAAGTATTCATGAATGCCCATTCCAAGTAGAATATTTTGTAACTATGTTGTACCTCGCTGTCTTTGAGAGGGAGAAGAAAAGTCATGCTAGATTAGTAAAATCTTGTATCATCGACCTCATTCAGACCAAATCAGAGCAGCATTGACGGTGTGGGAGGACACAACTGGGAGTTTCATTGTTTGGTCCTTGAACTCCGCCTGGAAAGCGCTCGGTTTATGGCTCTTGGCTTGAGAGCAACAACTCTTCTCCGGTCGTAACTAGTTTGCAAATTATTTTTCCTTCCTGCTGGTGCAGTCTGCTGGAAGCACGATGCTGTTGTGAGTCTTAGCAGAGCCTTTATAAGAGTATCTGTTTTACCTTGACACCAAATGTGTCGTAACAATCAGTGCTTAAGTGTCATTTTATACATTGATTGTAAAAGGCTTGAACAACAATACTGTTTACTCACCCCACACCAACACAGCCCATTGCATATGTTTTTAACCTAGTGCTATTCTTAGTCTGAGTGCTCGCATATTGTGGGGTTGCATAGTATGATAGAATTTGCAGCTAGTGTTCATACAAGCTTGCTCTATTATTGGTGGAATAACACCAGACATGCCTGCTGGGAGATGGATGGCTAAAAGCTAAACACAGACACGGAGAACCCCGACAGTTTCTTGTACGTCTGTGGGCAGTTTTCTGTGCTGTCTCACCAACTTGTAAGTCCTGTCAATTTTCTCAGCAGTGTGACTTGTTGTTTGCACACACACAGCCCTGTCATTTGCTGCATGTGTGCGGTTTCATTGTTAGGTCGCTGACTCTGCCACTGTCCACTTTCCCCGCCGTCACCTCAGAGGTGAAGAAGGTGAATTGTCTCTCTGACATCCGCGTCTTCCTGTTGGAGGTGAGCCAGTCTGCCCCTGTCAGCTTTCCTTGACTGGTAGCGCAACGGATGCCGCAGTTCTTTCTGTCAAACGTACGTGAATGTGTTCACATAGCTGGAGCAGATGGTCAGGCCTTGTATCCTGCCTCGTGCCCAGCACACTTTTTACCCTGTTAGTGTGCCATGCCTGTTTATACCCCAGCACTGAAAGGGGAGGAGGTGGCGGCGGAGGGTGCGACTGGGGGAGGGAAGAGCAACAGTTCCAATTTTCCACCCTGTCAACAAACTCTAAAAACAGATGGATCTTGGAGCAGAAATCCATTTAGCTTCACTTGAATGACTTAAGCCCCTGTTCTCTGACCTTTTCTAACTCGGAGGTGGGAGCACGTCTTAAGGAGAAATGAATCTTGTACAAATACACATGAGTAGAAATCAATAAGCATTTTCCACAGCTGTTGGCCCCAGTATTTACCATTTTCAGATGGGTCAAATATACCTAAATCCCCCTGAAATAACCTTTTGTACTGCAAAGAGCTTAGGGCTGGTGTTACTTCGGCCATACCAAATACTCACAGGTGAACGCTTCCGTCAATAGAAAAGATCCAAGGTTTTTTTAAGTGAGAAACTGCCTTTTAAACAGTCACCACATTTTTAACAGTCAGAGAATTGGAAAGACAAGATGGTGTAACAATAACACCTGTGACTGAAGAGATTAAAGATGTACATACTAAAAGCGCATCCAACAAGGCTGACATTACGGATCAAGCAATCTCTACTGTTAAACATGCTCTCATTGTTCGAGAGGATGCTCTTGATATGAGAGTAGCAAACAGTCCTCAACATAAAAGGGAAGAACATAAGCCCCTTATTTACATGCAGAAGGGGAACTGTGTCAATTAACATAATGCTAATTTAACATTTACCACCAGTGATTTGGAATACGCTGATATTTTCTGCCACTCAAATATTAATTTTTCCACCTAGTGCTTACAAGTTGCTGCATTAGAGTTAAAAAATATTGCTCAAAATGTCTCGTTAGAAACCAATCCTTCGTCAGATTACACTGTACACCTAAGATTTAGCTTGATCAATGAGAAGACGTCCAATTACTGAACTGAGTTGTCCAGTTCCTCAACTGAGTTATCCCGTGAGTAGAATGAACTGCCAAATAACCAGAATGAGTTTCTAACGTAGAGCTCATGCAGTCACTAGAATAAATTGTTCAGTGATTAAAATGAGATGGCAAAAACTAGAATTACAAAACTATGAAATGTCGAAGTACCGTAGTCTACTGTCCTGCAGCTACTGTACACCGAGCTGTCCTCTGAATAGGATGAGCTCATAAATAACCACAATCTGTTGTTCAATAAACAAGATGATTTTCCCAATAACTCTACTGATTGGTTCAATAACAACAATGTGCTGTCCAAAAACCACGAGTTGAGTGAAGAGCCTTTTGATTCTTAAAAGGCTACATTTGGTGGTTTAACATTCACTCTTAACAATGTTTTTCCTGCTTTGTAACAAGACTGGCAACCAGATGCTTCTCCCTCTGTTCTTTAATGCCCTCCCTTTTAGCTGCTCTGTAATGATGCGCTGATTGCATTCAATTGATCTGCTTGAACCGTGTATTGATTGTGTTGGCCTCTCGTGCTCACTGTCTGTCATTAATGACGCCTGAAACTCCCCAGATGTATCTCTCTTCTGTGTTATTTGTGATGAGTTGATGGATTTGTTTTGAGCTATTCCCTCTGCAAGTCTGTACTCCTCGAGTCCAACTTTCTGCCATTTGCCATTGCTGACTGAGAATGTTCTTTATCATGATGCCCCCTCATGCCCCCTACAGGCACATTCAGACTGACATTAGAAGTGCATTAAAAAACACAGGCTGCTCAATACTTTGAATGAGGCTGCTGCATTGGCGCAGCAGGGGTGATGCTGCAGAGGGCTCTGGCTCAGAAATGAATAGCAGTCAAGGAAAAAGTTTATCTTTGTTCAACTTTTGCCACTGTGCAGTGCATCATCTGACAATATACTGCACATACTATACCAACAACTTGCAGTACAAATCATGTGTGGAACTCAATGTAGCATGTTTACCTGACCAACATTAATACTGCTTTCACACTGGACAAAAAAAAGCCCATTAACACCCACTAACATCTGCCTTTTGTCTTTAATTTGAATGTGTACAACCGGCAATCATCACATGACTCTGCTGTAGTCATTACTGTTCAGTGTTTATCAGCTCCAGCTCTGATCAGCTGTGATGAAAACATGCTTTATCAGGCGCGATGCTATGAAACAGGTTAAAGTTTAGGTTTAGGATGCTGGTTTGTTACTACTTTTCCATCCGTCTCTTCACTCAAAAATCATTCAGTTGACATTGAGTTTGAAAGAGACTAAAGTAAAGGATATTAAACAAGTAACCACCATTACATTGACAATGACCTCCATGGTGCAGTCAAATGTGACACACAAGCCAAAAATAACCTATTTCAAGCAGGTTTACCCATGCTTGATATACTAGCATATACATACATGCTAATTTCGGTGTAAAAACTGTGATAACTTTCCAGTTTGAAGTCTGCCCAACAGGAGTTTCAACAGCTGTGCAGTGTCTTTGTGTCTGATGAAGCTTACAACTAGACTTCCTGGTTCATATTTCTTTCTCTTAATCTCTACCCTCAAGCAACACACTCACACCACACAGCCCCTTGTCTAGTTTAGCCAGAGGGCTATTGTTGGCCTCAATGAACCAAAACAGGGGGTCATTTGCATCCTGTAAGACCATGACTAATGACTCTCAATTAATTACATTATTAATCAGGACAATCAATTTTGTTCAGTGTCCTTAAAATGTGAAAAAAACAAAAACAAAAAGCTAAAAACAAAATGCACTTCATTACAAAAATGTTTAATGTTACTTTACAACAAGAGGGGGTAATGACTAGTGCTTTTGAAATTCATGATGCATAAATATAGCCACCCCTTCGCTATCTATATGGAGAGCAGCACCTGAAAAGTAGTTCAGTCCAATACAACACCACACTACTGCTAAAAATGACCTTAGAGTTGAATAACCCCTTCATTTGGTGTCAGTCCCAATAAAAAAATCAACCCAACACTTATTTTGAGACTTTCTTTTGAATAGTATGTGTTGCTTTGTACATTTCTAGATTATTTTTCACGATTAATTGATTGTTTAGCCTATAAAATTTTAAAATTGTTTGAAAAATGCTTTCCCAGAGCCCAAAATGACGTCTTCAATTTGTTTCTTTTGTCCAACCAACAGTCCAAAGTCCAAAGATCCTTCATTTACATCATAAATTACAAAGAAAAGGTGCAAGGCCTCACATTTAAGCAGCTGGATCCAGCAAATGTTTGACATTTCCTTGAAAAATGACTGAAATGATTAATTGATCAAAATAGTTGGCAGGGGAGAATGGATTACTTGACTAATCCTTGCAGCTCTAGTAAATTCACACATTAGGTACAGGAGCTGATCATCCAGGACCATCATTTAGCACAGTGTGTCTGGCAGTGCAGCGCCTGCGATCAGCAGTTCAGAGAGATAATGGAGCATGATTGGACACAACGGTTGGAGCAAGGGGCCCTTTATTGTTCCTAACAGTCCCTGTGGCTCCTGTGCTACACTGTCGTTAAAGGGGGGGGTAAAGCTCTTCCTCGTACCACCTGTTGTCAACGCCTCTCCCCCCTGAACCACCCCCACCCCAACCCCTCATCCTTCTGCTTTTGTCCCACTGACCCTTTATGACACACACAGACACACACACACACACACACACCCACACACACATGCTCGTCACTGGTCGCACTCGCCTTTAGTATGGTCTAATTAATTCATTGCTATCCTCTGGAGGAGGGTTTGGCTGGTGGGTCTGGCTCAATGACCGGCAGACGGACGGATCATACAGAGGGGGTTAAGCCAGATCGAGGCCCGTGGCCTCACTCTGGCCATCTGATCCCCCTCTTTTAAGACCAGAATGGCCACTGGCTCTGTGTTCCACAAGGCTGAGACCTGCAATCCCATTAGTGAAGCATGAGCACACCTCAGAGCTCACACAGATACATACACACAAACACAGAGAGGAGAGCTGTTATCATCAAGCAACTGAGAATGTCACTGCTGAAAAGTGCAGTATGAGAGGTGATGGTGTTTCTGTAAGACTTCCTCTTGGCTCAGTGGACTGAGCCTGATTCATGGTGAGTATATGGACATGATGGAGCAAGATGACACAAACATCCTGATGTCAGCCATTTATGCAATAGAATAATAATATAGAATCATTTATATTTTCCTGGATTTGACTGGCTGAGGATAAGAAGTTCCATGGTTTCACTGCAGCATTTTTAATTAGAACTAATTATGACTGCAATCAGCCCTGGCTTCTGATTGGTTAAAAGGTATAACTTGTCCTGTGCTTGTTACTGTAGATACTTAAGTTTAAGTCATAGTGTTTAATAGCCTTCTGCTCTTGCTGTGCTCATCATACCTGTGTAGTATGTGTAGTACTTGGCAAACCTGGTCGCTATCTTGACAAATGAATCTGAATGGACAAAGTGCTTCAGACAGCTGGTGGAAAACATTATCATGCAAACATGCTTCTCCTCCTGACATTTAGTCTTGAGGGTAAAGGCTTTCATCAGCTTTATTTCAACATTTTCACAATGAGATTTTTTCCTCCCATGATAAAGATCTTTTAATTCATGGCACGGCATTACGGCAGCTTGATTTAAAACCCTATTTACCTGGTGCTCAGAGCAGTGCTGACCACGCTCATAATTCTGAGATTCATAATTCTAAAAGGTGTACAGAGCAACTGAAAGCAGTTCAATGGTCACTTAGCTCTACCCTGCAGGTACTTGTGCAGTCTGTTAAGATGTACGGATCAGTGTGACTGCACTCCGCTGTGTATGACAGCATGCACCACAGAGCTCCAATCACAACCCATATGGCTTCAGACCACTGGGGTTAATAACAAGGACAGAGGGCAGCTCGAGGAGAGCCCGGACAGTGGAGGGAGGGGGGCAGAGGGGGACGGGTAGGGGGTTGGGGGTTGACTTTATCTCTTTTATCAGAGCCAAGCAGCCTACTTCTCTCCCACTATAACTCTTTCCTAACACCAAACCCATCAAATCCTTTCCCCATTTCCAAATCCATAAACCCTCAAATGCATTTTCCTGCACAGAGGTCTCAGTGATGAAAAAACAGTGTGACAGGTTTGTGTGTGTGTGTGCGTGTGTGTGTGTGTGTGTGTGTGTGTGTGTGTGGGAGACAGAAAGAGAAAGGAGGATCCAAGTTGTGACAGTGCTGTTCAGCTGTTTCTCCCACACTGGTGTCTAGGATTACTACGGGTGAGAAAGTTGTCCCAGCCTACCGTTATAAAGACTTACGGATGTACACACCCACACACACACACACACAAGAACAGATTCACACAAAGGCAGAGGAAGACAGGAGCTTCATCACACCTTCACCTGTTCATTCCCCAAATTCCACAAGGCAGCTGCCATCTTGAACCTTCGAGGCTTCACCTCCAAACAACCTTTAGAAAAGGGGTGGGTGGTTGATTTGAGGGGTATAAAACCCTTAGAGGTAACCCCAGTCAGTTTTATTTGAAATACCTCTGACTCCACCCCCAGCATCTCAGAAAAAGCCCCTCTTCCCCTCCCCTGTTGGTGTGAATATGCATGAGCCATAAAGCCAGGCGGTAGAGACGTAGCAGGCATAATAAAAACGTCAGAGGTATAAAACACTCAAAGAAAAAGCCGCCAGGAGCTTGGGCAAGTCGCTCTGAATGTCAAATCCCCACCCAGGGGTGTCTGGCCTGTTAGGTCTATTGTGCTTGACTGACTTTTATGCATCTGACATGAATTGGCCTCTGCTCTTGGCACGTACTTTGTAGGCCACATTTTCAGGATCAAAGAATCTCTTCTAATGCGTGAAATCAGATAGGACCGTGGAGCAAAACACACATTTTGGAAGGAAATTTTCAGTGAAGTTGTATGTGATCTGTTCTTAATGCAAGAACATGGAATGTATTTGGAAAAAGTGCAATTAAAGGGATTTTTAAAGCTCATTGCTGAATGACAGCACGTGCATAAATATAACTCAAGAAACTGTTCATAGAAAGCGTTTCCTTTAGATCCCACATTTGTGACAGAACGTTTAAAGCTCTCCAAGTTAGTGTACTGTGATATTCTGCCTGTTCCTCTTTAATAGGTAATAATATACAAAGCCATCAGTTTAATGTGTAAGCTGCCAGCTACATCATGTCTGAGGTTCAGCAACGTGCACCTACTGGAGCCTGAAAAGACAGTTAATGTATCAGACTTTCATTCATCAAACATGTCATTAATAATAAGTGGAAACTGTTACTGAGTTAACTAAGCAGAGCCTTCTCTAATGAGTTATTGAGTGCCTAATTGTCAGTAGGAATGTTTGCAATGGCCTGCGAACACTTGATAAATAAGGATTAAGAATTATTAGGTCTATCCAGAAAAAAACACAGTCAATATTACAACTAATGATTATAAAAAAAACTTCTCTGAGTGCCTTCTTTATAATACAATTTACATTTTCTTTATAGATGGAAATACAATCTAAAAACTTTTCCACTAAACATATTCAGCATCCATAAGTAGCTGTGTTGATGATTTACAATAATTCATACTGCACTGACATTGATCATTCAAATTATTTCCAAATACAAACTTGCTTCCAGGGAGACATCTTTTGGGGGCTAGTGGCAAATGTCTAGAGAGAGTGATGTTGGCCAGCCCTACATGTTGGTCTTGGGTGAAATATCTCATCAACTAGTAAACAGATTGCCTAGAAAATAAATCTTACACTGATACGTTCAAATTGGTACATGGACTACGTACAATATTGACATTTCTACAAAATCAGTCATATCACATTCACTTTACAGGTTTGTGACATTGTTTCAACATTTGTCATCATGAAACCTCTGGATATTTTAAGAACACCTAGGGAGAATTTGCCAGCCATGTTTGTGGCAACAAAAAAATGACAGCTTTGACAGGAAGTGGACCAAAACAGGTATTTTTAGTCAGAACATAGCCTTTTTTAACCCTAACCAAGTGTTTTTTGTGCCTAAACCAAAACAGATCATAAGCACAGCGTTATAACAAGATAGAAAGATAGAAACACACATTGCTGACATTTATTCTGGTTGGGTTTTTTATCTTGCGCCAACAAGTCAATTTGAAAACATTTTCCCACTGGCCGACACCTCATTTTACGACAAGGTACAAAACCAATGTCCATCACACTCTGGTGACATTAGACATTCCAGTGAGAGGTGTGAGAAATATGAGTGTGGGTTGATAATAATGCAGGGGTCGTATGAAATACTGTCTGATTTTTTTTTCAGCACTGGGATATAGCAGAATGGACTGAACCCCAGCTACAGCAGATGTTCTCCGTCAGCAAGGAATCTACAAACACTTTACAGCCAGCTTTTAAGCCTGCACAGGGTGTTTGATCTTCAAAAGATAGATTTTAGGTGGAGTATTGCTTTAAAGCTAAAAATCCATAACTTCGTGCACTTTCAAACTTCAGCTAAGGTGACGGAGTATCTTGTGTTATTTGTTTGACCTCTAAGGACTCGTTTATTAATTCTATGTGAGTAAATGTCTAGACAAGCCATCTGTAGTTTCAAAAGCTCTGCACTCTTGTCACCTTTCCACAAAGAAATAAACCATATGGCATTAAACACTACAAAATAAAGTACTTCACAGACAAACTCTAAAGTCAGGTATATTTCACAACACTGCAAAAGTCTGCCCTTTCATCCATATCGCAGTTCAGTGGCCTTCATCACCCAGCCTGCTACTCAACCTACAGCAGATGGACTGTGAGGGGTTAAACCTTCCACCCTTCCCACAGTGTTGGCTCCCACCCTGATACCAAATATACACACCAACACACAGTGCAGCTCCCTCTCAGTTTGCCCCCAGTGCTTCCAAGTCACAGGCTGAGGAGCAAAATGACACCGTGCCACAAAGTGCCATCTTGCACCTCCTCTGCTGCCATGCTGAGCCCCCTGGCAGCTCCGGGCAGGTTTATTTGCCTGTGGCCTTATCTCCGGCCCCACTGGTGCCATGCAGAGAGGGCTGGCAGGAGCTGGCACTGACTTGGCTTTGGCACTGGCCCCTGTTTGTTCTATATAACCTCTCTCTGTCTCAGTCTCTGGAGGCAATACTCCGAAAATGTGTTTGTGGGCTTGTGTGGGTGCGCAGGCAGACGCATACGCCAGAAGACACAGGTAAAACACACACTTGCAGTTTTTCTTCTACAACCATGGATTAGGGATTTTTATCTTTGAGAGCAATGGCTTTGTGTCAGGTTGTGTCTCTGTGCATGTATGTGTTTGCAGACAGCTGCACAGAATGTCACCTCCCAAAAGACCATAGCATTAGGGAAGAGAGCAACAGAAAACTAGATGGACTGATCAGCTGCGTGGCCCTGTCGACTAAAACTGGTTCTAAGGCTGGTGTTGGTAAGATTATAGAAACCAGCAAGAGCAAGCGTAACTTTGAAAGGATCAAACTGAAAAAAAAATTCCACCCGCTTCCTCCACTGCCTGACTACACCAACACATCCAAATGATTTATTATTTTTCTCTCAGAGCATTTGATTTATTCATTAAAGATTTTCTTCAAATATGACAAAAATGTTTCTACAATAACTTACCAAACCAACTTTAAAGAGAATAGGCTCAGAAGTTGCAACTGAACTTCGTAGGCACCTGAAACAAGTCCAGTTGCCTTTGATATAGCACTTAGATAGTGCTATATGTGTCTTTCTTGTTACCTTCAGGAGCTGTCACAATTGTCTCAAGGGGGAAAAATAATAATGATAATAGTGTGTCCTTTGATTTTGTGAAAGTGCTATATCTGCACGTCATGAATTAGGAAAAGCAAGGACAACTTCTTTGGAACTCAAAAGGAGAACTCAAAACTGGCACAGTGCAAAGACGCAGTGGAGAAAAACATTGGGGATTAGTCATGGGGAGTGAGAGATTGCTAGCGTTTGCTGCCGCTCTATTTTTTTGCTCTTTTTTATAATCAGTTCTGTGAAAAGCGATTTACAACACCTCCACCTATTCTACTTGCTGGCGCTCCCATTTACGGCTTATATCACAAATATCCTGCAGCTTTTGATGTTGATACCTAAAGCGAGCAAGAGCAAGGTAAAAGGCAATTCTTCATGCTGCTTGAGGAACACTTTTAGGAAAGGTGACGGACACGCTGCGCAGATCCCAGCTGTTTAAAGAGGATAGAGAATGATTCATGGGCTGCTTTTCTGTGGAGGCAGTCAGGGGAAATTCAGCCTGATTATTAAGTTAGGGGCTGGAGCCTTTCAGAAAAACATGATGCCTGACCAGAAGGTGTTTGACAGGAGTCTAGAGTTTCACAGATTTTTACTAGGAATGGAAATTTTTTTTTTTTACCGTGTTCAGCTGGTTTGTGTTAGTCAGTGTGATGAGAAATTCCTAAGAAGGTTTCAGTTTTAAAGGGTGGATGATATTAGGAGAGGCCGGAGTGAAGGGATTAGAGTAAATATTTAAATCTTCACTGGTGTTTCTGACAAAGCTGCTGGCAGTGTGCTGTCAGGACTTATTTTTGTCTGAATTAGTAGATAGGCAAGGAAAGCAGAGGCAAAAGTTCATCTTGTGTTTAGTATTTCAGTTGTGTGACGACTACGTATAGTTCCAGTCATTTGTTTCCATAGAAATTATTCAGCAGCACCTGATTTGATCCTAGCTGGATGCAGTGTGGTAACAAGTACCCAAAAGTCATACTTGAGTAAAAGTAAAGATATTGTGTTTGAATACTACTTTAGTAAAAGTTGAAGTCACCCATACAAACAGAACTTCAGTAAAAGTTGAAAAGTATTCAATGTTGAAAATACTTAAGTATCAAAGGTACAGGTAAAAGTATACTATACATATAATTATAAACTGTATTCAATGGGTCGACTGACTATCAGCCTGATCCGACATTCTGATTAGCATTAGCATTAGCATTTTTCTGATATGTGGCTGCTTTTTTTGCAGATGAAATAAATTAATTAAAAAAGTAAATGTACTTAGTTACACTCCATCACTGCCTGGTTGCAGCAACAAAATAGCCCTCAACTATATTTGTATTCAGATAAACTACCTACATTTCCTTACATCACCTGCTACTGCTGTCAAAAATTAGACTTTACAGTGATCTTGTAACACTGAGGGTAATGGCCTTATTTAACAGCAAACATTTAATTGGCCCTATCTGCATTTCATTAAAGTGCCACTGGTCACAAGCAGCCCTGCTATAGAGAGAAAAAAATCTAGAAGTGTCTGTTGGGAACTGTCTGACAGGAGTTTGTTGTATTTTAAGGAACTAACATCTGCTCATGAGAAGCTGCCAACCAACAGTGGCCTGTCCTCTCCTTTCCCCCCCTTTCCTTCCCTGAACGTGTTTTTTAGCTTTCCTGTCCAGTGGCGACAACCGTTATCTTTTTGCAGGAGCTAGCTGTCATCCATCTACATTAACAGGCCTGGTCACAACACGACAGAGGCCAGGCTCTCTGGAGCGGGAGAAGATAGGATGCGATGTTGGAGGCTGTGGAGGAGGATGAGGGCTGGGGGGGGGGTCCGGGCTGCCAGGAGATCTGACACCAAGGTCAGGGGTGGCGTCTTAAGTTAACCCAGCCGAGTGATGGTGATGATAAGAGACCAGAGAGTACTTTAAAGCTGTCTCTACACTTCTCTGCAGCTACAGTGCAGCTAGCTAACATTATTACTTGTGAAATCTATTTATGATTTAATTCATTTCTTATTACTGGATATTACACAATACATAACACGATGTTTGACACCTGATACAAGGACAAGTACTGGACTATCAAAGCTTTTCTTGGCTATGCACAGACTGCAGTCCTTTTGTTTTCTCTCTGTGTGATGTTCTCTCCGACTCCCAGTTTCTGGGAACAAGTGTCTCTACAGTCTGTAAAACAGTCAGGCTTATTTTAGTCTACTTACATATAATCTTTATGGGCAGTACTATGAGTGTAAATTCATTTATCATCATAAAAATGTTAATTCTTTATATTTTTGTCTTTGTAGCGTCACATGTTATCTGTCTACACTTTTCTAATTCCCATGTGCCCTCCATGCATTAGTACAGAACAGCATTCAATTTCTGTCTTTGGTCCACACACACACACACACGCGCACACACACACACACACCCATACACACACAAGCACTCAAGGCTGAATAGCAAAAAATCAGAAACACTTACTTGCCACCTCCAGCGATGCATTACGACTGACTGCCTCGCCCAGGTAGTTACGCGCCACACAAACGTAGACACCTTCATCGGGTTTGCTTCGCCTTCCGTGCACAATTCTTAAGAAGAAGAGGGAGCCGCTGGGTAAGAGCATCCGGTGGGATCGAGGGTCCTCTCGATCCGTCTCAACCCGCTCACCATCTTTGTACCATTCCACCATTGGAGTCGGCCGCCCTTCTGCCTTACAGTTGAGGGTGGCCGGCTCGCCCTTCGACACAATCAGATCAGATGGGTGTTCTATGATCCGTGGAGGCGCATCCTCTAACCTGGGCCTGGATCCTTGAGGAAGGACAACACAGGGAAGAGAGGGGTTAGCGTTTAGTTTATCAAAGGGCAGCAAGTTTGATGCATTTTTTAACATATAGTTCTGCAACGATTAGTCGATTAATCAATTAACTGATTAGTTGTCAACTACTTAATTAATCGCCAACTACTTTTGATAGTTGTTAGTTGCAGCCCTATTATAATGACTTTAGAATATGAGTATTAGGTGGCAGCAACAGGACTGAGACTTTGGGTATAATTAAGTAGGAAGGAAGAAAACTTATCACTACACCAGAGCCACTACACATGATTCATTTAGACCATTCACAGACTCTGGATCAAAAGACTGTGGCTGGAGAGGACTATATTTCACACTTTTTTAACATTCTGACCACTTCACACCAGAGGCATGTGGGCGGCACAACTTATAAAAACTCAGCTGCCCTCTCTCTGAACGTCTCAAGCTGGGCGCGTTAACGGCCGCAGAAAAACACACTATTTAATAACCAACAAGATGGCTGTGTGAAACTAGCATGCAATGTAATTGCTCACCAGTTACATTCAGAGTATAAATCAAGAGGACGTGTGAAATTACATGCTCTAAATTCTGCATCCATCAAACCAAAACCAAATTCTCCAGCAACAGAGGGGAAGCATGAGAGGAGTGAATGTGGTAGAACTGTGCTCATCAGAGGCTCATGGGAAACAGGGTTGACTGAACTATTGAGATATTCAGACCTCAACGATATATATATATATATATATATATATATATATATATATATATATATATATATATATATATATATATATATATATATATATATATACATAGATACATTTGCATAGCTCTGCTTGGTTCAAGTTTCAGTAGATTCCTCATCAGTATAAATGTACTGTGTTTCTGGTCAGTGTTTATGCAGACTGCAGACTCTCCAGGCTTCTTTTCAAAGACTGATTGAAAGAAATAATTGAAGACAGAGGCAGGAGCAGACGGAGATGGAGGCGAGGTAATTCCCACAGGTTTTTTTTTGCAAGCTTTAAAAAGACTTTTTTTTTCCCCTCTATCTTTCCTCCTTCTCCAATTTGAATGACAGCATGTTGGCGGTACAATTATGTATGAAAAGCATTAACACAAACTCAAGCACCATGAGGCACAAGTGAAATTTGCCCCTGGAGAGCTTATGAAAGAGTGACAACAGGAGGTGCATCGTACCACTGTTTTTCAGAATAACAGAGTTTTGTTCCAGCGATGATTGTTGCAGCACTCATGACTTTGCAACGGGGTATTTCTGATTTGTCTTGCCTTCCCACTCAACCAGGGAGCTTTGCTGTTTTTACACAAAATCAATGTTTCACTGTCTGCAGGATTGCATGGTTTAGCCATGCTATATGGTGGAGTATTATGCAACTTTGTGTTTTCAGAACATTAACAGCAGGGACTGCCTCTGCACATAACAGGAACACAGAAAACATAGAATTAGCTTTGTTCGAGGTTTTGTAGCTCCTGCATTGCAAAGAAGCCGTGTCACTTGAGTTACTGTTTCACTGCTATGGTTCGTTCTTGTAGAATAACTCACTGATTGGTTAAAGCTTAAACGAAATATGTTTAAACAGGAATTAAAACTAACTCGCAGTGACACTGACTTTTAGTATCACAGATGATCAGGTAGGCAGGAGCCTGTTGTAGTTTGGGTAAATCTCAAACCTCCACGATGTGATCAAGATAGCAGCTTGTTTCCTGTGTTCTTCCTCTGCTATGGGAGGATAACTGACTATGTGTCTGCAGCACAAGCTACACCACTGGAAACAGTGTAATCAGGCCCAATATAAGAGAAGGGGTCATAATGGTTCTTCCCACAGGTGCATGAATGAGAAGGAGTTCAAAGGTTCAGGCTTTGCTGATAACAGCTGATAAGAAAAGCAGTCAAAATTCCTGCCCTCAAAGTGACAAATCCTCCATAAGGTTTTGGGGGATTAAGAACTCGACTAAAGTGCTCTCGGCTGATGGGAATATAGAGTACCGTCTGATGGCCCTACTTTCAATGCAATTACATTCACAAAGATGGAGAAATAGGAGGCTCTGAATAGGAGGAAATGGTACTGAGGCTTTGAAGTTGTGTCAAGTCAGAATCAAATAGCAGCTGGGTTAATGTCTGACATCTACTCTCCTGTGATGAGATATACTTTTAAAGGTAGTATTACACTGCCATTATTGGAAAGAACAAATTACTGTAATGTCTTTTCTTCGTCTCTTTCTTAAATTGAAAATTAACAGTTTGTCTTGAGTTTAATGGTTGCAACAGTTTAATGACATTTGAGTCATAATAGCTGCTAAAAGCAAAATATATATATTATAATTATCTATTAATATTCAAAAAACATAAACAGTGAGTTTCATTTTACAAGGGCTGCAACTGATGATATTTTTTAATTAACGATTATTCTGATAACTGCTATCTCCACCAAGGAGGTTATGTTTGCACCGGTGTCCATTGGTTGGTTTGTTGGTTTGTCAGCAGGATTACACAAAAACAGATTTCAACAAAACTTGGATTGAGGATGGGTCTCGGCCCAGAGTAGACCCCCATTAACTTTTGGTGCGGATCCCAATAAAGGGACAGATTCCAGAATTTTTCCTCACTTTCTTTAACATTGCAAGATAAGACAGGGTTATCAGGGGATAATGCATGGATCTTAATGAAAAATCAAGTGAATTCAGGTGGCTGGTATCAATGCGTGAGTACGAAAGGGTACCCTTGGGCCTTGGTTGATGTATGCGCTCTACCGAGTGCCATTCTAGTTTATAATTAATTAATTATTGTTAGTCTATAAAATGTCCCAAAAAATAGTGAATAAAATCCCATTGCAACTTCCAAGAGCCCGAGGCTGCTTCTTAAAATGTCTTGTTTTTTCCTACCAACAGTCCAAAACCCAAAGGTTTTCAGTGTTCATTGACACATGACAAAGAATCCTCTCATTGGAGAGGCTGGAACATTGAAATATTTCAGGACTACCAGATGGGTACAGGGGGCTGTAGTGAGAGCTCAGCAGGACAGAGCCTTTAAGAGCTGACTCATAAATTTTACATTTCAACCTGGTTGGAGCGAGTCATGTGGAAATGTAAAGTGAGGCTTTTTAAAGAGGAGGAGACCACCGTGTGACTGAGCTAAATATCATCAAGAGAGCATCCAAGTGCCAACCACAGAACACTGACTCTTAAAGATGATATGCCTATCACCCAAGGAAATGTGGACTTGATGAAATGAACTCTCTTCTACTGCAGAAAAGCTGATAGATAGATTAGATTAGATTTTCTAAGAATGATGAGACATCTTCTGAATCTACACTGATATCACTGTAATGATGGTGATCTCTACACAAGCTTCTTCTGTGCAGCCGCAGGCTGTACATTAGTATGACAGTACACTGGTACAGATCTGCATGTTGATACAGACGGACTGCACTGCCACACAACTCAAGGATATTTGAATTTCTGAGCTGCGCAGTATTCCCCTGCTACACAGCTCGCAGTCAGTGCAGATGTATGTAACAGATAAGGGCGAGGCTGAAGTAGATGAACTCAAATCGGGTTAAATGGACAGCTGGAGTCTGGAGAGTACAACTGCTTGTCTTCACAAGTGTGTCTAATAGGAAAGTCTGGACCCTCTAAGGACCTATTAGCTCTTGCCCATAGTGTACTACAGTAGGATGGCAGCAACTCTCAAAGCTCCCTGTGAGCTAATAAAACCGCAGGGATGCTGAAGGAGTCCAGCCTGTGAGAGTCTGAGTGTGTTTGACAAGAATAGAAAAAGATGAATAACTGCGTAAATTGCCATGTCAGAAGAGAGCTGTAGTACACTTGAAGGATATATGTGTGATTTATTGTAGATCCGATCGCTGTCAGTCATCAGTGGTCGTGAAAATGTTTTTACATCTTGCCATCAGAGGGACTGACTGACAGCAGATTGTTGATTCTAACAACACAAATTGACTGACACAGTAATGGTAATACCTGCATATGTGTGTCATACATGTGAAAACATATGTGAATGCAGAGACCTCCATACTGGGCATGAGGGCTCAGTGAAATAGTTTGGTGTTGGGATGCATGATATGGTTAAAAAAACAACATATTGACATTATTTTGACAGATATTACAATTGTGACATGATTCACGATTAATAGGAAAGATATTTATTGCATCAGAATTTTCATTTTCACCGAAAAAAACATTAAAATCATGACGATGTGACATTTGTTGGCATCTGTACCAGCTAAACATGTTACTTTACTTTTGCATCACTTTCCTGTAATGCAGCCTTTAAAAACAGTAAAAGAACACTTATGTCATTTCACAATAAGACCATGATAGTCTCATATCACCATAAAATATAATATTGATATACTACCTGCCAGCCCTATATTTAAGGTAATTAAAGTCTGTACTAATAACATTCCTATTATAATAAGACGTGTTCACTCAGTTTCATATAAAAGCTCTATACAATTAGATTGCTTATGTTGGTCCATTCACACCAATAGCAAACAATGAGTACAGAAACTTTTAATACAAATAATATACACATGAATTGCTCTAGTAGTGTAATTATTTGGTTGGTTAATCCAGTAGAGAAAAACAAAGCACTGTTTATTTTAATTAATTCTACTCAGTATGAGCTTTCCCGATCTACATGATGTGTCCACACTGACAGGCTCAAAATCAAAAAGGCTCATATGGTGCACTCTGTATATTAATTATATTTAAACATCAGGACAAATGCATACACTATGTGAGCTACTGTCAAATAACTTCAAAGTAGTTTGAGTGGGAATAGTGGGAAAATGGGAGGAGGAGAGAATAAAGCCTGAGAGGGTGACAGAGAAATTGTGCATAAGACAAAAGTGCACAAAAACGAATGAGAAAATTGGAACAAAACAGCCACGGGGAGCACAAACTCCTGCTGCAATGTCCTTTCTATAATGGAGGATGGCAAAGTGCTGAGGCAGAACTTTTTCTCATCTAGTGCAAGAACAAGTGGCTCGGTGTGTCCCGCTGATTTAAAACAAGAACAGAGGACCACGGCCAAGAATCTACAGTAGAGCCCCCCCAACCTCCCCATGCCAAGTCCACAGCCTTATTTCACCACAAACACAAGTGGGCTTTCATCCCTAAGCAGATTTACTTCCTCTGAAAAGGCAACAGCATTGGAACAACACCCAGTAAGTCACTCACATCGCCCCGCTAATCTTGACTTGCAGTGAAATGCTGCTAGAATGAGGGGTTAAGATTTATCTGCATGCGGGTGTCAGACTGTCGACATCAGAACTCGTCACCCTGAAGACCAACTTTAAGAAAAAGAAGAAATTTAAAAAATAAATGTTGACCTCTTCTATTTCGATACCAAATTAGAAGCGCATTAAAAATTACTCTGACTAACAATGTGATGACAATGCAGCTTCTGCAGACATGAAAACAGCTCTGCTCCAGTTTCCCAGAAATAACCCCCTGCTAAAAAGTCACAGGTCAGATGAGTGACAGTCAACTTGTTTTGAGCATGAGATGTTGCTGCTGCTGACAAAAGGCCTCGACAGTTAATCATTAAAAAAAGGAAAACTGAGAAAGGAAAGCAATTTAAGAATAATATGTGAGGTAGATGGAGAATGTAATCTTGAGTGGATATTCTGATTTGGAGTATAGAGCGCTGTGAAAAGTTCATTTCAGCATAATTTTACTTGTGTGCTGTTCATTTGAGGTGACAGGCTGTTAAGCATTTTCTCTGCACCTCTATAGCTCCGTATGTAAATATGCACTTACCCCTGCATTTTTGCCAGACTGCATTTCACAGACACAGACGCTATTTTCCAAACACAGATGGCATGATGCTCAGATGATGTTCTGACTCACGCAATAAATCTATAAAGGGGGCTCATTTTGTCTGATATTTATACAAGGCTCTATCTTGAGGTCCAACCCAATCGCCAGAAAAAATGCTGGCAGTGTATGTTTTCTGCAAACCACGGATATGTTGAAACCTTCCATTTCTCTGCGTTGCAACGTTACGTATCGTTCAGTTGAATTCAGGCAAAAAAATAAACACTTGGTCAGGGTTAGGAAAACATCGTGCTTTGGCTTAAAATTCTGTTCTGGTCTCAGCTGGACATGTCTCAAGTGCCCATTTGTTGTCACTACAAACAGCTGGAAATTAACCCAAGATCGCTTAAAAATGTCCAGTGGTTTCACGTTTACAAATCTTGAAACATAATCTCTAACTGTGGTCGCTGACTTGGCCGCCATCTCTCCTGTAACTCCACCTCCACTCCCGATCAACATGTAATGTGGATGTGATATGACACAAATTGTAGAAATGTCACTGTGGTGCACAACGTATCAGCTTTTTGCAGAAATCTTAACTGCCAACATTTTATTCTGGCAACTGGGCTGAGAGGTCAACCAAAATTCTCACACTTACTTACTAGTGTCTCAATGCTGATGGTCCAGCATGCTATCCAACCCCCAGCCAACCCCACCAGCACATGATCAAAAATATTCTGTTCACTACGGCCTTGCAGGAAAAAGGACATAAAACATAGTTGGCACTTCAGCCCCATCGAGTCTTCCACCCAGACGGGGTGAGAAATTCCTTTCCTTTCGCATGAAGGACTTGAAAATAAATCAGAATACTGCTATACATCAAAAGTCTGCACTCCTTATCACTCAGTGGTGAGTTGTGGTAAAAAGAAAGATTAAGCCATGCTCTGGCTTAGCAACTAAAATTAAGGCTAAGCTGAGCTAAACCTCACACTGCACTCAAGATAACCACCCTCCCCACCAAATTCTGCTTAATAAAAGTCATCGATGTTAATGGCAAGGAAAAGTCTTTTTAAGCTGAAGTTCCAGTACCAATAAAAGTACCTGCCACTGTGAACTGAAAGAGCCTTATAATCTTTAAAGAAGGGCCAGAGGAGAGAGGGGCAGGGCGTGAGATAAAGAAAACTCAACAACGTTCTTATTCCTATCCCTCCCTCATCTGCAATTCCTTTGAACGGGCTGGTTTCCCTCTTACAGAACTTGTTGTTTTACAGCTTTGTTGCCTCCTTCTCCTCCTCTCGATTTTCACCGAAGCCACAGGAATTGATTTGCAAATGTGCATTCAAAGTTAAATTGGCAGCAGTGAGGGAGGCAGGAGTGCCGGAGTGCTTTCTCTGCAGCCTCCTACTCTTTGACCCTGTGGGGACAACTAAATGAGGCACTTGCATGAGAATACAAAGTGGCAGCCATAAAGAGACAGCCTCCTTAATTGAGCCTGTGTTGATGCTAAGCATCTAAATGGGCAGGGTCAACTTTGCAAAAGGAAATTGGGTGTTTTTATCATGTCTCTCTTGGGGCCATGAAGGCATACATGAGGGGAGGCTGAAGCCACTTCGTTTTGCCCTCCTTTCAGAAAAGGGGATCGTGGAAATTGTGAGTAAAAAGATCCAAACTCCCACAGCAGCTTAAATAAAAATGCCCTTTCCACTAACAACTGTGTTTCATGCTCCCTCCGAGTGTGGCCTCTTGCACTGGCAAAGCAGCTGAAATTAGTTTTGGCTAGATGTTTGGGCAAGTTGACAAGGCAGAAGCAGCTTGCTGTAGATAGAGAGAAAACAGTGGCGTCTTTTTTGGTCCAACAGCAAAAGACAGTAAAACCTAAAAGACCATTTCTACACAAAACATTGCTCATGTTAATAGATGACTGAGCAGCTTGGGAGTTGATTAAGCTTTGATTTAGTTCCAACTGCAGAAAAGGGGGCAGCAAAACATCTCTTTTCATGGACATTTCAGCTTGTTCCCACTCCCAACGAATCAAATATGGCGGCCTGGTCAGCTGTGTCAGCTGGGTCATACACAGGATGTTCCCCCAAGAGACAGGAGGAGTCCCATCTGTGGTCAAGGTGTCAAGTGACTTCTTATTAAGTAATTAAAATAACTTACATAAATTACATAATGTAAGTTACATGACTGAACTTACATAAGTAACAGTTATTTTAACCCAAATCCTGATCTTTTCCTAAACCTAACCAAACCACAACTGTTTCACAACATTTATAAGTCATATGTCCTTAAAAGTGTTAACGTTAGTCAGCAAACTATATTTTGAGGGTCTGGCTAGATGTTGCATATTTGTCATTGCTTACTTACATATAACTAACACAGAGCCCTGCATGTGCAAAATTGATATTAGAGGAGTAGGTAAAGCATCATAGTTTGAAGCTCAAGGCCACTGACTAAGCTGCTCCACTGCAAACCATTCTGGTATAAATGATCGAGTTTCGGCCTCTGTAGAACATCAGTAATGTGGAGGATGGTTCAGCTAAAATATTCTCATGTTTAAACAGAGGACTTGGAATGAAACTTAAAGAATCAACCTCAAGTAGTAGTCCAAAGGTCTTAAATACAACCAATCCAACATCCTTCAAGTTATCACAAATCCTGCCAAGAGTTGTCAGTTTGAGTTCCAGTAGCCTGCCAGTAACAAGCATTGATTTTCTCCACTTAGTCCACCGTGGGGTTTTTTGGATCGGGCTTTGAGAGACAAGAGAGCAGCAAATGTGTGTGTCGACTAGTCTCTTGCCCTTCACTCTGTTTTGATGTAAGTGTTCTATGTGATGAGACAAGAGGAAATAGAGGAGAAAATACTGCAGCAAGGCAGTAAGAGTAGATATATTGGCTGTAGTAAATCCTAAGAAATAAAACAGAAGAAAACCATGAAAAATGGAAACCAATTTAATCCGGCTTTGTCTCAAACAAGGCTATGATTTGTTATCACTAATTATCAGTCCATTAGGGTTCACCAATGACGGCACAGCAGTGTATTTGCTCTCTTACTCATGTTAGAGAGGAAATCCTCGTGGGGTCTCCAGGACGGACACACCACTGGTTGCGGGTGGCCTTACACGGCTGCAGGGAAATGCCATTGGTTTCCTGTCCCACAGCAGCATATTAGATCGGTGTCCACTTACACACACATACACAGGCTGACTGCTATCTGCTCCTATCTGTTCGACCGCATACATCACACAAGTCACTCTGAGGGAGGAAAGGGTCGAGACGGGGACTTCCCGAGCTCCTGAGTCCCGAGTCCAAAAGAAAAACAATCATGATACTGGGTGGGGGTTGTTTTAATTTTTGCATTAACTGATAGCAATGAGAGTAGACAACCTATATAACCGAGTATACAAAGAGTCAAAGTCAGAGTGAGCCTGAGTTGAAGTTTTTCCATTCTTAAGTCAAACTTGAAAGAGGAGATGAGATTTCACTGGTTCTAAGTAAAATGAAGATGTGAAGAGGAGAAACTGGTCTAAAGGGGGAAGTTAAAGAAGCGCAAGAGATGGACTCAAATCCAGCTGCCTATCACTTTTCTAAATGAAATGAATGCCTTCGATTTTTGTGGTAAGTTGCACTTAAGAGACAACAAGTAGAGGAGCCACTCTAATTGCCTCGATAGCAAGTCACATTTCTTAAATAAGCATTTCCCTTCAGGACATCGTGCACAACCGCCATTCATTAAATAGAGCTGCTACACAGAAAAAATAGCCAAAGAGGCACTTTAACTTCGTCCTATCCCCGAGTCCCTTTTTGTGTATCAACACTCCCGTCACAAAATAACAGGAACCCAGCCACTGTCACTTTTCAAAAAGAGCTGTCCCCGACAGTTCTGAAGCAAGCCATTAAATCATCGGCGGCGCCTGTCAAAATCCCTCCGCTACAGCATCACCTTGATACACCGCTGCCGAAAATGATCCATTATCAGTTGGCTCTTTCCCACACTGAGATTTCAAGTGCCAGACTCTCAAAAATATATCCAACCCTCTGACAAAGTCACGGCGGCGACAGCTGTAGCTATACCCATGGGCTTTCCTTTTGACTCTGTGCTACAAACTGCACTCCGGAAAAAGTCTGGGGACAATAAAAACTGGGTAAACATGAAGATCTGACTGACTGCCTCGCCAGTCAGCCTTGGTGAAAACCATACACTGTTGTTAGACGGGTGGTCAGACACCAAAGACACAAAAGGACGGGGCGTTGAGGACACTACTGGAACATCGTCAAGATCATGCCATGTGTACACGCAGTTGTTCAGCTATACTAATTTCTAATTAACTAATCACTGTCCTAATTAAACAATTACAGAAGGGACATCATTTCCACTGGGGATGGAGGGATGGGGGGATGGAGGTTAGGTTTAGGTCTCTATCATGGCAATTGTAGGCGATTCTTTGGTAAATACCTTAAAATGCAGCAATGTGTGTGGCTCTTCTTGGTTTAATAAAAAGACTGCAAGCTTGATTGCTAATTTTAATCATAATTTATTATTTGCTACATTCTGTAAATTCACATAAATGAAGAAATTTGAATCTATATAACTTACATGAACTTGCTTTTTAGTTTATTCTGATAGCAAAACTTCCCCTTTAATTACAGGAGAGAGACTGCAGATAATACTTCCAACCTCACGTTGTGCCTGCAGAAGCTGTCAAACCCATTTATAATGTTTTGTAAGACTATAATGACTTTTAGAATGTGTTACTGTACGGCTACACCTGTGTGGAAATCCATCTGGTTGCACATCTGGGACTTACTGCATGGTGATTTACTATTTAATGACTGTGATGAATTATAGACCTTTAGAGCCTCCAGTGGTGTATTTTAGTCCAATTCAGGCTAAAAGCTGGCCCATCATACTCCTTAAAGCTTTAAATTATGTGAACAAAAACACAAATACATTCCCACATAACCAAAGATAAGGTGTAATATAATGTAAACGGTGTGTAGGTCAGCACCCTTATGTGACATTACCTACGTATATCATGACACACACCTTTTTCCTGAAGATTTACACAACATCACACACATACGAAGGCCTCTCTGAAAACACTGAAGACATTACAGATGCCCATTTTTGTGGGCCAAGAGGATGCAGGGAGGGAAGATGTCTCTCTGGAGACGAAGTTGGCAGATTGTTACAGTGACTGTGTGATGGGGACGGTTTGACACAATGTGTGAATTTATGCATGCCACCATTTTATTTTTTTTTTGCTTTAATCCTTCGCCAGTCACAGTGAGGAAAATTCCTCCATTTGGAGAAAAACGTGATAAATCTTGATACTGTGCATGCAGCTCCAAACAACACTTATTCCACCTGTACTGTCCAATTAGTAGCTGTATTATCCCACAAAAACTGTCCCACAGGCTGCCCTGTGCCCTCTGACTGAGACTTCCACGTTGGTCTCACTCCACATCTATTTCTGTATTATGACCAGCCATGGAGAGGTCGGCCCTCCTTAAACCACTGGAACTAATGTTGGGGGCCATCCATCTGTCTACAGCCTGAGGTGGGGAGCTCAGGCGGTATTGTATCGGGCCCCTCAGGCAGTCGCACTTGAGACCTCTGAGGAGAGGGGAGAGCTGACTTGTCCTGTCAGCACCCACGGCTAAATAGAGTTCCTGCTCAGTTTAGTCGCTTTTCTTTGATGGCCACTGGAGAAGTCTCTGTTGCACCATTGTGACTGTTTATTTTGGCCCTGTGCGGTGGGAATGTGCAGGGTAGATATTAAGCATTACCATTAAGAGAGGGTTTGCAGATGGAGCTGTACCCTACGGTTACATTTGAAAAGTGAAAGTGACTGGGCATGTTTCTACAGTCGAATGCACAACTAACTATTAATAATGCATCATAAGGCATCGTCAAACTGTTGTGTAATGAAATTCTGTTATCATGGGTATATACATGAGTGGCTGCTCACTGTTAAGCATACAGGAAATAGGCATCCAAGTTTTTTGAGTACTTATTTTTAAATTTAGCAAGCCAGTTTTTAAAAAGCCGTAAATAGATAACTAAGCGTCAAACGATAATTTCAGTTTGTGATTAATGCTGCCGATTCTGTGATGACAGGAGGAGGATGTTTGGTTCCCCAGCCTGCCTTTGAGTGTTATTTTTCAGTCGTCATAAATTAGGATTCACTTGTACCTCAATGATTTTCAGAAGATATAGCTCATTCTCTGTGTATCATACCAAAGCTTGCTGAGCTATTGACAGCCTAATTGATCTGTAAAGCACAGATGGGCAGGCAGGTGGGGGAGGGGGAAGATGCGCTCGCTGTGTGAGTACGTGTTTGTTCTCAAAATGACTACAAAGCTTTCTCTGTCTCCTGTTTTTTCTCTGCAGAAAAAAAGCAGACATGTCGTCAATATGCCAATAGCAAAAACATGAGCTACTGTATGTTGCTGGAGTCATCTGCAGTTTAACCGTTACAAGTCAGTCACATCACTGACTTGTAGACTTAAGTGTCACTAACAATGGCACTAGATGTGGTTTAACCCTTTGTAATGTGGATCATTAGTTTACAGGCTGCCAACTGATGACCTGGGAGTAAGATCAACACTGCAATACATAATCAAACAAACTGGATATGGATCACAATTATTGAAGGGTTGGTGTATCTGAATTACAAAAACCATAATCATATTTATATCTTAATAACCTCTAGTGATATCTAGCTGCAGCCGCTGCTATCAGTTTTGATTTGATATGGATTTGCTCCTTTTCTTTGTCATTTACAACAGTAAATAGAGAGTCTTTGGGTTTTGGACAAAAGTAGATTTTATAGACTATCAATCATAAAAAGAATTGGCATATTAAATCAACACTGAAAATATTTGTTGGTTGGACTGTGTCCATGAATTGAGAAGGATTGTTTGTGCCCACCTAAATACAGTGGAGTTGCAAGTAATCTATTTCCAGGAAACTCAGTCCTGCTCACTGAGTGTATTCCACAGTAGAGCTGTAATGATTAGTCGATCAACATAAATGAATCAACAACTATTACGATATTAAATTCATCATTTAAATAATGTTTCAGGCAAAAACATTCCCTGGTTCTAGCTTCTCAAACAGGTCAATTTATGACATCAAACTTAATATCTTTTGGTTTTGGAATGCTGGTCAGATAAGACAAGCAATCTGAAGATGAGCTTCATCACTTCTTTGTGGCATTTTATAGACAAAACAATAAATTGTTTAATTGAGGAAAATAACAGACAAATGAATGAAAATAAGACACAGCCCTATTCCACACAACTTCTTATCAACAGTTTTTGTTGGACCTTCTTCTATAGTGCCCAGTGAACCTTCTGGCAGCAGGGTCTGTTGATCATCCTGACTAATATGGACACTGATGCAACCACCACAAATAAAATGTGCCTGTTACTCACAAGCAACTAACTCCCCTGTATCCAAGAACCCTTAAATAGGACTAAATGATGTTACATCAAACAGACTTAAAAAACATCTTCACAGCTAGATACCAGCATTAGTTAAAAAGTCTGTTTTTTGTATTTTGGGTGAACTGAACCTTTAACTGGTTGACACTTTTTTTAGAATAAAAAAGTACAAAAGATATTTATATCCCAGATTAAAAGAGACCATGCTGGTGTGTCACATATTCATTCCCAGCAAAACTATAAACTGTCCTTGACCAATCCATTACAGCCCTCACAGCCTCCTTCACTGTGCGTCACTCAGGATGACAGCACGTCTTAAATGCACAACTGCCAATATCCAGAGAAAGGACTTTGAACAATGACACGTCTTGATAATTGTGCTATTTCAGCCACATTCCCCCCACCACACTTCCCTCCCTGAAGGAAATGGAGTTGTATGCTCAGACTGTAATTACAGTGTGGGTATCAAGGTTTGGCTCGGGCTATTTGATCTGGTTACTGGTCAGTTTGGGGACATTCATGAGACAACAAGGCAGTGGCTCTCATGCCCTGCCTTCCAGTCACTTCAATAAGAGCACGACAAACACATGGCCTGTTGACGGCCGTTGGGGAGTGCTGTCGGAGACTGCTGTGTTGACTGATGGTGACAGAGATGAGTGACGATAACAGGGCAGACTCCAGTGTCACCTTACTGACAAAACAGTCTGAAGACCAGATCCCTGAAACGTGACGCTGAGTCCACATGAAGGGGCCCGTCAGATATCAAAAGGAAAAGGGAGACGAGCAGCCAGTATGATCCTTAAGTTCTTCTTATCATATCGTATAAAGCTCATTTTATCATGAGCACTGTCCCAACATATCCATGCTGGTACTGATCTGAGGCTTACTCTCCCTTTAATCTAAGCAGCTCTGAATAACAGTGTCACCATATGACACAAATGCGCATTTAAATGTAAATCTTAACAAATAAAAAAGGCTCATGGCTAAAAACAGTACCGGCTTTTTTATTAAAAGTCACTGTGTGTTTTGCTAAAGTGAAAAAAAGTAGCTTTAATCCAGCCTTTGTAGTCCCAGAGGAGCATCTGGAGTCACTGAAGGAGCACTTTCACAGATGCTGAGTTCATATGCTCTGGGTTCATAGCCAATGTTTACAGCCTTGTAAAAGGGAGCCTCAGCAGTAGGTCCGGTCCCTGAGACACCACGCTGTCACAAACTATAACGTCCCACTTGCATCAAAAAAAAGGCTTTTGTATATCACAGTTGGGGGTGTTTCCATGTAGAACACAAAGACACAGGTATGTTGACAGAGAGCCTGTAGCCTACCGGTTACACGTGTGTGATCGATGGAGGATCTGCAGATCCAGCATCAACTAAGCAGGTTTTCAACCTGCCAGAGGTGACTCAGTCTACAAGTGAGAGTCACACTCTGGCTCATGGTGTGTCTGTAGTGATAGCTTTCTCTCCACATAGAGTCAGAGGGACAAGGATCAGAGCTACTGTAGTCAGTAAATGAGCAATTTACCAACCTGGCCAATATAAGCTCTGGCAACAATTGGTCGATAAGTCAATCAAAAGAAAATTAATAACAATAACAATTAACAATTTTGATAATCAGTTTCAGTCATTTTGAAGCAAAAATGTCAAACACTTACTGGTTCCAGCTGCTTAAATGTAGAGATTTGCTACTTTTCTTTGTTTTGGACTGTTGGTTGGACAAAGTTAGCAATTTGAAGACATCACTTTGAGCGCTGAGAAACTGCACGTTTTTTTTAATACAATTTTCTCACATTTAATAGGCTAATCAATTAAGCATGAAAATAATTAGCCTACTAATTGATGATGAAAATAATCAGTGGTTGTAGCCCTTCCCAAACTCAAGGAAGCTAAGCTTTGTACTACACAATCCATCTTCACTGCATGCATGATCTGTCTGCGCATATGGAAGCCCACAACTCCACAATACCACACAGAGTGCAATCAGATGGAAATAGAAGAACAGTTTAACATTTAACATGCACCATCTGGTGAAAGCTTTTATAAGAAATGCATAGCAGTAAAAAGAAATCATACATTTTTCAGCATTCTTGTGCACAGCAGGAAATAAAACTCCCAGCCCAGCCACGCTCACTCACAGCACACCGTATCAGTGAATGGATTCTGACTGTATCATGCTGTTTCTGGTTCACAGATGCACTGTGCCCAGGACATGTCTTCAGCTAATGGGCCTAATAATAGAGATAAATGAGCAGGCCAGAATCATGACAAAGTAAGATTTCTGTGGGGAGCAGATGCTGGTGTGAATCCAAGGTCCCTTGGGCAAGACACACAGCAAAGCTGCATATGGGCTACTCCTATGTCTGCTGGTTTAAGTGGCCTTTTAAATGACATCATCCAGAAGGATTACTCACTTTTGCATATACGCTAAATATGCATTGTTCCTTAATTTGTTTCATGTCATGGATCCATTTGAAATATTGAAAGACATTAAATAGAAACTTGATAAAAATGACAGGTAAAATGAATTTCTTTTCATTTTCCTCTGTGGGGCCCTCTTTAGAGCCCTGAGCAGTGTGTGAGACCTAGTTAGGAAGCCACTGATATGAAGCATATAGGCTCCATCTGTGCAAACATAACCAGCAGCATGCCAATTTAAACTTACCATATGCCAAAGTTCTGAGTGCAAATAAAACCAATAGGGGGACCAAAGTGCGGCGGTACTCCATTATACAGTCAGGTTTTTCATAGGCTGGTCACAGTCCTCAGTCTGTGAGACAGGCTGTCCAGCAGCACTGATATATCCAAACGTGCGAATGATTTCCAGTCTATGGGATGAAATCTCCGCAAACAGCATCAAACTCCACAGGCAGCATCTCAGCCGCCGGAGAATTAGACTGAAAGTTCAAACATCCCGCACAGGAACTTTTCCTCTCGCTCCAAAAGTCTGCGTCTAATCCCGCCGGCGGTCCGTGAAAAGCAAGCCGCAGGTGATGAGAGGAGAGGCGGCTGTGAGTGGCAGGCAGCGCCCGGTCAGTCAGTCCGTCCCGTTCTCACATGAATATCAGTCAGGAGAAATACTCATAACGGCTTCCTCTGACACTGAGTTAGTCCCAAAGTACACGAAGTCATCGCGCTGAGAGCAAAACTCCACTTTGTTAAACACAGAGCTCCATTTCTTCTTTCTCTGGCTCCTGTTTGTGTGCCCCTGCTCCGCTCCGCTACCAGGGATGAATTACTACAGGCTTCTCATCACACACAGCACGGCCCGGCAGCCACAACACACTGCTGGAGACACCGCTGCAGTGGGAGCATTCATTTCCGGTCCCGCTTTCAAAATAAAACTATGATTTACCAACTAGTCGCAACGCTTGTGAATGATTTTGCATCAATGTAAATAAAAAAACTATACACGTTGAGAGGGCAATCTATGACAAAAAATAAATTAAATAAAAAAGTTGTGTCTTTTTTCAGTCTCATGCATTGCCATAATAGAGTTTGTATAAACTATCAAAAGAGTGGACCTAGTTCATGTGTTAAAATGATTTATCGCAAGATATGTTATAGCCTTCTTCCAGGATGTTATACAGCTCCTTTTAATTTGTACCTTTCCCAGAGACCACGGTTATATTTTGTTAATTATTTTTGTAATGTCTTTAATAGCTACATTCTCAGACTTAGTTAGTTAATAATGCATCTTTTACAAATCCAGTAAAGAATAAGGCTGTATGTCTCACTTAATGTAATACAGCAATACAGGGTAATAGTTTTAATAATATATTGTTTCCTTTTTTTCTTTTCTTTTCTTTCTTTTCTTTTCTTTTCTTTTCTTTTCTTTTCTTTTCTTTTCTTTTCTTCTTGTCTTTTCTTTTTCTGCGCCACCGTCAACGATCGTTTATTGTTTCAGTTGTCAACTGTTATCCGACTGGGATTATATGTTGAAAGTACGCTCAGCAAGGTTCCGGTTTGCTCTTGGTTTATTCTGTCTGACTTCACTATCCCAACACCTCTGTGTTAAAGGGCCAGCGCACTCAGTTACAGCCACTGACGGACAGTCCACAGACACAGACTAAAACTGGTTGCAAAACTAGAAATGATCGTTTACTTTCAAACATAAATATGAAAGTGTTAACAACAACAGGCTCAGGATTATTGAAATTTTCATTTAAACTGAGAATAACATGTTTGACACAGTCCATTTCAATTACCTACAGATGCTTAGTATTCACGAACAGTCTCTCAATTAATACAATTATTATCCTCTGTGTAGGTCGGAGCAGATACTTGTATTTACAAAAATATCAAGCATTAATATAACCTCATTTTGATCAAGGGGACTATGTGTTGCTGTATCATTTTATTTTCCTTTGGCCACATTTGTAAAGCATTATTGGTAAGTGGGGTTCAGTGATCATCAGGTTATATTGGAGTAGCCTAAATGATGTGTTAAAGGGTAAGTTCACCCAAAAATAAAAAATCAGCCATAATCTACCCACTCCATTGTTGATGGAAAGTCAGGTGGCATTTTGTAGATCACAAAACATTTCTGGAGCTTCACAGCAAACAGGCGTTGCAGCTGAAGTAGATGGGGACTTAAAAAACCGTTTGAAAAAAAAAAATGGCTCCATACAGCTCATCCAGCATGATCCAGGTTTCCAGAAGCCCAGACATAACAAAACTATTGGAAAAGACATTGTTTACACCCTTTTTAAGATGACATTTTCACTGTAGCCGCTAAGCGGCAATTTTAGCAGGCACCCAGTGGGTGCATAAGCCCTGTCGTGCTACAAGGGTGGAAATAATATCTTTTTAAATCAATTTGGGATCTCTGACTTTATGTACTCATTTCATGTTTTTTTTTTTTTTGTTTGTTTGTTTTCCTGTTGTATTTGTTGCATCTTAAAACAAGTCCCCATCTACTTCAGTTGTTTCAGACAATGTCAACAGAATTTCACTCATTAAACCCCTTATTCAACTTTCTATCGGCATCGGGTTAGTAGATGTTTAATGAATTTTCATTTTGGGGGAACGTATCTTTAAATGTTGAAAAGGTTTTCGTTTTTAGGAGGTAACATCTTCCAGAGACATGGATGATGAGACGAAGCTAATACTAATATCAAAGGCTTTATTAACAACATTCTGCACCTTGGTTACTTACGTATTTTGGTATGAATATTCTTTTTTTTTTTTTTTTTTACAACATAATGTAGAAATTCTATTTTGCAGCTTAGCAAGGTCTCCAGGAGATGTGAAAGGTATCTGAGGGCATCTGAGGCCCTTTATAATCCTACAGATTGTACTTGGATTAGATCCATTTAGAAAACAACCTTTTTTCATTGAGGTCACACAATTCAATGTGGTGCAAATGTCAACATTTATCTCAAAGCTGTTATCTAACCACAGAGGCAGAAATTATGTTGGCAGCAGTATGAATCCAAATGCAAATTTGTCTTACATGTGAGAGACCTTTGATCGTGCCGACTGTGGTGCTATGTATACAAATCAGGCATTGGAAATGACTCAGGCACTATGAGACACAAACAAACCCCACACACCACTGCAAAATGTCACTATTTATCTGAGCACAGGGTCTGCCTGCACTTGATGGAAAGCGAAAAGCAATATTACATGTGCCAGGAGATATGGCAAACTGCAGCCAATGAGACTTGACATACCAAGAGCCACAACTCTGCAGTAAGGATGATTGGGTAGAGTGCTGTTGAGCTGAATAAATATTAGGGGTCAGACAGACCTAGTAAACACACAGCTCTTGACATTTATAGAAATGCATGGGATGGTGGCATGCATCAAGCGGTGCATGCTAAGATGAGATTTTACATGTTCTGTCACACAGGCTTCTTAACGCCGGGTGAAAAAGAAATAATTCTGCATCACTAAAGTCACAGAGGCTGCTGTAGAGCGCTGAGAATAAATACTCTCTTTTTATGCTAACGGGAGCACTGAAAACCAAGCAGTACTTAAACACCCCTGATATTTCTTTCATGTTTTATGCATGTACATGTTTAATTTAATTGCAAAAACTGATTAATTGAGCATTGCTCTGTGATTGAATAAAACATGATGAGGCCCTCCACTAAATGCATTTCCGTTCGCCTGTGACTGATGCTGCTACTTTGGTGCCTTCGTCAAACATTTGGCATAGCTGTCAGTGGAATGAAGCACTCCATGAATTTAGAGTAATTATCCACATTATGTACTGAATTACAATGACAGCCCATCAGTGTGGTTTGGTGCTGTTCTGCACACTTGCAGCTGAGCCATAGATCATAGAATTATGCCCTCTCCACACACAAAGGCTTGGTTTTATGAGGTGATTTTTGCCATTCATTTGAACGTGTTGTAAAGGCCTTCAGAGTCGGCTTTTGGGAAATGCCAGCATTAAAACACTTCCTGGCCGTACTATGAAAAGACAGTTTCTATGATCTATAGAGTCTAATTAATTGGAAAGGTTTGGGTGGTCAGTGGGTTTTCATTTGCTGCGCTAAAAACTCATCTTTTATACATCAATGTTTAAAGTAAAATGTTGGAATTTATAAATGGTAAATCAAAGGTGGCTATTATAAACTGGTGGAATTGGACGATCTAGTTTTTGCTGAAACAATGACATGAACATCTGCGCTTAAAAGCTTAACCAGCTGATAAATTACATTCATACGATTAATTACTACAGACTCACTGAGACAGCTCAAATTTAACAAGCAAAGATCAACACATATGTATCATTTTCAGCAAAAGCTTGTGTTTTCTTGTGTGTGTAAGAATGCATTGGCCTCTGTTCATAAATAAACGCATGACTCTAAGTGAAATGAGACTATGATATATGCCTGACCTCTGGATTGCTTATTTCTTTTGGCTGAGCCTGTGCTGCCACTACAAGCAATATCATTATACAACACTGTTATAGTTGATTAAATGCATTCATAAATTAGAAACAGCAAAACTTCTAACTTCAAACTTGTCCACTTTTTTCCACAGAAATCAAATTTCAATTGCCAAGGAGACAAAATGAGCAGCTCAGAACGCCATTTGGACTTATTATCTCACTTTGCATATCAAAATACTTAAATTAAACTGAGTTATTGCAAAAGTTGTTTACCACTTGTCTAATGAGCCTCATGCTGAAGCCACACGAATGCTCAAAATACTAGAAACAGCCTCCAGCAGTTTGGATAAAAGATTAAATCACCAAGAAGTGTATTTCCATTTGTTCCATCTGTCTTATGGCAGCATTCGCAGCTCTGCAATACTTCCTGTCCGGGGATACCTATAGATGTGACACACCTCACCTCACAGGATGGAATAATATGTGACCTTGGAGGTATTGATTGAACACAAAAGAGAGCTATGGTTCAGTTGTTCATACTCGTTTTTGGTTTATCCTCTAATTTGAGGTATAGGTGATTAGTGATTAGTGATTTATTGCTGTTGTGTGTTTTGTTTGACATTTTTGGTAACACATTTCAATGTTGTGTGTCCAGGTACTGTACAGATGTGACTTGTGTAACCTGAGGCACATTGAAATTACACTCTTAAATATTATAAAGCAGTGCCGAACAGAAGAAAGAACATCTATAACATTACCTTAAGGATATGATATGTAATATTTGTACACTACAATGTCTAAAAATGAGTAGACCTTGTTATATATTGTTGAGTTGTGTACTTACATTATCCCAGATGCTTTCAAAGATGTATATACCCAGAGAAATACATCATTTTATCTAAAGTAACCGTGTTTCACTCCATCATCGACCTATGTCTTCTGTTTTCATTGTTTTGACTGAGATACCTCTAGCGGCAGAAGATACATATGTGCATTTAATAGAATGATAAATGGTGTGTTTGGCACATGATAGGGCATAGTGCTGAACTCTAAACATAAATTAGCAAACCAACAGTTGGGTAAATTAATAGTGTGAAGAGGGAATGCGAATAACATGACCCAAACTTTGCTATAAAATAGCCTCGAAAAAACAATGAACATCTTGTTCACTGGAAGAAGGTGAACAAGATTCTTTTGTCCTTAGAAAACCAGAAGGAATTATATACTGTTCTGCCCACAATGCAATGGCCAACATCCTTTCCAGAAACACTTCCTTCCTGGGTATAAATCACCGTTAACATGTACAAACTACAGTGATGGCAGCTCTGATATTCTTGGGAGTTTTCTAGAGGTAATTCTGCATGCTTACAATTAGAGCTGATGAAGTTGAGGAGGGAAAAGTCCCACAGATATGTACTCCCACAGCTGTTGATGTCAAAGATCTGCTCTCTGTGAATACACGTTCCATCATGGTCAGCCATGCAGGGGTTGTAATGATATTTTACAATGTACAGGGTAAATATATTGTCATTTTTTTGTTTAAAAAACAAAATAATGTTTCAAGTCCCTGTGTTTTAAAGATGTACAACACTGCTGAGAAATAAGTGCATGGGGTGTAAGGTTGGTATGACTAAAAAGCAATATTCTTTGCGTCTGCACATTTTATCGTCCTCACTTAAAGGAAAAGTTCATCCCAAAAATGAAAATTCAGTCACTATCTACTCACCCCGTGCCCATGGAAAGTGTGAAGTTTTGTAGTCCACAAAACATTTCTGGAGCCATGATTTACACCCCATACACTTCTTCCTCAGCAGTGTTGTTCATCTTTAAAATTCCATTGCAACCCCTGCGTGGTTGACCATGATGGAACGTTTATTTTGTGCTTACAGCCAGCGCAACACCATCGCCAAAGCAGAAAATTACAGTGTTTTAAGATAGCATCAGTAGCATACTGTGCAGTAAGCACCCTGTACAATCACATTCTGTCTAATGCATGTTTCCCTATATCTGATGATGCAGTAGAGCATGGATAATAACTTATCAGGACGATTGCTTGTAATCTTTGTAGGCTGACTTATTCTTAGTGAAAACATAAGCACTGTTTCCTTGAAATGCCATTAAATGTGTATCACCTGTATCAATAGCCAAGCATTTGAACCTATTCCAGTTTCCCCCCCATTACTATTAATGAGACCCCTATATGTCTGCACCTTTTCTGACCCATAGCTGGTAATGGGAGGACGGGCCCTTTAAGAGGCTCCAGTGAATGAATTCTATTATAGATTAATTGATTAGGAGGGTGGCGCACTGAGATGACAATATATCTCTTTATTGATCTGCCTTTCAATGAGATTGGCTGTTACCCAACCTCCCTGAGGGATGGAGAGAGAAAAAAAGGAAGAAAATAAGAGGGGGAGAAGGTAAAGCAGGGCTGCTATTAAAGGGGCAACTCATTTCCTGTTTCTCTCTCTGGCTGCCTCTCTGCTTGGACTCAGTCCCACAATATGAAGGAAATATGAGCGAGCCAATGGGCTGCATTCAGGCTGGAGCTCTCTTTCACATATATCATCTCATTTCTCCCTGTTTCCTTCACACTCTCTCTTCTGATCTCATTATATAAGAAACCGCCTCTCTAGCTGCCTGTTCCTTACCAAGACCTCTTTGTCTTACCCTTTTCTCCATAATGAGGGGCCCCTATTAATTTGGAGGCTGTGAAGCGAGAAGCACCCTCTGTTCCCCCCCCAACGCTCTCTGCAAATCTACAAATTGATATGGGTCTATGAAGATAGAGTGGGCTGGGGCGTCCCCGTCTGTTTGCCACCACACATCATGACGAGAAGGGCAGACTGGAGTGTCAAAGGCGACATTAACCTTTTGTCTATCTACTGGGGTTTAACCATTCAACTGGTTTCATACGCTGATTGTATTTTGTAATGAGTGGGGATTACGTTTGGCACGCACACCATAAGCTGTATGGATCTGTCTCTGAAGACAGCAGTAGAGTGGGCTGCCAATAATGGAAGTGGGTTATAAAAGGGGACAGAACTGGGTGATGAAAATGGTTATTTCGAATGTTGAACCACAATTTGCACTTGATGAGGACACGAAGGAATCCTGAATGTGTTTTCATTGGCAGTGAACCACAGGAGTGCACCTTGGAATATACTGCAGTATTGGTGTCACTCTACAGTCTCCCTTAATTGTTCACTTGGGTGGGTCACACAGATGGTATGCGCTTTACATGGTTTTCTTTTATAAACCACTAATTTTCTGTGGTGCTCTGCGGATTGACATACTGCCATCACAGCTCCACCAGCTCCCATCAGGAGAGCAATGCTTCCACCAAAAGTCTGTAAACACAGTTAATAAAGCCTTTACTGGAGCAGAAGGAAGAAAAAAGCACTCTCCCATCACTAAATGATGTTTATCATCTCCTTTCATTTGGAGGCTGTCCTCACTTCAGACACAATAACATTGTATGTGACATAAGTACAGTGGGGAATGAAAAGGATGGGGTGGTTGGATGAGTCAACAAAAAGATGGACTTCGACATGAAACACAGCTGTTCGTCCAGCATAGTCCAGCATAGTCCAGCATCAGCGGGTAAAGAAATGTGTGTTATGATGTGTTAACAAGGAAATTAAGTCTGTCTTAGTTCAGTAAAAGAAAGAAACTTGACTTCAGGTGGTGTACGGTTGTATTTTATTTGTTAGTAAGGAAAGGAGGCATAAGATTGATTTTTTGATTGTTTTAGCTAAACTAAAATTACGACCATATCCTACATATTGACCCTCTAATGAAGTAGTTCTTTCAAACCAAATCATGATCTTTCCCTAACCCGAATGAAGGCACATCCGTACTATGTAAATATACTCAAACCTCCACAGTTTTATTTTTGAAACTATAATTTGTAATGGTTTTGAAAGGCGCTGACCAATGATGCTGATAGTGGTGTTGTCCTATGGGTTGTTGATCTGTTGGGATAATGACTTTTGTCTGTCAGAAGCGAAGGGAAAGGTAACATTATTTGTGATATACAAGTTTTTATATTGCCAGGCTGGATGATTATGTGTACAGGGCATCTGTCTTTGACTCCAGAGACCAACAGTCTACACCAACAAATACCACCTTTGAGTTCAGATTCTATCAAGACTGGCGCATGCTGATTCAATGCTGTGGTCATTCCTAAGGCTAGGCTGTAGTTGTCATTGTTTTATTGTTTTAAACTGTTGGACACTTTAAAACATATTAGAAAAACAGTCTCTGTCGAATCATCGACCTTCACATAGGTAATACTTTTTGCATGGCTGCTGTATTGGATCGCGTGATATTGTACCGAATGTTATGTTATCGTGTCCATCCCCTATAGTTTCTGGCAGAAGATGTGCATCTTCTTGGAAATAGCTCTTCTCAGGATCCAAGTGGAGTCAGGACAGAGGGTCAGAGTACACAACCGGCTGCCACGCCGTGCTGCTCTGTAATTTAGCCTCCTCTGCTTCCCCACCCCACAGAGCTCCCATCCGTTCGTTTCCTCACAGATGAAATGACTCTTCCAATCCTCCCAGTCTGCTCTGGGGAGGAGGGGGTAGCGGCAGCAATTACTCCCCCCCCCCCCCCCCCAAACACACACATTCTGACAAAGCTGCCGGAGAGCCTGAACAAAATTGTCTCTGCTCTACAGACTAGCTCCTCCGGCTTCATTCCTGCTCTCACCTGGCGTTAACAGGCAGCCCTGGCCTTTCATGCAACCTATTATGGTGTGTGACAGGAGCCATTCAAGCCTAGCAGTTAGTTGCCCTGCCTGAGATGCCTTATTTGCTGTGAGAATACATGAAATGCCACTGGCAATTTGGAAAGAAAAGGTGTTGATCCGTTAACATGCATAGGTTTTCCAAGTAGTGAAGGCATTGTAACTATTTCATTTGCATATGCATAATGCAAAGAGTGACCTCACCTAAAGCTTTGTCATCTTCGGCCACTTTTTAAAGAATGGCATGCAAAACCTGTTTTTCTATCAAGGGATCTGCAGCAGGCTTACAGACTGAAAGCCATATAAAATTTAAAAAAATTGCATCTGTGGGATTGAAATCGGAAAGGAGATTGCAGCCCGATGTAATTCGCCATGTTTCATCACATCCACTTCCAGGGAGCAATTATCACACACATACACGGATCAGACAATGCTATGTTTTACACGTTGACTGCGAACAAAATATGCCAGAAGCTTTTGTCTCCTGCATTGAATTTGACCCCATCTCATCAGACTCCTGCTGAGAGGTAAGCTAATATTCTGTTATTACCTTAGCTGTGTTTGATGCAAAATGGCCCATTATATTTCCAGGACAGAGCTGTGGTGTCTGGCAAATTGGAAAGGGAAAGTAATTACACCATGAATATACACAGCCAGCTCATTTGTAGTATTGAAAATGGATCTAATAAAGCAAAACAACACTCACAGCAGAGATGTTCTCATTTTAATGGGAGATGGCAATAAATAGCAAGATACTGTGCGTCTGATATCGCAGTGGTTTGTTGAAAGCATAGCCTTTAACAGAGCACTAGCCACACCTTACATGTGACAAGGGCCATTGTGGAATAGAGGGACATTCATGAAAGCATATCTGTAATCAGGAGGAAAGGTTGGCACACTTTAGGCCACTTTGATTTCAGATTGCAGTGCTCACAGCTGCTTGTGGTCTTGGCTATTATTTTCACTAACTTTCCTCAAGCCAAAGACCTTTATTTGATATTTGATATGATATATTTATTTGATATTTTAAGTGTTTTTCGTGCAAGTTGTTATTTTAAAATAAAATCTTTTGTTGGTTTGTCCTTAATTCTGGTTACTATTTCCACATTCCCAATAAAAAGTAAAAAGATCATGGGAATATGTTTTTCCTTTTGTTTTCTGGACACTGTTATGTACTCCTGCAGTAATTTAAAGGTGTTGGTCATCAATACTACCATACCGCTCACTCTAAATTAGATCAGCCAGCTTAATATTTTAATTTACAGGCATGTAGAAATGTCTTATATAACTTGTAATATACGAGATACCTCATGACAGATGAGCTTGAGTTGTGGTCAGAGTGCAAAATGAAAACCAGCAAAAAAGTTTTGCCAAATCCCATGGCCTTATTGTCTCTGGTTTTATCCTTCACATTCACATGTATGTGTTGAATTATTTCAGTCAGTACAGACAGGACAGGATATCTGTGTTAATTTTCTAATTTTCAGGTATCAACATGTGTACATTTTGGGTATAATGCATATGCTCAAATGTGCTGATTGAATTCAAATAGGTCAGATAGGACACACTGCTTGTGAGCAGTTAAAAGCTGTAAAGCAGTACAGACATACAGGCTTTACAGAGGTGGGAGGAAGAGCTATTTCCAGCTGCTGGTATTCAAAGATGGCTGGGCAATGTGCCTGCATTCAAAAGGAAGCACCTAGCACTGATATCCGACTCATGACTACCCATCTAAACGCTCAACAGACAGGTTTGTGGATGTTTGTGAAGAGACTGGTATCCATCATTGTCTGATTCACGCTGGTAGAATGTGTTCTCAACGCCATGTATGTGCGATGTGGCTCTGATACACATGAAAATAAGAAAGTGTCCATCAGTGCAAGCAGACCTATGGGTTGTACTCTCCCTCAACACATCCACAGCTGGCTCACATTTCCCCCTTTTTGTTTTCCTTTGTTTGCCCTTGTACACCTTAAATAAAAGCCCACTTTAATTTGAAAGGAAATGCATTTCCCTCACATATGAGCAGACATTTATATACATATTAAAGTGTATTTATTGTTTATTTCAAGTTAAATATTCATCAGTTAATCTGCAGACCACCTGTTGGCTTTTATTCCGAGTGATTGAGAATCAACCTGAATTATTTAAAGGGCTCTGTGGAACTTCTGTCTTCAGGCCGGTCGTTAGTTTATGTAAGTGGACTCCATTTCTAAACTAATGCCAGCTACTGTTGCTCTCTGTTAGGAGGAGCAGAGAACGGCACGGAGACGAGGCACTTGAGAACGTGCATAATGTCACATCCTCTGGACTGCCACCTATAATCCCACCCCGAGTCCTTACAAAGAAATCTGCAGTCCAGCAGCAGTAAATCAAATGCTCAACACAAATCATCCACAGGTTTGTAAAGCCAACTGAGAGAGACAGGGAAGGTCTCATCTTTCACATCTCGTACAATCTGCTCACGTTTGGCTGATAAAACAGAGATTAGTACATGTAAATTGCTACAAATTGTTATACTTAATATTCACAATATAATATAATATGAAATGGCTTTGTTCAACATATTTGTCACATGTGGCACAAAAGCCATTAGTAATAATGGCTTTTACACTGCAGAGGTGGAGTTCTCAAGTTTGACAGCCACTGTAAGCACTGTTTCCACATCAAATCACAACATTTACTGTTGTTACGGCTGATAGAAAGTCACTGGAGACGGTTCAAACAGGTCTGAGAAGTATGAAGAAGGAGGAAAAATGATTCTTGTAAAGTGATATGTGATGTTTGGTTATTTCTCAATTATTTGCTCTGTACACATTTACTATCTGGGTGAAAGTGTGGAGTAAGGAGCTGCTGTTTGAGCACTGCATCTGTTCACATTAAAGGCGCAATACGTAGTTTTGGGGAAGAAATTCAAACTCAAAATTTCGATATTTACAATATTAATGAGGTAATAATACAAACTCAGAAATGTCTTTTGTTTTCTATAATTGAATAAACAAGCTGTTCTCAGATGAAAATGATAATAATAAACTACACAGTGCAACTTTAACTTGACTCATAAAGAATGTTTCTCATGATCAGGCATAGAAACCGTGTACTGAAAATTGTGGAACAGCCATGAACAGTGAGTAATCTTTATACTGGAAATTTTTCTGTGTTTCGGTTTGTTTATGTCTCTGCATTCATTGTCTTTCCACTGTATCAAGTACAATCCTATAAAGGAAAGTTACACTGGAACCTTGAGCTTCGAGCACATTCACAGAACAAGCAGCAACATTGAATACCACCAATTCAGTGTGATTTTTCACTAGAATTACAGAAGCTCCTCTACAACTCAAGTTTGAATAAGCCCTAAAGGTCCCTCAAGGAGCTTTCTCTTTTTACACCGAGCTCGATTCCATGCCTCTCAGCACTCTCCTTCACAACTCCCCTCCCCTGTGTGTTGGGTAAATGTAAAGAGTCCAGTGAAAAGTGGCACTGGCTTCCCTCTCCACCCGTCTTCATAGGCTGTCAGGGTTAAGCCTCACTACCTCAAGGGGAAAATGTGAGATGATGGGTGAGAGCCAAGTCCAAACACTCATAGAGGTCGGGGAGAGGGGCGCGAAACATTCCACAAGGCTTAGTTACCTCAGAGAGAGAGAGAGATACCTGAGGCCAGAGGGACAGTGATCAATGTCAGCGAGAGCGAGGTAGCACTGAGTAAACCTACCTTGGCAGCTTTGGTAAACAGTAGAGAATGCAGAGAACATATCAACTAGGAACAGTTTGGGGTTGTATCAGGAGAGATGGATGTGAATCTGAGTCTGTTTTTGTTTGAATCTTACTTTTCTTGCTCTCCTTTTATATTTGTTGTATTGTAGAAGCACAGCCAAGTCTCAGTCAAAGGTCATATAAAAATAAGTCATAATTAAAGCAACACAGCAGTAAGTTCTATTGAAAGCTTCCAAATACATTTTTGAGGGTACAGTGACTTGTAATAGGGTGAATGGTGTCTCCGTCTCAGCCAATCACTTGTTTCTGCACTATGTACAGTCAGAGAGCGAGTAGGACGCACAGTGTGTCATCCCCCACAGCTGTACATCACACACAGCAACAACTATAGTGATTTTGGCAAAACTGGATAAAAGTTTATGAAGAAAATGTTTTCTGATTTTCCCTCTGATGTCCTCCGGCTGCTCTGCATCATCTCCCTATGATTTACAGTTTCCTGTACAGTTGCTACAAGCTCTGCTAGCTGACCCTGCTGAGAGCACCACTGGACAGTGTTGGTGTTTACAGCCTCTCAGCAGCCTTTAGGGACATCATGACAGAAGTGAAGAGACCGAAGAGGACGCTGACAGAGGAAGCTAAAAGAAAAAAAGTGACTGAACAAGACGCTGGAAAAGAGTAAATCTCAGACTGGCTTTTGGTCATTAGCGATAGCTTCAGCTGTTGGATAGTAAATAATATAAGCTGAGTTATGTCTTCTGTTGTTTGGCTGTGTTAGCAAAGTTATCAAGTCAGTCCATTTGGGCAGACGTTTAGCCCTTAACATGTTACAACCAGGTGTTATTTTCTCTGGTTCACGTTAGCTTGGCGTGCTGTTACTATTCTCAGTTATCGCATTATACATTTTCAAGACATAACATTGTTGTGATGCCGAGTTTTGTTTGCAGTTAGCATGTAACATCACATTACATCTGACAAACTGTCACAGAAACCTGTGATTTGTATTTAAAACTGTTGTCTTGCACACAGAAACGGTGGAGTGTGTGCCAGATCACACAAAATAAAGAATTTCTATATAATGTTGCTTTAAGGTCAGGATCATTAAATCTCTGGAATGCTTTTACTACAAATACGTGTTTTTTTGTGTGATTTGTAATTGTGGTTGGTATGGCAATCGGAGTGCAGTGAGGCACACAGAGGCACAAAGCCACAAAGGTGAAACCATTCAAGCCAACACACACACACACACACACATACACTGTCTTATCCCTTTCATCACTGCCTCACTTCAGCCTCTTCCCTCTCCATCAGCAATTCTTTTTTTCCCCACTATTGTCAGAGATGGCTTTATCCCTGTGAATGCAAGGACATTGCTTGGCTGTAGGCTAGGCAGCGCTGCACTGGAAGAAAGCCCTTCGCAGATGATTTCAGCTTTCTCCCTCCTGACAGGGTAGAAATCAAAATCTCTTGTTCGCCGAAAATTATTGCTGGATTACCTTTGTCTCCCAGCGGCAGTGCTGTCAGAACTAAACCTAGCCAGCCTAGATTTATGACCTGAGCGGGTGTGCGAGTGATGCCGAACGCACAAGAGGGACTACACATGTATTTGTGTTTGCTGTTTTCATTATATTTGTCCATCTAAGAGTGTGTCTCCCCCCTCCCCTCCCTCCATCCCATGCCTCATCATCATCTCTTCTTGCCTTTGTCTCCCACGCTCCCTAATGATGACAGGAATGGCCAGGCTCCCAGAGAGCCAGGTTCCCACTTTAATGTCTCCTTGCCTTACTCCCTTGCTCTCGGCTCAGGTTTCTCCCCACCCCTGCCCTCTGATTTACAACGTCCCCGGTGGCTGTTGGGGGGAGAGGGACAGAGCTGGAAGCAAAGGAAAGGGGGGATTCATTGTTCTCTTTCTCTCTCCACTGTCTCTCTTTATTTATGACATCTCCAGCATGACCGGGGACGTGGCATGACCCCAGGGAGAACGTGCGGCCCACAGTACGCTGGTGACAGTGACCTAGCTGAGTGTTGTGGCTCTCTGGCTGATTACAAGACAATAGCCCCGCTGCCCATCACTCTGAGGGAGTCAGCTGGGTGAAAGTTTGGCTGAATGAGAGCTATCACTGGATCGCACGCAAGGTTGGACCATGAGGGGTGAATAATGGTGATATTTGGGAGCGCTGGGGGGAGTGGGAGGTTTAACGCATTAAGTGTAACAATGAACGTTGCCAATGTCATCTGACATCGTCCCCTGGGGAGGTGTCACATGTTTTGTATTATTGTCCAATGTTGTTGATGGAAAACAGCAACCCTGATGCTTCTATAATCCAAACCGGTAAGAGCAGGGATCACTCCAACAGTTTCTTTTCACCATCTGCTTGGTCCATGTTTGTGGGATGTGTTTTTCTGATTTTAAACGACACATTTAACAGTTTCACCACATGTACAGGCCAGTGTTGTGGCATCGGGTTTCACTTGCTTTATGACTTCCTCTTCTTTCCTTCATTCAGAACCTTTCCCACAGTCTGACAAGAGTCTGAAAATTAAAAACTAAACTTAATCTTCAAACATTTTGGCAGCTGTTTTCTTCCAAATCCCATTGAGCAATTTTTCTGCACGTTTTTTAAAATGAATCAACGTTGGTTTTAAAATCAAAGAGTTCTAAAAGGAAGTCCTAAACCCTGTAAATAAGTTAGTTTCACTGGGCTTTTTCAATGCATGTTTGGTTAGATGCCAGAAAAATTTTGGGTAGTTGAGATTTTCACATTTTGCTCTAAGACAGAAAATACATCAGCAATGTGTCTTATGTTTACGTGTTCTAACAGCTGGCTCAATGAGACTAAAAAGGTTGTTGGGGACATCAAAACTGCCAGAAAGAAAAGAAGTTGAAAACAGGGACTCATCTATTAACTAGTTCATTACAGGTGGACTTTAGTTGCAAACTGTTCTAACTTTACAATTCGTAGATTTATCAGTTTATAGTCTCATTTATATCCTGACGTTAGCGTTATACTTCTTGCATTTATGCTTCAACAATCATAAATGTAGTGTTCATTTGTGAAGATTAATCTTGCTGAACAAAATGTCCAAGTATCATAAACTTTGGCTTATTTTCTGCAATATTCCAAAGTTGAATGAAAGAATCCCACAAGCTTTTGGCTGAGGGAACCAAGGCGGTTAGCTGACTAAAGTACACCCTCGCTGTCACACAGTCTACAGCCACACTAGCTGCTCTCTGAGGCTGTACTTAAAGAGTGCTTTGAGATAAATCATGCTCACACTGACAATGCAAACTGGCTGACGTTCGACAGGCATACTATCTATATATTCACCATCTTAGTTTAGAGTGTTTGTATGCTAACATGTTAGTATGCTATCCCCCATAGCCATGCTGCTAGCATGTGCAAAACACTTGTCCTGAACAACTGCCTCTTGATAGGAAAGCCTACACTGCACAACAGTTCTGACTCAGCAACTCATGTCAAGACATGAGCCTGAAGAGTTAGTGCAGGTAAGGACCTATTTGCAGTTGTTAAACAGACTGTAATCGGTTGCTGGAGCACTAAATGGGGTGAACACCTGTTTGACTGAGTTTTAGAGCAGGTGGCGAGGCCAAAGAGCGAAGGCCTGTCTCCTGTGAGGAAGCAGTTCACAGAGGTGAACCATTGTTGTGTGCAAGTGTCTGAGAATAGCATCCTCAATAAACACAACAACTGATATGAATCAACCTTACAGCTGTCCAGGCAACTGTTGCACATTATTTACACTCCATTACCTCTTCCTGAGTCCTGTGGCTATGGCCAAGACAGTGTACACACATCCAGTCTGTGTGCAGAGGGCAGGCACTTCATCACAGCAGCAGATAGACAGTTTGCTACAATTATCCACATGATAATTTAAAATTAATATAAATTATAGTCTTTCAACCTTACTTTAGCAAATGTCATTATTCAAAACATAACTTGGTCAACATTTAAAATGAAACGCTTTCTCTGTGCTCTAAACCACCCAGCCTGGGTGTAAAAAGGGCCGGTGTTCCTATAGAAAGGACATGCACTATCTATACATTTGCTTCCATATTCAGTGTAGTTAGCATTTATGAGGCAGAATGCATGCCAAGTAAGAACATTTGCATGATGGATTCGATAAATTGGACTTCCAAGGGAGTGGAAATATACTGGGCAGATCATTTAGGAAACAAAATGAATGCAGATAAGGATGGATATACAGTGAGATTAGAATTTTGATGAGGAGCTTGCAATTAAATCTTGGCTCATTTTGATGCATACCCTCAAACGGGATCATAATGAGGAAGTTTTTCATTGCAGTGTTGAAAGATTAGTGAAAGATAGAAATTGATTCTAAAAAGTTTAGAACTCCAGAGTTAATATCTAGCTGTCGGGCATTACATACTGTATTTCAACTTCACATCTAAAGTCACACGTGTTTGCTCTTAAAGTGCTTTTAGGACCTGGGTGACATTTGAAAATCCAAGGTCCATCAAGAGCATAAAGCATGATTATACACAGGACCTGTAAGCACCATTTGTCAGAGAATTGGAAGAAAAAGAAGCTCTCATTGTGCATCACTCTTGCTGATAAGGTAAGGTCAGTGTCAGTGTTGAAGTAAGGCAAAGTTTTGAATGCCAGTCTGCGTCGATTGCAACTCTGTCCTTATCATTTCCACTTGTGGAAGTGGCAAGGCAGACTGTGAACAAGTCAGGAGAGCATTAGTTGCATGGAGACCAAGTTGTGTGGGCGCAGGAAAGTGCAAATGAACCTTCAGTGTCTGTTTGCCACATCGGATGTTCTCCACTGAGAAGAGATGCATCTTGAGAGCAGATTTTCCATCCTAGCATTGAAGGGAAAAGAGCAGTGGGATTTTAAAATGCTGACCTGGTGCAGGTGAAACGTGGATTGAAGGGAAATGATTCCATGGATGTTGCGCTGTGTATTTCTTTTGCTGTACAATGTTTGCTGTGTTATGCAGAGGATCTTAGGCTTTGTGAGGATTCTCAAATCCAGCGAATACAAATGGACATGTGAACTGTGATTTTTATGGTAATAGTTTGGCAGGTCTGCTGACTAGACAAAGGGGAGAGAAAGTGTTTGAAGGTAACTTAAGAAGTGTGAAGAAAAGGGTGCCATGGGATTGGCAGGATGAAAGACTCAGCTGGCTGATCTCTTTGACCTCATGTCTTTTGCTGAAGTCTCAACTCCACTCAGACAGTGGACTGCACAGCAGCAGCTGCCCAATGCCCATCGCGACCCAGTTCAAACTCGTGCTAACGTTGCCCATTCAACTCGGTGGCATTGAAGAACACTCAGCCTTTTGCAGAGGTAGCCTTGTATGGCAGTGACAAAAAGTAGTTCACTTAGAAAAACTCTAAACCGTGTCATACACATATTTAGAGGGAATTCAGACCTGGTATTAACATTCAGTCACACGAGGGCAGCTCTAAGTCTGTCAGTTCACACCTGGCATTAACATAACACGACATAACCAAGCTCACTTAACTGCTCTATATGGTAACATACACATACATCACTGGGACAAACAGACACATTTTTTTCACAAAAGAGAAATATTCTCATGTATAATGTTTGCTGAATTAACAAAAAGGCTCACAAACAACTCACAAAATAGTCTGGGGACTTTCTCCACAGGTGAAAAAAGAGTAGTCTATATTTGTCACTGCTTACTATATTTGTAAAAGTTGACGTCCTTTTATAAATTTAGTGTGAATGGTGAAACAGTGTGTTCAAACAGCTGCCAAATGTTGAGAGGTAAGACGCACTTCAGACACAGAAGCAGACAGGCTGGTACAGACTGACACTGTTTACGAGGACAAAAAACAACTTCATGTTTTGCATTTAATTCAGAATTAGAAGGCGGCGCAAATGATTTTGAATTGGCTGTAGCTGTTTCACAAAGTTTGTTAAGTTTCTCCTCACTCAGCAACTCTTAAAATTATCATTTTTAAGGGAATCTGGGGGTATTGCTCACATTGGCAGGTTAAAGAGACCAAACATGTAATTTACATTACAGTGAAACAGGGAAATCAGACAGTGTGAAACCAATTCTGCCTGTTGCTGTGGCTTCCTCTGCTTCTCCTTGTTTCACTGAGGATGTCAGTTGAGTAGGCGGTCCTTCAGTGTGGCCCAAGACACATACACTCTGCTCTGCTGTGGTCACATGGGGCCCAGACCACCTCCAAATGTGGTCTGACTGATTGGATCTCAAATGCGTCCTCAACTGGTATTCACACCTGTACCTAGAGCTGTCCACTTGTGCTCAGATCATTAAGAATGCATGTTGATACCAGGTCTGAACAGGGCCTTAGTGTAGCAAGATGATTGTGACTTGCACATGATGTAAGTATAAGAGCTAGTGTCATGTCTGAAGATGAAACTGTATCTTTCATTGCAGCAAATCATTGATTTATGTCAGAGCCACCACTCATTTGAAAGGCTTACTGTCAGTCAGCTCCTCACTGAAACAAAGCCAACATTCACAGCTGCAGGGCTGCCAAACCTACTGTGAAACCATTACCACAGAGTTCCTTTAAGCACACACTGAAACAATGTCTTGATCCTGTACTGTCAACAAACTTCCTCTCTGGCTTGTGTAACAAATATTTTGAGCTGTTCATATTCATTATGTGCAGCAGACTTGGTTGAAAATGTAGCACTCACTGTTAATATTATGCATGTATTTAATAGTAATGAGACAGAACAGCCTCTCACTTGACAAACCCCCGCTTAGTGATGCAATCAAACCTGCAAGAACAGCGCCTGTCGGCCACTGTCAGAGCTGACTGTTGCAATGCAAAGCTCCCCGTGCTAATGGCAGACATCATTAGCTTTGCAGAGCATCATCAGTTTCTGTCTTTTTTTTTTTTCATCAGAACTGACCCATGATATTATGATGGTCAGCTTGTTAATTCACAGTCTCAAGCCAGAGAAAACATCCCAGCTATGAAATTGGCCAATTATCTGCCAGTGTTTGCTTTCTGGACAGGCGAAGCAGGGCTGGCCTGCCAACAACTCATTAGGATGTGATGGCTGTGTCTCCTGAGCTGGGCTCCGTGTTGATATCCAAAACAAGGCTGGTTGAGAAGACTCAAACCCCAGTGTTGAACAGGGCATCTCAGACTGCAAACAATGAGTTAATTCTGAGTTTAATGATAAAGCCAGTGCTTGTTAATGAGCTAAACTAGAACACAACATTCTGCTCATGTGTGAAATACTGTATAGTTTTATCTTTATCTATAGGACTCAGGATTACAAAAAATACTAAATGGAGAACTGTTCACAGCTCACAGAAGTATGCAACCAATGATTTTATATTAACCACTGATCAGGTGACTGCTTGTATGAGACTCTGCAACTTGTAGTCTACCTGCTGTCTAAGCTGTAGAAAGACACAGTTAGCCACCAGCTGGCTAAAACAGTGAAACATGTAGCAGCTAAAGAGCCAGATGTGTTTCCTGAGGATCTGATGGAGAAAAAAAACAGAGCTAAAAGGAGAGTGAATATTGGACTTACATTCATCAGGTTGACGCAAGCATGAGCCCAAATGAATGATAAAGTTGCTCTATGTGCTGGATATGTAAATAGGTAACTGCTTGCTAAATTCACTATATTAACTTAAAAGTGGGTCATATGTCGGTGCTGTTTTTACAGCGGGTTTTCACTGACGATCCCTTAACAATAAATGCAGGTTTAAGGAGCCATGAACCAAAAATGCTGGGAACAAGGAACAACAACAACATTTATTTTTGCCTCTTTAAGATTTTTTTGTGAGCGGTCAGTGGAGAAAGAAATACATAATTGACAAATAATCTCGGCCAGTAAATGATTCCTCACACCGAGGGATTTGAGCAGTTATTTGAAAACAATAAATACATTTTAAAAAACTCGAAAGACATATTAACTGTACGGATCAGTAAGTAACACTATAATACAGTCTCAGAAATTCCCTCATGTAGATATATGTATGTGTGTAACGAGCAGTTCTTTTCCTCATTGATTAATCTGCCAATTACTGTTTTCAATACATAAATTTAATTAAGTCAAAATGTCATCACAGTGTCCTTTGGTAAGGTGTCTTCAAATTAAAATTTTTTGTCCAACCAACATTCCAAAACCCAAAGATACTCAGTCCACAATGATATAAATTCTTCCTGCTTCTGACTTCAGAGGCCTTGTAATATTAAATTCCCCTGTGGCTCCAGGACATGGCAAGAATGCAGAATGAGACCAGGGCTCTGATAAAAAAGTCTGAATTAACTCAATGCTGGTATTTACTCATTCATTGGTATTGATTCTAGGCATGCATGTAGCCAAGGTAAGGCCATGTGTGTGACCCTTTCTTTAATAGAGATGTCCACACATGCAATCATCAAGCCAATGGAATCAGCACATGATTTACTGCACAATATCCAAATAAAATGAGCTGCAAGGGAAAGAGATTGGGTTCAAATGCATGACCGTCAGCTGGTCCCTGTGAACTGGCACATCATGAGTCTGTTCCGCTTGCAACACACTGAAAAAAATTCCATTATTTACAGCTTCACCTTCCACACAGCCTACAGTACTGACAGAGCTACTGTGCTTAAGCCAAGAGGAGCACGCCTCCGATGGAGCCTCGTGACTCTCAGCCCAATTAAAGGAAGCTCATAAATAACATAAACAATGTTGTACTCCCTTCAGGCATTGTAGTAATCAGCCTAAAGACGCTGGGGCAAAGAGGCAACAGCACACACACACACAAACGCAAACACACACACACATGAGGACAGGTAGAATACACAAGTGATTCATGTGATGGACATAAAAGTGGAAAATTATGATATGATTATGACGTTTTACATTATTTCTGCAAACATACGAGCAGGTGTGTGTTCATATGTGGTGATAATCACTGGATTACATGTGATACCAAAATCTGTTTAATCAGTCGGTGCACTGTGATATCTGGTCTCAAGTGACCAACGAATAAATAAATCACAGTGATGGGCTAAAACTGCAATACACAAGCATGGTATTCAATAAAATATTAAACTTGATGCTATACATCCAGCCTTCTTCACTAATTGTGTCGGGGCTGAGTTGATTCTCCTCCCAGAATAGCTAAGCAGTCGTTTGGGATTGCAGAGCTCTGGAGCCTGTGTACAGTGGCTAGTTTTTGTAGCTTTGTTTGACTGTATCCCCAGCGCTGTGCATAGCAAATGCTTACTCACAGCCAAACCCAAACACAGCCCATATTTAAACCTTGTACTTTCCGAAGGCTCCCTGGATAAATTGGCTGAGACTTGTGCATACAGATTGCAGTTATTTTAATTGGCTGTTGTTTTCCAACAAGATTATGAGGGATTTCTATGAAAACAGACGATGAGAGACACACAAACACGTGCGACAAAACCACAGACACACGCACAAACACACATTCTTTGACAGCAGCAAAGGGAATGTGCCTGTGGCCACAGCGCTCAGTGTAATTGTCAAATACGAAGCCCCAGATGGCCCTCCGCGGCCCTGGGCCCTCTGCTCTCACATCACTGGCACGAAAACATGTTCACATCATTCACTCCTGACTCATTAGATGCAGCCTCTCTTTTATGATTTTCCTTGGCTGCTTAATTCCCCACGCTGCTCACTTTAAATCTGTGTATGACTGCGATTAAATTTTAATATATTGCCACCGCTGTGACCTTGCGGCAGAGTCCTTTCCCTCGTCAGCTTTAAAAAGGGATATTAACAAAAATGTATTGTTAATTATGGATATAGTGAGAGTGGCAGGGTTTGTTTGGGTGAGGTTATAGGGTACAAGAGTTTATTCGAAGCTGTATAATCACACAAATCATGACTCTCTACCTACACACCTACAAAATATATTTGTAGGCTTATAGAGAAATGCCAAACTCATGGGTCTGAATTCCTCTGAGCCAGAATAAAGCACACTGGCAAATTCACATGAGTATTACTGAATAAACAATGAAAGGATTATGCAGCCAAATGTGAATCATCACATTTCACATTTCAGCTTTTTTTTCAGTTGTTTCTCCTGCAACCTGTAACTGCTGGTACTGAAGCTACAAGTTAGCTCCGCTAGCTGACCCCGCTGGGAGCACCAACGGGCAGTGTTGGTGTTTAGAAAGCTTGGATTTGTGGGGCGTACCAAATCTCACAAAATACCTATTTAATAGATAATGTTGCTTTAACTATTCTTAAAAAAAATAAAGTAAGAATGTTGCATTTAAAAGCGGACATGAATTGAATTCACTGTAATCTGTTGTGTCATTTGATGGTTTGTGCAAAAATAAAATTGTGCGTGGAGTTTAATTGCAGGATATTTGCCAAGAACAAAGAGGTGTGTGCATGCATACAGTATCTGTTTGCTAATCAGGTTCTACACATAACCCTTTGACACCCCACTCTGCATGCATTTGCACACACACACACACACACACACACACACACACACACACACACACACATGCACATGTGCCATCATTCTGGGCTGTTGCCTCTTCTGCTCCCATGAGGAGGGTCTATTGATCAGAGAGGAATCTCCCTAATTAGGCCTGAACTGAGTTGGAAGGAGAGAGTGAAGCGAGGGGGAAGGAAACAATGTGAAGGGAGACAGGAAAAGATAAGAAAAACAAAGGAGAAGAGAATCTGAAGAGGCAGTTTGACTTGTTGCTCTACGATGGAGAGGGACACGACAGCGCAGTCGAGTAAACAACAAAGTGATGCACACATGTGGAGAGACAAGAGGAGGGAGGAGAGAGAATGACAGTGAGAACACATGGGACAATGAGGCGTGAACAAAAGAGCCCAATGGAGAGGGCGAAGTAGAGACAGAAATAAAATGAAGCTATCTATATTTATCTAAATACATCTATATATATAAATATATATATAAATATACATATATACTGAACCAGCTCATTAGTCTATGCTCTGGTTCATGAAATAGGGAAGAAACAAAGGCTTAGGGTGGTTTGATTCCAATCACCCTTCGAGCATTTCAATGCTCCAGGGATTCAATTAAAAGATGCAATTATCTTTTTTCACAACACACCCCACCTCCCCTTTGTTTTTCCCTACTAGTAATAATCCACCAGTTACTTTGCTGCTGTAGCCGGAGGGTTGATGTGTGGTCACACTGTGTCGTCTCAGCTAGCATGAACATAATACATGCCAAAGGGTGGAAGCTTTTACCAAATGCATCACACACCAACCATGAGTGCATTGTCAGTACAGGCACTGTTTAGTTGTACCTGTGGTTCACAATGCAGGACAAAAACATGCTTTCAAACACAACAGCTATCAGCAGAGAGCAACACTGAAGCATCCCATCCTCTCTGTTTGTTTATACATGTTTGTCTGGAATAATTCTCACTTGTTGAGGCTTTTAGATATGAAAGCATTAGATCAAATCTGAGTGCATCCATTCCATATTGTTATTCTTAATCGAAATAATAATTATTTAAATTATCATTTATGAAATATCATAGTCATATCAGATTAAAATTTATTAAAATTAAGTAACAGTATTTTTTTATATTCTTACCCCGAACCTCTCTTACTTGTTTCTGTGTTTACCAAGTCAGTTTCATCAAACTCTCTAAATCACTTGTTCCAATGATGAATGTATGTATATCAGATTTGATCATTAACATAATCATCACCTCCACAGTGCCAAATAATGAAACCAGCTCCACTCCAAAATATGCCAATAATTATCTTTAAAAATGAGGCTTACTGTAGCTAAATTCTGTAATTAAATGCTGGCAGTTAACCTTTATGCAAACCACTGATAAATTCACATTTGTGTGTGTGATACCATATTGACAATTGGTGGAGGGGATGGTGGTGAAGTTTCAGGTGAGAAGGCTGTTAAGCCAGTGACCGGTTCAAGAGTGTGTTTCAGCATTTGTAAGTGGGTAACAACTGGTTATTTTTTAAGGAGATCTCGGGACGGTCTCCAGCCGTGGCTGTGGCAACAAAAAACTGATGTTTTTGACAAAAACATCTCTAGCTGCGTTTGTGTGTTAAAGTGTTAAAAAGCCACCTAACCTTAGCCAAGCACTTTTTGTGTCTAAACCTTACCAGATCATAAGCACAGTTTTGTATACAATATACAATTAAAAACTTTAGAAACGTTAAGTTGCAATGTAAAGATATGTAAAGTGTGAACATATCCGTGGTTTGCAGAAACATACATTGCCAATATTTATTTTGGCGACTGGATTGAGCATTGCTTCCCTGCAGCCTCCACTAATCCATGCAAATACACAGGATATCTCTCATTTTGAGTGAAAAATCTTTGATATGCATTATGTAAACATACTCGGTGGGACCACCATCAACCCTGAATATTGTGGTAATGACTGCTCTCATTACTTAGGAATCTTGAAACTGTTCCCATTAGGAACCACAGGAGCCAGCCGATTATCAGTGATGTTTTACTTTCTATGAAGCCTGAAGCTGCTGCACTGATGATAAATCAGACAGTGGACAGTATCGCAGGAGAATAACATTTAAAGAGTTGTCTTTAAACCTGATAACCTGTGTTAAACTTTAGTGTCAGCAAGAGTGAACCCTACCAAAGTGACCTTGAGCACATCCAACTAGCCCCTGTACTGCAGTAGGTCAGTATGCCATAGCACGTCTGTGTTGTGTTGATTACATTCCAACATATTTTATACTGTCTTATTATTAGGGCTATATAGCAGCTTGTGGTAGATTAAAGATGTCAGACGGATGAATAGCTCAGTTACATTAACATTGTTTTAACTGCGTATGGCATTAATGTTTTCCAAGCCCAGCAATCCCAAGTTGGTTTGAAAATATGTTATTTACAGACTTTTATACGCTGAAATCTTCACTGTAGTTGCTAAGCTAAAAGTGTAGTGCACACCCCATCTTAAGTGGGTGCACAAGCTCGGCAGTGTGTTGAGGGTGTGAGTAATGTCTTTTGAAATCACATTTGGATCTCAAGGCTTCCGAAAAATCGGATTATACAAGACGAGCTCTAAGGAGCCATTTTATGTTTTTTATTCGTTAAGTTTTTTTTACATTTAAAAAAAAGTCCCCAGCTACTACCCTAGTTGTTTAGGAGAATACTGCAATGTTATTTTGCTGTGAAGCTCCAGAAATGTTTTGTCAACCTCGAAATTTCACCCAACTTTCCCACAACATGGGGGTGAGTAGATAATGATGGAATTTTCACTTTCGGGTGACCTTTTCCTTTAACCAGGCAGCTACTGCAATTTGGTCCTGTTGTCTTTGGAGCTGCTTTCCTGAAACTCCTTGAAGCCTCAAACTCAAATCCCCAGCCTGGACTGCTCCTAATCAATATCAAACCAGGGCATGCAAAAGAGATTCTTTGTGCATACAACATAAAAGGCTTTCTCTGTGTCTATTGTCTCTACACAAGAATTACTACCTCTGAGGAAATTCAAATGTCTTTTGATCCCATCCAGCAACACCTCCGTCAGCTTACAGTACGTTCAGCTCCTGCTGTAATACATTACAGAAAGGGATTTGCCTTTTGATTTCTGTTTGTCACCAAGCAAATTCGCTCCTTTTCAGCTGATTGTACAAAACATTCATAGGAGCCAGATAATTAACAAAATCTAACAAAACAAACGTCCGACAAAACATGTCAAGTACAGTGGGGGTCCGATTGTTGAGACGGGAACGAGACATTACGCGACGAGGCGGATGTCACGCTTGTTGGTGGAGGCGGCACCGTCGTTGAGCTCATCATGCAGCCTATTTTCATACAGTCTGCACACTCGACGACTAATGTAATAAAGCTCTGCAAAACGCTCTGCAGGCAACATCAGAGCGCTGTCTCACAAAGCTCTTCCCCTCACCGCCTCCGCTCGTGTCGGCCTAAAATTGCATGGGCACATTGCCTGAAGTGGTTCGGAATGTTGAAGGCTGGTGTGGTAAAAATGTGTTAATTACGTGGGAGTGGAAGTAAGCTTTTGAGTATCATTCGTCTGGAAATGTGGAAAACTGAAGAGCTCTGTGGCATGAAAGGCCGCTGATGTGATAGTAAAGTACAAAAAAGCCTCGTAGTTGTCGCCACATCTAAAGTCCAGAGCTTTGTTGCTCTACTGTATGACTCACTTTGCCAAATTAACTCAATCTGCACTTCATTAATGCGTGCAGAAACGTATGTAGCAATGCTGAAATGAACAGCAGTGCAATGTGACAGTGAATAGCAGGCACTCAAAACTGTTTTTTGAGTTGCCGCTGCGAGAAGTCGTTGACATCAAGTCAAGACGTGAGATTTCTTCATGTGCCAAATGTAATATAGTTCAAACAGTGCAATGCTTTCTCAAGACAGAGATCTCTCTTTCATCTTTTGATCTAAATTAATGTTGCGGTCGATAACAGCTTTCAAAGTCTCAACTTGTAAATTATTAAAGCTGAAGAGCAAAGGTGCCCCATCACATTTTAAATTCTCATTTTTCAAACAGACATCGGTCCGAGTCGCTTCTCTTCTCAACCTTCAGTAGATAAACACTTTGAGAGGAGCGTGTCGTCATCTGAAGGAGCAGACTGGTGATACGACATGTTTTTCTCATCGAGTATGTTCTTCCGTCTCCACGCATCAACCCCTGCTGTTTACAGCCCATTTCAATGTCGGTGGGTGTTATTATTTTCTTGTGTTTACAGCTCAGCTCTATCCACATGCAGTCTAGATGCATCTGAAGGCCAGTTTAGATTAATAGTCAAATACAACGGTTTGAGAATACTAAGGGTGAAAAATCTGAACTACACTGATGGGAGAGTTTGTCTGCTGAAATCTCAAAAGTCTGAAATCAGCGAGTGAAGAGGTTCAGAATGTAACAAGCAGCAGCTACTGTATTGTTTTATAAGAGCACACAGATGATGGAAACGAAACACAGAACAATTTGGAATTCTTGGTCAGCTCCAAATCTGCAATTTCAGATTGTGTTACCTCTGCTGGGCTATGTTTTTGGTTCCATTTGTGTATTTGCTGGTCAGCATGTCACCATGATCTGTGAACACATTGAGTGAAATTAGGTGGAGGGGTAGGGCTAGAACCTGGATGTGCACATTTTCTGAATTCATTAATACTCTTTAGGCCGGATGGGAAACTATGGCATGCCTGATTTGGCAGTCACTGCTTTGCGTTAAGGCAGTGTAGTTAATGACCCTGAAAGCTATGCTAATCATAGACAGATTATCAGGCACATAAAATGCCCATGCATCAAATACTTTGTCGAATACTTAAATTAAAATTTTCATGCAGGCTACATATAATTAAAGTATGCATATAATTAAAATAAATACGAGATCATTCTTGTTATTGGCAGATACTCAATATGAAGGGATCAAAAACAGATAGCTCTCTGGACCCCAGTGCCTCTGCCAAGTCGGCCCGTTCAGTTATCCCACTATGCTGTCACTTCCTGCTACTTCTGCCCCTGCTGATGTTCCTGTATTATGTCATGTGGTGTATCTCCACCTCACCTGTAGGCTGAGTCCTCAGGGAGGGAAATTATATTCACTACCCACTCCCTGAGACCAGACACCAAACATCAGTGCTGTACATACTCTACATTCACATAATAATCCATTCCATGTGAGTGGGCTGAATGAAATGCAGTTCTTCATTAAGATGGAATTACATTTCATCTTCATGAACCTATTTTAACCTTTGTTTCTGCATGCAGAAATGGAAGACATTAGATAAAAGCAGCAACTTGTGCATGTCTCTGTTATGTGAAGTGGGCAGTTTTCTCTTTTATTCACAAGGTTATACACATTTAAAATTCCTCATAAATTCAAATGTGTTATTAGTCAGCATTGCTTGGCACAATTGTAGCAACAATCTTTATGTTCCCTGCTTGTCTGCTAATCCTGTGGCCTGGCGATGCTGCTGCACATATCCCAGCTGGCAGTGACCAGCAGAACAGTAGGCCAGGTTCCTTCTGCTGTAATCAGCTGCTGGTTTGGGGTTATCTGTCTGTGTGCACACAGGTAAGGATGATGAAAGGCATCATGGGAGAGAAATGAAAGAAAATGGTTGTAGTTAGATAGGAAGGGAAATGCAAGCATCCCTACAAAGACGTGTTGCCATAGATGTGCACGAAGAGCAGCCGCTTGTGTACAAAGACACCACTTGCTGAGCTGCTTTGAACCCTGGGATATTTTACTGTATGTGTGTGTGCGTGTGTGTGTGTGTGTGTGTGTGTGTGTGTGTGTGTGTGTGTGTGTGTGTGTGTGTGTATGTGTGTGTGTGCATGTGTAGTACAGCAGACAAAAATAGGGGGACCTCAGGAACTGTCTTCTCTCTAGCCTTCATGCAACATTGATTGCTTCTATTGATTGTGTCTGTCCTTCGACATGGGGGAGACGACTCACATAAAACACTCCAACACACTGAACACTTCCCTCACACACACACACACACACACACACACACACACACACACACACACACACGCACACACGCACACACAGACAGACACACCTCATAACACAACAGCCGTGTATGACAGCCATGTCGCAGATAAACAGGAGCAAATAAATGAAGGTAAAGAACTCCTCTGTCTCACAAGCAACTCTCTCTCCCCTCCCCTGCATCCGTCCCTTCCCCTCCCTCTTTCCCTGCAGGTAACAATGTGTACCGAGGTCACGCAACAAAGAGTCATGGCTTCCTTGGTTTAATTTGTGTGAGGACAAGGTGGAAATCTCTTCAGTTTCAATTGCCTCAGCCGTCAGGCTGTTTTCCAACAATGAAAAGCGAGCAGATGACCTTGTGAGGCCGGACCAAGAGAGAAGGCATTAATATTTCACTCTCACAGAGCCTCGTCGTCTCCCGTCTTCCGTCTGCCCGTCTCTCCTGAAGGGGATGAATAGTGACTGAGGCCTGGAGCAAGACCAACATGCTGTGCACACATCAACACGCTTTTGGTGAGTGTGGATTCAAAAACTAGGAGTGTGTGCCCTGTATGTGTACACCACTCACGTTGATCCACTTTTCAATTTACAATATAAGGCCAAAAGGAGCATGTGCACAATAAAAAGTATGTATCAAAGCACATTTTTAAATATGCAAAAGTGGACGAAAAAAATGGATTCATCATGATGAACTGATGTATGCAAATTGTTGTCACATGGACATTTGGCTGGCTGTATAGTGAATTATTCTGTTTTTCCATAGTGCACATGTTCACACATGTCAGCAGATGCAACAAATGCATAACAGGCACAAAGCTGCCATATGTGAGACCACGCTGATATACACAGAGCTGCCGTTTGTGTCATTCAATTACTAAAAACAGGTTGTAATTGAAATTTAGCCAATAAAAAGCCATAGCTCTGCCAAATTACTTCCCACAAAGATGTCCTCAGGGGGTACTGGAGAAATGTACAGGAGCACGATACAGACATGTCAAAAAAAATGACCTTTGGGAAAGAATTAGATTTAGCAGCAAACTAGTTAGAAATTAGCATATCCAGATGTAGCCGCCTTGATTTGATTTCATTGCCTTAATTGGATTTCATCTGCTGTGCAGCAGTAACATAAAACTAGAGGCCTGGACGTCACAGCGGCTGCGTGTGGATCACCATCACAGCTCTGGGATGATATTAAACCAATATGAGCCAGGAATGTTAATGAAGAGAACTGTTGTCACACGAGGCCCGTCGGTACACTTGGCAATTATAAAGCACCATGGCAAGTGTGCTGTAGCTGCTCCGGAATCGTAATTTCTTTATTTAGACACTCACGGACTGGTGGCAGATTGCAACGAAACGTGAAGTTGTTTTTGTCCCCCCTTTATTCATTTTCAGCTTATTTAAGAAATTCCTTCCTGTCACCTCATGCACAGATTGCGTGTGGACGTGTACCTTTGTATTACATGCTTGTTAAGGTTGTAGCTTTCACACAGCCGTCAGATTTAAAATGTCAGAATGTATGTATAGGTCAAACAGTGAATGTTTGCAATTATGTTGTGCCATATGCCGTGTACTGCGGTTGAGTATGGAAATGAAGGCTGAATGGCTGGATCATGTACAAGCAGATTGCAGAGATTCCGCATACTATGCATCTGCCCACACACGCCAGAGATCAGTGAAACTCAAACTGATACAACAAGGTCGCCAGCAAAATGAGAGAAGGCTCAGTTCCATAAAATTATAAAGCTATTATCTTAATTTGTGTAAAACTGAAAATTAATTGCTTTGGTAATACAGGAAATTTGAGGAATTAGCTAGTCAGCTAAGAATTGAGGAGGCGGTCAACTTTTTATATTGCAGACTAATTGTAGTTTGATTTTTTAAAAGAGTTTCTAAATAAAAAATGAGTTTAGATTTATTAAAATATTTAAGGGGCTCTATGAACGAAATTGTAGCAGTTTGTATTAATCCCTTTTTAATTGGTCATATGTGAGCAGATTGTAACGTGACCTGAAAAATGAGACCTTGCATGTCTCTCTCAGTTGCTCTCGGGTGACGGGTCAGCTCTTCTGCGACAGTCCAAAGGATGTGACTTTATGTACGTTTTCTGAGTGCTGCTAACAGAGAGACGCAGTAGATAACATTAGCTTAGAAATGGAGTTGGCTACCTACCAGGTTCCAGCATGATTCACAAGTTCCCTTTAAATGATGAAAAATACCAGTGTGCAGTAATATAGAAAATTGAAAATGCATTATTGTGGTCCATGAAGATAAATGGAGAATCAATGTTGCATTTAAATCACTGACAGGTGAATCACAAGATGAGTGAAGATTTGTACAATATGATTTGAATGTATAAAATATTAAATGTACTAAAAAGACTAACTTTGGAAAATGGAAATGATAGATTTGTAAAATTCAGACTGCCAAACCTCATTGTGTTCACGTAAAGTTTAGAATGTATTTTTACGCAGAAAGAAGATGTGGAGTTATCCTTCATCTCTTACACTGGAATTGCATTACAGCCAGTAAAGACAGGAGGAATGATTACAGCACATAACCTAAATGTACATATATAGAAAGATAGTATTGAAAAAATGTGAACCTACCATTTAACATCGACTGTATTCCTTCATGGTTTCCTGGACAGAAACTGACACCTTAAAGGATTTTAATTTCTTTTTAAGTAACTATATAAAGATTTCTCTGGCTGTCTCTCTCTCACACACACATACGCGCCTACATACAGCAGCTATAGACCTCACAACACAGCCTCACATACACAGTTCTTCACTTCAAGGCCCAGCAGGTAGCTTTTCATTTGCTTTCTCTTGACCGTGACTAAAAGCCAGTGGTCAGATGCCTGTGGAGCTGCTCTCCAATCATTACCATGTTAATATCTACAAAATAGTCTTTTGAAGCAGGAACAGGGGAGCACCAGGCAGCAGGACATGCAGGGATAAGGGCAAGAGAGGTTTTTCTCTGAATCTCCCCCAAAAAATTGGAATGCAGAAATGGAAGTGGAGAAATAAACGTGCAGAGGGAGCTGTGAGGTTGACCCAGAGAGCGCTGCTGTTTTTAATTCCAGATGATTTCCTCCAGTTTTACCTGCGTCAGGCCAGAGATGCACTGATGGAGATAGCAACCCCTGCTAGTCTCATTAGCCCTCTCCAGCTGCTTCCGTGACATTTTGCTCTTCATCCAAACCCCCAGCGTCCCTCCGAACTACCGCCGCAGCCAGAACACTTCAAACACGCCAACAGTAATTCAGTCCAAACGTAGACCTTCTGAAGCATAATGGAGGCCTCCTTCCAACACAGACATCAATAAAATTGCTATGTGTGTGTGTTTGTGTGTGCGGATGCTCACATTTGTTTTCTTTACTTTTTTACCTCCCACACGCTCCCACCACCATCAGCTGCACTAGCGCCAATATGGCCGCTGTGAACAAAGAGATGGTCTTCCATTAGCGTAATTGGGCAATTTAGCTGCTGCTGCAGCTGAGGGCGGCTTTATACAAGTGGCTTTCCATGAATAACAAATTAGCCGTTACCTGGTGACTGCAGGTCCAACAAGTGGGCCTGTCTACTGTGGAAAAAACTAGCACTTATCAACAATTCAATATGAATAGAAATCTGCTGTTTAACCTTTCCAATGTGTACTTACATGTATAGTTAGATAGAACCATGTGTACTAAGCACATCTTTTGCAAATGAAAGTCGATGTATATCACAAATAAAGCTTTCTGCCGATATATAGTATACTTTTGCTTTAGGGGAAGCATTATTATTAATGAAGTATTATTAAGATACGTTTGCATTATTGCTTGGTGCGTTCGCCCAACATGTGTACATACAAATGGGCTTGTTGCCTCCCTTCATTGCTTCACATCCATCTCCACAGTGGTGTCTGCTGGTTTAAGGTCCAGTGTGTTAGATTTAGTGGCATTAACGGTGAGGTTACAGATTTCAACGTCAACTAAACACCTCTTGTCTCAGCAACCCCTACAGTGGCCGCTAAAAATGCGATAAACGTGAAAGGCCATCTCAAGAGTCAGTGTTTGGATTGTCCGTTCTGGGCTACTGAAACATGGCGGTGCACATGGCAGAGTAATGGAAGGACCTGCCCAACATATCCAGCTGCAGCTGCAGCACCAACATGAAGGAAGTTGAAAGAAGTTATACTTCCAAATATGGTTTGTATATGGATCATAGGCTGATTTGGTCTCAGAAGAAAACAAAAATTACATTTTAATGTTCAAAAATATTGAAGTCGAGGGTTTTAAGTTGCAGCTATACTTCTGAAGATAATAAAATAATAATACGAGGCGCCATAGTCTGAATGAAGACGGTGAACTTTTATTCCGCTCACAACTGCATCACATTATTTGTACCTTTCACAATAAAAGCCCTCAGCAGTATTGTGTGTGTATCAGGGGGGAACTTGAATTCTCATTTTGCTTACAGGCCACTCAATAATATGGCTTCCCATATCAACATGTATGTATAGATATATGTTTAGCAGTCAGACTAACACAGTTCAGAGTTTATCCTTTTTATTTGTCCTTTGTACTTGCTAAAATACATTTATTTATACAATATATTTATTTTTTCAAATTATTTTGTTTTCCTAAGCCACCTTTTTATTTATATGAACTCATTGATTAATAATAATTTGTTTTAGATCTTTAATGGTCTATTGTCTTCTTCAGCCATCATAGCATTGAGCACAAGTGGGCGTGGTTTGAACTCTGCAGCTCTCTCGACCTGCTCTCTCTGCAGATACAAAAAGGTTCATTCTAAGGTAAGAAAAAAACACAATGATTATACACTAATGAAAACCTAACCATGATTTATATTCCATTTCTGGCCCTAATTCTCCCACAGTTACACACAGTTGACTTTTAAGTATTCTAGATGACATTTTTTTTAATATTATTATTGATGTCAAAATTTTCCCAAGGCTGAAAAATGCTTTTTACACGTCAGTTATTCCAGTGTCAAAATCATTTAAAATATTAAAATATTTCTGTCTCACAACACAGAAAAACTCAGCATCATCTGATAAAAATCTGTCCACCCTGACAAATAGTTACAGTCAATAATAGAAAGGGGACAATGTTTGAACACATTTATTCTGCTTTCTGTTTGAGTGTGACCTGTGTGTTGATTCCTGCAGCGGCCAACTGATGAGCTGCCACAAAAAAGGAATGACCTTTCCCCACCTCTCCTTTGGCCATCATGTGCGAAAGGCATTAACCCTTCAGGTTCCTTCAAACAAGCCACAATCAAAGGCTGCAGGGAGCCCTGTGTCAGTATTTATGGCTGTGGCACTGTGGTTCATTTCCATTCAATGCAGCTCTGATAAGCAACTTGTGATAGCCGGGCAACAGCCATCCCCCACCGATTTTCTCCAGGCTGGCAGATAACAGATATAACAGAATGGGACCTCTAACTGTCTTGATTCACACAAAAGAATGACAGAAGGTATTGTGAATGTGTGGAATGACTGTGCTCTTAAAATGAGGACGTGAACAGTGAATTTGCTCAAAGTGATATTTTAAATGTGGCTTCTCCACACTGGGCGTCTTTACACTATATCTCATTTGCTGCCGCTGACCACATCATTAGTTACTTCTATCAAAGCTGATGCTTCCTGCCAATTATATTGACATTCTATCAGCTTGTATTATGTCTTTGTTCATTATGACTTTAATCTATTGGAAAGCTTCTATAGAAAAATATTCGACATGTTACAATTAGAAATAGATTCATCTTCTGTTGTTTGTGTTATCTCTCAGCTTCTGTCCTCTATCAGACATTTTCCAATATCTTTCTCCAACCCTATCATTAGCATTTTCAGTATGCGACTCCCATAGAGACTGTCATCAGCTTCACTGGTCACATAGCTCTGTAACCTTACAGTCGAGCCTATAGCAAGTCTCCTCTGCCAGTCAGAAGTAATGCATTAACATGAAAATCGATCGTGGCTCAGCTGGCTCGATCCGCGATGGCAGAGTGCCAGAGAAAGCAAGTCAATCATGAAGCACTAGATTATTTAATAGATACAGTGGGATATAAAACCCCAGACAGGATCATATCTGTCTGTCACTGTGCTGTAATTATCTAATATCCTGCTCCCCTCCTCTAAACACATAAATCAGGATCGTTTGTTTGTCTACATGCAGACATCTCGTCTCTTCAGCATCCTGACTCTTGTTCTTTGTGACCATCTTGCACCTGGTTTGCTAACAGTAATGACGAGAGAAGAAAATGGTACATTACGCTCATGGAACAGAAAACGTCCCAGTGTTTGCATCCACCATCCACCAACCATCCAACATTTCATTTGTTTCATCTTCTCGCTGACATTAAGCTACCCCAGTGTAGAAGGGAGAGATAGAATGGGTGACAAGAGGGGGGGAGAAATAACAGCAGAATAAGAGAGAATTTGATTGATTGCCCTGAAGAGGATCGAACTCTGAGATCAGCTCTTAGGTAATCCATCAGTCCTCATACAGGGAGGTGAGTGCTGGAATGCAGGAGAATCAAGCTGATGAAAACAGGTGATCTGAGACAGCATCAGGCATCAGGCAGTTCTATTTCCCTTTCACTGATTTAAATGTCATGTTGTATTGATATGTAAAAGCATACTGCATCTTTGCTGATACTTCTTGCCAGTGAATGTTTCCATATCGGTCTTAATATTTCAGCAAAATTCAAAAAGGTAGAGGTCTGAAGTCAAGGCTTAAACATGGTTGGCACTGTGTAGTTTCAGGGAGGACATTTTAATCAGAAGAGAAAGGGCTGGGTTTTCTGCCTACACAAACTAAATAAAGAAACACGCTTTTCTCTCTCACGCTGTTTTGCTTTGTTTATATTTGGCGGACCCTGCCACTAGTCTAGCTTCAAACAGCGACCTGGGGACCTTATTTTCCTCTGAGAACAGATTTCTTATCCAGTTGTCCTCAATAACATTATAATAATATTAATAACATTAATTCACATTAATAAGAGCACATTATAAAGTGTGTATCTCACTGCACAGTCCACTGTGTGACTGTATGAACTTCTTATCTAATCCTCACCATCTCTCCAGTGCCCAAAGTCAAGCTCTGTCTTTGCTCAAATCAGTCAGATCACCTGGAATACAAAACTGTGCAATAAACATTATTTTGGATTTCTGTGTTGGGGTAAGATGTGTATGATTGAGGAAATCCCTTTCCCATGCTCAGAAATTACATGGTTAGATGAAATCCCCTCCTTAATGTTCACCACCAACACTGTGCAGAGTTCACTGAAAGGAAGACAATTCGAGACATTTACTTACTCTTATATTCAGTCATCAAATATAGTTTTACAATTGAGTTGAGCCAAAATGAAGTGAGATAATTCTACTTGTCTAAAAACCTTCAAGGAGCCAACACTTGATTTGTGGAACAAATTTGTTTGTGTTACACACAACTCAAACGACCTCACCCTATTGGCTGATTTTCCGCCTGATTTGTGAAAAACACAGACTCAGTATGACATAAATTGACAAAGAGATGGATATGAAGGCAGTGTGGCCCAGTGGAATTACAATTCATTTCCTGACATGAATAGAAATGAAAGTGAAGTGACCCCTGCCAGCCATAACTGAAGCCAGACAGCAATGAAGAAAGGATATGTCTGAAAAAAGAAAGTGGTTCAGAGTGGGGAGGGGTGACGGAGGGTGACCCCTGGTTGCAATGGCCCATGTTGTATATGGGCCACGTCTTGCCTTGTCAGATGAGGCCTATGTTTTCATTTAAAGAAGTCAAAGCACGCTGCTGTATGTCTGTGGTTCCCTGCCAGATGGACCAACACATGGCCAGAGCATTGTCATTCAGATGCAGCGTGTGCTGCGTCGCTCTTAATAAAGCACAAGTGCATAAATTCAAAAGCTTTACGGGGCGATATGGAAATTCGTATCATCTGTTACTGTGTGATTTGGGATTTGAACATGTGTTTGCTTAACTTTACACACAGTGTCAGTTACCTTTATTAAATCTTACATTTAGACAAGTGATGGAGTCTGTTACCTAAAATCATTTACATTACCAAGTTTAATTACCAAGTACATTCTGCAGGAAAAGTTATCGCTGCCAAATTATGTTCAGCAGCAATGAAGAAAGCGCATTGTCTTTGTACTGCTCAAAAGTGATGAGGAGGTGGTCGGGCTAGATAGTGGCTGTAGAAAGTGCAGGATTGTGACACCCCCTGAAGACCTGTGGGGTAGACTGCAACACAAGTCCAACAGAGCCCGGCTTTATTTGCAATAATACTTGACAGAACCTAAAATCTCGGTCAGAGAAAACTGTTATCACACTGTGGTTATCAACTGTCTTCTTTAGCCCAGGCTGTCTTCATCAGGCTCTGTGTGTGTCCCCATAAAAGGGGGTGTTTGGTGCGTCATTTGACTCTACTACTGCACAAAATGGACTGATCCTGTGCCTCCTACTTCAGCCAAGACGAAGAGCAATGAAGAATATTAAATAACTATTACAGCAAAAAAGGCAAATAAGGGAATGCTGACAGGAAATGTTTTATCATGTTAATTGGTAAGTTAATATAATATTTACTACAAAAAATGCCTGTTTCATTTCTGACTGGACAACTGCACATTGTGGAGCCCTTAAACTTGCCACAACATATTTAAACATTAGCAATACTCAAGAACTGCATTTAGGCCTGATACTGTCCAATAGTGAAGGATATGGAAATCACTTTAGTTTGTGGTCAGATGAAAGTGAAGCAGTTGTACTGATTGAATATAACCTGTGATAAATACTAAAAAATGTATTAAGTGCATTTTCTATTTGTGTTCTATTAGCTGCACTGCTGCCACTGTGCCTCCGTCATTCTTTCAGTGTGTGGGTGATATGCAGTGTAAAATTAAATTGTTGATATTACCTGAAGCAAAAAGAAAACCTTTTTTTTTTTTCCGGTTTCACCAGCTGAATGCATGTAGGTACCTGTGGCAAACAACACAACGTGTGCATGCAGTTCGTGCCTCTGTAATTACACAGCTTTGTTAGGTGACATTACTAATGTATGGCTCAGAAAAGTTTGCATATGTAATGTAATTTCCCTCAGCTGAGAATCTGCATCACTCAAAGAGAATATTGTCAGCTGTTACTGAAAGAGTGGCACTTTTTATAGCTTTATATAGATTTAAGTCTGAAACCTATACCTGGTTACCAGGTTACCATGGTGACCCAGCCAGGTTAAAAGAAAGCCACCTTAGTGACACTGAAAACTCTGTTTAGGCTCAACATACTGGACTAATGCATTTTACATCCTGGGTCTTGTGTGTGGTTAGCTTTAGGAAACAGAGGCCCTTTGGTTGAAGTTTGGAAAAGATTGTGGTTCCAGATAAATGTAAATTTAGTAAATGATATGAATGAACAGCACCCTTCACACACAGAATTCAGCTAAAAGTGCTGTATAATTCAGCAGCAACAAAATCACAGGTTTAACACCATACACATACACTAGGAGGGAAGGAGAAAACAGCATTAGCACAGTCCCTTTGGAAGGATTAAAACAGACTGCTGCTAATTATAGGCTGTACTACAAAGATAAAGTTTTGAGTTGTCATTTAAAACTATCCACTGAGTCAGCAAATCTCATATCTCAAGGCAAAGTGTTCCATTTTGGGGGGGCATTGTAGCTAAAAGCTTCCCCAAAGGTTTTTGTGGTGACCTTGGGAACAGGGAAAAGGGCATCTGCTGAGGATGTTTGAGTTCCTGGAGGATCATAAAACAAAGGGGAGTTTGTGATATAACAGTTGGCAAGGCCATGCAGTGCTATGAAACGCCCTGTCTCATTCTTCTAGTCACTATTGATTTTTTTTGTATTTAAATATCCAATTATTGATTTTTCTGCTGCAGGGGCAGTGAAAACTGACATGATCACCTTTAATCTGGAGTTGTGTGTCTGGCCACCTGGTGAATAGGCTATGAGTCCGATATTAACTCTCTTTTATCTCTGTTTGTGAGAAAAATGTCTTGCTCTTTAGCTGCTAAATGCTCCACTATGTTCAACAGCCTCTACCTGTTTTTTTCCCTGAGAACAGCTGCTTGCTGAAAATGATGCTAAGAGAGCAGTGAGAGTGAACCCAATAGTTTTGTTATCCAGACAGCTAAATAATGAGTTGTCAGTGTTGTTGTCATGAAAACGTGGATTGTAGTCACTATGAGGTTAGTGAAAGATTGAGGTTTTGATAATAAAGTCAACACAAATATATCTCATGGTCAGGTCATCTCTGCTGTTTTAAACACTATCTTTCAATAATTTGAACCAAGTGCTTTAAGTGCCTAAGCAGAGGCATACAACTGATTAAAATAAAAGGCTGCTATGGTATTGAAAGGAAAACACATACAAGTTTATATCTATCTATCTGTAATGAGATAGTTCTTTGGAAATTCACTTTTTCTTCTTTTGCTTGAGCAGCACATCTCTGTATTTCAGTCCAGCAGCGATCCACTCTGCTGTATTCTGAGCACACAATCCTTCCTGTCCACTGAAGCTGTGCTTCTGAGGCAAACTCTGGAAAGCCAGGTTAAAAGACCAGCACACACACTGTACGCAGTAGGTGATGGGCGGGGGGGTCTGCTATTGTTGGCACACATTATTTAATACCTCACGCTTGTTAAATATGGAACCATGGCTTAGGGAAAATATGAGGGAAAACAACAAATTGCCTTACTATCATTTCCACTGAATCTGAATCAAATTGCCCTCTGGCGGTGTGCACACAAACACACACGCTCTGACACACACAGCTTGCTGCAAGCAGCTGGACCGGGTTCTGGGACTTTTATCCCTGTGATCTCCCGCTCAACTCAGTCCACTGTAGCCAATATAAAAGCTGGCAGAGCAAACAGCAGTTGAGCCAAACCAAGAACCACAGTGACCATTTCAAATAAGTGGTATTCAAAGTCACAGCCACACATTTGATGTGTGTCCATTATAGAGAAGAAATCATACATACTGCTTGGATACATTTTGAATGACCATTAAGTTTCCAACTGTAGCTGGTTTTACATTGTCATCTACAGTGCTGTGTCTTATATAAGCAGCATTAAAGGCCTCTATTGACTTCATAATAACCTCCACTGTTTTTCGTCAGACAAGTCTGACTTCCACAGTTCAAATGGCGTCTATGATGACAGATGACACTGGCTGATTCTATATACATTTTTTAAGAATCTTGTAGACAAAGTTTACAAAGTCTAATGAACACTGACAATGCTCGTGTCACCATCAGTAAGGGTTGAAACACCTGAGTCTGACATCTCTGAAACTTTCATCATGGAGTGTGCGGCCCTGACAACAGCAGCCTATCTCTCTGTCAACTCTGAGCTCATTTAGAACATTTATTTTTATTTTATTTTATTTTGAGCTTTCACTTATTTTCTTTTTGGTATTTTTGGCAATCATCATGTTATTTTAGATATCTCAATGTCTTTCTCAAATCTTTTCTATCGATTTGACACCAGTATTGTGGAAATAAAGAGTGACATATCTGAGATATGTCACTGAGATGAGATGAGTATGAACTGGTCTCTGATTAGACAGACCAGAAATATAGAGAAGAATACGAACCAACACTCATGTCTATTGATTCCTACCCAACCTTCACTGACCCATTAACCCATCCTACTCACATTCCAAAATTCCCCCTGTAGCTACAGAAAAACACACATTAAGCGAGAGGAAAATACAAGTACACTGAAAATCATCGGTTTTGCTCGATTTCAGTTCCTGTCTATGTGAACAATCCTAATCCTGGCATCGGTTTGCCTACAATAAAATGTATGTCCTCCACAAAAAAAAAACACAAAAAAATAAAACTAAGTAAAGGTGATGATGGATGAGGTAAGATACATGTATTCACCTTCAGTTGACAGTATGGCTCTCTACTGGGACATTAAAAGAAGTATGTAAGGAGGAGCTGTAACAACGCATGGATCTATAAATTGTTCCAAGTTAAATCAGGGTCCATCTCCGTGTGCAGGCTTGCAGACACAGAAGGAGAAAATGGATTTCAGGAGTGCGGTCACAAATCCTGATGTACTGTACAGCGGGCATCATATGAGTATAAATCCAGGGTTCTCCCTGACCTCAGCAAGAACGCTACCCCGCAATCACCCTCCTGTGAATGAGGCTCCTGCCATCCCATCCCATCTCATCTCAGACTCTCCAGGCTCTCCTTCTCCTTCACCTTCCTTCTCTTCGTGCAATCTAACTTTACAAGACCAACTCTAGCATTCAGGTGCTCTCAGCAGAGCTGTGTCGGCACTACACGTGGCTGGGGATATTCAAAGTCATTATCAAGGCGAGGGCTGGAGAAGATAGTGTATCTGAGTGTGAAGGGGAGATATGAGCTGAAATGGTGCAGTAGCTGGTGACATTCACCAGGATGCTGTCGGACACAGGAGGTGTCTACAGTTACTGAAACTTTCTTACTAAAATGATGTCAAAGTCCTTTAAAGTACAGTTCAGCGTGATGCGAGTGTTGCTTATTCTCTCTAATTGCATATTTATAGGCATTGCTTTATTAATGTGGGAACACCAAAGACTTAGATTTGAAAAGATGTTTGACTTCCGCTTCTACTTCTCTGATTCCTGTATTTTCCTCTATGATTAAACTTTCCAATAATAGTAGGATTAAAAAGCTTTTGATCGCAACCCATTCAAACTAACAGAGAAACCAAAGACACTTCTGAACTAGCAATTCAAATCAAATGGAAGGTAAAACTAGATGTCAGATAATTATTGCCTCAGAATTTCAGCCCTCTTACAGTGGATCTCACTAAAAACTTGGTATTTTAGCAGGGTGGCTTGGTTTTGCAGGACCAAGCAGTAACGCTTTGGTGACTGTATCACCCCATGCTCACTATGTGTCAATGATTTGTATACATTTGACAAGTTTTTTGGCGGAAAGCCTTCAGGAAGTCAGGTAATATGGTACAGAGATGGAGTTTTCACAGTGAGTCGTGCTGGATGAATGGACTTTAAATACGACTCCAATGCCGGTATTCAGTGTTATGTAATCTGTGTGTGGTTAGACATTTGTGATTTTTACTTTTAGATTTACTGAATTTATTGTTTTCAGGTATTTTAAATACACATTTTCAGTTTTCAGTTGCAGTTTGGTTATGTTTAATTAACAAAACTACTACTACCAACGTTTTTAGAGATTCCCTTCTTAAAGTATGTGAAGGGAGAAAATAATTTTAAAATATTTTGTTAATTTCCCCACAGAAACCTAGTTTATATACCCAACTCCAAACAAATAAAAATGACTGCAGTGTCTACAGTGGTGGAGGAAATGCAGAAAGCTCCAATTAATGATGTAGTCTACTTTTTGCCAGGTCCACGGCCCTGTCTCTAATTTGCTTTAAAAAATCTTTAAAACGTGTTTCATCTAGCTTGCTGACACCCCTAGCAGCCGAATAAAAAGATGAAATGTGGCTGAGGAAGCAAGAGAGGGTAGGAAAGACTGCAGAAAGAAGAAATGGAAAGTCAGCAACAGAAGATGCAAAACAAGTTCATGGCATGGTGAGTGCTAAGGAAGAGGAGATTGTAAAGGAAACACATGGACAAAAAGTGTGTTAGGAAGTTTGTCTTCCATCCAGCGAGAACAGAGAAAAATAACAAATAACAAACGCAGGCAGTTTCGAAGTCTCCTCTGTACAGTTGCTGATCGATACCAATGGCTTCTCAATTTTGCCGTGCAATGAGTTCTCAATAAAACCGGTGAATGGGCATTACGCCCCCTCCCTCCTCTTACTGAATCCAATTCCACAGACAACTCCAGACTTGCCCATAATGGATTCTCTATTTCATAGGCTTTGGCTTGTGTTCCTATGGCGCTTGGTTAATATTTCAGCCCGCTGTCTCTCTTCCCCGCACAGCCCACTTTGTTGTATTGATTTATTTGTGCATCCCCCTACATACCACCTCTGTGGTGGGAAGACGATCTATTATGGAATTTAATACCTTTCAAAGAGCTCATTTTCTTCTGTTTCTTTCTTCTTTTTTTTCTAGAAAACGTCTGGGGATGCAGAACGTTCCGTGCTGTATGGGAGTGGTCAGAAAAGCTGGTGTCATTTATCCAGCGTTATCCTCCCACTAATAAACAGGAAGTGTCTCGTTTGGCTCTTGGTTGCAAAGCATCCTTCACACCACATGCAGTATAGATAAGAACTGCATTAGTGGGAGTTAAATAAGCAGTTGGCTGAGAAGGAAGACTTCCGTTTCCTGCTTGGGGTTGGGGGAAGCAGCGTAGGATGATACGTGAGGATGTTGAAGGATGCCCAGTGCACAGATGTGGAGGAGGAAGCCTGAACCCAGGACACACAGCCGCTATCCTGTATCCTGCCACCTCCGCAGAACACCTGCTCAGTTTGTTAGAATGACAGTCTTCCTCACACACGCACAGTGAATCATAAAGCAACCTAAACACTGCTGACTGAAGATGAGGGGATGTAATTTTGAATGTAGAGTGTGATGGAAACCAGTTGCAAAACCTCTGTTAATAAACTGGAATATGCCACGCAGTAAAATCTTTTATCCTGCTTGTGTCTGCACCGTGTATTACAGCGCAAAATTCAAAGAAAAGTCTGGATAAATGGCTGGGTAAGCATAATGTATGCAGATGTTTCCCAACAAGGGTATCATATGATAAAATTAATTAATTATATCCTGTCATGACTCTAGGAAAGATCATGCTTTGGCTTAAAACACCTGTTTTGGTTGCCACGAACACGGCTTGAAATTGTCCCGAGGTCTCCTCAAAGATATCAAGTTGTAACTCCACCACTATCCACTCCACCTTGTGATATGAAAGTCAGGTCCTAAACATGTAATGTGAACATGATATGACACGTTATAACATGTATAAATATGAATGTATCAGTGGTTTGCAGAAACGTTAACTGCCAACATTGTGTCCTTGTGACTGCAATGATCCAGCTCTGTGACATGCTGTGTTAATTCCATCAATAAAGCCAAATGTTTCCGTTGACGTCCTATATTTCATACATAAAATGAAAAAAAAATGAAATGAAAAAGTATGAAAAATACAAAAAATATAATGGGAAAGATGGGCAAATGGACCAGTAAAGTAGAATGTTATCTGCTGCCCAGAACTATCTCTTCTTCAGGAACTGATTTAGCTTCTTGACCTGTTTACCTGCACTAGTTAGGATCATATTGCATTTAGAAACACAATGTCTCTGCCACTATTATTATAGTATTCAAAGGACAACATGTAAACAACAAACAAATTTGCAACCACAGTCCCACTGAAAATTAGACTTCATGGAAGCAGTTGGGATCAACCATGAAAACATGCAGACAAAGATGGCGACCTTCACCAAAAGGTATGTTAACAACATTAACGAGGACTGCGTATTTGAATATAACGTGTATGAATGAGGGCATTCAAATATGCCACACCAAAAATATCTTTGTCATTGTTAGCCAACATTTTAGCTGCTCATCTCAAGCTAACCCCAGACGGTGAGAGCAGATGAGTCAATAGTGTCCACTTCCTTAAAAGGGAAGGATCAGGCAAATCAATCAAAGCATATTCTGAGTGATCATCCAATGATCAAATATTTCCACCATGACAAGGGTGATCTCTTTTGAGATGCCCCTCAAGAGAAACAAGTCACTGAATGGTTTGATGAGCATGAACTGATGTGATTCATATGGCCTTTGCAGTCACCAGATCTGAACCCAGCTGAACACCTATGAGAGATTTTGGAACATTTTCCACCTCGATCATCCAAACACCAAATGAGGGAGAAGGAAGAATGCTGTTCATCTCTATGACGAGTAGCACTATAGCTGTTATGGAGCCTCATGTTCGAACAACAGCTTGTTAAAGGGTCTTCATGGCCGCCAGATAAACACAACTAAATGTCTCCAAGGTTATATCATCTACTCGGGTGAACGAGAGGTATTCTTCTTTAACAGACAGTTTATGTTAGGATGAGAGGAGATACTAGAGATGTTTGACACCACAATAGCTGTTCTCAGAAGACTAAATGGACTGAAGCACACTGATTGATTTAAAGCAGTGGCAAACAGTGCAGCGTTGAAATGTTTGCACTATTAAAGGCTGTGAATCGATCGATGTGCTCCAGTTTTTTGTCCTCTGGAAGTTTGCTGTCCTCGAGCTGAGAAGCACCCGATTCAGCTGCATTTTGCTGGAAAATGTGCAAAGAACCCTGTTTCAACCACAAATGCTGTCAGTCACAGTCAACACTTTCTACACAGTTTTGGGTCTGTCAGATGATTCCAGCCTTGTGTTTAATCAAGTGGCAGTCAGATTTGGGAACTGACTTGCTGGAATAATCTAATTACCCAGAAGGAAACTCCAATTTGTCACAATTATCGCAAAAACACTAATGAAATTACAGAGAAAACAGGCTTTCATGAAAACCTGTCTGAAGAGACAATGATAAATAGATTTACAATTAGGACAATTCAATTGTAAAATTACAGAGCATAAGATGATTACCCTCGCCTCAACATAATGGTTGATGATGGTTGTGCGTGATAATTGCATTCTGCAAATTACACTCTTTATAAATTAACTTAGAATAGATTGTTTTAGTGCGTGCTGTATAGATTTTGGAGTCAAACTGGAAGTAAATCGTATTGTGAGGACAAATCAGAGGATTTCAGTTAGCTGTGTTTCTAATTGCAAATTCCAGCAGGGAACAAATAACTTGTCTTTTGCAAAAAAAAAGAAAAGAAAAAAGGAAATGCAGGATAACTGCAGTACTTCTGTGCATACAGCTTGGTTGTATCTTATAGGTATCCACAGGTCTAATCCCTGACTGAGATGCTTTATCTAAATGGCAGCTATTAGTGAGTCATTAGGGCTCACAGGCCAGTGTGGAACTGCTTCATAATATAAACCTATCAATGAAATGATGGTAATTACACGCAAAGGTGGACTTTCCATTCAATTTTAAAAGTTTAATGAAGGAGAAGGAGGAGAAGGTAAGAAATAATGACATGTTCTGACACACACACACACACACATACACACACACACACACTCTTATGTACTCGCCCAGACCTTCCTTCCTTTACATTTGTTAAAACTTAATACTCTCACTGCAACTTTAAAGAGGATACTGGTGACATTCAGATAAATGTTTAGTTTTGTGTCAGTTCTCAGTGCTTGCTGTGCTGTGCTGTGATTTATGCATGTTGTAGTGATTGTTCATTTTAAACTCAATCTTTACAGTGTCACAGCCATCAACAGCTGTCATTGCTAACAGAGTCACCAACAATAACATGCCTCAGTAAGGTTTGTACCAGGTCACTGAAACATTATTTCCTGACAGTGGTGATGGAATGTTACGAAGTACATTTACTCAAGTACTGTACTTAAGTACAATTTTGAGGTACTTGTACTGCTGCTATTTTTGTAAACTTCCACTCCATGACATTTTAGTCACAGATATTGTACTTTATACTCCACTACATTTATTTGATGATAGTTACTAGTTACTTTGCAGAGCCAGCTTAGCACATTTTTTAAATAATTCATTTTATCAGCAATCTGAACAGAACTAAGCTGAATATTGCATCTGATAATCGACCAACCCATAGTGTACTGTGTGTACATGCATGTAAATATATTTATAATTTAGTTTTACTTAAGCACATGTATTGCTAGAACATTACTTTGAGACTAAAGTACATTTGATATCAGATACTTTAAGACCTTTACTCGAGTACTAGTCTACCTTACAGTATATTATACTTTTACTTTTACCAAAGTAATACTTCAATTCAATATCTTTACTTTAACTCAATTATAACTATCAGCTACTTTTTACAACACTGTGTGGCAGTGTCTTCAGTCACACTCTGCAGCTGTCAGGTGATTAACAGCTCGTGATACATCAGTTAAGTCACCGTTAGTTAATGATGGAACTGAGACCAAACCAAATAACAGCCTTGTGTTACAGTATGACTTGGTTGTTCACTGAGAATACTGACTGTTGGTAAATGTTTTCTTCTGCTGAGAGGTAAATGAGCCCTGATGTTTCCAACAATGCTGACTGTGCTGAGACACCATGACGATTGTTATAAAAGAGGGGTGGAGAGCAAACGTTAAAATACCTGCAGTGTCTTGTTATTAAATATCAATCTCTTCCCTAATCGATCAGAAGCCTGGATCCTGCTCCTAACTCCTCACTAGTATGTTACAAAAAGGAGCAGCAGCCAATCAATCTGCATTTCTGATTGATTTCTCTAACCTGCTATTCTTGTGAGGAAATTTGCCATGAATACAAGAGTGTGCTGCATGTCCACAGTACAGCAGACGTACATCACGCCCCATTGACAGTAGCATATATCAGAACTATATTGCCTGGGCATGGATCGATCGCCTCTAAGACAAGATCGTGATGAGGATTGTGGAGAGGGGAAAAATAAATTTCAGCCTTCAGCGTCTCATCTCGATATCCCCAACTAGCCAGACGTTGAGAGGGGAAATCTTCCCTTTCTCCCGACTGTGTTATTGTTCTATTGTCACCTGGAGACAATGTTAATGAAAATGATGGTGGTACATATATGAATTAAGCTGTTCTATAAAGATATGCATCATATATTCAGTTTTTGATCCTCTAGAGTGGAATAATTTATTATCCTGGTAAACTGACTAAGGCAGAAATTCTTTCTGTGCTTCACAAGACAAATATTATAATTAAAACAGGAGGAGATATGGGATTTGACTGTAAGATAAAAGGAGATTTGGCTCTAGCAGCTCTTTTCATGTGCTAAGCAAAAGAACCATTGTGTTTTGGGAGGCTCACATTTAAAATACGCACACTGATTCATTGCAGCGTCCTGCTAAAATAAGAATACAGCGGTCAGAGTGCAAAGACTCTCTCTTGGTTTATATTCAAGCATCTGAGCACGAGAGCAGAACCGAAGGGACGCCAGAGTGAGCAAAAAGCATAAAACTCCATTTAGTCAACCTGAAACACACTCATATAATACACACACCCACGCTAAACCAGAGTGGTACACATAGGTTTACTCTTATATGCAAGCCCACACACTCACACACACACACACACACACACACACACACACAGACAGGGGATTTCAGATCAATGCACGAGGAGAATCAATGGGAGGTGGGGGCTGGGATTGGCTCATGGCAAAGATATATTTAGAAAGGTAAAAGACCTGCAAGTGGGACGGCTGCAGAGGAGAGAGCAGGAGGAGAATGAGAGGGAGCAGGGGAGAGGAGAGATTCTGTGGAGTTAATTGATTTAAGTGAGGTTGAGGAAGGCGACGCCGCTGGAATGCACCCAGTCTCCCTGAGGTGCTCATTGATGCCAGATGCTGCTCACCTATAGCAATTACCTGCACATCTGATCTCCATGTCCCACATTACCAAACAAACCATATGTAGGCTCTTTCAATCCAACAAGCTGCCACTCCTCTAACATCTTCTATCTCCTGTTACTGAAAAAAGTTCTCCTGAACATCAGAACATTTTAACATGTTGAGACGTGCACAGTCAATTAAAAAACACAGCTGTTCTTTTCTCCTCTGCTACTATAGACTATAGCATTGTTTGGGAGGTGTGTTTTCTGGCTGTAGATCTGGAGACTCATTTGAGTTTTCAGAGGTGTCTCAGTTTGGCATTATGAACTTATGGTGTGTTGATCTGCCAGAGAAGTACACTAAAGAGCAAATGTAAAGCATTTTTCTCTTTTCAAGGCATCCTTTTCAGGATACTTGGTCTATATATTGACGTTTTTTAAAACTACTTCTTTAATAACATCCGTCCTCTTCAAATGAATAAACAACTTTATAAATCAGTGATAATGACTAAAGGATATTCAGAACACACTCCATTCCAACTGCTGCCGTAATGTCTTGTCCTTTGCTTAATTTGGATTTGCATAAAACACAGAAGGACCTCATGATGAAGGTGCATTTATATACATCTATACTTTCAGATGTCCACAAGGAAAGGACAGTGAGGCCGCCCACACAAACACACATATCCATAAGAGATGGAGAGGGGGCGTTTCAGTGTGCCAGGGAGAGTGATGGATGAAGGTATGTCTGAGGGCGGGACGGGCCAACAGGGAGGGTGTTGCAGATCAGCGACGCCCACTCACCTGCCACAGCCCCCTAACAAAAGCCACCAAACCAAAGGAAAAAGCCATTTGAAGCTGTGAAACCTCTAAAAGAAACATGAGTTTATATAATAACATAACACACACAGTTGTGAGCCAACAGCTCATGTAGTTGAAGCTGAGGTCAAAGCCCTCAACTTTAGTTGTTTTTTTGTTTCTGCCCATGACACTTTGTGTATACTGTACATCTTCTATGTGTGTATGACTGACAACCCCAATGAAGATCTCTGTCGCCACCTGGTGGTTAAACATGAACACAGCTCATTCATGCTTTCTAAGCTACAACAAAGACCAGACATCTCTCATCATATTCCACCAAAATCTGAACACTCTTCACATCTTCAGACACAGTTGAACAATGGGTGATTTTTAATTTGTCAGCAAGAGAAACAGCCAGACATACGGTGGGGTCCAAAAGTCGGAGACCACAATGAAAATCCCTTTCTATGTCACACAAACCTGGAAATAATCAGAAAGTTTGAGCATTCAGAAAGAAAATGAAAGTGTCAGAAGTCAAAGAGGAGTTTTCTCAGCATCAAATCAAAAGGGGAATAAACCACTATGATATTCTGATAATCATGGACATTTTATCATTTGTAATGAAACAATAGGTAGAGCATTCAAAACAAATGTGAAATAGAAGTATCTTGACTAGTGTCCTCAGACTATACACACATGTAAAAGGAAACTAAGTGCTGAATGTTCCCTCTGATATGTTAAGATTTAAAACACCAGCTAGATAGTTCGAGCTGGCTGCCAGAGGAGGGCTCCCAGTGTGACAGAGGACAGGAAGAGACAGAGCTGTGTACACTTTCTCACCTCATGTCAAAAATACCAGACTTTGAGAGGGAAACATTTCCCTTTTATAACCAGAATTTCTCCTGAATTGAAATACAAAACATTACAAAATGAAACTCCCCCTTCTACTAGGAGGAAAATGTGAAATAACTGCAGCACCTGAGAACAAGCAGTGGAAACTAAAATGAATGAAGAATGATCTTTGGATGTTGTTGTTTGTTCTTCTTCTTATTGTTATCTGTTCTTTTTATGACTATTTATTTACTGTTCGACTCTTTTCCTGTTGGAGTTTACTAAATGTATTCATTTTATGCCTCTACTTCTTGGTGCTTTGTCAATGTTGTTGTTGTGACATTCATGCCAATAAAGCAAATTTGAATCAAGTCAAACTGAATATGACATATGATACTGACATGAGTTTGACCCCCTTGTTATACCCAGTAACTGTATGCTGCATAGGTTAGATTGTTATCTAACATGAAATGTTATCTATCAACCCTGGAAGTAGAAAATAACCAAGGACATTTACTCAAGTGTAGCACTCCACTACAGTGCACAAACAGAGTAGGTGTGTATTATCAGATACACCAGTCAGGATAAGACTCATGTATCTCACTTCCAAACTAAGTCTGTCACCCATTTCCTTGGTGTGTTGAAGCCCAGAATAGATTCAAGTGATTTGCTTCCTTTAATAAGGGAAGTTTGCATTTTTCTCCCCGTGCTTGCGTGGGTTTCCTCCAGGTTCTCCGGTTTTCCCCGACCAGTATCATATATATATGATATGTGACATAAATACAGATACATTTGGATTTCTGGCTCATTTTGTAAAAGTACACAACATTTCTTCAAATGATGGCCATCTTATTTTGGAGGGAAAAACTGCATCATCACAGATTACTTATGTGTGGGTTAGATGGGTTGGTGATTGAGCAGCAGACTGTGACGTGTTGCTGACATCTGGTGTTTGATACGGGCATGACACTGACCGGCCAGTCTGGCTCAGGAATATCCCCATGGGAATTCTCAAGGGACTTTTTCCCCTCTGCTAACTCTGTATTCATGAACGAGCCCAGCAGCTGTTAGACAGCTCCTCATCCTCAGACCTAATGAACAAGTTCCAGAGAAGAACACTGAAACAATTAGTGAAGAGTTAAACAGCTAAGAAGCTTTCATGGTCGGGATGAAAAAGTTTGAGCTGAAAGTGTTTATACCTACCAAATGATATAATAGAGAATCCTGTAGTCGGCTGTTGGTCTGATGAAGCTGAGCTTTGCCTATCAGGCCACTAGAGGGAACCATAGATCTATATATTAGGTCGTGTATGACTATCTGTGAGGCAGTAGTAACATGTGAACAATGTTTGACTGTGTGTAAGGTCGAACATGATTCATCACATGATGTTTGCCACGTTTTATATTGTTAGTCATGCAGGACACAAAAACTGTATCCTCACTGGACGACATTTTGAGCAGAGGGCATAAAATCTGAGCATGCAAAGTCAGATTGAGACCAAATCAGATAATGTACCCTGAAGGTATCACACTGAGTTTGCCTCTCATTATTAATGATTTCCAAAGTTCATTTTGTAAAAGCAGCAGTTTCCTTCTTTAACTAAACACTGTGTTTCTCTTTTTAAAGTAAAATGACAGACAGCAAGTCAGAGGCTCCTGTGATCCACTAGAGGGCGCCACTATTTTACCTCTACAGCCAGCCTATTCAACTGGCAGCCCACAGGCCACATCTGTTAAAAAGCAACCTCCGAGTGGCCCAGCATAAAGCTACACAATATAAAAACCACACCTATAGTGTATATATATGTCTCACAGACATATTCTTATAGATTTGATGTACATACGTTATAAGTCACCATACTCTCATATACCTCATCAGACAGAATCCTTTATCTTTATCAATAACATTCTACTTAGAGTAAGTTTTCTTTTGTTTGTTTGTTTGTTTAAAATGTGTTATTGCCAAAAGTAAAACAAAATTTAAATAGGCTGCTGAAAATGTCTGGCCCATCTACATATCCTGGTGTTATAATCTGGCCCAGTTGAATATGAATTTAATAGCCCTGCTCTATAGTATCCTTTACTGGTGTTGTGCCAGTAAATAACTACATAACTAAATGAATGCACTTAGATTTACCATGACCTGGATGACTGAGAACCTTCATCAGCAACTAAATAAATGGTTTCTCTGGTTCTGCCACCAGTTTGGCTTTTCCTTCATGGCATCAGTTCAAGTACTGAGTAATGCACCTGAGTGGAGTGAGTAAAAACATCAAGAGTACTTTTTATCTTGTTCACAACTACTCCTCAAGTTGACCAAAGCTAAAGTGATAGTCTCCTGTTCCATTCTCCTAATTCAAAATGGGAAGTTCCCCACTCTGCAGCCAGCGGGATGCAAAAACCCAGTGTTGTCTGTCACAATCAGAACAGTCCTTGTGCCTTTGATGAGCTCTGTCAGAGACGCCCTTTGCCCCTGACATTTGCTTTCATGTGCGGGGCTTTTTTGACTGGCAGAGCTCTTTCAAATGCAAAGCCAGTGGATGGAGAGAGAGAGAGGGGAGGGTATGAAAGGGCACAGCGAGGGATGGAGAGACACACCCTGTCCCCTGCCACCTCCCTAACACTCCCTTTGTCGATCGCCTTGCTCACCAGGTAGGGAGGTGGCTGCTAATTGGAGGGGTAAATGCTGCAGCACGCATTCTCATCGTGCTTCCCCTGGAGGAGGCGCTCCAGAGAGATGGCAACGTGACTCCCTACGCTTCTGCTTCTTTTCACTACATGTTCTAATCTTTACTGTTTTCTCCTTTTTCTTCTTCTCTGTTTTCTCATAATATCAAAACCTGCAGTAGGTCACACGCAATCAAACAAAAGCAAAGCACTCTCTTCCATCTAATCTAGCTCTATACCAGATTATATTATTACAAACTAAACTTATATTTCCGTCATAGTAGCATGAGGATCTGCCGTGTTTCAAGATATTATCAAAAAGATAGAAACTGATTTAGAGCCATTTTGACCCATTTTCTAAATATGCAAATATGATTTCCTCCAGGTAAACAATTAAAAAATAATAAATGAATGGAGAAAATAAAATTAATATATATACACAAAATAAAAGATCATATTTTATCTTATCAAATAAAAGTAAGACCGAAAATATATAACACAGAGAAATATAACAGACTATTGACTCATTTGTTTTTCTCTTGTGTTTTGTCCATTTTGCAATTCTGTTTGATGTTTTGTTTCGGAGTTCATTAAATTTAAACACCTTGGCAATCACACCTGGACATGACTTTGTACACAATACAGTTTTATCCCCTGCCATCGACTAGCTTGTTGCCTGTACACTCTGGCAGGAACGTTGTTTGTTTCGGGTTCATAACTGCTTTTTGTTTTCAGAGGGCCTGAATGTATTTATTTGAAATAAATCCACCCTTAAAATGGCTCTATTTGGTCTGCAGCAAACATCAGCAAATCAGCATAAGACTTTACTTTGATGCCAGCAACTGGAATTTTTAAACAAAGTATAATATTTTTTTGAAACTGATACTGGGAAAGGCTTGTTCTTCAACAAAACGCTGCAGGAGGCCAGACATTGCTTGTGTTGATTAGAGGTGACGTCACACTGCACTGACTCACACCTTGTGCCGCCTCACCATTCTTTCCCACCTAGTCTGTACTAAGCAGCTCATTCCTTTGTGTCAAGGTGAGCACAGCTGCGGTACAAGGTCAGATGATGTGATACTGGGCGATGATATCACCCCTGTCAGGACTGCAGGATGCACATGCCCAAACTGGTGAGGTCAGCCTCATTCTGTTGTTCTCACCTCTTTAAATTCAACCGAAGATCAGAGACTGTGTATATAAAGGAGCGTGCTCTGAACTGACCCTGTCCAAGATGTCAGACACAAAAGTTGATATATGCATATTTTAACCATGAACCTGTTTTGAAATGATGTCACCGGTCTACGGCATATACATGTGGGTCAGCTTTCTTTGTTTAAACTTAATGTCACATACAGCCCTTCCTTGCACCCATTCATCTTAACAGTGTGATCTCACACCAACATGTGAGTAACTGTAATGCTGTAAGTCACTGTTTTAGTCACTGGTATTGATTAACAGTATGGTAGGCCTCGTAGTTTCTAGGTATTTTGTAATAAACTTCCTTTATCATGTATTTCAACTTTCAATATGTATTCTAACAAACGGATACATGAAGCATGTCAGGTTCCATTTTCTGTTGGATGATGTTGGATAATAATTTATGAATGGACCAGTTAAAATAATATATCAAATCAATTGTATTAATAATATTGTGACTTATTGCAAGCTAACACACACACACACACACACACACACACACAATAACAGACACACGCGCATGCAGACCTCAGCCAGGAGGCAGCTGCTTCAGTAAAAAGCTAAACAGAGAGATCCAGTAGCATCGATTAGTATAAATAAGTTATGAGCCTAACAGGACCGGTGGGAAGGAGAGAGATGTAAACAAAGTGACCTGCCTGTTAACTCTCTCTGGATGTGTGTGGCAAGTGTAACATATTCAGCCTGGTGTTAAGAGGTTTATACTGTAAGAGAAGCAGACAATATCTGCGCTCATGCATTCTTCACCGTAAGAAAATGTTTATTATAATCAAAACAACATGTTAGAATTGATTGAGTTAACCTGCAGAGGTGGGTTAGAGAAGTGGAACTAACAGACAGATCTGAAGTCTGCAAGATCTTTGTAAAAGTGCATTAGGAGCTGTTGACACAGTGTTTTACTTTGAATGATCTGAATTTAAATAAAATGCCAAGATAGCTCTATTTCTTCTTCTACTACTAATAGAAATGATGCATATAGTAACAAAATAATTGTTATATATGATATCATAATTACTAAAAACCTGCTATTTCTGCTTTCTAATGTTTATTTGTACACACTACCGTCCATATGTTTGGACTGTCAGAGGGCTGAGAGGACTACACTTCATTTTTGAATGGTCTTTCATACTTTTAGGTTGTAGAAAGTCCTCTCTACAAATACACATTATCTTATATGAAGGCTTGGCAATGAAATGAATGTTTTGCAAATGGAGAACACAACTCTGAACAGTGATTCAACCAGACTGACAACTGAAAGGGCAGAAAGAGACACAGGTACCTCTGAACAACAGTTAAATAAGAATAAAATATATCACCAGTCAGTCATTGGTAAAAGAGATTAGAAGTGCACAATAATGCCTGGAACAAGCTGGACTTAGCTCTACTGTAATATGGTCACAGAATATCTGCTAAACATACTATGGACTGACAAATCACAGTTTAAACCTATTCAGTCAAACCACTGAGCAGACTGTAGAGGGTCCAGAGAAAATCTAAATTGTTGGCATCATTGTTGAATATTTGAGGGGGAAATGGTTACAAAAATATTCTCCTATGTCATGCAACACTTCAACTCAAATGAAGTTTTATTTACTGAATTCTCCATTTATGGACCAAACTATTTCAAACAATTAAACATTTAAAATGTTGAATGAATTATACTGTTTTATCTACATTAAAACAGTTATTATAGAGGGAAAGAAGAAAAATATTGATGTAACAGGTTATTCCAAACAATTAAACAGCTGTGTACTTGGTCACACTTTTTTTTATTCAGTTATTGAAAGTCTGTTTTCAATTCAAAGTAAAAAGATATTTGTAAATCACTTTGAAACTGCCTCCATTGGAAATGAATAAAATGAATGTACCTTTGCCATGTTAAGTGTGGGTAACGCTTCAGAAACACTAGATTGAAACACTTTAATTTAATGCAAAATTGAAAGCATTTTTCATTTGATGCTCATTGTCTGGTAAATACTCATGTTTTCTCATGTCTGGTAAATTGATCAAAATCTGAGAAAACATCAGCTTTGACCCCACTGACATCAGTAAATAATTACTCTATTTCATTCATTAAAGATTTTCAACATGACTACACTTTTGACAAGATGACAAATACCAGAGAAAGAGTAGAAATGACTGCCTAACTGTTATCGGCTGAATGAAATCCTGCCTCCACACATTGCATTCTGTAACTGCACTCTGGCTCTATGTCTCTTTATTCATATTTGTGCTCCGGTCTTCATTTATACATGGCGGTATTTATATTATGCAAACTTTTATATCCGTTTTGAAGAAATTGTTATGACCAATAAGAAACCTGCACACCAAATACGATCCCTGTCAGACCAACAGGGACAGTAATAAATATGGACATAATAAACATGTGGCAGCTGTTGAGCATTATTCACAAGACCCATTTTAACAGTCGTGCAAACAACGTGTGTTGTTAATCAGGTGGCTCTGGCTGTATACTTTTAATGCAACTTTTAAGCTGGTATCAAAGTCATGTTGGACAATTAGCATGTATATGCACATTTACTGAGCAACAATAGGTCTGTTTTTGTAGGGATTATAATTAAACCTGTGCATCGAGGATATATGAGAGAAAATGGGAGTCTAATGAGTGAATCTCATGGCCTGTGGTTTGCATATAGCAAGTTGTTCAAGAGCCACAAGCCCACCTGACCTTGTAGGCTATGAGCTGATTTCATGTACTAAGATAAAGATTTAATGGTATATCTATCTATCTGGAACATTATTCCTATAAGCTGCTTCATAAATGATGGAGCTACATAATCACTGCCTGAAGGGAACGCAGCAGCAATTAGTGAAGTATAGACAGCACAAAGTGAGACATAAGGTTATAAAAAATGACAGCGTTATTCAGAAAATAGAATTTCTGATGGTTGCCAGCCCTCACAGTCTGTGGGTCTGTGCTCATGTTTGCTCACCAACAACCTGTTAAACTTAATGTTACTGTATACATCAATTTGGTGGACAAGAATGGCTCCACTGCAAGGAGTCACACACATACACACACTTGCCATTGTCTCTCTCTCTTGCCTCGGCATTATGCGAGCAGTATTAGAGCAGCATGGACACGCCAGCACTGGAGGAGGTGGCAGTGGCCCCCGCTGTGGGCAGCAGCGAGACCCTGATTAGTGCTAATGAAGACCTGCAGGAAGTGTTCTTGCCTGTGAGGGGGTGTACATAGATTAGAGTTGCGATTGTGTGCATGTTAAGCTGCTGTAATGAGGCTAATTGCATGTGAAATGTGTGTGTGTGAATAGTGAACTCGCTGTTTCATGAGCTCCGCTGCCCACCTGTAAGAGTCACAGCATATTTCATGAACCTAGATATCACCATGAGCTCGCTTTTATTATGGAAACCCCCCGCAGGGATTTAAAAGTCTGCACAGTGGAATTAATAGTCATCTCTGACCTGTAACCTCATGCTCTGGATGTCTCCTCCACCTGTAAATGGATGTCCACTATTCCCAATCACTCCCAGCTACCCGCCCAGTCTGTTTCCATGGCGACTTGCCCTTAACCTTCTGCCAGCCTTCCCCCTCTGCTCCTCTCCCTGGTCTCTGTTGCTCTCAGCCTGGGAAATCAGCCTAATAAATAGCTTTATGGTAATCAGGCTGGTGAACGCCACGTAGAGCTGCCAATCTTAATACTCTTATTAAAGTGCCTGAAAATGTCAGTCTCCCTTGTTGCCCTGTGGCCCTCGCCACACTCTCTTTTCACTTCTCACTCTCGGTGCTGGGATTCACTCTGTCTCTGCTATCACCATCTTCAATCCTGCCTCTGTTCATGTGTCTTTCAGCTCATGTCCTCTGTGATGAGTCATATACTTTGTCAGTGTGTAAGGCCAGAGGTTTACACTCCCTTTCATTTTTCAGGCCAAGTACCCCTTAGCTGACAGAGAGATGGAGCAGGGACCCTCTACTACATATACTGTATATAACTCTGTTGCCTATTAAACTGGGCCTACTAAAGTATAGGGAGCCTATACAAGTTCTAGTAGTTGCAGCATGGCTAATGTGAGCTGCGTTAGCCTCAACCTTTGCAGTTTCTCCCATGAATGTCCATACACTCGGGATAATAATACAGAAAACTGGCCAGTATTTCAATAATATATAGTTAGCTGACTAGTTGCTGTTATAGATAGGTGCTGAGCAGTGATTTAGCACACAGTAAGGTTAGCTTGCTACGATCACCAGCACAGCAGGAGTTCCTCATGCAAGTCTCTACTGGTTCTTCCAACTAAATCCCCTCAGCTTTGGATCTTGCTTCCTGAACATTTCAGACTGATGAAATCAGTAGTATACTTTCAGAACACTTCTTAAAACTCAATGTTACCTGGTTGTTCCATGTTGTTTTTATTGTTTCCTAGTGTCCCTTGGATTTTTCATTTTGCTTTGAAACTTTGTTTAGAAAACAGCTACATGAATGACTGATCGTTATTCTGAATGTATTGTAATGTGGCATTTTGATTGCATCCCACAAAAGTCTACAAATTAATCTATGAATTGTTTTTTATACTCATGATTATGTTTTTTTTTTTACCTTCGTGAATGCATTTTACATTTCAAAGTGTCAAAAAGTCCACTTTTATGATGTCCATAGCAATTTAAATCAAACAAAAAACATGTTATTGTGGACAGGATCATGATGGAGAGTATGTTGTTTTTTTATATAAACATATTCTACAGGTAACATAGTCACAATTACAAAAATACAAAGAAACAAAAGGAAAAGAGCAAAACATTGTGAGAGAGAAAAAATAACAACAATAATTACTACTGATCATATAAATAATAATATAATAAATGACAAAAATATTAGTGATCATGCAGAAAAAGAGTTAAAATGTAACTTTTTCAGTACATAATTTAAAGGTGCATATCAAAATGAAGTATCTCCATTGACAGCTTCTTATGCGTCTTCTTATGCCTCTGTTGAACCTGCTGCACAGTTTAGCCCCTTAAACCCCTCGAAATCTGACTTGAGAACCAGTGTGTTTGGTTTCCTCTGCTCTTCCCTCTCAAAAGTGTAATCTCGCTGTTTGAAATTGGAGTCACCGTGGCTTCCGCTCCTTGAGAGAATTGGCTATGTGGTATCAATCCACAATGTGAGCCGACAGCGCAGCTGGTGCTCCTCTGCTCCTCCGTGCTTATATCACCAGATTTACAGGGTGCGTGTGTTTACTGACCCCTTCTGTAAAACACAACCAGGCATCACTGTTGAAGAAACCCCCCCACTGTTGTCATCCTCAGTAACTCTCATCCTTTAGCTTTTCATCTGGCTTTTCACGTCTGACTGACTGACTCTCAAGTGTTCACTCCCACTCTCACCTTCTCAGGTATTTCCTCCCACCAGCAGAAATCCATCATTCCAACAGTCTTTAACACTTTGAAGTCATTTTTCAAGCTGCTCATCACCTGTCCAGGTCTGTCACTGAGGCTTTCCACTAAAGTATAACTCTTCCATTGGCACCTTAGAATGGGGTCACTGAGCCAGCAGCAGCATTGGCAGCAGCAGCAGTTTGGCGTTGAATACCAGATTAGGTTAATCAATAATATGCCAAGGTTCTGAGAGATGGGCTCAATTAAAATACATGGTACATAATGAACTGAATAGATAATTGATGCAAACACTTGAGCAAATTAGCAGGTGACTCACTAGATCTAAGCATAACCTTTTACAAATAAAAAGATGATATGATCTGCAACCCCTAGAAACATTTAAATAAATTACCACTAGAGGATCAGTTCAACCAAATTAATAATAGCCAATATAACAGACTCTGAGATTTCTGCCAACATCCTAATACACTTTCATCTGTAGTGCTCACAACCTGGTAAAAAAAAAAATGACATGAAAATATTATAAATTGTTTAAAATAATATGTACAGAATGTAAATGTAAATGTAAATAATAATAACAATAATAATAATAATAATAGTAATAATAATAATAATAACAATAATAGTAATAATAATAATAACAATAATAGTAATAATAATATAGAATGTAAAAAAATACTCCTCAGAACACTCACCAGTTTCCATAGGGACACTTTCTTCGGCAGAATGTTCTCCCTGTCGGCTAAAATACTGTTTAATTATTATTTATTGAAAATGATTATTATTTTTTATACGCCCACCTTTTAACTATAGATATATATGTGAGATGTTGGAGACATATGGATGATCTACCGATGATTGATCTGGATGTGTATGTTCTTATCACTTAATGATATGATTTGTAACATTACCATATAATAATGTCTAAAAACAAACACACCTTTGTTATACAGTATATATTAAAGGGCTGTGAACTGACACTATCCCAAATGTTTCCAACAATGTTCAAACCCAGAACAATCTAAAATTTGTCCAAGGTGACCTTGCTGTCACCTTAGCTTCTGGAAGAGAGCCGAAGTGAGGAAGGAAGTCAGCAAAGAAGACAGAAAATATCATAAATAAAACCTTAAAGCATTACTTTGTGTGTGAACATTAAATAAAGTAAATAGGTTTCATTGGCACATGATTCTAAACTACTCAGAAATCACATACTGTGTGTTTGACAGGAAAGTTGAACTGTTGTCACTTTAATAACACGGTCACTATAATATAATGTGCAGTTTTCATTTTGAGTGACACAAAGACTGGAGCTGTGGCAGCGTGGCTGCTCTGGGAGAAGGAGCAGGGTGGGGAGAGTGAATGAGTAAGACATCGCCATCTGCTCCCCACTTGGCCCACACCGGAGGACTGGTCATACTGGGATGCTCAGGTGCAAATGTGTGTATCTCTGCTTACACAGTGAGGGTGGTGAAAACTCTCCTTATATATGAACTGCTATTCATCTTATCCATCCGTCTGCCCTGTTCAAATGCACTACGAGGAACTTAACTTGGTTGGATAAGTCATAAAATTAACTTATTTTTATGAAGGAGTGCTGAGGATGAACTGAGGACAGAAGCTGCTCTGTAGTCTGCTGGTACGACACTAAAGCAAAGTTTACGTTGTCTCACCATCATCATCTTTTTTGTACTAGCTTTAATATTTCAGATGGAACTTATTACATTTTCACACCAAGGAATGGTATAATTACTTGTTTTGGATATTTTCATATGCACGCTGACTGGGGTAGGTGTCATCACTGCCAATGATTAGTTTATAGATGGAAATGAAGACAAAGCAAAATAGCCTGACATTCAGAGTTTCATGCTATACATTGTTATATAGTCCAGCGATTAATAATATCTGTGATTGACAAAGATTTCACAGTCAAACATAAAGACAATATATCTGTAATTTCCTCTGTATGTCAAATATATGTAATTTTTTCATGCCATTGAATTGAATAAAATGGAATCAAATTGGCATTTACTTTACAGTCTACAGTCACTTTAATTAGTCTGGAGCTGACTTACTGACAGACTTATTTGGCTGACTGAATCTGGTTTCGGCCGACACAGACAACGTTATCATAAATGTCAAAATTAGAATATTCTGCAAATATTACTCTAAGCACATAATTACATTTATATGATGGTAATTAAAAGTTGACTTGCGTCACAGTCACATGTAGACAGATGGAGTCAGTTCACTTACAGCTTTTGTTTGCCTTGTGCGCGTATGTGTCTGTGTGTCTGTGTGTGTGGGTGAAGGGATGTCAGGGTAGGTCACACACTGACTGTATTGATTAATTAGTGTTTACTCAGGAATTGCCTAGTGATTGTCTCAGCCACAGCCCATGGGTGTTATCCTCTTGACACACGCACACACAAACACATTTACAGTCTCGGCTAATGAATCAGTATTGGCATGTGGCATGACAGATACACTGAAGCATAAATTGAGATCATGCATCAAATAATAATGAACAAATCATACCATGGATGGGTTACTGCTCATACTGCATACTGAATATCATTTCTGTATTCATGTCATTTGGAATGAGTCTCTTTATGAATTCTTTTAACAGTACAACAGCAATTAAAGGAGCAGTCATTCACCTGGTTTTAATTCACTTAGACTTGGTTTATTTAGGGTAGTCCCTCTGGAATTACTCATTTCCAAGGGAGATTTAGCCAAGACGTGAGTCTACAATTCAATGCAGGGAGGAAAAACAAGGGGAACAAAGGCAGAAGGAAACAGGCATACAGTCCAAAAGAAGAATCTCATTAATCGGTGCATTTTTGCAGTTTTCAGCAGCGTGATATTTGGCGAAATCGAAACAAGAACCTTATAATTCAGAGCCCTGCAGTCGGGCCTTGCTTTTTTCTTTTGGTCCCTCTGTCTGAGCTCAGCAGAAATGACCTCAGACTACACTGATGTCAATTTAAATGTAAAGAAAAGATTTTTTTTTTAAAAGTGTCATACAAGAGAGTAAAAACTAAAGAAGGAGATTGCATTAAAGGGACTATTAAAAAGAGGATCATACCACACATATACATAATATTACAAGATAAATCAATAGATAACAGTTTGGATATCAAGGTAAAATGGAAATTGGAGATGAACACCATAATTTCAGATGAAGACTGGGAATGATCATGCAGAAAGGACATAAAATAACCAACAGCCCCATTTGGCTTATGAGTTTGAATGGAAAGTCAAGTCAAGTTTTGTCAGCAAAACACACAAAATGAAATTAAAAAATGATTTTATTTCGATGATTTAGACTTCCTCTTAGGAATATTACACAAAAGATTGTTGTCTTCTGCAGCAGTCAGACATTGCTAGTGAGAGTCCTTCTTCTAATTGCTAAGAAGATAATCACAATCTCCGAGCTGAGGCCGCAGTCCCCCACAGTAACACAACGGAAGGAGAATATTAAGGATGTCTTCTATGGAAAACGTAACAATTATGATGTAAGAGACAGTAAAATATTTTGTAGATTCTGTTACTACTTCCGTTACACTACTTGTCTCATTTTTGTCTATTGATTGTGCACTTTTTGGGTTCCTTGTGTCTTTGGACAACTATTCATTTATATTTTTCTGGGTTTTTTCTCACATCAAGACGGTGGGAATTTAATATGGACAATGAGAAGCTGTTCTAAGACATTTTATGTCCAAGTTGTGTCTTTGAATTAATGACTGCACTGTATACAGAACGTAAAAGGAAATAAAAAGAAGTTTTAGAGACTCAAAAACACACTTTTTAATGGCTTTGTTAACCATAGAAATAATGCATAACGCTCACATCCCTGCATGTTCAGCCATAATTAATATGCTGGAAAATGTTTCAAAGTAACAGAAGGGGAACATAATGGTATACAACACAAAGCCACCATGATCTGCACTTATCATGCTGTTTTTATATCTTAGTATTCATAGGCATGCATGACCAATTGTGTTGACACTGCAGGGTTGTCATTTTACTTTCCCACAAATGGATTCAGAAGATAATTGGCAGTGGGATTGTGATGTGAAATGGATTTTGGGAGACAGCTATATGTATTACAGTGTGCGTGTGTGTGTGTGTGTGTGTGTGTGTGTGTGTGTGTGTGTGTGTGTGTGTGTGTGTGTGTGTGTGTGTGTGTGAAACAAACAGAGAGGAAGAGATTTGTCATGCTTACACTGATGGGTTTTGTGATTTCACCTGTGTGCATATTCGTACATTAACAGTGACATGTTTAGGTAATGTCGTGTGTGTATTTTTGTGTGTGTGTGCGTGTGTGTGTCTGTGTGTATTGGGGATAATATAACAAACTCTATTCACCCAAATATTATTTTTACTGCTTCAAAATTCCAATCATTTGTACAAGATGTTAAAATCAATTTACATATTGAAAAAGCACTTCACACCTTCACTCCACTCATGCAGTATTTCAAAGCATTCGGCAGTCGGCTTTAACTCCATTTGTCTAACACAGGCAAAACCTGATTACTTGGAAGAGAAAAACGCTTTGCATATAAATTCAGCTCTTAGACCATAATCGTGATGCAACATATGACTTCAGGCAAGCAATGTTTTAGTCATGACACAAGCATTTCATATCAAGTACATCAGTAATTTCACTTCAAGCCAAATGTCTGAACTACATATGTCTACATTTGATGCAACGATGTGCCGAGGAGAGGACAGTACTGACACTACTCATTACTAATCACACTGATTGGAATAAGAATGGTGCAGGGCAGATGTGACCAACAAAAGGACCGTGTCGTCACACTCAATATACTCAGGAAGATGTTGTGAGGGTCGGGGGGTTAGGGGGGTTTGTATATAGGTTAAAGGGTACAACCTCTCTCGGTGACCCCTGAGTCATCAGCACACTTAACCCCTCATTTTGATTGACCTCCCTGTTGTACGTGAGCTCCCAGATGAACGCTGCAGCCAGCCTCTTTAATAAACTGAAGTGGGAGTTGTTGAGAATAGAAAAAGGTGGATTATTTATGGAGGCATCGATTGAGGAAAGAGCTCAGTCTTTTTGTCTTGTGTGTTTGCACTGTGCAAGCAAGCGTTGCGTGGCTTAATTGATTTGATTGATTTAAACATTGTGCGTCTTAACATTCTTTAACACATTAGGACATTTGTGTAATTGCTGTAAAGCACAGTCCTCAGGATTTATTGGAACTGTTTTCATTTTGAATAAAACGTCAAAGTATTTAGTGAAAAACAGAAGCTTCGGTACCGTCTGTTTTATTTGCAGTATAATTATATTTAACAAAGCTTCATGTAGGGTTTCGAGGATCCTGGTTTATGTCCAACTAAATAAACAAAATTCACCCCTTTTAGCATTTGAAAATCACAGTCAACAAGTCTTCAAATGTATTCCCCGATCACACTAAAAACTAATTTCTTCCAAATTTGGAAAACAAATTTGTTAAATCCGTGTTAGTGAGCACTTCTACTTTGCCAAGATAATCCATCCACATGACAGGTGTTACATATCAAGATGCTCATTAAACAGCATGATTAGTTCACAGGTGTGCTTTGGCATAATTTCCTTTAACTCGTGAGAAATGGGAGCAAAACATAAAGTGTTGTGTTTATATTTTTGTTGAGTGTAGTTATCTTGGTCATTAATGAGACAATCAGTTCACACAGTTCATTCAGAACACTATATATCATTGACCCCCGTCTCTGGAGGGAAGTCCGGTGTGGGCCATTTTTGTTTCACAGACAGAGACATGACATGGCTGCAGGACGATAAAAAAGAAGAGACAGAATAAAAAATAAGTATCTCACAATTTTAGTCATTATTGTGAAACTTTTGATGTGAGACTGGGTGGCAGAAAACACTGATGCTCTATATGCACAGACAACAGGCCACTGCCAGTAAACTATAAAACTTTAATACATTTCTTCACTTTCAACTTATGTCAATAGTGAGAGAGCATAGGACATGTCCCTTTACAGAGCAGATCTGTATGCTGTAGCATATTCATAGAGAATGAAAGAAAAATAAAAGAGAATAAGCCAGAATGTTGACTCTCCAGCTTTTTTGAACTGGTCATTAAATGCAAAATGAGATGACACAGACACCCAGTCAGCTTGTCTATCATCTAAAATTGAATGGTACCGTCTCTAAGGTGAAAATTCTCATTCTCTCCAATCACTCTGTCAACACATACCCACCCCAGGAACAAAACGGCATTATCATACGCTCATCTCCGTGGCTTATCACAACTCTTCCTCACACAAACAGCCTGGAAATTGAATGAGCCGCCCAGACAATTATAATTCCAGGGAGTTATCATCTCTCCTGATCCACACTTTTTTTTGGCAAATACATGACACTAATCCCTGGCCGCATACTGCACCGTATGAGTAAATCTTACAACGGTCTTATATCTTCATCACCATCCAATCTGCCGATGCTCACCACCTGGAGAAATCCTCGCCATGATGGAGGAAGTTGTCCAAGCCGCTATTAGCATATACAGAACTCTCTCCTGCTTACAAAGTAGGATCTCTTGCCCTTCGCTCTCTCTCTCTCTCCTCCTTCCCCTTCAGTGTTCATCTTCGCCACAGATGCTGCCTAATTTCCATTCCTGCTCGGTTATGTACATAATTCTGCATATTATCTGCGACACGGGGGGCTAAACATGGAACGCATTGCAAAAAGATGTCTGCAAAAGTGAAAGCTTGAACTGTATTCTCTTGGAGCAAAATTAGAGCAAAGTCTCTTTCTAATGTGGGATCTTTGTTATCATGAATACATGTATTTAATAATAAAACAATCCAAAATTATTTAGCTTTTTTTTTTTTTTAACTCTCAAACAGCAGATCCAAATGTACCTAATGTAAAACTTGTGTTTGGGTAGCAAAAGCTCAAATGGTCCATTCAAGGTAGTAGATGGGGGCAATGATACAACAAAGCCCCCATGCTGTAGCTACAGATTGAGGCTTTACAGTGAAATTGTGGGTGATGAGCTTATCGTGGATGCAGCAGGCCGGTGCTTGATGGAAACCGTGATGAGGAGGCTCAAGCTGATAGCGGCTGAAAATACATCGAGATGATCCGACGGTAATTGGGCTCCAAGCTGGACGACTGAGCAGCGCCTGATGTTATTCATCCTCTACTGGAAGGGACTGAGGAGGTTTCTTAATGGGAAGAATGGGAGGCACAGATGGAAGGATGAGGTGAAGGAGCACAGAATGGGTGGAGAAGGAGAAGAGGTGAATATGCAGTGACTCAGATCCCTCATTATCAAGATGCCGTCATACACAAACACTGCACATACACACAAGTGCAAATTCAAAAGGCATTCACTAGCTCTTCTTTTTTCTTTGGTTATGTATTCTCACAATGTAGCAGCGCTGTTTATGCAACAGCCGGGCAGATAAATCAAGGTGAATTGGAACAAAATTGAAGCGAGGCAGATAGAGGGAGTGGGCAAATATAGAGTGAGATAGAGAGACGATGTGGGAATACAGGATGAATGACAGAGAGGCAGGAGGTAACAGATGAGGAATAGCACAGGTGATGAAGAAGAGAGGAGACAGACAGGCAGAGGAGAAGATTCCTGAAAGTGTCAGATATGAACAGCATTATGTCGTCTTTGTATGACTAAATTTGACTGGAAATATGAGGGAGGGTTTACTTCATCTGCTTGTTTGCTATTTTGTTTTTTACTCTTATGATGATGATTTTTACTTATCACTACATCATTCATAATCTGAATTATAGCCTATTTTTAATTCACTGTCTCCCTTTCTTCCACCATCATTCCTTTATTTAGCTCAACTTAATGCTTCTGCTGTGAAAAGCAACAGGTCCACTGCAGACTACGATAAAAAAAATATTAGTGCCGTCCTATTGGGGTTCTTTGTTTTGGTGGAGGACATAGAGGCCTTACAAAAAACAGGTAATGAATGCAGCAGGAAGAGGTTCAGGTGTAAACTGAATAAAGTTTGTGTGAAGGGTGTTCAATATCAGTTCATGAGGAACAAATAACAGCTGTGCTTTGTCAGTCAAGCTCCATGTTCTAAATAGTACCCAAAAGTCAGAATTTTGTAAAAGCAAAGATATCTTGCTAAGATATTACTTTGGTAAAGGTGAAAGTATAGTATAAAAAAAGAAAGTATCTGTTTACTTAAACATCAAAGTAATTTTCTGACAATAAATGTACTTAAGTATATACAAGTACAAGTTCAAGTAAAAGTAAATTATACATATATAATAAGATATGTAAGATATATAATGAATGTATATACTGCATACTATGGACCGACCGATCACATCTGATGTGATATTCAGCATTTGTGATTATTGGAATCAGTGTTTGTTTTTTATCCTACTGCAGACAAAAAGAACAAATGTCCTACTTTGGTTCTGATGCAGTCAAGTCATCAAATAAATGTAGTGGAGTAAAAAGTACAATACTGGCTTCCACAATGTAGTGGAGCGAATAACAAAGTAGCATTAAAATGGAAATACTCAACTGCTAGTACCTCAAATTGTACTTAAGTTGTGCTGAAGTTAAGCTGTGCTGCTTTGGCTGCTGAGTTCAACACCTGGATGACTTTGATACTGAATAAAACATCTGAATCAGTTGATCATGAGTCAAGATCTGATAATAAGTGCGTTTTCTTTGATTTCTAAAACAGATTTACAGATATTTATTGTTGTTGCTGAGTGGTGTGACTGATCTGTTCATATCTGAAAACACATCTGTATTCATTTACATCCCTAATAGGGATGATCTTCTAAATCATTTAATTATCAAAACATTTGGGGTACTAAGCAATTCAACATGCTTCACTGTTATGGAATATTATAGATGGAAATAACTACTTTTTCTTACATGTTCTATAACATAGACTGTATAACTACCATGTGAAAGAAAGAACTGAACTTTCACATGATGTTCATGGCTCTTCATCCTCATGGCTGATGAGCTGTTTGAGTATTCTGGGCCATGTTGTGCAGTTTACACCAGAGTTGCACTACCAGGTTGTTTACATTCACATCAGGCATGATACAGATACAGAGGTTGTTAATTCATTTCCTCTTCTCCTGCCAACATCACGTGTCCTCAGTACACTGGTTCTTTGATTTAGATGAAATGGCTGAATAAATAGCATCTAAAATCAAAGGTGCAGTCATACAATTGCATGTGTAAGCTTATTCTTTATTAGAAGTGGATAAATGTCATAACTGTGAACTGGTCAGTGATCACCACCATATATGATATCTGGTAATCAACAATGACGGGATTGCAACAATAACAGTTCCATTAAGCGTCATGGCGTGCACTGACAGACTTGTGTGTGAAAAGTCCTGACCCACCCCGGCAGAATAATAGGTTTGTTTTGGCTGGATGCCATCAGTGTGGGGGGTTCAAATCCCTCCACCTCCTGCTCTCCACCACAGTTTGTCTGGCCAGCCGCTACTGAGCCCTCCCCGGTCATCAGACATTCTCTTTCTAACCCACTACAAAGTCCCAGGCGTGGCCACACCGCCAGCATCAGCACCAGCGCACTGAGAAAGGTCACATTTAATGATCCAGACGTCACGCTGGAACTGGAACCAGCTTTGACAGGAAGTGCAGGGTCCAGAGGTGAGCCGGTGTTTGTGTTCCAGGTGACTTTGAATTAGTGTGCATCTCAGTGCATTTGTGCATCCACATCTTAAGTGTGTATGATATTTGTTACTGAGAGAGGCCGGTGGCTAAAGGTGCTTTCAGCGATGGCAGAATTGAGTAGAGGTGAGGCTGAGGGGAGACAACTGGTGGTTCCCAGCGCTTGGCTCTGGCGATGAATAAAGATGTTTAGCTTCCCAAATGTTCCCTTGCAATCTATTAATAATGCATCTTCACTAGCCAGCCATTCCCAGTGAATATATGAGGAATTTAGCAGCAAAGACATAATGGATCTAGTGGGAAGCAATGCAGTGTAACTGTAGTTACCATTTTTTCTATGTCATGCTTTGTTCACCTTCCTCTCCTTCTTTACATTTTGTGTTAAGTGGCCACAGCCCTCTGCAGGTACTTGCTAAATTCACAGATCTCCAGATTGACAGTAGCATTAGTGGCAAACAGCCAGCGCACCTAACAACCTCCACAGGGTTCCCTGGTAAAGGAAGTTTAACCCTCCTCTCAGAGCTCCCAGTGGGCATCAGGGCACCATGGTGGTTGTCTTCCTTTTGTACAGTAAGAGCCTCAGTGTGTCTCCAGCAGTGTGGAAATTTAGCAGGCTTGATTCAACACAATGCTGATTTGCACTGATAGAGAATCTGCAGGCAGCTTAAATAAAATCAGCTGTGGATGTTGTGTGGAGGTATACGTTTATGGGATTTGCATATTGAAATGTTTAGTAGTAATTAACTAGGAAATATGCACGCAAGCACACACACACACACACACACACACAAACGCATACAGCATTAATGACTCCCTGGCAGATTTATGGTGAATAGAGCAAAGGGGAGCCTACTTGACCTCCATGAAGGGACAAATGGCCGCATTAGCACCCATAAATTACAATACATAGACACACATACAATTACGCAGCACAGCAGCAGACATCGCACCCTTCAGCTGCCTAAATGCAAAGACGCCCATACAGTACATATGTGCATAGACACAGACACACACACAGCACCTCCCAACTCGGCTTTTAGCATCAGAGCTAAGTTCAGATGAAATTCAGCTTTAAATACAATATTATCAAGTAAAATAACTAATGAACAGCTCCACTTAATTTCCATTCTGAGGATCACTAAGACAGACTTGACCTGATGTTTTATTGATTACACAGTGGCCACTCTAATGAGAGCTTTTACATCTTTATAGCAACGCAGGAGAAAAGGAACTTGGTCAATGCTTCTCTTTGTGGTGAGGCTGCTTAGTGCTCATATTAAAGTGTTTGAAATCAATTCACAAGTCAAACATCTTCTTCAAAGCTCTGTTTCTGCCAAGTGCACCTGCTCCCTAAGGAGCATGTGTCTTTACACCTATTGACCTAAGCAGAGATTCTGTAGTCTCTTATGGATTATGAATGTATTTCCACAGTCAGAAGTTGCATCCAGAGCACAAATGAGTGAGAGGAGATTGTGTGGGCAGGAAGAGAGAGAAGCTAATTGGGCTACATTTCTACCGTAGCTGTATACAGTTGAGCAAGATTGGTACTCGGATGAACCTCTGTCAGCTTCCCCGTTTCCTGTTAAACTCATATGTCCTATGTGCTAGGTTTGTCTATGTTGAAAAGAAAAACAAGTTAAGAAGATGATTTAAAGATCAAAACTGAAGACAAATTATGTCCGATGTAAAGAGTGGATTAGGCGGTAGACCTCAACATCAGCTGAACATCAACGCACACCAAAGACACATACGTTTGTTCGGGAGCCAACCGTTATTCCGACATACCGCCATTCCAACATTAGGCCCTAATTGTCGGAATGGCAACACTTAAACCTTTAATTAAACGTCCCATCATTCCGCCATTTTTTGCCTCCTAAGGTCGGAATGGTGGTATTTATTTCTTTTTTAAACGTGTTGGCATTCCGACAAATCTTTTAAAAGGGTTAAGGTTAGGGTTAGGGTTACGGGTTGCGGGTTACGGTTAGCCTTGTCGGAATGGCGGGACGAAACTTTGTCGGAATGGCGGGACGTTCGCATGTCGGAATAGTGGTATGTCGGAATGGTGACATGTCTGAATAGTACAATGTCGGAATGGCGGTATGTCATAATGGCCGTCTGTCAGAATGGCAGCATGTAAGCCGTTTGTTCAAAGGTAACATTATGATGCAAAGTTGCCTTATGAATTATAATGTTACTATAATTAGTCACATCTTAGGTTAGGCAACCCTACCTTATTAGCTAGCTTACATATGGTATGACGGTTAACTAACGTTACAATTAGGGGAGTTAGCCTAACATCAGATAACCAACATCCGCCAGGTGAGCTTCCTCCTTATTTCTGCAGTGATATTAAAAAGATTTGGAAAAGGACAGACAGGTTGGTTGCTTGCGTACTTTTAAGATTATTTAAATTATCGTTAGCCAGAAAAGATCAAGGCTTCTGTTGTTTCCGTAGAGACTGGGATGACTTAGCCCCAATTTTGGGACTGTTTTGTCGTGGCCGTATAACAACAACAGTAACTAATATGGGCGCGACTTTGGATTTCAATTGCATAACTTTTTACAATCTATCAACCAATTGTTTTTTTTATGGGCAGCCACTGGATATTAAATAAGGAAATTAAATCTGTGAAGAAGTTCAGTGGTTGACTTTCTCGATAATACTATATGTGAGATATGTGTAGCTGCCGTTAGCTAGTTAGCTCAGTTAGCGGTTCAGACTGGGAATTTGGGGACTAAGGGAGCGTTTACACCACTAGCACAAGAGCTCTGATATGGGACGGGCCAAGGCTAGCTGGTTAGCATGCTAACTTCAGCGGATATCTCTGCAACACAATATATGCACATTGTGATGTCAAAACTGCTATTTCTTCACATTCTGTTGATCATTTTAGCACATTTATCTAAAATTCTCACATATTGCTCCATTTGCCAACCTTAATTTGTGACTAACTGACTGTTAAGATAATCAGGTAATAGTCAGTACCCATGTGTCAGTCACACCGCACGAATCCCTAAATAAACTGTCAATAGAGAGAACAGAATAGACGTGATAAAGGAAGAGAGAGGCTGAACAACTGAGAGAACTAATAGATAAACTTGCCAGACCCCTGCAGTCCACTATAGCGCTGTGTTTGAGTGAATTGTCCATTATTTCCCAAATTGGTTATCGGGCTGCATTGATTTTCCCATTGAGCCTCCCTCTGAGCTCCAGGTCGACCCACACAAGCTGTCCGCCCACTGCCTTGCTATTGAGCTTCTCGCCTGGATACCCACGGTTTGCCCCCAGTAAACCCCCCCACTGATGAATCAGCACATAATGGGCGGCGAATTACATCTCTATTACGGCAAAAATAAAAATATGTGGGGAATCAATCCAAATCTGGGCAAACATGACCTTTTGTATGAGTAAAACAGGATTGTACTTTTTGGCAATGAACAGCAGTATAGATTTCTGTAGCAGGTGGAAATGTTGATATCAGTGTTTGCCTTTCATTCTCTCCATGTGGTCAATCCATTTCCTTTACACCAGTTTACACAATGGAGACGGCTTATATACTTTATCTCATTGATCACTGATCAGTAGAACTATCACATCTACCCCCCGTCTTCATTCACACTCCCTGAATGCATCGATGTCACCTAAAGATTGCAGGGAGGAGACTCAGTTTCTGGGAGCTCTGGGGAAAGATCTCACAGAATATGAAGCCACATGCACATGAGTCACGTCTGTCTATCAGCCTATCAGTCTATGTTGCTCTGCACCTCAGAGATGCCTCTCAATAGATTCATTGTTCCTCCTCGCCTCTCATGCTTACTTTCTCATTGGGTTGCTATAGATCTTGGGAGTGAATACTGCGCTCAATCTACACTCCATTAGTGCATGTGGATGAGAGGAGGGGTGACGAAAGAGAGAAAGAAATAGAAGTGTGAGGACAATGAAAGAGAAGCTGTAAACTCAGCCAACACTGCTGCTGCTGCTGCTGCTTGAAGCTGGTTATCGGGACAGAGAGGCAGGGAGGGGGCTCTGGAGCAAATCTACCCTTCACACCCATGTCCACTCATCAAAAGGCAAAGTCACTCCCCTCTGTGACAAAATACACCCCAATTACCTGCATACATACACATACACACAAGGCACCTCAAAGAGGGAACACAGTAACCTTCTCACTGGCTCTTAAGCATCCGTCGATGGACACAAGCTGGGAAACAGCTCAATATTTTAGAAAGCAGCTCAGAATTGAAATTGGAAAGAAAGAAAGAAAGAAAGAAAGAAAGAAAGAAAGAAAGAAAGAAAGAAAGAAAGAAAGAAAGAAAGAAAGAAAGAAAGAATTTGCCATTCCAGACCAAGTAACATAAAAGGTGAAAGTGTTTGTGTGTGTGCACATGGCTGGGTGCTGCTTTCATTGGTATTCCCTGACATGGAGACAAAGCTAGGGTGCTCATTATAGCAGACATCAAGGTGATCTGTTGACTTAACTCTACCCTATACTCATGCACAACACACACACACACACACACACACACGTATATGTACACATGTATACAGCCCTGCCATTAGAGTGAAGCACAGCAGGGACGTCTCATTACACCATCTTAATAGGCCCGTGAAGACACACAGTAAAAACAAAATTCCCTTTGCAACCATAAAAATCAAGCTTTTGTGAGCCAAACAGGTACCAGTGCTGTGAGACTGAGCCTCATCACTGTCAGAGAGGAAGAGAAGAAGCCCAGTGGCAAAAAGTTAAGGCAATGTGACAGCTCCGGTCCATCCCGCCTGACAGCAGACAGCTTCATTTAACAGAGTGAGCGGGCTGCCACTCATGCTTCTGCAAAATAGACCGTGTTATTGGGTGATACTGTCTCTGTGTCACATCTTACTCACAGCCCACAAAACATTCTGACAAGCGTGTGATCCTAGTGTCCTGCGATCATCCATTCACTCTTTTTTATATCTGACTATATTTTGACAGAAACCTTCAGGCGGACTTGGTTATGGACATAAGTCATGGATGTAGATGGATATAGAGATCTGATAGAGAAGTTTATCCTGTCAAATTAAAGTCAATCCTCTGTCAATTCATTTACACTAATATATCAATTCAGCCTTCTTAATTGGGAAATCAGGAGCTTTATCCCATAATCAGCTGGAAGTCATAATATTGTATAGCTATAAATTGTCATCTTAGGTTCATGGATACTCATTATGGATGTTTTATCTGCTCTGAGAGCAGCAGAGCTTGAATTAGAAACAATAATCATGTCATAGGCACCTCGTCTGATTTCAAACACCCATCACCTCACTTGAGATTTACTCTCATGACAACTTTCCCCTTTTAACTCCCTCTCCGGCTCAACTCCACATTACCATAACAAAAGACAACCCCTTGTAAGTGTTTTCAGTCTTTTTCAAGAAAACCCATGCGTCCTCTTGCATCAGACTGTCAGTAAAGAGGGCAAAGAAAAATCAAAGGGGAGGTTAAACAAGGGAGGACGGGGGAGAGGATGCAAGAGCAAATTCCACGCGCTTACTCACCATTGAAGCCGGTGAAGTTTCCCCAGTCGAGCAGGGAGCTGTTGAAGGAGGGCAGGGAGACGTTGAAGAACGGATCGGTGCCGTTGGATGGGTTTCGGATGTTGTCGGTGAACAGATTCATCTGCAGCAGGGTCTTGATCAGATAGCGCAGCATCTTGCAGCGCAGAGGGACCTGCACTCCCCCTCTGGTTTAACTGTCACTCACTGTCTATGTGCCCTTTAATAAAAGTGGGAGTCTGTCCACTGCTGGATGTGCTTTGCCTCCTTTTTTGTGTGAAGAAGAGTTAAAGAGATATCCTTTTGATCCCAAGTTGATTCAAATACTTCAAAACCTTTTTAAACATTTGGAGATAAATGATAAAAAAATGAATAAAAAGAAATCAAGTTTGGTTGATTAGTTGGTTGTAGATGTCAGACTCGGTTGGGGGGGCCCCTCGCTGTGATTCCCTCCAGTTCCTTCCCAGCATCGGATTGTTCCGTCCTCCTTGTTTCTTTTGTTCTGGGATCACATAACTTCACACGCTGTCTGCCACCACACAAAAACACAGCTTCTCGCCGGTGTAAAAGAATCCAGCAATGTGATGATGACCCCTTTGGATTTGCTGCTCTCCTCTCTCCAACCCCTCCCTCTGGCTCCTCCTGTGTCCCTCCCTCCCTCTCCTGCTCTCCTCCTCTCTCTCTCTCTCTCTGTGATGGGGTCCCGGGGGTCCGGAGGAGAGAGAGAGCAGGTGCTGTTGGCAATAAATGTTTAATTATTAGATTAATAATCATCCCAGGAGGCTCTGAATCGAGGCAGTGGAGAAAAGGGGGAGAATAGACTTACTGTCACTGTCTTACCCGTAAAGTACACACACACAAAGTCAGCTCATATACATAAATGCATGCATACAGTATGTGTTAGACAAACAAGCATGGCACAAGGAAAAGTCCAGCTGTGTCGTTTGGTGCTCTGATTGTTTTCCCGCTGTCACACCTTCTGAAAACACATTGCATATCTCACTCCATATTCAGCCTCACAAACTGGAGTTTGCATCAAAAGGGATCGGGGTCGATTTGTCTGTGGATGAACTGATTGACTGAATGTAAAGTGCATGCAAGTAGAAGCTGAGGCCACAGTTTTGTCTCAGACAGCCTGATAATGCTGCATACTGCAAAAAATGTATTGGTAACACATTATAAACATTTGTTTATTTATTATTGTTATTTGACTGTTAACAAATGATGAATTGCTTTAGAAACCATTTATTAAGTAATCCTAAAGGTTGATTAACATCAGTTGTAATGAACACTTTGTTTGTTAACAGTGAAATAACTATTAACTAATGTTTAATTGACTATAATTCAACATTTATTAAAAATATTTATTAGAAAGTCTTATCAAGTTATTTTTTCAGTCTAAGAAAAGAAAGAAAATCTACTCAGTAGAGTGCATACCTCCACCAGGGCCCATCAGTCCCCTCTAATTCAATCAAGCCTAATCTGAGAACTCAGTAGCTCTAAATTTAAAACCACCCATAACTGCTTAACCATAATTTAAGATCACCAGATCTGTGATCGGCATCAAATTGTACTCACTCATAGATACCAGCCACTTATTTATGCCTGATTTTTTTCATCAAGATTCATGCATTATTCCCTGAGAGATTAATGAACATGTTGAAAAACACCCAATCCTGGATGTTAAAGAAAGGGAGAAAAAATTCCTGGATCCATCCCTTTATTCAGATCTGCACCAGAAGTTAATGGTGTCTATTCTGGACTGAGAACCATCCTCCATCAAAGTTTAACAGAAATCCATTCTGTAGTTTTTATGTAATCCTGCTGACAAACCAACCAACCAATAAAGAAATGGACACAGTTGAAAACTTCACTTCCTTGGCAGAGGTAAAGATTGGAAACATAAAGCAGTAGCTCGGTATTAAGTGTTAATTTGCTGATCTTTATTGTTCAGTTCAGTTTTCAAAAAGCTCACCATCATCAGCTTTACCAAACTGCCATGACTGCTGGCTGCTGTGTTTTAATGTGTTTCAGTTTTTTTGTCTACCCTTTGTCTGTGTAAAAGAATGAGTAAGTGTGTGCATGCCTGTGTGTGCGTGTGCATATGGATGAAACAGATTTACCCACATGCCTTCAATCATGCTCAAGCATGCTATAGCCCTAATGCATAGTCTACATATCATCATTGACATGCATGTGCGATCGCAGCAGTATGGTCGCATGTGGCGCCTCGACGCCCTGCTGACAGCCTCAGTGTGACTCCTATTAACGATGCCCGTCCCCCATCAGGACCCGTCCTCCTGCTTCATCACTGGGACAATGGGAGCCATCCCAACGACAAAGTTGCCGTGACGACCCCCGTCCACGGTCCTCTTCCTGGGGTCCGTTCTGGTCCCCCCTCATTTCAGAAGGTCTTCCATTCATGAGGCGTCTGTGCCAGCTACACACACACATATGGCGCTAATGGGCGCACAATATGGGCACGTTATTGAAAGAGGGCGAGTTGTAGACGATCAATAGTCGCTGACAGACTAGATTGTGTGGCGGAGTCATGTTATCTTGTCAGTCTGTTCCAGCCATTTCACACGGATGTGCTTCAAAGTGTCTCAGTAAGGAGATGTGAAAGCTGTGCATGTCCCTGATAGATAGACAGTCTCGGTTTAAAACAGCATGACTGCAGCACTTAAGGTGCTTTGTACTTCTTCACTCACTCAAAAACTCACACACATATATATGGACACTCACACAGTAATTCCTCAATCCATCTACTCAAGAGCAGACTTTCCACCTCCACAGCCACGTCTATAGCAGGGTCATCAACGTCCCTGAGAGAGGAACACCTCTCTCTTTACTCTCCATATAGTGCAGCAGGAATGAGTCCTAAAACCCCAGGTGAGTTAGCATTTTTGCACTTCAGTTCCCTGTCTCGAAGTCAGTTCTTTGAATGGGTTTTGGGTTAAATGCCTAGTGATTTTCATGTTTTGTTCTGCAACATGAAGTACATCAGTAAATACCCAATGTTTGAATTTAAAAGGTGGTTGCTAACAAGTTGCTAAATGAGACTACAGAGGTTGGCAGCCACATTGAATGTCATCATGCCGAGCACAGAGACTCATCTACTCATTGGTCTGTCTTTACAGGCGGACTTTTGTTGCAAACCATTCTAAGTCTAACTTTATAATGTGTAGATTGATCCATTTCAAGTATATTAAGACTGATGCAGATCGTATGATAGGTTGCATTTATGCTTCAAAAATGATAAAATTGGTGTTCATTTGTGGAGATTATGTTGCTGAACAAAATGTGTTCACCACAGACCTTACTTTCTTCAATAATCTTGAATCCAATGGAAAAATCCCATAGGCTTTTTGTCGAAGGAACTAGCGCAATTCCGTCATTCGCTATTTAGAGTCATGTTGAGACATTGTATGGGAAGAGTTCATGTGTGTTACAGGTTGGACATAAGTAGATGATATAGATAGACAACCTCATGTTTTGCACTTCACTTCCTTTTGTGTTCAGTTTTTCAGCATGGATTAAGACCTGTACCAGGAAATTGTATTAACTTTTTTCTTTTTAAACCAAGCTGATATGCTGCAACTCAGCTTACTGCCTGCTATGTATTACTTGGACAATACAAACAAATACTCATGCAAAGAGTCTGTGTAGTCCACTAACCAAAAACAATGAATCTTCACAGTACTGCCGTCACCTGATAACAATATGTTGGGAGAAAAACAGTAGACATTAAATCATAACCTGCTCAGGGTGATAATGTTATTACAATTATCTTCAGCACACAATTGCCTTTTTTTATTTCTGTCATAAACTAGCCATAATGAGGCGGCACTGAAGTACCACTACAAAAATATGTGTATGATTGCATGCTCCCTGGTTTCTCTCCTCAGTCGCTCGTAACTCTGACTAAATACTCCCCTCAGCAATATAATCTTCCATCATGACCATCATGTTTTAGGTGGATACACCGTCAACTCTGCTGTGTAAAAATTGTGCATTTAGAAAAATTCGGTTTTAAATAAATAAATACATTTTAGTCCAGGCTTTATAGCATTTTTACAGTTATCTGAAATAATCAGAACATTTCAAAAGCCAGAGTATTTCTATGCTGCAGTATAACATTGAGAGTTAACAGTAATAGTAATAACAATAGTATTATAAGTTAATGAAGTGATATTATTTTACTTCATAAGTGATTTGCTAACCGGGTGTGACCATAGTTTAGCTGCATGGTGACCTTTTGTTTTGTCAGAGGTGCTCCTGTCAGTGACATGAGGACCTCTGTTTGAAGCATGAAACCAAATTTCATGCAGATCCATCAAACAGAGGGTTGAATGGTGGCACATTGAGTGTTTGTCCATTCATACAAATGTTAATGCAGGGGTGGATGCAAATGGTTCATTAATGTCAACATACTCCTGTTGGATGGATGTCTTTGTCCCACTATGGCAATTATGAGTGGAAATCCTTTTAACATTCCCACACAGGTCTTAGAGAAAAGAAAAACTGGAATTCTTCAATATCAGTGTGATTGCCTGAATGAGTACATCTAGCTACGTAGTTGTTTTATGGCTAACATTTACATCTGGTTGGATACAGAATAAATAAATGAAGCATAATGAATAATTATCACAACAGAAATGTCTTTTTCACATCTTTATTCTGTCATCACAAGTTAATACAACTTTAGTCTATTTATTGTTACTCTTTTTTAGAATTGCAGTGTTTTTAGCAACATGTGCATGATGAGCTCAAACTTAGCATTTTGATGCTGATTATGACAATCTAGGGAAAGTCACTAAAGTGATCAGGGTACATCATCTGGCAACCCCGAACATCTGCACAATGTGGTGCCAACCCATCTTGTAAATGTTGAGATATTTTTGTAAAAAAAATGACCTGCTGTTGGCACTAGATGAAAAGTTAGGGAACCATCAAAGTTATTTCAGTTCCTCTTGTAGGGAAGACAAATGTCCTTGCCAAATTTAATAGCAATTAACCAACAGAAGTTGAAACATTTCACACAAAACCACAAAAAAAAAGCTTCCTGGTATCCCAGTTGAGGGGAGTAAAAACCCAGCAAAAAATAACCTTGGAGTGATGAAAGCACAGTGAATATTAGGAGTGGTGAGTTGAAATTACCTTTTTGGCTTTATTTGTTGTAACATACCACAGTCCAGGCCGAGGCAGTATTTATTTGGGGGGGACCCATCCCCCAACTGTAATATGCAGCCACCTCAATATAGTGATATAAAATAAAAATGAACAAAAATGCTATGACACTCAACCATGCACCCAACAGATCTGGTCTCTCCCAGCATTGATTCCATGGCTAGAGTTACTTTATCCCATGAACATAAGTATCAGTAGCATGATTTGCAGATACATTTGGTTCTGTTCAGCCCGTTCTCACTCCCAATGCATCAGATACAGTAGTCTTGTCAGTGGCCCTATGCTCTAAGTTTGCCGCTGTAGGTACCCCTCTTGCATCACTTCTTGAAGTGGCACTCTAGCGCAGTAGTGCAAAGAGAAAGAATTGTCCAAGTTGTGAGGTGGTTGGATGGGTCATATACTGGACTTACCCTCTGGAGACTGTGGTTCATGTCACATATGTGACCAAGAGTATAGAGTCATTTGTTATTAAGTTACATTAACATAAGTGAATGACGTCACTTACGTTACCCGAGTGACATACCTTCGTCACTTACTTTATGTAACGTGAGTTTCATCACTTATATAACTTATAGTCTCATAACGAGACTGAGCGTAGTTATTTTAGCCCGAGGTATGATCTTTTCCTGAACCTAACCAAGTAGTTTTTATACATAAATCTAACCAAACAGTGACAATGTTAATAACAGTCCAAAAGTCATAATAAGTCATAACATGTGTTTGTTAGCAAGCTTTGTTTTGAAAGACTTACCAGACATTGCAAATTACATATTACTGCTAACTTGACCATGGAGTTCTTCAAATCCAAAACTGATGCTAGAGGGGTAGGCAGACTGCATAGTTTGAAGCTGAAGGCCATGGACCAAGCTGCTGTATTTGCGTGTTGGGGGTGAGAAAGTGTTGTTGGGTTGGTAATTTTCACCTTGACATTTAGTTGAGTCTCACAGTATTGGAGCACCTTGATCCAGCACATTGTTTCAACGTCTGTCTAAATGATTTTTGGTCAATATATTACAACATCCTAAACTGCATGGGAAACAGAGCACACAATACAAAGTTGAGGTGGATAGATGGTTTACAGCCAACTGTTTCTCATAGGTGAGAGACAGTTTTGCCCACCTCCCTTTCCCACAGTGCTTCGGATGATGAGCCAGTCTTTATCTCTAGGTGCAGAAAATCTATTGACGGAACCTTGCATGTTGAAAAGCTGAATTAACGAGTATTAAACAGACCGAATTTTTATTTTTATTTTCTGTGTTAGCTGACTTAATGGAACAATTTTACAATTTCCGAGAAGCACCATGGCTTACAGAGATAGATTTGGTCTGTAATGAGAGAGCTTAGCAGGCCTACATATTTGCCTTAAGTCCTCAGTGATTGCACGCATTCTTCGACAACTGTTTCATATTACATTCAAACATATAAATACATTCATGCCTTTGAGCTGCCGAGTTCTCTGTAAATGAATGGAAATGTTCATTTTCAGGGTTAACTTCTTTGCTCAGTGGCACCCCAACATAACTGCTAATGAAGGCAGACAAATTTGATTATCAACTTTGTGAAAATGTATTTCATTTACTGATAACATGGTGACATTACTGTTCCAGAGATAAAACTGCCTAAAATTGTTGAAACTGCATCTTTAATGAAGGAGCTGTATCATATCATACTAAAGCTATGACCATTTTAGATTCATTAAACTTGAATTAGAAGCTGAATGAATTACAACTCCAGAGCTCATGCATGTTTCATGAAGCTCACTGTTTTTGCACATTGCATCAAGAACAATTTCTTTCTAAAAAAAATACGAACATGTAAGGCATCAGGCTCATTTTTCCACTCCATTTGGGGAGCTCTACCTCTTGTTCAGGAGAAAGCATGAGAAGATAAAGGGTCCTGTATTGTCCAAACTCTGGCCTCATTGCGGCATCTCTTTGTCATATCAGCTTCTTTGCCTGTCAGTGTAATGACAGGGTGTGAGCGCTATTCCCCGGGATGGGTGTCAGCTGAGATGAAGTGTAGTTAATGTCTGACTTGTCCTGAGCAGCGAGACGTGATTTCTGCCAGCACCTGCAGTCAGAAGGGCATCAGAAAGGTAGCAGTGTGCCACTAGACGCCACACGGCATCAGGGTGGAACATCTGCGCCCGGGTCTGTCCATGTGCACTTCTGGGGTCTGCTGCTGCAGTTTGCCCCCTTGGGAATTTCTGAGCTGGGGCAAAGACAGCCGGATGCATCCCCAACCCCTCTGTCCCAGCTGGATAGAGGAGGGCTGAGGGCAGGCACGCAGCCAGATCCAGCATCCCGACGAGACTGCAGGTGTATGATACTCCCCCCTCACTGTTACATCTGATACACAGACACACAACTGCCATCAGGAAAGGATGTGGCAGTAATTGGGGGGTGTTTTTTTTGTTTTTGGCAATAAATATCATGTGCCACTGACCTGGACTGGCGAGCAGTTGGCAGGGTCCATCATTAGAGCTGGGTGCTCGCCACTGCCCATATGCCAAAGTGCCATAATTGGTGCCTCTGTCCCATACATTTAGTGTGGGGTCCAGAAGGACGGCCCCCAGAGCAAAATGGCCACTGTCTCCCTCTGGGGCGCTGTGTCCAATCATGCCTCTCACAAACTGGCTCTGCAGGAGACCCTGCGGACAATTTCCTCATTTCCTCCAATTGCCTCACAACTTCAAAGCCAACTTCAAAGCCTGTGGACTGCCTGCTATCATGGCTGAAACCTAGACAACCATTCGCCTCCAAGAGCGAGAGGAATCCTCATGAGTCATCTCTATCTAATTCTTCTCATCGACAGTCATATAGCAGGCAGCGTAACTGGGAGTGACAGAGCCAATATGCTTTAGTCAGGGGATTATCCCATCTCCAGAGGCCTAAGTTACATGCAGGGCCACAAGGGGAGGAAGTTAAACAAAGCACTAGCCGCACCCCACAGCCCGCCTATCTAAACCCTGAGCAAACTCTGGGTAATTGCACAACAAAAGCACAATTAGCCACGACCCCATGGATATTAAGTAGGAAAAGATGGACCTGTCATTTATCCTATCATACATTTGCATCTCATGAATTCCCCTCCACACACCTTTTCACATCAAATGTGTTCTATTCTTATTTTCATACTATTTTATTTTCAGATGAATGCAGATAAATGCAAAGTGGTCATTTAAATATGCATTAGTATTATAACCAGCCCCACCTCCTCAAATAGAAGGTGGTAATTTTGGTGAGCCCCAGACCATGTCTGCTCCCTCGGGTTAGACTCCTCCAATCCTCCGTTGTAGCACTGCCATTTTCAAGTGCTTCTTGGAGACTGACCCGGTGCACTGCGCCGCAGTGAGACTTTGATGTGACTTGCCTGGAAAAAGACCTGGCGCCATTCAACGAGATTGGTTCACGTTCTCACAATCAGTGTGTGCGGACCTTCGAAACACTGGAGTTCATTCCAATCAGCGTTGGAGAGAGAAAATATTGCGGTGCAAGAGTGAAGAGGTCTGCGTCATATTGATTGGAGCTAAAAAAGATGAGTTATTTGTCAGCCTGAGAATTTGAAGGAGGAGAAAACTTTTGAGCTTGATTGCCTTCCCACAGTGCTGCGTGTGGTGGACAGGCATCTTCAAAGAGGCCACGCGTTCCTGGGAAAAATCAATGGCGAGCGCCAGTCACAGCTTAATAGGTGCTTTAACCAGGACTCACCTGGAGAGATTTAGTCATCTTTGTTGTCATTCTGCACCGCATGTTATCTGATGAATCTGATACCTCATGAGATAGAACACTCAGAAATCCAAAATAAACTCTCAGATAAACAATCAGAACATTTTTAAAAAATCTTGAGTTGTTTTATTTTATGTTTAGTTCATGTTCATCTTTCTAATGTTTTTTTTATAATATTCAAGGGAAACAATGGGCTTTTAAAAAACAATCACTTTGCTGAAGCATCGAGCACCAGTGTTCCCAATATGTCCTGTCACACTGACCATTCATCTTGTCAGTGAGAACAAATGAAGCTAAAATGGATTTGACATTGCTAATTGCAAATAATATGAGATGCATAGTTTTCTAGGCTTTGATGATTCCGGCCCATAGAGTGCTGCAGGAATGACATAGTACTACGTATCTTTGTAGGCTCACCCGGAAGTTTGCAGCGCCCTGGTTCCCTCGACAAAAAGCCTATTGGATTATTCAGTTTCAAGTTTGTGATACCTACACGTTTTGTTCAGCAAGATAATCTTCATAAATAAACACCATTCTTAGGATTCTAGAAACGGAAATGAAATCGGCAGAAGTAAAGAGCTAACATTAGGCTGTAAATGAACTACATCGTAGAGCAAGACATGGTAATCTTGATAACTTTTGTGAACCACAGACCTTATTTCAGACCTCTAACCTAAAACCCACTCAAAGAACCCATTGACTGCGAGACAAGGGAACCAGAAATGCAAAAATGCTAACTTATTTCCTGGTTTTAGGTCTCATTCCTGCAGCACTCTATTTTTCCAGATATGGATAAAGTGCATTTTAGCAAGTTAAACAAACATATGGGCACACTAGAGATTGAATATCTACGTACTTTACATGTTTATCCATTGAAGTGTGTCTTGCCTAAAATGCCCTCAAGGCTGCTAAAACAACTGCACCACGCTCCAGCAGCCACCACCCCGCCTCTCCTCTAAGTGCCAGTGCAGACCAGCCAGCTGGGCCCCCCCCATCCCCCCTGCCTCTCCCTCTCTGAGAGGATGATGAGCCAGGCACTGTAACAGGTAGACTCCCCAGGTGCTGGGACCTCCTCCCAGCTCGCTAAGCTATTGCACCTCGGCTCGACAAAGCTGAGCTTAATTAGCCAAGGGGGTGGGCTACTTCTGGCCAATAATGAGCCATGGTGAGAGTAATGTCATAGCTTGAAAGGATATGGAAGTGGGGGTCCGAGCGTCTTTTTTTTGGCAGAGAATTATGGATTTAAACCATCTGGCCATGCAGGAGGGGTGGGGAGAGGAAAATGATATGCCTGACGGACGACTTTAACAAAGATGTGGCAGGAGAGAGGGGCGTGTCTGAGATCACAAGCTGAATTATAGCAAGCGTGACTGGGCCATTGTGTGGTGTGATGGGTTGGTTATTCACAGCTGGGGCAGCCCAAATTGTTCTTTTATATTCTTTTATTCTCCTTTATTGAAGCCAGAGGGGCTTGGGAAATGATTAACAGCCAGCACAACAAGACAGAGCCATTGTCAACCTTTCCCTCTCAATTTAGTCCCCATCCATTTATTTTCACCACTGTCTATGTGATGCAAATGCACAGGCTTGCTTGGTTAACTGTGCCATGACTGGTCAGGCCCCAGAAAATTGGTTGGAATAACACAGCAGGTGCAGCGCGTGTGCCAAAATCAGGAGGTTTGTTTTTGCTATTTTTTTCATATGGAACTTTCTAATGTAAGATATCTCTGCAGGAAAAGTTTTGGGACGAAGAGGTTTGGGTATAACTTTAGAAAACTCTCACAGCAACTCCAGTTGTTCAGGAGGTTTACAAAGTAGCCTTCTTCACACCCACAGTCATCTCAGATAATACTTTGACATATGCCCATACAACATAGAACAACATGGTTCATGCAGCCAGCCAAGTCACCCACGATGCTCCATGCTCAGCCCCCTCCACCTCCTCCTGCTCTGCTTCTCTGTTATGCTTCTTCCATCTGGTGTCCATTTTACAGCCCACCTCTTCTGGCCCTTAGGGGGGGTCGGGAGCAAAAGAAACCAGGGCCAGCTTAACAAAACCTCTCAAAGGGCACCAGTCCCTCCTGCCACTCCATAAACCGGACTAGATGGAGTTTTCATGGCAATTAGGGCAGAGAGACGACTGGCTCTCTTCCAGGCACCCAGTGGTCTTCCTCTGCCACTAGTACCCAAGCTCTCACATCTTTCACACTGAAACCATTAGCACGGCTGGCCCGCTGGCAAGGACTAATTGTTGGCCTCTCAGGAAATGACAGTGGCTCTAATGGTCATGCCGTCATTCAGAGGCTCTTAGATCAGAGACGGTCTGTTTACAATGACTGGAGGTGTTCAGGCCACGCAGACATACTTTTTTAAGTTTCAGATGCCGTCATTGGATGTTTGTGCCACTACACAAACACTTTGTTCTTATCTTAACTACTTGAAATGACCCCACTCTTGACAATAATAAGTTTATTATCATTAAACAATCACACATTCTGAGAACATTTCCTAAAATGCATTAAAACATTTGATAGAAACACTATTGATTGATGTTTGCATGCTTTAAAATGTACTATATTCCTCATCATTCTGAAGCAGTGTGGGACATGCTAGGCAGCATCCAGACTGACTTGAGTGTACCTCACGAACTTCATAGCAAAAGATAATTGCAGCAGTAATAACAAATCTTGCAAGAACTTGAAGACCAAAGAAGACCAAGGAGTCCTGACTGTCATGGTTGACTGCATGTTACCATTGATGTCAATGGGGAAAGTATCAAATACTAAGACATTTTCAAAGACTCAACTTTTCACTCAAATTGTTAAGCTTGTGTATTAAAAAAATAGTATTACATTCGAAACAAGTGTAAAACAATCATCCTGTTTTTTTTCTTTCGTCAAACATATTGCTCTTTAGTCTTATCTTTGTCAAAGAAGACCATAAATATTAGTTTTAATATTAGTCTAGTTTTAGTCGACACTTTATTCTTTTACAGTCATCAGATTACTTTTAACATTTTAGTCAATCTAGTCTTAACTAAAACCAATAATTTTGTAGTTCTAGTCAAACTTAGTTGTGTGTGGTATTATACTCACAAAGTACTTTTATGCAGGTTACGCAGGCATATTACTGCAGACAGCAAGTATAGTTTGTAGGGAAGTTTTTATAGCATTCACATTAATACCGATGCTAAATCAAATCAAATTTGTTTTGATGGTTATGTGAAGGACAAATAAACACAGCACATTTATGGCACCAGATACATTCAAAATACATCAATGAGTCAGCTGTTCAGGTATTAGATGCACTCTGGGCTGTTGTTTATATACAAGGCTACAAGATTAACTCCTCGTTTAGCCCTCCACTAACTTGAAAGGGGATAAAAATGATTTAATCGTGTGGCTCTAGATCAAATTCTGTTAGTGAAACGTATCATTTTGCGGGGTTGTGAGGAGAGAGGAGGCTTGCCAGAAGAGCTATGAGGGAGGATGCATCCTTTACAGATGTCTTTCCAGCACCCACGACTTATAAAAATAGGCATAAAACACAGCTGGAGCAGACAAACCATGATGAGAGGAGGACTCTACAAATTTAAATGTTCCCTTTTTTACCTACAGATGATCAAATGTGCCATCAAAGTTTTTGCCCTTCACTATTTGTGCAGCCCCTTGTAAGGTGCTGTTCTAACCCCTTTCTTTAAAAAACAATTCACCTTGATATAACTTATGTCATGTCATACCACACTGTGAATTGATTAAAAGTATTTATGTTGTCCTGAACATGGTTGTGGACATCTTACACAGATCATAAAACATAGTAGACTACAACAATAGACAGATGATGCAGCTGTGTACGCATCATATTTAATTGACATTACTTTAAAATCTTGGCTATGAAGCATGGATGTCTCATTTCGTTAAACGCCTGTTGCCTCGGCTCCTCTCTCCTCATGTCTCTTCCTCGTCCTGCTCACATCTCAGCTGGGAATGACTAAGACGCGAAGATAGGAGGCAAGGAAAGGAAGCAAGGATGTACAAACTGACAGGAAGAGTATGTCCAGGTTTTATCACTTTGGACACCCTGCCCCCAAGTGAACTCTCCCCCCAACCCTCAGCCTCTCAGTTTCCCTGTGAGCACGCACACACACACACACACACACACAGGCCCTACTGACACAATGCAGAGCACATCATCTAATTAAGTCACTGAGCATTTCATTGAGATCATTAGGAGAGTCTTGTTAAGATTTGATGCTTGATCAGCTCTCAAGCTACAGCCTCCTTGCATACAGATACAATATTCAAGATACAATAGGGAAGCTATATCACAATATATACTTGGTGAACTGTACAGCAGGCAGTGTCATACTATCTCAATTTGTACAAAATCAGAAGACAAACCTGAGCACAAAAGTATCATTGTGAAGAATTAATTAGTCATTAATAATGAAGTATGCCCGAGTTAATTACTTTTCTGTGACAGAATTGCTATTAAATGCCATTAAGGTTTTGTCCATTTCTGCTCTGTTTATTCCATTGTTCATGATTTTCAGCTTGCACACAACAGCACAATGACACCATCAACTCAAACATCACTGCATGTGTAAAGCCAGTTTTATTTATCCAATCACAGCATGGCCTACCCACACAGACAAAAATCATATTAGTATTTACAATGAATCATCAGTAAAACTCACACATTCAAATACAGATTGTTTTTCCAAAGAAAATGAACAGATTATATTGTCCCCAGCTGTTCCACTGATCTGAGCAATGCTATTGGAGCAATAGAACAAGATCCGAAGGCGGACCTCAGTTCAGTCCAATAATACTGCTCACCATGATATCAGCCTGTGTATGTACAACATTCTTTTATAAAGTATCTAAAAGCTCAAAGCTGATTACAGACATTCATGACCAGACTGTCAGATTTGAGTATACAAACCTTTTTTTTAATCAAAATGCATTTTATAAATGAAATCAATAAAGTAAAATGACCTGAACTAACATAAATGAGGAACTTCGTTACTGAATAGTTAAAGTCCAAGTTATATTTTTGCCTTACAGATGTAAGAAACAATTTCACAACAATAGAAAACTTTGGTGGTAAAACAGATCCTGTTGACCTAATACCAATGAGCATGTTATCTCTTTAAACTCTTAACAATACACTCCAGCATCCCCTGTTTGTTCATCTATAGACAGCTCATGTGTTTGTCTACCCAAAGCTGTGAGTGATTACTGTTCATTGGAAGGGGCAGCCCTTTAATTAGTCAGGGGTCTCTGGGGAGCCATTACCACGGGGGAATCTTGCCCCTCTTTATTAGCCCATTTTCATATTGACTGAGAAAAGAGATACACAGGGTGGGGCAATTTGGTTTCCTCAGACGGGACACCAGCTCCTGTGAATATGCATGCTGGGATGTGGGCTGTGGGGTAGTTGGGGGTTGAGGGGACATGTGACAGTGGTGATGGAAGACCCAGGCTAGGCATCATCTGGGGTCCCTCACACAAGAACAAAAGGGGTTGCAAGTTCCAACAGACTTAATAAAGAGACTGTGGAAATGTATCGCCAGAGACTGAGAAGTAATAACCCTCTGATGAAAAGGGTTAGGAATGCCTGAAAGAATTCCTGTTTATCACTGAGATGAGGAATACATCCACAAAAACTCTGGGGTTTAAGGTTCAAAGTGAGTACTAGAGAAGTTGCTCTGGAACTCAATGTTTTGCCCAAGGGCACCTAGGTAGGTTGAATGTGCCTCAGCACTAGTAAAGAGAAAATCTCAGCCCTCAACACACCTCCCTAATAAAAAATTACCATAAAAAGGCACACCACAGCACCAAACCCTTATCTGTAGAATTCTGAACAAATGATTTAGAATAAACTCTGGTAGTGATAATCATTTCCTCCAAAAATGAAGTAATTCCTGTCAAAGTCACCCTTTTCTCCTGTAACATCGTTACAGATGGGTGAAGCCATCAAACTGCAGACTCTAATTCCTGCCAAGGACAGACTTGATCTCTTCCAATTTCATCCCTACACCTCTTTGAAAGCTACTTTAATTAAAAGTCAGAGTGGAAAATGAACACATTTCACTCCACGACTCTCTTACTTTCCTTGACTCTCTCTCCTTGAGTCCATTTTCAAATATCTGCCATTGTTCCCTGACTCAGCTGCTCTTTTCAAATGATGTCAAATCAAGAAGGCGCATCACAAGGGCTGACTAATTACCAGCCCTGATGCATGTATTTTAGACATCTTGTTTAGGAATAGAGAGATTAAGGAATCGAGAGACATATGCTGTCAAGCACCGACCTTGGAGAGACCTGAGACGCATCTTTCACTGCTGAAGTGGCTTCAGTGGTGTATCAAGCCTTTCAGAAAGCCCCCGAATGCAATTACAGCAGGGGATTATGTCCCTTACTCCACACTAGGATAAACCCAAATTGGCCACAGTGTGTGTCTAAGTGTATGTTTTTTGGTGCATGTGGAAGTGGAAGGGGTTGTTATTGGCAGCTGATCCTTCCTCAAGGCCTCTGTTTGCATCCTGTTTGGGCTGAAGCAGCCTGGTAAACAGCTTGTAAGTACAGAGTCAAGAAGACTTCCACATTCTGTTTTGAGTTATGACAGTCTGGATGTGTCTGATGTGTCTGAGATGTGACTTTAAATTCTTTTTCTACAGCAAGAGTGGAAATATTGTGGTATTTGTGCATAGCAGAACAACAAACCCTCTGGCCCCATTAATGGAGTCAGAGATGAAATAAAGATGGAAACAACTCAATAAAACCAAATGAAACACGTGCTTGTCTGCCTACATACCTGCCTACCTGCGTGTTCCCTGCTCGTACACTCATTGAGCATGACCAGATCCTTCAGAAGGCTTGGCACAGATGTAGTGCTAAAACCAGCTAGTGGTACAAGGTCAGAGAAGGTGCAGCGACAATTTCCCAATACTAACATACTAGCTTGTTAGCAGTAAGTACTAACAATAGCCATGCTCATTGTTTACATTCACTAGGATGATGTTGCTGGTTATGGTGGTGAGACATGATGTAGTTGGATACAGTTAGCAATGACAATGATGCAATGCTCTTACATTAGCCCACACTGCCCCTTAGCCCGTCGTTCAGCAGCTAGCTAACTCGGTAGCACAAAGCACACAGCCCCTGAGCCAAGGCGCGGAGCCGCTGCAGCAGCCACACACTTGTTGAGCAGCAAACGCAGTAACATTAGCACAATGCACACACCTACAGCATAGAAGAGTAACTGCCAGACCAGCTAGCCTTTTTGTAGGTTTAGGTAGGTTTGTGACGGCTATTTTGTTAGGGTTCATAAGATTGTCATTTATCAGAGTTGCTTAATTTATGTGTTTGTTAGACTAAAAAAGCTAGGAGAGCTTGTTGAATGTAGCAAACTAGCCGCTCACACACATCGCCAAGCTGTCTAGCAAATGCTACAGCGCAGTGTAGTCAGCCAGAATGTGCTCACACCAAAATTAAAAGACAAAGATATGTGAGGTGCAGAACTGGGTGTGCAGTCTTTTGTGTGCATGAACTTAAATTCAGTGAGTCAGGACCAGCCTGAGGCATAAGCGAACTAAGCAGCTACTTGGGGCCCCCTGGCCACCAAAATTAGAATTTTTTTTTGTTTTACATATTAAATAAATTAAACAAGTGACATAAATGAATGAATGAATGAATGAATAATTCAAGACAAGATGATTCTGATTTCATGATCAATATACCTGTCAAAAAGCAAAAGGCTATGAATCTGAACAAATTTAGGTATTGCCCTTCTCCAGCTGACCATCCCAAAAATGCACCAGAATAAAGGAAATCACATCTACCAAATTCAGAATTTTCTGGGGGAGGACCCCAGACCCCTCTTCCCCCATTTGCACCCACTTTCATATAAATAAGGTAGGGGGGGTCCTTATGCATCTGTGCCCAGGGGGACAGTAGTTCATAATCCGTCACTATATTAATACAATTTATAATGTAAAATTATAGTGTGACATTTGTGTCAATAATTGTCAGGCACAGGTGACTCCATGGTGGTGGGAGGGGGGCCCCAAATCAAATTCTGCTTAGGGCCCCCAAAAGGCTTGGGCTGGCAATGCAGTGAGTACTGTCACTTTGTCCATGTAGTTGGATTCATAATGAGTGTGGTTGATGAAAAAGGCATGTCAAACAGACAGACAGACATACAGGCAGACAGACAGACAGACAGATTAAATTAATTGAATTAAAAAGTTTAACTGCTGGACACAAGATGTCTCCTTCACTCTGAAGTCCATTCTCAGTTTCCACATCACACTTGCTGCTGGATATTGGACCAGGATTGGCTTGAAAACAATTTGTGATGTCACAAGTCATGCTCGTAGGCCCACCTCTTAAAATCAGATTTTCATTGAGCACAGACAAAATTTACACTCTCAGCAGTGAACGTGAAAACAGCCCTCTGATGTCAAACTCTGCACATACATCATTCTATACAGTGAAGCTCAAACATTCAACTGCAGGAACAAGAAGAAAAACACATTTATGACTGAAGGGGGCTATCAAACTTGTAGTCTTCAGTGCTTCATCACTTGAGGACATTTATTACATTTGACACAGCTCCCTCTGCAGCCACATAAGGCTATATACAGCTTTTTCACATATGCCATAGTACTCCCCAACACCTGAAAACACACTCTGATGGATTTCACGTTTAAGCTCTGGTGAGCCATGGGTTCAGTTTCCATGTAGTCCATCAGTTTCTAGTCTGTTTTAGTCTTTAGTCCAGTCTTTGATCAGATCCATCTCACGTTACAGTTACAGTAAGATTGTCATAGTTGGGTACAAATAATCAGACATGTGAAAAGCTCAAGTGTTATATCGACAGTGGAAAGGTGAACACAAGCAAAAGAAGTTCCACCATCACAAACAATCCAAAATTGTCATTTTTGGAGAGCAGATTAAAAAAGAGGGGTTCACTGAGCAATAAAACGATGAACTATGGTCTGGCAGCTGGCTGTATGTGGCAGAAGGGAGGGAAAATATGATCACGCCAGGCTCCTGAGTTACCAAAAAAAAAATCACTCCTCCATACCATGTCTTAGAAATAACTTTAATTTTTTTTTGATGAAGTGTTTTTAAATTGATCATTTCACTTTCACTTTAACTTGACAAACATTTGAGTGAACCAAGACTTCCCACCGCTGAGCTGTCACAATAAGCTGGGGGAAAGGTGCTCTCTTCCTCCGCTAAGCCCACAGAGGGGTCACATGTGCGGCTGCGATTGAGGAGCATTAGTGCTCCATGGTAATCAAAGGCAGAGGATAGAGAAGGAGGGAAGCAGGGATATAAAGGGACTCGGTTGGGCGCCAAAGCAGCCCCCTCTGCACCCAGTGCCTTTTAATTAGGCTCACAGCAGGGGCGCTGCACCTACACACACGCCGCTCATCATTCACACACAGATGCATGCTAGTGCGCATATAAACTGACAGTCTTGTACCTTTTTCTGCTTCATTATTCCAGAGTGTGTGTGATCTCCATTTCCTGTTAAATTGGGGGTTGGGATGTCTGCTGTCCTGGTGTTGTCAGGGGAGCAAAGAGGTTGTGTTCTGATGTTCTTTTCTTTCAGGTAATCCTGCTATGTCATGGGCTCTTTGTCTAACAAAGGGATTAGAGGTGTCATATATGTTCAGAGGCATCAATTTATAACCTCTAAGGTATCGCGAAGTCTGTATCTAATATCTGCCTCTGAAATGTATGCCTGCACAATATAATTAAATTGATTGACATGTCTTCAGTTTGATCACTTATGGGCAAAACGATGTTTTAATTTGGTCAAGATGTAGAAATGATCACATTCTGGCTCACAGCTTTGACTTTTTCCCATAGTGATTTGTTTCATATCTAAATTCATATCTGGAAAGTTGTGTTTTTATGCTTTTTCAGTAATTGATCATTAAAAAAATTGCAGATCAAGTCTTAACTCATTATTTTCATAACAACTACATCACAAGGTCTACATCATTAATAGTGAAGGGGAATTAACCCATACCCAACCTCTTCTGCCTTTATGAAGCTATCACAGCTGCATAGTTAAGCATAAACTTTAGTATCAGCTCATTAGATGTATTGACAGGATCTTTTTTTTTTATGTACACAGAGCTTGCCATCTGCCTGGACTCCTTTGTCTGCTGACATTTGGTCAGTGACCTCTAACCTTGCAGGGAAATGTCATGACACTAAAAGTCACCCTGATACAACAGACCCTAAAAAAAACTTGTAAAAAAAACAGGTGTAAACATTCAAACTGACAGGATAGAGTTGAATCCAAATCCACATTAAAACACATCTTTAAATAATTTCTCCTTCCTAGAAAAACTTCCCCTCACCAGAATAGTTGACTCTGGATGGTGATAGGTCAGAGCGGTGCTGTGATTTTTTCATGCCAGGTGCACACTTCATATGAGTTTATATGAGCTGAGGAGTGCTGACAGTGAATTACCATGCAGGCAGCAGAAGGAGGGTCTTTGATACATGAAGGTCATAACTTATACACTTTTATCCATTTAATTTTAGTCACATTAAGGAGGGATTTAGTATGAACACTCGTGAGATCATCAGAACTTTTCTTTGCGGACCTATGGGGAATATGAATTTTGAGTAAAGTATATAACAACATTCACTCGTCTGTATAATTATCAGCACAGACACTAGCACCATTCAAGGCCACGTCAGTTACTCAGTTATTGGATGTCTTTGTACTCGCAAGTGTGGAGCCAGTGGGTGGTGCAGAATTAGTGTCTGAACAGCTGAAGCCTGCTGATATATTGTTTGACATTTATTTAATCAATCAGAGCTTTTCTTGTCCTTCCTCTGAACTCTGACACCTTTTAACAAAAAGCTCAGTTTATATAAAACAAGGGCAGATTCATTTATGATTTATTTATTGTCAGTTCCTCTGTCATAAGCTTTGACACAGTTATATTGTTATTATATGTCATTAAAAGTCCTGAGGCTGTTTAATTAATTAATTAACTAATTATAGGTAAAATAGTAAGAACATATTCATCTATGTTTAATTAGCTTCATTGAAAATTTCATTCAGGCACCATCCTTTATACTTAATTATTCCATTAGTTCAGCTTCATCTTTCATGCTTTTTCTATAATAACATCACAGTGAGGCTCTTTTCAGACCTTTTTCTTTTCTTTTCAGATTTTTACATTGAATGTTCAAACATAAAGCAAGTGACATCGCACGCACTGTTGGCTTTAGCTGTTAAACTTTAGCTGTCATTAACTATACACTAAAATGTCAGTTTCCATCACTTGCACTTTTATTGTCATCTCAGATGCTTTCACCTCTTATAAGTCTGTTGATGCTTAACCAGATTTTTATTCAAGCAACATTTCAACTGAATTCAGTACTTAAACAGTATCTTAAACTCCTTTCAGCACTTTTAGTTCAACTGATACTTCAGCTTTACTTTGCATTTACACTTGAGCTGAAAACTAAACTTATTTTAGCACTTCTAACTGCTATTTAAACTTTTTTCTGTAATTTGAGGGTATGATGGAAGTCATGTGGCTGGGCAACCGGCTGTACTGTAAATGTACTGATCTAAATGAACTACTAGCTAAAGTTAGAGTGAATTTCTTTGCCATACCAGGACCTGCAGATAAATTGGGATGTTGGCAAGCCAAGTAATAATGTAATAACTAATTTTATTAGCTCAGAAAGCTGCACCCAACAGCCTGGCTGAAGAGGCAAACAATAGCCAGGAGACAAAACGATACAGATAACGTAACTAGCCAGGAGGAAGCTAGCGTCAGTGACATTCATCAATCAATCAATCTATCAATCTTTATTTGTATAGTGCCAATTCACAACAAAAGTCATCTAATGACATTCATGTGTTCATGTAGAATAGAGAACATGTGCAGATTTAGGAAGGACCCATTCACTGGACCTTTTCTGGGGCCCAACCATTTCTGTAGGCTGGCCTGAGGCAAGGCAATATTCATATAGCCCACTTCATACACAGAAGCACTTCAAGGTGCTTTACGTATAGACAAATTTAACTTGCATGTACAGCTGACCTGTCATGCCTGACTAAAAGACTCTTGGTTATTATGGTAATTAAATGGAGTTAAAATCTTACGTGTACCAGTTGAACTCTCCAAACTAAAGTTTGCTTGTTTGTTTACAGTAAAAGTTGATTGGAAATTATTTTGTATAATTTATGTTTTATTAATACATAAACAATTGATACAGTGCTCCACTGTCAAACTTTTCCCTATACTAGGCACCAATTATTGTCTCTTCCAGAGGGGGCAGCAGACAGTGAGGTGGCCTGGTCAGGTCAGCTGCGGAGGCTAATGGTGTATTGAGCTGTGGACAGGCTGTGGGTCAAGAGGCCTAGGTGGTTCAGCTGCTCCACACCTGTGCTCCAGCGGGAATAAGGTGGGGGTGTGGTGGGTGGAGGATCTCAGCACTCCACCCCACTATGAAGACATACAATGATCCCTGGAGTCCATCTCTTCAACACCTCATGAATCAGCCCCCCAAAACAACACTTCAGTGAGGGGGCTGCCGATCAAGAGACAGCGATGACCATTAGCAGTTCTTCAGTCAGTTATGTCAACCGTTTTCCTTTGTCTTTTCACTGATGCCTGACATTTGGGGAATTGCAACACAGTTCATATTGCCGACTGCAGGGACATCTAATGAGGGAGTGTGCATTACCAAAGCTCTTTCTAAAAGCAGGTACATCTGTTTGTCATGTTAACTCTGCATAAAATATCACAAAGTGCTGTCTTGCAATAAAAATCAAAGAATCAAAACAAAAGCACCACGTTTAGAATGTGATTTATGAGTATAATTTGTGATGACATTGCAAACTATATCATCACCAACCAATTATTTGCTTCTTGGCTTAACATTCATGAGATGTTAATGAGATGAGAAATGTCCCTAATTCAAAGCTGTCTGCGATGTTTAGATTTAATTTGGTAATTGTACTCAGCTGCTGACCATTTTGGGTTGAATAAAAACTTTCAGCTGCACTGGTTATAGCACCATTTACTTTTATCTCCAATCATGCAAAATAGCTTCACAAACAAGGAAACATCTGGAGAAAATGCTGATTTCGAGAGAGGGTGGACATCACTGTTGGTGCTTTATGATTAACACATATTCAAGAAGTTTAAATCATGAGGTAGCTCACAGACAAGGAGCGTGATCCATTCATTTCAACCCAATTCGCAAAACATCCAGCAGAAAAAGTATGGATGGGTTAACTTTGAAGTACCCAGAAGACAAAGGGCAGCTCTCGACTCAAGTATGCTGCATTGTCACTCCCCAGTCTTCTCCTCGAGTGCTTGAACTTGGATTCCCTCACTCCCTCACTCCCTCTCCCCCCTCCTGCTCCCTTCAAAGGCAGGGAGGCGTGACATGACTTTGGCCCTGACCCTGGGCCCTACCTGAATGTTTTGTTTGGAGCGGGTGGAGATCAGATGTTTTTGGTCATTACACCGCCTCTCATTAGGTCTCCTGTCTCGTCCAAATAAACCTAATGAGACAGTGCTTAATGTCCAGAGTCCCTCCCTGCCCCTGATTTAAGGAGGGTGTGTGTGTTAGGGTGGGTCGAGCCAAATTACCCCGACGTCTCGTTCAGTGATGGCACCTGGGCCCCCTTGTCGCTCGGGGGAGGTTAGCTCGGGGTAGGGGAATCCACTGGGGGGCCTAGGCTGGGCCCAGCTGGAGGAAGTTAAAGAGCTAAATGCTGATTGGGGTGGATCGGATGAAAGAGGCGTTTGAGTTTCAGCATCAGGAGAGTCAACGGGGGACTCTTGGGGGTTCTTTTGTTTGAGGACATGTGGGAGAATCCAACACAACTGTCCGATGGAAAATTCCAGAGTTGAGGTGAACGCATTGATTCAGTGTTTGTTTTAAAGGTTTAGCAACTAAAGGAGGTTCAGTGTTACTGAAGTATGTTAGTTTCATCCATGTACAGCAAAATAAAATATAAAAGGAAAACAAAGGTCATCACCACATATTTGTGTATTGAGTAAGAAATTGTAGTAATGTTCAACAGAGACATCAAACACTATACTTTCACTGTGTATGTTGAGTTGATTGGTCCTTTAAATCATTCTTTGAAGTATTTTGTGGCACTTTATGACTTTAGTAGAGCTGACAGGGAGGGAGGGGAGAGAGAGAGAGATGAATGACATGCGACAAAGTAGTCCCAATGGGTTTAAGTATTACTGTATGTTGTTTCAGTATAGGAGGGTATGAAATGCTAAACATATTAAAGGAACAGCTCACCTAAAAATGAGAATTCTGTCATTATCTACCTCTCAATTGACGCCCCAGACTGATATGTGATTATATTTCAATTACAAACTGTATGGAGCCATTTTGTTGTTGTTTTTTTTAATGTTGTTGTTGTTTAAAACAAGTCTCCAGCTATTTTAGTTGTTTAAGAGAATGCTGCAACACTGTTTTACTGTGAAGCTCCAGAAATGTTTTGTGGACTAAGAAATGTCATTCCACCTCCATCCGCATGGGGGTGAGTAGATCCCCAGCTCTCCATGGTGACGTGTCCTTGAGCAAAACATTGAATACCTCATTTCCCTTGATGGTTGGCCAGCACCATGCATAACAGTGTGCTCCCAGTAGACTGTGTGAATGCACAAAAATGTAATAGATATATAAAAATGCTTTGGACAAAAGTGCGTTATAAATGCAGTACATTTCACAAGAGTGCAGTGCACAGTAAAAAGATATGCAGGTGTTGAGTGTAAGTAAAACAATATGCTTCAGTATCCACTCAAAATATGAAGCTGTAGGCTACATGAAGCTGATAAATGATCAAATCAGGGGCAGTTTTACTTTGCGTATGTGTGCTGGTGCTACGTGTGTATTAATTTCACAGTTCATAAACAAAAACCCTCCCAACTTTACCAACTTTTGAATTATTGTTAACAAGCTCTAACAGTTGCACCGTGTCTGTGTAAGCGATTGTCAGCAACAACATCAGCTCGATTTCATTTTTTCCTGTTGGAGTATCTAATTGGCTGCGGGCGATGCAGTGCTGCACAGCAGGGCGCATCGCACCATTTTGAGCCCAGTGCCCTGTTTCTATTTTCATTCCTGTCGCTCACGTCAGGCATTTTCAAAGCGTAAAACTGGCTGAAGGGAGAGCGCCAGGAAGCTGAAAGTTTCTGGTATGAGAACACACCGTCTGTATGTGCTGTTGGCTGTACTGTTTGCCATTTCATCTAAATATCACACACAAATATTACAGTGTAAAATGTCTGTTTTCTGTTTATGAAGTACAAATGTAGGCGTAAAAGCTATGTTGGCAACCTCACCCATCTTTACTTAAGAGGTTTAGTCTCCAATCTGATCTCCAGCACACAGCTGATAGGTCCCTGGTTTGATTTGGCCTACATTACGTAATATAATGTATACCTAAAGGGGCACTATGTCATTTTGGAGTAGAAATTCAAACTCTAATAATCTAATATTTACAATATTAACGAAGTTATGATACACACTCAGAAATATTTATTTTTTTCATAAGTGAATATACCAGCTGTCCTCAGAGGAAAATAAGGTCCCAGAACACTGTTTGAAACTAGAAAGGTGGCAGGGTCCGCCACATATAAACAAAGTAAAACAGTAAAAATTGTGTTGTCCTTTAAGGTCAGTTTGTTTATTCAGTTTATTCAGTCATGACAACAAATAAATAAAAAATCAGTCAATGGAGATCTTTCTCTTCTGATTAAATGTTTGCACATTTAACATATAGCATCAAACTGCAGCAGTGAGTCAAACTCCACAGGCTGCAGGAACAGTATCCACATGCAAAAGGCACCGAGTCTACTGTCTGACTCTGGTACATAAATGAATTAAGCTAAGCCTGAGGCACCCAAGCAGTCTCTTCAGTATTATTAAGTGACCAGGCAGCAGTTTGACATTTACAGGAAGTGCGGAGGGTAGCCAGTATGTACTGTACAAGAGCAGCAGCTGAGTCATTTTGTAGGGGTTGGTAGTACTGAACGGTCTCAGCAGTGAGAGCCCCGAAGAGGAAACATTGTACCAGTCACCACCTGCACTGCTTAAGGCAAGCTAAACTATGCTCGTGCTTGCGTGAGTTTGTAACAGTGTTTATGGTTGTGATGCTTTCTTTTAGAGCGCTGGCAGTTAGTTTGGTGTTATGTAAAAGCCCAGAAACTGTGCACATAATACGTATCAAGCCTGAAAAAGGATCAGTACAAAAGATTTTTCTTTTTTTTCCTTTTTTTTTTTTGCCAGCACTACGACAAAGGATATTGCAGTTAAATGTGTTAAACCTCCAGTCCACCAGGCTGCACTTTACTGTATGTAAATGTAAATGTGTGCTAGCTTTCTTAGTCTTGTATGATAGTATAGTTACATGTTACAGCATAAAGCAAAGTTCTAAAACACAAAGTGCTCGACTACTTTAACCGCTTTCCTTCCCATGGATAGACTTCTCTATCCTTTGTCCGGGTGATTTCCCCATCTGCTAGAAAGGCAGGGGGCGAGATATGATTTCCACTGTGACTGCTCTGTCTCAGCCTGGTGTGCTTAAGATGACATGTCTACTGCAATCAGTATCAAGGAAGCAGCCCAAGTAATGGTCATTTCACACCTATCTGGTAATGATCCAATCAGAGCAGTGTGATGATGGGCATGAGATGATGCTGTGAAAAGCCTTCTCTAACACTGACGGCTCGTACTCAGACACTTCATGGAGAAAGACTGAATATGCATTGGCAATTTTTTTTATGCATAATCATTTCTTTTATTGCTTTTAGCACCATTTTGTATGTGGATGAATGTTTAATGTGATATGTGATTGGGCACATTGGGCTGCAAGGTCAAGAAAGCTTCCCCACAATGTTGGGGAGTTTAGTCGAGTGGATCAATCAATTAATCAGTTAATCAATAAACCAAAGTGCACAATCTATCCACTTTAGAAAGAAACTCCTAAAGATTTCTAAAACCAGTTTCTATGGCACATTGCATTTAAGGAACAGGATCCATTATGGAGTATCAGTGTACCTGACACAACAGTTTAAACCCAGTCCACACTTGCCTGAAGCTAATTGATAACTGAGAACTTTTAATAATTTCACACATGCACAGAAGCACACTGAAATGCAAAAAAGGCTGCAAAGAACACCTGAAAAATTAATATGATGAGTGTAGGTGTTAAGCCATTCCTAACACATGAATATTACATTCCTGTAGAGCACTAATAGCACCATGTCATGCAGCTGCAGTCTAGAAATCATTTCACATTAAGACTTGTGAGTATGAGAATAGGCTGGCGTATCAAATGTTATTTGAATGTGTTTGTCAAACGACTTTTACCACCTTGAACTACACAATAAAAGATCTGCAGGTGCAACCCTGACCATCTGATGGGTGAAGAAAGCACCATCAAATTTAAGCTGACAGCTGCACTTTCACTTCATAATCATCACGTCACTTCGCACATGTAAAATAATGACTTTGGAGGCATAAGTAGGACTGCACTCAGATACGCTTAAATGAAAACACTTCAGGGCATCCACGGCACTGTCATTAATGCTGAGACTCATGGGTAACAGATGTGGCCCAATCAAAAATGAGCATGGAGACAAAAATAAATCCATCACCCGACGGGAAGGGGAAAATTAATCTTGCAGCCTTCAGCAATACAAAGGTTGATTTTAGACCCCTTTTCACTTTAGCATGATTCCAACTTAAGACATTTTGGAATTTTTCAAATTCACCTAAACAGCCATAATTTCATAACAATTCAATTCAAACACAAACTCTCTATTTAAGCTTTAAGAAATAAGAAAAATTCTTCCCATATGAAATTAAGCAACACAAAATGATGTCTACACTCCACCAAGAGAAAATCAACAGTCAACTAAACAGAGCTTTTTTGATATTCACACTGATATCCTCTCAATCTCTGTCAAATCCAATCTCTTAGTAATCAATTATACTTTGAAAAAGCACATCATCCCTCTGGTGATAAGCCCTGGATTATGATCACAACCATTCTCTAATTACAACAAAAGCTATATTCAAACTTCTAATTCATGAGGCGTCAGCAGAGCTGCTGGTAGTGAAAGGTGAAGCCGGTGTCCTGAACATGTGCACAAAAAGTCCCATCTCATTAAATTTAAGTTATGTCTGGACATGTCCCTGTAATATAATGGCCGTCTCTTGATGGTACATAGATTAACACAGATCCTCACTATTTTGTTCTGATGTGCTTTTAGGAATATTAAAACACAAATGAGGCCACAGAAGACTTGACCTGTGCCAATTGGAAAATCCAGGCATGGCACACTTTTCTAACATCTTCAGTATTTCTGGTGGAGATCTCAGTTGATATATAAGCATTAAGTTACTGCAGACCAATAAGATACTTTTAAAAGGGGATTGTGAATCTGAGCATTAAGATGAAATTAAGTTTTAAAAGGAAAATAGTTTTCATGACTTTGATTAGAAACACGACTTGATATGAGAGTGCAAGAGGGAGTCTCCTAATTGGACGAATTAAAAGCAGTCCACAGTTTACATTATACACAATACAAGGCTGATTTGACAAACATTTAAGTTATTACAATAACTTTCATTTGATGGCAGAGCCACTTGCTGATTTCTGGTGTGCAGTTTAATAATGGAATGGACAATTATGTATTCCAGGTATTTTAGCTGCATTCTCTTTCAGTTTAAATGTTAAAAGCATTATTGTTAATGTATCACATGTCAGGGTCAGAGGGTTTTGAAGGGAATATTCTAGCAGTATTCCACTACTACTGTTACACTACTGTTAGTTCCGTATCATTAAACATAGCGCTCTAGGAGCTGTCACTGATGGGTTTATTCCCCTGCACATGTGGAGTCGCAATTAATTTTCTTTTGCGCCACTCTAAACTGTACACGTCCCTCTCTCAGCTCCCCATGTACAGTATACAACACCGTCAGGACCTTAGCTCTGCTCCCAAAAGTCTGCGCTTTCTTCAGCTTATGCTGCTGCAGCAGGGGTCCTAGGTCTTAGAGGGCTACACCTATACTCATAGGACTCAACATCTTATTTCATATAGGCTTAGCTGATAGGTTACGGGTGAAACTGACACCAAGGTCCACTAGCAGATAACATGTGTCAGTTTACAACCCTGTAAGTGGAATCACAATACGACAGGGGCTGTGTTATGGCCATTTACCATGTCAGGCCCTGCTTGGAAAATGACACTCCTTTCACACAACACACCTGCTGCTACAGGAGAATAGAACATTAACGACCTACTGTAATGGCCCTCATGCAGCTCACTAATCCATGATGGCATTAGAGAAAACACTTCTTCGCACGTGTGTAAAAGTGCCAGATCTGACAACACATCATCAGCTGTTTAGCCCAGTAAGTCATGGCAGACCCAGATACATTACGCAGATAGAAACGGATGAAGAAGCATTGGAGAGATGCCACTGTGCACGTCCACCACCACCATCCCTCAGAGGAGGGCTGTGAACGAGGTTACGGCTCTCATGAAGTGAACACAGACGCCCTGCAGAGGCTCTGCTCCTGCTGCAAAGTAGACTTGTGTGATAGCATCATCACAAAACTGTGTTGATGAGACGCCTCCTCTACCGCTACTTGTAGTGAGGCAGGAGGAAAAAGGCCATCAGAGATAACCCTCGACCTAAAAGATGCGCATTCAGAAGTTACACTGCATCATTGTCGTCATGCCATTCTCCTGGACAAAGCAATCGTTGAAGCCATTGTAAGAGTCAGGACAGCTGGTGTTTGTGGCTAGCTCCAGGGATGCATGAGTTCAGCAGCCCTCACCAACTTACTATGACCATAATACATGGCTTAGACGCTACCACTTTGTACCTAACATCTGAAAGTGGATACCATAGTGCTGATAACGATGCCATGAGTGAATGAAACTACACTGCAACCAATGAACGCAAGCACCTTGATGCCTAGATGTGACATGGAGATGTAGTGCATTAATCGAGATTGTTCCAACTGAAGACATAAATCCTTAATAAAAAACAGTTAGTGAATATTATTATTATAGAGCAACACCTGTGGGGGGGTTTCAGCTGAATGCTAACATCACTATGATAATCTGTTCACAATGACAAACATGCTTATGAAAGTCTGTCATGTTCAACACCATGTTAATAAACATGCTCAGATAGCAATTGAGATTTTTCACTCTGAATCAAAAATAACAACCTCATGGTGGCACTAGAGGAGAAGTCAGGGGATCACTAACTTATTAGGATTCATCCTTTGGGAACGATGTACGTCTGTGCAAAATGGCATGGCAGCCTACCCGATAGTAGTTGAGTTATGATTGGTACTCCCAACCAAAAATGTCAACGTCACGGTGACACCAGAGGAAAAGTCAAAGGATCACCAAAGTCAGTAGAATTTATCCAACTGATAAATGTTATCAAGTGCATCTGGTTGCTGAGATATCTCAGTTTGGACTAAACCTGGCTAATGTGGTTTTAATTATTTTCGGACAAAATCAAATCAATTTTATTATATAGCCCAAATCACAATCGCGATCACAATAGTTGTCGCGTGTATAGAACAGAACAACTAAATCACAGTATATACAGATTCCATAGACAGAATATCTGATATAAGTATTTATATATGTGAAGAGTGTGGATCCAGGAGACGACTGAGCAGGCCAAAGCATCGCCAAGTGGTGCCCGAGTCACATGACCTCCTCTCCACTGTGGTGACCTGGAAGAGAACAGGCCACACAACATATTTAGCAATAAAAAAGAAAACATGAGAATGAAGAGGCATCACATTTTACAGAATACAGATATAAGGAGATAGTAAAACAGAAGAGAGCAATGATCCATCGGAGCCTAGGGTATGACAGATCCGTCAATATGTGAAGCAGCTGGAGCCAACAACAATGGAGCTATAGAGAAGGAGGATATATCTGGCTACACACACAAATGCTGGTTTTAATCTTTTCAGAGGACATGTTGACAATAATAACAATTCAGAATATAATCAGAATGATCGTTTTATTTCAATCCCAATATGTATCACACTTCCAGGAAGTTATCCAGCCCAAATGCAATCTGTCATAATAATAAAAGGTATTTCAGGCACCTTTCATCTCTTCCTGACAGCGGACATGACAGCTCACCGACAGCTGCAGCTATGACATGTAAAGGTTAGACTGTCCAGTGTTTCCTGTCCTTGACCTTTATTGGACAGCTCGAGTGTAGGCCTCATCCAAAGAGGATCGTACTGTCCCTTCGGCCAGGTCAGGACCTCACTGACCACACACACACACACACACACACACAGCTGAACTCTGGACAGATGGCAGAGCAGGCTGGAATGAATCGGAGTCCCTGAGGAAAGCCAATCAAACATTGTCAAGGAAAAGATGAAGTAAACAATGACACAATCCATCAATTGGGCCATCAAATGAGCAATTACACTCAAAATCCAATAAAAGGTCTCATTCACTGCCCAGAGGTGACAGTGACTTGCTAGACAATAGAAAGATTCAGCCGATATCTGTTTAGACTTTCTGGATTAATGTATTTTATGTGCTGTGATATAGGTTAACTATCAATTTAGATATATTGAGTTAGATATACTGTATGTAATAGGACAATTGAACAAGGGCTCCTTTGAGGGTCAGTAGTAGTCAGTATTGAAGTAAGCATGCATGCTCTGGCAGTCGAGGTTTGCACACAATCTTGAGACATTACACCTGGCTGTATCAGCTACCTCTGATGAAATGGGCTGACTTGTCTTATGATCACAAACTAACGAGTGGACAATTATGCTTATACAGCCAATCATCAAGCAGTGCAACAACACAAGACATATACCTCAAGCCAGCTAATATTACTGTTCAACAGCAACAAATCCAGCTCGGCTACTCCCGTCTCTTGCCTCTCATAACAAAAGGTTGTGGTCCCTTTATTCTACACAAAAATATTTCTACCAATAAAAACCCTTTCTATCAGAATAATTTGAAAGATGCTACATATTACAAAGGTATAAAATATGATGTATTGTTAAATTAGAATACCCATTTGTGTATAAAGTAGATAAGATGAGTTCCATCGTCAGCAGCTACAATATGAAAATGCTGCTTACATGTTGATTCATTATCTAAATGTTATAATCTTTTACACTCTAAAAGAAGACATAATGAGTTCTTTGATTTTAAAGACTTTAGATATTTCTGATAATACTTCTGTACTTCAGTATGTCTACCTTGTGATATTGGTATTTTATTTAAAGAATTGAATACTCTTCCATCCCGTCTCCCCCCTGACAACTGATCATTCTCACATTCATATCTGAGGCCACTTCCAGCTTCCAGAACAGCTTCAGTGCTCATTGTCAGAGATTCTCCAAGTCTGTGAACTAACAGTTCTTTCAAAATAGAGTCTCTCATTTGGTGTTTTGGTGGTGGAGAGCACTTTCTAACACCAAAACCTTCTAGGTGATCAGCTGGGTTCAAATCTTGTTACTGTGAAGGCCCTAACATATGATTCATATCATTTTCATCTTCATCAGACCATTCAGGGACACCTGAACACCTCTCTGTATGAAGCATCTAGATATATACTGTATCTTTTAGCTGTTTTAGTTACCAGTCACCCAGGACTTTAAACTAACTGCAGTTTTACAGACAACAAGCATCTTTAACAGCTCCTTATATGAAAAAACATATGAATACATTTACATGCACAAATATGAATACATGAAATTAAACAATTTTATTGTTTTAAATTGATTTTTATTTTTATCATCATCATGAATCACAAAAGAAAGAAATCAGTGACATAAATGAAATTTTGCAGCTGTTTGTCCGCTGCTTCTAAAAGAGACTCCTGTAGCGCCTCCTGCAGGGCAGGAGGTCAAATCTCCTCAGGACGTAGAGCTGCTTCAAGTGACCCACCAGCAGTGGGAGGCAGGGCCTTTTCCAGGTTGATCTTCAGTGGTTCAAGGGACATTTAATCTACTACACAGACTCTGTGAAGAAGAGCTAAAAGGCTCTGATCAAGTTTTGGCTCAGGCAGCGGTCAGTGAGGAAGTCAGTGCAAAACTTTACCATTTCTCAAAGAATGGTTCAACGTACTGATATGACAGAGGGATACAGCAGCAGATAAAAAGGGTTCAACAAACACACCATGGGTAGGCCATGGTCAAGGTCTATCTGATCATTTTTTGATTACATTTTTGATTTTTTTTTTTTTTTCAAATTATACGACTAAACTACTACTTTTTAGGATGTTTCATGGGTGGATTTTGTTGTATGGTGTCTTCAGCCAAGATATTTAGCTTAATCTGGCAGTCGGGAGGATTTCAAGGTAACCACAGTCAATTAGAGGACTGAGGAACAAGAGGCAGGGCCTTTACCAGGCTGATCTCAGCACAGGAGGAGCATTCACACATGGAACAGCAGACTGACTGAGACAGGTGAGGCAGCAGGGAAGTTAACCATTTTCACTTTCAAATGTGTTCTATGATAGAGACACAGGGCTATGTTTTGGATGTTTGCTTTATTTTAAACTATCTGAAAAAAATCGTGGAGGATCAAAATCCAAGCAGACTTCTGTTTCATGTTTTTTGCAGGCTTGAGGGACAGCAGCTTTTGCTGGGGTTGGGAAGAGCACAACAAGTGTCAGTCAGTCAGAATACTTAGTAACACGAGACAGGGCTTTCCACAGCAGAGAACGACTGACAGACACGTATCAACATACTAGAAAAACTTTAGCTCTGTGGTTTGCAGAATAAAACTGAGGTGTTGGGAGGAAACTGATGAACAAGAGGCAGGGCTTTTGAGTTCTGTTTTCAGCAAAGAAGAAGAACTACTGACAGCAGAGCAGAAGGACTGTAGTATACTGACAGGAGGGAGGGATGCAGCAACAACTATACTTTTCAGGATGTTTCTTGCCTGAACTATATCTGGGTGGATTTTTGTTGTATGGTGTCTGAAGGCAAGAACTTCTCTTTTTCTGAGGTCAGGAGGATTTCAAGGAGACCAGAGGACTTAGGAAGGAGGACTTTTTCCAGGCTGATCTCAGCAGAGGAGGAGAACTGTTGACACATGTGGATCAGCAGACCAGAATGACTCGAGGGGGGATGAAGACAGTGTGGGAGGAACTTAAAGAGGATTTCTCTTCCCAGGTTTTGTTCTCAGCAGGGAAGGAGAGCTAGTGACCTGGCTGAAACTATAACTAGGTTTGGATAGAATATTTGAAGGACAAGGCGGAGCTGGAGGGCTTGTTGGAAGCTTTGTCCATCTTTGAGTCAGAGGTCAGTGTATTGTCCACAACCAATCAGAAGTGCCTTGACAGCATGGCAGTAATACAGATTTATTTGGGCAGGAGGGACTTCACACAGTCATGGAGAAAAACCTAACATCTAAGACAGGCTTTAGAGTTCCAACAGGAGGGAGAGAGGGAGGAACTGATAAACAGGGTTTGATGGTTCAAAATAGATTTCAGGTTGCACACGTGTTATGGTAGATGCTAAAGGAGGTTGAGGATATTGAGTTGCAGCGAGCCATTTTCAAGGCTAAGTTAGCTGAAGAATGAAGGAGTGTGTGGCAGGCTTTGTCCTTACTTGCCTGTTTTTTATTTTCTAATGTGTGTTTCTTAATTTATCTATCTTTTTATCTCCTGTCAAATCCTGTCCTGTGTTCCTGCACATTGTACAAAAACACAAGTCAAAGTTGTCTCGCTTTGCCTGCTCACAGTGGCGAGGTCAAGTAGGCTACTCGTGGCTGTACCGGTCTTAGGTTCTCCCGAGGATTACAGGGGGATTTTACCCGTCATAGGTTAACAAGACTTCCGTACTTGACCTGTTCTAATGTGTGATATGGCCCTCTTTGGTTGTGTAAACAATTGGAAAATTTCAACACCAGTACAGCTTGAAGGAGAATCTGAAAGGGCCTGGCCTGATCAGTGCAGAAACAACACTTACGGGACTCAGCATCTCCCTGTGCCTCACTTTCTTCAGGTCAAATATGTATCAGCAACAGGTTTCTAAACCTTTGCCTTCGTACTGACAGATATTTGGTCATTTATTTTCTTATAGGACCATTTATGTGAATATTATGTTCGGTTCAGTGTCTTGCTGAAGGACACTTCACCTTTGCTGATGAAAGAGGAGGAGAAAGCTGAAATACCAACAAGACATTAACATGTAAAGTACCCCACAGGGCGAGGACCTGCTCTGTTCAGTAGTGATGTGACAGTCATGTTCTTTTCTACTGCATATTCTTGGGGCCTCCCGGCAGCTTATCTAGTCAACGTGTCAGGCTAGGTTATGTTTTAGGTTAGGTTAGCTTAAAGGAATAGTTCACTCTAGAACGAAATTCAGTCATTATGGACTCACCCTCATGCTGATGAGAAGTCCGGTGTAGTTTCTTATTCCTCAAACTGCAGCTGGAGACCCGCGGGGGTACCCTCCGGTGGCATAATCCATATAACGAGCGTCAATTGCGCCCGAGAGGAAAAGGTCCATAAAACTACACAAAAACTTTGTAATATTCCTCCATACTGCTCGTCCGCTGCAATCCAAGTGTCCTGAAGTGGCGACATCCAGAGTTTACTCGAAACGACGTCATTTAGTACATTTTTACAGCCTAAACAGTCACTATGCTATATCTGCCTGGAGGCAAGCTCCCGCGTGCACATGAGTCTCCCTCACAGCGTTTACACTACGGAAGCCACGCCGGACAAGATGAACGAGACTTACGATAGATACACACCAGTATTTACATCCTGCTGTGAGTTTCAAATCACTAGTGCAGGCAGATCCCTCTTGTGTTTGTGTGTCTCTCGGTCGCTCAAAGCAGGAAGTAAATACCAGTGTGTATCTATCGCGAGTCTCGTTCATCTTGTCCGGCGTGGCTTCCGTAGTGTAAACGCTGTGAGGGAGACTCGCGTGCACGCGGGAGCTTGCCTCCAGGCAAATGTAGTATAGTGACTGTTTAGGCTAGAAAAATGTACTAAATGACGTCATTTCGAGTAAACTCTGGATGTCGCCACTTCAGGACACTTGGATTGCAGCGGACGAGCAGTATGGAGGAATATTACAAAGTTTTTGTGTAGTTTTATGGACCTTTTCGTCTCGGGCACCATTGACGCCCGTTATATGGATTTTTGCTGCAGGAGGGTACCCCCGCGGGTCTCCAGCTGCACTTTGAGGAATAAGAAACTACACCGGACTTCTCATCAGCATGAGGGTGAGTCCATAATGACTGAATTTTGTTTTAGAGTGAACTATTCCTTTAAGTCAGGTTAGCATCACCTTATTTTAGCACTAGTGTGGGTTAGATTAGCTTTAGATCAAGTCAGGTTAGGTTAGCATCCACTCAGGTTAGGCTTGGTTATCATTAGCTTAGCTTAGGCTAGGTTAGCATGAGCATAAGTTAGAGTAGGCTAAGTAAGCATTACCTTCAGTTAGCTTTGGCTTTGGTTAGGTTCACAATTGGTTAGGTTAGGGAAGGTTAGGTCAGGTTAGCCTTAGGCTAAATTAGATTAGCATTAGGTTTGGTTAGGTTAGCATTAGGTTTGGTTTTAGGTTAAGTTAGTTTGGGTTAGTTTAGGTGGTATTAGGCTAGGTTAGGTTAGTATTATCTTATGTAGGTTGACTTATGTTAGGTTTTAGGCTAGCTTAGCTTTGCTAAGGTTAGGTGGGGTTATCATTAGCTTAGGTTAGATTACTTTATCTTAGCATCACCTTAGGTTAGCATTAGCTTTGGTTAGGTCAGCATTAGGTTAGGAAAACTAGTGGTTGTTTCGTTATTTCTCTTCTTATCTTCTGAAATAAATATTTTTAGACAGGATCTCAGGACAGCTGCTTTACGCCAAACTATTTACAGACACATGTCACCCACCTGCATCCCACCTAACTTTTATGACCCGTCTCGCCTTATACGAGCAACAACATTACACACAGAGGGAGACACAACAGCACTCCTCCTCCTCCACAGTTAAATATCAGTATATTTTATCATTTGCAGTCAAACAGAGTTGTTAAAGTGACAGAATATTGTTGTTCAACTAGCAAAAGGGAGTTGGACACGCGCTAAAAGCACTACCTTTGGACCAAGCGCCATAGACCTTTTAAATAGGGCTGAGAGTCTTCAGCTAGAGTCTTTATACAAATAAGCATATCACACCAATCCTAGCTCTCTCCATTGGCTTCCAATTCATGTCAGATCAGACTTTAAGGTGCTGCTGATGATCAACAAAATTGTAAACGGGCTTGCCCCTCCATACCTGTCTGACATCATTAAACCTTATATTCCACCTCATGCATTACGCTCTCAGAATCCAGGGCTCCTGACAGTCCCCAGGGTTAAAGAGAAGTCAGCTGGCTGCAGGGCTTTTTCCTATCATGCCCTCTTCCTCTGGAATAACCTCCCTTCAGATATTAGACATCCTGACTCTACCGAGGCCTTTAAATCCAGACTTATAACTTATTTCTTTGGCTTAACGTTTAATTAGTCCTTAGTCTGCGATTGCTCAGCTCTAACACTTGTTACCTTTACCTTCTTCACTGGGTCGGTCTCAGTCTCAGTGACTCTCTTAACCTTATATTAGACTTCATGTTGTCCTGCCAACCATAAAACATCAATCTGTTCACTTCTGACAAACACTGCATTTCTCCAACTTATGCTTTTGTTTTCCGTTCCCTCAAGCTCACTCGAGTCTCGGTCTCTCTTCTCTTCTCTCTCTTTCTAACTTTCTCCTCCTCCTCCTTCTCTCTTTTCATCCAGGGTCCTTCTGCTGGACCACCGCGCCCTGGAACCTATCAGATATTATCAGATATTCTGTCAATGAAATCTGTATACACTGTGATTTTGTTGTTCTGTTCTGTTTTTTTTTCTTCTGGGGAATTTTTCCCAGAAACACATTGTAAAGCCCACTGAGGCGATGTGATTGTGATTTTGGGCTATATAGATAAAATTGAAATGATTTACTATTTAGGTAAAATAGTTACATAATGTTGCTTTTGGTATCAAAATTTATATCTGGCAGAAAATGTAATAAAGTATCAAAAGTACAAGTGAAAGTAATTTGTTCATATATTTAAATGTATGTATATACTGTATACTATGAGTCGATTATCAGTATTATTATTGGATCTGATATTTAGTATTCTTCTGATTATCTGAATAATTTCTTTTGCCAATAAAAAATAAATAAACAGAAAATGTGCTACTTTGGCTCTGATCTGATGCAGCATGATATCTTAAAGGTTACAAGTAACTCCAAAATATAGTGGAGTGGGACTGTACAGTTGCAAAAAATGAAAATACTAAAGTAAAAGAAGCTACAATAATATCAAAATTGTACGCAATTGCAGTAATTAAGTAAATGAATTCAGTTACATTTCAACACTGGTGAAACCAGTGCTGTTCCTCGCCTACAGACCAGTCAAAATAAAAACTGTGTAACCCATATGAAAGAGCTATACCTGTTCTTTCTGCACTGAATGATCTAATAAACCAAAGAAGTCTTCCCAGGTTGAAGGCTGTCTGCCACTCTGGACAGTGACACCTGTCAGTGAGTGTGACATGTGTCATCACTGTCACGGCATCAGCACCGACACTGACTGACTGTCACTGGCTCATATCTGCGGATATGAAGCAGACCCATGTTTCTCCCACATTCATAACTAGGCTCTGTTTCATATGAGAGGGAAACAACGGGGGGGTGAGGCAGCTGTTTGTCTCTTTGTTTACCTGGATGTCAAACTCTTCCAGGATCCACCTGTGCGGTCTTCTCAGATCCACGCCGTGTCTTCCTCCATGCCCTGCAGCGTAAAGCCCCGCACGTCCCCTTCCCTCCCCCTCCCCTTAGCAACAGAGGCAACATGGCGGCGTCCAGTAACGCGGAGCATTCTCCAGAGATATCGACGCCGTTAAAGATACCGAAAACCGAGGTGCCATCCCCTGAGTCGGAGGATTTGAGTGACAGTAATCAATACCACTCCAATTCCTCGACCCCTAACCGCTTCTCGCCTTTGAACGTGGGCTCAGGGACCGCGGGCCGGACGGCGGCCTCATCCTCCTCCAACAGCTTCACGGCTTGTCGGGGGATGTCGTGGACACCGTCCGAGACGAACGCCCTCATCGCGGTGTGGGGCAACGAGAGGCTGACCGAGGCGAGGATGCAGCAGCTGGAGGTCGCGGGCACCGTGTTCTCCGGTAAGGCCCCCGGTCCTGCCATGTACGAGCGGGTGTCTAGAGCCTTGTCGGAGCTGGGATACGAGAGGACACCGTCCCAGTGCAGAGAGAGGATGAAGGTAAATAAGGTTGGCTGTGCGTGTTCATCCTCCATCACCAGGACCTCCAGCCTCCTGTAGCCGCGACACTGAGCCGGCGTCGCTAGCAGCTGTCAGGCAGCGGACGGGGCATTATAGGCTGTTAGAGACCCGAAGGACCAGAAGAGGTTCACTGAAATAAGTCATTATTTAATTCAGTAGTTGACGTACAACTGTAATACACGGAGGACGTTATTTAACCAAGTGTCAGTGTGGTGACACTGATACATTTATATTAGACTGTACACTGACTTCACCTGCCTTATTTCACCTGTGATGTCTGCACACATCACGGTTACTAGTGGTAAGTATTGCAATAAATATAACACAGGGTCCCAACTGATATATGCTTCTTTCTGATTTAGTTGAGCTGATGAGCTTAATGATGATGATGATCACCAAATCAGTATCATATTTAACATTCTCATCACCACACTGCTCAACCCAAATCAACCCCAAACTAAAGCTTGTGATCATTCACTGAATCACCCACGTGATAATACATGTAGACATGTTAGGTTGGTAATATTTTATACACTCACATCAGAACACAACCATAGGTTGTGTCAGTGCTCCATATTAATGTGACATATCCATGAAATTATTACAACATAACTAAGATTCTTCAGCATCTCAGATGACTTATTCTTCAACATATGAAGTCAACAGGTCGCCAAAAATGAGATTTTAGTAAATAAGCGTTATGTCCAGCAGGAGATCTTTTTTTTTAAATCAAATGTCACTTAATATATTATTTTACAGAGTACTGATCTGATACTATTGCCATCTTTTTATAAAGAAACATGTTTGTTCGCAGCATGGAACCCCCTCTTATGCACGGTAACGTAAGGCTGTAACTGTAAAAAAAAAAATCTCAATTGTTAGAGGACACACCATCACGTTCAACCTCTCTCACATATTTACCGGTGTTGTGAATGGATACCGACCTCGAAGGCAACTAATGTGCACTGAACGACATTGCAAAAACCAGGTTCACTTACAAGTTTGTACAACACAACAGCTAAAGCAGGCCTATGTTAAGTAGGAGAGGTCGCATCACGATCAGTGCATTTAGAGGAGGGATGTAATACCAGAGCACCCCTCTCTCTCTGCAGAGCATGTGTGACTGACAGTAGATGAGAGGGGAAGAGCCAGGGCAGATTGTTCACTAGTTAATTGAATGCAGATGGCATCGTTCTCTTGGGCAGATTTAAGAGATTAATGAATAAGATGCTAAAATGAGTCACCAAATATACTTAGACAGCTGTTAATATACCACACTGGATTTGTTTGAGCTTCATTGTGCAGAAAATCATTAAGAACACATCTGAAATATCTGACCACTAAATTAACTGGCCAATCCCTCCCGTCCTTCTCTGCAGTTTATTAAGTTTGGCGTCATCAAAAGCCAAGAGTATTGTTAGAGATGATTCTCACCCAGTAGCTCTTCCCTTATGAGGAAATACCCCCTGGGAGGAGGTTCAGAAAACACTGTTTTACTGTAAATCTGAGTGCTTTAAAGTACATTCAAAACCCATGCAAACTGCAGTCCTTGAATAGTAAACGTCTATCATTTTAACAGGGTTCTGAGAGGACACACAGGAACACACACACAGTCACAGCAATACCACCATAACAGACGTCATTAAAATGTACTGCCATTGGATTATTTCTCTTTATGGAGCTTAAGTGTTCACTTCATTTTCTGCTTCATTTTGCCAACATAAGATAACCCACAAGAACATTTAATCATGTAAATTACATGAGATGTGGAACATGTGATGACATCACTGGTCCCCTGAATTTCAAACCTACATATCGTTTTTACCTTTTATATTAATGGTACTTTGTGTATTTTAATATGTTCTTAACGGTTTTATTAGAAGTATGTTACTTATTAAGGCCAATTTAACAATGTTTATTGTAATGTCAAAAAAGTTGACTCATGTCAGCTTACATTATCATTCCAAGCTTTCCAGTTTGTATGTCTGTGGGCGATCTTTAAAGTTAGTCCTAGTTTCCTGAGCCACTCTCCTTTTATTGAAGTTTGTTAAACATGCAATAAAACAACTTGACATTGCTTCATCCTTGTAATGTTTCCAAACAACTTACTGACAAAAAGAAGGTAAAAAAAATGTCCCCCACTTCTTTCACATCAAAATGTATTCAGCACATACAGGAAGTGCTGAGTAAAGACAGTCACTTTACTACCGCTGCCTGCCCAATACCTGCTCCACTTAATAAGGTCAGTCTGTGGGAGGGTTCAGATTCATACATCCCAACGTATTGTAGTCTAGAGGTAGACAAATGAAATCTTTCTCCTCCTTAGACTTGCTGTAAGTGACCTCCTTATAGTGCTGTCAAAGTGTGAAGTGATATCCCTACTCTTTTTGACTCTTTCTGTGACCATACTGTAGAACTGTTCCAACAAAGCTGACAGTGGTGGAACAACAGCTGAGTGAATCCTCTATTTATCCTCCCGTCACATACAGACGCTGCGCCGCTGCTACAGCCGTGTGAAGGAGCACGGCATCGGCAAGAGGAAGAGCAGCTACACTATAGAGCAGCTGGAGAAGGTGTTCGGCCAGGGAGGCTGGGACTCCCAGAGCTGTGCCCCAGTGCTGATCAACAGCAGTGGGCTGTATCAGGAGATGGAGTCTGATGGCAGCACCCTGGAAGACTTCTCCCAGGAGGATTGGTGCAACCAGGTGCTGGACTCGGCCTTCCAGGAGGGAGACATGGAGACTGGTGAGTGTGTAAGCAGGCAGAGGACAGAAAGCAATAAAAGACACATGGCACTCATGGGTTTGAGCTAATATGTGTGTTGTTTTCTCTCTAGAGGAAATCCAGATGCCTAAAAACAGGGCTTTGCAGATTCAGGCAGAGCTGTCAGAACAAACCCAGTAAGTCAACTAGAGCAAAGGCTGACTTCACTTTGAAAATGAAAATGTTAGATGTTTCTGTTGTAAGTTGGTAATTGGCCTCATCATTGCAAATTACTGTTGAAAAGCCATCGTTGTAATTTGTCTGGCATTACTCAGAATGGATGGTAATTAGAGAAAATCTTGTTGCAGTTATCTCTTCCCAAATTCATTCTCAATCTGCCAGTTGAAAGAGATCAGGACCCTTTATTCTCAATACTTCTCAAAGTAGGATGATCATAGTGCATAAAAAAACGAATGGAACAAAGATGGCCTTAGCCTTAAGATTTTTACAGAAAATGGGTTTCATTCTAATTATTCTCTAGTTTGTATTCATGAGCACTGCTGTCTGCCAGAGTGTCTTTTTTGATACAACCACTGGGGGTCGCCAAAGCTAGAAATGTTGAAATCCTACATGTAGGGGCTTTAAGGAATCTCCACATCACCACCTCTTGGTGTTCTTTTGTACTCTAGCCCCCATAAATGGATCAAAAGGGGCAGAGATATCATTTGGTGGATCTTTTTCTTTTACACATAAACTGAGTTTATCATCAGTGGAGATATTGATGTACAAATATTATGGGGGCTGAGCTCTTAAAACTATCTGGGGGTTTGTTGAACAAAAAATGAAACCAATAAATTGGACAGAGGTAAGAGAAATAACGTGCAACTAACTTACACTGTCTGATAGGCCACTGCTTGAATAGCACTTTCTAGAGTGGAAAGGGTGTATTAGCTTGTCATTATTATGTCTCTCGGCTTCTCTGCAGAAAAAGGGACATGATGCAGACTGTGATGCGTATCCTTGAGTCAGTGCAGCTGAAATGGGAGCCCTTCCAGACGTGGACTGAGTTCTCTCGGCTGCACCTCTCCAACAAACTGGCCATCTTTGGTGTGGGCTACAACACACGCTGGCGTGAGGATGTGCGTTACCACTATGCTGAAATCAGCTCACAGGTGCCGCTAGGCAAGAGGCTCCGCGAATACTTCAACCCTGAGAAGCCAGAGGGCCGCATCATCATGACCAAAGTTCAGAAGATGAACTGGAAGAATGTCTACTACAAGTTTCTGGACATTACCATCAGTGAGGCGCGATGCCTGGAGCTGCACATGGAGGTGGACTGGATCCCTGTATCCCAGTCCAGGGTCGCAGGCTGCAGCAAAGGCACATCCCACTACCTCCTTCCTGGGGACATCCCCAAGTCCTATGGACTCTACGCTATTGGCTATGAGGAATTGTCTTCCTCTAACAAAACCGCTCAGACCTCTCCCCAAGGTAATAGTGACGACCATAGCTTTCCTCAGTGCGAGTCAGAGAACGGGGCACAGGCTGATGGAGAAGGTGCAGGGAAAAGTGACAGGACTGGTATTAAAGTCACTTACTGCTACCTAGGCATAGCTGAGGATAGAACCATCCAGCAGTGTCTTTTCCAGCACTTTCAGGGTCCTGGCAAACACTATGTCCATGGTGAACCCTCCGCTGTGACGCGTTTACTGCAGGAGAACTGCCGCGCTGCCGTCACAAGTCAGGATGAAGATGGAGGTGAAGGGTCACCTCAATGTGTTGCCATTTACATAAAATTCATTGAGGTGGAGCTGGACTTCCTCTCAGCAGGCTCCCTGGTGGAGTGCCTCGAAACTGCTGTTGGTTATTCCTTGAAATACAACAACAAAGAAACATTGTAACTCCTCTCAGTGTTTCAGAGTTGACTACAGATATAATTAACGAGTGTTACAGCCATTAAGGCAACATGAACGGTGACCAATTGTTTCTGTTATAAAGCATGGATGTGTGCAAGAGTCTGGCATATTTTTGCAGCCTTTTCAGCTCTATTTAACTAATTTTCATGAGACCATAATTAAGTCTAAGAGAATGACTATGCACAATACGACAAATGTGTTGTGTAGAAATATGGGCTTAAGTATTACAGAGCTGCAACATCCAAGAAGTATGTACTTATTATTTTAGGCTATTGTGCACTAAAGGTTTCTGCTGCTTGTTTAGTGTAGATAAATATTGCCTCATCAGGGAGTGTGGGGATGGCAAGGTGACTACTGCAGTATGCATCTGTCTACCTCAGTAGGATGTAGCAACACAAGGCAGCGAGGGGACCATAGCTTGTATTTATTCTAAAACTGCCTTTACTTTGACTGTTGAGGTCTGGACCTGAATTCACAACGGCTGATTTATGCCTTATGTTTTGCACGTGTGACTGGGCTGCAGCTAGGGATGCTTCCATGCAAATGAAGGAGAAAATCAAAGAATTAGTTTTTGCCAATGCTGTGCAGATGGTTTTGCCAATGTAGATACCCTTTTATCCAGCAGTGTGAATGCTGGCTGCACTTCAAAACCCAACTGTCCGGCTGGATATGCTTACCTCTCCACTTCACTTCAGCACACAAGATGACACATGCCACTTGTGTCAGCCTCTATCAATGGCTGTGTGCGGAAAGTAAACAAAATACTGCATATATCATATACCAACACTTTTCATAAACTAATGAACAAAGGTTTACCATGGCCGAATTCAAATGGAACAGGTTCTGTAGTGTCCTTGTAAAACTTATAAGCTGTAAAAAGATTAAAGTTTATCAGAGCATCTCTACCACCTGCTGCTGTTATGATTATCAGCTGAGAGAGATTCACTTCTGCCTGCACTTCATTTAACTGGGGTTCCTGCCCTGGCACGATCAAATGGTTTGCATTTTTTAAGCTATCTTGGTCATCTGTTTAGCTGCACAATCAACCATGCTGGTGTTGTTCCTGGAACATCATAATTAATGTTTCTCCAGGACCATCATTGAAACTGGCCAGTCATGTTTTTGGTAATGTCATAGCTTTGCGACTTGAGGAAAAAGACTGGAAATATGCATGTGGGAGAAGTTATCAAACACATGCTTATTGTCTAGAAATGGTGTATTTGAATCCAACCATGTTTGCCTAAACCTAAGCAAGTACACTTGTTGCCTAAACCTAACCAAGCAGTTTTGTCGCCTAAACCTAATAACCGAATAATACACTAATACACGTTCAAGTGCTTGACTAGGTTGATGGTATATGAGTTTTGTTTTTTGGACTTGCTAACATTTCTGAAATACTGCCAGATCGGTATTGACATAATTGAAATTATACATTAAGCCAATATGCACTGGTGTTCAAGCATCTCTAGCTGCAGCTGTTGGGTTGTGGGTTTCAGTAGACTGACACTACAGAAGCTATGTTGATGAGTTACCAGAACCTCCCACATTACTGACATATTTAATGTGGTATTACAGTTAACACATAATCAGGCCTGTGATTGTGGTAATCTACTTGCTTACAGGTGTAAACCAGGTCCAAGAGCACTGATCTAAGACTTGCAGTAAGACTAAGACTAAGCTGCAGAGGTTAACTCATCCTCGATCAACAATCAAACTGAATTCTTTATAAACATGATTCCTGAGGTTATGTGCAATGTGCCAGGAAAGGACTGTGTAGAGAAGAATCAAACAATGGGTAAGTCCATATTGAATCTATGTATATGAAATCTACCTTATATATATCTATAATATATATTTAAGAATATTAATGTTCTTGAGCATTCCGGCTTTTGCAGACTTGCAATTTTCATTTGTTTGGGTATACAGTATATAAAGATAAATATGATATTTTCTATTTTATTGGTTGACACCATGTCTTGTATGTGATTGTTTGGAAGTCACCGTCTTGTATGTTTACATGTTTGAAAAACAATAAATGGGGCACTCACTGTCATTTGCCACACAGTGAAAATGGGTTTGTGTGTATTTTTTTGAGCTGTAGGTTGGCTTAAGTACAGTACTATACCTAGACACTGTTGGATGTGGCATGTGCCTTTAGAAGATCAGAATTACGTACTAATGAATCGTGCTATGCACTGTCCTCAATGTATTTAATATCTATCTATGTCTATCAACATGTGTGTACTTGGCTGTTAAAGGTTAGTGTTGAAATACCATGCTGATGTGAGGTGTTGTTTTAGTTGTAGTCCTCAAAACATTTCTGGAGCTTCACAGCAAAATAGCACAATTCATGAAATATAAATGGTCTGTACAGTTCATCCAGTGCAATCAAAGTCTCCAGAAACCCCAAATTGATCTGAAAAGACATTATTTACACCTTCGAAGCGTGGTCGAGCTTGTGCACCCACTTCAGACGGGTTGCATGCTAATTTCTGAGTTCGGCTGTTTTCAAATCAATTTGTGATCTTGGGACTTAGAGCTGTATAAGGCCATCTAATGGTTTCTCAGTTGTTGTTTTTTTGTTTGTGTTCTTTTTTTACATTTAAAGTCCCCAGCTACTTTAGTTGTTTAGGAGCTCCAGAAATGTTTTGTGGACAACGAAACTTCACCAGACCAGATAATGACTGAATAAGCATTTTTTTTATGAACTTTTCCTTTAAGGCAGAGGATGAGCACCCCTGCTTCCTCTCCTGAGCTCTATGTAGAAATAATAACCTTTTATGAACCACTGCCTTTGTATGATTTGAAGTTCAGTGGATGTTATGTGTGTTGAGACATGGCAGGTGTAATTCACCATGTGGCCAGGAGATGGCCATAGATAGCTATTGTTGAAAAACCTCAGATGAAAGAGTAGAAATGATCTTGTCACTGTGGAATCCATTGCTTTAAAAGGTATTAATACCTAACAAACACAAGACACAGGTTGACAGATGTGGAGAACTGACTAATAATTCAGAGGTTCCTCTGAGGGAGGCAAAGGCAACTGACACTGTATGTCTGTGATGTATGTGCAGAGTGACAATGCCACTGACCTTTTACAAACTCACCTTTGGAACTGGAGCAAATATTTTCTTTTTTACAGACTCCCTTTCAAAAAGCATGGACTGTGTACTGCCCTTTTGTTATGAATAAAAAGGTGCAGTCAGTTAGTCAATAATTGCTACATTACACATAGGTGCAAAATATTTCTGACTCATGATATAAGTTACATATACATAATGTGAATAAATATTCCATTATGCCTTGCTTTTTTTATATTTGATAGGCCTGTTTGTTTTTATTTACGGTGGTTTTCAAAATAAATGTAATCATCTACATTAGTGTTTTGTCATCAATGCATTAGATTCATAGATCAAATTTATACTAAGTTGTTTCTGAGCTGCAGAGTAAAGATTAAAACAAAAATATATTCTTAATTGTCCTGTATTGCAAACAGTAGAGACAAACATCTCGAGAAATTAATCAGCTCCTTTCTGAGAAGCTTTGGACATAATTGTACTCTAAATCTAAAAAAAATCACCTGAAGCCAAATTAAACTACCCCTGAAGTGATCACAGTTCCTCTGCTGTATCCCCTGCATCTATACAGTATGTCCATAAGAAGAAGGACTGGTCTCTGATCAGTTAGCAGGTCTGTGGTCTTTAAACCATGCTACTGTATCTAGGGCAGTGATAACCACCGTAAGCCAGTGATACTTTTATGCAGGTTTATGTCGATTTTGTGCATCCAGCATATAGAGTATAATCTGAGATAATCTGGTCAAAAAACAATGGATTCTCACATCGTGGTCCTCATACTGTTTCATCGTCATCTGCTTATTTTATATTTGATCAAGGAAGGAATTCACTTTTCAAATTGTTCCTATTTGTGTTGTGGGCATGCAACAGTCCAAAGAAATGTTACTGTTCAACTCTAGAATGTACAGGATGAAGTAAATCACAAATATTTGCTATGAAATGAGTCTATAGGCTGATCCCGAGCTTGGATTAAATGACACCTTTCCATGACCAGTGATATTCCACTGCACATCAGCACCCCTACCTCTCCAGGGTGTATTGAGTACCAGTCTTGGTTCTCTTGAATAGCAATAGGCAACAGTGTCAACTACATATTCATGGTTTCTTCCACTGTATTTGAGACCATGGTGATATCTTCACTTGAATATAAATGCAGTTCTTCATTGTAGGACTTTCAATGGATAAAATAAACTAGCTCCACAGGTGCACCACAATAAGTCGACTACATACACAGTGCACCAAATATCTTTAATGTTGGATGTTTAAATTAGACGTTAAACAGCAAACAACCCACACACCCTTAGCACCATTATTTACAGCCTGTTTCTGTATCTATTCCTATTAAACATTGAATGTTGCTCTCAAGGGTGTCACTCTTTGTTAAAAAGTGGTGAGGACGTAAGGTCAAGATAATATAACAGAATAGCTACAGTAGGTACAGAAAATGTGTCACAAATTATGTGTTGATATTAGCAGGGTCGGTACTCTTTGGAAATGATACGATTCAAGGACTTTTCAAGCACTTCTCAAGGGCAAATTATTTCAGAATTAAGGGCCAATAATACATATAGATATTCACATATACCAGTCTAATCCAGCACAGTACTCAAGGGGGCCACATTGTGTTGAAAAGTGTTTGGGACATAAGGGCTCAGACTAAATAACTGGTCTTCAATCTATGTGATTTTGGGCGATGTAGTGAGGGTGGAGTAGATCATTTCAAATTCTCCATTCTGAATTAACGTTCATTGAATCTCATCCATTTAGCATTTCAAGGTGCAAGCTAATTTTTAACACGTTCTTTATAACTAATTATGTCTTTAAAAAGTGATGAAGACAAAATTGGTAATTTCAAAAAGATGCTGATGAAGGTTCTCAGTCATCCAGGTCATAGTAATTCTAAGTGCTGTATCGTAGGCAACTGGACTGGCTTTTAAACTCTGTGTGGGAGTGTCCTTACAGAGTCGTTAAGGACACGTGTGAGCTCTGAGTTTCAGAGTTTCAAAAACTGGTGGGGACATCTGGTTTAATATCTTTATATCTTATATTTCACTATGTGGAGCCTCCCAGCCAAAGAATTTCACACTATTTTACAACCACAGTGACACAAAGCATCTTGAATCCTGACTCTTCTGATAATGACAGTAATGCTGTCAGCTCTGAGCCACTCGGCCCTTCTTCCTGCAAATTATGTCTTTATTTTTAAGAAGAAAAAAAATATATTAGAAAAGAAATACATTTGATAATGAATTGCCATGAGCAATATGTTTGACCTGCAGGTGTCAGGCCTGCTCATCATTTGACTAGACTTTGTTTTGCCTTTGGATTAGAAATCTAGTTCAGAATCCAGTTAGCCTCTCTGCTCGCCCTGCTCAAATAATTTTTGCAGCAAAATAAAAAACAGGCCTGTTTTGACAGCTTTCCCCTGACTGCTATAGGTTTCAGCTGGAGGCCCCGATGCAATATACAACAACACAACAAAATCCTACTCACATAAGGCTTGGACCCTGCTTCTTTGGATTTAATCACAGGGATAACCCTTGCTCACCTCTCATAATTGAGCAGTCCTCCTGCATTAGCCTCACCTTTGTTGCTGAGGCAACTGGGCAACCTTAGAAAATGAAATAAAGGGGTCTGACCACCTCGGAGAGCGCAGGTCAGTCCATATTTTTACATCAGAGGGGTGAGCTCGCCTTGGGAATTCACGTCAAGCTGAGTCCAGTCTGTTTCTCTGCTTTCAGACCCACGCCTCTTCACACATGATAGAACAGGAGCTGAAGATTTTCAAGGGGAGACTGGGGAAAAGGATGGAGCTTTAGTTGTGTGGGTTTGGAAATAGGCTTATTGCTGAAAAGCTTGAGCCAGGCTTTTTAAAACTGGCAAGACGCACACAAGTATGCCTTCCTAGAATCTGATGAAACACCCTGGGTCTTGTTTAGAGGCAAATTCAAGTCCTAACAGGTCAGCGGTGGCACATTTGAACTGGGACAGAGTTGGTGGGACGTGATTCAATTATTTTATAATCAGTTTATTTACCCTAGCTTCTTTTTTTATTTATGACAGTGGTTCTCAAATTGGGGTTCAGGGACATCCAGTGGAACTTGAGGGAGTTCCAGGGGGTCCGCAGCAAAAAAGGGAAATCATTTATTTTCATTTAGGTCATGGGTTTAAAACACTTTCTGTAAGAAAACATCTAAAAGCAAAAATCTTACCATCTCAGATGGGGGGCCGTAGTGTAATTTGTGTCAGTTAAAGTAAAGGGTAAGATTAATTTGTTGTCTCTCGTGGGAGAAACGTGTCTGGGGTTAAGAGAATGATCTCCCCTGCCACTTTAACCAGGCTAAATATCTGAGCTTTAGGTCTCCAAAGCAGCGAGTAATACATAATGTAAGTGGGCTTGTCAGGTATTTTGGATAGAAATGTAGCTTGACTGAGACCTTCATACTGAATTTTCCCATGCTCCTTCTTACATGCACAGAGAAATGGGATTACGCGTGTATTCCTCCCACTGTCACTGTGGCTCTCATTGTTTTTGATTTATGTCGATGGTTTTGAGAAAAAAAAAGAATCGTTTTTAACATGTAGGCTAATCATATTTCTCATGTTTACACTCGTTGTATCACATGTTTGTGCTTGTGAACATTTGCAACTGAGTATTCAGAATTATATTTAAAATTGTACATGAAAATAAGTTTTCCAGCTGCACATACCGCTGCAACCAGAGGACAGGTGTCTGCGTCAAGCTGTAAAATACTGGCGGCAAAATAACGGATGTCAGTAAATTCCGCTTTCAAAATAAGAGCGGGACGTCACCCACAGCGTTCACCGGAAGAGTGTACGTGAATGGGGAGTTTTATTTTTTAAGCTCGTCACCGGAACTTGTCATTCTTATCGAGGTACACTCGACGCCAGCTCGCGCACTGAGGTGGCACGGCGCTCTCTCTCCCCTGTCTCGCTCTAGGTCTCTCTCCCCCGCTCTCTCCCTCTCAGGAGGGGACACGGGATGACAACTTGCAGAGTTGTACCCGCCGCCGTCTCGATAACGACGGAACTGCGGATGCACCCGAGCAGTAAGAGGAGAAGAGTCGCGGAGGACCTTCAGTGTCAGCCACTTCACACATCACTTTATTAACCAGCTCACCAGCAAAGTGAGAGGAGAGGCTTCCAGCTGCGGTGGGATTAGACGGCGTCCACGTCCCCTCACCTGAAGTGTCCCTTACCTTCCCGGAGAAGGTCTGTGTCTGGAGATTGGAGGAAAAAAACCACCTGACGGACTTGAAGAGCTTTGCCTGAGGCGACACAGAGCCCACATATATACAGCTGGGTGAAGGACATTAACACGGTGAGAAGTGGAAACTGGGGCTGCATCGACCATGGAGGTCTGTACCACTTCGAGGAAACTTACTCTGCTCTCACTCACCTTCCTGTGGGGGCTCTCAGGTCAGTGAGCAACTTATTTTACACATTTCTTCACGAGTGTGTTTTTCATACACAAATTAATACACTTCACATACATTTATATTTTATATATATTATAAAAATGCTAAAACTGGACTAATTATATGTCCAAAGGTGACATTCATTGATCACTTGTATCCACATGTCATCCAGTGTATCAGCAAATGAAGGAGTTTCAACATGAAGTACATTTTCTCCATTTTTAGCCTACTTTTTAAAAATATCTCCACATCCCACTCTTCAACATGTGACATGCGTTTCTCAGATGACTGGTACTGGAATCATCCCCACCACAGCCTAATAACTAATTAAGGAATAACAGAAAACGTCAGTGTCTGGGTTGTCTCCTGTATGTGTGCCAGAGGATGAAGAGGTGGATTTAAAGCTGAAACACCTGTTTGTTTTTCACAGGATTTGAAACAAGTGTGTTACACATGATTATGTCTTCCAGGGAAGAATAATCCCTTTACAGCCGCTGCAACATTGGCTCTGCCATCACTCTCTCTAGCAATGTATTAAACCCCTACTTTCACTGATAGCTGTACAGTACACGCAGCCTACTTTTCCCCGTGTCTTTGATTTAGAAAATTGGGGCATGGTACAGCTGCTCAAGCATTTTGCAAATGTTTTAAGGAATGAGGAGTTTTAAATGATTAATTCAGGTGAAATTTTTAACAGTGCTGTCTAGCATCATTTTACTCTTTACAGGGAAAGATTATGAAGATTTTTCAAAGGATATTCCAGACAGATTTTCTTGAGAGAACTTTCTGAGAGGCAGATTTGGTCTCCATCAGACTGCATCACTAGAGGTCATGTAGAGGTACCTTAAACAGACTATCATCTTCTTTAAATAGCAACAAGGGATTTCTGTAAGTTCATATTCGTCTGGTCATGAATCTTGAATCATCATTTTATCGTTCCTCTTGTCTCAACTCGACTCTCAGCATGAACAGAAACTACACTTGGGTTGATGGCGGTCATGAATACCTTTACGGTTCACTCTTAACTTGGCCATAGACTTCTCTCACGAACTGTCCTGCCCTCATATGGAAGAACAGGAGATATCCATTTAAGTTAGACAGCTCCATCCGCTCCAGGTGAGTGCGTATTAGTTCCAACAGACAGGCTGGTGACTTTCATTTGGCCTGCGAAACATGAAAGCAAGCAGGAGCTTCACATTTTGCCTGTTTTTGCTCTTGGCTGCCCAAAGCCAGTGTGTGCTTTTCTGCGCTGTTGCCAAAACAATCACATGCGCTGACACAGGCAATCTCAGGCTTGCTTGTTACACCCAGAGGGAGGGGTATTACCTGAGAAATGCTACCATTTTACCACGCAGACCTCTATTATGACATGATGGTTTTAACACCTTCAAGGCATTCCAAGGAGTGATTGCTAGTAATATGTCCTCGTGACTAATCTGGTGTTTTTAACACCAGGCTGTGATTCAGTGTCACAGCACATCAGGACAATACACGCAGAGGAGCTGACCTTGACCTCAGCGTTTGACTCACCATCAATTGCCCTGCAGGTGTGTCCTGAAAACACTGAGCGGTCAAGATACAGAGAGGAAATGTTCATGAATAGCAGCCTGTGGCAACAGGAAAGCCTTGTGTCCCTGATGTAGCCGTTAGAGCAGGAAGTGAGCGAATGTCCTCTGACAAACACGATAAGACCTCATTTGATGTTTTAGTCAAAAATCAGAGCAGTGGAGAATGTTATCAGAATGCCGACGTCAGAAGAAATTAATGAGTGATTGTGGTGACGTTAAGAAAAAGTCTACACACACTGACTTTTGACTGTTTGACTTACTCATCTGCATACTCTACAGTATATACTGTATGTGTGTGTGTATATATATATATATATATATATATATATATATAATATATATATATATATATATATTATATATATATATATATATATATATATAATATATATATACATATATATATTATATATATATATGTATGTATGTATTCATGTGTATATATGTTTGTTCATTCATTCATATTGGTTCATTTTACTCATTTCAGAGTATAATATTCAAAAAATAATTTTACAAGACAAATAATACATTTTTACCCACAATACTTAAGGAAGAAGAAAAACCTACCTGGCCTTTCTTAATGATAACATAACATACTGTAGATGTGAAATTTCCTCAAAAGCACTTCATAAATGCTGGTACTGGGCCACAAAATCAATATCATTAATATGATCAAAAATACCCAAATATTGATACTGCGTCAATAATCCAGGAATGACCATTTTTACTTTCACAGAATATTTCACAATTATATTTTTGATAATAATCATTAAAATGGATATAATGACTAAGTGTGTAAAGTACAAGTATCAGAACAAGTAGAACAGTCTGACAAGTTCAGAAAATGACATCACTTAACTGAAATGCAGCCTTTAAAACCAGGAAAAGACAAAACTTATGTCATATCATGATATAACGAGATCCAAAATCCTAAGACCATATAAAGTCTTAAATCACAATAACTATGTACTGTAATGTTGATATATTGTCCAGCCATAGAAGAGAATAACGTGTAGGACATTCTACTCACAAGAACATGTGCTTATCCTGTAAACAAACAAATAAATAATTACCTGCCATGTGTACGAAAGACTAGATGTAAGACACTGTGTCCTGGTACAATGTTCAGGTAGAAACAGGTTCCACACACAACACTGTGAGACACAACACAAGAAAGAACAGCTGGAAACACACAGATTCACTCACCTTTTCAGTTGATTGTTACTTTTTTCTTAATTGAATTTTACACCAAACTTCTTCCTCCTCCCAGCAGTTATGTCTTTTTTTTAATTAAACTTTTACTGCATAATAGTTGCTTCTCAAACACATGAACCCATTAGGATTGTCTTAGTAGAGTCGTGTTTGGATCAGCTAATTTGATTACATTAGCCTAGGTTCAATAGGCCGTGTGGCAAATTAAGCACTCTGCACTCTTGCTTAAATGAATGTGCCCTCCTGTCCATTGTTCTTTGGCAAATTAACTCAAGAATCATCTACAGGGAAAATTTCATCTTTTTTCTAGTATTATTTCATTCCTGCTGGTAATTTTTCGTTGGAAGTGTGGTTCAGGCTCATTCATGTTGCCTGGACAGCCTGATTAAATTACTTTAAGCCAAGTCAGATAGTTAGAAAGATGGTGTGTTAGACAGGATAATAGTGGAGTGGTTTGAGTGGTTTGAGTGATTGTGTCGACACTTGGTCTCCAGAAGTCTGGACAACCCCAGTTTGTGCTATTTTTAGATGTTCCCAGCTCCAATAGTATGCACTGGAAAGATCTACTTTTTTATTCCTAACATTAGCACTGTGTTTGAGTGGTGTGTGTGTGTGTCTGTGTGTGAGATGTGAAAGCATTTACATGAGCACAGGCGGTAATCTTGAAGCTAGACGTCCATTATATAAGGCCAGTTGTTCATGGCAACAATTTATAAGCCATGTCTTATCTTTCGACCAGCAATAGGACAGTTGCTCTTCTATTCTGGACACACCATCTGGCAAAAGAACATCTTCATTTGTTTTCCAGGTGGGTCCGACCATGGACTTTACTTATTTAACAAGGTCAATCCATACAAGCTTCAAAGGCTCCATTGGGATGGGGGGAAAGGAAAGCTGTGCTGCTGCTGATTTTCAATGGCAATGCTCAGTGATTTAGAGTAGTGAATGAGAGGGTTGCAAGTGTTATTTTTAGCTACATGTATTAATTTAACACAACCCCCCCTTTATAACACAACATGTCTTAACGCTTGGCACACTGACATACTCTATATATGACAATATGACAACATTGGTTTGTTTCCTGTTTCACTCCCTATTGTTACCCTGATAGCATTTCATTCCAAAATATATTATATGTCCCCTCAGACTGCCAAAGGGAGGGCCATGGAATGCAGTTCACCCAACTTACAACTATGGCCCTATCTCTAATTGCCTATTTCTTAGAATAATACCAAATGGATGTGCGGCAAAGCCCCTTTCCACTTTGAGCTGGGATTACAGCAGTTTGAAGCCAGCGGTTCTCATGTATGTGTCCCCAGCAACTGGTGCAATTTTGATTTGAGGAAGGAGATTGAGGGATTTATCAGTACATACGTAATGACAACAGTGCACTTTTTCCTCTCCGGTGCGGCAGTTTGCTGTCCAATCGTCAGTCCGTGCAAGTGTGCCAATGCCTCTTGTAATCCCATGTATTTACACCCACTGGCACTCTGAACAAGGCCCAGGAGAACAAGAACCTGAAGGGAGATTAGTGCAAGTTCATCCTTACTGATGGGTAAAGAGAGAGCCATCACTGTGCAAGAGACATCATATATAGCTGCAAAATCTTACCAAGCTTCTCCATATCTAGTTTTCTTCTTGTATTCTGTAAAACCCTCACCTTTCATTAATACGATATGTTAAGTCTCTTTGATTAGCTTGCTCATACATAGCCCTCCTACTTGTAGTCATTTTGGTTTTCTCTGTAGTTATTTGTGTTTCTGTGTAGTAATTTTTTGTTTCTTTGTAGTCATTTTGCATCTCTTTGTGGCCATTTTGTGTTTCTTTATAGTTATTTTGTGTTTCTTTGTAGTCATTTTGCATCTCTTTGCCGTCATGTTGTGTTTCTTTGTAGTTATTTTGTGTTTCTTTGTAGTCATTTTGCATCTCTTTGTCGTCATGTTGTGTTTCTTTATAGTTATTTTGTGTTTCTTTGTAGTCATTTTGCATCTCTTTGTCGTCATGTTGTGTTTCTTTGTAGTTCTTTTGTGTTTCTTTGAGGTGATTTTTTGTTTCCTTGTAGTTATTTTGTGTTTCTTTGAAGTGATTTTCGTTTCTTTGTAGTTATTTTGTGTTTCTTTGAAGTGATTTTTCGTTTCTTTGTAGTTATTTTGCACCTCTTAGTAGTCTTTTTGATTCTTTGTGTTCCTATTGTGTTTCTTTGTAGTCATTTTTTGTTCTTTTGTTGTCATTTTGCATCTCTTAGTAATTGTTATAATTCTTTGTGGTCCTTCTGTGTTTCTTTGTGGTCTTTTTGCGTCTATTAATGGTTGTTTGATTGACTTTCCAACAGTTACCACAAGCAACAGTCACATCAAACAGAGGCTCTGGCATGTACATCGATACTTAAATCTTACAGTAATTTGATTCTAAAAATACTGCAATTAAGCTCGGGGTCATGTAAACACCTTAATCTAATTATATTACCTTAATTAAAGTCACATTCACAGGATTAATGCTGTGATTAAAGAATGTGGAGCACTGCAGCATTAGCTGCATATTTTAAAGGCTGCTCTGACCTCTAAAGACCATGTTCAGGCTAACCATTAGAGGTTTGACAAGTTGCAACTCCTGCCCCACATTCACTGAGTTACTACTATTTTTAAGTATACACCAACATTCATATTTATAGTCTCAACATGAGATAAACTGTGGGAAAGCAGCATATGAATAACAGTAACTATTAGCGTGCTGCTTGGAGATGTCTGGGTGGGTTGCTGTCACTTGTGAATGCATGAAAATAGGAATTTGTGAATCACCTTCTATTGACGTGCTAGCAGCAATTACATGATTGTGTGCCTGCAAATGCAGACAGTGAGAAGCGGTGACTCAGTGCCATGACATACATGTTTGGATGTGCAGATATGTTGGTTGTCCCTTTTCTGGGCTTTCTGTGATGTCCCATCTTCATCCATGGACCCAGAAGGAAAAAGGCCTCCCCTCAGGGGTCATGAGAAAGGCACTGGGCGACTTTCCCAACATTCGGCCCTGGCCTGGGGACTCTTAAAGGCACAGACACACATACTTCCTGACTTCATCTTTCTCTTCCTCTTCCCTCTGTCGCTCTTTCTGTCCCTCCCCATCTTCCTCTCTTGAAAAGGAAGAATCCAGCATGGGCAGACTGACTGTATATGGGTGTTTATATTTTTTCTCCCATGAGTGATTGATGGCTGGAAAGATGCCTGCAGGCTCTGATAGAAATCTCTGGTGGACAGTAAAACATGGTTTTGTGTATTGTTTTGCATATGGGCTACATAAACAGAGTTATTCCCAGCTGTGTCTCTGGCCATTTACAACAATAATAGTTTCCCTCAACAAGGCATTATGAAAATACAGACATATGGTATATTTATAGAGACATCATCAATTCTGTTGGGTTTGTCCCAAGTCATAATGATGGCATGTGCTGCTTAATTGCATAGGAGCATGTAGTGTCTGCCTCATCCTCATCTCCAACTAATTTAGGGTTACCTGTGACACTACTGTAACCAAGCTTTGACAGTTCACTCACTAATGACTATTTAAAGCCAAGAGAGCCACGGGAGGCTCATCAGGTGTTTCTTAAGGCCAGCCTGGCTGCTTTTCTGGGTATTCCCGATCTTTTCCTATCTGCTTCTATAATAGTAACTACTAATAATAACTATTAATAGGTCACTGACTTTGCTGCTAGTGACTTTAAGCACTGTAGAAGGATCCAGCTTATAGGATGTAGTTAATTTAAATACAATTCTAATTTTATTGTAAAAAGTTATCACATAGAGCATTAGGGACATGGTACATCCCAACAACATGGTAAACAGAACCTGGAAAAACTGTTGGAAGTGTTCTGAAATCTTGTGAGAAGCAAGACAAGTTATCCAAGATGCTGATGTCGTGGGTCCAACTCTGTGAACTGTTGTGCCTTCACAGGGAAAGTCTGGAGTGGTCAGAGAGAAAAGAGCATAGTATGCACTCCAGAGGTGTGAATCTTCACTGGCTTAATTAATGAATCGATTCCATTACGATTCACCTGTCAATAATTCAAATGCACGATTCTTAATGCATCTCTATGTATGGCATCTTCAATTTTCTATATTAATGCACACTGCTATTATTTTATCATTTAATACAAGCAGTAAGATACATATAAACCTCCTTTTAATTTAGTAAGTCCTTTCGGACTACAACTACTACTTTTCAACACCCGTATTTCTGTGGCCCTTCTTAGTGCATAAATATTACCAAAAGAAAACATAAATCTGAAATAAATCATTTTCAAACAGCTCTGATTGAACTGATTGACGGCTGCCTTGCTCCAAACAATTTTACTGTTAGAACCTGAACCTTGTGTGTGACCTTTTGGATGTGTAGAAGAACATAGAACATTGATTAACATTAGATCCTGACTAATCCGGTTGGCATGTTGGGAGATTTAAATAATTAATGAAGTTAAGCTGCTGCGCCTCATGCGTCTCTCTTAATAGGGCAATTGGAGTCTCATTTGTGTCTGCTCATTTGTGCCTGACAAAAAATGAGGTTATGTTCACATCGTATAGAATGTAATATTTTCCACATTAATGATGTATTACTTCACCGACCCACAATCCATCGTCTGTTAATCAGAATGTTATTATTACCATGATCTGTAGTGGCTGCTGCTCTAACTGTGATCCATACTTCACTATAAGCAACTCTTCTGTAAGAGTAAGAAAAATAGAACATATTAACCCTGTTAATAAAGTGCTGTTTGACAAAAGTAGCCACCTGACAGTAGTATGTTCAGGCTCCTTAAAAAATGAACATTTTATTGAGTGTGTAACTGACACTGTAACCTCAGGAAGACAGAAAGACAATATTGCATTTATGACAAAAGCTGTGAAACCACAAACTGTCTGCTTTAAATAATAAAAAAAGCAAAGTTGTTTTTTTGTTGAACGTCCATTACAGTTATCTAATGGGTTTTGAAAGGGTCTCCTGAGGTCAAAGCTTTAAGATTTTTTTAAGCCACAGGGGACCCCAGTTACCAAAACTGGACTTACAGAGCCCTGATATTGCTGAAGGCTTCATGGCAGCCGTGCCTCCCAGTCAGACAAGATGACATCATGGCTGTGAACAAACGCAGCTTGCTTCCACTGCCGTTGACAGATGTTGCAAGCAGAAGTCAACAACAACTGCAGCCACATATCCTCCTGACCTGTCCTTCAAAAAAAAAAAAAAAGTTAATAAGGCTGTGGACAGACGGGAATTGAGGGCAGGGGCTTAGACAAGATAGCCTGTGTTAAATAATTCTTACTTGGAGGTACTTAGGTGGGGGTGGGGGTTAGAGCCTGATGCACTTATGACTTAAGAAACATTGACATAATCCTGGTTTTCTTCTTTAAATGTTTGGGCAGCTCATACTCACACTCTGCCAGTGAAATATCCATTTGTGAGCTGCTGTGTTGTTTTCTTTCCATTTCCCCTCCTTTCTGTCTTTCTAAGGAAGCTTTTAAGAAACTGCTCCCACATAAACCGTTCCAGCTAATCATAGAGATGGACAGGTCAACAATGCATGTTTAATTGTTGACGTGCCATATCGAACAGCCACTAAATTTGTCCTCTTGTGACACACGCTTATTCATACATCCAGAGCAGTTTCAGTAATAGGTGTATTACCATTGTACGTCACTGAAACCAAATTGGAAAGCTGTCATTGTATTCCATTGTATTCCCTTCCTGCTTTTACAGTTGAATAGAGGTGCTTGTTTTCCTGAGCAATGAAAGAAAAGGTCCATTAGCCAGAAAAGTGACACTGATTTGTGATATTGTGGTATCTAGGCATGTAGTTGTTTATAAAATCATTACCTGCAGGGTGTCCCTCAGGAACATTTGCCCAGTGGAGGCAGTGAGCTCTCTTATTTTTCCAATTTCATGCAGAATTTGGGTTCGAATGGTGGTTGCAAAAATCTGACTCATGTATCAGTTCTCTGATATGCATCAGTTATTCTTTGCAAAATCTTTCCTGACAGGTTGACGTGCTATTCTGATTTATTACTGAGAACCTGAGATCAAACAATTGACAATCTGCTAGAGCTCAATCACACACACTCTGATGCTTCTCACCCTCTGAACAATTTAGTTACTGGATGATGGTTTGGTCATTAATGAGAATTTCCCAATCAATTTTTTTTTTTTGGTCTTTGTTCCTGATCTGAGTCCTTTAATATTGGGTATTCGCCCATAACGAGTCTAATCCCGATGTTTACCTCAATGACGCGAGGCAGCTGTGCCATAGTCCCTTTGTCCGAAACAGGAACTGACACCTGTGTGCTGAGAAAAATGTCTTTGACATTAGCAGAAGTATAATTACTGTGTCCCGATGAGAGCCAGATGGAGTAATTGTGTATGAGGTGACACTGGCAGCAGGCAACTATGTGGAAAAAGTCATTATACTCAGACTATTAAGCCGAGGCCTGTGGGGTATCAGAGCTGTATTGGTGTTCTCAGCGAGGCAGAACGAGTGAAGGAGAGCCGTTAGAAAGACTGTAGGAGACACAAGTAAGGTTTATGCTACTTGTCTCCTTTAGACACCACAAGGGAAAACCCCTCCCTGGACACACTAACACTGCTAAAGTCATTAATCTACAGTATGATGTTTAATGCTGTTTGATGCAGCTTTGAAATCTCATATGTTGGTACTTTGCCTTTTCTCAACCCCCCCCCCCCTACTTAGTCATTTTCTACATCTCCATGACTTTCATGTGTCAACCCCAGGGTTGGCAGTGGGCTTGTTATATGTACATTATATATTGTTGTACACACATGAAATTAATGACTTGCACGGTCTTACTAAATCTGAGAAATGCATCCCCATGAAAAACAGGACTGTCACACACTGTAATGAGCTTGTGTCTGGCAGTTTGATCAGAGGTGTTGGGTATCTTTTACAAATCAACATTTTCTCATGTGACGCATCTCCAACCACCAGTAGCTTCAAAACATCTGGCAATTGGATACCATTGATTTAACCCTGCCTGGACAAGTACCTCCATCTCCAAACGTCAAACGAATGTATTTGATGTGCAAGGAGTGCAATGCCATGATTAATGAATATAACATTCAGAGGCCACACTGAGGAAACCCAAACGTTTGAGTGATCAGGGGACAGGGGTGAGTTTTTCCCATGCCCAAAAACTTTTTTTAAAAAAAGGTTTCAAATAATCTGCTGAAAATGTCTGGTCCATCTACATTTCCTGGTTTTAAAATCAAGCCCCATTGGATAGCCCTGCTGTTGAACCTACTTTCACACTGTGTATGCCACATGATAGCACTTTCTGCCAGTGCTACGATATATTCCTGGAGCACACACACACACACGTATTTAATGAAACTTGACTGTGCTCAAGTGGGAGTAAAGGTGCATTCAGGAGGATGTCAGTAATGATCAAGCAGTACAGTGCAATTTGGTGTCAAGGATTACTGAGATCTCTCCTCCCCCCACACACACTCAGAAAAGGCCAAAGGCATACAGATCAAGGAGTCGTCAAATTCAGATCTATTTTGGTGGTTTAAAGCATAAAGATCATATTAAATGTATCCAGGCTCTCAGTCAGAGACATTCTCTAAAGGAATGGTTTTAAATACACTTATCTGCTTCCTTGCTCAGAGTAAGATGAGAGGACTGATATCACTCTCATGTCTGTGCGCCAAATCTGACACAGCCAGCAGATGGTTAGCCTAGCGTAGCATAAGGAATGGAACCTTGTTGTTCTTACACTTTGGTTTTGCAGAGATTAAACAAACAAGATTTAATGTGTTGATTAGTGAGCTTTAGAGGTGCTGGTGGGGATTCTGTTTCTATCATCAGTCAGAACTATGCTAGTTGTTTCCCCGTTTCCCATCTTAATGCTGAGCTAATGTTCTTGTGACTGTATCTTCATACTTGTGGCTACCAATTATCTTCCTTGCCCACTGCCTCCACCAGCTCCACCGGCTCCATTGCCATTTTGCTTTTCTTTTTAGTCGGACAACGGACACTACAATTATCACCTGGAGGTGTCTGCTCCGTGCAGCAGCAGAGTCACAACACAGAGCAACAGGAGTCACATTTCATTTATCACATGAGTTCGACATTCCTGACGTGTTTGAGTTTGACAAAATGTACAGAAGTAGTTAAGTCAAATAACAGTACATACAATAGCTATGTTTCAGTGTTGAGGCAGCACACAAAATCCATCATTAAACATGGTGCAAATAAATTGTATTGTGAATTTTTTCAGAAAGACAGATTTGGCTATAAATCCCTTAAGCCCACTTGTGGCAATTTTGCCCCTCCTACACCAGGACACGCATTTCCCCTTCAGAGAAAGTCTTGTCGTGGAACTGCTCCAGATTGTTCTTTCCATCGCAGCATGGCATTTGTGAAGCACATTGGCAGTAAAGAGGAACAGGTGATTTGTAGAGTGTAATTGGTAATGAGCAAAGCTCTGCTGACAACATTCCAGCACACTTCCAAATACAACAAACGTAAAACTTTGGGCCATGAAATCACCACAGATCATTCCCCTTTCTCTGTGTGGGACACACCATTAATTAAAGAAAACAGATATGCTTTCATTTGGTCTGTCATCATGTCCCACAGACTGAGGTGTCATTTACACAGCCCACGATGAGAATCACCATCTGCCAGCATGATAAATGACTGCACTATCGATCCAGACAATTTAAAAGCACCATTTTGAGTTAGGCAGTCCAACCTAAAATACTTTTACTTGAGAGTCTAAGGCCCAATCCCAATACATCTCTTGCCCCTAACACTTAGCCCTACCCCTCCATTTTGCATGTTGATGCCTAGTGGTTGGGTGTCCTGATTCTTGTTGGGATAGATGGTTAGAGTGAAGTGTTGGGGCTACATGGCCCTCCAAAGGAGAGGCACACTTCAAATTGAGGGTTATGAGAACTCTCTGTCCTTCCAATGTATCACGGTACTTATCTTTATAACAATCAACGTTGTATTCCCCCTTTTGATGGCATATGAAGCCCAATGTTTAGCTTAACTCCAGCAGTGAAGTTGCTGCATTACCGCTCCTCTTACATAAGTGCAGTGCCAGGGTAGGAGCACAGGTTGCTAATGTTTGCCTAGAAAGCAGCGCTAGGGGCCAAAAGAATAGCATTTGGTATAATTGGGATAATACCAGGATTGTTACAGTACCACAAGAGAAATCAACGCAGCTGAGGATGGCATATTAGAAATGTCCGGTCGCATCTGTTTATATAAAGGTCATCGACAACGACTGATGATGTCTGACTTCCGGGCTTGTCCCTTTTCATGAGAGGAGATTTCAACCACTACCCTTTGTAAGGAGGCAAGGAGGTTCTCGAAAATGAGGGGTCGGGATGAATTTGAAATGAGATTGAGCCACACTGTCTTTAGATGATCAACCAGATAGTCCACAAACTGTAGCAAAGGTCTCTGCATCTCCAGAGCCAGAGCTCAGCTCACCTACGTGATTAGAGGTAAGAATGAAACTGGAGCCTTTCATGTAGGACCTGGGTAAGCCAGGGTTTTCTGTAGTCTCAGTCCTTAAACTTTATGCCCACCAGCATGGAAAAGTAGCCGCTCTATCGATCACGTAATTTCACAAGCTTGTGTCTGTGATGTTCCCGAGGGCAGGACCTCCTGTCAGCTCAGCACTCACTGCATTAAATGTTCCTCTGCTCTCTGCTGCACCTCAGGCCATTTCATTAATAACGTGCTGTCATTGTTTAGTGATTGAGAGAGCATAAATACATACATTACGTACCGCCTCCTCTTCTTTACGTTTCTTTCTTTTCTCACAAACATCTCCCTGTGGCTTTTATCAGCATTATTAAATCTCTACCTCCCTCGTCCTCTTCCTCTTTGCCCTCTCTTTTTCCTCTTCATTTCCGTCCAACCCTCCTCCTCCTCCTCCTCCTCCTCCTCCTACCCTTCATCTCATCTCTCCTGAGGGCTGCAGCTCCAGCATCTCATCAGCATCAGAGTCTCGGGTCAGCCGGGAGGGTTAGAGCAGGGGGGCTTTGTTACACCAGCATATGTGTGTGTGTGTGTGTGTGTGTGTGTGTGTGTGTGTGTGTGTGTGTGTTGGTCTACAGTATATGACTGTGTGTGAATACGGTCCTTCATCTTCACTCCTCAGCCCCAGAATGTGATGTGTTTATTCTTCATTCTCTCAGATAATTTCTCCCTCCATCTCTCTTCTCTCTCCACTGGCCCATGCCTCCCTGGGTGGTGTATGTAATTATAAGCTCTTATCTATTTTTCTGTCACACACAACTACACTCCGGAGAGAGCTCAGTTGATGTCATTATCTCCAATAATGGCTCAGAGGTGCTGTCTCCCCTTCAGCCCTCCCTCCCCCATCCTCACCACGCTCCATCATATATACAGTATAATTGCTATTTATTGAAAATATCTCCCAGATCGCCGCCCTCCTCTGTACTTTCTTTTGGCTAATGCACCCTCTCCCACAGTCAGTCATGGGAGTGGGTATGTTTTAATATGCTGCTAATATGCTCCTTTTTCCAATATGTAGGGGGATCTCCGCCAACACTGTCATAATTGGATTTCTCTTCTTCATTTTCAGTCCAAGTGACAACAGCCCTCCGAGAAAACGTGTTTTCATCAGATTAAGTGCCAAAGTGCTTCAAACAAACTCTATCACACAAACGGACAGTGATTTGCACAGTCCATTTATCCATAACAAGTCCTCCAAATGAAATGACAAAACAAGTGGTTTGTTCATGTTGTCTGCAACGACACAGTGTATTCTGATCTGACCTCCCAGCAGCAGGAAAGCCTTTTTTTTTGTGCATCTAACAACTGCTACAAATCACCTTCAGTCCTCTGTCAGCTTCTACACAGGATGAGTTCAGGCACAGTATTGAGGTTAGGTCACCTGAGTTTTGGCAGGCGCTCAGAACTCAACACACGATTATAGAAAACAGTCATGATTATGCACGCATAGTGTGAGTGAAATGTGTGAAGACAGTTGGACTAATTGTAGGAGTGTATGCATTCATGTCAGTCACATATGTGACAGACAGCTGGAAAATTGTGCAGACATGCTGTTAGCTGAAGGCACAAGTAAGACTTGTTGTTTTCAGAAAAATGGTTTGCGTTAATATGACCATTGTCAATGGTTACAGTACAACCCACATTGACTAATTGTTAGAAATGAGAGACTAACAGCAGTCCCCCGTGTTAAACGCCAATGCACTCATCCATTCTGGCCTCCTCTGTGCATGGACGTCATAGTCATGATGACCACGCCTGCTAGAGGACCTTTTCACTTACATAAACAAATAATGTTTTCAAATGCAACTGATTCTCTTGTCCCTACTAGTTGGGAAGACAGTGTCCTTTTCGAAGGGAGCGGTTTCATTTGAGTTGTATTTTTGTCCTTGCAGGGAGACTTCCCCTCACTTGCAGTAAATCCCCTCACAAGGCTAGTCTGGTCCAGCTGTCCTCACATGCAACCATTGTTAATTGTGAAAGTCACCACGGATCTGCTGCCTACAGAGTGGCTGGATCATTTTTCTCACATGTCTGACGCAAGCTCTATTTTCTGATTCTCCAGCCAAGAACAATGGCAAATAAACTGTCATGCAACTAAAACACAGGAAAGTACAAAGGAAGTACCAACTTTGACTGAATGCTATGTGTTGTGTTGAATTCCAGCCTCCTCCAAAGTGTCACAGTTGCCTTTGCTGTGTCCTCTACTGCCAGAAACACACACATTACTCCTTCATTCATCTCTCTTCTCTTGTATCTGTATGCAGCAGCACTACTGTACATGGGCTCTGACATACAGTACAGCAGAGCCACACATAATCTCCCCTGCACATGTGTTTGAAGGTGGAAGTCTCTCAACTGAATGCTAAACAGGATCTGTTAGGATTACGTTCGGGTTGGAGGCAGTTTAGCTTATTGCTGACTGTGTTTCAGAACTGGGATTGTGAGAATTGTCGCCACTTGAGCCACAGATTTCTCTAATGTCGCATGCAGAGTCTCGCTGAGCCACTCCGGGACACATGGGCCCTTTTTTTTTTAGAATGCGCCAACAGACAGAAAGCCTTTCAGTTAAGTATCATCATTGATGTTTTGAGTGTTCATTAGTGACTGGTCATTATGTTCACTGATTTCCTGAGGCCAACCATCCGTGAGAGGCCATTAACCTCAGACATTAAGAGTAATTAGGCAAAGTGCTCACTTTTTGTGCAGATATTTTCAGTGGATTGTTTATGTGGATGTATGCATGACATCCTGAAGGCAATTCTACATCAGCTGGGCAATTGACCTCTTGGTTTTCTATTTCTGTATTTCCAAGAACCCTGAATTCCTATATGCAGCAATGTAGGTTTGACTCAGTGAAAGGAAACGCTATTAAGGGGAAAAAGGATGAAACATCGGTGGTTGTAGTAATGCTAGGAGGGATCCTGTCAGATGGTTTAGGCCACACTCACATGCACATATATGCTGTATGTATACATGCACACAAAGGCCTTAATAAATGTCTTCATCACTCTGTCATATGAGATGAAAATCCTCATTAAGATGCAACATGCTTTTTGTCCCTCTTGGAGACCATGCGCTGCACTCACTTTGTTCTCCCTTACTCTTGTCGTACACCCCCATACGGTTTCCGCGACACTCCCGCCAAATTCCCTCTGTGGGAACGCTTTAATCACGATGGCAGATCCATATATCCCCACCCCCTCCATCCGTGTGCGCACACACACACTCACTCGCTCCTTTTAACACACATCCTCTGGGAGGACAAAAGGCAAGCCTCGTCTGATCCGTAATCGCTCTCTCGAGTCTCCCCCTCCCCACGTGCCTCCTCCGCTATCAGGATCATCAGGAAAATAACTTTACAGATTCTGTTTAATAACAGCATTGGCACGCACACTGAACCCACAGAGGAATACTGGTTTCTGTCTCATCTCCCCTCCTGACATTACCTGTCAGTGAGCAAGACATCACACAGCGAGGCGCAGGAGAAGCGATCAGAACTCCCCTTAACCGCCGAAACTTGTCGCTCATCTGTCTTTTACCTCCTCCCCATGTTAAAAATAGACCCAAGCTGTCAAGTGCCAACTACAATTTTTTTCCATCTTTCTCTCCCCCACTCTCCCTCTTTTACTCACTTTCCTCAGCTGTTCATGATTCGCTGGCTGCAGCAGTTTTCCTGGTCATTACAAGCCAGGCGACAGAACCGTGCACGGCTCGTCATTATAAACTGCTTTCCCATTTTCTCTACATGTCGATCACTGTTGACATGTCTGGCTGTCAAGGAAGTGTACAGAACAAGACAAATTACTTAAATATAAGGCACAATGAGAAAGAAGGCAGCATGGCCGCCACACCTCTGATGCTGAATGTCAGTTAAGTGTCAGCTTTAAACAAGATTTAATATATATACATGTGAGTCATCAAAGTCAGCTGAGAAAGCTTCAAAGAAGTCAGTGTTTTGGTCCTGTAGGTAAAGTTGTGGAGCTAAGAGCGTGACATCATTTTCCACCTACTTAATTCAAAGAAATATTGTGTTGTGCAGAAAGTTTCACACCCTGTATCACAAATTTCCCTTGGAAAGCAGAAATGATACTGATGTTATCTGATGTTTTGTTATGTAAATGTGACCTCACTACGACAGTGTACTTACACACGTGTACATTTATGCTGGCAGAGGGCCTTCACTTTTATCAACAGTTTTGGATGCATTATTCTGTTGTGGTTCATGTATATGTGGTACATCTGTAGGATAAACATGTGGTTTCCTACCTAATACTGACACGACTAACTTAAGTTATAAGCAGTGGAGTGGAAATATACTGTAAAGTAGCAGAAAATGGAAATGCTCAAGTAAACTACCTCAAACTTGAAGTACAGTACTTGAGTAAATTTAACTTAGTTACATTCCATCAAATTAAGGAGGCTAAAACCCGATATTTGGTATCGATATTTATTTGCAGTAAAAATTTGACTCTTTTTGTTAAAATTTCAAACAACCAGTGATGGATACAATACAATTTACTCAAGTAATGTTCTCAAGTACAATTGTCAGGTTCTTCACTGGAGTATTTCCATTTTCTGCTACTTTATACTTTTAGTTACTAGTTACTTTGCAGATTCAGATTACTCAGTGTTTATAGGTTATTAATTGTGACATGTTACCAATCAGATACTGTTGTGGGCATGACATTGTGTGAGAGGATGTTGCATTAGAGCCAAAATAGCACATATTTGAATTCCTTTATATTATTGGCAACCCTTGGTCCACCCCTAGTTTCAAATAATGGTTATTGCTCTCATTGATTACTAATAATCAGTATTGGTATCAGCCCTGAAAAAACATATTGGCCGGTCCCTATACGGTAGCTTTTATGAGTACGATAACATTTATTGTGTCTTTCATTTTTGCAGTATTGAGTGAGTCAGCAGCAGCTGAGTCGTTTATCATGCTGTGATATTATTTCCATGTAAGTTTGAGATTTAACCATAGAAGATGTACTTCATCTGTCAGGTGTTTATTCTAATCATTAACAAGCATGTGTGCGTATCCAGGGCAGACCCCCCTTTACTAATAATATATTCCTTTTAGGCAATAGTGGACTATAGATTTCAATAAACATTCACAGTTAATAAACAAATGAAAGACATTTTCTCAACTGCAGCTTCAGTGTGTGTGTGTGTGTGTGTGTGTGTGTGTTGTGTTTGGAGAGGACTGATGTAGCTGTGGTACACGTGCGGCTCCTTCAAGAACACAAAGCTGAGAATCAAAGTGAGGAAGGAATGTCCGCTGCTTTCATGAGGATAGATGCTGATGAGACTGTTGTCCTTCATCAGACTTCTGTTTATTTTTCTCCATCAAAGTTTGGGACAGGAGTTATGCAATCAATTATTGGTATAAGCAGCATGCATAATGTGTGATAAGACTGGAGACGTATTCGCTCTGATGTACTTGTGAAGACCTCTGTGTACGCCCAAGTGTACAGATACACACACAGACACACGCACACAGAATTTTAATCTTTGATTGTTATCACTAATGGATGGCTCATTTATCTTCCCGACAGTGTTTGATGAATGGGTTATGTAAATAGTGGGTGTCTGCATGTCCAGACAGATGCATGTGATTAATTTTAACATTGCTTCTGAAATGAACTGTTTGTGAGTTTAGAGTTTCTCGAGCAACATTTAATTAGAAGCCTCTAGTTGTTTTCTGTTTTCTAATGGGCAAACAGTTTAAGCTGTCAGGTCAGGTCAGGTTTTGGCATTTAGTCAGGTAATAATGAGAAGACGTACCTCGCAGATCAGTTTGCAAGGTTCACACTTTGCAATTGTGATAAATTAGCTTAGTTAAGAAAAAATACTCCAACTGTAAAAAAGGAACAAACATTCAGAACAGATCATGACATTTAAAAGATGTAATTGGAGAGTGTATCTAGAGATTATGCATCCGCTATTCCTTCCCTGTTTGTAGATGGACTGAACTGTGTGTGGCCTCGTTGTCGTGTTCCACCTTCTCATTATCAGCTAACTAGATGGGAGTGGAGTGAGACTAAGTGTGCTGAGGTTGATTTTCTCCCAGCCCAGTTTAACTGGTACTCAGTGGAGTGATGTCAGCCCAAGGTTACGCACACAGAGGTGGTGCGTGACACCTCCCGATGCTTTTCAATAAATCATAACCCCACAGAGAAGAGAACGGTTGCCGGTGTGATGTAAGAAACAAGAATAGGTCAGAACTTTGTATATAGCTAGACTGTGTCAGGTCAGTGTGCTCCTGAAGATGTGACTCTGATCCAGATTTAGATCTGTTCTATTATATTCATTTTAAAGAGCACCAGCCAATGGGAGAACTCCAGCCCTCGACCGACCGATGGTGACATTCCATTATTCACTCAGTAATAGACCTTAATGTTTAAAGGGCTGGCCCTGCTTTGCTGCCGTCTAGCTAAACAGCTGTGAGTATATTAAATATTACAGTAGGTGTAATCGGAGACAAGGCAATAGGTCCAACAGTGAATAGTTTAAGTTTTGGTTTCTTGGTCCAGAACATGAACTTTAAAGGTGAACCCTGTTGGATGATGTGGCTCATTTTCATGCTCAGTGCCAGTTTCCCCTGTCTTTAAAATGACCTCTGTCGAGGTCTTAGATGCAGTGTTCAGTCCCAATCGAGCCCCCTTAGCCACGGTTTCTCCTGCGAAGTTGTGGTGCAGGCAGACTTCAAATCATCTAATCATAGACGTTCACACTCAACTAATAGGGCCACAGCTCCACGGCTAACTGAGCTACTTGCTAACAGCAGCTAGGTGCTACAGCCAGAGATAGCTAGAGTAAAGAGTAGAGTGAGCAGCAGGTTATGCTGCCCCCTATAGTTTTGGAGCTACCTTTGATTTCTGGCCATTTCTTACAAATTACACCTGTCAGGTTACGGAACAATTGTTTAGAGATCAGTTAAAAAAAAAACATGTTTACTGAGTGAAAACGGGAAACAAACAGCTGTGTCCTTTGATAAGCTCCAATGTTTCCTGACCCATCCATCCAACCCTGTTTTGCTCTTACACAGACCTGATCGCTCTACATCATCACCTGACCTCCCTCCTTAGCTCATGACATACAAGAGTCAGAATTGCTACGACTTCAAGAGAGATTTGTCACTTCAACGCAAATAAATGTATAAATGAAATGACTGCTCCTCTTCCAAACTGTAATGGGGAAACTCTTCAGTCCTTTTCTCGCCTGCATGGTAAACTCTTTTTTTTATTTTGAGGAGACATGACTCACTAAACTCATTGAAACTCTAAGCTCCAAAACCTATGCAGCAGGATTTTTCTTAAAGAAGATTTTTTTTTTTTAAAAACGAAGGAGTTGAAAAGCTACTTCTCCCTATGTACTCCACACAACCTCCAATAAAGGAAGACTTTATAAAAGGCTGCTTTTGGACCGACTTAGAAAACTCAAACAGCTTGACCAAAGAGACATTTTAAATGTACAAAAGGCTGGGGTTCATCAAGAGTTTTGGACTAGTTTGCCAAAAGAATCTCGAACACCTCTGAAAGTGACCTCATGGTCAAGCTGCTTTGGCAGAAACACAGTTTGCGTTTTATCTGAGAAACAGGAAAGATGCGACAGAAGCATCTTAGTGAGACGGAATGAGTGAGAGTAAAAAAAAGACAGTGGAGAAGCAGTGAGAGAGGGAAAGAAAAGGAGGCAGACGACGCAAAGAAGATAAAGAAGATTTTGTTGCGAGTCAAGAGGTGGAGTTGAGGGCATGGAAAGAGAGAGAATGGAAGGGCAGGGAGAAAGTGGAGGAGAGTGAGTACAAATGAAGAGTGCGGCAGATAGAGCCAGATACTGAGCTGGAGATTTGGCTGTTTAATCGAGTCGGTGAGGATTAGAGCCGGATTATGTAGGAATTGCTACATAGCAGCAAATTAGCCCGGTAGCTTTAATCTGAGAGGCGGACAAAGCCAAAGTACTTGACCAGACAGCAGTGTGTGTGTGTCTGTGTGTGTCTGTTATATGTAAGTAATGAGGTGACATAGTTTATGGTGTCTGTTTAAACATACAGTGTCAGAGGAGGCAGTGACACAGACACACATACCTAAAGTGATCCAGTTCTCCATTTGGACAGCATCAGAATCAGAACATCACAGCTTACTGTTTATGGCTGTAACAAAATCTGTTTCTGTTACCTTCTCAGAAATATGTGCAAAAGATAAATCAAAGATAAATCTTAGCTTTATACTGTACACATTAGGGCTTAGCTCAGTTAGCACCTTGACTCTGGATTACAGCTGCATTGGATTAGGTGATTAGTTAATCAACTGATCGAAAGAAGATGAATCAACAAGAGCTCAGCGTTAATTCCCCCTATTGCCCTTTCAGAAATTCCTTATATAAAGCGTTTTGAGCTTGGAACCAAGCCAACCAACTATGAGATGAATTGTGACCATACATATGATTACAAACATTTGATTCAGAAAATTTGGAAAATAGAAGAAAGTAGTTATTTTATTTTATTTTCACCATTTTGGACACTTTACTTCACCTATCAAAAAATGCAGTATGTCAGAAAGAGAACTCATGGTCGGTCTGTGGTAAATGATGATGAAAATGATCCCATCATGGTAGCAGTAACTTGCTAGTCAGTATGACTTTCGTGGGTGGGGTAAACATTTCCATGGTAACAGCAAGCTTCACCAATGAGGGAGGCCGCTATTACACTTCAGGATTGTGTTGTTTAGAACTTCTCTGTGACATTGCGAGTGAACTGTGTTTTTCTTGAAACAGAGTTGATGTGATGCGGACTTGTGACCTCTACAGGAGCATATATCATCGGTTTTCAATCGCATAGCTCAAGATAAGTCTGGTGGATGGTTACGACGGTATAGCTAATGATCAGATTTCTTGATTTAGCTTATAAATGGGATTTTCACTTCCAGAACCTCACTGTAGTGCTGTGTTTTGATAACTGCTCAATGGTTTAAGTAATTTATAATGCACAAGTTAACTTACAGAAATGACATAACTTACATCACTTACGTTACCAGAGCGTTGTTAAGTGAGTGACATCACGTACATTAAGTGATATGAGTTACATCACTTGCGTAACATTATTACGTAACGGTTAAACCCAAAGTATGATCTTTTCCTAACCCTTAAAAGTTGTTTTGGTGCCTTAAACTAATCAAATCGTAACCATTTCACAATGTCAAAAAGTAATATGTCACACTATATGAACTGTTTGTCCGCAAGCTTTATTTTGAAAGTCCAATTGAACCTTGTGTATTCCGTATTATTGCTATCTTGACTGCGGGGCCTTTATTTTGACAGTCTACTACAACCGGACATTGCATTTTAGGTTTATTGCTAACTTGACTGCTGAGCCCTTCACTTGCAAAGCTGACGCTAGCTGACCACACTGCTGTATTTGACGAGTTAGGAGTGAGAACATGTTAACAGTAATTTATCAAGCAAAAAAGTCAGTGTTCTGTTGATCAGACAAAATAATAAGAATTTAAATAAGAACATAAATCAATTATTATTTGTAGATCAAATGATTGATCTAGAAACCAATATGCAGATTAATCAATAGTGAATGTAACTTATAGTCGCAGCCCTCTGGATTGTAGTGCATAAGTGATTAAGAATAAGGTCACAGAGCAATATTGAATTAAAGATGTTACACTTATAGCAGCAGAATAGTAGGATTTTAACTTGTTACTCTGATGTACAAACCCATAATGCGTCGATTACATCTTTAAAGATCATGAGAACTACAAACTGAGAGAAATGTCCTGTGTAAATATGGTTTTATTTTCCCAATTTAATAAATAAATAAGTTCCTGTCAGAGATTCCCTCCTAAAAACATTATATTTGGAATCTTTTCGTAACCACTGAGCTGTAAATGCGCTGGGGCAGCAAAAATTACCTCCAGTATCGACCTAAAACGAAGTGAGTAGTTCCAGTCCTGTGAGCAGTCGAGACCCAATGTAACCTGATCAGAGCAGGTAGGTCAGGCGACCATGGAGGCAGAAACAGTCCAGTGAGTCCCCCATACACATACACAGTAATCAGCATCGACATGCCGAACACACACACACACATAGTGTAACACCCTCTGCTACACTCGTAGCAGGTTTATTGGTGGTGGAAGAGGAAACATTGCCTGCCACTCACACCAACCTGACTGACTGTGCACCTCTGTAAATGAGGATAGATAGGGTGAAGAGGAGAGCAAACCATCTGAGTTATGACTTATTAATGCCTCAAAGATGTGTGTATGTGTGTGCAGGGGGGGATTACAGAGGACAGGATGAAGTTGCTTACATAAGAGCTCATTTCCAGCCTACAGTAGCACCTTGAACTGTTTTCCCTTCTGCTTTGCCTTAGTGGAGTCCCTCGCAGCCGTGGAGTGGCGACCGCCCCGTGTCCATTTAAATCACAGTCCCTTTACTAAGACCCGGCGTGTTGGTTTCCCGCCTCAGCGCTCGGCGGGACTTGCTAACAGGCTGCCGACAGCGTCTCAAATTTGCACATGCCACGCCACACACACTTCACCACAGGGCTTGTGGGTAGTTGTTTTCTCAAGACCGTGCCAAGGCAACTTATTCACTGTTAGACAAGCATGTTTGTTTGCTGATCTTGTAACCCATTTTTCATCTTCTGTGGTGAGCTGGAAATTGACAGAAAAGATTTGAGAATGCTACAAGAACAATCAGAGCAGCTCTTTCCCTTTGGGCTCTGAACATTCACACTATGTTAGAGCAAGACAGACAGAATGTATTGAGTATATCAGCTGATGACGTGACCAAGGCTCTTCCCTGACCACAAATATTATGTGGTTTAAAGTTCCAGTGTGTAGGATTTAGGAGGTTCTGCTGTTCTTCTTGATAAAACATGAAACATGTTTAAAAGACTGTTGAGAATGTTTTTCACATGAAAGCTACTGTATCCAGTTCTGCCTTGGTTTGATATTTGATATTGGGTCTGCTATTTGTCTACCCATTCAGAGTGCCACAAAATTAGTTTTTGATTAATACCAAGTGGTTACCTTGCAAGGCCACATCACGTGATCATGCTTATCTTGCAAATCCTTCTTGCCAGGCATCAACTGGCTGTGGTTTAGGTGAAACAGTGAGAGAAGCGTCTGTTTGTTTGAAAATGGTGGCTCAAGAGCCTAGCTGCTATAGCATCAGTTCAATCAGAAGTGGAGAACAGCACTAAAGGCCTTTCTCAGTTGAAAAAGATGTTTTTCACTCTTCTCTCAATTGACTTTAGTAAGAGTTGATTTACCAACTGGCTCTGCTGGTTGAAGTGCCTGCCCTTTCTCAAACAGTTTCTAATGCCACCTTTCCAGATGGTTCAGTGTGACAAACCATACAAATACTATTCATTATTTAAAATGCATTACTTTTTACAATGTTCTGTTATATCTGATATATATATGTAATCCATGATAATGGTAGATAATAAATGCAGTATGTTTTCTTTGTTCATTTTCTGAGTTGACATGGTAACTGCTGTGCATATGCACACAACAGCTGTGCTCAGAATATGAGACAAGTTACTTTCATTATGTGAGAAACATACATATAGCTGTACAATTAGCACCGAGCGACAGGATTAGAACTATTTGTACATTTCACTGTGTATACTGAGTGTAATTGCCTACATAAAGCACGTACAGTATTTTCAAAGCCCAGGATCCTATCTCCTGACTGCCCAGACCAAGCCTCTGCCTGCTGTCTTTCTCCACTGCTGATTTGTTTAACAGTTAAACAACATGAGGGTAATTCCTCCACCCGTGGGACCCAGTGGGCAGATCAAGTGCGAACAACTCACTTCTGAGGCTGGAGCAGGATATAGCTATCACCACTGCCCATCGCGTAATTACAAGCACCTCTCCCTACGGATACTCGCTGCCGTTGGATGATCATTGTCTATGATGGGAGACGTACGAACTATGAGCCCCCAATGGTGAATGGCTTTTTAGGAGGGACAGCAACGACCTGGAGAGTCCAGAGTGCTCGGTTCAGTGGAAGGAGAGTGTCTTGCATTATACATGGTGGTTGTTATTTTCATCACATGGGGCTGTCAGGCGTCATTGTCGTTCCTGCCCCGTCAGCACAAATTGCACTGTGTTCACAGATTGCTGTTTTGTTGTCTACTTCAGCCCTCTCCCCCTCTTACCCGCTCCATTTTTTCCTCCCCCTTACTTTATTTCACTCTGTTATGGAAATGGAGTCAGAGGGCCCAGTGGACTCCATTAACTGGCCCTGTCTCCAGAGTGGTTGTGGATCCTGGTTTGAGGGGGGCTCTAAGTCGAGCTGGTTATTGTGACAAAGCTAGCCCTCGCTGTCAGGCCACTCAGGAGAACGAGAGTGAGAAAGTGGCCCTGCTCTGGAGCCCATGCATTATTTCACACAGCAAGTGACAGCCCAGCACACAGGCACAAATGCCAACAGACGCCGGGGTGTCAGCGAGAGGTGTGTGTGTTGATGTGTGGATGTTTGTGTGTGTGTACACAGCCTCCTGAATGTGAGTGTCTGTGTGCATGCACTTCCGGCTCTATGCTACTGTGAAATCTCGCAGCATACAGGATTCTTTGCTGCCAAATAACCTAGATTAAGGATGGATACGATTTAGTAAAGTTGTTGGAAGAAATCTTTTGAGGCCATGTCCGGTAAAAGATGAGTGTGTTTCAAAAAGAGCTCTGCCAGGTCTCAAAGCACTCTTTACCAAAGTGTGGATAGCTGAAAATACAAGATGAGATGCAAGCTTACAGGCAACAATTTCCATGTTCAGTTGGATCCAGTTATTAGTCTTTTACGCCAGGTTCAAATGTATTACATCCATACACCTGCGATGCACCTGCGGTTATTTTGAGTTGTTTATTTTCTGCAGCCAGTATTTTCTGATAAAAACCTATTTGTTGAAAGCATTTGAGAAATGACCTTCATCCTCTGAGCTATGTATCTGTTCCTGCACTGGTCTATAAAGGCTCATTTCCTGGAAGAGTAACTCATTCATTTGAAATGAGAATGTGATGCATCATTAGTTTGTGGCTGCTGTGGCAATCTACACTATAATTGAGGGCGAAACGGTAATGTAACAGACTGATGAAATGGCTGACTAAAACTGTTATTTTTACCCTCATTTAACATGTTGGTGTAATGGATTCCTTTATCTACAGAGCTCAACTAAAGTTTTCTTTAATTACTGTTTAATTACTGAGTTAATCATTTATTTATGCTGGTCATTTGGCCACAACATTCAATCTCACATTATCTGCAGGGAAGTTACTTTTCAGAAATAAGTAGTAAGTAGATTCACTCAGGTGTAAAGTAATTGAAAAAACATTTCATGAAGTTTGAGGGATTATTACTATACTGTACACATATCCAAATGAAAGGAATAGCCATAGGAAAACATGGTTTTGTGGGTGTAATGAATGCTTGATTTGGACATAAGGACACACTAGCATCTACCCGTGCACACAGTTCTCCACATGTTGTATTCAATTTTCCCTTGGTTTGATATTCGGTAGACCTCGAGCACCATTATGCTGTTATTTCCCTTTTTGTCCACACATTCAATTTATTCCACCCAGAACGTGCTGATAAAGACACAGGGAAATAGAAAGAGAGTGAAGAGAGAAAAAAAGAATTGGGAGATAGAGGAAACACAAGTGAAATCACATTGACAGGAGAAAGATGGGAGTTGTCTATCTCACTAGCATTGCCTGCTTGGATGTGTGTCTTTGTGCACGTCTGACTATGTGTGTGTTTGCACATTACATTCTAGCCTACTTCCTCTTTCCCCTCCTGACGTTCCACTTCCCGTTACAGTGGCCTGGCGCTCCCAGATAAGGCCTTCCAGTGCATTCCTCCTTCCTGTCGTCGCTCTCCCCTCCATCCAGCACCAATTCCAGCCCACAGCGATCAATCCCACCGATAACGGTTGGCCACCAAAATAAATAAATACATTCTGTCTTCTCCACATCTCAATACAAAAGGCACGAGGCTGTTGGTTAATAACAGCCTCTATTGTAGAGGCAGGGTGGAGAAAATAACAACCAGTCTTGGGGATTTTTCGAGCAAGGATGTATAGAGAAGTGAATGTGGAGTCTGCTGCCAAGTGTAACGTCTGAGTTGTACAGACCTCAGCTGCTCAGCAAGAGCAGATCAATATTTTGTAACCTTTTGTGGGTGATTGTGGGCTAGATTAAGGAAAGGAAAGCTTCCGCACTGAAAGTGAGTTAGTCCTCAGTCCTCCTCACTGAGCGGGGATTGTTAATGCAGCCGGTTTAACGGTGACGCCCCGCCCATCCTTCCTGCAACTGGATCTCTGCTGTGGTAGCTGGAGAAGAGACAGAAGGGGTCTGAACTCATGGGGAGAGTGTGTATGACTTTCTGTCTCCTGTTTCTGCTTATGTACACGAGTCTACAGGTGCTTGGTAACTGGAGTCGGACCCCATTGTCCATTGTCCTAAGGGATTCTGGGTAGTAGAGCAGGCTGTGGCACATACAATGGCTTGATTTAGAAAACGGAGGCTCTTACCTGGACAGGAAAAGTATTGAGATCTTTACTTCTGCTCCAGCACTGGATCAAACAGCAGCTGCTTCTAAAGATCTCTTTAACAGAGGAGTGAGGAGAGTGTTGGCGTATGGGGAAGCAACTTGTGTTAAAGCCTGTTCCTTTAAAGAAGAGGAGATGATCATTATCTAGCAGACTACTGAAATGGATAGGGGGGTATACAGTTCTCTTTGCTCATTACCCTCATGTAGGACAGCTTTTCAAGCCATGAACATTTCTGCCTGACATTTAACTTAAATTGGCATTTTACTTTCCTTCATTATTCATTTCACTTCTCATTTGAGGGAGCTTGTAACGGATATTATTGAACCAGATTTGATCAGTAATTACACGTACAAAATACAAAAGTACAAGTACGTAATCTGGGAGTTTGTATTAAAATGTACATTAAATGAAAAAGTGCGTAAAATAACCTTGCATCAGCCAAAAGAGCTACTTTAATGTTCCACCATTTTTATTTTTCCCAGAGACACAATTAATCCAACAGAAAGAAAATAATTCCTTATAGACACGTTTTACATTTTGAACGGATTACAAGCACAGGAATAACCCCTAGACAAGTAATGTTAGCATTACAAATGTTAGCAAGTATAACATTTCTGTTGTTTGAGATAGAGAACATCTGACATACATACATACCTGTATCTGCTGGTCGTTATTATCAGCTGATATTGGCCTATCATACTTATACATCAGCATCAACATATGTGTTCTCCAATATGCACTAATATGAGAACATTATTTTTAAAGATTATAATGCAGAAGAAGATGCTTGAATTCCCAGTAAAGTGATTTTAGACTGTAAACAAGTGTTTGGTAACCACAGCTGAGGGGAAAAAAATGCAAAAAAATGTGTGTACATTAGCCAATATATGGATACTGGAAATTATTCTCCTAATATCAGCATCGCCCCTAAAAGTGGAGGATCAGTAAGGCTCTACTTTAAGAGCACAGAAGCCTCCTTTACTTTGTTCATTTAATCATCATGTACAACAAATTAACAGAGTTAAGTAATTAAAGAGCGCTTAAACAACCTACGTTTTCATTAATCAGGGACAGTGGGGCACCTGTGGCAAGGTAGAGTTGGTCATCTGCTGATCACAGGGATGGTGGTTCGATCCCCACCTCCTCCTGTCCACATGTCGAACCTTGGGTTGCTCCCACACCACTAAGAATGCACAAGCACACTGCATTCCTAGTTGCCAGTCGCAAGCCGGGATAAATGTTGAAGGTTACATCAGAAAGGCCGACCAGCGTAAAAAAAAAAATGTGTATGCCAAATCAAATGTGCCCATCATTAAATCAGATTTGCATGCCAGTGTTGGGTTGGGCCCAGTTTGCCAGATGGAAACAGATGATCGGCTGTGGCAACTTCTTACAGAGAGCAGCCAAAGAACAGAAGAAGATTTATCAGGGACAACTCACATTAATTAACATCAACATGATGTAAAGTTGTCAAATTTAGCCAACAGGCTAATTATCATTGACAGTCCCTTGGTTGGTTGATGTTATCCATTCAAGTCTTGACATGACATGTGTTACATGCCTTCATTCTTGAATATTTTATTAGTAATGTCAGCATGTATAAAAATTCTGCCGTACCATAAATAAGCCAGACGTTAGACATGTGCCAGATGTCTACAGCGTATACAGACAGAATCTGACTCATTACATATCGAAGAACCCCTCTAATGCTGACCTGTTCTACTCTTGTTCTACTACTTGTAGCCTACGACCTGGTTTCATTCAAAAAGAACCTTCTTCAACATTTGCTCATTCAGTGGTGTGGGCAGTCAGTCACATCTGCCTCTTCCAGCTCTCTATTCTTGTCTCCGTGAGCTCAGGACACCACAGCTAGGAAGTCTGCTCATGCTGACAGATCAGATCACATCACGCCAACTCTCCCATAACCTCATGGGTTACCTGTTGGCCTCAGAGTTCACGGTTGGATTTTGAAGCACTGATTTTATCTCTGAACTTGTAACCCTTTGTGCATGTGCGCAACCTTGGAAACCTACCTTTTCAGAGAGGCTCCCTGCAGGGAAAATCAATATAAACGTTTACATTACTTCATAAGACCTGTGTCAACAGACATTTGTTTAATGTAATGTTTTTTCCGCAGTTGTTTTTGGTGTAACATGACTTCTTCTGTGTGTAACCTTGTTTCTGTTCCTTTTTGTGTTTTCTAGTAGCACAGTGCAATATTATTTACTGTTGTTTCCTGCTGACCTGTTCTTTACTTATGGAACCTTGTTTATGTCTTTTGATTTTGAAGAACGTTTTAACTTTACCTTCAAAAAGTGCCATACAACAATACTTAAGATTGCCTTCATGTTGCTGACTGGAAGCATAGTGCAGTTTCCTACGTTCTTCCTCTGCAGAAACAAATCAGAATTTCTATGTAACAATTAGTCACTCGAGCTCAAGCGTGTGCGTGCTGTAAATTGTCCGGGTACTGTACTACCCTCGCAATTTAGTTCTGCCTTTTCTTTCCGTCAACATCTTGCTGTCAATTAACATTTATAAAATCAATTTTTGACAATTGTGAATAGATTCTGAATCGTAGGAGAGAAGAATCTCAATTCTTATGTGAATCTATTGTTTTACCCACCCATATTGTGTTATTTAGTTTGAGAAACTCTGAACACAGAGTTAAGTTTTTCCTCCTTCACTCTCTACCTGCGCTGCTTCCATGTGCTATTTCTGGCTACGTCACAGCGGTTATCTCATTGTTTGCACTTTGAAAAGGTTAACAGCCACTGAGGTCACACTTAAAATAATTTGAACTTTGAGTGGGGCGCTCAGTGACAATTTGAAACTGTGTGCAAAGCCAAGGGTAGTGTTTGGTCTAGTTGGGCGCACCACTTGCCCCATAGGGAGAAAACCTGCAGTGTTAGATGGCAGTGACAACAATTCAGTATTTCTTTGAGGGTGTAGCAAGATACGCACTACACAAAATTCACATTATGTCTCTTTTTTATGAATAACCTGGTATGGCTTGTGCATACATGCATGAAAATCTTCTTTGTGTATCTTTAATTAACGATAACCGATGGTCACAACATGTTTAGCACTCACAACTTGCAGTATCTTTTAATTTTCCTTTTTCTTCTGTATCTTGGTTGTGCTTTCAGAGAAAAATTATCATTCATCTCACTCACTTTTCATTAAAAGTACATCTGCTGATGACAGGCCGACAGCGTGCTTGATGATTGATAACGCTTGACAACAGTGCAACAAGGCTGTTGGTCTTAACTGTGGCAGCAGCAGCTAATATTTCTCACAGTGAGTTTGATTTCCATCAGTGACATGTTTACTGTCAGTCACTTTTATTTATAGCTGCTGGGGAAGTTTAATCAGTGACATGTGTTAGCAGGTGGATGTCAGTACTCAGTTCAGTGTGGCTGTATGTATGTATCTGACTCCCAGTCCGTCTGCTGCTACCATCCCTCCACCCAGCACCAGATGTGCTTGTCTCTTTTGGGAGCCTTACCTTTAGCACTGCCTTTGAACACTGATAGGATTAGCACTGTTGAGGCTTAGCACAGAGTCCTCGCCGCTTTGCCATCTAACCCAATCAACTCTGAGTGCACAAGAGATGAGAGGAAGAGCTACCATGCCAACACCTCTGTCCACACGCTTTTATATTGCATCCACTTGCACACACACAAAAAATATGCTATGCATTCTCACTCAGGGAGCTCAGAGCAGTGTTTTTCTCTGTGAAATCTAATGTAATCATGTTTTTGCTTCATCTGGATGACTAAAGCAAGACATATCCTGCTGTGTTTACACTGATAGATATGTATATGGATTTAAAGGTGTCATTGCCAATATGCTGTCACTTGTCTGTGAGGTGATATACAGCTAATGTGGCATAATAACAGCAATGCAGTGTAATTGTGTAATCATGTTAGATATGAGGACAAAACATCACCTGTAGCCTAAAGCTTTGTGATTGTTGTTACATTTCATGATTTAAATTCTATGATGACCGCAGACCTGCCCACAGTGAAGACAATATATAAGAATATAACCACTGACATTTTCTATTTTAACAGCAAAGATCCCAAATCTACAATTTAAACCTTTGTTTTGCAAAAAGGGGGAAAAAAGGCACATCTTTTGGTTTGAATATGACACAAGTGTTATGATAGAACATACATCCTGTCTGTGTTTCAGTTTGGAAGCTGCATTCGTGCAGGTTATGTGGAGATCTCTGAGTAATGAGTCTGGAAGTCCAGGCTACAGTTATTTTGGAGAAAAAAATATGACATACATGACTAAAGTGGGTTTGTACAACAGAAGCGTCTATCAGACTGCAGATGCTACGGCTCAGCTAACATAGCAAAGGAAACATGACATTCATCTGCACTCAGCTAGTTATTATCTCAGGTATATCTCTCAGACTCTGAGCAGTGTCCTGCAGTGGTACTCATTTGGAAACAGGAAAAGCATTTTTTGAAGAAAATGTGTGTGACTGCTGTGTGAATTGATGTTGATTGGCATAGTTTTTGGATGACTTTCTAATGGTATGAAAACTAAATTGGGGGCTTATGTCTTAGGACTATATTTAATAGTGTAATAGTATTATAGTCTAAATTACATATAATAGCCTCAGGCTATTATATATAATTAAATAACTCATTAACTGCATGTACTATCATAATGAGTTTATGTACAGTTGAATAGTGTGAAATATTTAGCCAGAGCTTTCCATAAGCAGCAGCTGCTGGCCTAACAGCAGACTTCTCGTTGAAGTCCTGCCAGGTACCTTATTATATTGATTTTTGACTCTAAAATAGTCTTGACTAACAAGTTGTGATTTGCTATGCTTGAACATTTTACAACCAAGGGAAAGCTCCTTCAACTCTTGCCTGAACGCATTGGAGATCAGAGCTGCCACACATTCAGAAACACAGCATCTGATTCATCGACAGACTCAAGCCAACGGATTATGGGATTGCCAGTGGATGGCAAACAACAATGCTCACAACAACGATAACAACAATGTATCAATACGTTTCCAGTAAAACACAACATAATAGTCATCGTGGTATGTCTTGAAAAACCTTACAGGCAAGGTGTCAATAAGAAAATAAAAATAATAAATAAGGTCTAATAATTATTAAATACAAAAGTTCTGATGAGTCAAGAGTAGGTGTGGGTTCAAATATCAATAGCTATGTACAGACAATGAAGGCTAAAATGCACAAGAAGCCTTATTCTTTACAATAATTCATTAGATGTTTACAGTCAGGTAGGAAAACTCATTAAAATATGCCATAATTAAGATCAGGCTATGTGTTGGAATAGTAGCATTAGCATACGGCAGAAGCCATCAGATTTGGGCTTGTAAGGCAAACATTTTTCTCTGAGAGAGCAGGCCCCCGGACCCACCAGGATGGCTACTTTTTCCCACTGGCTGGCTACTCCACATCCTTGAAAGCCCGGATGAGCATGTTGCACTGTATACAGGTCCTGAGTTCCAAATACATTGTTTCTGATTTGGCCTACATAGACTTTTATGTATCATAACTCAAAATGAACCGGAAACAGTATATGTCATCAGGAGGAGCTTGTGTAACTTTGATCAGGGAAGAACACTGAGAAAATATGAATGGAATGCATAGCTAAGATGTATAAACAATAACTGTCTGTCTGATTGGTTTTACATCTTAATAATTCAGTTCAATCAGAGGGACAGTGGTGTCAGTCATATGTGAAATTTCAATCCATTAAGAGAACACTGAATAATAAAGTGCTAATTCTGTACTGTGATCAGTGTCACTATTGTGTGTATTGCCATTAGTGTGGTAATGTCTGGCTTTATGTCAGTGATAAGGACTGCATTGGGATAATTATAATCTCCCCAGTAACAACAATAATTACAGCATAAATATAGGTTCCCTCTCCAGGGGTTCATTCTATACTGTGTTCACAAATGCTTATTATGGCCAAGCTGACCCGAACCCTCATGAGAGCCACACCAACTATATGCAGCCGTATAATTATGTAGCAGAATTGCTATTATTATAATCCATTTTTCATACATTATGCCAGGGACGCTTATTATGACCTATGAGCCACACCCAGCTCCTGAACTCAGTCACTGAAAGACAAACACTGCTTTGGCTCTTGACGCAACTGTTAAGCTTTATGTGTATTCCCAAAATTATTTGTGACAACCACAAAATCGGCTGAACACAGTGATAACATCAGTTAGCTGCAGACAGACTGAGCCTGAGAGCAGCAGCAGTGAGTTTACAGTGTGTTATCATTTTATGAGTCTGATTCATCGTTTTCGAAACAAGAATGGCAGGTTGAACATGGTATCATGAAATTCTTTGTAATTGTCCATTAAAGCTACATTATGCTTAATATCTTTTACTTGAGTAAACATAGCAATGCCACACTGTTAAAATACTCCAATACAATCAGAAGCTAACTTGTTCAAGTAAAAGCAATTAAGTATTATGAGATAAATTTACATAAAGTATCAAAAGTGAAAATAGTGTCCACCGTCAATGTTATGTAATTATGTTACTGAATCGAAATTTCCCCACATTGAGTGGCATTGATGCATGGAGTACTTTAATGTTGTAGTTGGTTGAGAGGGAGCTAGTTTCACCCTTTGGGGTAGTTTAATCTGTAACAATAAAACAATCCTTTGTTTTACATGTAAAATCTTAAAGGAACAGCCAGAAATTTAAATTCAGTTATCTGCTCACGCTCGAGGAAAGTCAGGTGAAGTTTCATCATCCACAAAACATTCTGGAGCGTCACAGCAAAACAGCACTGCAACAATCTCCTAAACAACTGAAGTAGCTGGGGACTTGTTTTAAAATGTAAAAAGTACTAAAAATGTTAGATTTCCATATTAATATATATATATGTGTATATATGACCTGAATTTCTATCTTTGGTCGATGTCATCACTCCTGGCCCTCTGCCAGCACAGAGCTGACACTGAGCAAACTGGTATTTTTCTGTAAACATTCCTCACAGTTCACAGATTTAGCTTTGTCAGAGACGGATGTCCCTCTGAATAATCCATCCACAAGTAGCTCTTAGATAGCTTGTCACGGATCCTCAAGGGATTGTTTCTCCTCTGTTTTCTCACTGTCTCTGGAGGCTAATACTCATCAAATATCCCAGCCACGCTGATTTAAAAGCTCAATCTTCAGGGGTTTTTTCCCCATTTTAAACTCAGATCCACTGTGGGCAAAAAAGAGGACATTTTCCATTGCACTGAGACTGGAGGGGATATCAGAATCCAAACAGCAAAATAACCTTTTCCTCCGGGGACAGTGAACTTTGCTTGTCACTTCCCGCCTCTGAGAGCTCTTTTGTTTGTTTTTGATACCCCCACCCCCCCTTTCTCTCTCTGGGATTGTGAGCTCACTAATTAGGATATGCAATGTCTTCTGTAAGAAGGAAAGACAGGATGTTATCGGAGGATGCTGAAGGCGCCCTTGTACGGTATGGTGACATGATAGATGTAACACCGGATTCAATGTTTATCAGTCAGCTAATCCCTCTGTGTGTCTGTCACAAAAGTGAAGCAGCACTGATATGTAGGTTAGCTCTTTCTATGCAATTTCTTCAACAAAATTGTAAATTGGAGAGGTTCTGTCAATGACAAAACCTGCTTAAAATAGGCAACTGACTCTTTTCCTGTTGCCAGTAAATTAGTTTTCCTGTGTGTGTTTATTCAGATGTGTCATGTTCGACGTCAGGAAAACGCTGGAAAAAAGGGAACAGTAAAACACAGTATGGAGGCCAGTGATAATAATATGGTGGATTTATATGTTTTGTTCAGTCCCTCTTTTAAACAGTTTGAGCACTGGTTGAACAGGGACTGATGAAAAAGTATTTACAGTACCTGGAACTTCACGGGGTGAAAAATGTGCGTGTCTACTTGGGTGTAATTTTTACATCACTGCTATTTGGAGCTGGAGCTCCAATCAGCAGTTTTTTGTACATTACTTATTGAGCTTGTTGGTAGATTTTGTTACCTCAGGAAAGCACCAGAATAGCTGTTTCCCCAGCACATCGTCATACCTGAACAACTGACTGGATCAATTTCCAGTGACATATGTTACTTAAGTTATGTTACGTAACATACATGATGTAACTTCACCATGTTAGTAAGAAAAATAACTTAAAATAACTTGTCGTTGACTTTTAGCTTCACACTGGACATGAAAGTACTGTGTTTGTTTGAACCATCCGCCTGTCCCCGAACTCCTCCTTATGCGTACTTGCTTTTTATACTACTTCACGTGACTTCTTCCTTTGCTGCCGTAATAATTACTACGGCCACTAGAGGTCACACCTAACAAGATGTAAATATGGGTTGTAATAAGCTGCTTTCACAGTTGGCTTATATGGTAGTTTTTCATATGAGGACGGCTGGTTTCCCCCAGCTCCCACACTCTGTGCTCAACTTTGTATTTATATTTATCAGACATAGAACTCACTCTCTTCAAGAAAGCAAGTTTTCCAAAATGTCAAACTTTGCCTTTAAAGCTTTATTTTCAAAATACTCTTGACAGCTCTGACAATTTTGTCCTTGGCTAAACTGCACCACAAGATACCACATATCCACAGTTCTTCTCCACTGATGAATGGTCAGTATTTCAAGCCTAATTGGTGCAAGAAACATTCTGTTTGCACTCCAAAATTCACCAGTAATCCTCTTTTAAGAGGCTTGATCCTTCTGTAAAGATTACACTGTGTGTGTGTGTGTGTGTGTGTGTTTACTAAGAGCATCACTAAAGTGTTGTGACATGGTGTGGGAAAACCACTACATTTCTGAGAATGTAATAGAATCCAGCCCCTCATGTAGGCCTGTCTCATGCTCCGTGTCATAGTGGTTCTCATTTTACAACCTGTCCCACTGCATCTCTATTTTTTTCAAGGCTCATTATCATTGTTTTGAGTTGCTGTCTACCACTACTCTACCAGTGGTGATGCAGACTAGAAAATACACTGTCATGTTCCTTTAATCAGTGGAGGAAAGGACAAATATCAGCTGCTGTCATTTCATATTGTCACACAGAAACATACGATGACATTCAAACCAAGGAGAGAAAGTTTGCACCACATTCTTTCATCTTTGGCATTTCAGGTTAAATTAGCACATTAAGCTATTCTGCATCTTCAGTTAGCATCGCTACACACCTTATCCTCGCTCCTCCTCCACCCCCCTAAACCCTATACATTATCAGTCTTTGTGTCAAAACAAGATGAATGCCTCTCCCTCTCTCACTGCACAGCCCTTATCTTTGATTTCAAGCACCGTTCTCCTCTCTCCTCTCTCCTTCCCCGTCTCTTTCAAGGATGTGCAAGACCAGGCTCTTAATTATGGAGAAACCCATTTCAGCACCAAAGAGCTACATCTTAAAAGATGTGTAACACCTAATAAAGCACTTAAATAAGACTGAAGCTATGAATCCTAATGAGAGGAAGCTGTCAGAATCTGAAGATCCTTTGGGAAATTAAATGTTGGTGGGAAAAGTCAATCAAGATTGTTAGAGTCAGACGATGATGAGGGAGTGTGTCTTTCTGTCTTTTCACACACCTGATTTCTGAGGTTTTTCTCCCTAATAAGGCATTTGGATTCCTTATACACCCGCTGAGCTAACCATGCAAACATCAACATCTGCTCTTGCTAGTTCTGAGAGAGAGGAGGCGGACCGAGTGCAGGGTGTGCATTGCACCATAGGAAGACCAAATGGCGTCATTATGGACCTTGTCCGCTCCTTCAGTGCCAGAAAATCTGCTTTCATCTCCCTAAAAACCAAGTCCTTCCTCTGCTCTGGTGTCTTTAAAGTGTAGTGCTCCACATTCTGCTGCTCCCTCAGGGTCGGTTGAATCAGATTTTTGTGATGAAAGCATTTTGTCAGACAATGGTTCAAGTTAAAATGAAGGTTTATGTTGATGATCACCATATCTAATCAGTTTTACCTCAGTCTGGCTTGGTGTTGGCTCAGAGATCCGAGCTCAGCTAGCAGCGGCACAAATGCATTATGGATCAAGTGTGATGCTGGGATAACACAGCAACTGAACATACACACATACACAACACATGCTCTACACGAGATGGCATATATCAGAAACACCCAGTGCACACGGCTGTTTACTAGTCATCCATTTATGTTACACACATTGGTCATATAGCTGTCCTCACTTCACTCATCTCCAGCAGAATCCCATCTCTCCTGGTTTCACTTAAGCACCTGTCAGCCTCCAACCATGCCACCACATCTCTTTAATGGCTTCCACTGACACACACACACACACACACAGTAGGCCACTAGAGAGAACACATCTCCGTCCATCTTCCCTGACACAACAGTCCCGTCGTACCATAATGTTTCCCATCTTTTGATTAAAGTAGAGAAATGAAGGCTGGTCAGTATCTATGTCAACACACTCATTCTCTCTCTGTGCATCTCACACACATTCATGTAAGGTCATTCTCCAGTAGGAGGAAGAGGAGGGGAGTGTGGTAGAATAACCCTGGGCTGAATGCACCACGATCCAGTGGTGTCCTGAGTAGATCATAACCTGTCACCTGTCATCTCCCTGTATCATCAGATAGATCTCCACAGCTGTCAGCGACTCCCTGGACAAATCAATGTGTCTCTACTATATCTGTGTGCACGTGTGTGTGTGTTTGAAATGCTCTGTGGTATCACTATAAAGACACATCTAGCCTTCCCACCCTCACTGTTGACAGTTTACAGTGTGTTTGTGCTTTCTGTGTGCTGCTGCTCAGATTTTGAATGAATACAGGAAGTGTGGTCTCACGCTTCTGTGTTATTCAAAACCACACTGATTAACCCAGGGGGGCAACACAGTTACAGGTCAAACCAAAGTGGCACATTTATCACTGGCTCATCCAGATGGCAACTTTTTTTGTGAATGACACGTTGACCTTTGCTTTATTATGTACTGCATAAATTCCAAATGAATTTGTGGAACATCTTGAATGCATTTAAATAGAGTCATTATGTGGCACTGTAAAGTGATGCGATTATTACTTTTCCAAGTACCACAGCTGTTTGTGTACAAATCACAGTTAAACAAATATCGTCACTATTTGTTTGAATATGTGGTGGACAGGTATCCCAGCATGCATTTCACATCAACAAGAGCTGATGGCATACTTGCCAATCCAATCCGTGTTTTATTGCCTCTTCGTGGTTTCCTCCTGGGATCACAATTCTTCCATATTTTTATATGGATTTATGACAAACTTTTATACCTATTTAGTTTTCATTATAACAACCTGTACCACTACCGTACCTACTACGACTCCAAAAATCAACTGCTTTCACTCAGACAATAATACCACTGCACTAATTGTTGTATCTGGCATGCCCATAATACGAAAGAGAGCCGCTCATGCCCTGATTCTCCTTAATACATCCATGCTCAAGCCTCCTCTTCCTCAGTGAGTGAGAGAGACGGAGAGAGAAATGGAGTACCAACAAAAAACCCTCTCTTATGCCCTTTAGGATGCTGCAGGTTGCGGAGCATTGTACTTTTAATAACAATCAGCATTTGTAGATGACCACGAGGTGTGGTAATATGTACAAGAGACAGGGCCAAAAAAGACATGAATGAATAAAAATGAATGATGAATATTAGTTTAATCCAAATATTCAGAGGGCAGAACTATTATGTAGGCCACCTCCAAACATAGCCGCTAATTGTTGCTAACTGTAGCTGCTGTACGCTGGTGAGCTCAGTTAGCGAGTGATCTATCAGCTGACTCTTCCTGGAAGGAGAGCTCGGAGCACTGGGGGAGTGTTGGTGTTGGTTGGTGGACTCTCATCTCTTCAGGTACAAAGTCACTAGGGGCTAGCTGGTTAGCATGCTAACTTCAATAGATATCTCTGCAATAGATACATAGATAAAGATAAATACGTTATCTATACACATTCTGTTAAAAGTTTATTTTGGAATGTTTTAAACAAAATTCTTAAATATTATTGTACATATATAAATATATAATTGTAAATATATATTGCACCTTTAAGTAGAATTACTGTTGCTGTGCACTTGTTATTTTATTATTTTCATTTTTTTCTGTCACCAGAATGGCGGAAAAAAAGTTTTGAAACCCCTTTTTTCTGGGGGAGTACCTCCAATCCCCCGATTTTGTTTCAGAATCCACAATTTGGGGGGTTTCAACTGTTACTGAGTGACTAAATCAAGATTTCATATTTTTTTGGCCTTTTTATGGCTTTATTGATAGGACAGCTTCAGAGATGACAGGAAACAGGATGAGGGGGGGGGGGGGTGACATGCAGCAAAGTGCCACAGGTCAGACTCGAACCCCAGGCTGCTGCAGCGAGGGCAAGGCCTCTGCACATGGGACACCCACTCTACCAACTGAGCTAATGGGCACCCCAAGATTTCATATTTTATAGATTTTATAGAAATTTGATAGATGTCCCAGGTCATCCCCATGAGAACAGCCTGACCTCATATTGTTTTGGACTACTAACATTGTCCAAAAACTCTGCACCTGTGTCCCTTGCCTCTCCTATCTAGATTTCACCACAGGCCTACAGGACAAATGAACAGTGCCATATCTTATAACATTTTGTTCAAATAGGATAACAAGTACATCTGTTGACTGCATCTCACTGCCAATGCGCCCTTGAAAGTAAGCTTACGTTAATGTTGAGATCATTCACAGGTGTGTTGAAGTGTCAGCTCCTGAGTCCAGCTGAGCTGGTGATGTCAGCAAGAGTATTGTAAATATTGTTCAATTACATATTAAGGTTTTACATTTCCAGTTTGAACTCCAAAGGATGCCAGTTTGATCATGGCAAATTATGTATGGAGGAAGCCCTGTTAAATAATTCCAAACCCATTTTCCATCCTTATTTTGCATGTGTGTAATTTTTACATGACTGGACAACATAGGTAAATAATTGTTTTTTAAACAATAAGCTTACATTAATCTTGTTTGGCTTATTCTCAAAGGTATTTGTATTAATTGTAAAAATGTTTACAGATAACATCAGCCCCCTTAAGTGAAGGTCAGTGAGTCAGTATTCAAATGTGGAGTATGCAGCCAGTAAAGAGTGTGTCAAAGGTTTATGCCTCAGTGTGGGCTACTTCCTGTCTGACCTAACTACTGGACTTCACTTTAACACTACGTACCAAGACAAACAGGCTAATCCTGGAATAAAGTTCCATCACAGTCCTATCAGGAGGCCCAGCTTTTTCCTCCCTGCCACCATCCACACAATGCAGAGGAAGTGTGTATGTGTGTGCGTAGAGGGGTGTGAGGCTGTCTTTGAGTTTTGTAGACAATGCAAACTTTTGTGAAAAGATTGTGCAGTCCCACTTTTAATCAACGAAAGCAGGAGAGTTTTAGACTTTCACTGTTAAGTTAGTGCCATGGCTGCAGGCATGACCCTCTTTTTTTGTCTAAAGCTGGACTGAAATTGAGGTGCCATTGTGTCCGTCGCCTGATAAGACTGATCTTGTTGGATGGACGAGGTTGGCTTTTTATCAGCAGTGTTCAATTAGGGCCTCAGGCTCTGTCAATTGACAGATTTTCAGTAATTTCTCCTCTCCAGCAGTTCCCATCGTGTCTTGATCTGATTGAAGGCAGCTGCAATTAACCAAAGCGCTCTGTTCTTGCTAAAGGCTGCAATCAGAAACCAGTACATTGCACTAGCACATGCATACTGCTGCAGAGGAATCTGAGAACAGAGATGTGAGAATAAGAATCACACGTAAAATATGCAGTCTGTTACCAGAGCTGTCATTTTCTCAGCACTAATGGGCATGTTTGTCACAGAAAATATGGTTATGTAATCATTACAGTATTGCAAGTCAGAGAAGTTTCATGTGAACATGACAATATGATGATGTTTGTGTTATTATGATCAGATAACCATGCGTGTATAGTGCAAATAATGTGTCTATGTGTCACAATCTCTTGTGTATGGTACAAAAGCTCAGATTACATCTGTTTATTGGTTTTGAGCAGACTACAGTAATTATGTGTTTGTTGTGTAGGTGCCTTATAAAAACAGGGAACAATGAGGAGGAGCGAGGATGTTTTTTTCAGGACACACCCTCAACCTAAACAATGGATTCAACTGAACTCCAACTATTGTTTCTGAAACTTTTGTCGGTGTTGGGGATCACAGAAAAATTGTCTAAGTATTTTATTAACTATATGTTTTGTAGGTCACTAATAAAAAAAAATGTGTTGTCTTAAGATTTGTATTCACTTTAAGTGTATTAGTGTATAATGTATGGTAGTCTTGACAAGCCAATCGAAAAACAAACCAAAAGCCAGTTAAGACATGATCTTTATGACCCTGTTCACCCTACTCCTGGGTCAATGCATAGAAGGCTTCTTTAAAGAATTAAGTATTAAAATACTATAATACTGTATTTCATAGATGTAATATATAGATATTACATATATACATATATATATATATATATATATATATATATATATATATATATATATATATATATATATATATATATATATATATATATAGATAGATATATATATACACATATATATATATATATGTATTCCTCATTTGTGAAATAACTTTTCAGTGCAGATTAATTTTTCAACACCCCAAAATGTCAGGTATCACAACCACATATTTGTTAAAAAAAAAAAGTTATTATAAATCTAAGACTCTACAGTAATGCTTAGCAGTTCTGTGACGCTGTACTTAGGCACAGTGGTGGTTTTAGCTAAATGCTAATGTCAACATGCTTACTGTCAGGGTGAAACAAAAAGGGACCCAAATGCAAGACACACAGGCTGGCAGGCAACAGAACAAAAAGCAAGCTTTATTACATAAAACTGAAAAACAAAACAAAAATCATAAAATACAAAGCCCAACATACAAAGTCCAAGCACGGAAGCTGGCAACAACAGGCGACAAAAAGGGAGGGAGCAGGCAGGGCAAAACCAAGAACAAAGAACTATAAAAATACATAAAAGTAAATGACAGTAACTCTTGAAACGCAGGCAGAAACACTGAGGAAACAGGAGATACGGTGCTGAACAGGACTGAGACGCAGGACAAACACAGAACAAACAACAAATAGAGAGGGGGAGACAAGGACATGGGGTGATTAACTGATGGGACATAGGTGATCACAGAAAAAGTGCGGGGCAAACGACAAAGGGAGGAAACAAAAAGCAAAATATGACACATTAGGACAGAACTTACATGTTCACAATGCCAATGCTGATGACAAAGCAGGTATTATGTTAACCATGTTCATCATCATTGTTTATCATGTTAGCATGCTAAAGCAGAAGTGTTCAAACTTTGACACAGCCCTCCTCAGTGGGGCACTGAGACATGAAAGTGGGTAGAAGTATGCAAATATACTGTGTAATACTGTATACTCGCATAGCCACAGCGCTGTTTCAGCCTGTCTGCACCAAATATCATGCTGGTATATGGGAAAAAACGTCTTGGCTTGATTGTATTTCTTTAAACGAATCACAATCGTCTTGGGTGTAGCCCCAGATGCAGCGGTGGTGCCCCTGTTTTACATGGCATTTAAATGGCGAAATGGCTAGGAATTAGCCATTTCAATGACAAGCTCTGAGGTTACTGTTCTTGTTTCCCGCAGCGATGGGGATATTTAAGACAGGAACACAAAGATAGCGAAAGGGAGGAGAATGCTATTTATCATAGTTTGGCCTGATAATTCAGCCCCTTTACTTAAAGGGTTAGCAGTTGCCTTAGCAGCAGTGGCTAAGACAAATAGCTAATGGAGGTACTTGAATAAACCAGAGGATCGCCAAAGTCAGTAGCATACATCATCTTGGAACCATGAATATCAAAATGAACAACACTGTGTGACAGTCTGTGTGGTACATGTTGAACCACAGCACTGAATCAAAAAAAATGGGTCTACTAGTGGTGCTAGAGTAAAGGACAGGATGTCACCTAAGTCATTAGGATTCATTATCTGGGCGTCATGAAAGTCTGAACAGAATTTCACAGCAAAACATCAAATAGTTGTTGAGATAGTTCAGTCTGGACCAAGTGGGAGACGACCTTCTGACTGATGTCATCTCTATTTTGCGAGGACAAACGAAAAGAAAGCTGGTTGGCTGTGTATCGCTTCAACCAACCGCTGATCCATTTTTCATTTCTCAACAGAATGTTTATTTTTAATTTTTTTATAAAACCAAATATTATCAGAAGGGAAACATGCAATACAGACACAGATACAGATATCTGATTGGATAATAGCAAGTGGTGGTCAAACGTTTTTTCATGGCGACTTTTTCAACACTGGCAAACATGCTGACCAAAGACCACAGCCAAGTTCCTCTACTTGCTGATTTTATTTTTGCACATACAAGGACAGTAGAACCTTCCTTGCAGTGAAGGAGAGACGTAGGAGAGTGTAGACTCTACATATCTCTCTACACATTTATGTAGTCAGTGTACAGGATGAATTCAGACACGAAAGCATTCAGTCTGCATCCCAAGAGACAGTAAGAGTCCAGCCCTGGAGATGTGTATCATAGGTAGATGGAAAGTCATCTAAACACACTGTAGACTAGTGTTTGAACACACACGCAGACTTCTCCAGCTACAAACACACACACTGCTGACCCTCCTGGCCTCATACTATCTCTGCTCCCCAATTAAGCAGATGCTTCCCTCCTCTCTCTCAGTGGATCCAGCTGATGAGTGGCTGGTAGTTTTGCAGCTCGAGGACAGAGACGACACATTCTTCTCAGTGAGAGTCCCACCGCTGTGTCTCTCCTTTAATTATACTGGAAGGAGCGGCAGTCGCACAGTTATCAGATGATGAGCTCTGCCTCGGTCACTCGCCCTGAGCCCTCTTGGTGAACAGGAAGCTGTATGTGTGTCTCTGTGTGTTTGACAGCTCTTACACTTCTATCTTTGTGAGGACTAAATGTCTTTATAACAATAGTAATGTTCAGAAAAACATCTAAAGTGAAGTATTTTCACTGTAATGGGATTTCGTCTGCATTATATCTGTGTATGTGAGGAGTGAGTCGAGCATAGCTATTATTCGGTGGGAAACCAACAACTAACATAGCTCATATTTGCCCCACAGCCCCCTAGTGGTTGAGTACAACCATGGAGTGTGTGGAAAAAAATACCTGTAGCTAATAGGCACCCCGTTCTCACTCCTGGTGTGTCAAATACAGCAGCCTGGTCAGTGTCTGGAGTGACAATGTGTTGCAACAGGATACCTGGGCGGTTTGACTCTGAATTGATTTACTTCCAAGTCTGTATTTTTCTGTATTCCACTTTGTTTATGTGCTTTTTTCACCTCCAATATCCGTCCTTCATCTCCCATGTTAGTATAAGACAGGAATATAAAAGCTGAATGTCAGGAACGGTTTGCTCTGAATGATTTTAAAGCAGATGTTTGGACTTGATTTGACTGCATATGAACTGCACCACTGATTCATAAGTGCGTCTTTTTTCTTC